>NW_027225580.1:2600000-3800000 GCF_038994185.2 Dermacentor albipictus | reverse complement strand
CTACAACCGGTTATCTGACAGGTTACAACCGGTTACGCTGAGCGAAATAAGTTTGCTCATCATAATTTAGAGCACGGAGAGAATGCAGGAAATGCGTTTGTCAAAGTGAATCACATGGGAAGCCGCAAACTAGACAACTTCAAGTTTCAGGTTTTGTCTGTAGAGAAGCGCGAGACTATGTCATGGACAAAAGAAGCACCAATCTGCGCACTTCGTGTGAATTAATTGTACTTGCGAAAGACGTCGGATTATAGAGTCTCGGTTCATTGAAGACGTTTCCACAATTATACGAAGAATTATGCAACATTGTTTAGATGTTTAGACTGCTTAAGAATTCACGCGAATATTCAGTGACAACATGGTAATTGTACGCTTTGCACACTGCTGGGACAGTGTCATTTTCAGCATGATATTCCTGTTAAGAGCAGTCAATATGTTGTTCTCCACAGGCGCAAAGACAGTGGCTCCACAGGTGCGCCTATACGGCAAGCTAGTAGAGTTGACTGTTGGGCTAGTTGGTCGTCCATATTTGAAGTAGTAGCTTAGCGCAAATAAAACGACGAACACAAGGGAGACAGACAAGGACAAGCGCTACTCACAACTGTTTATTGGAAAGGAAGGATGGTGCATATATATATATATCCTCTTGTCACGCATGCGCCTACCAAGCAGAAGTGAAGCCGGAACATGCACATCTTCCAGGCTCGCTCTTGAGGCCTTCTTTATCAAGAAGAATAGAGATAGATGTGTGAGTGAGCCTTCTATCACATTACTGGATGCCGAATTTAACTTCTTGCGCGATCGCCTTTGATGTGCATGTTCCGGCTTCACTTCTGCTTGGTAGGCGCATGCGTGACAAGAGGATATATATATATGCGCCATCCTTCCTTTCCAATAAACAGTTGTGAGTAGCGCTTGTCCTTGTCTGTCTCCCTTGTGTTCGGGGTTTTATTTGCGCTAAGCTACTACTTCAAATACGGCAAGCTATATGGAGTATAAGGCGTAAATATGACAATGACAATGCAAATAACAGGCCACATGAAAAAATGTGAATGTGCAGTGAAAACAAGTTGAGTATATGCTTTGTACACTGTCAGGACAGCATCACTGTAAGCTTGATATTGTTTTCAAGAGCATTCAATATAACGTTACCAGCAGGCGCACACAGAGTGGGCTTGCGCCTATAGTGAGCGTTTCATAAAGCAAGCTACAGGAAGTGTAACGCATAAACAGTGACAATGTAAATGAGAGGCCACATCAGAAGATAAGCTTGTAATGAATTTAGACGGAGGAAGCGGTTAAAATTGGGACTGCGTTTCCAGTCGCCCACACCCATCGCTTTCCGTGAATACAGCAGCCTGAGGCTGCGCGCGCACGCCACCTCTCACTTTCTTTCGTTTCGGCACTAGTTCACTTGGACAATTACTCCTCTAAAATTAATGAATTTCCTTTTCAACAGGGAGTGGTTTTAGTTTGGTCATTCGATATACTTAGCTCCGTTAAAATTATTACGAGGGTCTACATACAACATATGCGACGGTATTCATGATATGCTATTTGTACGGCTACTTGCAATAAACTTATATATAAGAATACTATACTGCAAATACAGGTCTCAGCAATTACTTTGTACTTCTACAAAGATAATGATTGGATGAGAATACTAATGCTAAGCAAATTAAAAACTTCCTCGAGGCGCCACCAACACCTAGCTATTTATCAACATGGCTTACGGTAAGGATGTACAACACTTAGGTAGTTAATTACCGTAATTCACTCATGAGCCTCACCACTCAATAATAACAAGTTGACATGACTAAAACATTCAGTTGAATTGGATTCTTGGCGTAAGGTGTAGGACCTTTTTTTATATATATGATATAAGCAGATGTTGACGCACAATTTAAGGCGCCAGCTACTCCTTATCTCTTAAATGGTTCCTTTATACAACCTACAGGGTTGAAGATGACATATCAAATAACCTTTTCACACAAGTACCCGAACTTATCACGCAACGTTTTCACAGGAATAATAATAATAATATTTGGGGTTTTACGTGCCAAAACCACTTTCTGATTATGAGGCACGCCGTAGTGGAGGACTCCGGAAATTTTGACCACCTGGGGTTCTTTAACGTGCACCTAAATCTAAGCACACGGGTGTTTTCGCATTTCGCCCCCATCGAAATGCGGCCGCCGTGGCCGGGATTCGATCCCGCGACCTCGTGCTCAGCAGCCCAACACCATAGCCACTGAGCAACCACGGCGGGTGTTTTCACAGGAAGGCTATGATGTAAGAAACACATGGTACATACAATATACAAGGTAAGTGTCTCCACTGTTATGTCGATAAAAGTCTAAAAAATACAATCGATACTGTCGTCTAATAACACAGTCTCTAGTCAGCGGGTGGTACTTACATCGTGTAAATGCATTACCACATATAGTCACAACAGAACAGTGAACACAACATAATTCACAAACACATGCATATTTGCAGCGACATTGCAATGAAATGAACAATAAAAGCATTAATAACGTCCAACAATGCCGCTGTCTTCAAGAAAAGTCTTTAGTGCTTTCAAAGCGCTCTTCTTCAAGGACGTTGTTGGCTAAGGATCCAAAAGCTTCTTTAAACTGAAAGCTACGTGGTCTGATTTAATTAGGGTTGATTTAAGTCGGCATCTTGGTGTGTCGTGATGTGGGCAATCTAGAAGGAGGTGATATATATTTTCGTCTACAAATCCATGATCACATTCGGGGGTTTCCGCACGGCCAATTCTGCGTAAGAAATGCTTTGTGTAGGCAGTGCCTTGTCTTAATCGGTGAATAAGGGTTTCCATAGTTCTGTCTAATGCCAATGAAAATTAGAATTCAATAAAGGGATGAATATGGTATAAGGCCGAGCTCTTAGAATTCTGGTCAAACCAAGTGTTTCTACACATTTTGAAAGACGTTGTCCTTATAATGCAGCGTAATTCATTCTTTGATATTGGGAGCGGGACCGCATCACTTTTGAGGTGTGCTTGTCGTGCTGCTTCATCGGGATGGAAGTACACTCTCATATTCCGTTGGGCAATGAAGTCAGTACTGGGGTAATTTACAACGTTGACGAGACCACTAACAAAACTGTTTTCTCGGCCCTATTCAAGCCAGCCACAGAAAACATTGTTATCGTAAATGCTTCTCGTATCGGCAGTTCACGGTGTGTAAGGATCACAATGAGGGCGAATCTCTCCTATCGCACGTAAAGGTGGGTCACTTCCGACACGCAGTTCACCCTTTTATAGAAAAACCGCTGCAGTGCTGGAAGTACATAAAGTTTGATCATGTGAGCAGTGTGTGTAAAAACATTAGCGTGCGTTGTCGATGCACGCGGCACCATACCATTGACACGTGCTGGGTCAGTGTGCCGAAGTGCACAAATCGCAGCTCTCCTAACGATGCATTTTCGAAGGATTGCCCTTTGTTTCGAAAGGAAAAGGCCATTATTAGGAAAATGGTTAGAGATCACTTGTCTGGCCGAGAAGCTGCTGCATATATCAACCAAAGACAATTCGATCGCCAACGTCGTTCCGAAAACTCCAAAGCCTCTGTACCACAAAAGGCACGTCCGACATCACCACCCGCTCTGCCACCCACGCCAAACGCATTCGGCCATAAGCACAAATGAGCGTCGAAGAGCATGGTAGCGGAGGCTTGGCTTCATCTTCTGAAGCTACATGCACCTGCTGACTGACATCCGACTTCGACAGCAAGGGGCACTTCGTCTGTTCTTGATAAAATAACAATCAAGATCAACAAATTTTTTGTAATGCGCTGCTCACTGGTGAGTGCTATTGTGTACTCCTGGACAAGCCGCAAACACCGACAGCTCGAAGCGCTTTGCAAGTTCTGGATGCTATCAATTCAGTTCTCGCACGCCTTCAGAAGTCCACTTCTTGAGAACCTATACAGCAGAAGCATGGCTTGTCGACAGCAATCGCGATCAGTTCGGGATGAGGTCAGTAGCGCCTCCATATTCCAAGGGAAGGCGAGATGTATGAGGTCGTGTATTTAGGATTGTTTGAAAACCGCTTTCTATACTCACCATCTTTCAAAGGAACTTGTCAACTACCATAAGACAATCAGGGTATGTTTCAACCCCGTGGGCCTGCCGGAGTAGCAACGTTCTTTATATTAGCAAGAACTTTACTTATATTGCTCAGTCCGTACCATCACACGACGATAACAAATACGTCTGTGTTATTATCAAAAACAAGCGGCTGTATTTCACACTTTTTAGCGTCTACCTTTCACCAACAAGTCAATTCGATTGCAAAATACTAAAAGGCATTATGGCTGCGACGCCAAGTCCTTGGATAATAACAGGCGACTTCTGCTTTCACCCCCAGATATGGGGAAGTACAAGTATAAAGTCAAAGGGCTTATCACTCATATCCTTTGCACAAGACCACAACCTGTGTCTTCTAAAGGCTCATTCACACTAGGCCAACACGACATCGATTTCAGTCTGCCGACTGTCACCAACAGTGTTTTTTCCTTCGTGTCGGCGCCTCTGTCACACTGTACCGACGCCGACAATCTGCCGACGGTGAGTGGAGAGCTCGTCGTTGGTACAGAGCGACAGAGGCGCCGACAAAAAGGAAAACAAACATTCTTGTCGATAGTCGGCAGACCAAAATCGGTGTCGTGTTGGCCTAGTGTAAATGAGCCTTAAGTGATACAAGCCCGACCTTTCCATGGGAAACAAGTTGCAGCAGGCGCCTAGATTTGACACTGGTGTCATGATGCCTCACTTCGGGCGTGCAGTGGTTTACTGATACTGAAACCTGTGGAAGTGATCCTACGTGAGAATCGAAGGTCCAGAGGCCTCCTTAATTACTGGCGGCCTCTCGACAAACTGACTCGTCAGTCTCTATAGATCTTGTGGAAAGAGCATGCAGTGCATGTAATGCGCGCCTGTTAGAAGACAGTGGCGTACGCAGTGTACGATTGTACGCGTTGCTTCGTACGCTCAAGGAAACGTACAGACTCTGATATTGGATTGGAAAGGCTTCATGCGAATGGTCAGCACGTTGGAAGGAGACACGGAGAGTCTACACAAGGAGCCTACACTGCCTTGCGCCACCTATGTCAAGAAACAAGACAAGAACTGCAAAACGTTTTCAAAATGTCATGGCAGGACAGAGGCGTTCCTCAGAAATGGCAACGTCGGGTACCACTGTTACAGAACAAAATCACTGCTGGAACTTTCATCATATCGGTCTACACCACTCGCCAGCTTAGTCGGGAAGCTCATGGAACGAACGATCCTCATGCGTCTCGAATGGTGCCTTCAACAATCCAAATTTCCCCCGACTCCCTGGTGGGACTTCGACGAGGCCATTCATCGACTGCGACTGACCACGTTATCAATCTAGTGTCAACTGCCGAGCAACAAAGGTCCGGGCAACGATTATCACTGGCGCTCTTGCATGACCTGAAGAGTGCTTTCGACAGCGTTTCCCATCAAGCATTTCTGCACGCGCTTTTAACAATTGAACTTGAAGGGTGAGTACTTCGGCGGACCTGAGGCTACCGACACGACGGTCCTTGTTAGTACGCACTGAAGACTGTCCGACTACCGACCACTAAACGCCCCATGATGTTCCCCAAGGTGGTGTTTCAAGCCCTATTCTTTCACTCTCGCGCGTCTTAACCTGGCCGAATCCCTGCTGGAAAATGTTTGTGACTCGATCTACGGTGAGTGGGCACGGGATAGCGGCGACAATGCATTCGTCGCTCACAAACCCGTTTCTGTTTTACATGCAGATCGTCACTTTGCTGGGAGCATATCTCTCGTCCGAAGCATCAGCAGGTTCACCGATAACGCCGCCATCGGCGCCAACTTTCGACCACGATGGAGCATGCTATCTTCCTTACTTGGATTACGGCGTCCCTTCAGTCAGCGGCTGGCCAGCGGCATCGTCACCGACAGTCTCATCAGAAGAATACAAAAGGGCGACGGATCCGACTTCGGCCTTCACTGGGCACGGGATAGCGGCGACAATGCATTCGTCGCTGAGAAACCCGTTTCTGTTTTACATGCAGGTTGGTAAAAA
The DNA here is from genome assembly GCF_038994185.2 of Dermacentor albipictus. Taxonomy (NCBI): domain Eukaryota; kingdom Metazoa; phylum Arthropoda; class Arachnida; order Ixodida; family Ixodidae; genus Dermacentor; species Dermacentor albipictus. The sequence goes on along the minus strand of NW_027225580.1, from coordinate 3,793,897 downwards.
ACCATCACTTCTTAGCAAGCGATCGAACAATCTGTGTTTGCTGCTTATCCCGTGCCCAAGTGTGTTATTCCAATGCTTTTGTGATTGTGTACTAGTGGCAAGGGCATTACTGGTTTGTGGCGATGTCGAGACGAATCCCGGGACTCTCAATGATTCTAGTGCACAGTACACACAATTACTTGAGGTAATCAGCCACCTGTCGTCTAAAATTGACTCGAGACATGCCGAAGTTATGGGTGCACTAGGTGAACTTAAACAAAAACAAGACGAACTCGCTCAAACCGTATCTGATTTGACTACCAGGCTAACTAAAGTAGAATCCTTTGTAGAAAATTTCGAGAACTCGCCACCTATGGCCGAAATCGAGGAAGCAGTCAAGGAAGCAGTCAAAAATGAGAACAGTGTCCTTGCCTCTCGCCTTGACGACCTTGAGGATCAATCAAGGAGGGATAACCTGCTCTTTTACGGTATCGCTGACAGTCCCACAGAGACTTGGGCTGAGTCTGAAACCCGAGATCGGGACATACTGTCAAAGCATTTTGATATTTCTATTCCAGACACGGCTGTATCTAGAGCGCACCGATTGGGGTCGTTTTCTGCGAATAAAACCCGCCCCATAATTGTTATGTTCTCGGCATTTAAGATTAATGAACGCATCCTTTCCTTGAGGGAAAAGCTAAAGGGCTCTGGTGCATCTGTAGGTGAGGATTTCTGCAAGAATACCAGGCGATTGCGTAAGAGACTTATAGACTTCGGAAACGCCAGCAAACAGAATTTTACACTTCGTTATAATAAACTAATCATTAACAAAAAAACATACGTTTACTGCGCAGCCACCGATAGCATCTGTGAAATGTATCCCCCTTCACACGTGCCAGCCGCCGTACCTGAGTCCGCTGCCGCCCAGGCGAATGATTCTTCATAGCTATCTGCCGTACACCAAAACGTCCAAAGCCTATCAATACTATTCACTAATGCACGAAGTGTACTCAACAAACGCATAGCTTTATCATCAACCATTGATTCCTGTTCTGCTGACATTGTTATCATTACCGAAACGTGGCTGTCAGCAAAAATAAGCAGCAGTGAAATACTGGATTGCGAAAACACTTACAGTGTATACCGATATGACCGCGACATTCGATCAGGAGGGGGAGTTCTTATCGGTGTCAAAGATGCTCTTGTTTCTCACATCATTCCGATTACATCGTCATTAGAACTTGTGTGTGTACGGGTTGTCATTTCCAATCGCGAGTTTATTTTCTGTGCCTGTTATAGACCACCCACTGCCCCTATTTCGTTTTGCCATGAACTTCATGATGTGATTAATAACCTCATTGTTAGATACCCCACATCACCCTTGTTTGTAATAGGGGACTTTAATTTTCCCAATGTTGTGTGGTCGAAGGATGACGTAGTTGTGAAACACAGTTGCCCTCAATTTTTAGAATTTTTGGACCAGTGCCGCGATTTTAACCTTATTCAACTTGTGCACTACCCCACGCGCACTACACTGACTTCTGCCAATATCCTGTATTTCATTCTTACCACTGCCCCCAACTTAGTTTCACCTCTAACGTTCCTGCAAGGTATAAGCGGCCATGTAATGATCCATTTCACTCTTAACGCGCATGTTACTACTAAAAAAAGCTCGAAGATTATACTAGATTACAACAGAGCTGATGCCTCGTCAATAACAGCCGATTTGAGTCTTTCATTATGAACTACTTAATGAACTTTTCGCAACGAACAGTTGATGAAAACTGGTCTCTCTATAAAAACAAACTTCTATCGATAATTGACCGCTACGTACCTAAAAGAAGAGTGCCTTCTAACCCCCGATCACCATGGTTTAATACTGCACTAAAGCGCCTGCGCAACAAAAAAAAAAAAACGGGTGTTTCGCCGCGCTAAAGCTACAAATCATCCTGATCATTGGTCTCGATATCACTGCATTGCCAGTGAATATTGTTCGGCAACAGCCAGTGCCAAAAACACATTCCTAAATAATACACTGCCCTCGTTTCTGGTTTCTAACCCAGGGAAGTTTTGGTCTATTGTTGCAGGTACTAAAAAGAATGTTCTTCAATTAATCCAATCAGACGTGCCAGTTCCAACTCACGAGTGCTGCGAAATTCTGAATAATACCTTCTCGTCATTTTTTCAGCGATCAGTACAGCCAAATTTTCCATTCTTATCGTCCCCAAGTTTTCCGCCTATCGATCCTATCTCACTTGACTGGATTGGCATCGGCAAACTTATCAGAAATCAAAAAATTTCTTCATCCTGTGGTCGCGACTTCATTAATTCAAAAATGCTAAAGTGTACTGAAGTTTTTTCAAGTGTTATTTTATCGAAGATTTTTGAGCAGTCCCTACAGCTTTCTACCCTGCCCAAAGACTGGAAGATGGGAAAGGTGGTTCCGGTCCATAAATCAGGTGACACTCATTCCTCCAACAATTATCGACCAATTTCATTGACATGCATTGCAAGTAAAATATTAGAGCACATAATTTATTCACACCTCATTAATTTCCTCGAGATGAATTCTTTCTTTAACAACGCACCACATGGATTTAGAAAATTATTTTCCTGCGAAACCAAACTCTTGTCTTTTACCAATGACTTGTTTATTAATGTAGGTCAGCAACTTGATACTGACTGTGTATTTCTGGACTTCTCGCGAGCTTTTGATTCTGTTCCTCATGATTTACTTATTTTTAAACTTTCTCTTCTTAATATTGACCCAAACGTATTTGCATGGATTAAGGATTTTCTCTCTAACAGGACCCAGTATGTAACTGCTAATGATTATACCTCTAGACCTTGTTCAGTTACCTCAGGTGTACCGCAAGGATCCGTACTGGGGCCCCTGCTTTTTCTCATCTATATTAATGACCTTCCTGACTGTATCTCTAACTCAATCATTAGGCTGGTCGCGGACGACTGCGTCATCTACCACAAAATAACTAACCTTAATGATTCCAGTAAGCTTCAAGATGATCTGGTTACTGTATCAAATTGGTGTAACAAATGGCAAATGCAGCTTAACACAAATAAATGCAAACATATGCGTGTCTCCTGCCGCTCTACCCCTTCTGATCCGCCCCCCTATTCTATTAATGGTACTGTCCTATCGGTTGTTAACTCTTATAAGTATCTTGGCCTGCATATTACTAGCAATCTTTCGTGGAACATGCAAGTTGAATATATCACTAACAATACTAACCGAGCATTAGGTTATCTAAGACGAAACTTTGCATCCGCTCCGACCTCACTAAAGCTTACCATGTTCAAAACGCTCGTCCGTCCAAAATTAGAATATGCGTGTGCCATATGGGACCCTGCTCATTCCAATCTCATTAATTCACTTGAAAGCATTCAGAACCGTGCAGTGCGCTTTATCCTGTCTAATTATTCACGTCATTCTAGCGTAACATCCATGAAAAAAACATTAGATCTACCTGACCTTTCACTACGTCGCAAGCATTCTCGCCTTTGTCTTTTTCATAAAATATACTACCTCAATCCTTTCCTGAAAGAAAATCTCTTCACCAGACCCAGTTACATCTCATCTCGCATCGATCATCAATACAAAGTTGAAGTGCCAACTTGCCGCACTAATTTTTACCATTCTTCATTCTAACCAAGAACCGCCACTGCATGGCACCGCCTTCCCGCCTCCTTAGTCACCATTTGTGACAGCACCAATTTCAAGCTTGCTGTTGAAAGTGCCTTATAGTTCCTTCATTATTTTTTGTTTTTTCTCGTTCTGCAAATAATGTACTCTACCACTCCTTTCTGTTGTGCCTGCCGGCCTTGAAAGTATGTACAATAAATAAATACAACAATTAATAAATAAATAGATAACTTGTGCATCTGGGCATCAGCAGTGACTCGCTTGCAGGTTTGTGCAGTACTTCAGAAGGCAGTAACGAAGATATCTGGATGTCTTTGCACACAAGGCTTAAGCACCCAGTCGGAAAAATGTGCGTTAGTCGCTTTTAAGGGAAACGCGATGACTAGTTATCTAGTGTGCATCAATGGCCAGACTAGCTTCTACAAAAGAAAACATCGCTTTTGAGGTCTCATTGAGGACCCGAATCCCTCCTGAAGCCCTCATGTTGCCCACTTGAAAAGGAAGATCACTTATAATGCCAATGTATTCAAATTCATTGCAGGCAAAACATGGCGATCATGAATATGCTCCATGCTACAGTTGTATCGATCACTTTTATTTCATTTCGACTTAACAGCACTCCTGATATTTCTGAAACTTATATGTCAAATGTCGAATTACTTCAGACTATGGAAGCACGCACACTACGCGTTTGCCTCAACCTTACGCCGATCGCCTCAATAGCAGGAACAGTTTTGTTGGCAGAGGCCACCCGATCACTAGTTACACTACCCCCGACAAGCTGAGGGCGCACATTCGCCCCATTTCACTTATACAGCCGGACCGTCCATCTTTTCTGCTTGCCAGAACGACCATGCGCCATTCTCCAACCTAGTGAACGCTGATCGTGCTTCCCTACCGGCGAGCTTCACACCGTGACCACGTTCACTGTCAGCCTTGTGGGGGTTTATGACGTCCTAAAGGTGCGCCTTTCTATCCCTAGGTCATGAAAGAAGACAGACCTGCCTACCTTGGCCATAAGCTTGCAGCTATAGATTGCATGCTTTATACTTCGACCGAGTCCACTTATGCACGGACGATTCTTCCACTCAGACCAACTCTACGGGCGCAGTGATTATTTCATCCCAATCAATTAGTATCAGACACAATATTTCTCAGTTCACAACATCGAATGGTTCAGAGCTTGTTGCGCCTCCAAGACGCTGTTGATTATATAAACCATCAACGAATTAATCGATGGGCAATATTCAGCCACTCAAAGGCGGCCCCACAATGTCTTCTGTCAGCTCTTCGCCGGGAGTCCTATGAATAAGTTTTGTCAAAGATACAATAAACGCACCGCCATGTAATCGCTAAGGCACATTACGTCGTGCTTCAGTGGCAGCCGGGTCACTGAGGCATCTCTGGCAACGACCTCGCTGACGAAGCTGCTAAGCACATGCAGGAACGAGCACTGTTTCTATGCCTTCATCGAGGACTAACCCCACCCATGATTTAAGGAAGCTAGCGCAGGTATAACATTGCAGAAGTGGGACACAGCTGACTTCACGAACCATCGCTTCCATTCTCTCGACCCTATGCAACTATGCAACGTATGCAACTGCGACTGTCATCTGGTCTTCCCCGCCATGAAGAAACAGTGCTGTGTCGCTTACGCCTGGGCGTTGCATTCGCCAATGCATATTCATTTTAGATTAGAATGGCTGATAGCCCTTAGTTCTATGCTTCCGGTGTCAATGAGACTATGATACTACTCGCATTTTCAAAATGAAAGACGTGACCCCCGCAAATCTCTAAATCAGCTAGATGGAAAATGTTTAACATTGAACACGATCTTGGGACCATGACCTCACACATCGTAGCAACAAAAGGCCACAAAAGCAATGTTGTGACTTTTGATGACAACAGGTCTGAGTGACCGTATGTCGCATGGTGCAGAGAACTGTCACTATGTGGGCGATATGAAAAGTGCACCTTCTGTTGACTTAATGTCAACCTCCCCTTTTCCCCCTTCCTCGGTACAGGGTAGCCAACCGCGCTCAGTTCTCACGACTCCTTTTTATTTGCTCTTTTTCCACTTTCTTTTTATTGTGATATAAATTATATGGACACTCCAAGCGCATTTCTGTCGTCGGTGTGGCATCGGCGTCACCGTGAGGTTCCTCATAAAGTCCAAGGGCGATAGAATCGTCGCCGCGCACCGTACGCTGTATGTGTGAAAGAAAGCGTGCGAGGGTGAGCCGGCGATCGCGGCTCAATCTCGCGCACGAAAGGGAGGAAAGCTGGTAGGAAGCCCGCCGTCTTCCGACGCGTAGAAGGCTCCTGGAGAATGCTAGGGGAGGGGGCACGTGTTACTCTGGGTGGCCCGGGCGGCCGCGCACGGCCACCCGGGCCGCTGTTTCTTGCAAGCCATCTGTGACGGGGACACAAACCACCACGCGCTGCGTTTTCGCGGCTTAGTTCGTGCTGATGCGAGACACAAAGAAGGTCAGTTCGCTTGCTACTGCTGCTGTGCTTCCTAACTCCAGCGTTTTGACAGAGAGTTTCTGCGGTCATTGAGTGAGATGTGTTCATGTTTCCTCGTGCGCACGTGACATCATGCTTGTTAATTTAGTTACTATGCCTATGTTTACAAGTTTACACGGCTGATAAAACTACTGTCCTCACTTCATATAGCTGTCCACTGATTTGCTATCGCAATCAATTCTTCGCCTTTAGGACCAAACTGCGACTTTTTTACTACTTGAAGGTAAGGTCATGGGATATCAATTGAAAGTAAAATAAAAGACTTCCAGTGAATTCATATTGTGCAGGGCATCAAACACACAAATAGAAGAGGACAAAGCGGCTCGCACCTGTGCGGACGAAGCCGTCTTCATAGGCATCAGCTGTCGCTTTCGGTTGATTCATATAGGCCTTAAAGGCAGCAGGACTTTTGACACATACTTCCCCTTGCTAGTTTGGTCCTAGTGTTTCCCTTGTGTCAAAGTCCACCACCTGTAAGTGAGTGGACAGGGCTGGTTAGTAATTCAACGGAAGAGAAAGAGAAAATATTTTCTCCCATGGCCTTATAAGCAATTGAAGGTGCTCCCGTCTCGCTAACCTTGCGACGACGCCTGCAGCCGCATCAATTCATTGGTGGACCATCTCAATCGCACTATACTAGCCGCACTTGCAGCCCCGGGTTTAATGGCACCAAATTCCACATTACATGAGAATGAATGTGGCGTGTTCATAATAGCGTAAACAATTTTCCGTTCTAGTAACATGTCAGTGAGCATACGTACAGTGTTGTCTTGTAGGCAGGGAGTACGCGCTCAATTACTGAATTATGGGCGCTATAAAGTAAGATTATTCAATTCCGAATTTATTCCACCCGCCTCACGTACAATTTCACTAACCACGGGCGCAAGCATAGGCGGTTAGCCGCAAGGTTGTTGCAACAACTCTATCAAACACTCTCCGCGTTTATAGGAGCTAGGCGACTTTTGTTTGGTTCTTAAAGCGAATGGCATTGCTTATCATGGCAGGTCATCCTCATATAGTTGGCTGAGGAGAGGGGAGGATCACGCAGAAGAGCAGAGGGTATTGGTAGGGCCGAGCTAGGGTAGAGAAGGTTGACAACCAGGTTAGGAGACCAGTGCGGTGTGTCTGATTGGTTCGCTTCCTCCTGCTTATCTTGGGATACTTCGTCGATGATTGCGGCGGCGTGCAATGGCGGTGCAAAAATTGCTAGTAAAATGCGTGCTAAACTAAATAGATTGAGCATAACCATGTCATATACGTGGCGAAAGATCTGCGCGAATAAATCAATCCCCACCGGCTGCTCCGAGTATACACAGCGCATGGGTGATGAGTGGAACCCATCTTCTATTCCTTTCGGAACGGGGAAGCCTCTGGCTATTCCCAAAACAGTTCAGCTTTCTTCAGCATATGAATGCGTCTTCAGTGCATGTACGCCACCTTGACGTGGTGAGTTCCCGTGGTTTTGTGACGTCGCGTAACAGACAGGTGGACTAAGCGTGGCCCGAAAGCATTTTCGCAAATCGCGGAGCGCTGATGGTGACAAAGGCGAAGCATCGGAAAAAAATGTTTTTATTTTGTTTTGCTTAACTAAGCCCATTCAGAGGGCACACGTTATCTTGAGATGTAAGACTTTCGCGGCATTTATGACGTCTCGTGAAAGACAGGCGAAGTGGGTGGTGCCCCAATAATGTTTGGCAAATCTCAGACGGCTAACGCAGAGAACAGAACAGAATCAAATTGGAATACTTTTACGTTATAACACCCCAGAAATTGTCCCATACTACTATACGAACTTCGCCATATTCTGAAGAGACTGTCTGACTGCGGGTAACATGAGGAGTTCATGAGGAGCTTGGAGATTTTATATAGACACAAAAATCTATATCAGACCTTGTTTGCCCGTTCAAGAACGTCTATTGTTGACTGGAACATTTTTTTTTATAAAGAAAGACGAGCGTAGTAGAGTTCATGGGCGAACCACAACCACAAGAATATGCAAATTAAATTACGGAGTTTACAATCCCAAAACTTCGTAGTTGGTTATCAAGGACACCATAGAGGGGGAGGGGGGAACTGCTGATTAACTAAAACCACCTTAGGTTCGTTAACGTGCACCTAAAGCATGGTACACGAGCATTAGTGCATCACTCCGTCAAGGAAATACAGTCGGCGAGGCCGGGAATCGAGCCAACGACTTTGTGCTCAGCTGCGAAATGACACAGCGACGGGTCCACCACGACATGTCTGTAGCAGATATACTGCGACCTAATGTTTACTGTGTCTCGGACATGGAATTGAATTGGAGCGTTTGCAATCAGTGGTTATGGCGGAACATATTTAAGCGATTAGAAACTTGGATTTTATAAAAGCAGGTCTTCAAAGCATTTATCAGTACGTTTTCAACATTCTTGGTCACAAATGATGGCAACACTCGATAACCAGATGCAACGTGAAAACAATCATACAAAATCAGTGTGATATCATGGGCGGCTTGGATTAAGTCCGCTTTGCATAGCTTGCTCATTTACCTGCATCTAGCGATTGCACTGTTCATTCTGGGAGAGAAAAGGAAATGGCTAACGAATCATTTTGGTTCAAGATCATCGCGTCAATTCTACATTTTAGGTAAAACTAGATGTGCTCACTTAAGGCCAGGGTGTACACAAAGAATGGCACCAGGACAGCGCCTGTGCAATTTTACCCACCACATTTTATGACGTTCTGATCAGTGCACGACGTGCGGAGAATACCGTGGTAACATAGCGCAGTTCTGATAGCTACACCACCAAGTACGTCAATATCACCGGCTTATTTATCGATGCCAGGCACATTGCGTGCCGTCATAGAGCAAGTAAAGTGCTTCGGCAAGCCCGCTCCTAAGATGTAAGAGTTGGGGTCGGAAATGTGAAAAGGGGTAGCTGGCCAATGCCGCCGTCCGACTCATCCACGCTAACGACATTGTTGAAGGAAGGAACGCGTTCACATAGAGAACGAGGAGTACTAAATTCATTCACAATATATACTTGAAGTGTGGCAAACGTTACATTTTATGAGTCTAGCATGACTGAAAGCGAAGCACAACGAGGAGCCGAAGATGTCTGCCTAAACTCCCTCTGTCCTCCCTAGATCCGTAGGCCAGGGAACACTTCCGTCCCCCTTCGTCCAGTCGGAGCGTCCAGTCACCCAAAGACCCCCCTTTGAGGGCGAGGGTTCACACACTCACTCCCGCCCTTTTGTTTCACTGAACACACCGAAAGGAGTGGGGCCTCGTAGACAGGGGTTGTCACGCTTGACTGAATTTGGCACGTTCTGTCCTTTTCTACTTCTGTTGTCCTTATGCCTTAGTGCAGTAACCCCAGTATTACAAGACGAACATCCACCAACTAGCCCAACTTGCCACTCTACTCCTTAGATTACTACACATTAAGCTGCCGCGCCTTTCAAACGACCGTGACGACTACCGAATTCTGTGGAGGAACGCCGTAGAACACCCTTTTGCAGGAGTTTTCTTGCTTCAATTGGTCCGTGAAGGCAACAGCGTACCAGCTAACAATACTCGGTCCGCCAAACGTGTCTCGCCTTGCGGCGCTGGTAGTCTGTCCGAAAGAAACGCATTGTTGGCTTCACGAAACAATTCGTCGCAGCGAGCTAGGAGAGGCTGGAAGGTCACTACCCCTGCTGGGCGATCATAACAAAGAGAACGCACTATGAGTTTAGGTGATGCAAAGCTTAAGTGATGTACCATTTAAACTCACACTAATCACCAATACCGACCCAACAATACGACGTATTAACCGGTATTACCGATAAAACTAGCTTACTTCCGAGCATCAACCACGCGGAGCTTTATCAAGCTCATGGCTTACACGAAATGTAAGCGACAATCAGGCAACACGCATGAGTAATTGTTGCGCTCTCGCAGCCTTTGACGCGAAGAATCATCAGCAGCTGGAAGCGGCACCTCTCGATAAAAAGCGGCCGCATGCTCGCAGACGACCTTGCAGCGTTTTCGCTAGCGCACATATATACCTGTACATCTCATTAATATACAAGTGTCACCAATTTACAAACACCCACTTTCGATTAAGTGCGAGAGCATCCAACGCAGTGCTTGTTGAGATTTCTGCACTGAAAAGCAAGCGAGTCCGTGCTTTGAGTCGTTTGCTGTCGCTGGCTGGCGTATCACACCAAGGAACAAATAAAAATATTTCACACCTGTAGCAGTATATCTGCGTATCGAAGTCGTGCTTCAATTCTTTTCTATCTTCCCAATCTATGGCAACACTCACCTTCATTGACACCGACTTCATTAAAAATGCCACGGAAATGCACAGGCACGGTATGCGTCTCGTTTGCATGGCACACGTCTGCGAGAGCAGGCCTACGACTCGCATTCACTCTTTTCCTTCTTTGTGCCAAAAACAGCAAAGTGTGCTTGGCCAACACAAGACGAACTCCTTCAACAACACAGCGCAATTTAATGTCACACTTGAGAAAAAGACGTGATAGAGCCTAAACTGACCCTCCGCATTGTTTTGAAGGCAGCCGCCATCTTTGTTCAATGTAGCTCCTCCTCTAGGTCTTGAAAATAGTGCATGGTGCAAAGCCTCTTAGAGCATATTTGGCACTTTGTGAACAAGGAGCAGAACTTAACGCACAACATACCACTGTATTTGCCTTCCGTTTCTATTGAAATGATGTGCCGCGGTCATGATTCTCTTCTTTAACCAGTTTGTTAAACATGTGTGTTCAACACGTGTTGAGCAGTAGAATTTTTCGGCAATCGTACTGCGAGGACAAACAAAGACTGTGGTCTTCCAGTGTTTTCATTCGATGTTGCTAGTCGTTTCTTTCGAACAACGCTGAACCAAATTGCCCAAAACTGCACCTGAAAGCAACAGAGCGTCATAGGCAGTGGACTATGGCGCTGGGCTGACTTCGCAGCCTACGGTTTTGGGGCCGTTAACCTGCATGGTATGGAACTGCTCTGGCGCAGAGTTTTAGTACTACTGCTTGCACACAGAAAACTGCAGGAACATTTCCGCACGTTTCAACACATTACAGGCAGGTTTCAGCGACAGGCATGTTTCAATGTCATCCTAAACCCTTTCGCTAAATATTTAAGAGTTATGAGCAAGCAAGCAGCCCGAACCAACGCTCTCCAAGTACAGTTTCCACGAAGGCATTGTGCATCCGAACAACTAGACGTAGGAAACGCTTAGTGTGTTAAACCTGCTTTGGACGAACAGTTGCCTACTGGTTTGTCCTTTTAGTGTGACGTAGCCAAAGTGAATATGATACACATAGCGGGGTAAGCCAGCGTGTTAGGCAAAACAGACACACGTGTTTTGCTCAATGGTCAATATAGAAGATGGTTATCGACGCTCCAGCCTCCGTAACGTTCATTGGGAAAAAAGTCCATATGTCAAAAGTATGACACATGATATCGCGAAGCCATCAATATGATTATCATAACTAAACCATTAACGAACTTAACCAAGCGCCTTGAAAACTCAATGACCAATTGAGAAGATGGTTATCGACGCTCCAGTATCAGTATACGTAACATTCATTGGGAACAAAGTTCATAGGTCAAAAGTATGATATGCGATATCGCGAAGCCATCAATATGAATTGACATAAATAAACCCTTAACGAATACAAACAAGTTAACCAAGCGCCTTGTAAAGTTACGTGCCGATTCTCGTGCCACGTTTCCTCGTCTGTCAATTTTTTTTTCAATAACACGAAATGAACTCTCAGCTTTGCCACATGAAGCGCCCTAGAGCGCCCTAGAGCCAGCTGGATACGTGAATCCGCATTGGGCTCGCTGAAACGCAGCGCTCAAAACGTGTTTGGCTAGTTGCATACGCGCAATACGTTCCAATCGAAGGCGCGCTCAGCCACTCTGACTCCTTCGCTGGAGCGGCTCCGAGATCACCGCCTAGTTCCGATCAGGTCACAGCCGGCAGTTTCCTTTGTAGTGACGTGAAAGCGGAAGCCACCATTCTTCACAGGTCTATGCTGCTACCGCGCTGCAGTCACGCACTTGCCCATGAGTACGTTTTCTTCGCTCTAGGCGTGTTCGGCTCAGGCGCTCGGCCTCTGCCTCGGACGGAGAGCGTGTCCAAATATGGCTGCTGCAAGGCAGAGCGTGTTAGCGACCAGCTAAATACACCACGATAAAACGCCAAATTTATGGGCAGATTTATAGCTTTTGTAAGCTACTCCAAAAGGCCTTGCGCCATAGCATCGCCCTGAAAGCACATGAAATATCACAAAAGGACAAATACATGTAAGGTTTCCAACGTAACCTGCATCAGCAAAGATTAAAATAAAGTAATTGTCAACTGGTCTGAGGATTGAATCCTTCGTCCAGTGAGCGCCAAACACCGAGAGGTGATCAACACTATGCTTTTTTAGCAGGTATTTCTTGATATGAACACGCGCATGTACTTGGAAGTGTTAGAAAAGCGTGGCAAGCGTCACTTGCAGGAATGGCACCGAATAATGAGCGTCAAATAAACATCTGGCTACCTTCGAGCAGCCAACTGGCGAATAAATTCGCGTAAATTGTCTCCAGGCATTAGAGCGAATCACATGGGGCAGTTCTCCAGTGTCCCCAACGATAGCTCTTAAGGATTCGAAAAAAGTCAGTTCTTTCTTTCGTTATTATTTCTTAGCAAGTTACTTTGGTGTTTACAGTGGATTGTGAAGCCTATTTTCACTTCGTGTGTCATATGTCGAACGACGCAAGAGGAGCGATAACGAGAGAAAGACAAACAAGAGAAAAAATGCGGCAAAAGTGCCGATGTGTTCACCTAAATCTCGCCGGCGACAGTCGCCATTCTCGATGATCTGGAGCACCAAATTGCCACGCCACAGCAAAGCAACAAGCTTCACTAAATGACACATGGCATTGCTAGCGGAAGTAAGTCAAGGTATACGCGTTCGGAGTGGCCAGTCCTTGCTGTTTTACCTTCTTATCTTCTTACCTTCTCAGAATTACCTTGTTAGAGGCCATCATCCAGTTCGCGGTATGTCTGTGCGCCTGTTTTGCGCGCCTAACCTTTTTCACTCCAACGAGGGTCACTATGTAGTCTATGGTCAAATGGGTAGATCAGCGGGTTGCTGCGCGTGGAGAAGCGTGTTTGGAACCAAGCGTCGAACCAAGTTAAGTCACTGAGTATGTTACACTGTGTGTGTATGTGTGCCTCTCTTCAATGAACCTCTATCGCACCAACTTGGGTCGCTGGGTATGGGCCCCTAGGGTAGCGTATCGTACTGCTCCCGAGTTGTAGCGACGCCTGCCTATTGAAGCTCGACCGACGTCACTTATTGGGTAGCATGGCGTTGTCCGCGGGCTGCAGGCATCCGGTATGTCATGGCGACCAAGCAAGGGTGAGACGATTTCTAGGGCGAAACTTGCAGGGTTTATTCAAAGGTACACGAAAGAAAATGAGAAGAGCATGAAGTGTTCAAAAGTACATTTTGGAGCCCCTTGAATAGGCTCTCTTCAATCGTGGGCGGGATCTTGCTTCCGTCGACGTAACGTGACCGGCACAGAAAGAGGGCTCCTCCTCCTCTGGTTATACCGAGCCTGCTGAAAGGAAGAAGTCGTCACGCCTCCTGGAATTGTAGACGCCTGTCCGTCTCTTCTGCGCGTTGCGTGTACGTGGAAGTTCTCCTCTAGGTCCAATTCGAGGAAAGCGCCTCTCTAAACTCGCACACACACATACAAAAGAGGTCTGTACACTGCGGGGCTTCCGACAGACAGGCAGACACTCGAAACGGTCATGGCGAATTAGGAAGTCACGCTTGATTTCGACGAGGCCTGGTGGAAGAAGCTCGGGTGAGAGAAAGTTCTTTGTGCACGAGGTGCGGGACGCAAGCCATCGCAAGAGAAGTCCCGCCTCATTTCGACGAAGTTGGTCGGATGAAACTCCTTTCGCCAAGTGGTGCGAGACGCCAACCCTAACACTGGGTATGTCCCGTTTTTCGATGAACGTTCTTGACGCCAACTTAGGTCACTCGCTTTGTGCACCTCTTCAATCCCAGAAAACAACAATCCTTTAAGATTTCTCTGGTGCTAGGCGGAATCGAACTCGAGTCATATGTATTCAGACAATCTTGCCTGAGTGTATATTTACACAACGCCACGCGCTGACTCCGCTAAATGTTGCTGCGCGTCCAGAGGGAAGCGTCACAAAGGGGCTCAGCTGCAGTACACGCCTGATACGCGCCTGATACAGGGCGTGTTTCGACGGTGGCAATGCGGTCTATTGCTACATTGCTTCAATTTTAATGGCATTAACTGGTATGATGAGATTCTGGGATGGTGTACGTCGCAGCAATTTTCTTCTATTGCGTGTCTTTTTTTTATTTTCACGTGCGTTTATTCAACTTACGGCTTTGCGAAAAAAAAAAGAACAAGCCCCCTGCTATTTTCGATCACCATTGTCTTTTAACGCATCCCATACAAAAATGCTTCCTTACTTTCTTTAGAACTTTTATCAACTTCCTACTTAATTTAGTAACATCATATGGACTTTTACTTTTTAATAACGTTTGTCAAAAGAAAGTTGGTTTCCTTTTTTCCAACTTAAGTATGTTAAAAAAGTCAATAGAATGTTAAGACACTATTTTAACGTTTTAGAAACACCATTCAATAGGAAGTTAATAAAAATAATTATGTTCTTAAGGTACGTAACCCAAGTTACAGAACATGCATGAATATTATTAAATAAGCTTATAATTATGCAGTGAACATGGTTGGTGCAAGACAGCCTTGTTTCATGCACAGGGATAAATTTGCTTCATTTTCAATCAACTTTCCAGTAACAATGGTCATTCGAAAGTTTTTAAATATCATTTACTGAAACATGAACAAATGACATTTCCTTAATTATAAATAAATGTGCAAAGATTGGCTGCTTTTAAAAAATTTTTTGCACAGCAACTGTTTTCGTAATATTTAATCAACTTCCTATTAACAGGTGAAAGCAGAATGTTCATAGGAAAATATTGCTTGTAATTCGGGACGCAAAGAGTAAATATAGTCTCACCAATTCAAGATGACGGAACACATTCTCGAAAACGCGACACCTAGCGCCATAGGAAGCAAGTATATGAGTGGTGATCATGAATTTGTGCTCGGTAGGTGTCAAACAAGCCCGTAGGCCATCCACCATTGCAAGCAGACGGAGCTGCACGGACGGCGCGCTGATTGACTCGTGTTCACCAACTAAAGCTCGCTCATCATTCGGCTTAAGTCGCTGTATATCCTATAAATAAGAAAGCCTACCTAGATACTGTAAACCCAACAATTGGGACCTAAGTACCTGCCTCCTCCCAGCTGTGGCTTCCTTTGAGTGACAAGTCTGACCTCGAAGGCCGTGCTTTTGCAAACTGCATGCGCCTGAAGTGGTTACGAATCTTCAAGGCAACATCCGCTTCGGGTTTTTTTATATACATTTCCTTAAACTTCGTATCACAAAGTACGAAGTATATAGTTTTACAAAGTACACGCATTTTGGACCTAACAAATTTGTTAAAGGGTCCGTAGCGATTGTTATTAGTAAAAAACACGGAATTTTCTCATTTAAGACACATTTTTCTAACAACCGCCGCGTGGTGCTATTGCAGTATTTGTTTGGTCGACATACCATGTTACTTGTACTGAGTGCTCCTTGTAGTAAGGCGGTAGTTGCATTATATTTTAGAAGTGCCTAGATAAAATGTGCTCCTTGTCTTGTGCCTTAACCATCGCAAACCCCCCGGACTCGTGTTACGCCAATAGTTCGCCGTGTGTTTCGTGCGATTCAGCAGTGTCGACAGTGAGTGTCCTACTACAGCGCCTTTGTTTTGCCGAGCTGCCTGCGCGCGCTCACGTGGAAAGTCTGGTGCTGGGGCTTCGAATGGTAGTGTATGGAAGACTTTGTTGAAGGTTCGGCTTTTTTGGAGCTGGAGTTCATCGGAAGTTCTATAGTGCTTGCGCCAGAAGAACGTCGGTGCCACGGTACCTATGAGACGAAGGAGCGTTTGCTAGGTCTTGCTTGAAAGGTAAGCAAGTTTGGCGCTTGCGCGCATTCTTGAAGCTTATGGTTCAGGTAATGAGCGTTGTGTAACAAGATAGAGCAGAGCGCTTTCTTATCGTAGGTTAGCCATGTTGCTGTGCACATTTAGCAAGCAATTTCACGAAAGCTTCCTCTGATCTCACAGCGTACTTGTGCTCTGCTGTGAAATATATGCTATCCGCCTTGATTCGTATGTCTGAATGGGCATACAATTACGAAAACACTGAAAGTTGCTGTTCGTTTGGTAGTTTCCTGGCAAGATGCTATTCGTTATATAGGCATTCCCGTAAGTACAGTACATGTGTATTGTATACGTCGATGTATCATAGGCTTCGCGCGTTGGCAAAGAGTGGCTATGTTTGAAGCTTAAGCAGATAGAACCTCGTATGAAGATTTCTGTGTGTATACAGTTCGGTTTGGAGGTCCGTGTCGCGAGAAGCTATGTGTATTGTTTATGTTCTTGAGTGTCTTCGCGTATTTGTTTTCTATGTTGCAGATCAGATATAGGGCGATATTGCAATAAGGAGGTTTCTTTTTAATCTAGACATTTCAATCAGACACCGGCCTTTAAGAAAGACAGACCAACCCAATTTAAGAACGGGATCTCAGCTATTGCAATCGTAGGCTAGGGCAGTGCGTAATAAAGTAAGGACTGCAATTTTGCAGCGATACTTACCCCTCGATTCTATACTACTTTTGCCGCCTACCGCTAAAGGCCGGCTGTTCCAGTACGTAGCACGGGCCGGGGAGTCGGTCAGACCACTAATGAATTGCGTAAAGGAATAGCACCGCTACAAAATTGCGGTATAGCTTTCGGTATGTTTTTCATGTGCTGAATATTTTTTTTTTATTCCAATGCTCTATGTATTACTCGTACTTGAGTTTTGTTGCTGATTGTCCTGGTAGTCTGTTGTTGATGCTGATTTCGTTCCTTCCTGAAATTTCACTTGTTACAAGATAGCAGTG
This sequence comes from Dermacentor albipictus, assembly GCF_038994185.2. NCBI lineage: Eukaryota > Metazoa > Arthropoda > Arachnida > Ixodida > Ixodidae > Dermacentor > Dermacentor albipictus. The sequence continues at coordinate 3,776,689 of NW_027225580.1, read as the reverse complement.
TAACCTCCTGAGATATAACAAAGAGTCATTTGTACACCCAGACGCAGATTCATGCAGCTGGCTGTGTCAAACTCTCTTTGCGATTCCACATAACACTGGTAAATCACAAATGTTCAGGTTCACAGCACCATAAATTAAATATTTCTTACTGTTGAAGGCTATGCGGATTCTGGAGGCATCCCTATATCCCGCAGGAACCGGCTGCACTGCTGGAAGCTGCACAGCACGACGATAAAACACCTGATCGGTGTGCTTTCACAAATGTGCGTTCAAAACTGGCGCTACCTTTCGAGTTGTAGGATACATTTGTGTAATGCGCAATCATTTTACTGTATTGCCATTTTCAAGACTTCTAGTGGTTGATCACGAACTTTATGTTTTGGTGTGGTGCCCTCAGTTTATTGAACTTACCTAAAGTAGCCTCCTCTTAGTTAAATATAATTGGGGGCTTGAGTAATTATGCCTGATATACTCCATATGGACTCCATATTAACCTGGCCAAATTGCCTTCTTAAGAACCACGAATTGAGGTTTCGTGCTGTGAATAATGTGCTCTAGAGCGTCTAGAAAAATGTGTTCTACCAGCTAACGATATGGTTTAGGCAAAAGTGCCTTAAGCAATGCTTTCGCACAAAAGTTGTATTATCAAGAGTTTTACGGAAGCCTGTATGGTCGGTATGAAAGATGACAAAGAAAGACATAGACCAACGAAATACAACATCACGAGCAATACATTTCGGCTTCTATATGAAAGCTTTGTTCCCAATGGGGGGGGGGGGGGGCAACAAAAAGTAGAAGTGCATATTTAAGTAGGTTCTAGCATAAGACGGGGAAGGGTTCATTGGTTTCAGATGAGCGTGTGTCCTGTTGATTACATTTCTAGGGAATCCGGTTACAGGTATGGCTTCCAATTTCTTCCCTGGCCGATTATGCTAGAGTTCATCCAGTCACTATTGCGTTTAGTCGTTGCTGCATGCTCTGCCAAAGCATTTGATGCCACTCTTTTCTTATCCCCATCATTCTGATGTTGGCATAGCCATTGTTTAAAGTTGCCCATCACCCTAATGTAGACAGCATTCATACACATACGTTATGTTTCAAAGGTCAGAATTCATGTCAGTAAAATGTTTGAGATGGTTTGTTACAGGGATTGCTGTCTCGTAGGTTTAGCATGGCTTGTCACTGGGATTGCTCTCTTGTTTAGCTTCTTGTAGGGTTATTATGGATTTGATTTTGTGCACAATGAGATGTTCTAAACACACTTTGCATATACATGAAAAAAAGGTTTACAACAGCGATAACATATATGCATGGGCACATTTATGTGTGAATAAAATACTCTACACCTCATTTCTGCCTACAGTAAATAAGTTATGTCTCCTCGAGGGCATGGCTGCTTGCACTAATGAACCTCCAAGCCAAGGTTTTCTCTAATCCCCATTTTTGATATCTAAATGCTTATGAGGCATATATAAACCGCTTGCATCAATTTCTCATTGGGAGGAGCTGTCTATAATTTAATTTTGAGCAATACTTGCAATAAAAACTCATTTCACCTGTCGTCTAATGACTATAAAACTCTATGCTTCTAGCTTGACAAACATTTTATGAAATTAGCTTGTTGATGGCCAATATACAGGGCTTTCTAAATTGAAGGTATCAGTAACTATTAAGGACTACGCTAACTTTGAAAATGCTGCTTGTGTATGTGGTTAATTCACTTTCTCAGACAAATCTTTACACCCAAGTGTAGTCAGTAAATTGAAAACTGCATGTCTGCAAGGGGAAGTCACACAATTGTATTCGAAGGCAACTGCATTTTGTTTGAAAGTTCTCAAGCACTTGTGCGTAACTAATCGAGCACAGCTTGACCCTTGGCCCACTACTCAATCAGGCTTGAAGCTTTCAATGTCCGCTCATCTCTACAACTGCACCAGACCTCACTCTGTGTCAAAGGGTGGCACGCATTTGCTTATATCTAGGCAGATGCATGTCTTTCTTTTGTATTGAAGTTCCCGTGAAAGTTCACAGCTCAGCACAATGTATGCATGGTATACGTAAGGCTACTTTGTTCTTTAAAGCGAATCAGCAAGAAGCACCTACTGCATTTTTTGCAAACCTTGCCGTATTTCCTAACCATTCCTTGATTAAAAGCGTACAAAATGAATCTGTGCTTGTTCTATTGTTTCACAGGTAGACGTCGGTGACGGTGTATGTGTTTAAAAGGGCCTGCTGAAGAGGCTGCGCCTGGATGCTAACAATTCAAGCTTGCAGTTCATGGGAGTCCTCCTTAAAGCTCCTTTTACAAAAGAAGAGGTTGAAGGGAGGTCCTTCTTTGGGCAGCCGTTAAATGCCTTCCACAGAAGGATCCATTGGATTCCAAGAAGGTCAACACCATACTCGGTACGCATGGGACAAAGAAGCATCTTAATATTCTTTGTGCAGCTTTCAACAAAACTCTTTTCATGGCAATTTCAGTGCTATCTAAGGGTAGTGCTTTCTTTCATGCTAACATAGCTATTAACCTGATTATAATAGCATATTATACCACAAGCTTTGCCGACATAACTAGAATATCGTCATTACTGTTGGCATATGCATTTTTGTGCTAGAAGCCATCGGCATATGAATGCATTGATAATACAATATCTTATCTTGTGGAAAACTAACATGTTTAGTAACAAGCTCACTTTGACAATGTCTGCCTGCACAGCAAATGCATTTTATAATCTTGCTGCAGAATGTCCATAACGCCTGTTAAACTGCTTACATGTTGCGTGTATCATTTCTTAGTTCTTAAGTGCCACATGTTAGTCAACTCGTCCATGTACCTGTGCCTTGGCAAAACTGCAACACAGTTTCAACTGGCACCTTGCCTTTCCTAAGATAATTCACACATGAAATTTGCATGTACTGGTCATGATATGAATAGGGAAGTTCATTAAACTGAAGTTTATTTAGAACACTTGTTTGGTAGATGACGATTGGTATGATAGAGCTTGTGTCGAGCATCTGTTGGTGTAACGCACATCCATCACGCTCCCTGCTCTAATGCACTAATTCAGCCATTTCATGCATTTTAGAAGGACTTTGCACAAAACAGGTGGAGATTCTTAGAGATCACGGGGTTGAAAACTTGTGTCTTGTGTACTTCCTTTTTCAGAAACAGATGCATGGTGTGTTGCAATGTCACAGTAGCAAAACCAATATATTGCCTTTTTTTCTCTTTTCTTGACTACACAACGCTACATTTCAGCACACTTCGAGGGCAGCTGAAGAACTCGTTGTCCTCATCACTAGCCCGGGGATATTAAATGGATGTGTTCAAGCACACATGTAAACCTGTCTTCTTCTGTTGCGTTCCACACCTAGCCACTTGGCAACGTGTGACACCTGCCTTTGTTTAGTGCCTGCTTCAATGGGGAAACAATTCCTGTACGTAGTCACTATATACGTTACAATGGCCAGCAGGCTAAAGTTTCTTGACAAATGTCCAGCTAATTTACGCTGCATCATTATGGACATTAAGTAGCTTTCATTAAAGTTTGCGCGCTATTCACTAAAAAATTACTGCAGTCAGTTGAATGGTATATATTTTTTAAAACGCCAACAAATTTGTGTTACTCAGAACATCATTATAGTGCTCACTGAAGTCCGATAAATTCTCGAAAAATTGCAAACAGGCTTTCAGGAAGTAACTAAAAATTTTAGTCAGGCGATAATAAAACCTCTGTAAATGCTTGCGACATATCTGTGGCCAATAGTTGACAGCATGTTACTAGCAGGCAGTTAGGACGTATAAATTCGGTTAATAAATATTCGCTTTACAGTTTTTAGGAAGTAAATCAATATTTTATTCAGAGAAAATAAAAGGTTATTTTTGGAATATATATTTGCAAGAATAATTATCTCTGAATCAAATTTTTATGTACTTCCTAAGAACTGTGAAGCGACAATTTATTAACCACCTTTATACATTCTAACAACTTGCTAGTACCATCCTGTGAACTATCTGTCCATGGCGGATAGTCGACAGGATGTTACTAACAAGCTGTTAGGATGTATAGAGGTGGCTAAAAGTCGCTTCAGAGTTGACACATTCTGCCGACATAAGATAATAAACAGTCGGTAAGAATTCTATCGACATTTTATATCTATATCTTAAATTCAATGTTGGTGGTCAATAGTCGGTAGGAGGCTACTAGGAAGTTGTTACGGTGTCTAAAGACGGTTTGTTGAATGTCGATAGGTTGTAGTAACATTTGCCTACAGACGGTTTATTCAATGTTACTAAAAATTTTTGTAAGGGATACCCGCCGTGGTTGCTCAGTGGCTATGGTGTTGGGATGCCGAGCACGGAGGTCGCGGGATCGAATCCTGGCCACGGCGGCAGCATTTCGGTGGGGGTAAAATGCGAAAACACCCGCGTACTTAGATTTAGGTGCACGTAAAAGAACCCCAGGGGGTGAATATTTCCGGAGTCCTCCACTACGGCGTGCCTCGTAATCAGAAAGTGGTTTTGGCACGTAAACTCCGTAATTTTCTAAACATGCAATTTGTACATATTACAATTTATCGTTTCATGCTTGTACTATAGGCATACTTAGCTTTAAATTTAGTGCTCACTTTGATTTCACAGAACGCAGCAGGCTTGCCAACACTCTTCAAGTCATCAAGACGGGTTGAAAATGCGATGCAGCAGGTCAGCTCTGTCATACCATGCCCTGCAACAGGAATTGTATTCGTCAAAAGGCCATCCAGTGAATTCGCATGTAACATAGTGTTTTGGTTATACCTGTTTTAGTGTGATCTTCGTTGGTTAATTTTTTATCAGCATATAAGAATGAGCATCGTCTGGATGCTTGACATATCGGTTTGTTGAAAGTTCTTTTAGCGTATTACTAAAGTTAGCAGCAGTGCTGAGATTTTTATACATTGCTTTCCCTTCTTTCATGCGGAAAAAAATCCACGGACGTCGGTCTAGAAAACCGCAAAATCTGATTTCTAAGTTTTAGAAATATGTGTGACCCGCTGACCGACCACACGACATTTTATATGATTTGAGGTGCATAACAAATGCTACAAAAGGATATGCGTCAGCCGCGTTGAAACACCGCGAAGCAGTAGAACCTTTTTACGAAATATGCCCCAACGTTCTCGGCATCGATTTACATGTAGCGTCATTCCTTGCCGTGATTTTCTTGCTCTAGATTAACTTATATTTCTCGGTAATAAAGTAAATGATCCCGGCAGTTTGCTTAGCGTTTAGTATATGCCAGGCTTCTTGCCTCCGCAGCTCTACAGACAAGTTTCCAAGCCTTAGTGGCGCTGTTAAATGAGAACAATTACTTTTATTCTTCTTAGACTGAATACGCGGATTATGTTGCATTTATTAAAAATAAAATAAAAACTAGGACGCATGCTCATAAATACGAATTTCTACTGACGTAAACGACCACCTCTATCGAAATATGAACTGCAGGGCTCCTGATACAATCATCCCCATTTCTTTGCACTCATTAGGTCTTTTCTGAATGTACATTGAGACAAATGCCCCGCGCTGACTCCGCTAAATGTTACAGCGCGTTCGGCGGGAAGCGTCAAAAAGGGGCTCACCTGCAAAACACGCCTTATATATGGCCTGTTTTGACGGTGGTAATACTGTCTATTGCTACCGTTCTATTCCACATAAAATAATGCACCCTACTCAAATTTGTAGTCGCTTATGACACGTGCGGTGTCAAAAAACAGTTGAAATCGGCATCTTCTGCATTGATCACCCAAATGTTCTGTTCCTGCAACTGAGCAAACAAACAAACCTCGAACAAACAAATAAAAACACAGATAATGTTAAAGCGTGGACAACACTGAACGATTACGACTGTGAGTAGGCGAAATGAGAACAGCGTAGATGGAATGGTTCTTCACATGTCGCGGGCATTCAACGGAAGCATGATAAATTGCAATCATTACAGTTCCGTGTGCGATTTTCTAGCAAATTTGAGCAAGGATGAACTAGTTTCTGACCTATTCGGACTCTACTGGAGGGAAAAGAAAGGGTAAAATATATGAAGAAAAGACTTTGAACGGATACATGAAAACTCTTAGCAGCCATACACCGAGTGTTGTAAAACATAACGAGCCCCTAAAGTCCGCATTAATTCTTGAGCCTTCAGAAAGATCACTCAATTCCGCAGGAGCTTGCATAAAAGAAACGTTTGAAACTTCGCTGGCAGAAACAGTTTCCGCTCGCGCTACAAGGTCCATTGCAAGCGCCATTTATTTGTGGGGTTTAGGCGTTTATCACACGATTCGCCCGTACTCAGCTGCCGTGTGAGGATTCTTGTAGATACTTTCACGAGCTAATTAAGTCTTCAATAAAGAGTGGAGTAGGTCATAATTTAAGATTATGTTCCACCAAGTGCACGCATTCGTGTTTGCAAGCTCAGCTGCATTTTTCTATTACGAGCCTCAGTATTGTACTACAATTTGCCTTGTTTGAACCGCATCCCCTTTTTCTGTCATGCCACTGGAACCACGTAGCAATCCCAGAAGGCAGGGACGACACCACAAATAGATATATGGTGGGGTTTACGTCATCGTAGCCGCAGTCTTGCGTCACTAGAGTGTCCAGAAGCTACGTAAACAAGAAAGTTCACAACACAAGCGCCGAGCAACAAAACCATAACAGCGATAATGCAGTCAAAGACGGCCACCGCCAGAAAGTAAAACAAAGTACGTGTGATATGGCCACCGATGTCAACGTGGCCGCCTTGTGAGCGCGGTGAAAATTGCGTGCATATTGTCACGTGACAATACTATAATGCTTTATTTGGTATGCACTAGCAAAATCCTGTAACACCTCGGATAATCCGAAATGTTGCAAATAAGGTTTAAGATATGTAAAGATCTAACTGCTGTAAAATAAGTTCTGTGGTTCCATGTGTCAAAACAATATTATAAGGCACACCAGTGGTGGTGTCCGGATTCATTTGACCACCTTAGATTCTTTAACGTGCGCAGGTACACGCACGTTTTTGAATTTCGTCCTAATCAAAATGGGGCCATCGCGGCCGAGATGCGATCCTGCGCCCTCGGGCTGAGTAGCGCAAATTGAAAGAAACGACGACACCATGGCATGCGCTCATGCTGCAGACCGCAAATCATTTACAGCACTGAAAAAGACGAAACGAGTTGTTATCAAGACTAGCTGTATTAAAATGTGAGCAAGGTCTCTTTATTTGCAGAACAGTATAGAGTAAAAAGTTAACAGGCGAAGTCCAACACAGTCCAACAAGAATGTTTAAAAGGAATGCTTAACGCTTCATATTGCTTAGACCAGACTACGAAAAAAAAAAACGTTTACCGAAACTACAACAAACATCTACCAAAACGCGACACCTGCGGATGGGCCGAGCGCGTAGGATGGCTGTTGTAGCGCAGAAGGGAGGTCTTCCGGCGAAATGTGAGGCGAAGGTTGCAAAGCCGCTCGCAGGCCGTCGCGTTGACCCTGTGCCGTGGACGTGCGCCCGGTCTCGTTGACGCTTCCAGAGACGACGCTCACAAGCTCCCGCACGCTGTCCCGCACGCTTCCCGTAGCGCTGTCATGTCCGCCTGCAGCTGCTCCCCTGGCTAAAGGCGGTGCCAGGATCCTGCGCATCGGATTCCTTGCCTGCCATGCCCCGAAAGCTCCGTAGTGAAGGCGAACCGTAAAAAACGACCACGCCACGTAGGCCGTGACCAAAAGGCAGGCGACAGTGACCAGGCCGGCCGCCACAATGATACGACCTTCGAGCACTTGCTTAGAGGCACTGTGGGTGCAGAAGAAACAGCAAAGTGCGGCCAGCGGCGTCAGGAGTGCGAAGCAAATCAAGTCCCCGAGCACCGCCCGCTGCGAATCGCCGTGCAGCACCCAGTGGAAGAACTGGCGCACGCAAGAGGCTTGGCCCGCCGTAGGAAAGGGGTGGTGGCAAAGTTCGCAGTGGTCTACGTTCCGGGCGTTAAGCCAGCGCTCCAAGCAGTTGACGTGCATGAGGCCCATGGTGCCCGAGCACCTGCATAGCGACATAAGAGAGTTTTGTTGGTCTCCCTCGTGGCAAATGCGGCATATGGGTCCGCTACTCGCGGTTACGTTCAGACAGCCGGCAGGTGTCTGCGGAGGACTGCCATTCCACTTCGGGTCGTTACTTAGGATTGAGCTTGGAGAACAGGCCAGAAGAACGTCAGTAGGTGGCACGATAACTGTCTTCACGCTGTTTTCTTCGCGTTCGGGGCTCGAATCAACAAACACAAGGTAACCCCTGGGCGTGCATGATAGCGAAGTCTCGATGTCAGAGGACAATTCCCGGCTGGTACCGCGGGGCTCTGGAGACGGCGAAGGCGAGGACGACGACGAAGAAAAGTGGCACTTGTGCTCTTCGTCGAGTATCGGAGTCTTGCTGTCACGCTCGCGAAAGCTCCTTCTTCGACACGCACAGATGCGCGGTATTCGGACGGCAAGTTGCCGCAGCCGCGAACAGTGGGCACCCGTCCCAGATGGTGCGGCGGCAGCTCGTGCTTGTGCTGGCGCGTCTTCGGTAAGAGCCTGGTACCGGTCGGTAGGCATGGCGCCGTCCTTGTGCTCGCGCAAGGAAGTCCGTGGCTTTATGTAGGGATCGCACTGATCGCGCGGGCACCTACGAAAAAGTTCGTGCAGCGCCGCCTGTCGGGTACCTAAGGTGAGGCGACGCTGATATAAAGCAACCTTCTCCTCCACTTTGGCAGTTCGCTTATGCCGTTATCACTATCGGTGTATATCGGTCCCCTCAAAACATTTTCTTTGATGTACAAATCATTGGAGGGTTACCTAGCGCTACCGTCTATGAATAAAACCCGCGAGGCTGTGAACTACAGCATTTATCGGCTGCGAAAAAGGAATGTGATTGTGCGCACAAGCGCGCGTGCTTGGTTTGTAGTTTAGCTCTGAATACTGTGGGTGCAAAGAGAGGGTGCGAGGGGTTGAGGCGAGCACCTTCATCGCTTTCGCTTTCTGACAATAAAACCCGTGTTTGGGAAGTTGTAAGCGTCTAAAGCTACTGCGGTATATTTACTCTTTAATAACACTTGGAAGGCGACTGTAATATGTACACCCGTGAGGAAAAGTATAGGGACTAGGGATTGCGCGATAAAGCTAATTTTCTCCTCTGTCTGTGAATGCAACTTGAAAGTGAAGTTGAAGCCCAAACTTGGCATTACGAACTTTCTAGTGCACTCGTCAGTGTCCGTTTATACGTTTTAATTACGAATAATTTCAGTTTTTTCGGTAACCCTGTGGTCAGTACACTTTTGCTCACGGGCGTACATACTTGACCTTATGCCGCGTCTTCAGTGTCATTTTACCTTTTCAAGGTGATTAGATCAGGCCTCGTGACGTACATACCTGGCGAGGCTACTGTAAAACAGACCAAATCAACAACCTTAAAAGGCAATTTGTCAGTAAGACGCCAGAAAAACGTTACGACACGCTTTTTCTTTCGTACTGTTACCGGTATTACAGTCTCTTTCTCCGGCCATATGCTTTCCATAAGGCTTATATTAGCCGCCTCGTTTTGCAGGAACTATTTCACCAGCTTCCCGCAGTCATGTCCCCTCTGACAAACGGGCTATGACCAGCGCATTAAAATAGTTATCGCGTTGCTTGATAATTTTACCGTCGCTATAGTTAGCGCTTTTTGTTATGATGGCGTAATCCCTAACACTGCATATATTATGTATGTTGGATGCATAGTGTGAGTGATTTAAACAAGTAAGCATTAATATTTAAAATATGAAACATCTTGGCTGCTCTTGTGTTCAGCAAGTGATGCAAATCAGGCCAAGAGTGTTCGTGGAAGATATCCTACTTGCATTAAAGGATTCCGTGGTATAACTCAGGAAATGAAAACAGCCGCCTTCGTGCTGTCGAACCCCACATTATGCACAACAAAGCACAGATTCTATACTTCATCGGCTCCCATGCAGCTTCGCACAGCATTTAAGTGTTATTGTAACACAGCACATCGCACGTATCTTCCTTTTCGCCTTGTTCCTCGTTCTACGCGCTTTTTCCGAAATGAACCGATACAAACTCGCCCAGTTCGCTACTATTCTCAATGTTATAAAAAAATTCTGGGCGTTTGCATTCCAAAAGCCCGATACGATTATGAGGCATGCCGTAGTGGCGTACTCTGGATTACGTTTCACCACCTGGGGTTAAACGGGCGTTTTCCATTGTTATAACGTACCGTCCGAATCATTTTTTTTTCCTTTGTACCTACAGCCTTTTCTTTTCTACTCGGGAATATGACAAGCATGCGCACACAGTCATCGGCCTGAGCGAAGCAAACATCGCTATGGCTCGATTTCTGAGTCGAGGCTTCAGAAGAAATAACAGAATATGACAAGTCCAGAAGAGGAAATTTATTAGGAAGTTTTGTAAAAAGGCTACGATAGGCGCGTAACTATTGTTTCAGCACGTGAAGCTTTGTGCGCTCTGGCAGATACAGCCTTTCCTGACAAGTTAACAAAACCAGCATTACCAATAAATGGCTCATTACCATTTTAAAGGGTTGCGGTTATGCTACACGTTTATATTAGAAGCTTGAAGAAAATCCTATGACAACACAACTCAATTTTTTTATACTTCCGGAGATGCGTCTGCTCCCAGATACACACAATAAAATTTCACGCTCGTTTTACTAACTTCGCATTATTGGCGGAAGTGTCGACATGAAAAGATTGAGTCCTCCTCATTCTCCTCCTCCTTCTGTCACGCAACTAATTGCGAGGTTAAGGGTTTTTTTTTTTGCTCGCCTAGAATATAAAGGCAACTAGCTGTCGTCAGAAGCGTATGAATTTGGGCTGGTTGGCGCATGATTTTACAGCGCAAAACCTAACGGTTCGTTTCCATGTCGGAGAAACGGGGCTCTGGGCGAATGGCAACAAACGTGTAGACTCAAACGGGGTCTTGGCGCTCTTTGGCCATACTTGGCCCTTGCACCACTAAACAATACACATTCATTCAAACGGGGTCCGAAAGCAAGCACGAGATAGACATCAGTGGCTGCATTGCGTTGTATGTGGCTGTGAGGCACTTTTTAAAGAATGCACCGTACTCTCAAAAAACCATGATCAGCGTGCACGAGTGATGCCTGAAGCATTCCACCGATAAGAGTGACGAAGCATTGTAAGCAAGTTCTTCCATATTTTTCAATTAACTTTACCCAGTTTGATTACCATTGAGCACATAGCCGCACAGGCATAGTACGGGCTCAAGGAAAAAAACTATATAAGATATGCAGTCGTTTCACATCTCAACAGGAAACAGCTCAACACAATAATGTTAAAAGGGCAAGCACTCATTAAGTCACATGTGATACTGTTTCACAAACGCAACTCTCCTTGAGAATTTAAAAAAAATTTAAAGCAAGAAAAATCAAAATATTTGAGTTTTTGGATCAGTCGGTACTACGGATGGCAAAATTTCCAGAAAATTTGAGTGGCAGAAAAAGAAACCTTTTTCCCTTGTTTCTTTTTTTTTACCAAATTTTCGAAATTTTGAAAAAACTTCAAACTGCACTAAGAAAAACTTGACAATGACTTTAGCATAGGCTAGGAGAGGATAAATGCGAAAGCGTGCGCGCTCACGAGACGTTATTAATATTACTCGACATTTTTGTTCGAATGCACTGTTACTTCTGATGGCTTGTATTCTCCCACGAAGGGTAAGAGAAAACTCTACCTTAATTACCTTCGCCCTGATTAAGGGCAAAGGTCCCCGGTTCGACTCCCGCCAAAGGTCATGGGTTCGTGTACCTTAATTAAGTATATCTCAAATATATTGTCACGTGGTGGTGACGTTGAATAACACAGTAGCAATACTGAACAACAAAACTAACTTTTATTGGGCGAACCTGTGCCCCAAAACAGGCTACACTTATAGCACAACGATAGCGGCGAACACAGTCGGCGATCGTCGAAAATCTGATCAGCGGGTCAAGCGCGTCGGCTTTTATAGAGCAGTCATCGATTGTTCCAGACTAATCGTTCGGACCCGCGTGCCTTCCACAAAGTTCTACACCATTCGCGTCAGGTGATGAAATCAGATAACATAACGTTCGGCGACGACAGCGGATAGAAGCATCGATAACGTTCCAGAAACTTCGGATACATACAGGCGCGTCCCACGCTGTGTGATTACATTTGTTAGGCTGCGAAACGTGGTTGCCCGATAAAGATAAGTAGACGTGTCAATACCTCCCTCTTAAAAAGCATCGTCCCGATGCTACAAATATAAGAGCGAAACACAAAAGGACACTTATTAAACATAAGTAACAAAACAACGAAAAGAAACAAAGTCCAAAGGTTAGTTACGCGAAGCTCCAAAGTTCATTAACGCTGGTAGTACGGCTTGAGTCGCACAACGTGGACTATTTCAGGTCGTGAGCGGCACCGCTGTGATAGCGAAATGCCGTCTGGCACGACCTCATAGTCGACCGCGCCAATACGTCGGATGATCTTGTACGGTCCGAAATAGCGACGCAAAAGCTTCTCGCTCAGTCCTCGTCGGCGTATAGGGGTCCATACCCAAACACGGTCGCCGGGCTGGTACTCGACGAAGCGTCGTCGGAGGTTGTAGTGTCGGCTGTCGGTCCTCTGCTGGTTCTTGATCCGCAGGCGGGCGAGCTGTCGGGCTTCTTCGGCGCGCTGGAGATAGGCAGCGACGTCAAGATTCTCCTCGTCAGAGACGTGCGGCAGCATGGCGTCGAGCGTCGTCGTCGGGTTCCTGCCGTACACTAGCTTGAATGGCGTGATCTGTGTCGTTTCTTGCACCGCCGTGTTGTACGCAAAGGTTACGTACGGCAGGACCGCGTCCCACGTCCTGTGTTCGACGTCAACGTACATTGCTAGCATGTCGGCAAGCGTCTTGTTCAGGCGCTCCGTGAGACCATTCGTCTGCGGATGGTAGGCAGTTGTCCTCCTGTGGCTTGTCTGGCTGTACTGCAGAATGGCTTGGGTGAGCTCTGCTGTAAAAGCCGTTCCTCTGTCGGTGATGAGGACTTCTGGGGCACCATGTCGCAGCAGGATGTTCTCGACGAAAAATTTCGCCACTTCGGCTGCGCTGCCTTTTGGTAGAGCTTTAGTTTCAGCAAAACGGGTGAGATAGTCCGTCGCCACGACGATCCACTTATTCCCAGATGTTGATATCGGAAACGGCCCCAACAAATCCATCCCAATCTGCTGGAATGGTCGGCGAGGAGGTTCGATCAGCTGTAGTAATCCTGCTGGCCTTGTCGGTGGTGTCTTGCGTCGTTGACAGTCTCGGCATGTCTTGACGTAACGGGCGACGTCGGCGGTCAGACGCGGCCAGTAATACATTTCCTGTATTCTCGACAGCGTCCGGGAGAATCCGAGGTGCCCAGCGGTTGGATCGTCGTGTAGGGCGTGCAGTATTTCTGGACGCAGCGCTGACGGTACAACAAGAAGGTAGCTGACACGGACTGGTGAGAAGTTCTTCACGAGCAGGTTGTTTTGTAGCGTGAACGAAGATAACCCGCGCTTAAATGCCCTAGGGACAACGTCGGTGTTCCCTTCCAAATACTCGACGAGGCCTTTTAGCTCCGGGTCGGCTCGTTGCTGTTTAGTGAAGTCTTCCGCGCTTATTATCCCAAGGAAGTCGTCGTCGTCCTCGTCGTCTTGCGGCGGGGGATCGATGGGGGCGCGCGATAAGCATTCGGCGTCGGAGTGTTTTCTTCCGGACTTGTATATTACCATGACGTCATATCCTTGTAGTCTGAGGCTCCACCGCGCCAGCCGTCCTGAAGGGTCCTTTAAGTTAGCTAGGCAACACAATGCGTGATGGTCACTGACGACTTTGAATGGCCTGCCATAGAGGTAAGGGCGGAATTTAGCTGTAGCCCAAATGATGGTGAGGCATTCCTTTTCAGTCGTAGAATAGTTGCTTTCCGCTTTTGACAGCGACCGGCTAGCATACGAAATCACCCTTTCAAGTCATTCCTTCCTCTGGACTAGGATGGCACCGAGGCCTAGGCTACTGGCGTTAGTGTGGATTTCGGTATCGGCGTCCTCGTCGAAGTGTGCAAGTACCGGCGGCGTCTGCATGCGTCGTTTAAGTTCTTGAAATGCCTTGGCCTGTGGCGTTTCCCACTTGAAGGCGACATCAAATTTGGTTAGATGTGTCAGCGGCTCCGCGATGCGTGAAAAGTCCTTGACAAAGCGCCTATAGTAGGCACACATGCCAAGGAATCTGGGCACTGCCTTCTTGTCGGTTGGCTGCGGGAACTTTGCGATGGCAGCTGTCTTCTGTGGGTCGGGGCGTACTCCTGATTTGCTGATCACGTGGCCTAGGAACAAAAGCTCATCGTAAGCGAAACGGCACTTTTCTGGCTTCAGAGTGAGCCCTGATGACTTCTAACACTGTCGCAAGGCGCCTAAGGTGATCGTCGAAATTTCCGGCGAAGACAACGACGTCATCCAGGTAAACAAGGCACGTCTGCCACTTCAGTCCGGCTAACACCGTGTCCATGACGCGCTGAAACGTTGCAGGCGCCGAGCACAGTCCGAATGACATGACCTTGAACTCGTAGAGGCCGTCTGGCGTGATGAAGGCAGTCTTTTCGCGATCTCTCTCGTCGACTTCTATTTGCCAGTAGCCAGACTTGAGGTCCATCGACGAGAAGTATTTAGCGTTGCAGAGCCGATCCAATGCGTCGTCTATCCGTCGAAGCGGGTACACATCCTTCTTCCTGATCTTGTTCAGTCGACGATAATCGGCGCAGAAGCGTAGGGTTCCGTCCTTTTTCTTGACCAGGACTACAGGAGAGGCCCACGGGCTTTTCGACGGCTGGATGATGTCGTCGCGCAGCATTTCGTCGACTTGTTGCCTAATAGCTTCACGTTCTCGCGTCGAAACTCGCTAAGGGCTCTGGCGGAGTGGTCGAGCGCTCTCTTCGGTTATTATGCGATGCTTTGCAACTGGTGTTTGTTGAGTCCTCGATGACGTCGAAAAGCAGTCTTTGCATCGTTGGAGAAGACTTCTGATCTGTTGCTGCTTACTCATAGGAAGACTTGGATTCACGTCGAAGTCTGGTTCGGGGACTATGCTCATCGGAGTAGATGCGGCTGAATCCGGGAGGAGAAAGGCATTGCTGGTTTCCACAATTTCCTCGATGTATGCGATTGTCATGCCCTTGTTGATGTGCTTGAACTCTTGGCTGAAGTTGGTTAGCATAACTTCCACTTGCCCTCCGTGGAGTCGAGCGATCCCTCTTGCGACGCAAATTTCACGGTCGAGCAATATATGTTGGTCGCCCTCGATGACGCCTTCTACGTCAGCGGGTGTTTCAGTGCCGACGGAAATAATAATGCTGGAGCGCGGCGGGATGCTCACTCGATCTTCGAGCACACTCAAGGCGTGGTGACTACGACAGGTATCCGGCGGTATCGCTTGATCTTGTGACAGCGTTATCGATGTCGACTTCAGGTCGATGACTGCACCATGTTGATTCAAGAAGTCCATGCCGAGAATGACGTCTCGTGAACACTGTTGGAGGACAATGAAGGTGGCAGGGTAAGTCCGGTCATGAACGGTAATTCTTCCCGTGCAGATCCCTGTCCGCGTAATCAGGTGTCCTCCAGCGGTTCGAATTTGAGGGCCTTCCCATGCAGTCTTAACCTTCTTCAACTGGGCGGCGATGTGTCCACTCATGACGGAGTAATCAGCCCCTGTGTCGACTAAGGCGGTAACTGCGTGGCCGCCGAGAAGCACATCGAGGTCGGTGGTCCTTTGTCTGGCGTTGCAGTTAGGTCTTGGCGTCGGATCACGGCTGCGTCGTATTGAACTGAAGTTGGACCGTCGTGTCGTCAAGTCGTCGTTCGTCGGTGTAGTCTTGCCTTCCTGACTTCGTCTGGACGGCGGCGTGTCGTTTTGTCGTCGAGGTCGTTTCTTCGTCGTCTTCGTCGGCGGCGGAGGATTTTCGTCAGTTCGACGAACAGCAACCGCACCTCCATCGGTTGCTGCTTTTAGTTTTCCGGATATGGGCTCGCAGAGCGGCCCCGGGCTGGGCCGGTGTATGCTCGACGTTGCGGCAACAGATAGCGGCCTGGTGACGGCGAACGGGACGGTCGTCGAGGGCTCCACTGAGTAGCGGCGAGGTAGTCGGCGATATCGCGAGGGCGTTCACCTTGCTGTGGGCGCGGAGCGTTGACGGCGAATCCTCGCAGTCCCATCTCCCGGTATGGGCATCGGCGATACACATGGCCGGCTTCTCCGCAGTGATAGCAGAGCGGGCGGTGGTCGGGGGCTCGCCAAATGTCCGTCTTCCTCGCGTAGGTGCGCTGGGCGACGGGTGGGCGTGCTGGCAGCGGCGGCGGCGGACGACGGAATTGCGTCGTTGCAGGGCCCTGGCGTGGTCGGGGAGGGGGACCTTGACGGCGTGCGACGGCGGCGTAGGTCATCGCTTCTGGTTGGGGCTGCGATAATTGAGGTTGCACCTCAGCAACCCCAAGCGATCGCTGAACCTCATCTTTCACGATGTCAGCGATGGAAGCTACTTGAGGCTGCGACGAAGGCAGGACCTTGCGCAGTTCTTCGCGCACAATGGCCCTGATGGTCTCTTGAAGGTCGTCCGAACCCAGTCCTTGGATGGCATACTGCGGCGTGTGCCCCTGGCGGTTATATTGCCGGGTGCGCATCTCCAGAGTTTTCTCGATCATCGATGCCTCTGAAGAAAACTCAGCCACAGTCTTCGGTGGGTTACGAATAAGTCCGGCGAAAAGTTCTTGCTTGACGCCCCGCATCAGGAAGCGAACTTTTTTCTCCTCCGACATTTCCGGGTCGGCGTGCCGGAAAAGACGGGCCATCTCCTCCGTGAAGATCGCGATCGTCTCGTTTGGCAGCTGCACTCTGGTTTCTAGTAGAGCTTGGGCTCGCTCTTTTCGCACGACGCTTGTAAACGTTTGCAAGAAGCCGCTTCGGAACAGGTCCCACGTCGTTAAGGTGGCTTCCCGATTCTCGAACCACGTCCTGGCGGCGTCTTCCAATGCGAAATAGACATGCCGCAGCTTGTCGTCGCTGTCCCAACTGTTAAACTTAGCGACCCTCTCATACGTCTCCAGCCAGCTTTCCGGGTCCTCAAATGTGGAACCGCGGAACGTCGGTGGCTCCCTGGGCTGCTGCAGAACTATTGGGGCTGCTCCGGCTGCCATTGGGGCTGTCTTCTTGGTCGTCTCTGGACGAACTTCTCTGACGCTCTTCTTGGTCGTCTCTGGTAGAATTCCGTGTTCCGGGGGCAGCTGCTGTAGCCGGCGGCTTGCTCAATGTTCCGGGACGGCGTTGGTGTTGTCTTTGCGGTCCGGGCTTGAATTACGGCTTGTTGGGGGTGTCCTGTACATGAACGTAAAGCACCTCCACCAGATGTCACGTGGTGGTGACGTTGAATAACACAGTAGCAATACTGTGAACAACAAAACTAACTTTTATTGGGCGAACCTGTGCCCCAAAACAGGCTACACTTATAGCACAACGATAGCGGCGAACACAGTCGGCGATTGTCGAAAATCTGATCAGCGGGTCAAGCGCGTCGGCTTTTATAGAGCAGTCATCGATTGTTCCAGACTAATCGTTCGGACCCGCGTGCCTTCCACAAAGTTCTACACCATTCGCGTCAGGTGATGAAATCAGATAACATAACGTTCGGCGACGACAGCGGATAGAAGCATCGATAACGTTCCAGAAACTTCGGATACATACAGGCGCGTCCCACGCTGTGCGATTACATTTGTTAGGCTGCGAAACGTGGTTGCCCGATAAAGATAAGTAGACGTGTCAATATGTTTATACATATGTAGTGTTTTGTTTCCTTGTGTCCTTATTTTAATCGCGCCAGTCAACCTCAGTTCTAAATAACTGTATTTTTGCTGTCAAGTGTTGCCTCATTCATTGCATTCATCATTGTACTATCTTCATATTTCTTTTGTATTTGTTAATATCCCGGTCGTACCAAGCATTTTAGTACGCAGGAGTGTCACCACTTGCCGTAGTGACCTTAAGAGGAAGCTTTAGCTCCGGTGCTCCTATCTAAATACATGTAAAAGGAGAATTCGTTTTTCTCGGCAACTACTGCACCAAATTTGACGAGATTTGTTGCATTTGAAAGAAAAACTTAAAATCTAGTGACTGGTGGTTTCGAATTTTCGATTTACGGCTTCAATGTTTTATTAAAGATTGGCAAAAATCGCAAATTTTCAGAAAACGAAACTATCAAGTTTACAACTCCGTAACTCAGCAAGGAAAAACGATATTGCAATTCTGTGAATTGTGCCTAATAGCACATCTAAAGCGGACAAATTTGACATCTTACACATGAATCTAAAACATTATTATTAATATGTAATTACAACTTCTGCAGAACCTTTGTAAACAACGTAACGAATTCACATAAGATGTAAAATGACACATAAAACTTGTCCGCTTTGAATAACCTAATGGATGCCGTTCACAGAACCGTGATGTCTGTTCTTGATGCTGAGCTATTAGTTTGTAAATTTCGTGCTTCTATTTTTTTCAAACTTCTGAATTTTTGAAAATGTTTTTAACAGAATTCAAGCCCTAAATCAAAATGCCGCTTCCAACAGTCACTAGGATTTAACTTTATCTCTCAAATGCAACAAATTTCATTAAAATCGGTCCAGGGGTTATCTCAGAAAAACGTTTTTGCGTTTTTACGCGTATTTGAATAGGCCGCGTCGGAGTTGGGCCCGAGCTAAAGCTTCCTCTTAAGCTTTTCAAGCTTCCCGCGGTGACGTAGTGATGACGTCAACGAAGCAAAAATAAAATAAAAACTATCCCTACGCATTGAACACATCCTCAAAGCATATCCCACCAACGTTATCAGTGTTCTTCATAAAGAGTCGCCGCTCGTCGGCTGGAAATTACTTGTCATCCTAAGAACATTTATTCGCGACGAGGCAAACCCAGCCGTGATTGATTCCGGGCTTTTGGGAGGCATCTCAAAAAGGCAGCCATGTTTTTTTTTTTTTTTAATGCTGCGATATCAACGGGCTATGATGGGCACTTAATGTGGCTACCGAAGGAATATCGAAGAATACGTGAGATGCGTAGCCCACAGAGGACCATACGCATACCGCTCGGTACCCTACACCGGCAAGACAAGACGTTCCGAAGAGGTTGCGCTCAAGACAACGCATTGCAATCGCTCGAGTCCCAACAGCGATGGCTGCGTGCAACCATTGTTTCTTTTACACGTCGACTAGCCAGAAAGCGTCTAAAACTCTGCGAGGCAAAAATCCACTCGGTGAGACAAACGAACGCGCACCCAAGTGCTCCGCGCGGTGGTCGGGGCAACACGAGAAAAACGAATGCGCTCTGGTTGGCTCTGGCAGCCCGCAGGTAGCGAGAACAAAAAAATATAATGAATGTGGTGTTTTGTGGTGCAAGGGCCAAGTGTGGCCAAAGAGCGCCAGGCCGGTGCTAATGTGTTCGCAATGGAGCTATGATTGTCGAAAGGCAGATGATACGGTGGGTGTGTAGGAGCCTAAAAACAGTTGCTCTAATGTACATAAAAACCTATAGAAGATAAAATTAAGCCGATGATTAATGGGCTCTACAATGAACACGAAATACGCATTGTAAGATAATTATCAGATAGTGACATATCTCATAGATAAACTTTTTGCAATAAGCACTACTGCCTTAACAGAGCCCTTGGGATGCAAGGGCCTGGAAGCATGTGCTTTGCAAGACAACCATCACAGCGGCATCCTCTAAAAAGAGGATGTGCTATGAATTTATGGGGCTAAAAACTTGCAAATCTACATCGTGCAAGAAAGCTATGATTGCTGCGGTGTCGAAGAACGCTTCTTCACCAAGAAACATTGCTGGATGGAGAGGGGTGTGCTGGCGATATACAAGAGGAAAATGTCTCTTTCTCTCAGCTTTGGATTCCCGACACTCCAGGAGTACGTGGAGAGCGGTCAGCCTCTCACCACATCTACCACACGTTGGAGGCTCATTTCCTGTCAGTAAAAAATTGTGGGTGCCATAGGTGTGTCCTATCCTGAGTCGACAGAATAGGACATCAGTACGTCGTGTTTTCGTTTTCGGGGGCCAGAAACCTAACTTTGGCTTAATCAAGTGAAGCTTATTCTTAGTTTCCATGTCCCATAAGCATTGCCAGTGACTTCGAAGATTCTTCTGTAAGAGAGGCTTCAGACCTGTAGCAGGGACAGCAGCCGTAGGGATTAATTGCTTGTGAGGTGAGTGATGTAGCCATTTCGTCAGCTAGTACATTCCCCTCGATGCCTCTATGGCCAGGTACCCAGCATACAAAGACATGCTGGTCAGACATATACACCCTACAGAGAATGGAACATAGCTCAGTAAGTACAGGGTTTTTGTGTTTACAGAGTGACTTCAATGCTTTTACGACGCTTAAGGAGTCTGTGAATATAATTGTTTTTTGAAGATTTGATTTTCTTATATGTTTCATAGCCGACAATAGTGCATGGGCCTCAGCCGTAAATATACTTGTTTCAGGATGCAGTACACCGGATTCAGAGAAAGATGGACCAATGTCTGCATAGGACACCCCGGCATGCGACTTTAAAGCGTCAGTGTAAAACTCTGTGTACGAGTACTTGTACTGGAGTTCTAAGAAATGCATTTTAATATGTGTCTCTGGCGCATGTTTAGTGATCTCTCCAAAGGATGTGTCACACTCTATCAGCTGCCACTGCCATGGTGGCAACAGTTTCGCTGGAGACATAAGGCAATATTGAAGCACCGGAACACCCATTTCCTCACTACGGTTCCTTGCACGCAAAGAGAATGGTCTTCTCGCTGCAGGTCGGTTATTGAAGAGCATGGCATCGGTCATATCGTTTACGCATGAATAAGAGGGGTGTTCAGGGTTTGAAATTACTTTGAGGAAATATGTAAAACTGCTATATGATCTCTGAAGATTGAGTGACCATACATTTGCTTCTGCATAAAGGCTTTGTACGGGGCTTGTCCTGAAGGCTCCGGTAGCGAGGCGGATTCCTAAATGATGGACAGGATCCAGCACCTTTGAAGCACTTGGTGTAGCGGACTGATATACTATAGCGCCGTAGTAAAGGCGTGAGCCAACAAGACACCTATATGAGTTCAAAAGAAATTTCCTGTCACTGCCCCATGTTGTACTTGATAGAAGTTTCAATAAGTTCATTGTCTTGAGGCACTTAGCCTTCAAGTATTTAATATGCGGGATGAATGTCAGTTTAGAGTCCAATATAATGCCGAGAAACTTTTGCTCGGCGGGTACCGGTAATCTGCTACCAGACAGCTCAATGGCAGGACATGATACTATTCCTCTCTTATTCGTGAAAAGAACGCATGTACTTTTTTGTGGGCTCAACCTAAAACCGTTTTCTTCAGCCCATTTTGCCACTTTGTTTAGGGCATGCTGGACATGTCGTTCGCAGATAGTTAAGTTGCACGATTTAAAACTAAGCTGCACATCATCTACATATACAGAGTATGACATTGTTCGTGGGATAGCCATGCCCAAAGAATTTATTTTCACAATAAAGAGTGTGCAGTTTAGCACACCACCTTGTGGAACACCAGTATCCTGGGTGAAAGGCCTTGACAAGGCGTGGCCCACCCTAACAGGAAATGTGCGGTTAGAAAGGTAACTTTCAATGATACTTAGCATATTCCCGCGGATACCCATAGCGGAAAGGTCTTGAATAATGCCGAAGTGCCATGTGGTGTCGTATGCTTTCTCCAAATCAAGAAATACGGAGAGAAAAAACTGTTTATGTATGAAGGCATCCCTTATATTTGTCTCGATGTGGACAAGGTAATCTACGGTCGATCTGCCTTCTCTGAAACCACACTGGTGAGGATCTAGTAGTCCATTGCTCTCAAGGATATAGATTAGGCGCCGGTTTATCATCTTTTCAAAGAGCTTGCAGAGACAGCTTGTGAAAGCGATAGGTCTGTAACTACAAGGTACGGAGGGGTCCTTACCTTGTTTCAGTATGGGCATTATTATAGATTCTTTCAAAGAAGATGGAATATATCCAGTGGCCCATATGATATTAAAAGTGAGAGGAGTGCTTCCTGTGTTTCAGGGTGCAAATACTTGACCATTTCATACATGATATGGTCACCACCTGGTGCTGAGCTGTTACAACAAGCAAGAGAATTTGTGAGCTCAGCTAAACTGAACGGGCGGTTGTTCTCTCCATTTTGGGCACATTTCCGATCAAGGCGCTGTCGCTCTACGCGTTCTTTGAACTTCAGGAATGACTGTGAGTAATGCGATGCACTGGAGATATGCTCAAAGTGTTCCCCCAGACAGTCTGCCTGGTCTTCCACGCCATCTCCGTGGGTACTTACTAAGGGCAGGGGGTTCGTCTTTCGGCCTTTTAGTTTATTCACCCTATTCCACACTTTTGCCTCGTCTTTGTAAGTATTAATTCTAGATATGTACCGCTCCCAGCTCTCTCTCTTCGCACGTCGACGTATTCTCCTGCCTTGAGATTTGACTTGTTTGAAATTAATAAGGTTTTCAGCTCCAGACACACAGCTACCCTAGCCCCGTGGTCCTACATCACGTCTACCCAGGTTTATATCCAACAGATGCCTGTAAAGCTTGCGGACAGCGAGCAACGCTGCGCAATATGCTCTGGGAATGTGCCGGCAACCACGGTAATGGGACCACATCCGTTCGCGACGCGTCCGTAATCGCGGCCGTTACCACAGTACGGGAAGCCTCGCGCTCGCTTCTGTCCGACACCGCCCCAGCTGCGGGACCCGCCGGGGACCTTCTCCATCGGCGTCGCCGCCACTGGGAGGCGGCTCTCAAAAGTTCCGAGTTGGCAGACCAGCTCTGGGCCGTCCGGCAAGCCAAAGATGCCGCCCGAGTCCAAGTACTTGGAGCCGCCACCTGAGGCCCCCACAACGAAACTGCCGGCCATTCATTAATAACGTTTATTCTCTCTCTCTCTCTTTCAGCTGTTGGAGAATTACGAAGCAATCCCCAAGCTTTGTTTTGATTTTTGCGTGCTTCTCGGCATTCGTCATTCCACCAAGGGATGCGACGGTTCTTTGCCAGTCCATTAAATTGCTTAATGCACTTTGTTGCAGCATCCATAATAAAACCAGTTAGGTATGCCACAGCATCGTCTATATTAAAATCAGAAATGTCGTCCTCGCCTAAATATGTGAGCTCTCGAAACAGTTCCCAGTTTGCTGATTCGACGTTACATCGAGGGAACTGGGGCGAGCATGTATCTGGTTTCGTTAGATTTAATGTAATTGGGAAGTGGTCACTCCCATAGGGGTTCCTGAGAACAGACCACTCCAGGTACGGAAATAATGAGCTGGAAGCTATGCTCAAGTCAATGGACGAGTATGTTTGATGTGTAGCATTGTAGTACGTTGGTTCTTTTTTGTTCAATAAACATGCACCAGAAGAAAATAGAAAGTTTTCTATCAGGCGCCCACGTGCATCGGAGCGCGTGTCGCCCCACAGAGGGCTATGTGCATTTAAATCACCAACGACTATATATGGCGGAGGGAGTTCATCAATGAAGCTTTCAGTCTGTTTTAGTAAGGTGACAAGAAGGGGAGACGTACATCGAACTAACCGTTATTAGCTTACGAAATAGCACAGCTCGTACTGCAACGGCCTCGAGAGGGGTTTGGAGATATAATTGTTGACATGCAACACCCTGATCGACTATTATGGCTGCACCCCCCGAGGAGGATAGTGCATCATCACGGTCTTTGCGAAAAGGGGCATATTGCCTTAGAAAGTTGGTCTGCGTTAATTTTAGGTGTGTCTCTTGAACACACAGCAATTTGGGATTGTGTTTGTGTAGGAGTTCTCGAATGTCGTCGAGGTTATGGAGAAGTCCTCTAACATTCCATTGTAGTATTTGTGTATCCATTATGCTATATGTGTAGGGTGCTGTGTGTTTAAGAGACTGAGATTAGTTCACGAGCGCTTTGCAGGTGCCGTGACGGGAGTTTTGTCTCTTCTGGAGCGGTCGAGTGATGCTCGCCGCTCCTTAGGCGCTGGTGGCGCCATCTGGCTGGTCGTTGTGTCCATCGCCTTTTGCGAGGCGCTGACCACGCGCTCTTCCGAGCGCTTTGTTTGGCGAGAAGGCCTCGGCACGTTGGACGAGGCCTTTGGGGGCACCTGCCCGGAGGTGGATGGCCCCTTCTGCTGGAGTGACGGACCAGCGCTAGCTGCGACCGCCGCGGGGGCAGGTGGCGTAACTGCCGACTCACTGCTTGTGGGTAGGACAGCTGCCGGGATCCGTTGTGGCGCTGCCCCCTGACGCGCCACATCGGCAAAGCTGTTTGGCAGGCTGGACACCCGCCTACGCGCTTCTTTGAATGAGAGGTTCTCCTTTACTTTATTTGCTATAATTTCTTTCTCTTTTTTCCAGGATGGACAAGACCGCGAGTATGCCGCGTGGTCCCCATCACAGTTTACACAGTCTAGAGGTTTATCGCAGGATTCAGTGGGGTGTTCGTGTGCACTGCACTTAGCACAGGTCAATTGGCCTCGGCAGTTTTGCGAGCTGTGGCCGAATCTTTGGCACTTGAAGCAACGGAGAGGGTTAGGTATGTACTGTCTTACTCAGATCTTAATGTAACCTGCTTCTATTGTTTCTGGCAGTACACTGGAGCCAAATGTTAGAATTAGGTGTTTAGTATCGATTTCCTTACCGTCGCGCCTGATTCTAATTCGTTTTACGTTGATGATATTTTGATCCTTCCACTGGATGGTGTTCATGGTGCGCTGTGGGATCACTGAAACAGGAGTGTCCCCAATAGACACTAGGTTACTTAGTTTTTCGTACTGGTTTTTGTCACGCAGTTGTAGGAGGAGATCGCCACTTGCTAGCCTAGATGCATTATAGCCTCGGCCAATAGTTTCAGTTAGACATTTGGAAACCAGGAAAGGCGAGATCATTCTCGTTGTCTTTCCAGGTTTCTCAATATGAATGACTTGATAGTGGGGAAAGTTTTCAGTGTGTCGGCCAAAAAATTTAAATACTTCTTCGGTGCGCCCTCGCTTATGAGGGCGATCAGGGAGTTTTGGAAAGGAATAATCCATAAGGGAATGTTCACTTTTCGGCAGTAACGGCAGCCACCCACCACGGAGCCCAACAAGGGGACGCCACAGGTCTTATAAAGAAACAAGTCCTGCGGACGCCAACTGTACGTTTCCGCTATAACCAAATATGTACAACCAAGGTTGATTGCACCACACATGGTTAACGCTTGCTGCAGGGAAAAGCGGAAGTAAAAAAAGAAATGAAGAGAAGACAGGAAAGATCAAAAGTTAGAGAGAAAGAGGAAGATTGAAGAGAAGGACAGGAAAAGGCAACTACCGATTTCCCCCGGGTGGGTCGGTCCGGGGGTGCCGTCTACGTGAAGCCGAGGCCAAAGGTGTTTGTTGCCTCCGCTGGGGGGCCTTAAAGGTCCGAACACCCAGCATCGGCTCAACCCCCAGGATCCCCCTTTCCCCGGACACGGCTAAGCCACGCACGGTTAGGCGCGGGAGGGTCCAACCCTCATGTGCTCGGGTACGTCGTGTCGCAACACACCAAACGCCTGCTGACGCAGACGCCCCTGCCGGGAGAACAAGAAAATTGAAGAGGCTCAGTGTGTACTCACGAATAAAATGCAAAGTAGAAAAATAAATAAGAACGCAGTTACCTTTGATGGATTTAGTGTCTTAACATGGATGCTTTGGCGCAGGTGAAAAAAAAAATGTGGATATTATTTTCTCTGACATGATGGCACAAATTAACCACCACAACGCTTCGTCTCATCGGACCTCGCTGCGTACTTTGTCCACTTCCCTTATGGTGTGTTGATTTGGATTGTCTCGTTGTATGGTCCGATGTATGACTAAAGAAAAGTTAATGCGCCTTTGACATCAAATGTTTGTAGCAATATTAAACCACAAAGTTCCGGATTGAAAATCTAAAGCGCGAAAATGTCAATGAACCTTTCACATGAAAAGTTCATGAGAACTTTATACCCATAAAGTTTCGGAATTGAAATCCATGCGCTCCGTAGATCACGCGGCATCCGCGAGATGCCGCGACGAGCCCGCTCTCCATCAAAACGCGCTTGAAACTTTGTGCTCCGATGGGGCTTATTGCGTCGTGTGACTCCCGGTGCATGGGCGTCACCGCGAAATCCAGCGCGAGTTTGCAATGTTTGCGCTGAAATGTTTTGTCTAGCACACAAAAAAAATATTCTAGACATAATCCAGAATGATGACCGGCGCCGGGAGTTGTTTTGGTCGGCGGCGCAAGACAGTGCAAAAATTTCTGGGGGGCTGAAGCCCCGTAAGCCCCCCCTCCCCCCCCCACCCACATGTTTCATTTCTTCAGCGTTTGTTCTTCAGCGACCTGCATGGTGCAGCCACCTTGTGGCGCAGAGCTCAAACAGACAAAAACGGGTAATATTGTAGTAACCAAGTGCATTCTGCTTCGCTGCTGGTGTATATGTTCGACACTGGCGTAATCGTGTTGCTGCCAACAATTTTCACCCGAAGCAAAGTAAAATACATTTGGTGACTGCAATATCAGCTATTTTTGTCTGTGTTAGCTCTGCGCCACCAGGTGGCGGCAGGATGCAGGTCACTCCAGTTTACGCCTTGTTGCGACGCCTGTTACCCGAACATCGACATAGGTGTTCTGTGCCTCGACCGGCCTTACTACAGGGTAGCGTTGTGTTGTCGGCAGGCTACAGGCCTCCGATAGCCCATGGCGTCCAGGAAAGGGCGAGTTGTTTCAAGTGTGGAACTTGCACTATTTATTCCATGGTTGGTGAAGGATAAAAAAAAAGAAAAGAATGAATGAAAAATACATTGCACGGCCGCTTAAATCGTAGGCGGGATTTCACTCACCTCAGCGTCACGTGACATGTACTGTGTCCCGTCGGTGCTTTGCGGCTGCTCCCTTTCTTCTAGGCGACGTTGCACGTGCTTGCCTCAGTTGGCGGTAACCCGTGGGTCCTGTTTGGTTCGCGGAAAGGGTTCCCCCCTATTGTCGCACAGTTTGCGCAAAGGGTTCTTCCCTTGGTCACGCACACACACGGAGGAGCCCAAATCCCTGCGGGGCGCCCGCCAGACCGGCAACCTCTCGAGACAACCATAGTAAAATAGGGATCCATCCTCCGTTTCGATTAGGCAGGGTCTTTCGATCATCCTATTTGCACGGGTTGTTACACGCCAGTCGTAACAGCCTCCGCCTCAACGCCCCAGGGCCTCCGCCTCTGTTTACCCGAATACCGGACAAGCCAAACCTCTCTCTTGCCTCACATGGCACACGCATCGCGGCAGAAGTTGGCAAGATCACTGCATTTGCCTCGGGTGGATTGTCTTCTAGAACACGTCCGTCGCATGTCTTGTGCAATAATCGACCTGCACTTTTAATTATTCGCGAAAAACCCGCTCGTGCTATTGAAAATGCGCTAGCTTCTTGCTACGGCCGCTTGAGGCGCTAGTCTGTACGTGTCCAAATGCGTTTTCAACGAGACGGGTTCCACATCAATTACAGGCTTGCACGAGAAGCGGGATGGCGACTTGCTGGTCGTGCTGTTGCTTTTTTGGTAGCCCACGGGCGCTCAGGAGGCCAGAGTAGGCAGCAATGAAGAAGGTCCCCTAAGGGAACTTCAGAATAGCGTCGCCTTCAATAACAGAACAAGGAGGAAAGCAAGGAAGAGAGCTCGCCATGCAATAGGCTACATAAACATGCAGGGTGGCAGGAGAAAGGAAAAACGGGCAGAGATTGAGGAGCAGTTACATAGAGAACAAATAGGGGTGTATGCGGTTACAGAAACGCACCTTAGAGACTCGGAAGAGCCGCCAGTGATTGAGAATTATGCTCGGGAAGGGTGCAACAGAACTAAGTCGGAAAGAAAGGGAGGGGGAGTCGGAATGCTCATCCGTCAGGGAGCCAAATGGAAAAGAGTAAATTCAAAATGTCAAGAGCATCTTTGGTTATCAGGTACAATGAGTGGGAAAAAAACTTGGCTAGGCATTACGTATTTCTGGACCGGAAATAATAGCACAGAGAAGAAGAAAGAGCTAGTGGAATGCATAAGTGCTGATTTTAGGGTTTCGGAAATGATGCTGAAATTATCCTATTAGGTGACGTGAATGCTCGCATACATGATTTAGATGCCTCCACCGATAACAACGGGAAGTCAACCTTTGTGAGCAACATAACCTCCTTATTGTGAATACTGGGCCTAAGTGTGAAGCGCAGATCATATCCAGCTTTAGTGGACACGTACCAACTAGCGCCCCAAGCGGCCCCGGCACGAAGCTAGCGCGTTTTCAATGGAACGAGTGGGTTTTTCCCGAATAACAAAAGCTGCAGGCTGATTATCGAAAAAGGCAGGTGACAGACGTGTTCTGGAAGATAATCCACACGAGCCTAATGCAGTGATCACTCTATGAGACACAAGAATTTTGTTCCCACAGCGGTTAAAGATTTAGCAATGGAAGCCTATGGATACGGAGCCTATGGAAAAATTTGTACTCGAATTTCGAGGCGAGAACTGTGCCTGTTATTAAACTACGGCGTCTATCGTAATACCCAGTGCAGCGTATGTAGTCCGGAAACTCAGCTTCCAATTGATGCCGATCCCGACTCTCTACACATGGCGTAACACTGCTCCCAAAAGCGTTTTTTGTAACTCTGTCGTGAAAATTCACCTGGTATCTATAAAAGGATGAGCGTACCACTGGGAGAAGCCTAGAAAGCCGTGGCATCACATAATTTGTTTTTAGCGAAGCATTATGTCTGACGAGGATGTCTGTGCAAAAGCTGCATAGAATATTTGCGATGTTTATTTGGGCCTCAACATGGGAACGTACAAGTCGTAGTAATCTGTTCCATAGAGTGTTGAATGGGGGGCTGGGGTTGTCACATTTGTTCCTCAAACAGATTGTAAGCAGGTTTCTTTTTTTGCATGACCAAAAGGATGCTTTTCTGAGAACAATGATTCAAGCTAGACTGCGCGATTCATTGCCTGATTATGTAGTGTCGTCTTTCTTTCCGAATACTAAAAGCAAGATTTTCTAGTGAATATCTGGCCACTGTTACTAGCAAGAAGTTGCACAAAGATCTTGTTGATGTATTCTTGCCTGTACCGTTGTATCGTACAGTATTTGTTTTAGGTTTAGAACGAGATGTTCTTAAGAGAGTTAAACGAATGCCGGTAAGGGCTTCTGTTAAATCTTTCTTTTTTCAACTACATACAGGCACTCTCCCAGTGAAACCATGGCTGCAAAGCAAAGGCATTTTTGTACCTTGGTCTGTGAATTGCTTTATATGCAAAAAACCGGAGACGATTGAGCATATCTTTTTGGACTGTCATGACGCAGTGTTTTTGTGGGATATTCTAAAACGTAGCCTTAAAAAGGAATTGCAGTGAAGTGCTTTCGGGATACGCTTCCTGCCATGCGCGGAACCAGAGGGAGTGCCTGTCGATCTGTTAATGCTTCTGTGCATGCACAGTGTGTGGCGAACGCGTTTGGATATTAGACATTAGCTCATTGTTCAGACCCCAGCACATGAATACTTCATTGAAAGTGTGTTATATATACGCGAATTTTTCTGTGCACAGAGTGATCCTCCTGATTGGCTAAGTGCTGTGGAAAAAGCGACTAGCCTACATCGTTCTTATCACACCTCACTGATCCGGCATTGACTAGTTGTTTTTTATGGCCATGTAATACTCGCATTGTATTTTCTTTTGCCAAACCGGTAATAAAGAAAAAGGAAGCCGTGGCCGAGTGGTAGAATCGCACGCACCTTTAGTCCCGCGTCGCGGTGGTCGCGGTTCGATTCCCGCTTCGCACTTTCTTTAAGCGCATAGGACCTAGTTTTGTAGTCTTTCACTAGATGGCAGAAACACAAAACCCAACATTTGCTTTCGGTTCTGGTTTTTCAGCGGCGCAGTTTTTTTTTTAAAGCCGCATAGGACTTAGTTTTATAGTCTCCCACCAGATGGTAGAAACACAAAACTCACGATTTGTTTTCGGTTCTGGTTTTCCAGTGTTTCTCTTGAAATATAATTTGGGGGGGGGGGGTATGGGGGCTGGGCCATCCTAACCATGGGAATGATATGGGGCTGGGCGAAGCTTAATCGGGGGGGATATGGGGATGGGCTAACCTCAATGTGGGAGTGATTTGCGGTGGGCCATCCTAAATTTGAGGTGATAGAAGGGTGGGCCAGGCTAAGTTTGGGGCTGATATGGGGGTGGGCCAACCTAAATTTCGGGATGCCTCGACTCGAAATTTGGAGGACGATTTATGGAAATTCGTGCGTGGACCAACTTGAAAATTAGGTGTGGCCCAATTGAAATTTGGGATTGGGCCAACTTTAAGTTTAAGGTGGGGCGAAAAGAAAATCTGGCGTGGCCGACTACAAATTTGAGGGTGGGCCAATCATTATTTGAGGGTGTGCCGAGTTGAAATTTGGGGATGGGCCTACTTAATGTTTTGGGTAATCCAATTGAAATTTGGGGGCCTGTTTACGAATAGTTAGACAACACCAGTGGTGTTTCTGCATATTTTTCATCATCGCAAAGTACGTATATTATTTGTTACCCAATACCCCTCAAGGTGAGCTACCACTCGAGCCTTCCCAGCCCACTGAGCTAATGATGTCACAGGAGTGCTCTCATCGTGACGACTGCGACGTTCAATGTGGAGATCCACAAGAACAAATCGCAGACCGAGCTTACCATTTTCACACCAATGTCATCGTTAACACTACTCGCTCGTGCTAGACGCAACACGAGCTTACAACGATCATAATTCAACTTTCAATCGCACGCTAGTCTATACGTTCTCAGTGCACAATTAGGTCAATCATCTGGATAGGAACCTTGCTGGATGTTTTACTGTCATGTTGCGTCGTTTTTCACGAATGCCTTCTCCCGCAAAGAGAATACAGTTTTAGGATTGACGAGGCAAGCTAGTATATACCTCATACGAAGCAAATGTATAAAGGGTTATTTTTCAAAAAAAATATGCATAAGTAAATAAGATTTCAGATAGTATTGTTTCGGCCGGGCATGACAACGATTTCTTCCCGCATGTCACAGTGCTTCGACCGAAAACCTAATCATTTTGCTCAAATCTGTTGCCCCAATACTACATGTTCTGAATGTAAAAAAGTGCGGTGCGTGGTCACAGCTTCAAATCCAGTCTATTTTGTGTACTGTTGTTGATATTGTAGTAATGTGGAGTTTTCCTCTTCATAAGAGCACAAAAAGAAAAAAAATATAACAGATAGTAGCTAAGCGTAAAGTACATCGGAAGATCTGAAACCAGCAATTATATTTAATTTGCGGGTTGGTCTTCTCCGCTGGTAGATCGCTGTCCGATCACTTCAACGAATTTTGTTTGTGTGCAACTGCAGCAAAAACAAAGATACTAACCATTTCATTGCCAGGACTTTATGCCCTCCACACACACAAGAAGGACACCAGATAATTGACACTATCAGTTTATACATTGATATTGTTTTGCTAATTTCATGTGTAGCGTGGTGTCTGCGAACGGAGTATTTTCTTAGTATCGGTCCAGTGTTAGCAGTGAGAAGCAGTTCGGTCTACCTTCCCCATGAGGGCATACTAGCCATTGTAGCGCTTTACTCTAGGACAAGTGCTAAAAACTTGGTGTGCTTTGTTCTTTCCGCAGGTCGTCCATCCATTCTGTTGTGGTGACCATCAACGTTGTGTCCGTCAGGCCTCCTCCTCATTTTAGATTCACCATCGCGAGAGTGGACAGAGAAAGGAAGCTTTCTTCACAATCAGCCCCAGCGGGTTTCCACCAGTCGGAACTGCTGCAATTTGCATTCAGTGGCTGGGCATGCTAACTACATTCTTAGTTTCACAATGGCTAGAGCGCGCAGAAGTAGAGCTTTGGTCGCTATCACTGCCACGAACCCATGCCAATGCAGATGTAAGTACGTGCAGGGGCTGGGCATGCTAACTTCTGCGCTACCACCTGCCGCCGCCACCTCAGATTTTCTATGCATACCTGCTTCTTGTTTTCATCGCAGACGCAGGCAGGACAAACGCGGATAAGTAATTGGATTGGATTGAAAAAACGTTTATTGAGCCTGCAGTAAAGCGCGAAGGCGCGCTTCGGGCGTGGCCTACGTCGTCATCGTGGCAGGGGCTGTGCGAAGATCCCCGCTCGCCGTTGCCGGCTCGCCAGGCTCTTGCCTAGCCAGCGCCTCGATGACCTGCTGGATGGCCTGGAATTGTTTTTCTTGGTCGTCGCTCCACGTTGCTTCCTCAAGCTGCGGCGGTATACGTCCTGAGTTAGCTTCGCTTGGATGTTTGGAGCAATCCCATAGCATGTGCTCGAATGTGGACGTCTCCCTGCAGCACGCTCTGCACTTGTCATGGGGGTACAATTCTGGGTACATCCTATGCAATAGCACCGGGCTTGGAAGCGTTCTCTTTTGTAGTTGCCTGAACAGCACGGCCTGTGACCTGCTCAGCCCTTGGCAGGGTGGCGGGAGAAGTATGCGGGCTAGCCGAAAGCCTTGGTCAATTTGTTATAGCTGGTCATCCGGTCTTTGGCGCTGAACCACAGCGGGCAGCCGTTGCCTTGGGCGCGATCGGTTAGTCCTCGCGCTCGGGCGTGTGCCATTTCGTTGCGATTGGCATGCTTCTCCGACGCTTGTCCTGCGTGAGCCGGGAACCACTTGACTCGAGTCCTCTTGTTGTGGTCTGCCTGCCGGACCAGGACGCGTGCCACCGTTGGGGCAATTCTTCCTTTGGCGTAGTTCCTCACCGCCTGTCTGGAGTCGCTGAGGATCATGTGGCATTCTCGGTCTACGAAGGCCAGGGCGATGGCAATTTCTTCTGCTTCCTCCGCTTGCTTGCTCGATGTGCTGGCGGTCGCCCGCACGTTGCCTCCGGAGTCGACCACCGCGATCGCGAAGCCGTTGCGGCCGGCATATTCGGCTGAATCCACGTATCTGGCACCGGTGTCTTCCGCGTGCAGGTCCGTCAGTGCATTGGCTCTTGCGCGTCTTCTGCCTTCGCTGATTTCCGGGTGCATGTTCCTTGGCAAGGGGTCAACCCACAGGTTCCATCGTACGTGGTCGGGGACGGGGCATTTTGGTCCCTGCTGTTCGTGATAACCGATGCCTAGACTGCGCAGGATCTTTCTGCCGGCCTTTATTGATGACAGTCTTTCCAACTGAGCGGCTCCTTCCGCTTCCGCGATCACGTCGAGCGTGTTGTGTATGCCCAGCTGGAGGAGACGTTTCGTGTTGGTAGTTTCGGGTAGAGCGAGCGGTGTCTTGTAAGCCCTCCGGATTAGGATGTCTAGCTTGTTCTTTTCGCTTCTCACCAACTTGTGGAAGGCTGCCACGTACACTATGTGGCAGAATACGAAGGAGAGTATAAGTTCGATGCTTTCCTCCTTCATGACTCCCTTCTTGGTGGTAACGCGCTTGAGCAGTCTGGGGGCGTTGGCCACCTTACCCATGATGCGGGTGACGGTGACGATGACTGGCAATTGATTAGAAGGAATAGACAGGGCACTTAAAGGTTTACTCAGGATGACTGCAGTAAAACATTTCGCGACGGAGTGAAAAAGAAAAGGCAAGAAAGGCTATGTTGCGCAAAATTAAGAGAATGACGACATGTGATCATCGACGCAACTGAGGAGCTTGGAAAAGCGAGAGGGCTCATGCAGCTTACCTAGTTGGCTCATGCTCTCCTGGATTTCAGCAAACAAATTGGACAGCACGTCCATCATCCCAGCACATCCTCCATCAAGGCAGCTCGCAGGTTGATATAGCCGAAGATTTCTGTGTGAAGATTGCGGGCAGTGTGGTCACCATAAATAGCGACATTCTGGGTGAGGTTTCTGTGACACGCTTCCGAAAATTTAATGTGTCCTTCTCACTGGAGGAATTCCACGCTGCTCTGGCCACATGCAGGCGCTCATCGTCGCCAAGACCAGATGGCATCCCCTACGCTCAGGCACGTACCCAGAATTTTTTTCGGGGAGGGGGAAGGGGGGGCAACCGGAGGTAACTTTTCTGTGCAAATGAGGGAGGGGGGTGCCTTTACTAATACAAATGTGAATAACGCCCGCGATTCGCCATAAAGACGCGTAAACCCGCAAAAAATAAATGATATAAGGTGTATCCCACTGGTAATACACCTGTGAGATACACCTCTTCTTGGCAAACAAGGAACCACATTGAATGGACTCGCGCAGGAAAGAAGCGCAGGAAGAACACTGCCAAGAACAAGTAAACAACGAAAGTGGAAAATAAAGATTTCTATCATCATCATCAGCCTACCTTATGTCCACTGCAGGACGAAGGCCTCTCCCTACAGTAGCTTTCTATAGTAGCGTACATACAACTTAATAAAGAACAGCAGTTGGCAACCAAGGCTGTCAGCATTGGGGGCTCAATGCCATCGCTCGTGATCCTTTGTCAAGGTTGGAGTCCGGCATGAATTCGAAGGTAGCTGGCCAATGCCGTCGTCCAGCTTATCCACGCTGAAGACGTTGATGAAGGGAAGAACTGCTTCTCATCGAGAACGAGGAATATGGGTTTATTTACAGTATTTAAATCAGTCTAACATGACTGCTTGAGAAAAGTGCATCAGTCTAACATGACTGCGTCAGAGAGAGTGTCAGTCCAACATGACTGCTCAAGAGAAGTGTGTCCAGCATTCGCACCACATCAGTTTTTAAACACTCGGTCCTCCCGCGATACAAAATGACGCGAACGTTCGTTTACTCATTGTCAACTTGCCGCCGCCCCGCAGAACAGTTTACGCACACATAGGCACACACATTCCTATGTCCGGCGCCGACGTCAGAGGGTAGCCGTTCGGCAGAAGAGTTTACGCACACATAGGCACACACATTCCGATGTCCGGCGCCGACGTCAGAGGGGCGCCGTTCCGCAGAACAGTTTACGCACACATAGGCACACACATTCCGATGTCCGGCGCCGACGTCAGAGGGGCGCCGTTCCGCAGAACAGTTTACGCACACATAGGCACACACATTCCGATGTCCGGCGCCGACGTCAGAGGGGGCCGCCCCGCAGAACAGTTTACGCACACATAGGCACACACATTCCGATGTCCGGCGCCGACGTCAGAGGGGCGCCGTTCCGCAGAAGAGTTTACGCACACATAGGCACACACATTCCGATGTCCGGCGCCGACGTCAGAGGGGCGCCGCCCCGCAGAACAGTTTACGCACACATAGGCACACACATTCCGATGTCCGGCGCCGACGTCAGAGGGGGCCGCCCCGCAGAACAGTTTACGCACACATAGGCACACACATTCCGATGTCCGGCGCCGACGTCAGAGGGGCGCCGTTCCGCAGAACAGTTTACGCACACATAGGCACACACATTCCGATGTCCGGCGCCGACGTCAGAGGGGCGCCGTTCCGCAGAACAGTTTACGCACACATAGGCACACACATTCCGATGTCCGGCACCGACGTCAGAGGGGCGCCGTTCCGGGAAGCTCGGAGCCATGGTGCGTAGCTCGTTGTCCTGCGTCCCGGAAGGCGCGTGGGAAGCAACAACAAACGGCTTTCCCACGGCAGCTCGTTCACGCGTAGCAGATCAGGTACGCGCTGGAGAGCTCGGGCACAATAGTTCGCCCGCCGAACTCGTTCCGACACAACGGCGATGGGGCTGGAGGATGGCGGCGGTGTCAGCACAAAGCCCGCTTCATCGAACGCATCCTAGCTGAAGCGACGGTGAGTGGGGGATGCGTGTCTTGTTCCCCGGTCGTAACTGGGTGGCAATCTTGCATTGCAGCTCGCCATTCTTAACAAGGCACACGGACCGCGCGGGGTTGTGTTACTCCACCAGCCAATCACAGAAGCAAACAAAATCGTCGTCATGTGGCCTTTTGAAAATGGCGTCGTACTTGATACCTCCGGAGCGTGTGGTGTTCTTGAAGAATCTTTTCATCGACGGAAGCAATTAGGTATGCAACAAATATGCACAAAGCCTATGGAGCCTGAGCATTTCACTCTTCAAAACCCGCCGTGGTTGCTTAGTGTCTATGGTGTTGGCCTGCTAAGCACGAGGTCGCGGGATCGAATGCCGGCCACGGTGGCCGCGTTTCGATAGGGACGAAATGGAAAACACCCGTCTACTTATATTCAGGTGCACGTTAAAGAACACCAGGTGGTCCAAATTTCCGGAGTCCCCCACTGCGGCGTGCCTCATTATCCGATCGTGGTGCTAGCGCATAAAACTCCATTATTATTTAAACCATCAAAAGTCTGCGATACAGTTAATTTCACTGTTGAGCTCGTTTTACTCATGAAACTTCACTGCCAACTGAAGCGAAACGTGGCAATAAATAGATCCAGCGCAGCAAGGATTTTATTTCACTTCAATAAAGAATTGGGCTTTTGCCATTCAACTATAATAGGCGAGAGAAAACGTATGAAATTACGCGCTAATAATTTTATTTTTCTGGTTACCAGCTTATCTTGGTAATAGGAAAAGTTTTAAGTACGAATTATTTGCACGGTCGCGGAGGAACAGTGGCTGGCGGTTATGAGGGCGTGCGTGGGCTTCACTGCTGACTTAAGTTGTATCCGACTATAGTGGCGTTTTTTTTTTTCATTTTTAGCTCAGGAAGAATTATAGAGAAGTATATATTTGCGAAACAATCACAGTTCTTTTGGATCCCTCGTTTAGTGCTCTACCAAGTGAAATGCCAAAACCGACTCGTATTGTTATTTGGGAAATTGCGTAATGATGCGTGGCCGCCAGTCCCGTACAACCGCGTAGAGCGTAGGACGTTGCGGTTCTAGACGTACTGCGCCCACCGCGGAAGGTTAGAAAAATACCTACATAAGCACATCAGAGAACTTCCGGCAGCGTTTTTTCTCCTTCCTTTTTAAATAAAAGATATTGATTCATAAATATTTTCATAAACAATAGCTAACTTTGTTAATTTTCGCTTTTCCTTCCTGTTTCGCTTTTGCCTTGGCTTGATTTCTCAACTCCTTGCGACTCTTGTTTCCAGTTGCCAATTTTGCACAAAAAGTGCTGTTCAATTAGGGAATAACCAGACGAGGTAACGGGTGACTGTCATATTGCTTAGGGGTTTAAGGGTTATTGCAGGGTTTGATGATGGACACTGCACTGCATTATTTTAATTTGCACTTTAACCCACATCGCGGGTATATGGTTCCGACGATCTGTAGCGTCGTGGCGAGCCGCCACTCGAGGAAATAATGAAGCAAAAGGAAACGTTAAGCTCAGCAGGCGTTTTCTCCGGCTGCAACTCGTTCCTCAAGCATACAGACCAGCTGACTACGAACCGAATCCGTTTTCTGGTCCCTGGATCAGTCTTTACAAAGAAGGTTTAACTAACGAAGCAACAGCGACGCACGTGGCCGTTGAATCGGTGGTGACAACTGAACGCATCTCGAGTTATTCGCGCGGGCACCAAATCGATGAGAAAACTTGCCTTCGCACCCCAGGAGATGCCGATAGATACCGTCATACAAAAGGAGTGAAAAAGGCAGTAGAATGTTGACCACCGAATAGCTGTCAAGTCTTAACATTGATTTGGCGGCGCTTTAGCAATGTGTGTGAGGATTGGTGGCGTGGGCGGGGAGGGGGGTGTGTGCTGCTTCCTTTGGGGGGGGGGGAGGCGTCCCCCCCTCCCCTGGGTACGTGCCTGCCTGCGCTGCTTTATGCCACCTAGGTGCAGATGGCCGAGGTTGACTTCTGGAATGTTAGAACCAGTCATGGAATGATGGCGTCGTTCCTGAGTGGTGGAAGTCCAGCCACTTGATACCACTCCTGAAGCCTGGAAAGTCGCCACTTCACCTAGCGTAATACCGACCCATTGCGCCGTCCAGCTGTGTTGGGAACATCATGGAAAGAATGTTTCTCACACGCCTAGAGTGGAATCTTCAGCGCCACAACCCCGAGGCCATGGCTGGGTTTAGAAGAGGCCATTCCTCTGTTGAAAACGTCCCCGACTTCATGACGACTGTGCAACAAGAAAAACACCGCAAACGTAAACCGGTTGCACTTTTCCTAGATGTGAAAGGCGCCTATGATAATGTAACGCATGAAGCCATCCTTGATGCCCTGGAAAGTAATGGAATAATGGAATGGTGGACGCATGTTTCGGTGTACTCGGCGCTATCTATTCGAAAGATCCTTTTTGCGCACAGTGCAGAAGGCCGAACCGCTGACCATTACACTTGCCATGGCGTCCCTGAGGGTGGAGTTCTTAGCCCCACTTTGTTCAACCTTGCAATCCTTGTACTTGCCGACGTTCTACCACATACAGTCAACCTTTCCATATATGCTGACGACATATGCATATGAGCCTTACCTGTTACACGTCTCCAGGTGCGTGCACGGCTCTAAAAAGCAGTGACCCTAACATCATCGCACCTGCGTGCTCGAGACCTCAGCATTTAGACCGAGAAGTGCGCCTTAGTCGCTTTTACCCACAAGCCCATGTCCTGGTACCCATTGCTATTGACCACCAAACAATTTCATACGCAAAATCTCGCCAATTCCTAGGGGCTGTTATCGACAGAGACCTTTCATGAAGCCCCTCCCCCCCCCCCCCCCCTCTCATACTTGAAGAAGAGGCTCACCTCTATCACCCATATACTAAGGTTTCTTGCCGGTAAAACGTGAGGCACATCCGTGGCATCTATGCTTCAACAATACAGGACGCTCTTCCTAGGATACTTGTGATATAGCACACCAGTGCTGTATCCGTGTCCTACAGGGCATTCAAGGCCAAGCCCTTCGAACATGTCTGGGGCTACCTCGAAGTGCTTCAACCGTAGCAACAATTGCCACCGCGAGAGACCATAAAATATTGACGTATATACCTATCGACGCACTCCGGGCGCATGTTCGCCATTTATCCAGAGTCCCTGACCACCATGTTCACTTGCCTGAGTAAAGACTCAAGGCAGAGTTTTCCCGATCAGATGCGGCTAACCACCACTCTTTGTCATTGAGGCACTCGCCCGCAAGAAGACTGCCATCCCCTCTGTGGTGCTTGAAAAAGCCTCCTGTGTACCTTGATGTTCCAGGAGTAGTGAAGAAAGCTAGCCTGACCACCGCGGCTCTCAAGCAGATTCACACTGGAACGTTTGCATTGTTCGTAGGCTAACCGAATCCATGTTGACACGGACGGTTCCATCTTGGAAAATTCGACGGATGCCATTGTTATACCATCTTAATCGGTCTTCATCAAGTTTAAGACTTCACGCGTAACGACATCTACAAGTCCCGAACTGGCCGCTCTTCACACTGTTGTCGAATACATTGAAAAAGAGCTCCCTAACAAATGGGCAATATTTTGTGATTCGAAAGCAGCCCTCCAGAGCTTTCGAGGTTTACGACGCGGCAATTATGAACAGCTGGTTCCTAAACTCAACAAAACTTGCCATTGCGCTTCTGAACGAGGACATGATATCATCTTTCAGTGGCTGCCGGGACATTGTGGCATCGTTGGTAAACACCTCGGCGATGACGCTGCCCGACATGCCCTGGCTGGGGCACCGACCCTCCTTATACTTTTATCGAGAGTAGACGCTGCAAGAAAGCTTCGCAGTCTCGCTGGTACCAGCACGTTAAGTTACTGGCATACACCACAGAACTCTAAGTGTCGTTTATACAGCCTCTACCCATCACTAAAACTTAATTTACCAGCAAACCTTTTACGACATGACGCAACACTGCTGTGTCGGCTGTAGTATTGTAATCTCAGCGCTGACGCCCGTTGTTGCAATCGGACCGCTGGCACGAGTTGTCGCAACTGGGTTGCAAGCCCAAAGGGTGGCGTTGGCCTGGCGGCCTGGGCTACAACTAGAAGCATCCGAAGGTCCCGGCAAAGCATGAGTCGACTGCTAACAGAACAACTTGTTTATTCTAGCATCGCAAAAGAGCGGCTGGTCAGGTCGACCGAAGTGGAGAGACGGGAGAGCACGCTTCTCGACGGAAGAATTCGGAGCCTCTCTCTTGGCGTCCGGTGGCAGCTGCTTTTATACTCTCGGCGTCGCGGGCAAGAAGGAAGGTCACGGGATGAGACCACGTGACGGCGGGGCACGGACAAGCTGAGAGATATGTTGGGACGAGTGTAGTGACTCATCCGCCGAGCCGGCGCCGGTCAGACCTCCTCGCTTCACACTTGGGGAGCTCCTCTCCCCGGCTGCCGCGCTTTGACAAGCGTGGGCTCACACACACACACGCACACACACACGAAGACACGTGGCACTGAAGCATGCCTGGACGCGCTTGGCGGGAGGCTTTGCGGCAGCTCCGAACGGGCCAAAATGTCCGCCGCTTTGAACGAAGCCCCGGCGTCCGTTGCATCCGCGCCGGCTATACCACGCGTCGTAGGCGAAACGTAACAGTAGGTAGGAGTAGCTTTCACTAACTCCTACAGCTATCGTATTGGTATGGCGGACTCACCAATGTGCGTAAGTGCAAGTGTGAAGAGATCATCAGTCATCTTCTGTGCCACTGTTCTGGCTTTGATAACGAATGTCAGACTTACCAGTGTGCCTTGAATAGACTGGACGACAATCCATTTACAGAAGCAAAGATGTTGGGAGCCTGGCCTCACAGTTCATTAGCCCAGAAAGCAGTTCGAGCGCTTCTTCACTACCTGAATGCAACAGACTTGAGTGCCCGACTATTGATATCCTGCACCTAACTTGGTGCATGTGAAAGGGCGGTATACACTCATGTTTTCTCTCTCTCTCTCTCTCTTTCACTCCCCATTCCCCTCCCCCTTGTGTAGGGTAGCAAACTGGACTCAGTCTGGTTAACCTCCCTGCCTTTCCTTCTTCCCTTCTCTCTCTCTCTTGCACAGCACAGAAATAAAGGGCACTGCACATTGTTGAACTAAGAAATCAAGTGTTATTCGCATTCTCGACGTATACAAGCCCAACGCGGAAGAAAAACGAAGTAGAGTACTCTGAAAGCTTATACTTGTTTCTAAGTGCACTACCGTGCAATCCTACTGCGAAGATGTCCTTCTGTCTGTGTCAATGTTATCGATTGAACTGATGTTTGAAAGAGTCCACGTGCTGCATCAGTTCTTAAAAATGACGCGTGTCGCTCTGAATTTCTGAGATACATTCAAACTGTTTCAGTTAAATAGCAAATGACTTACGCACGTGGTTTGTAATTACGTTGCTCGCTCTCACACTCTAGTGTTGAGGTTTTTTACGTGTGGCTTACATAACACAAACCTTTTTCTTTTTTTTTTACTCGAAGACAGTCCTCTAAAGAATTCGAAGTTGAACGCGTCGCAGATTTCATGAACAACGTGTACTGAAAATCAGACAGCTACACCATCGAGCAGTCTACAAGGAACATGATTGGCAATAGCTACCGGCGCATTGTGGCATCAGTGGAAATAACAGAGCCGAAAGAATCGCCAAATTAGCCCACGACCGTGGCAGATGTGGTTCTAGCCTGTACTAGAGAACGGACGCAGTATATGGCACGTGATTTCACACTGTCCTTATGGAACTCAACCACTTTCACGAGCAGTCGCCTACGTTTGCTGGCCCCTGACTTGAAGTTCTCTGTTCCACCTAGATCACATCGGTGCGAAGAAACCCCGTGGCTTGTGTAATTGAAATGGCCGACAGTCGTATATCTGTGACATTTCTCGCTGTGATAGTCATATGAAGCCAAGCAAAGCACAAAGTAGCAGCTCGATTGTTTATTTATTGAAATGCAGAACCGACATTGCACGAGTGCTTAATTTTCGATGAGTTTCGTATTCTTAATAGGGCAAGGGATAAATGAAAGTGCAAGAAAATAAACTTGCCACTGGAAGTGTAAGCCAGCGCCACTAACGACTACACTCTAAAAAAATCTACGCTTATCTAAACGTGCGTTTGTAGTTTTTTTACACGCCTAATTTAAGCGTGGTATTTCTCCACGCTTAGCGATCACGCCTACTATGAGTGTTAAACTCCCTTAACCCCTCTTCACGCTTAGCACGCTTGATAGGAACCCCTGTACCCACGTTTATTATGACGTGACCATTCTCCACACTCAGATATGGCGCCTGAGGGGTAAGGAGGATAGGGCGATGAGCATGCCCTATCCCCCCTCACTCCTGTGCATGCGCGGCAGGTCACAAAGAAGCAACTGCCCTTGTCAGCTTCGGTCGCTTTTCTGCAGCGAGCGGAGCTCACCAAGTTCTTCGCATTCCTCTTCTTAAACTCCTCCTTCGCCGGCGCTTACTGTGACGCAGCAAAACGCTATGGCAGTGGCAGCAGGCCGGCGAAGTAGAAGCTGAGTATGCTGCAGTGAGATTGTGCAAGACTCTTCCGCCGGTGACACTGAAACTAATCCACTAAGAAGTTGCTTTGCGGAGCCCTGGTACGGCTCAGAAAAGGAATGTAACATGTAAACAAGCCTCTCGTTATCTGCTTGCACAAAAGGACGAACGCCCTTTCATCCGTGCTCTGCGGCGCCGCGCGTTCCTAGATAGCGAGCTGTGTGCAAGATAGGGACGTCAGGTCAATATTTCCCCCATTAAAATCCTCATGCTTTTGCACTCTTTTCCCAATTGTTGACCAAAAATACCTGATCAAATTATTTTTTCACTTGCTTCTTTTTCTAAGGAAAGCGAATATTCTAAGCAGCGAAACAAATAAGACAGACATAATTCTTCCTGGGATAAATAATTTATTCTCAGCATTCATTCCGAGGAAATAGGATACAATGAAACGTTGATGTTTCAGACCAAAACACACAGAGTTAAAACATCTTCAGATTGCTG
Organism: Dermacentor albipictus; assembly: GCF_038994185.2. NCBI lineage: Eukaryota > Metazoa > Arthropoda > Arachnida > Ixodida > Ixodidae > Dermacentor > Dermacentor albipictus. Next base: position 3,733,766 of record NW_027225580.1, on the reverse strand, counting down.
AGAAACCCTATTTCTATATATAAGCTTAATTGAAATGCGCAACGCAGTGAACAATTTCTTTAATCTTGTTTGCACACATGATGTTTAATTGCTTTTTTCTGACTTTATAAGGGATTACACAAAAATTGGCCCTATGCTACCGGATACGTTAGATATTTCATTTAGTAAAGGCATATACACATCACCAGGGCCTTTTCAAGGGTAGCAATGAATAGCGCGCAGAGGACGGGACTGTAAAATTCAGACACACACGAACAGTACGAGCACTAACTTCCAACAAATTTTATTTTTCGCATACTCACTTTTATACGGCCGAAGAAGGAACTATCGCTTATACAACCGGTATCAGCGTCTCAGAAACGCTAGCTCTTTATTGCAGAGGAAAATGGACTATAGAGAGAGAGAGAGGAAAGGGGAAAGGCAGGGAGGTTAACCAGAGGGGACGATCCGGTTGGAGGTAAAGTGATAACAAAAAAGAAAATCGAAAGTGTGCTCACACATGTGCGTCCTGCTCTGTTTATCTTTTCAGCTTCAATGATTTCTTGAGTTATCCTGTCTTTTCTGCTTCCTATGGCAACACATTTATCAAGGAGCCGCTTGCACATTTTTGACTCGCAGGAGAGGATGTGATCAGCACAATTTGGCGAACCCAGTCTGGTGAAAGGATAGTTGTGTTTTCAGTACCTCTACTATTCTAGCCGATTGACAATGTACTATGCTGCGTAGAGGAGTGTATTGCTGAGTTCGACTGTGTGGCTTTCGAGAATGCAGCAGGTGTTTCGGTAAGCAGTTTTTACAGCTTTTAGCCATGTACTTGCAGTTAACTTTCATTAACTGGAATGGAAAACCTTACCTCCAGAAGGAAGGGATATGTATTGGATCGAGCATTGCCCCAATTTTAAGTAACCTGTTTTTAGCTAAACTTGACAAGACTGTTGTCAGTCACCTAGAGGGCATGGACGTAAACAAAATGTTTTGATTTGTAGATGACTTTTCAATCCTTGTCAACAGTGACTCCGGCTCACTAGAGTCGAAAAGAATTTTGACCATCATGAAAGAGTGTTTTAATCCGCTTGTTCTAACAAGTGAATTGCCCATTAATGATTCGATCAGATTTTTAGACCTAGACTCCCCCTTTCACGCTAATCGCATTTGCTGGGCCTACCAGCCACGAAGTAACAAACCTGTGCTGCCATATCATTCGGCGCACTCAAAACTTGTAAAAAGGGCTATTATCAGCACGTGCTTCCCAATTTCTCTCCTAAAATTGTGCACATACATGATGAATGACAGCTTTAAACAGCACTCGAAGAGGCTGACTAATGCTGGTTACCCCACGCATTTTCATGTGTCTTTTGTCGACAAGCTTCTCAGGAAACTAAAATCAGAAATACAATGTCACCCGATTCCGGTGCTTGGTGAATGGAAGCATTTGGTTTTATTGCTTTACATTCATAAGATTTCCCACAATCTGAAATGAATTGGACAATGGGCGAATGCAACCGTCGTGTTCTCGACCCCGAAGAAACTTGCCACATTGTGCAAGATAGGAAAGGCTGACAACAACGAAGTGCGAGGATGCATGGTCAGGCATCAGAAACATTACGTCACTTGCGATGAAGGTGTCGTGTACCGAATTCCCTTGTCATGCGGGAACCACTATATCGGACAAACCGGTGGGTGCTTGAAAGAGCGCCGTGTGGAACATGCTCGCAATATCAAGTATGGGCGAGGGGGAACACTTGCTGATCACATCCTCTCCTGCGAGTGAAAAACGTGCAAGCCGTTTCTTGATAAATGTGTTGTCATGGAAAGGACAAAATACAGGGTAATTCGAGGAGTCATTGAGGCTGAAAAGATAAACAGAGCAGGACGCACATTTGTTAACACGCCTTCTATTTTCCTCTATCATAAAGAGTTAGCGTTCCTGAGACGCTGATACCAATTGTATAAGCGATAGGCCCTTCTTCAGGCATATAAAAGTGATGTATGTGAAAAAAAATTGTTGGAAGTTAGCACTCGTATACTGCTCGTGTGTGTCTGAATGTTACTGTCCCGTCCTGTGCGCGCTATTCATTGCTATTCAAATCATGCACCAACAAGGACAAAAAGCCACGCTGCTGAATTACATTTTCAAGGGACACGTCATCACTCATATCACTGTTTTCCTGCTCACAATCGTAGATGAGGAGCTTTGTTTCACCCCAGACACTGCACGATCCTATAAGATCACTTAGCGCTATATGAAAAACAACAACAACAAGGAAGTCTTAATAACAAAAGTATAATTCTTTAGATATGTGAACACGTCTCTTTTATACTAAAAGTGATAACTAATGACTGCTTGTTTTCTCACTGCTTCAACACTGATTGCACTTCTTCTGATGTTTCTATTACTCATCGCTCTTAAATTGTTGCACCTTGGAAGTTTAAGAAGTAGGCGATATGGGAAAAGGGGTCAACTCTCTTCAATAAAGAAAGCCTGCTTTGTAAGCCAGGGTCGCAAGCGCGCTTCTCAAGCGATCAATGACGGCTCAGAAAATTTTAGTATTTTTTGATACGATCAGCAGGAACTTTTTTTCTTTCAGTTTTATCAATACTACTTCCAAAACTTAGTTCGCTTTAAAATGCGACTTGAGAAAAGAAGGGACAGTGTGCAAAACACCGTTAGGTGAGACACATAGCTGCAACTAAAGCTTGAACCTCATGAGAGTATTTTTGTGCTACGGCGCCCAGCGACGGCTTCGAGCGACGAAACAGGCCGTCATTTGAACAGACAGCTGAATCTTGTCGCTCGATCGCTCGGTTCTGGAAATCCAGAATTCGTCGCTCGTCGCCCGGAAGTGGCACGAGTGACTAGCCAATAGCGCCAAGCCAGAACCGGATGTACATCACTCAAGTACTACCGATTGTTGCACGGAACCAGCAAACGATTGAATTTTTATACGTGCAAATATAAGAACCTACTGCAAAACCTTTCGAAATATTTTATGCTGCTTTTTGCAGTGAAACACATTAACTTAAATTAATAAAGCACGCGTCAGCTAGGCCAGTTACGACGCGTATTTGCTGCCCTCACACCGGCAACACCGGGGATATGGTCGCTCGAAGTCGTCGCTCGCATGGGTTACGACTTGTAGGCGACGAGCGAACGCCACGGCCATCGCCATCGCGTTGCTTGTCGCTGTCGCGTGCAAGATCGCTTGCATGGGGTTTAGATTTTAGTCTATCATGCTCCTCCTAAAAATATAGTTTAAAAATTCTGACTGGCAACGCATTCAATGCAACCTTCCAAAATCTAAATAAAAATAAGCTAAAGAACGCAGTAATACTTGATTCCCAACACAATGCAGATGGAAATTTTGTCAGGAATGACATTCTACGTGGACATATCACACCGGAACTCTCACAGCGTGCAAAGGTGGGTTTGCAGCTGAAAATCAAGAGTTGCATAAGTACATTCGCAAGAGTCAGAGTATTTCATGTTCGTGGAAAATAGTCACTCTTCCTTTCTTTCAAACCCAAAATGTAAACTAGGCGGAGCTACACATAGATATCGTAATTCAGAGTGCAATTCAAATCGCAAATTAAGTTGCACGTGTGCTGGCATCCTAGCATGCAGCGCTTCTGAGATGCGGGTTACTGGCAGTCAACAAATAGCGGACAAAATTATGAATTTTCAATTTATTGGCAGCTGTGTACTATGATCGGCATACTTCACAATTAGACCAGGTAGCGGACTCGCCAGCAGCGGAGAGGCATTAACGACGTGTAGCATACAACCACCTCACTCGTGCAATTTACAGAAAATCCACCGACAGTAGGCTTGCAGCTCGCCGGGAAGCTTGCAATGTGCTCGCACCTTAATTTCCGTTCTTGCCTTTTTGCATCCTTTCCCTCTCTCCCTCTTCCTTAATTTCCACTAACGTGTTATGAGGCAACCATCGGTACGTTTCTGAAAATTACGCTTAAAGATTCGTAGTCACTCTTTTCAATGTTTAATAACGGCCATTTTATTTCCTGTTGACCGTCCGTGGTGAACAACACGGGAGATTAATTGTGTCAGATGTCGCTTCTCGTAGCATCCTTGCCCGAAGCCTGTGTTCAACAAAACAAACACCAGACAGGATAGGCCGGTAGGATGAAATTATTTACTTGGATAAGTAACTTTTCTGGCCAGTAATATGTCTGCCGAGCATATACGTCACAATGCCGAGCGCACGCAATAAAGCATCTACATTAGGCGCTGAATACTACCGCCGTCCCAGGTACAACATGCCAGACTTAGATTCTCTCACTCACCAACGCAGATGGTAACTGTAAATGTGCGGAGAAAACGCAGGCTGTCAGAGCGTTTCTAACCGAGGTGAGAAATAGGCTTTATCACTATCGCCGTCTGGAAAACCATGAAAAAGTTATTTTTCTTGTTAAGCGTGTATACCGTATTTGCACTTAAATGACCCAACCATAATTATTGCGCGAGGGAGGACATGGATACATCCAGAAATGACAGAAATATATAGTAAGAACATGAAGCGAACCTATGCCGCATGCGGAGAAACAGGAAACGACGCCTAAAATCCGCTGTAAAGCGGATGCCCGCAGGGCTTTCGTTCATCGTCGCTGGGAACTGCCATCGCAAAATTAGCTGAAAGGACAAGAGCTGAAGCCAGTGAGAGAACCTAAATCTTGTATATTGAATGTCGTTTTTACCGATAGCAATGAACGAGCGCTGAGGCTACTGTCAGCGAAAACGGCGTCGTCCTCCGTGACACCCACCGAGGTTATCGGACAAACGTCATTCGGAAGTGGCCGCGATGTAATCAAACGCGGCAAAACGTTCGGCGGATTGTGTGGTGGTGCAGCGCGTGACCCCTAAGACCACTCGATTAATGCACCTGCTCAACAGCGCCGATCATCTTCCTTAAGGTAGCGATTAATACGCCGTAACCACATCGATACGCCGCTTACGGCGTTCTAAATCATGAGAAGAAGCACGCTGCAAAAAACACAGTCGCAACTCGCAGCTCGCCACTCTTGCACGAGGCTAAGTTGCATCGGGAATTCAGAGAATGGTGAGATGGTGAATATGAAATTAAAAAGCGTCATGAACCAGAATATAACGCGAGGCGCGCTGTGACTTCAGAAATTTCTAAAATGACCCCGCCTTATAATCGTGGGGATTTGGTACTTTAGCAGAATAAACAGAACAGTTCAGAGTAATTCAACAGTCGTTAATTCTTGTTAAAGAAGCACAACCTTGACTACTCTTTATTTCGATCAAAGCTACTGCTCGCGTGGAAGGCTCTCACTTTCAGCTAAAATGCCCCATTAAGGCAAATTTTACGCCAAGCATGGAAATCACGACAAATAAATAGTTAGCCGCGATTTAATAAGAGCGAAGTATGGCTTGTGCTCTTGCCTATATATTCACATCGTCCATGAATGACAGGTGAGGGGCCCCTATATGTGCACCATCCATATGGAAATGCTGTTCCTGAGCCGTCAGACCTCGGTGGATGTTTTCTCGCAAACTCGGCGCAGTCGCACTCTGCATGCATGCACCAACTGCGTTGTATGCCAGAATGTATGTAGAAGTTAACATGGTGATGCATACCAACTCTGACAGTTAGACCGAAAGCTCTGTGCCGCATTAAACGAACGTCGCGACAGTCAGCCGGAAAATTCACAGCAGAAATGGCCGATAGCAGTCTTCGAAACACCACGGTCTTCATCAGCCTACACAAGAAAAGCTTCGTATTCCCCGCAGGGCGGTGAGAAGGACCAGAGCGCTGTTGTCCCTCGCCCACGCTCCGTGCAGACCACGTGATATATCACGCTTCCCCTATCCGGATTTTCCACATGCGTGATGGAAAGTTCTCGCGCGAGGGCTCCGCGGGATTATAAGCGTGTGATTTGCGTTTCTCACTGGTATACGCGGCTCGCTCATGCTCGCTTTAGACCAAGACATGGCACTGCAGACTACTGCAGTGCGAAACAATCTGTATTGCGTATGCAGCATTTTTGTTTTCTGATATAATTTTTTTATTTCTTGGTGTATATTTTCCACGCGACTGCCTGCAAAAATGATGTGGTAGGCCAGTATCTAAAGCAGAGAGCATAAACTGTGGTAATGTGTATTAGAGGTGACGATAGTGTTCGTAGTAATATGAAGTGCCTTTCTCATTCATTCATTCATTGAATCAATCAACCAATTAGCTAATGAATTTATTCATTCCATTGCATTTTGACTGCTGTTATTAGTACCCAACAAAGTATCGTGGCAAGGCAAATTTCACAATGCGCAGCGCGCAATGCACATGAAAATTTAACAATGAGCAAAGTCGGAGTGAAATGCCGCTTGCGAGAGCCTGACTTCAACGACCTATTCAAATAAATAAACTTATTGACGCCTCCCTCAAATGCGACTGGAACCTACTAAATTAATTTTCTTGGACAACCTCTGTACGACGTAAATTGTGTGTGTGTGTGTGTGTGTGTGTGTGTGTTTGTGTGCGTGCGCGTGTGTGCGTGTGAATGTGTGTGCGTGTGTGCGTGCGCGTGTGTGCGTGTGAATGTGTGTGTGTGCGTGCGTGTGTGTGCGTGTGTGCGTGCGCGCGTGTGCGTGTGCGTGTACGTGCGTGCGTGCGTGCTTCTGAGGCAGTTATTAATTATGTTATTGTGTGTAATGATGATCAGTACAAACATTTGCCTAAACTTCCTCCTTAGACGTCCCTGTGGACTTTATATTAACCTTTGGTCGTATTCTCAGATGATCTTTTTCGACGGTATCACTTTCAGCGCTCGCTTATTGGCTCGTTGACGAAAACCGGATGAGCTGATTGGCTGATTGAGCACTGCGTCACGCGAATGCGATAGAATCGCCGAAAGTGATCGTCCGAGAATACGTCCCCTTTTGAGCCTGTAGTCTGCTGTCGAAAAATTGCAATATAATTGCTATATAAAAATAATTCATATCCTTTTCCCTGAAAATGCCACTAATTCACTGTCTTTATATTTATTTATTTATTTATTTATTTTATTTTATTTTATTTTATTTTAACGATAAAGAAATCATTCTATCACAGTGGGTGTCACTGTCCAAAAACGCGCTAGATATAGTGAAACATACCTAGAAGTTTCGTATCTCATTTATGCGCTTTAAATTAGGTTAGAAAATGAATTGGTTGCAAGTATAAAACATCGAACTACATGAAGAAATCTTCTGACCTAACCGGACATCAGAGGCTAACATCAAGAACCGTGGATGCACAATTTTCCTAATACAAACACTTAAGAATACAATCTAATACAAACACTTAAGGATCTTCACAATATACTCCTTGGGCGTAGACGCACTTGAAGAGATTCTGCCAATATTGGTACTCTTCCTGATAGGCTACCACCGCAGCATGCTTTAGAGCCTGCGTTGCGGCGGCTTCCACTTTGTTTACGGTCTTAAAATGGTGTCCTTTCAAGTCACGTTTGATTTTGGGGAACAAAAAGAAATCGGCTGGGGTCATGTCAGGATTGTACTGGGGTTACGTTTGCGCTGTCACCTTGTGCTTGACCAAATATTCCATCGCTTTCGGCCATGTGTAGCTCGGTGCATTGTTATGACACAGGATCCAAAGAGTGACGATTCCATTTGAGACCCTGAGAACCCTCTTTGTCAAGGGATTCAGTACTTGCACGTAAAACGTAGCGTCGACAGTTTGTCCAATTGGCGAAAATTCCGTTGCTGAATGATGTACGCTCCATTTAGAACTCTGATTGAGGGTAAAAAAACATCGTTTCTTTAGCAACAGATTCTTCCCTATAACGGCCCACCGACACCCTCCGTGCCGAGCGTGCATAGCTTAGACTCGCCTCCCATTTTGTCTGCCGGCACCGCCATGTAGCTAATCTGCTCGGCAGGAAAGACTGCCATGCTACTTCTTCGACACAACGCATGTATGTCCCCCGTATGTCGCAAGAAAAATATGTATGTTGTGTATACATCAAGCGGGTGGTGGTTCATAGGTCGTTGCTGCTGGATTTCTTCCTGTAGTAATCGTAGCATACAACTTCATACCGGAAACATCAGCGTTTGTGGCAGCGCTTGGCGACACTCGAGTGCATTTCAAGTATTCTTGCGCTGGACGATCTTTTCGAAATCGGTAATCAGCAAAAATCAATTTATAAAGAATGCACGTTGCCGATATCCTTGCACCACAACGTAATTATGTATGCCTCCAGATTATGCGCTAACTTAAACTCGTTTAGTGTAAAATTCTTCCATTGACTCTTCATTAACTCACTGCAGTAACTTGAGTAACTTACAGTGACTCCCTCTGTCAGAATTACTGCACAGACTAGACGTATAGCGCGAAAGTAAATGCGCGAGGAATTTACATACACGCAATCTCCACACACTGAATAATCGCCACCGCTATAATAAAGGTTCCATTCCTGGTGGCCACATCATTCCGTATGGGGAACTGCAGCGCAGCTAACGCGCAATAACCTGATAACAAGTGTCTTTTCAGATTGGCTTTAACCGTGGAATACGTCAGTGTGCAGTTTCATGCTCGAGATAGGCCAGCCAGCGATTTCAGCGAGCGGATTAAGTGCAATAAAGCTTTGCTCGCCAGTTTACCGCCTGCTTTTGCAACCTCGAATTCGATTGAGGAACGTTATGCGTAGCGGTGACTGGATCTGCGCTCCTAAAGTGTGACGGTTCACCGCTTCTGCACGTTAGGGTAGAAAAACCAACCTAGTTTGCACAAACGTTTTTCATGGCGCGAGGTAAGCTTTCCACTGCACTCAACACCTGTCGTCTCAGATTAAGAAATACATAGCTTAATTGGCTAGTTATAGCTAATAGATTTTCTCGTCATTCAAGGATGCCGCAGCGTCATCTTGAGTAATAAGCTTACAAAGCGCATTAAGAATGTCACAGGCAGAGAATACAACCCACGCATTGACCGACCTGCCATCTTTAGTACTAAAGAAAATATTTACTACTCGAGCGTCTTTAACATGGTTCTTTCTCCCGGGCTCTGGTGAAAGTCCGCGAAATATGAAAAGGAAATTACGTCACGGCACGATTTCGCGTCTTGGCTGCAGCGCTCTCAGTCATGTTTCTAAACAACGAAGCCCGCATGCCCGTCAAAAGCCGACGAGCTTGAATGCACAATTCAGCAACGGCCTATGTATCATCCCATTTGTGGCCACCTGGCCGTTTTAGAGCTATAACACCGAAGGTGCCGACGTACGCTGGACTCTATGGTTTATCGCTTTCTTTTTCAACAAGCATGTGCACTGCACTCTTTAGAAACGGGATTGAAAGTGGTGCACAAAAAAAAAAACAGAAATTGCGCAAGCACATAGTGACGTCGTTTCAAAAGTGACACTTTTCTTTGGTTCTTTCCCCAGCTGTGCGGTTGGTATGTGTTTCTGTCTGAACGCTTATGTGACCGTGGGAGCGAACTTCACAGGCATATATATATATATATATATATATTAGTCATATAATGAGAAGCCAACAAACACTGACACCAAGTACAACATAGGGAAAATTGCATGTGCTTAATAAATGAAATAAAGTAATGATAAATTAATGGAAATTAAAGTGGATGAAAAAACAACTTGCCGCAGGTGGGAACCGAACCCACAACCTTCGCATGTCGCGTGCGATGCTCTACCAATTGAGCTACCGCGGCGGCGTTTCCCCATCCACTTTCTTGGGTATATATGTGTACTAGTAGAACCCTGGGAGTGTTAGCCAGCGCCCCCACTCACAGACCTTGGCGGCGGACGTGGAACGTCTTTTTTTCCGCAGGCGTCACGAGAACGTGATCTTTTCGGGTGAAGGCAACTGGTCAATAAACCCACATATGCTACCTGAAGGCATCAATGTTGCCGGATTCGAGACCCTCGTTAAGTAATAAACGAGAAGGAAGGGGGTTTAACCGAGGGACCCGATAATTATTAGTCATATAATGAGAAGCCAACAAACACTGACACCAAGTACAACATAGGGAAAATTGCATGTGCTTAATAAATGAAATAAAGTAATGATAAATTAATGGAAATTAAAGTGGATGAAAAAACAACTTGCCGCAGGTGGGAACCGAACCCACAACCTTCGCATGTCGCGTGCGATGCTCTACCAATTGAGCTACCGCGGCGGCGTTTCCCCATCCACTTTCTTGGGTATATATGTGTACTAGTAGAACCCTGGGAGTGTTAGCCAGCGCCCCCACTCACAGACCTTGGCGGCGGACGTGGAACGTCTTTTTTTCCGCAGGCGTCACGAGAACGTGATCTTTTCGGGTGAAGGCAACTGGTCAATAAACCCACATATGCTACCTGAAGGCATCAATGTTGCCGGATTCGAGACCCTCGTTAAGTAATAAACGAGAAGGAAGGGGGTTTAACCGAGGGACCCGATAATTATTAGTCATATAATGAGAAGCCAACAAACACTGACACCAAGTACAACATAGGGAAAATTGCATGTGCTTAATAAATGAAATAAAGTAATGATAAATTAATGGAAATTAAAGTGGATGAAAAAACAACTTGCCGCAGGTGGGAACCGAACCCACAACCTTCGCATGTCGCGTGCGATGCTCTACCAATTGAGCTACCGCGGCGGCGTTTCCCCATCCACTTTCTTGGGTATATATGTGTACTAGTAGAACCCTGGGAGTGTTAGCCAGCGCCCCCACTCACAGACCTTGGCGGCGGACGTGGAACGTCTTTTTTTCCGCAGGCGTCACGAGAACGTGATCTTTTCGGGTGAAGGCAACTGGTCAATAAACCCACATATGCTACCTGAAGGCATCAATGTTGCCGGATTCGAGACCCTCGTTAAGTAATAAACGAGAAGGAAGGGGGTTTAACCGAGGGACCCGATAATTATTAGTCATATAATGAGAAGCCAACAAACACTGACACCAAGTACAACATAGGGAAAATTGCATGTGCTTAATAAATGAAATAAAGTAATGATAAATTAATGGAAATTAAAGTGGATGAAAAAACAACTTGCCGCAGGTGGGAACCGAACCCACAACCTTCGCATGTCGCGTGCGATGCTCTACCAATTGAGCTACCGCGGCGGCGTTTCCCCATCCACTTTCTTGGGTATATATGTGTACTAGTAGAACCCTGGGAGTGTTAGCCAGCGCCCCCACTCACAGACCTTGGCGGCGGACGTGGAACGTCTTTTTTTCCGCAGGCGTCACGAGAACGTGATCTTTTCGGGTGAAGGCAACTGGTCAATAAACCCACATATGCTACCTGAAGGCATCAATGTTGCCGGATTCGAGACCCTCGTTAAGTAATAAACGAGAAGGAAGGGGGTTTAACCGAGGGACCCGATAATTATTAGTCATATAATGAGAAGCCAACAAACACTGACACCAAGTACAACATAGGGAAAATTGCATGTGCTTAATAAATGAAATAAAGTAATGATAAATTAATGGAAATTAAAGTGGATGAAAAAACAACTTGCCGCAGGTGGGAACCGAACCCACAACCTTCGCATGTCGCGTGCGATGCTCTACCAATTGAGCTACCGCGGCGGCGTTTCCCCATCCACTTTCTTGGGTATATATGTGTACTAGTAGAACCCTGGGAGTGTTAGCCAGCGCCCCCACTCACAGACCTTGGCGGCGGACGTGGAACGTCTTTTTTTCCGCAGGCGTCACGAGAACGTGATCTTTTCGGGTGAAGGCAACTGGTCAATAAACCCACATATGCTACCTGAAGGCATCAATGTTGCCGGATTCGAGACCCTCGTTAAGTAATAAACGAGAAGGAAGGGGGTTTAACCGAGGGACCCGATAATTATTAGTCATATAATGAGAAGCCAACAAACACTGACACCAAGTACAACATAGGGAAAATTGCATGTGCTTAATAAATGAAATAAAGTAATGATAAATTAATGGAAATTAAAGTGGATGAAAAAACAACTTGCCGCAGGTGGGAACCGAACCCACAACCTTCGCATGTCGCGTGCGATGCTCTACCAATTGAGCTACCGCGGCGGCGTTTCCCCATCCACTTTCTTGGGTATATATGTGTACTAGTAGAACCCTGGGAGTGTTAGCCAGCGCCCCCACTCACAGACCTTGGCGGCGGACGTGGAACGTCTTTTTTTCCGCAGGCGTCACGAGAACGTGATCTTTTCGGGTGAAGGCAACTGGTCAATAAACCCACATATGCTACCTGAAGGCATCAATGTTGCCGGATTCGAGACCCTCGTTAAGTAATAAACGAGAAGGAAGGGGGTTTAACCGAGGGACCCGATAATTATTAGTCATATAATGAGAAGCCAACAAACACTGACACCAAGTACAACATAGGGAAAATTGCATGTGCTTAATAAATGAAATAAAGTAATGATAAATTAATGGAAATTATGTGGGTTTATTGGCCAGTTGCCTTCACCCGAAAAGATCACGTTCTCGTGACGCCTGCGGAAAAAAAGACGTTCCACGTCCGCCGCCAAGGTCTGTGAGTGGGGGCGCTGGCTAACACTCCCAGGGTTCTACTAGTACACATATATACCCAAGAAAGTGGATGGGGAAACGCCGCCGCGGTAGCTCAATTGGTAGAGCATCGCACGCGACATGCGAAGGTTGTGGGTTCGGTTCCCACCTGCGGCAAGTTGTTTTTTCATCCACTTTAATTTCCATTAATTTATCATTACTTTATTTCATTTATTAAGCACATGCAATTTTCCCTATGTTGTACTTGGTGTCAGTGTTTGTTGGCTTCTCATTATATGACTAATAATTATCGGGTCCCTCGGTTAAACCCCCTTCCTTCTCGTTTATTACTTAACGAGGGTCTCGAATCCGGCAACATTGATGCCTTCAGGTAGCATATGTGGGTTTATTGACCAGTTGCCTTCACCCGAAAAGATCACGTTCTCGTGACGCCTGCGGAAAAAAAGACGTTCCACGTCCGCCGCCAAGGTCTGTGAGTGGGGGCGCTGGCTAACACTCCCAGGGTTCTACTAGTACACATATATACCCAAGAAAGTGGATGGGGAAACGCCGCCGCGGTAGCTCAATTGGTAGAGCATCGCACGCGACATGCGAAGGTTGTGGGTTCGGTTCCCACCTGCGGCAAGTTGTTTTTTCATCCACTTTAATTTCCATTAATTTATCATTACTTTATTTCATTTATTAAGCACATGCAATTTTCCCTATGTTGTACTTGGTGTCAGTGTTTGTTGGCTTCTCATTATATGACTAATAATTATCGGGTCCCTCGGTTAAACCCCCTTCCTTCTCGTTTATTACTTAACGAGGGTCTCGAATCCGGCAACATTGATGCCTTCAGGTAGCATATGTGGGTTTATTGACCAGTTGCCTTCACCCGAAAAGATCACGTTCTCGTGACGCCTGCGGAACAAAAGACGTTCCACGTCCGCCGCCAAGGTCTGTGAGTGGGGGCGCTGGCTAACACTCCCAGGGTTCTACTAGTACACATATATACCCAAGAAAGTGGATGGGGAAACGCCGCCGCGGTAGCTCAATTGGTAGAGCATCGCACGCGACATGCGAAGGTTGTGGGTTCGGTTCCCACCTGCGGCAAGTTGTTTTTTCATCCACTTTAATTTCCATTAATTTATCATTACTTTATTTCATTTATTAAGCACATGCAATTTTCCCTATGTTGTACTTGGTGTCAGTGTTTGTTGGCTTCTCATTATATGACTAATAATTATCGGGTCCCTCGGTTAAACCCCCTTCCTTCTCGTTTATTACTTAACGAGGGTCTCGAATCCGGCAACATTGATGCCTTCAGGTAGCATATGTGGGTTTATTGACCAGTTGCCTTCACCCGAAAAGATCACGTTCTCGTGACGCCTGCGGAAAAAAAGACGTTCCACGTCCGCCGCCAAGGTCTGTGAGTGGGGGCGCTGGCTAACACTCCCAGGGTTCTACTAGTACACATATATACCCAAGAAAGTGGATGGGGAAACGCCGCCGCGGTAGCTCAATTGGTAGAGCATCGCACGCGACATGCGAAGGTTGTGGGTTCGGTTCCCACCTGCGGCAAGTTGTTTTTTCATCCACTTTAATTTCCATTAATTTATCATTACTTTATTTCATTTATTAAGCACATGCAATTTTCCCTATGTTGTACTTGGTGTCAGTGTTTGTTGGCTTCTCATTATATGACTAATAATTATCGGGTCCCTCGGTTAAACCCCCTTCCTTCTCGTTTATTACTTAACGAGGGTCTCGAATCCGGCAACATTGATGCCTTCAGGTAGCATATGTGGGTTTATTGACCAGTTGCCTTCACCCGAAAAGATCACGTTCTCGTGACGCCTGCGGAAAAAAAGACGTTCCACGTCCGCCGCCAAGGTCTGTGAGTGGGGGCGCTGGCTAACACTCCCAGGGTTCTACTAGTACACATATATACCCAAGAAAGTGGATGGGGAAACGCCGCCGCGGTAGCTCAATTGGTAGAGCATCGCACGCGACATGCGAAGGTTGTGGGTTCGGTTCCCACCTGCGGCAAGTTGTTTTTTCATCCACTTTAATTTCCATTAATTTATCATTACTTTATTTCATTTATTAAGCACATGCAATTTTCCCTATGTTGTACTTGGTGTCAGTGTTTGTTGGCTTCTCATTATATGACTAATAATTATCGGGTCCCTCGGTTAAACCCCCTTCCTTCTCGTTTATTACTTAACGAGGGTCTCGAATCCGGCAACATTGATGCCTTCAGGTAGCATATGTGGGTTTATTGACCAGTTGCCTTCACCCGAAAAGATCACGTTCTCGTGACGCCTGCGGAAAAAAAGACGTTCCACGTCCGCCGCCAAGGTCTGTGAGTGGGGGCGCTGGCTAACACTCCCAGGGTTCTACTAGTACACATATATACCCAAGAAAGTGGATGGGGAAACGCCGCCGCGGTAGCTCAATTGGTAGAGCATCGCACGCGACATGCGAAGGTTGTGGGTTCGGTTCCCACCTGCGGCAAGTTGTTTTTTCATCCACTTTAATTTCCATTAATTTATCATTACTTTATTTCATTTATTAAGCACATGCAATTTTCCCTATGTTGTACTTGGTGTCAGTGTTTGTTGGCTTCTCATTATATGACTAATAATTATCGGGTCCCTCGGTTAAACCCCCTTCCTTCTCGTTTATTACTTAACGAGGGTCTCGAATCCGGCAACATTGATGCCTTCAGGTAGCATATGTGGGTTTATTGACCAGTTGCCTTCACCCGAAAAGATCACGTTCTCGTGACGCCTGCGGAAAAAAAGACGTTCCACGTCCGCCGCCAAGGTCTGTGAGTGGGGGCGCTGGCTAACACTCCCAGGGTTCTACTAGTACACATATATACCCAAGAAAGTGGATGGGGAAACGCCGCCGCGGTAGCTCAATTGGTAGAGCATCGCACGCGACATGCGAAGGTTGTGGGTTCGGTTCCCACCTGCGGCAAGTTGTTTTTTCATCCACTTTAATTTCCATTAATTTATCATTACTTTATTTCATTTATTAAGCACATGCAATTTTCCCTATGTTGTACTTGGTGTCAGTGTTTGTTGGCTTCTCATTATATGACTAATAATTATCGGGTCCCTCGGTTAAACCCCCTTCCTTCTCGTTTATATATATATATATATATAGAACTTGAGTGGTGCTACAAGGTAAACAGAACAAGTATTTAATTTCGACAGTTTCGATCGGTGGACCGATCTTCGTCAGGGTTTACAAAAAAAAAAAAAAAAAAAACCCTGACGAAGATCGGTCCACCGATCGAAACTGTCGAAATTAAATACTTGTTCTGTTTACCTTGTAGCACCACTCAAGTTCTTTACGTTTGAAAGGTAGCCTGAAGAAACCCTCTTTGCCTACTATATATATATATATATATATATATATATATATATATATATATATATATATATATATCACTCTAGCGCTGTGGCGTGTTTCTACCAGTTCAAGCACGTCGTGTATATATATATATATATATATATATATATATATATATATATATATATATATATATATATACACGATGTGCTTGAACTGGTAGAAACACGCCACAGCGCCACCAGAGTGCGATGGGAGACACGCAGCGCACTTCAACGTTGACGAACTTATCACGCAACTTATATTTTCATCGTCAGCTAGAAGAAGCGCGCTCTCATACGTAAATTGTTACTTTGCGACGTCAGTACCTTACAAAGTGTCTCAAAGCGCTGGCTTGCATTACGGAAATTCGTAAGTCTTTTATCACGACTGCTTAGGCATATGGCCGTCGCCTAAAACTTAGAATATCAGGCTTCCGTGTTGCGGGGGGAACCATGTTCCAAAACAACCAAACAACCATCGCAAATTTAATTTCTGTATTATATATATATATATATATATATATATATATATATATATATATATATAAATAATATGAAAATATAAGTTGCGTGATAAGTTCGTCAACGTTGAAGTGCGCTGCGTGTCTCCCATCGCACTCTGGCGCTGTGGCGTGTTTCTACCAGTTCAAGCACGTCGTGTCTTGTGATTCAACACGTTTTAACGCTTAACAAAGGTTCCGTTTTCACTGTATAGTGCAGTATAGTGGCTGAGAGACTCGTTCGTCCGTGGGTTCTGCAGCAGTTCTTTTGTCATAATGCGCGATTTTGCCTTCCTGGCTCATGAAAGATACGCGTACACCGATTCCCACAGTTCATGGGATCTGCATAATTTCTATAGGCTGTGATCGTTTTAAGATTGCAGCAATCTTTAAAAATCGCCTGTGACAGACTAGTACATCGCTAGCATGAATGATTTAGGCCCAAACAATGAAACGTTCCTTTCCTTCGAGCGCTTCCTAACCTTACCTGAGGCCTCCTTACAGCGAAGGACCGATGGAGGAAGCACGCGTACTCTGAAAGCTCCCTTCACCCGTCCTCACGTAAGGAGGACGATGAACTGTGGCCTGATGAACTGTGGCCTGATGAACTGTGGCCATAAAGCGCGGATCAAGAAACATGCCTAGGCTGGCCACTTCATCAAATTTCCACTCCGCACAAAGAGCATTGATACATTTTGAATCAATGTTAGCAAACCCTGAGTTGCCTTTGCAACCTTCAAGGCAATGGGGCATTCCAAAAATAATTGGAATTATAAAGATTGGTGAAAAAGAAACCGAAACTGATCATGTCTCAAATGCCTGAAGCAGATAGACTGAAACAGAGCATATATAATGAGCGGATCATGCGAAGTTCTCAGTTAATAAACATGTTTTTAGGAGAATGCGGAGCAAGCATACAATTGGTTAATTACTCAATTATTCGCAGTCTATCCGAATATTCGCCGTTTCCACCGTTATTCAGCCGTCCTCGGATATTCGTGAATTTCCGAACATGCATTTCTCGAATCGAATACGCTTCGAATATGGAAAATATTCGATTCGTATTCGAAATTCCGAATATTCGCACACCCCTAGTTCCTTTCCTTCGAGCGCTTCCTAACCTTACGTGAGGCCTCCTTACAGCGAAGGACCGATGGAGGAAGCAAGCGTACTGTGAAAGCTCCCTTCACCCGTCCTCACCTAAGGAGCGGTTGCAGCGTGCCTGGCTTCGAGATTATCTCTTCAAATCTTTCCGCGAACACCTTTATTCTATTAAAAAATGTTGTATCGTCGCACAATCTTTAAATTGAATAGCTAATATAGAGAAGCGTGGACGCTTTCTTCTAGTTTCGTTTACTAAAGTTAAAAAAAAGTTGCGCATTACAGTGCAAAACTTGATGTGCTCCAGCAACGCTGGCACGCCGGCGTCTTGCAACGCCTAGCAACGCCTAGCAATGCTTGCATGCCGCACGCGTGACTGAAACGAACATGCCTGGCAAGACGTACCGTGCTCGCGCTTCTCCGCAGGTGGGCGACAGTGCGCATGCGCAAGCGAATGCCACGTGGTTAAGCAGTGAGGTGAAGCGCTCGTTCAGGGCCAGGAGCGGCGTAAGGACGCATGAAGGTAGCTTTGGAGCTACCTTATGCTGAGGAAGCACCAAGAAAGCCTTCACCGAGGGCCCCTCAGGAAGCTTTCAGAGTGACATAAGGTAGCCTCACCCCAATGAAGGCTTCCTTAGTGAGGTAAGGAAGATTTCATTGTTTGGCTTCTTATGCTGAGGAAGTACCAAGGAAGCACCAAGGAAGCCTTCACCGAGGGCGCCTCAGTAAGGAACCTTTCAGAGTGACATAAGGTAGCCTCACTGCAATGAAGGCTTCCTTACTGAGGTAAGGAAGATTTCATTGTCTGGCCCTTAGTCGTTTTGAAAAAGCTATATTTAGAAAAGTATTACACGTACACACATGAAAGATATACGAAAAGAACCACAAACTCACCAAATTTATACACCCTCCACAAATGTTCAATATGTGCCCCTTTGGTGACACGACACACGTCCAGACGATAATCGAGCTCATTCCATACATTTTGTAGCATAGTCCTGGCAATTGTCTGCCCTGTAGCACTGATGCCTTCGAGCTCGACTAGGGATTGCGGTAACGGGGGTACGTAAAACAAGGTACGTAAACACAATACAATCTTTGGGAGTTTGTGCACAAATCGCTTTTCGTGCAGCGGCTTAAGAGACTGCTAATATTGTCCCTGTGCATCATCCCACGTGCACTCAGTGCTTACTCTCTCCCTTTTTTCCTCTTTCTATTCCCCATTCCCCCACCTTCAGTGTAGGGTAGCAAACCGGGTGCCCTTCTGGTTGACATCCCTGCCTTTCCTGTCCTTGCTTTCTCTCTCTCTCTCTGGTGAATTTGTGGTTCCTTTCGTATATCCTTCATGTATGTACGTGTAATACTTTTGAAAACATAGTCTTTTCAAAACGTATGAATCATTTATGCTATCCCTGTATAGTTATTGTCCTTGAGCAGAATTATACGAAGAGTCGGACACAGTCGAACGAGACATCGAAGCACACATTAATGTGATAGGAATTATATGGACACTCCAAGTCTTATTTTTGCCGTTGCCTTCGCAGTCGCCGTGATGTTCGGCACAAATTTCAAGGGAGATAACACCGTCGCAGTGCGCCGTTGGCTATGTATGCGAAAGCACGCGAGGGGAGCCGATGATCGCGGCTCAAATAGGCGCATGGGGGAGAGAGGCGGAGAACAAACACGCCGTCGTGCGAAAAGCCGTCGGGGGGTGGCAGGGAGGGAGGGGCGCGTTGGGCTACGGCAACAACTGCGCTTTTCGCGACCGGGTGCAAGGGCAACTGACGATCGCGGCTCAATCTCGCGCGCGGAACGGAGGAAAGTGGGGAGGCAGCGCGCCTGGCAGGAGGGGACGGCTTCTACTTGGCCAGAAATGGTGTATTTTGCGTGGCGGCGCGCGATCGCGCGCGCCATCTCCTGAACGTGATCTGCAGACGACTCATACCTTTGTGCGTACTGTGTTCTCGCCGCTCAGTTTGCGTCCAAACGACAGACGGCACGATAGGTCACTTCGTTCGCTCCATGCCGCGCTCGCTCACGCCAACGTTTTGACAGCGAGTGAGCGTGGTCATCGAGTGTGATGTGTTTATGTTTGCCTGTGCGCGCTGACACCATGCTTGCTAATTCAGTTAGTTAGCCAATGTGTGCAAGTTTATGCAGCCGATGAAACTACTATCCTTGCTTCGTATGATTGTTTTATAATCTGCTATCGTGATCGATGTTTTGCCCTTGGGGCGAAACTGCGATTTTTCAGCTCACCAACAAATATTCACTAATTTGCCTCTTTATTAATTACTTTACGGCATATATTTAAATCTACGAATTGTAGGCGGTCAGTTTGCACGATGTATCTACTTCAAATGAATCTCCAGGATGATACCAGTTTCGAGATATTACCATAGAGAAAGAAATTCAACAAGAGGGGACACTCTTCAAAAACTGGCAACAGGAAACACGTCACGCCTAGTTTCAACAACATCCGTTAGTTGACGCGAGCATCAGAAAAAAAGAATGTGAAATAAACTAACACACAACGTTTTATTTTTTTTATTCCTTCCCACTAAAAGTGAAAAAGTTTTGCGTGTAAATGAACTTATACTTTGCTACTTTTTGTTGCGTTGCCTAGCAACAACCTAGCGGCACGCCAGACGCGCGCATACGTCATGCGCCAGACAAGCCGCATGAGTGAGCGAGGCCGGCCGTACGTGCGAAGCTCGCGTGCTTCGCACGTACGGCGAAGCACGCGAAGTACGACGTACTGTCCAAAACAGACGGCGACCCGTCTGTTTTGGACATAGCCCATTTTTTTGGGGCTCCCGGCCTTCTCTATGCTTCTCTTGCGTATCGTCTGCATTTCGACACGGCACCACTGCACTACTACGGCAAGGTGAGAAATTGTGTTTGACAGTGTGCGGCTCATTTTAATCACAATTAGGCTTAGTTCGAGTGGCGCAGTTAGCGAAAAACAGCACCGCCGTCCTGAGGCAGTTAATTTGAGTTAATGCCTCGTCCTGGGAGATGTTTGCGACGCTTTCTATGCGCTCCAACATTACTGTAACTTATTTCGGTAGTTCTTGGGCACGCTTGCCGCGCCCGGCTTATTGACGCAGTAAGCGAGAACCGGCTCGGCCGTGCGACGCATTTGCGCGTGTACTTGCGTGTACTACGTCGTAGCGCCTAAGACAGACAAGTTTTCGCGCATTCTGTGGTCCCCAACATTATTGTATCTAGCGTCGTTATATTTGGGGTAGTTTAGAACCACGGTTGCCGCGCCCGGCTTATTGACACAGTTAGCGAAAAGCAGCTCGGCTGTGTGCCGCAGTTTCGCGTGAACTGAATCTTACTGGTAGAAGTTCGTGACGCATTCTCTGACCCGAAAAAGTATTGTAATTTATTTGGTAACTTTTGGGAATATTTTGAGGCTTTCTCGCCGCGCCTGGGGTTGTGAGGCTGTTAGCAAAAAAAAGCAAGCCGGCCGTAGTGAGTTAGTTTTGCGTGTACTGAATTTTAGTGGGGCAAGCTTGTGACGCATTTCATAGCCCCGCAACAACATATACCTTATTTCGGTACTCACGCTTCTCGAAAACGCGACGAGCGATTGCCTAGAGTGATAACACGGGAGTCTTGCATGTGCCGGCAGGACGCGTAAAAGATAACACGTAGGAGCTCAAGAACATGCCATTTATGTGTTCTGAGCGACTGAAAACAGGCTTTGCACCTATGAGTCTGACTTGAGTGCGATTAGAAGGCATTCCGCGAGCGTGTAACATGGTCTAGCTGAGCCTGTGTTGTAGCCACCTTTGTGTACTTGGCGTACCATCCTGTCGACTGAGGCCAAGTTGTTTTGGAAACGCGCAGTCACCCGTGTATTTGTGCACTTAAATAATGCCCGGGAAAGGAGGGGTGCTTGAAAATCGGATGTTCAGATTTTATGGCATTGTCTTTGCTGCGAAATGTACGTAAAAGTGAATTTATCTGTAATGCCGCTCATTCACCACTTACGCACGTTTCGCCTCTACACGCAATACTCCTGTTAGGTCAATATACCGAAATGATACATGCTTGTAATTTACTTTCTTTCAGCTGATGGCATCCGGTGGAGCATCGTACGGCAACGACTGCTGCTTACCTGGTGCCGCAACTTTGGATGAGTGCAGAAGAAGCCCAGAACGAGCATTTATATAGAGCAAAATAAACATTTCATCATTTCAGAAGACGTCTTTCGTTTTCTTTATGAAATTGCACCTGAGAGATTCGGCGCAGTCTTGTAAAGGTCAATCGCAATCATTTCTACTTGTTAATGAAATGACTCCACGCCAAGGCCACGCGAGGTTCGGCAGAAGCGAAAATAAAAAAAAATGAAAGCCGCGCCGAGCAGCGGAGCCAGCGCGGCGGGTACCAACTGGTGTTCAAAACGCGCGCGCCCAAAACCGAAACCGGAAGAAGTCAACAACATCCGCTTGGGGTGCTCCAGTCAATTCGGCCGCTGGGCTCTATGGGAGTGTCCGCTCTTGTTGAAATTTCTGTCTCCATGATATTACTTCGCAAAGTGCGTGACGACCTACATGAGCGTTCCAGTTACTTTTTTGATTCACTGCATAAAATAGGGTTTTGTGAGAAACGGAAGTCGAAAAACTGCATTTTTACGGTGACTTCGATGGCCCATATCTCCAAACTGTTCGAATTCTGGAAATTCATTCCAAGTGAATACGCCCTGCAAATTTCCTAGCTGCAATTCGTGAATTGCGATATGTGCCCTAAAGCAAATAACTGAGATGTTAACTAGCGATCTTTTAATTAGCGAAATATGCGTTTCGATTGCTCGTGCAAGTAATCTGTACCTCTCTGAATAATCCAGCTAAAGAGCTACAAATATGTTATCTGCAAGAAGCGATATGTAAAAAATTCCGGAAAACTTTAAAAAGCATCAGCCCGTATATATATATATATATATATATATATATATATATATATATATATATATATATATATATATATATATTGCGAGCTTTCTTTAGACCACGGGAAAAAACGCACGACTAAATGGAAGATATTATTAACTGATTGTACAAAAACATATCTGGTTAACTCGAGATGGCTATCAGCAATATGCTACCACTCTCATTCATCTATGGTGTACCATTCAGTCAAGTGTCGTCCTAGTTAGGAGAAAAATCCGGTATGTAATGTGCCTTTCCTTCCAAGAAATATGATGTCCGTGTACTCTGAATTGTACTCCTTAGCAGCGCACGTAATGCTCACAGTCGCTGTCGCGTCGATTACGATCATTGTGCCTCATTCGACCCGCATGCCGAAGGAAAATGTTGTTGAAATTTCTGTCTCCATGATATTACTCCATGATATTACTGATATATATATATATATATATATATATATATATATATATATATATATATATATATATATATATATATATATATATATATATACGGGCTGATGCTTTTTAAAGTTTTCCGGAATTTTTTACATATCGCTTCTTGCAGATAACATATTTGTAGCTCTTGCAAATATATGCAGGCTTGCTCTGCTCCCTTATGCATCACATAGCTTAGTTCCTTTGTCTCCTTTTTTGTATCGTTTCGCTTTTGCTTCGCGTGGTATTGTTTTTCCAATTGCTCCTCGACTAAGTTTACTGCCTCTGCTGCAGCCCACCTTTTAGCCACTCGTGGCGACAGGGCTTTAGTTGCGACAAGAAAGAAGCAGACGAGGGGCTCGCGACTCATGCAGGCTGAGCGTTCGAATGCGCACGTGACCCGCACCCGATCAGCTCTCGGCTCGTCGGTACCTGAACGCTCGGAGACAAGGCTCGCCGGAACATCTGGCACGCGAAGTCATCTCTACGATGTCCACGGAGCCGATTCTGACCACTTCAAGTGAGATGAAGCAACGCGCGTACGTTGCCGAGCTCCCAAATGAAGCCGGGGCGCCCACCGACTCGCCGAGCAGCGGCTCACAGCGATCTGCCCTGGCTGCCAAGGTCCTCCACGGCACACTCATGTGTGTCCTCATCGGCGCCTGCCTCTTCATTGGACTACACCTGCTGAGCGCCCTGACCCATGAACCGTACCGGCGCAAGTGAACCGGCGGCTGCACAATCGCTGGCCATCAATCGCCAGCTAGCCCCGTAGTCGCCGATTGGGAGGCGGTCGTCTTCTGGCGTGCGTTTAAGGACGGGTTCCTGCATCTCCACTGACTGCCTCAACCTCACTCCGGAGCATTTGACTCGTCTATCGCTGGACTGGTCGTGGCAAGAAAAAAAGCAGCAGCTTCGCGAGTGTTTCCTTTTTCGTTTTTTTTTTCTTTTTCTATTTTTGTTGTTTCTTTGCCGGTTTGTCTTTGGTTTCTTTATGTAAAATGGATCTCCAGACTTTCTTTTTTTTTATCAAGATACTCCTTCAAGATAGGTGCTCGCACTTGGACTGAAACATGCTAAACGAAGTTTTCTGCGCGTTTGTCTTGTGCATGGTGACCAGTGCCGGCATGTTTATTGCTATTATGACTTTTGCAGCAGCTTTCACGTACTCGCAGCAGACGGAAGAAACTCAATAAAAGCCTGTGCATCTTGCTTTGTGGCGTACGTGCAGTAAGATCGTGGCATTGCCGGCAAAGGAAAGTTGCTGGGACAGGCGCGAATATTGTTAGCACTGCTACAGCATTCTGGTTATTGAAGCGGTCAGAATCACAAATGCATTATAGCGTCTATATCAATGGTGCATTGTGTTAGTTGTCGCAGCAGGTTCCATTTCTTGCAAACAAAACAATCCAATTTTGGATTTCCCAGTTTGCGTCAGGTAAACGTTTGCTGAGGCAGACGTGTGCAGGAACGAATAACCGTAAGAATTTGAATTCTCCGCTGGCAGCGCAGTTCGGGCTTTGAAGCAAACCTTCTATCCCAAACAACTTAAGAAACTATACGATTCCATGTCCCCGTGAACAACAAAATAAGTTAACAAGGAATATATGGGTTGTCCTTGTAAGGGATGCTTCGAGAAAAAAATTGACTCGCTTTGACGTCCCCAGTCTTACCGTGTATACCGTGCTCCAACAAAATATTGTGGTAGAAACATGGCACGCGTCTCCATTTGGCCTAGGCAACATTAAGCATGGCACGTACTATTGAAATCTGCGGTTTTCTTTTAATGGAATTTTGAGTTTGCAACAAAACAGGACGAAACAGACGGAAGCGCAGGCCTACCATCCATTTCTTGCTAGCGCAAGCTAGCTTGCCAACGGTAGCTTAAAAGAAAGACGCTTTTGTCGTCACTTTTTTTCGTCCTCATTCCTTCGTTGCCACGCCGTCGCATTGGTTCCGTCGTCGCCACTGCGTCGTCGTAATGCAGTCGTCGTCAATCCATTGCAGTCGTTACGCTGTCATCGCCCGGGCGTCGCCATAACGTTATTTTCAAGCCGTCGCCGTCATTCTTTCGTTTGTCGTGATTCCGTCGCTTTCATTTCATCGTCGTCATTTCTTCTTTGCCGTGCTGTCGTGATCACTCTGTCGTCGTCGTCGCCCCTCTGGCGTTGTAACTCCTTCGTCGTCATTTCATCATAGTTGTGCCTTCGTCACTATGTCGTCGCTATGCTGGCGTCATTCCTCCGTCGTCGTCAATCCGTCGTCGTCATGTCTTAGTCATTATGCTGTCGTGGCCATTCCGTGTTCGTCATTTAGTCGTTGTTACACTATTGTCGTCATTATTTCGTGAGGCCGTCATCATTAAGTAGTCGTCATCATTGTATTGTTATCATGCCGTCGTCAGGCAGTCGCAATCATACCATCGTCGTTCTGCCTCCGTCAGTCCAGCGTCACCATGCTGTCGCTTACGTCGTCGTCCTACTGACGTTGTCATGCCATCGTGCTCGTTTCATTGCTGTTCCGTCGTCCTCCTTTGAGCATCATCATCATCATCATCATCGTCGTCGTCGTCGTGCCATTGTTGTGATACCATCGTCGTCACGCCATCCTAGGCATACTTTCGCGGTCATACCGTTGTCTTTATTCCATCGTCGTCATTATATTGTCGTCATTCCTCCGTTTTTCTGCATGGTACCGGCATGTAGAAGCGCCTCAAGTTAGCGCTGGGTGAGCCGTTTTCCGTGAAAATTATGTTCAACTCACTCGCGTCTTTCGTAGTTAAAAATTATCGCTAAAGAAGAGCCGCGTTCCTCGCAAATACCATCAAAAGCTTTGCCTGAACCGATTGCCACATCCCATGGGACCCGCAAATATATATATTTTTTTCGTTCACTCTGTTCGCTTAATTGAGATCTTGATTTTCTTAAAGGTAGGCGTATAACTAGGGTGAAGTAAAAGGAAATACCGATGACCTGTGCCGGAAGTGCCAGTACGATAAATAATGACAAACCGATGTGCCAGCACCGGTATCTTTGTCGGTTTGCCACATGGCTGCGCCACCCTTGGTGACAAGATATTTCTTGTAGGGCTAGTTGAAACATAGCTATTAGAAGAGGAGCGCGAATTAACACATGCTCAAACGAAGAAGACATGACGAGTACATCGACCAGATTAGTCGCACGCACATTTTAGTCGTATTTCAGGTAGCGACAACACAAATTGTCATTTCTCGCAGGTCCTTTACTTCTCTATATGCGAAAGATGATCCCCCCCCCACCTCTTCGAAAAAAAATGGAGCTTTTCGGAATTGTATTGCTGCGTTCTCCCACTAGGAAGGTGCAGGTGGGCATTTCACAAATCAGTAGCCAAGCCACCATAGAATCACTTAGGGGTGTGTGGTGACAGTTGCCTCAACTATTGCCACTCTTCTTTTGCAAAATCATTGCATTTGTTCCTAAAACACAGCGAATTTCTTTGACATTGGGATTCCTCCTTATGAAAACGACCACAGAAACAACGTTTATGGAGGAGGCACTAGGCCATACGCAGTTTTTGAGTGGTGTGGGCGGTTCCAGAAAGAGAAATGAGTGTCAATGACCATCCTGACTTCCGTCGCCAGTGGTACTTACGAGATGTCCGAAATGTTCGACAAGAAAAATAAATAAAAAAAAAACAACGAGAGTCGCTGCAACGCAATTTAAAAAGGTTTCAGAAACTGCTGGCGTGGGTTGGAGCTCTTGTGCGTGGATTCTGAGTGTGTAATTAGGCATGACACGCCTTGCCGCGAAGTTTGTTCCCCGCCTGCTCACAGCGGTAAAAAAAAAAAAATCAAAACAATGAACCCTTGCTTGATTTTGTGCCAGTATTTGAAACCTTCGACTTTGTTGTAGCGCAAGTTGAACGAAAGGGACGCGGAAAGTCAAACTTGACACGTGCCTTATGCGTCCCTGTCGTTCGGCTTACCACCAAGCCCATGTAGCTATAGCCTCATAAGACTTAAAAGATCCCGTGGAAAGTGACCCGTACCTCTCCAGGATCGTCACGAGTGACGAAAGCGCCTGCTACGAGTAGGTCCCCGAAACAAAGCAACTTTCGCGCCAGTTGAAGGCGTCTTCTTCCCCAACCCCGAAAAAAGAAAAGCGCAGACGTGTGAAGACGACAATCATCCTTTGTTTCTTTTTTTCCGGCGTTTGTGATATTGTGCAGCGGTTCCTCCTGGACAGACTGTCATTCAGCAAGTATACCTCAAGCTATAAGATGATTAAGAAAGAATGTGCGAGGGCAACGCGATAAATTGTGGAATGCGGGTTATTGATTTCTCCATCATGACAGCGCCGCAGCTCGCACTGCTTTGGCTACGACGTGATATCTGGCCTCTCGTGGATCCGCTGGCGTACACCACGCACCCTATTCATCGGACCGAGCTCTCCCTCTAATATTTTTCTTTATTTTTAAGCAGAACGTTTAGTAATAAAAGAAGATGTACCCCTCTGCGCGAAGTGAAGCCAACTTCGCAAGGGCCACTCAACAGCATTAAACTTGAGGAGCTCCAGAGTTGCTTCGAATAGGGGTACAAGGGCTGGACAGGTGTATTAGCTTCGATTTACATTGTTTTGTAGAGAACTGTGATTTTTTTGCTAAATAAAAATAAGATTTTTCTCTAAAGACACTCCGTTTGCTTTTTTTGGGGCGAGGGGGTTGTCTTTTGTAGGTCAATTATCTCTCGCGGTTATAACGCGCTATTTTGTTACGTCGCAAAAGAATTGGCCGAAACCAGAACTTCCAGCATGCAATTCTGTACTGGTAATTAGTAAAGGTAATGGTAACTGTAAAGGTAACCAAGCACTTCCGGCGAATCTGCATGTGCCGTTTTATTCGCAAGGGCTCCGCAGCAGACCCATTCACACTTTCCTGTACTTCAGAAGCACCTCGTTGCAAACAAAAGATTTCTGCGCTCTCTCTACGATATCACGTAAAAACGCCAGTCCACACAATGAAAGCTATACTTACGAAAAATGACTACCGGCGCCATCCACAATGCCCGTTTCAAAGTATGGGTTGTCGGCTATCCCGGCATAACATCACAGCTCAAAACTCACAGACGTCAGGTTTCCTAAGGAGTGTTGGTTTCAGTCCTTCCTAACCA
Organism: Dermacentor albipictus; assembly: GCF_038994185.2. Lineage (NCBI taxonomy): Eukaryota > Metazoa > Arthropoda > Arachnida > Ixodida > Ixodidae > Dermacentor > Dermacentor albipictus. The sequence goes on along the minus strand of NW_027225580.1, from coordinate 3,705,753 downwards.
TTCGTTGTCTCGAAAGCGTCAAAATTAAATTATTAGCTAATTAAAAGTAATGGCTGTTTTACGTGCCAAAACAACAACGTGATTAGGAGGCACGCGGTAGTGAGGTTCTCCGCATTAATTTTGACCGCCTGGGGTTATTTAACGTGCACCTATATATGAGTACACGGGCGTTCTTGCATTTCGACCCTAAATCACTGTGGAGATCGGCATCTTCTTCACTTGATTGGTTATACTTTAAATAATTGCGTTCTCCAACTACGTTGGAATGGCCATGAAGCCAGTGGGTATAAGATGTTTGAAAGAAGGGAGGGAAATGGGGGTTGTTCTGGTAAAGAATAATATATTCAGTTAAAGGAAGTATACGCAAAAAATGAAACATATAAAATAACATATAGAGAGGTAATTATAAATTTATAAATTACAAACATAAAATTATAACCAGGTCAATCATCTGATGCTAGGTGCATCCTGAATTCTGCGTCTGCCCCATGTGTGAGGCTCATCACCACCATTGTCACGCATTCCCCGTTTCTGCCACCCACTCTCTTTTCAAGACAAGGGCGACGATAATTACAACCGCCAATATAGCTGGCATCTTCTTTAGAGCAACTTCTATGTTGTTGTTCTTCCTCTGCACAAGTGGCATATACCCACCGTGGAGGATCGGACAAGAATTCGGTGGTTTACTCCTATGTGATGCACACAACATCAACCTCGTCCGCTACATTATTGCCTGTTGTGGCCTCCGAAATATATACACTGACGTCACTGCTTTCAGAGTCTGTCTTCAGTACGACACCAAGGTCGGCGACACTTTGCACAAGTTACGACAGCGCAGTGGTCATGGCGCGTGCTGCACAGAAGTACACATAGTGGCGTGAGTTCGAAACCAAGTAGTAATGATTGGCAATTTTTATCAATCGTCACGCCTTTTACTCTCGTTTGTATGCAACACTTCATGCATTGCAACACCTTAGGCTCTCTAGCTCTATTGAAAGATAATTGAACATCATGCACGTTGCATCTTCCTTCATTTTTTGCGCAGTTGAATTGTCTTGCGTTCTAGCCTCACGAATTTCCTTAACGCAGTTAAGTGTTTCCCATTCCGCATTAATTGCGCAATTCTCTGCGGATAAATAAACCACAACGTTTTCGAGTACCGCTAAATATATATGATTATTACTAACAGCCAGCTTACATAATTCGTCTTCTTAATTTGTTGCATTCTAAGCGGGTTTTCTTCTTTTTTTCCCCTGTTCAGAAAGCAAGCAGGTGGAAATTAGATACGAAATAAGAGTAAATGTCCCTTACATAGCGTTTGCGAAGAAATAGTAAGCTTAGTGTACGTTAGGCATTCATAGCGTCGTTACAAGCCAAAAAGACAAGATTTAGTCAAAATCGTGTTCTCTCCATCATTCATTAAATCTTCTTTCTGGGCGAGTTGGTGCATCCTTGACATAAAAACTGTTTACAGCGCAAACACATGTAACCACAAAGTATAAGGAACAGGACAAAAGCGCTGACGCACAAGCGTTGACAGTCAGCGCTTGTGTCCTGTTCTTGAAACTTTGTGGTTGCATGTGCTTGCGCTGTAAACAGTTTTTATGTCAAGTCTCCATCATTCCCATGCAAATTGAACATCCCCACTTACGGCTTCAGAAGAGGCTCGATACCAGGCATTGCACTCAACGGCGCACTTTAGCCTGTAGAATTACGGACGAGTGCGCAACCTCGAAAACGGCACTGTAAATATGAGCGACCACAAGTTGACTGAGAGTTTCACATTTCATTAGCTTTTGCCATTGAACTACGCTTCCCTCTCAAATTCCCTTCCTTCTTTTCTTTTTCCTGAACAGTTGGCGCTTATATTGGACACAGATCTCAGTGCTCTTGCGGAGGATTTCTCAGTGTATTTAGGGCAGTACTGCTACTGTTCACCACACTTAATAATCGAAAAATAAGAGACAAAGGAATGAGGGGCGCCACGTGTTGAGGGGGAAAAAGGGGGCTTCTGCACATCGGACGTTAAGCAGTTTACAACAATCCTCATCGAGTCGCAAAGCAAGCAGTAGCACTCGGCGATGGAAAGTTTTCCAGCAGAAACAGTGGGATATCCTGAGAATGATTATGTTGCTGTTTATTTTTTTTTCTCCTCTTTAGTAAATGAAGTGGTAATGCAAGCTGGTCTTCGATAAGAGTTCTGTCCCCCAGAAGTTCCCGGGGTGCACCATGGTACTGACGTGAGGTACTGACGATGCGCCTGAAGTACATGCCTGTCTTCTTCGCTACATCTCTTTTAACATAAGAGGAAGCTAAGCCGGAATAGACACAAGAATGAAAGACAGATGACGACGCCAGATTTAAGTTCTCGCACGAGCTCGCCTCCACATCAGCGATAATCAGGGCATCTGCTTGAGCTTAGTTTAATCACTGGTAAAGACGGGCTACACTGTACTCTAAAGGGGCAAAAGACTCGATAGAAATGGCACGAAAAAAGGACGCCAGGGCAGGTGCCATGCCCTGTCATCTAATCTTATGAATTGTGTTCTTTTGCACCATTTCTACTAAGACGAACATGTACCAATTGGACCAACAAGTCCTACTCAAAAGAGTGAAATTTGCAAGTTCTGTAAATTGTAAACAACAGCCGAAATACAAAAAAGCATTTCAATAATCCCTGATGTCAAACTAGTATACTGGCACAGGGGTCTCAGCACAAAATTTGAAAGATGCAAGGTTTGTCCTTCAGTTTTGCTTCTCTCAAAGAACCTCTTACCTTCAGATTACAAAAAGACAACTTTTAAAAATGCTTGGTCGGTCTAAACTGACTTAGTGCTTCTGGTGTTCTTTTACCCTGTAACCCCACGAAGCCCAAAGGCCATTCCATATTCGTACCAAAGATGATAAATAATAATTTGTGCCATAATTATTTATTATAATAAATAAATATTTAATTAGTAATTGGTTTTCAATTATTCACAACTGAAACTTCGCCCCAACATATCAAAAACACTACTATGGGCTTTGCATTAGCTTCCCGCACCCAAATCACAATTTTCTGGTATGAAACTTGGCGTATCAAAAGCGATATGCTGTGCTTTGTATATATTGTGGTTTGACGCATTGTGCTTTGATACATTGTACTGACCAGATGCCACCCTTCCACTCCTATGTGTTGATTGTTGGTGTTCGTCTCTCATTCTTGAATTCCTGAAGCAGAAGTCTACAGTTTCCTCTAAGGGGACACAAAAGGAAAATATTAGGTCAAGCTAGAATGATAGATTGCTAATCTAAGAACTTATTTTCAATTTTGTGCCCCAATATGTACCCTAGTGCGTAGAACATTCAGACGAAGGTCCTGCTGGTACATCGCATGTTGAACTGCCTGTGCCAGAACAAACCATTTGACGTAATTTCTGTGTGAGTTCTCTTTATGCTGCTCTCTGAATCAGCCAGTGCTGAAGTTTATGAGAGGTGCTCAAGTCTATAACAGGTGGTGCCGCTCCAATTTTTCATTTCTGCCATTTTCTTACTTGGAAGAACTCTGTTCTCACTACCAATGACGAATTCGTTATTACGAAAGCCTTATCCTTCAATCTAGTGGGGCTTCATATTTTTTAGTGTCCCTTTAACTGGTGATCGATTGCCGTGGGATCGAGCAGTTGCTGCCTTGTGGGCGCTCGGTGAACCACAGATAGTGTGGATTGTGCCATGTGTTGTCTGCTAGTCACTACGTGTTTACATGTGCATGCATCAGCGTGAATAGCTCTAAAGGCTGCTTCCTCCGTGGCTGTAGCACAGTCATAAATGCTGGTGTAGATTTTCCGACTGTGTACAAAAGTACTTAGCAGTGCGCTGCCGTCTTTGCGCTATAGTAGGACCAGTAAATGCCTGTGCCGAGCACGCGATGTGTGATTGTCACACTCTGGCGCTCGCCACAATCATATCAATCTTGTTAACCCTTCGTGTTGTGAGAACATTCCCCCCCCCTCCCCCAAATTTTTACAGTGTTTTAAATAAATGAGGTGGTAGCAGCGAGACGTTAATACTGCGCTAAAAAAGTGACTTTTCACGGTGTGTTGTTCACTCCAAAAACTCTGTGATGCCACGAAATGTGAACGGGGTGGTGTTAACATCACTAAAAGCAATAGAAAAAAAGAGTTTTAAGCCTGCACTCATATTATATCGCGCCATACACTTTATATTACGATAACTGCATTACGATGATTGTGATAATCGCATGACTCTTGCTTAGGGGTTACGCGACCAGAGATGTTCTTTCGATATGTGGTGGTTCAGATGCTGCTACCACGAATAAATTTTGCCTCACAATTAAGTCGTGCGCTTTTGTGCTTTGAATAGCTGCTGCAAAAGGAAAGCGAAAATATGGTAGCGTATGATGATCACGTGGGACACGGCAGTCCCTGGACGGTGAATGTAGGCGGTACGCAAGTAGGCATAACGCAAGCGAAACATACACAAAAATCCCCAAGAAAGTGTCGAAACAGTGTCTTTGTGGGTGAGTGCCCATGCCCCATTGAACAACAGTTTTCACTTCATGTAAATGGAAACGTTCTACACATTTCGTGTGAAAACCTGGCATGGAGAGCAATAGAAGGTCAGCTCACTGTAGTCAGCGGGTTTCATTACCAGAAACTCGGGCCAAATTGTTCACAGCGGTACGCTGACACGTACATTTCAATGCGCACTGTCGACCGCCTATCCACACTAATGCGGCGATGGTGCTGCCACCTAGAGTTCGATCTCGCATTGAATAGTGCGAACAAGTTCTTGCCTCGGCAAGGCTGCCCAGGGATGGTGGGCGCAGAATGAAGTTGTAGCACTCGCTTAGCAGTACGGCCAGGGACTGCACCATGCTCCAGATGCCATTCGGCCTCTTGCCATCTCTGGTGTAGACAGTGTCACCAGCTGCATCGGTGCCAGCGCCGTCCGATGGCTTGAGTGCCACCAGGAGCTCGGCCACGAAGGAGACGTAGGGTGTCCAGCGCAGTGGCACATCCGTCTCCTCTCGCCTCTCGAACAACTCGAGGCAGCCGTTCAATAGGCCCTCCAGGAACACACTGTCGCTCACCTTATGGTGTAGATATCAAAAGCAGATTATTTTTTTCTCACGAGTAAAGTTATTGCTATGCTTAGTGCAAAAAAAAGGAGACACAGAGGGGAACAGACGAGGGCAAATGCACGACAGACCAACTAGCCAGGCTGTCAGTCCTTTTACTGTATTTTAGAACAAAGGCTTGCGTTCCTTGCATCGGCTACCGATGCTGTTACAGTTGTGCGTAATTTTGAGAAAATGCAGGCAAGAAGTACTTTTAAGTAATCTGCTTCTGCACAAAAGAACAAGAATGCGGCACCTGCATCATGCGGGACTGCGTGCACTTATTTCATGCCAGATTATCTTATTCAATACTCCATATGCTTTGCAGCAAATCAACCAGATAAAAAAGATATACAGTGCAGCCCACTCATAACGATACATATAACGATATATCGGTTTAACGATGAGTTGACTTCAGGGTATCAACTTATGCATTAAGGCTATAAGAAAAACCCCATGTATAACGACGTGTTATTTACCGCAAATCGGATATAAAGATCGAAGTTGTGCCTTTCGGGGAGCGTTTTACATGCAGAATAGTCGTGAAATTTCCTCTGCTAAGTTCCTCTCAACCGAGACGGGGCGAAAAGTTTGCTTACGCTAGTTCGTATCTCACGCCATTACCGCTTAGCGCGTCCCGACAGCGCGCCGAATGCGAAAGCCATGGAGAGCATTGCAAGTTGGCGCAACGTGCCGCAAGATGGCGCCAGCTGTTTCGCGTCCGTGTCGCCGGCGGGCGTGTCGAGGGAAGAGAAGAAAAAAAGAGCACGAAGCGAAAAGCGCTTGCGCTCACTTTCTACCATCTCCCTCTCTTCTTCACCAGCGACCGCGGAAACATAGAATGCGCCGCGGAAGCAACGGTAGGTGCTTCGACAAAGCGCAAAGCTGTGTCGCTTTGGAGGAGGCTGCAAATTTTGCAAGAGTCAAAGTACGAGCTCGCGCAGTCGATGTTATCGACGATTCTCAAAACCGTGAGCGCCACGCGATCATGAAGGCTAGAACCAGTGGCCATGCCGATGAACAGAGACGGTATGCTTTGTGCGCTTGAGCAAAACCCCCATGTGTGAAAACACGGTGGCAGCCACTGAAATTGCCGAACTCTGGGAGCACGTCACTACGGGCGATAAAATAGGTGGTGCTTCGACGGAGGAGTTTCTGAGTGCAGATAGCGCTGCCTCGTTCGGCGAAGATTCTCCGACGGGGCCATCGTTGTCGCGACAGACAGGGGCGCGCTGTGCGACCCCAATGTTCACGCCGGATCCAATGGACACCGCGGTTGTGAACCTGAAACTTCCGCGAAAGCAAGTGCAGATTTCTTACTATTTCAGCGCGCCTAGCGCTTGACACGCTGTTTAGAGGTATAAATAAATGTTTCATTTTTCACAGCCTTGTTTCTACTACGTCAATTCTTTATCGTAAGTGGCAAACCTGGTTTCGGAGCTACGAAGGCATGTTCGGCAACTTTTTTTTTCGTTTTTTTTTACGGGAGTCCAGATATAGCGATAATCGGTTATAACGATCGGATTTTTCATTCTTGATATCGTTATAAGTGGACTGCCCTGTAGTGACTGATGTGTAATAAACAATCCTGAATGCTACAGAAACATTTTGATAAGAATGCTCCGTTAATGTTGTATAATATAATTTTGGACAAGTGTTACTAAGGGCACTAAAGCTAATCTGACAGCTGTAAGGCACACCTATTTATTATACATCTTTAAGGATGTTTTTTTCTGCTCCGCATCAAGCTTTCAGCCAGCAAGCTTTCAGCTTGCTGGCTGGAAAGCTCTTCTACAGGGCGAACATGCCATTAGGCCCTCTACGAATGCAATCTAGAGACCGTTCTATGAATGCTGCCACAGCCACAGCGAGTACAGACTATGCAGCAATCTGAGCTCAACACTCACTCTTTATGTTAACTAGCTTTCTACTTGTGAACAATGGCACGAAAAATACTTTATTAGAAACTTGTGTCACCTATTGTTAGTTCAGCTGCTTTCGGGAGGGCGCCTGATTTTGAATGCAGATTTCACCGTCTCGATGCTCATCTACCTCTACAGAATACAGCTTCTTTGACACAGCAAACACGTTTTCACTTAATGGGGCCATGAACCATCTTTCTTTGAAGCCTCAAACACACCTTGTAATGAGTGTAGTGCCTCTCAGGAACAGAGTACGGAAAGATTCTTTCGATATAACTTGGTACAAGCGAAGATATTACAAACGCAATGTTATGCTATTACAAGCGCAACCTTTCCCATTCCCCCTCAGTGTCCATTCCGAAAAAAATGGGGCACAACCAGTGGCAGTACTTCAGCCAAGACGTTACATTTCATTCCTATGCGGGCTGGCACAGCTGAGCGTGAGCAAACGACAGTCAGTTTCTCCTGGAAGTGCACAATTTTTGCCAAAGTGAAAACATGACTTACTACTTTAGACTGCTTACTACACTGCATCAACTAATATATGCAGTAACAGTAGAAAAAAGTGCACAGACATCCTGCTTGCTTCATGTCAGCTATTGGCTGATGGCAGCTCTACGACAACAAATGACAGCTGGCCTACCGCCATGGGCAGGCCTCTGTTTGAAGAGAGGCCACCTTTGCGCTTCGCTTCTGAACTCTAATGGCTGTGCACAACTGCAAAATTCAGCTGAGATGTTCAAAGCTGCGTATGCTATCTGCGTTTGTGAATGAATGTGTTTTATCACCAAGCTCGAGGGTGTTTCAGGGCCCCTTCAATGATGTTACTTTTGATAAACAAATTCTCAGTGCACGTGATAGACTGAATCCACAAGCACTAGAGCAGCAAACAATGAACGTCACTTACACATTCCTAAGAGACCCTGCACACAAAATCTATTAAAAAGAAATTTCCTAGGTGAAAATATTGCTACTGGTTTTCAAGTGGTACTAATGGTTTTCAAGTGGTGTGAAGTGGTTTGATGTGGTCCCAGTTGAACAGCTAGTGGTCTGTTGCTGGTTTCAACTGGTCCCAGTAGAAGGCTATTGGTCTTCAACTGGAACTGTGCTGGTTTTCAAGTGGGATGAACTGGTCTGATGTGGCAAGTGGTCTGTTACTGGTTTCAACTGGTCCCAGTTGTTGGCTATGGGTCTTCAGTTGGGATTGTGCTGGAATTGAATTGGCTCAAGTAGTATCTACTGGTCTTCAAATGGAACTGCACTAGCTTTAACTGCAGTGCCAGTTGGAAGCTACTGTATTCAATTGGGATTGCACGGTTGGCTTAGACTGATGCCCTTTCTCAGCACTGTGCAATAGAGATCTAGCATGAACTGTGGTTGGTTTCAGTTTGCTAAAGTAAAGCTCGCAATCATCATGTGCCATATTTGGAACAGTTTCTTGAAATTGTGTACTAGATTTACATAAGGACCTAGGGTGTGTAGTCAAGAGTTCGACGAAAGTTCATCTGGTCAGGTAACATGATGATGAAGAAATTGCGGCCACTGACCAAGTCAAGGTGAAAAAACACACAGAGACGTTTCGGGCCCCGTATGGGTTCCTTGATCACACTAAAAGCGGGCAAGACTTGCAAGATTCTTGCCCGCTTTTAGTGTGATCAAGGAACCCGTACGGGTCCCGAAACATCTGTGTTTTTTCACCTTGACTTGGTCGGTGGCCGCAATTTCTTCATCACGACCTAGCGTATGTGTTGCCTTATGGGTTTGGCTGGAATGCAAATCACGTGGTTCCAATTATCTAGCCAAACACACTGGTTACACTTGCAGTCTGCAAGTGCAACCAACAAGAAGCATGCTGGGTGGCATCTGCTTCCAGCTAGGCCCACCAAAGTATGACATGATTCCATTCTTATTAAAAATGCCCACAATCCACAGAAAAGTTCTTTCGAGCTGAACAGCATTTATTTCACATCATTGAGACTTGAGCAGAACATAGCTACCTCATACACACAGCATCATAGCAGCTAAACATAAGGCCAGAAGGACATGCAATATCAAGAATATATATATATACATATATATTCGTAAAAAGTCCCACAATTAACAACCTAGAAGTATGAGTTTACTAGCATATTGGCCCGTGGGCCGACTATCAGAGTGAATGGGAGTACAGAACATGTTATTTTATTAGGCATCAGATAGGGAAAGCACATCTGGAAGGGCATGTGCCTCAAAACAGTGTTAGCAGTAAAAAAAAAATAAAAGCAAAAAATATCATTTTACAGTAAATAACACAAGGGCAGAATATGTGGCTATTGCGATGAGTCATGACCAAGGCGTAGCTGTCCTCACTCTCCAAGAAGCAGAGGATGAGAATAAAAAAGATTTCTGAATTGCAACCACAGAGGAAAGAACACGTGGGTGGCTGTGATGAGCCACAACTATGGCAGCAATGTTTCTCCCCACCCTAGAGGAGTTGATTTCATTTAAAGGGCCATTGAAACGGTTTTGAAAAATTTTGTAAACATGGAGCATACAGCTAAAGTTAAATCTTTGCACCACAATTTGTGTGGTTAAGAGAGCTATGGACGATTACAAGTTGTCCTCCTCCACAGCCATGCATTTTCTCCCGAACTCGTTCGCAGAGTGATCGGAGCTAAGCTCCGCCTTTACTGGCTGGCACATCGTGTCGTCTACTTGCGGTTCTCTAGGAGCGAGAGCACAAAGCCTCCCCAACCTCTTTGCCAGCTGCTCGGCAGTCGACCCCAAGCGAGAGCTATTGAAGCAGCATATGTTGTGAACATTCTGTCGCAGCACCGAACATGTCTTGTATTCCGGGGTAACCACAGGCGAGCTGGGCATCTGGACAGAACGGTAGAGGCAGAAAATTCCAAAAACAAACGTGCTTTATTTAATTACCTTCGTTTTAGAAACAAACTCCCAATGAGCATTAATGTAGACTCAATCGTCTATACCTCACAGAAAATGCAGGTGTCCTTAGAACTACTGGCTAAAAGACTGGAGAGTCGGTTCGCAACGCGCCTTCAAACTTTTGCTTTTTCTCCTGCATTCTCGGGCTACAAGGAAATATCCTATTCGAAATTAGCAAACGTTATGTTACAGTTGCCAACTACAGCGCCTGGCCCGGACGGTATAACAAATGCAATGTTAAAGATTTTCCTTCAAGAAGCTCCACGTGAGCTTCTGAAGTTGCTAAACTACTCTGTTAGTAACACATGGATTCCACAAGAATGGATTATCGCCAAAATTATTTCGGTAATTAAAAAACAAGGGGCAGGGTATGCTATCGACAACATCAGACCAATTGCGTTGACATCAAACATAGTGTAACTTATTGAAAGAATGCTTCTCGGACATATAATAGAGTTTATTGACGACAATCGATTGTTGAGTCCGTGTCAAATTGGATTTCGATCTGGCTATTCAATATGGCTCGCGCATGTAGACCTTGAAAATCACATTAACATCGCCAGATAGAAAAAACAATACGCGGCTCTAGTTACCTTAGATATATGTAAAGCCTATGACAGCATTGAACATGCAATTTTAACGAATCGGTTAAAGAGCCATTGCTTTCCAGGCTATATTGTAGCATGGGTGCATGAATTTTTAAAAGACCGGCCGTTCTATTGTTTTCGAAGCGGCTATTCTTCCAGTAAATATAAGCAAACAAGAGGTGTGCCTCAGGGATGGGTACTTTCAGCCGTATTATTTAATATTTTACTGAGCAGAATCACCGTTCACCCAGCTGTCAGTACGTACGTTTATGCTGATGACATGGCCTTTTTTGGTATGGCTAGTGACATATACTCTCTTTACGAAATACTGCAGTCGTATCTAAGGGAACTGGAAGTCTGGCTGGATAGCTTACACTTAAACCTGAATGCAAATAAGTGTGCTATCCTTGTTTTTACCGTTAAAGATCCAGTATACATATCGCTTAACTATAATCTGGAAGATATCCCACAAGTATAGTCACTAAAATCGAAACTTTTAGCCACAGACTTCGGAACATAACCCTGACACCAGATGAGAAGAGAGATTTAGAACATTACGACAAAAAACAATCTAGAAAATTGGTTCAAAAACAAAGGAAAAAAGCAAATTTTAATCAAAAAACAATCATCCAGCCAAACAGCCACCACACGCAGACAAGAGGGACCTCGAGTTTAGAAGTACCAGACAGGAATGAAACTTCCACAGAACTAAACCGCTCCAATGTTATAGACATTTCAAAAACATTAAGTCAAAAATAAATAGACGTACTCAGCAAGGGCCTAAACTTTTGCCCCACGAACAACACAATAAATTATTTCGAGCTTCACAAGGACCTCTCAGAATTCTCCCGACGAATACGTATCCGACACTCTTTTGCAGACACACCAGACACCGGGACGACACCACTTAGAGCCCACTCCACTTGGACTCCCGAACCAGAACAAGCCATAGAACTTGACATATACCTTAAAACTGGCACTAAAGAAATTATAAGTCAATCCAAGACGTCTAAGCGACCTAAAAACATAACTACGTCGGAGAGTCATATCATTTCAAATCTGAGTTGCCGGAATGACATTGTTATTAAGGAAGCAGATAAGGGTGGAAGTATAGTTATTTGTCCAATAGAAAAATACAAGCATGAGGCTTACAGACAACTAAACAACCCAGAACATTACCGCAAACTAGATAACGATCCGACATTGTCCTACACAGTGACAATTACCAACAGGCTGAAATCACTTTTGGCTGATGAATTGATAACACCGTCAGAACACAAATTTCTTAAACCAAGCAACAACACTGCCGGGCGTTTTCACCTCCTTCCGAAAATTGATGAAATTCCATCCACTGAACTATACACTGCTATTATCCCAGGCCGTCCGATAGTATCAAACAACAACACCCCGAAAGAGAGCATCTCCACATTCCTTAACCACTACCTTGGTGACTTGCCAAAGACACTTCCGTCATTTGTACAAGATGCGCCCCACCTGCTGAGAATAATAGAGGACAATAATACTAAAGGCACACTACCCCACAACACAATTCTCGCAACACTAGACGTCACGGCGCTGTACACAAACATTCCAATCCCTGATGGTTTATCTTCGATAAAACAAACGCTGTCTAAACACAAATGCACAATACTCTACTGAAGTCTACTTGTCTCTCCTTGAACTAGTTCTAACACATATTTACTTCAAATTTGAAAAGAGTTACTACCGACAGATACATGGTACAAGCATGGGTACGCCTTTTGCCCCAACCTACGCGAACATATTTATGGGGATTCTAGAAACAGATTTCCTATCGCGCTGCACTACCAAGCCCTACACATACCTACGATACATAGACGACATACTCATAATCTGGGGACATGGTCAAGACAGTCTAGATAAATATGTAGCTTTTCTAAATTCTGTTCACCCAACAATAAAATTCACATCAGAATCCTCAACTGAGCGCATAAACTTTCTGGACACAACAATATACATTGACAATGGTGAGCTAAAGACAACGCTGTATGCGAAACCTTTCGACTAACAACAGTACCTACAATATACCAGCCACCATCCCAGACATTGCAAACAAGGCATCTTTAAAGGCCAAGCCACACGACTACGTCGCATTTGCGTTGAAAACCAAGACTACATAGATAGACTCGATCACCTTAAAGAAACGCTAGCAAACAGGAACCACCCAAACAGTGACCTTCAAACAGCCTACATCGCTGCAACCAAACTTGATCGAGCCGAGGTCCTCAAGCCCCGCCCGAGGATCACAAGAACAACAACGCCTCTTCTTAGAACTAAATTCTCAAATGCACTCCCAAACGTGAATAACATCCTAAGTAAATACTACCCAATTCTCACCAGCAACCAGAAACAAGATTTTTCCCTACCCTCCCAGAGTAGCCTACAGACGCAACACTAATTTTAAAGATGTTCTTGTGCACGCCAAACTACAGAAAAAGAGGAAGTTGGGAACCAATCCCTGTGGCCGCCCCAGGTGCTCTACATGCAAACACATCCAATCTACTTTTACAGTAAAAAATATAGCGTAGAATTACACACACAAGGTAACTTCGGCTTTCACCTGCACATCAAGCAATGTAGTCTACTGTCTAGAATGCGCCGCCTGTCACAAACAATACATAGGTGAGACTGGACAACAAATTAATACAAGACTCAATGGTCACCGCGCAGACACAAAACACAATTTACCCAAAGCAGTAGCCAGCCATTTTAATGAACATGGTCATATATTTGACAAAGCAAGGCTCTATATACTACAAATTTCCGTTCCCCTCGCGAAAGGAAGTATACGGAATCATACCTCATACACAAGTTTAATTGCCTACACCCGACAGGAATTAATTTGGCACGCGGCAACTTAGAATCTTTAAAAGCGGTAACTTAAATCTGAAACTCTCATATCATCAACCAATACACAAAACACAATAGGCCACCAGCTAACTTTAATTCTTAACCTCACCTACTCTTCCATTTCGAAAAGAAAAGAAAAAAACATTTTTTCCTGCCTACTACTCAGTTTAATGTACTCTTCCCGGTTTTTACGTCTATACCAACGTACGACCCCCTTCTTCCATGTACACTTGCCCCTGCCCGCTTCTGCGCGCGTCAACCTCCTGTTTGTTATTACGGTTTCGGTCCCCCTCCCCCTCTGCCTGCCCCCCCCCTTTTTTAAATCTATTTTTTTAAACCCCCTCAACAACACATTCCGAAGTCAATATGCCTTTTTCGGCGTCTCAACCCAGAGTATCGCCATTCCTGGATGCCGCCGTAACGACACCTACGTTGAGCGACTGGGGCAGTGCCCCTTGAAAGACCATGCCGCTAACTTTCAGTCACCCCATACATTGCACCGCAGACTCCTCGTCGCCATCTTAACTATTTCAAAATTACTCGACCTATTGCTACTATGCTACTCAAGTCACTTTCAACTCATGTGTTTTTGTGTGTCTGTTTTTTTGTCTTTTGTGTTAGTCGCGCACTAACCACTTGACCAGCCGTTCTAATGCCTCAAAAACATGCCGCCAACGACTTCCCCTGAATACCTCCTAACCTTTCGCATCCCCAACACGCTCCCAAGCCCCCGTATTTCTTAAAAATTTCATTTTTTCTCTTTCTTTTTCTTTAACTCTCCCCCTTTTTTTGTCTGTCTTGGTGCCACCCTGGCTTCCCCCACCCCCTTTTTTTCTTTTTTTTCTTTTCTGCTTCTATTTCTTTTCTTTTCTCCCTGCGTGCCCACTCTCACGCTCTTGTCCCCTGGTCTTGAGAATGAAGCTCACAGACGTCGGACGACAGCGCTTGTTTCCTCTTGTAATCTCTCTCTTTAAAACCAGCCGCCAGCGACAACACCCGCACTTGACGTCACTGCACTAACCCTTTAAAACTAACACGCCGAGGATGACGAGGCCGCCTTTGACGAAGATAGGTCCTCCTATCGAAACGTTGGCCAGCCTGTCTGAGGCACCTTATCCCTGTTTACAAACTTTATACCACAGTGTGCTATTCCATCTGTCAGCCCCTTTCTTGTTTTTGGACTAAAATACCTTCGAGTTATTTACAACGGAAATCTTAACTGGCGGCCGCATATTGAATATATTGCGACAAAAGGAGCTCATTCAATGGGCATTTTGCGCAAGTTGAGCAACCGAAGAACAGGTATGCGAAGAAAATCCCTCTTGATGGTATGTAAGATGTATGTTCGTCCGGTGTTAGAATTGGGATGCGTTTTATTTTCAGGTGTTCCATCATACAAGCTTCGGCGGCTAGTTTTGTTGGAATGAGAGGCGCTACGTCTGTGCTTACGCCTCCCAATATACGTTTCGAATGCCGTGTTATACCTGGAGGCAAGAATCCCACCCATAATATGCCGATTTCGCCTTCTAAGAGTTCAGATTTTCCTCAGGCTATATGAATCCCCATTAAACCGCCCACAAATTATTTTCCTCTCTGATCCAGAATTACTTTTTCCTATTCATTGGCCCAGGTTTCATAGATCACAGATTATATTTGTGCAAACATTACTTGAACCACTTAATGTGCAAATTCGCGAGGTGCTTCATGATAATACGCATTCAAATTACCCAGAGATCAGGTTTGATGACATTTTCCCAAACCACGCGAAACCACTCCCTTACGGCATCTTAAACGCCATGTTGCAAGACCACCTAAGCAGCCTAGAAACAAACGTTATCGTTGCAACAGATGCCTCACAGTGCGAGACAAAAGCTGGCGTTGGAATATTTTGTCCTGCACTCGACTGGTCTTTTGCTTTAATGTTGCCTGATTTTGTGCCTATTTTTCTGGCCGAGTTGTTAGCAGTAATCCTAGCTTTACGTAAATTAGACCCAATTATTACAATGGCTGCCATTCTGACTGACTCCCTTTCAGTATGCTCTTGCCTTACCGCTACTAATGAGTAACCCATGCTAAAACTATTCCACTTACTAGTTCCAGCCCATGTGCAATGCGTTCATTTGATTTGGGTGCCAGGGTATAAAGAGAGAGAGAGAGAGAGAGAGAGAAACAACTTTATTGAGCCGAGCTTGACATCCTCTTAGACGCCGTCGATGGAAGTGGTTCCCTCTTCACGGGACCCATATGCGTCCCTAGCCGCCTGGCCCCTGGAGATCAGGACGAGCTGGTCTTCCAGGGCGGTGCTGGTTAGCAAGGTCTCCCATCGCTCGGTAAGGGTGGATGAGGGATGGGGTAGGCTAGCGGGGCAGTTAAGAGGTGGGGGGATCGCCTTGATGAAATCGCATACTCCAATGGCGTGTTGGAGCGTGCCTAACTGAGTTTTGCAGAAGTTACAATCCTACTCGTACCTTTCCGGGTACATCTTGTTTTGAAGGTAAGGGTGCGGGAAGGATCCTGCCTGTATTTGCCTGTAGATCGCTTGCTGTTCTCTGCTAAGGTTTGTTTTTAATGAAACTGCTGATTCACTGGCAAATGCATCACTATCCGGCCCTGTTCTTCCTATTCTACCAGTGACAGCACAGATAACGGCGGCAAGATTTTGGATACGATCAATAAGATTAGCCTTATCAAACCCACATTTGACTGCTTCTCCAGAGTATAGGCACCTGCCATTTCCCTGGCATAGCGAATCCTGTGACACAAAGATGCTGGAGGTCTGCCTCACCAAATTACGCTGCCGCATACCCTCGCTGAATTTCTATTTACACAGGTCGGGTTTGGTTCCCTCCCCCCTATGTTCTTTTTGTAATGAGGAAGAGACGATACACCACTTTTTTCTATCTTGTCGCCGCTTTACTGCGGTTAGAAAAAGATGGTTGGAAATACCTTTTCGAAGAATTCGCCTGGACTTGACAGAACCTGCCATTCTTTCGTTCGCAGCGTCCACTTTGGGATTCAGCCACACGGATGCATGTTTCGCTGTCCGAACATTCCTTACGGAATCTAAACGAATGCCCTGCTAAATTCCTTGCTTTTTGTTTTGACTTTTAATTTAATTATTACCCAATCAATATTACCTTCCTGATTTTATTTAACAGGTAATTCTGCGCTATTCAATGCTATTTCAATAGCTATTAGGAAATTTATGCTCCATAATAATTTCGAATAATCCACCCATTTCTTGGCCAATTCCCCATCGTGGGTAAGAGCCACACGCATCACAGGCTACAACAACAACAACAACAACTATGGAGCCTGTTTTATTAGAATGTGAAGACGTCTACCCAGCGGTCGATTTAGGCACCAGTGGCCTCCTTGAAGCCCTTGGGTTCAGCGGGAGCAGTGGTTAAGTAAACATGTCCGCAATAGGCATTAGTAAGAGGCGATTGGAGGATTGGTGGAAGAAAAGTAGGGAAACGACAAAAGACGGAGACGTACAAAAGCACAGTTCGCAATAGGCGATCAGAAAATTTGGGCGTGGTAGTTAATAGTGTTTTTTTTTCTTTTTCATTGTTTAATATAGGTAGAACATTAGGCAGTATAATAGCAAGAGTTTGGTGGCGCAACCCACCACCCCGTTCCAAAGAGGACGCTCATAACATCCATCCATCCATGCGAAGCTTTGAGACACCTCGTTCTGTGCCTTGCGATTTTATACGGGACGCCCGTAAATACTTGAAAGCGCAAATCTCCGGGGGTAACACACAACATTAATCTGAGATGATGATGATGATGATGATGATGACGAATCAGGATTTCTATGGCGCAGCGGCCGTGCAGGCTATATTGCGCCAAGCGCAGGTGTTTCGAAGTAGCTTATGTGTTTAAATGTGGTAAAATGGTGTAAAAGGCCCAGTAAAAGTATAAGAGCATGAAATGTGGTACAGTTCCTGTAGGGTTCCCGTGGCCTTTAAATTTTTAAAAGTATCTTCATATGGCACAAATCTTTCGTCGCGCAATAAGAACGTGGGATAGAAAGTGATTCTTTTTTCATAATAATTTTAAATATATCTTTGTCTCCATTTTTCTTTTTTTAATGTTATTAAAGTGTGCAGCAAGTTTAAAAATTCACCGACTGTTGGCATGTTGGATGTGGTTCATTATTTATGAGGTAACTGTGGGTCAGCCTTGTGAACCAATTCATAAGTGATATGAATACCGCGTAAAATATTTCTGTGTGGCGACAACTGCCCCATTCTCGTAAAACAGGTTTTATGCAATGAAGTTTGTAATGTGTTCGTGTTGATGCCATTGTTTCTTGGAGTGTTTTACAACTGTTGTTTTTAATGTGCCTTTATAACCTTTCCAAGTTAGGCCATCATCATATAGCTCCAGATCTTTGGGGCCGGCTGCTATAAAATCTGCTCTTACGTTACCGGGGATTTATACGTGACTAGGAACCCAGCAGAAAATGACGTTTGAACCTCTCCTGTGACATTTGGTGTATTGATTTTGTATTTTCCTCAGTAGATTATTTATAGATGGTACTCTAGATGCGAGACCTTGAAAAGAGCTCAGGAAGTCACTAAATATGACAGATTGGTCATTTTCTCTATTCAGGATGTCTTCAAGAGCTGAGAGATGGCACAGAGTTCTGCAGTAAACACAGTAGCCTGACTTGGAAGTCTCATTTGTTTTTCAAATTGATTTCATATGACTGCAGCGCCTACATTATCATAGCTTTTTGATCCATCTTTAAAATATTTGGTGCATCAATTATATTCTGATTCTATTTCGAAATATTCATTTATTAAAGCCTCTCTTGGTGACGATTGTTATCTGTTTTTCGTTAACCTGAAGTCGCATTGCGCACGCTTCATCTCCCAAGGAGCAAAAGAAGGTTCATCTTGCAAGAATTATTTTCCTAGCTCGTAAAATATGTGTGCATCGATATTTCGGTACGTGAACAAAGGGAAGGAATGACTGCCGGTTTGTTGCTAAAATCTGCTACAAAGCGCGGGGTTGTACATAGTAGTCTACAAGCATGCGCTGAAGAGGGCAATACCCTCATTAGGTAGGCGTTTCCAAGAAGTAGTCTTCTTTATCCCAAGGACAACTCTTTGGTTTCTGGAGAAAATATTTGTATGGGAGACGTACTAAACGCGCCAGAACACAGTCCTAGCCCAAGTTGTTGCACCAGGTCAAGAAACTCTAATAGAGACTTTCGAGCTGAGCCACACACAAAACATCCGTAGTCAAATTGTAACCGGACAACTGCATTGTATATGCGAAGCCGACATATTCTATCTGAACCCCATGATCGGTGGAATAGGACGTTTATTAGATTGATGGATTTGATATATTTCTCTTTTACATATGCGATGTAAGCATTGAAGCTGATCTTGTCAAAGATTACACCCAGAAATTTATGTTCATTCTTTACTTTGATTTGTTGTCCTTTAATATGTAACGTTGGCTCTGGTGCGATACTCCGGTATTGACTGAAGGGCACACATATTATATTTTCTGGGTGAAATTTAAAATCATTTTCATTTGCCCAATGCACTATAGAGTTTACGCACAGCTGGAGTTGACGCTCGCAAGCAGCCATATTGCAAGAGGAGTAAAAAAGTTGTGTGTCATCGACATATAAAGAATAAATTAAAGACGGAATAAGTGTAGTTATTGAGTTGAGCTTAACTTAAAATAGTCTAACACTTAATACTCCACATTGTGGCGCTACATTTTCTGTATAAAGTAGTAAGACAAAGTTGCTCCAAACTTCACCTGAAAAATTCTGTCCTCCAGAGAGCTTTTGATTATACCAAGCATGTGGCGTTTTTTTCGTATCTCTGCAAGTCGATTATCAACACACCATGTCTCCACGTCGTATCATATTGACACGTGTACTTGCCTACCTTTATCAGGCGACCACGTTTCACCGCCTAACAAATGTTATCGCACAGCGCAGGGTGCGCCTGCATGTATCGGAAGTTTCTGGAATGTTATCGATGCTTCTATCCACTGTCTATGACCGAGCGTTCTGTAATCTGATTGCATGTGTGCGTGACGCGAATAATGTAGCACTTTGTGTAAGGCACGCGGGTCCCAGTGATTACTCTGGAACATTCGACGACTGATGTATAAAAGCTGACGCCCTTGACCGGCTGATCAGATTTTGAAGATCGCTGCGACTGTGTTCGCCGTTCTTTAACTGTAGCCTGTGTTTGTGGGCACTGGTTCGCCCTATAAAAGTTAGTTTCGTCTTTCACAGTACTGCTACTGTGTTCTTCATACGTCACTCTTCATGACAATATGCTTTCTATAATTGAAAGAAAACAAAGGTGCCATGTTGCCTTTGGACGAAAGATTCACGGATCCTCGTTTCTAACCTGACTTATTGGTTGATTGTACTGCGATTGGCTCTAAAGCCACACTGGTACCGATTAAGTAACCTGTTACTTTCCAAGAGATGCGCAAGCTGTTTGTTAACCATTCTTCCAAATGTCTTTCCTAAACAGCTGGTTAAAGCAAATGGAAGATAACTGCTAGGGTCAGAGCGTTCCTGTCCATGTTTTAGAAGTGGTGTAATTATCGCCGCCTTCAATGCTTTTGGAAAATAGCCTTCCGTCCACAACCTCTTGAAGAGGTGTAGGATTGTGCCGTATGTGTTCGCTTGTAGGGGTCGCAGCATTTCATAGTGTATGTTGTCCGAACCTGCTGAATGGCTCTTTCCTAATCTGAACGCACCGAAGAGCAGTTTTTTAAAAAGGCCGGTTAAACGGCTCAGCACTATTAAGTTATATTCGAAGCTTTTCTTTTCTGCAGTAGACTTTGTCTTAAGAAACTCAGGAGTGTAGTGAGCGTGATTCGAAATTCCAGCAAAGTGGTCGCCAAGTATGGGGAGTCAAATATGGGGAGTGCATATTCTGTATGGTATGGTATGGAGAAGTTTATTTAGGTCCTGAGGGATCAGTCTGCGACTGATGCGGGCCGCTCCCACGTCGGTACAGAGAGGCCGAGCCCCTCTGCCATCAAACGGGCCCTCTGGACAGCCCTGAGTTGGTCCGCCAGCACTTCACTGTGCAGCATCCGCTGCCACCACTGTTCACCTCGAGAACCACCACCGGCCAACGCCAAGCAGCGCCACAGCATGTGTTGCAAATCGAGCAAACCCCCACACTTACTACAATAGACTGAAACCCCTGCGTATTCTGTATGAATGCCATCAATTTTTCTCACTTTTTCCCAGACTAATTTACCTGTTGTGCGACTATCGAGCGGTGCATATTTCACACATGATGTTCTTCTTTGCTATCTGTTGTTCCCTCCTAACCTCACTGCGCTTTTGGTTAAATAATAATATATTTTCGAACGTTGGGTATCTTTTCAGCTCAGACCACATAAATTTTGGTTCCTACGAGCTTTATCAAATGCGTCATTCTACCACGGTTGTGGGCTACGTGGAAGCCTCCCTTGTGACAGTGGTATGAAGTTTTCAGCTGCTTCTAAAATTTGTTTCGTTATCGCATGACATAAGCCGTCAATATCGAATGTGTGATGACACTGTCAATCGATCTCTACTTCATAGCTTTCGAAAAAAAAAAGAGACCAGTCTCCTTTGCCCAGCTTCCATTTCTGTCTTTGTACTGGCATTGTTGGAGGCGCGTCAATCGGTTTAAGTACTAGAGGGTAGTGGTCACTGCCACGTGGGTTTTCCGTTAAGATGCAAGGAAAAAAAACATAGCAAGTGACGGCGTGTCGCAGGAGATGTCAACTCTAGTAGATTGTGTTCTTGCAATAAAAAATGTTGGCTTTCCGTCATTAAAAAGGTACACATTGCAGTTGTCCAAAAAATTGTCTACCATTTTCCCCCACGCGTCGCTGTGGCTACTGCCCCACATGTTGTTATGGGCACCAAAATCACCCAATAAAAGGAAAGGGTCTGGAAGCTCCTTTACGAGATTTTCTATCTCGTTTCCTGTGATATTCATACCTGGTGATAAGTACAGGTAACATATAGTGTCATTTTGTCTATCTGAACCTTTACCGCAACAGCTTCTAAATTGGTTTAAAGCTTCGTTTTGCGCACTGGGTCTCCTTGAGCAACCACTGTAAAGACTCCAGCGTATGCAACTGAAGTCCGTTTCATATCTTTGCGAAAGATGCTACATCGACGCAGAGGTTGTTTATGGGAACCTTTCAAATGAGTTTCTTGCAAACACATAACAGAAGCCTCAGCATCCTCGAAAATATCGTAAATATCATCAATATTGACACGTGTACTTGTCTTCATCGGGCGACATGTTTCACCGCCTAACAAATGTTATCGCACAGCGCAGGATGTGCTTGCATGTGTGGGAAGTTTCTGGACTGTTATCGATGGTTCCATCCACTGTCTGTGACCGAACCTTGTGTAATTTGATTGCATATGCTTGGCATATGTGCGCGACGCGAATAATGTAGAACCATAGAGTAACGTAGTATACGACAAGAGCGGACACTCCAATAGGCGCCTGCGGCCGGCTTTAGAGTTACTGTATATGCCACCAAAGGATATACAGTAACTCCAGCCGACTTTAGTGTTCCTGTATATGCGCCCGCAGGGAGCAGAGTTGCGCATAGATCCGGTTTATGATCCAGCTCTGCAGTGAAGCCACTCCTCGCGCGCGCAGGAGGCAAGTGCCGCGCGGTGTTCCATTTGCTTTTTTGTCTACTGGTAGCGAGCTACACGCGGCAACTGTACGCAAGCGCTGAGCAAGATTACACTTTTTAATGCAGGCCAAGCTCAAACGATTGGCGTAGACGGAGAGGCACCAACCCCCCCCCCCTCCCCCCGCCCCCCAAATTTTAATTTGTGTGCATATATACACGCACATATACAAACACACGCACGAATGTACATATAAACAATAGGACCCCCCTAGATCCATCGAAATAAAATCCTGACTATGCCCATGGCTCGCACAGCTCAAAAGTTCGCGTGCTAACGCGCATTACCTTGCAATAAAAAGCGGTGCAATGTTTTTCAGCACGTATATGAAGTTTTCTCGTGGAGGTGGAAGACAAGAAAAGTTTTGGAGGGCGTTTAAAGAAAACTTCACACACGTGTGGTAGACAATTATGTGAGCACATTTTGGCTGCCGGAACGAGACGAATAATCAATGCCGCCAACAGAACTATCGTGCCTGCAATTATGTGAGTGACCGTTGACCGTCATTCATCACTAAACGTAGTTCACAGCAGCTGCACGTTTTCTAGATATGCGATGCAGGCGCGTAAATGTAAACGCATTTCAAATGTTCACATGCGCACATCTTATGCAAAGCTTATTTTTACGATTCATACCGCGAACTTAACAGCTGCTTCGTAGCAGTGAATCTGCAAATGGAAAAAGATTGAAGAGGCATGTGCTTCTAGATCAAATTTATTTCGTACAAAGGAATGGACGAGCAATGGCTGGTGGTAGCAGCGGATGAGTGCTGCTTCTTGGAGCCTTGGGGGGGAAAATTCAAAGCCACTGGAAAGGCAACAAGTTATTAAGAGTAACAACATGTTATTTTTATTGGACTAAACACATAAGATGACAAACTGGCAAAGTAATTATTGACACATTTTAGACTGTAATATGACAGCACATTGTTCTTTATCTCTTCCTACTACTCAGGTTAATTTACTATAACACAGCGCTTATTAAACGTACAAAAATAATTTCACATTCCTCACGTCGACTAAGGCTGACCGACCAAGCGACATATTGCGGGCGGTAAATGCTGAAGCTATCGTAGCTGTCTCATAAGCAGGAGCGCATGGTGTCTTCGCTTACTACAAAACAATGAACACCAGCACATCAATCGACTTTACATGAAAAATCACAACGCCGAAATAAAAATTAAAAAAAAACGGTGCAGTGAAAAGCCAGGGTGCAGCGGGCAAATTGCACCTGCTGGCAGTTACTCTGTTCTGGACACACTTTTCTGGAGCCGCATAGTCAGAACAATTGTACAAGTAACAAAGCGAATTGAGAGAGTTGGTAAGTTAACATTCTTGGCGTATATGTGCAGCGCCACACAGACGTGCTGTCCTCCCTTAGTACCGCGTCTGTGTCGCGTGTGCACATATACACCAAAAATTGCACAAGTGAACAACCTCTCATGCCAGGCGTACGCATTTCAGCGTGTACACGAGTGTTACTCGAGGTAAATGCCACTTTAGTGTAAACAAGCCGAACTCACCTCTGTAAACAATGTGAATGGACCTCGCATATCCCGGTCCCTTTCGGAGCCGGCCGGTCTCGTCCGTCCGCACGGCACCGCGTAAAAAGCTTTGCCATCTTCTGTGCGATTTGCGCAGTTTGTTGCGCTGCAACCCGTCATGCTAGAATACAAGTGTCAAAATGATCTGCTTCGTAGCACTTCACCAAAGCCATTAACTTAATATCCTCGAATACCGTACCTGCAACCCGGAGCCTATCGTTGCTACGCACGCTCGATGGTCCGCTGATTGCAATTTCGGTGGCACTGACAGACGAGTCGGCGCCGTTTCCGTAAAGTTGGCTTCGGAGCGCGAAGTTGATCATTTAACGTCATTTTGCACCACGTGATGGCGCTTGGCGAATAGCGGTGCGAGCGGCGCCGGAAAAGGTATGCGCAACTCTGCTCCCTGCGGGAGCATATACAGGAACACTAGCCGACTTTGGCTCTCAGCCCACCCAGCGGAATCGGCGAAACGCACCAGCCTCCAAGATGGTCGCGTACGCTGCCGAATCTCCGAGGCGTCAGTTAGAGTTTCGATTGTTGTATTTTTTTTTTGTGACCCATACCTTTGCTTAAATCGCGTGATTTCATGCAGGCGCTCGTGCTGCTGTTTATGTGTTGTGACGACGAGAGCACAAAGGTGTTTCACTCATGTTAGTTTCATTTAAATTCATATTTGCTGTTTGAAGCTGTAACTTAGCGCACCAATCGTGCCAACTGTTGAGGAAGCAGAACTTTATCGCCTATGATATTGTACGTCTAGTAACTCACGCCAAAAGGTGTATTGTAAATAATTGTGCCGTGTATCTTAAATATAAGTGAGCTTGCAGCACAGTCAAGAACACGAAAATAGCGGGCAACAATTTATTGCAGCACGATTGTAAGAGGAAGATATGAAAACGGGAAGAAACAGCGAAATGCAAGTAATACGGGTGTCACACGGCGCACTTTTAAACGCGATCAAGCCAATTCCGATTTGAATTTCTCAGTCACGATTGGTTCTTTTGCGCAAGCTGCGCGATGGCGCCAATATCAGTCGCGAATTTCAATCCGGATCGGACTTGTTCGCAATCGCAAGTGTTCGTGTGACACCGGTATAATGGTGAATAGTTGAAAATTAATGTTGTGATGGCAATAATTTTGCACAAGCAAAACACATAGAAGACGTGTTGCAACTATCCAGATAATGAAAAAGAAAAATGCAAATGCACAACAGTAATTAATTTGCTGAAAATGGGATTGTTTTAGAAGGAAAAAAAATGACGTTTTTCTTGTACTTCTGCGAAGGAAGGTGAATTAGGGCAGAAAAATTATGTGTATGGTAGCGTGCCGAAATAAAATGGCTGCAAAAATAATTGAGCACGCACCAACATCTTCACCTCGAATCTGTAAGCCAGTGTGTCCGTCATTAAAGAGCTGCAATTAAGCACTGTGTGTTGGAGGTCTTCACCTGCTGTCTTTGAAGCCTTCCAATCGTCTTCTGAACCTTGGAATTTCGCCCTTGAGTATGCGTGATTTCCTTTGGCTGTGCAATGTATTTTGAGGAAATGGTGGAGATTCCTGCAATACGTAGAGTGACAGACAGAAGGTAAGCAATACTGGAGGCTTCAAAGCTATTGAATGTAGACGCTACGTTCCTTCGTATAAGCATGATTGGAGCCTGCAAAGCTATGTAATGGAGAGGCTGCGTTCGTTCATGCAATGCGTATTTTATTTTATTTGTTTATTTTTTAAGGAAGCACTGTTATAAATGCTAAGAAACAAGGAAATTTCTACGGTAACGACTCCATACACATTGAAAACATGAAAACACGTATTTTCAGCCCAATGCAGAACAGCTAACAACGCTCGAGCGCAAATAGCCTGCTACAGAGATTGGGAGACAGCGCATTATTGCCATACTGCAAATATTGCACGTGTACCGCTTAGAAATAACTACATTTCTTTTGCAGAAGTACAGTACCATACTTTTTCAGCGGTCACCGTGCGTATCATAACGCTCTCTGCCCCGAACAGCATTTGTTCATAGGCCACATTTCTTAGCGAACCATTTTATTTTATAACTTCGTCATTGTATCAAACGTGCATCGCAGCTCGGACGCTGCCGCAATCGCTGCTATCGCTAGCATCACCGCTCACTGCTGCGCATCAAAAAAGAACTCGAAATGAAAGTCAGCGTAGCAAATGGGCAGCAGCTGTTCATGGCTGCAAGGCCGCCGTCGGTCGTTCATGCGGCTAACAGTGACATAACGAAATGCGAAGAGAATAAGTCGTTAACAACGCGCAAAAGAACTTGCTGTGGCCGTACCATGAAACGGCGACGAAGCAGACGCTGGCGGAAGAACCTAGCAGTGATGCTCAGGTGCATTTTACAGAAAGAACCCGGCAGAGTGGTCTGACAAGGCTTCGCACATGTTGGGTCGTGCCCAGTGGTCATGCCGCCTGTCAAGCTCCTAGCATAGAGAAAGAAATTTCAACAAGAGCGGACACTCCCATAGAGCCCAGCGGCCGAATTGACTGTAGCACACCAAGCGGATGTTGTTGACTCCTTCCGGTTTCGGGCCCGCGCGTTTTGAACACCAGTTGTACACGCCGCGCCGGCTCCGCTGCTCGGCGCGGCATTCATGTTTTTTTCGCTTCTGCTGAACCTCGCGTAGCCTTGGCGTGGAATCGTTTCATTATTAAGTAGAAATGATTGCGATTGACCTTTACAAGACTGCGCCGAATCTGTCAGGTGCAATTTCATAAAGAAAACGAAAGACGTCTTCTGAAATGATGAAATGTTTATTTTGCTCTATATAAATGCTCGTTCTGGGCTGCTTCTGCATTCATTCAAAATTGTGGCACCAGTTAAGCAGCAGTCGTTGCCGTACGATGCTCCACCGCATGCCATCAGCTGAAAGAAAGTAAATTACAAGCATGTATCATTTCGGTATATTGACCTAACAGGAGTATTGCGTTTAGAGGCGAAACGTGTGTAAGTGGTGAATGAGCGGCATTACAGATAAATTCACTGTTACGTACATTTCGCAGCAAATAGACTCCTCCGAAACAATGCCATAAAATTTGAAGAAACCATCCGATTTTCAACCATCCCTCCCTTCCCGGGTTATTATTCCTGCACTTTAAGAGCGCAAATAGACGGGTGA
Source organism: Dermacentor albipictus (assembly GCF_038994185.2). NCBI lineage: Eukaryota > Metazoa > Arthropoda > Arachnida > Ixodida > Ixodidae > Dermacentor > Dermacentor albipictus. Next base: position 3,678,903 of record NW_027225580.1, on the reverse strand, counting down.
CTGCGCGTTTCCAAAATAACTTGGCCTCAGTCGACACGATGGTTCGCCAAGTACACAAAAGTGGCTACAACACAGGCTCAGCCAGACCATGTTACACGCTCGCAGAATGCCTCCTAATTGCACTCAAGTCAGACTCGTGGGTGCAAAGCCTGTTTTCAGTCGCTCAGAATACATAAATGTCATGTTGTTGAGCTCCACCGTGTTATCTTTTACGCGTCCTGCCGGCGCATGCAACACTCCCGTGTTATCACTCTCGGCAATCGCTCGTCGCGTTTTCGAGAAGCGTGAGTACCGAAATAAGGTATATGTTGTTGCAGGGCTATAAAATGCGTCACAATCTTGTCCCACTAAAATTCAATACATGCAAAACTAACTCACTATGGCCGGCTTGCTTTTTTGCTAACAGCTTCACAACCCCAGGCGCGGCGAGCAATCCTCAAGATATCCCAAAAAGTTAGCAAATAAATTACAATACTATTTCGGGTCAGAGAATGCGTCACGAACTTCTACCAGTAAGATTCAGTACACGCGAAACTGCGGCACACAGCCGAGCTGCTTTTCGCCAACTGCGTCAATAAGCCACGCGCGGCAACCGTGCTTCTAAACTACCCCAAATATAACGACGTTAGTTACAATATTGTTGGGGGCCACAGAATGCGCGAAAACGTGCCTGTCTTAGGCGCTACGACGTAGCACACGCATGTAGTACACGCGCAAATGCGTCAAACGCCGAGCCGGTTTTCGCGTATACTGCGTCAATAAGCCGGGCGCGGCAAGCGTGCCCACAAACTACCAAATTAAGTTATAGTAATGTTGGGGCTCATATAAAGCGTCGCAAACATCTCCCAGGACGAGGCATTAACTCCAATTAACTGAGCCATGACGGCGGAGCTGTTTTTCACTAACTGCGCCACTCGAACTGAGCCTAAATGTGCTTAAAATGCGCCGCACACTGTCAAACACAATTTCTCACCTTGACGTAGTCCAGTAGTGCAGTGGTGCCGTGTCGAAATGCAGACGATACGCAAGAGAAGCATAGAGAACGCCGGGAGCCCCAAAAAATGGGCTATATCCATAACCGACGAGTCGCCGAGCACGCGAGCTTCGCAGGTAGAGCGATGAGCACAGTTAAGGGCAAGATATAGTCCGGCGTAACGCGCTGCGCGGTTAAGCGACGTCGGTGAAAAGCGCGCACTCTACAGTCCGGCGTCCCGGCGTGCTTAGGCGCGCTTGGCGAGCACAACGCCGCCGGCGCGGACATAGAGTGTGTTCTATTTCACGCGGCTGCCGCTAGACCAGAATGCACTGCGCGCTGCAGCGGCAGCGAGCAGAAGGCAGAATGGCGGCCTGCGGTGCGCGTACTGAAATGGGGCTGTGGTTTTTTCAACATCTGTGTGGGATGACAGCGCGAGTGAGGACGCCTGCTTGAAGCGATTTGCAACCTTCCATGTGTATACGATGTGAAACGCATGGACCACCGCGACACAGAGCGCAAGAACAACGCTATACGAAAGCAGTGTGGTCTCGCCACAGGTAAGCTGCATTCCGCAGCTCTGTACTAGCTGGTGGTAGCCGCCGAGTTGAGGGCGCTTGTCGAATAGCTTTCGCATGTACAGACATGGTCCGCTTCCGTTTTTGACGTAGCCAAAGTACTAGCAATATGAGTGCGATGTTCTGGCTGTCCGGCACGGCGGCCGCATTTCGATGGGGGCGAAATGCGAAAAACACCCGTGTGCTTAGATTTAGGTACACGTTAAAGAAGCCCAGGTCAGAAAGAAAGTGGTTTTCGCACGTAAAACCTTATGTTTCTTTTTTTTCTGGCTGTCAGGACAAGTTAACGCCATCCCGCAAAAGTTTTCATTTTAGCGCACAAACAGCGCGCGGAACGAGAAGCGCGCGCGCTACCCGAACGACGCACATGCGCCATGTAAACAGCTGTTCGCCGCGGTGAAGTTGCGCTCCCGGACGCACAGATGGCGCCAGCCTCGAGCTGCGCGCACACGCCGAACTCTAGAGGAAGCAAATTTGTTGCACCCCTGGGGTCGCTAGCGCAGCGTATCCGACTTCGCCTGCCGCGGCCTGGCGCGCCGAGAACGCCGGACTATATCTTGGCCTTTAGGGTGAACACGCGAGCGCGTGGCCGACGGCACTATTAGCGCCGCGTCACGGCAATCGCTGGAAGCATTGCACATGCGCAGTATGCGCTCTGCGAAAGAATATTTCCACCGCGCGCACCACGTCACTGGAGACGCTCGTTCGTCGTCTGCTAGCCGCATTTTTGTCTGCTGAGCTGACACTTTCAGTGCTTGCTGGCCCATCTGGTAGAAAATGTGGTGCGTCAATGAATAAATCAGCATGAGACACTTTGTGTTTCAACTGTTTATTGAACTAAACTGCAAGCTCGCAGTGTATGTGGAACAGACGTACTACAGGGAAATAAAATATTAGAATTTCTAGAACCGAGTCACGTCACCACTGACAGAAACGACTGCCGCTGTCCTGGACGGTAGCGAGTCATAAAGTGCCTGCACATATTCGTGACTGGCCTTTAGGCTTTCCCACTCGTGGCTGACTGCGGCCCACAACTGGTCGGAAGTCGCGGAATGAAGGGGCTTTCTTGCCAAGGCAGCTTTCAGGCGGCCCCACACGTTTTCAATAATGTTAAGGTCCGCCCCTTTCGATGACCATTCCAGTACGGGAATGTGCTGCTCTGCCTGGAAGTCCTTCACAACCCTGGCCGTGTGGATCGGTGACCGGTCTTGCTGGAAAAGATAGTTGCCGTCGGGGAATAAACTGCTCGCATATGGCAACAGCACATCTTTCAAAATACTGCCGTATTGCTGAGACGATAAGTGCCCACGTATGCGGTGTAATGGTCCTAAAATTGCGAAACCGCACCCCACACGCTCACACTTGCTCTCCCGCTGGTAGAGACGCTTTGCACGTTGTCTGGATCGTTCCTGCATGGCGTTGTTAAATAAAGTAAAAAATCCACTCTTCAACGAAAAAGTTTACGTTACCGTGTTCGCGGCTGTCTCCACACAAGCACTCTTTGGTCTTGTCGCGTCGAAAACGCGGACTCGTCCGAAAAGATGACACGTCCCCAGTCATCGGTTGTCCACGACACGTGTTGCTCAGCGAACCGCCGTCGTGCTTCCCTGTTGGCAGCCGTAAGTAGCGGCTTCTGTGCTGCGACGTAACTGCGAAGGCCTGAACTACGCAGGCGACGTCGAACAGTAGTGTCCGAAACGTCTAAATCCAACTCCTCGCGAACTGCTGCGGCAGGCAAAAAAGGATTCTCGACAACAGCTGCAATTATGCATGCTTCTTCGTCATCTGTGGTAGCCCTAGGACGAGGTGCACGTGGCGCATCCCGAATGCGACCTTCGTTCTTATATGCCTGAATTATTCGGTTCACAGTCTTGAGAGGCCTACCTACTAAAGAGCCGATGTGTCGCTGGGAATAACCTTTTAGTGAAAGGTCAACGATAGAGCGTCTTTGATGATCCAGAACTCTAGCCATAATAGCATGTGGCGACAGACTGAACGTCTGCGGTAGATGCTCGGTGTTTTATATGCTGTATTTGCATGCGGAACAACTCTGAAGATATTAGTCACGCCCCACATAGCTATGTGCGTTTTTTTTCAGTTTTGTTTTCTTGAAGCACTTTAAATGCCGAAAGTATCAGCTCACAAGGCAAACGTTCTGCTAGCAGACGATGGACGGGCCTCTCCAGTGACGTGATGCGCGCGGTAGAAAGACAGCCTCGCTACACGTGTACTGCGCATGTGCAGTGCTTCCAGTGATTGTCGTGACGCGGCGCCAACAGTGTAGTCGTCCACGCGCTCGCGTGTTCACCCTAATTGTGCTCATCGCTGTACGACCGGCCTCGCTCACTCCTGCGGCTTGTCTGGCGCATGACGTATGCACATGCGTCTGGCGTGCCGCTAGCTTGTGGCTAGGCAACGCAACAAAAAGTTGCAACGTATAAGTTCATTTACGCGCAAGACTTTTTCACTTTTAGTGGGAAGGAATAAAAAAATAAAACGTTGTCTGGAAGTTTATTTTACATTCTTTTTTTCTGATGCTCGCGTCAACTAACGGATGGTGTTGAAACTAGGCGTGACGTGTTTCCTGTTGCTAGTTTTTGAAGAGTGTCCCCTCTTGTTGAATTTCTTTCTCTATGCTGCTAGCAGCCACAGCCTCTTTTTTCTTGATAGGCTCTGCAACCTAGCAGAATCGGCGAAGCTGTATAGCTCGGCCGCGAAACGGCTCGAGTGTCCGCTCTTGTCGTATTGGCCTCGAGCTCTACCACTGGAAAAGCTGGCGCCACCGTCGGCGTGACGTGCTATTAGGGATCACGTGGGCATAGCGGCCACGTCGGCTGCTTCGGGAGCGCCGAAGCGAGCTGAAAACAAAAGTTTCAATTCCCTCGTACGCTGCGGTCCTCATTTAGTGGCGAGATTTTCACGCTTCGAGTGTCTCCTTTACAACGCTTCAAATCACTACAATTGGTAGTGGCTGCCTTTGAAGGCGCGCAACATGGTGGGCTACTACCATGTTGTATACATATACGTATACGCGAGTCTCCTAATATACAATACATATTCATCTATCAAATCTAGCAACCGATTTTTGGTCCAGCTGACGTGCCCCAACTGTGTTTGTTGCTTTATGTTGTGTATACGAAACATTGTACTGTCCTTACTTATGCTCTGTGGAGACATAGAATTTAATCCTGGTCCGAGCACTGAACAGCTTTTACAACAGCTACTTGACGGTAAAAAAAAAACATGCAGCAAAGGTTTGACGCAATAGAGGGAAAACTTAAGTACGTCGAGACGTCTCTGGCTGTAGTGAAAGAACTTCGCGAGAAAATTACAGATATGGAAAGAACAATCGAAAACTTGGAAAGAAAGTTAGTTGACATCGAGGACCGAGGTAGAAGGAATAATCTAATCATATTTGGTATTCCTGAAACCACTCGGGAAACGCCTGAACTTCTCGCAGAAAGTGTGGTTGACAATCTATTCCGGAATAAACTGGGCTTACAAGTACTATCTGTCGAAAGAATTCACAGATTGGGAACGACGAAATCGAATAGACCACGGCCTACAATACTGAAGTTGTTCGACCGTCGCGAAAAAATGATGGTGCTCAAAAATTCCTTACAGCTAAAAGGAAGCAGTGTATCGAATTCTGAAGATTTTTCAGCCGCAACCAGACAGCTTAGGAAACACCTTTGGGATAACACTGCTGACGCGAGACTTAATGGCAGAAAAGTGAGGTTGATTCACGATAAAGTTAAAATTGAGAACGAATTGTTTGAATGGAACACTGCCGAAATGAAAATCGTCCCTCTTCATAAACACAGAAAAGCGAGTGCACTGCCAAAATGACAAGGACGCTGCATGGAAAGAACGCTTTGTTGTGTGAACATAAATGCCCGCAGCATTGTCAATAAAACGGTGGACCTTGAAACTATTGTGATCACCCATAACCCGGATATATTAGTTATCACGGAAACATGGCTGCACTGCGACATTAATGACTCGGAAATGACACCAGTCGGGTATAGAATTTACAGGAAAGATAGGGGCTCTCGCGGCGGTGGTGTAGTAGTTAAGTTTCGCGAATCTGTGACTGCCACGAGGTTACCCGATATCGCGGACGTAGAATGTGTTATAGTAAAATTTGTTTCAGGGGATTTCCACCTTCTGTTTGGGGCATTTTATCGCCCACCAAGTTCACCCAGTGTTTTCTTTGAGAAACTTAACGAATTCCTGTGTGTACATAGAAACAGTAAGAGCAATTAATTATTAGTGGGAGACTTCAACGTTCCAGAAGTCAGCTGGGCAGACGAGTTCCCTGATGCACTTTCTGCTTCCGCTGAGCCTCTCGTTGACATTGTCCTCCTCCATGCTTTAACCCAACTTGTAAAGCTACCAACACGCGTCAATGGAACTACCGCTTCTGTTTTAGATTTATTCCTCGTTAACGATACACTGCTCAAACGAAACCCGACAGTGCATCTTTTTGAGGGGATATCGGATCACAAGATGACTTGTCTCACAATCCCAGTTAACGTCGTGCCTGAAAAACAGAGAAAAGATAGGCTAATTCCCTTGTTTAACCAGGCAAGCGATGTCGACATACTAGATACATTAGATTGTTCATTTTCTATTTTTGTGCTCGGTACGAATCAAGCAACATATCTGTCGACAGCCTGTGGTGTTTTTTCAAAAAATAAGAAAGACGGTCTGTCAATGCATGAACAATTTTGTACCTTGGAAGCGGAGACAGCGACGTACTGCGAATCCTTGGATAACAAAAGATATTGTTCGACTAGGAAAAAAAGTAAAAAAAGCAAGTAGGCTGCACCGGCGACGCCCCTCTGCTGATAGTACCCGTAATTTATCTGAACTGCGAACTCGACTAAAGCACGACATCAAGAGGGCAAGGGACTATTATCAAAATGTGTCCTTAAAAGTTTTCCAGAGTTTTCTTTCTACATCCCCGGAAAAATTCTGGCGTCACCTATCTCCGAAGGAAAAGAAATCTATCTCGAGTCTCCTAATTAACGGTACGGCTAGAACTGATCAGAAGGAAATGGCTGATGCACTTAACAACTACTTCTGCTCGGTGTTCTCTGACGACTATGGTATCGTTCCACATTTTTTGACGTTTGAAGCGGTACCACCAATTGATGACACCACTATCAGTGAGGAGGGAATGCTATCAATTTTACTTTAACTAGACGTCAAAAAATCATCTGGAATAGACGGAATCCCTAACGCTTTCCTACATCGATATGTTGAGTGGTGCGCAAAATTCTTATGTTTAATATTTAGGAAATCGCTGTCACACGCCGAAATTCCCAGTGATTGCAAATGGGCCAGAATAACTCCAATACCCAAAAAAGGTGATCCATCCAGTGTTAACTCTTATAGGCCAATTTCTCTTCTCTGAACTTGCGCTAAAGTACTCGAACATATAATTTTTAAACATATTTCCAGCTTCATTGAAGATAACAAAATAATCGATAGTCGCCAGCATGGTTTCCGACGAGGAGTTTATACAAAAACGCAACTACTAGAGAGCATTCACAACTTTGCCGCAGCGTTGGTTATATCTGGTCAGGTTGACATCATATTTCTTGACTTCGAGAAAGCTTTTGATCGTGTATCGCATCCTAAACTTCTTTCGAAACTAAGACCTATACACAAAAACGATTCCCTCCTTGCATGGATCGCAGCATACTTGTCTTTTAGGCAGCAATCAGTGTTCATCGACAATGTCAGTTCAGATTCTGCCTACGTTCATTCAGGTATCCCCCAAGGTTCTGTTCATGGGCCGTTATTCTTTTTAATCTTCATAAACGACATTGCTCAAGACATACCGGTAAAAATCCGCTTATCGGCGGATGACTGCATTCTATAAAACGAAATCCATAGTTCTGACGACCAAGTTTCTCTTACCAAATCTTTAGCCAAAATTGCAAATTGGTGTGAATAAGATGCAAATAAACCACAGCAAAATGGTAGCGATGAGACTTACGCGTAAGATGAACCCACTCACTTTCACTTATAGCATCAACGGTAACAATGTATCTGTAGTTCCAAGTTACAAATATTTAGGGGTAACTATTACATCTGATCTTCGATGGAATGATCACATCACATACATACACAAGAAAGCCATGAGACTACTAGGCTACTTACGGCGAACACTTCCCAAAGCTTCAAGCGATGTAAAACTTTTGGCCTACAAAACGTATATAAGACCAACACTCGAATACGCTGCAGCAGTGTGGCATCCGCACACAAATACATATATAAGGAAACTACAAAGCATTCACTGGCGCACTTCAAGATGTGAAATGATAGTGTCTTTTCACCAATGGTCTAGCAACGTTTCATGTAAGCGTTGCACTTATATCCTGCTTCTCTTCATTTTGATGTTTTTACAGTTATGTTTTCTTTATATTGTGCATCGCATTGACATGTATAACGCATCGAACCAAATACTTTTTTCTCTTGTTTCCTTCACATTGTCAATTGTTGCGCAACGCACTTGTCTAATATGTCTTGATGTGTGTTCATATATCTACTATTGCGATATGATGTGTGTTCATATATGTAACATTTTAGCATTTGAAATTATATAATTCAGTGCCGTACTTGACACACCATTCACTTTTCTCCAGTTCCATTTGTTTGTATGTGTGCTCTTTTTGTTGTTCATTCATGTACATTTGTACCGAAGTGTAACCCCCTCCGGCTTAAGGCCTGTAATTCAGGGTAGCAGTACTTAATAAATAAAAATAAAAATAAAATACTGCTCAGTGCCGCAGTGCCGGATGTACGCAATAGAGCCCGGCGTCAGCCTTATTCACACGTAGCCGCAGGGCAAGAAGCTGCGTGGAGCTTGGCTCGCGAAACATAAATCCGGCAAACAGTCATCGGCTACAACTCGGGTATGCAGCAAGCATAGACGCGAGGAAGATTCCTGCTATGGCGCCGGGTCTGCGATGTTCGGAAAACGCGCACTAAGACGCTCGCCCGAGTCGGCTGCCCGAATAATGTCATGATGGTTTAGTCTATGAACTTGTCGATGCTATAGATACTGGCAAGTTCACTGGAGTGGAAAGGGAGCGGCAAGAAGCACATAAAAAAAACATGGCATATGGTCATGTTTGTTTTATGAATTAATGCACTGGATTACAAAAAGGAAGCAGCGGGAAATCGCATGCTAAGAACACCGATAAACATACAGTGCGATGCAACTCGAGAAATGATATTTAAACGTCCAAGAATTCAGAAAAAGAAAAAAGATTGAATCTTCGCGATGGCACATCACAGTGCCCATAGGCGTGGAAGTCTCTACAATGAAATTTTTTTAAACAGGGGCCCTATAACGTAAAACTATTCCAATATGTTTCTATTCCAATCTTCTGACGTCAAATTTGCGTAACCACCAACGCAAGCACCGGGCGGTTACCCGCAGGGTTGTATGAACAGACCAATCAAACGCTCTCCTCGTTCATAGGAGATCACTTTTGTTTGCTTGAAAAACGAATAACATTGCCTACACTGAGCGGCTTGTCGTATCTAATTGGCTGACAAGAGGCGAGGAGAACGCTCAAGTGGAGAGGGATTCGATGGGGCCGAGCCACTGCATTGAAAGTCGATAACCGGATGAAGAGGGTGGTGCCGGCGTCTACGATTGGCCGGCTTTCCCTTACTTACCTTGCGGTGGCTGGTCGAAAAACGCGGCGGCATGCAACGGAAGCTCAAGAATGACGCTAAAACGGACCCTCAGCAAAGAAGAGTTGGCAGAATGAGGGGGTAAATGTGCCAAAAGTGCTCGAAAACGTTACACGGCCACGCAAGAAGTTTTATTATACGCAAATACACCCATGCTCTCCGGCAGGTGCGAGTAGCCAGCGTCGGAGCGATCGGCAGCAGCGATCTTTTATTCCTTTCGGAACGGGGCAGCCTGCGGTTATTCCGAAGAAAATTCAGTTTTGTTCGGCATATTAATGTATCTTTATCGTGTACACGTCACTTTGACGCGGTGAGTTCTTGCGGTTTTGTGACGTCGCGTAACAGGCAGGTGAAGTGGGTGCAGCCCGAAAGCTTTTTACCAATAGCCGAGGACTAATGGCGAAAAGGGGTCGAATCAGTAGTAACTGCTTTTCCTTTTTCTGTCAAATCATGCATAATCAGTGTGTACACTTCATATCAGATGGGGAGGTATCGCGGTTTTCGTGACGTCGCGTGACAGACAGGTGAAGTGGGGGTGGCCGAAAAAAGTTTTTGACCAATCGTGGAGGGCTGATAACAGAATTGGAATAGAAAAGTTTGGAATAGTTTTACGTTATAGCGCCCCAGCTCCGATAGAGCCCACGCAACAATGGTTGCTTGTGCACTGTGAAATTATCATATGCTGCGGCCTAAAGCTCATGGCACGGTGCGAAATCGAAACAGTGCGTGCATGCAGACGCGCAGTCGGTCGCTACGAATCTGTGCGATCGCTACATTGAGGCTTAATTCTATTACGCTCCATTTAGTTATACAAACACTATAAGAACATGTTTCACATAGTTTGCTCTCAGCGTTTACCTCCCTTTCACGTAAGAAGCCGGTTCGGGAGACTCCATCGCGGCGACCGCGCGCAGTGGCGGTCACTGTACGCATTCGCTGAAGAGATAGCGTCTGTAAACTATTCTGTGCTCTCAGTTTGCCCAAGATTATTACATAGACAGTAAAAAACTTCTATTGTTTCGAAAGTACTTGCAGAAATGTCCGGGAGAGCTCGCGCGTGGTGTTTTCAGTGAGCGCTGATAGCAAAACCCATGATAGCTCGCCGCGTGATCCCTCATACTACGCCAGCGAGGCGCTTCCGATAGATGGCGACTCCGTAACTTCTCGCCGCCAATACTATGTTACTCTATGGTAGAAATTTGTGGAAGACGCGCGGGTCCTAGCGATTAGTCTGGAACATTCGACGACTGATGTGTAAAAGCCGACACGCTTGACCCGTTGATCAGATTTTCGACGATCGCCGACTGTGTTCACAGCTGCCGCCATTTTTTGAGTGTAGCCTTTTTGAGGGCGCACTTTGAGGGCGAACTGTAGTCTTTTTGAGGGCACAAGTTCACGGAATAAAACGCTAGTTTCGTCTTTCTCAGTTTGGCTGCTTTCTTCACAGTCACTACCACTTGACAGTATTAGTACTTAAACCATGACAGTCCCACTGCACAGTGGTAGCCATATTTGATGATGTGGATAATTAAGTACTTCACGAGGAAATGCTATGTAGAAAGTCACAAAGCTGCCACATGTAAATAAGCAAAAAGCTTGCGAAAATGCCATTCAGTTCATGTCCCCTTTGGAGGAGCAGTTACAGGAAGTCTACCCTCTATGTTTTCCCGGGGGAATAGGCGAATTTTATGTTTGCCTACCAGATGCAGGCTCTTTTGTAGGATGTTTGTCTGGCGGACACACTTCCATCATATGATCGCCCTTTGGGCGTTCATCATTGCTGGTGCATGGTGAAGGTGCCGTTTTCTTAGAAAGAAAGCGGTCCTTTGCCACCAAAGTTGAAACCTTTGTGTCCTCTACCACGTGCTCACTGCCGCGGGGCCCACCAGAAGCCCGTGGGCCTCTTGGGAGATGGGTGCGACGTGCATCTGTTTTTTTTTTCTGGGTGAGGGCCGGAGCGCTGACACCTTGTCCAGGAGCTCCACCTGGGTTCCAACTGACACCATTGGCAGCACACGCCCTCTAAGCGCAGCCTGTGCTAAAGTGCCATTATCGCAAACGCGACTCTCGTTTTGGCTTCAGTGTATGGTATGTTCTCCCGTACATTCAATTCAATCACATCTGAAACATCTCTCTCATCTAATCATCTTGATCACATCTTAATCACGGATCTCAATCACTACATGATTAAGATCTGTGCCCATATTTCTGGCACCAAAAGCACCGGTGGGGATTGGGCAAATGTGGTCTCTCTCTAAGGTACAGGTAAGCGGTCCTAATGGTACACGGAAGCGTTATAGAGTTGAACGTCAGCATAACGTGTATGGCTGGAATTTCGTTGTCATTTTTTCTAAATTTTGTTATTCTTACAGCTAGAACACTCTGATCACTCAAGGCTTCCTTTATTTCCTCGTCTCTGCATTTCAGGAGTTCCGTGTCTGAGATTACCCTCTTGGCGTAGTTGAGTGCATGATTTGGGGAGACCGACACTATGTTGTTGCCAATCTCCTCCAGTTTCTTAATGTGTCTGCTATGCTCACCTGTCATAACTTCAAGTAAGAAGTCTCCAGAAATAATTTTGTAAGTCAGACCAGTACACTCGTTGACTGCTTTGGTGATGAGGAAGGGGGACATGTCTTGAATTTTTCGTTCAGTTTCACACGTGATGACAAAAACGTTGTAAAGGTATCCCTTGGTGTATCAAAGCTTATTACCTCGTTCCGGTGCTTTTTCGGCCTCAGATCAGGTTTTGCTGGAGAGGGGGTTTTATCCATAAAAATAGATAGATATACGCTCGGCAGCTAAGCTGGCCGCCAACCGTGGAGCCCAACGCTGGATTGTTTTTAAAACCACTAGCCCTACGTAACTGCTATAACCATATGACCATGACCAAGGAAGGCCATGCCCAAATGGTTAACCCTAACCGTCCAGTAACTTGGAAATGAAAGGAAGTAAATAGGAGACAGGAAAGATAGAATAGTGTAAGGAAAAGATAAAGATATAATGGTGGGACAGGAATAGGCGATTGCTTATTTTCTCCCGGTGAGATGTGCCGTTTGTGTGAAGGAGAGGCCAAAGAGGTGTGTTGCCTCCGCCGGGGGACATTAAAGGTCCGAACACCCGGCATCGGCTCAACCCCCTGGGTTGTATATGCAGTATATGTGTCACATATACTGCTTGCCCTCCAGAATGTAGCTGGTTTCGGTTACCACTGCAGTGATAACGTACCGTACGCCAGGAAATGAAAGCACGACGGAAGAGACGCACAAGATTAGATTTTTTTTTTCAGCTGTGGCGAAATCACGGGTCCGTTCAAAATACGGTTTAAAGACGCTTCAACTAGCTGCTATCTCGTTTTTGGAGTTACTTCCCCAGTATATCAAGCCACTCAAGTCGCAATTACCATCTTAAAAAGTTTACGTGAGCTTTGTTTTCAATACATGACCTTAGTTTACGTCTTCCTCGTATCTATGGTTGTGGTCCTTCCTTCTGTCTCACAAGTGACTGATAGTTTTAGTGTTAAGTTTACCTACGTATCTTTGATCACAGGTTGAATGACAGTTCTATGGGACCCCACAACGTAACATAAATGACAAAATTGGTACCTGATTTTTGAGACAAAAACTGTAGCTGTGATAACACTACGGCTGCCATAGTTATAGCTGCTACAACGTATGTAGTCTGGAGGCTCAGCTTTCGAGTGCTGCCTTTCTCGACTCTCAACACATGGCGTAACATTGTTCCCAAGAGCGATTTTTGACACATAGTTGTGCAAGTTCACGAGGTATCTATAAAAACCCGAGTGTATCACTTGCGGAACCGTTGGGAGCCGTGGCCGAGTAGTTTATTCACTCGTACTTATCATCCCGCGTCATGCTGGCAGTGGTTTGATACCGTGCTGGGTGATAGTCTCCATAGCGCCACGTACTTCCACCAGATGGCCGAAACACAAACTTATAAGGTTTCGATTTTCCAAGAAGTGGTCTTCAAATATTATATTTTCTATTTTAACTGCCTGAAACGTAACAATGGCCTTGCTCATTCTTTAAGTCATCGCTTTTGTTATAAGATGTTATTCCTTGAACAACATAACGACAAGCATGAGTGTCTATGTGTTACGTTAAAAAAAAAAGGAAACTTCGTCCCTTGTAGCATGGACATACTGAGGAATTCTGGGCATTGCACATTCACCATTTTGTGGAACTTCACGGCAGTGCACATGCATAACTGAATGGGCAAAAGTTTAGACAGTTTTATTTCAATATACCGGCTGAGTATCAACCGGTTTCAACTGACTGCGCCGAGAGGTATAGTTCCCTGCAAAAACATATGCATTTATGGCACTTAGTCGGAACATTAGTGGCGCGTTAAAGCAGTGATTTGTTCGGCGATGGGCGGTTGTGTCGCACGACAGGAGGAAATAGTTTTCCACCCTCTCTGCAGAGGGCGCATTCACTCGAAGAAGCGCCAAATTTACACCGTAAATTGATTCATTACAGCTAGAGTTTCAACGGTAATTGCAGAGCGAGTGTCATTCAGTCTCTTTGCCCGCGCATATTTTTGTGAGGTAGCAAGAAAGGAGGAAGAGTGCATATAAGTGTGTATTTGCATTTGCGTGAAAGCGCGTGTTTGTGTCTCCGTATTTGAATATGCGTGCAGACGAGTGCGCGTATGCGTGTGCGAGCATACGGGAATTTGTGTGTGCGTGCAGTTCCGTGTGCATGCGTGCGTACATTTTTGTGCGTATGTGGATGCGTTGACGCGTGTAAATGTGAATTCGGGCGAACATGTGTGGTATCGCTCTCTCTCTCTCTCTCTGTGTGTGTGTGTGTGTGAGAGAGAGAGAGAGAGAGAAAGAGAGGGCGAGTGAACATCAGCCGGTTAAGGGACACGAAGATTGAGAGCGCGACGTAAACGGCACATTGCGAGCACCTTCTATGCGTTCAGTCTGCGATTCCATCGTGCAAGCTTTATGTTTGTGTCGGCGGCGGGGCCTCTGAGACTGCACCACTTCGGAGGCCACGCTAATGAATTCGCTGGGTAGGGGGCTATGCACGAGCAGCTAAGGAGACGGCGGCAGCCGGGATGGTGACTTCCGTTCACGGTGCTCTCGAATGAAACTTCGCATATCGAATGAAAGTTCCCGATAGATGGATCACGTGACTGTGAAGCACTTTTCTGTCAGTATAATACTCGCGGACAACTTTCTGTGGCTATGAAGTGAAAGCTACACAGGCAAAGCACGCACTAGCGAGAACGCTTCTAAAAAGATTCCCGTGCTTTAATCTACGTTAGTTTAGGCTGCGGAAGAAAAAAATATAAGCACCTTATCAGTATTACTTAAGTTAGACAGAACACACCAATGAGTGCACGCAAATACACCCAAATTACCGCACGACTGGCCACTGCAGGCACTCTGCATGTCTACATTCGCGGGTTCCTTTCACGCTCAGAAAAACACTTTTATGTAGCACGTATGGAGCAACAAGCTGCACCGGGAGTTTTTCATGTTGCTCTACAGTTTTCTCATTGACACTTTTCATTTAACTATAACACTTGAGAAGTTGATTAACTAATTAAGACTAAGTACCTAATTAGGCGGAATAAAAAAAAATAATCTGAGTATCTGCAAGCGATGGCAAACAACATTACCTTGGTTCTGTTCAGCTACATGGCATATGCCTACATTTAATATTTGGCTCAAGCTACTTGGGACACCATTTATATGAGGGTGTTTCAGCGAACATTTACAAAAATTTTTTTTGATTGCCTGTGGCAGATAGCACAATTCTAGCCCATTAGCTGGTCTACTGGAAGAGGCGGACATTACTTGTACTAAATATTTAAATGCGTAATTGACTATAACTAACAAAATTGACTAATTGGGTTATTCACTAATTAACTTATGGCAAATATTGCAAATTGCAAATTCTAGCGGGTGAGGCTGCAAGGCATGTCCACTTGAAAAGAACTGTGTAGACGACACCATTTAAAAGACATGCGCCGTCAAACTTACGGTAAATGTGCACAGTCGTTCCATTTGCTTTCTTTACAAAACGACCTTTTATGCATTGAAGCCAAAAATTGCCGAAAACGCCAATGCATTTCTCTGAAAAGTTCGGGATTCAATATTTAGAAACTAGTGTCATCTTGAGAATTCATTCCAAGTGGATCCGCTTTACGCACTCTCCGGCTGCAATTCGTAAATTGCAATATGTGTTATAAGGAAAATAGTTAAAAAACTTTATTAGTGAATTTTTCTTGATTAGTCGACTATGCATTTCAATTCTTTGTGCAAGTAATGTCCACCTCTTTCAGTAAAAGAGTTCATAATGTAGTATTGTGCTACTTCCAGAGGCAACATGTAAAAATCTTTGAAAGTGTTCACTGACACTCATGGTATATCAGAAAGTGCACTCAGTGTAGCGAGTTGGCCTTCATGTGCTTTATTTGCTTTATATCCTGCTTAATGCATAATGAGAGAGGGAAAGAGTGTGGCGACGGCGCCTGTGGACGTAGCATGTGCTTAATGTGGTCATGATATCGCGTGCATCAGAGGTGCCGGCGCGGCTGCAGCTGCGGTCGCGGCAGATGCATGGGGGGTGCGGTGACCGCGGTTACACTTCTATCGGCGTAGTATGGTGCCGTATGAAAAAGACATGTGAGTTGATTATGTATATACAGCCGATGTGTGCAGCCCCTTTATGCAGCCCATGTGTGCAGCCTAAAGAACTTCGCTGGAAATCCAACCCCTTATGAATGTTGCGGCGCCACTAATTAAAAAAAATCTGTAAAACTAAAATATGATAATTGCGAATAATCCTCTTACTTATTTATTAAATGGTGCGTGCCAATTTCACTAAACATGGTCTACCTTTGAAAGAACATGGTAATTGCCGAAAGTGATGCCATGGTAGCAGTTTATTGTGCTGGATTGTTTGTTACATGATAAATTTTGGTGTTCTGCCACGATTACAAGGTTGCTGAGCAAGTCAATCCATCCCAAGCGACTTATTCATTTTGACTAGCTCAAGCGTATATATAAAATTTGTGGCTATTATTGACCTGCTGGAAGACGTTAAAAAGTTATTCCTGATGCGAGTTCCATTTAGATTTTGTTCAGTGCAACAAAAAATTTGGGGCCGAACCATTGATATGGTGGTGGATTGGCCAACGACGAGATCGCGGGATTAAGTCCCGGCTGCGGCGGCCGCATTTCGATAGGGGATAAATGCGAAAATACCCGTGGTACTTCGATTTAGACGCACCTTAAGGAACCCTTTCCGGTTCAAATTACTCAGGAGTCCCTCAACATGGCGTGCCTCATAATAATTACCAGGTTAAGACGCGCAAAATCCTATAGTTTAACACTAAGTGTACCTTGAGATGTGAGTGTTGTTGAAAGCTTGCGCGTGACCGCATGCACTAGGCGGCTCGCGCGGGGTGTTTTAGTTGGACGTTGCAGCGATCGTACCTCTACCTGCGAGAGAACGCCATAATATTGGTTGCTTGAGGGGGATAAGCGAAGTTTGGAGCAGTACGAGAACGCCATCGAATCTGTCTTCTGAAGGAAAGTGCAATTCTTGCTGAAAGTTGGGTCAGACTGAACTAAGAACACTGAGTTTTGTCTAATGAACTTCTGTTGAGGTTTGAACGTATATAGATTATTACGCGAAGCCATTGCTTGCGATGCATACGAAGCGCAAGTGATTCTGCAAAGCGTCCATAGACCTTAGTAGAGAGCAGTCGGTTACATGGAGACAACTGCAGACTAATACATACTCCAATCTGAGTCTACTCAGCAAAATCTATCCGGCAACATACGACAATAAATGCCCGCTGTGCGGGGAACACGCAACGCTTTACCACGTTACAGGGGTCTGCCAAAAACCAAAGGTAGCGCCAGTACACAAAACACCAACACCGGAACAGGACTGAGGGCTTCGCCTTAGCCGAGATTCCTCCTTTGTGAAAATAAAGTTTTTCATTGATTCATTCTAACTGTGGACAAAAATTTTCATTCAGAAGTAATGCAGCTCGCGTGCACTGAAGTTAGGAAGTGATGTTGGGGATCTAAAGAACAATGTATCCAGAGCGACATAAGGGTGCCGGGCAACTGGGATTTCGTGCCAAAAGCTATTAGCCTGCATGGTTGTTATGGTCGCGATTGCGTGGAAAAGAAAAAGATATGCACACACACACAAAAAAACAGCACAAGCGCTAGTGGTATACATTTTGTGCGCCCGTTATTACCCTGGTGTTTTTCGGGTCTCAGTACTATTGCCACCGGTCAGAAATTTTCTTAGGGGGACATTCAACATCATATTAGAACGTTGAAAATCGAGTGCAATTTAAAGGTACTCCAGCTAACTGCATTTTCCTAGCAAAATAACGTACTTGGCGCAAATTTTCTATCATTCAGATGTGGTGAAAGGATAATTAAATTCAGTGAAACGCCCGGGGTCACGTTCTTAATCTGATGATGGAAATTACATGACATTTATGTGAGTATCACTCTGCGCTGCCAGCCATTCATCAACCTCGAAAGCCCCTGCTGCAATTATTTGTCTGAAAGCCGTGAGAAAGGGAAGCTGCGTTATCCACTTCGCGTGAGCTTCACGTGAACAATCCCAGGCAGTCCGATATGTATGCCTTTCTGCAGCTGTGTTATTAGGATACGTAATAACACACAAACTATATATACATATCTCGCTCTATCGCACAGATACACACACACACACAAACACACAAATATATATATATATATATATATATATAAAAACGGGAAGAAAGTGGGTAGCAGAGGGGCCCGATTTTTGTTACTCATATCATGGGAAGCCAACAAACACTGACACCAAGGACACCATAGGGGAAATTACTTGTGCTTAATAAATGAAATACAAATATGATAAATCAATGGAAATTAAAGTGGATGAAAAAACAACTTGCCGCAGGTGGGAACCGATCCCACAGCAAGTTGTTTTTTCATCCACTTTTTTTCCATTAATTTATCGTATCTTTATTTCATTTATTCAGCACAAGTAATTTCCCCTATGTTGCCCTTGCTGTACGTCAGTGTTTGTTGGCTTCTTATGACATGATTATATATATATATACCATCCGCCTCTTTCATTTTCCTGTGCTGCCCTTTGTCGCACGCCGCTGAAAACGTGTTGGAAGGGTCCCAGGGCTTTTGGCGGCTGATTTGTGTGCCTGCGCCCACGTTGAGTGCGCGTGAGTTGTGCGTTTCGTGGATCGCGAATAATTATTAATGACTTATTCGCGACAGCATGTCGTTCCTGAAGCCATGTAGCACTCAATGACTACTTGGTGAGCAGGCCTGAGTGCGCTGTTCTGCAAACAGTGCGGCCGATAAAGGCAGGCTGAGTTCTGTTTGGTGGCACAGCTGCCTTGGAATTTGTCACTGATTTCTGCACTTGGACATCACTTTTTGTATTCTTTTTACACTGTATTGAGACGTTTCGCATATTCAAAAAGTCTTCGAGCGCAGCCTTCTGCGTCGGATTACATCGACAGCTACAACCGCAGGTCGTTGTTATCGTCAAATATTGTGGGTAAGGTCCGTCGCTGATATGAAATAGTGTCAAAATGTAGCAAAACGCGCATATCTGCGCATATGTGCCACGTTGTTACACCCTGAGACGAGTCAATATGAGCGACCGGAGCACTTAAACAACGGTAACTGTGATCCAGATACATATATAAAGGGCTGTTAATTCATCCTCACTTTTCTTTAACTCCATCATACTTGCAGTTTTAGCGTGATATAGAGCATTACTAGAGAAAACTGTGCTCGCATAAGTGCTCATTTGTAGGCCATGTTGTTCTCTCACGAAAACGCGCGGATGCCATTGCTCACACGGCGTTGGTACAAACGCGCGAGGTGGTTGTTTATGCTGCTGTATACCGAATACAGCGTCTCTTGTTTGCCGCTTGACACAGAAGTAAACAGTGCATCTCTGAAATTGAGAAATGTGTCCTCAAAGCAACACGTACAGGCACACCCATATACGTAGCGAATGCGACCGACAGCCTACAGGTACGGTGACGTCTGTTGGCACAGCGCTGTGTCGCCGCTAACCGTTTATTGTGTACGCGCCGTGCGAAGTGAAGTGTGGCTGATTTTAAATCGCTAAGGCTAGAATTGAACTATAAAGCAGTTTCGTTCGACCTAACTGCTTACGCTTCAGTTCAGGTCCGCCGGTAGCGAGTGCACAAACTCGACGGCGCCAGTTTAACATTCGCTGAACAGGATCGACATTGGCTCAAACTTCATGGGCACGGCTTGAGAGGATTAAAGCTTGTGCATTTCAACTTGGTAGGCATGTATGACTCATTTTGAGCACGGCTAATTATATATACAAGCGAAGACGTCGTTATTGTGTTGTCGGTTCGATGGCCGATCGCGCGGGGTTCGGTTCGAACGATGGTCGGCACGCTGATTTTGCCGGTGCCTTCGACAAGAAAGCCTGTCGCAGTACAACTCTTGCTCGTCGGTTGCATCGTTGTGGAACTGGTATGATAAAAAGGTTTCAGTGACGCACAATAGTCGGTCAGTCATTGGAGCGCGCGTCTTGTCGGTCTCGTATCGACCCAGTGTTGCCGCGCCGTGCTAGTACGTGTAGTCAGGAACGCGCTGCCACCACCAGCAAGTGAGGACCGACGCTGCAAAAAGACGTCAGCAACGTGATGTATTTAAGTGTCGCCCAAGTGTAACGTGCGGGTTTTTAGTTAAATTAGCGAGCCATTCATGAAAGGCGGCAACTATCAGGGTCACGGTGCAGTCCCGGACAACTCGGACGATGCCCTGGCTGCTTTCTCTTTTAAAGTGGAGTTGCGGTCTTAAGCTACGCACGTTTCCGGCACCGCACCGACGTCGAGCTATATACCAGTAGAGTTTCAATGCGGTACACGGCACGAGTGCTCGCAGCAGCGTCCGTCCGAGCGCTTTTTTTTTTCGGGGAACTTCCCGGCGTGCGGCCACGCGCGCGACCCTTCCAAAACGGTTCGCGACTAATCCACTAGGGCAGGGCGCATGCGCCGTCGCGCCATGAAGGCGCGGATTGTGGCAACGAAAAAAGCTCACTGGGGCGCTACGCAGGATGCGCCGAGTTTGGCGAAACTCGGGATCTTCACGAGCTCTGGCGACACCCCAAAATGAAAGCACGAATGGTACCGAGACACAGTTTATCTTTCGACAAGCCTCCAGTTTCATTGGTTTATCTAGATTCACTCTGGCTGGCTATCATTTCTTGGGCGTTGCCTTCTGGGCGGTCGACAAACTGGGGCTCACGTGATCATACCGTCGGTGCATGGTCGTGCCTTCTTTCACTTGTTTGTCGTTCCACCGAGTGCATTACATGCAGAAGCAAGTTGTAAAACAAATGCATTTAGTACAATATTATTAGTTACTTTAACGTGGTTTAGAAGCATTTTGAAGCTTACGAGATGTGCACTGAATGCGTCTTAGACTAATTTGTAATTTAGTACGCTTCGCATTATACCACGAGGGAGCGCTGTAGTGGCGTCATCACATCCATTCACCGGGCAAGCATGGCGGCTAAGCATCAGGGAGGCCCAGTGTAAACAAACCCGTACAACGAGCTTGCAGTGCGCGACGTAGTGATCAGGCTCGACGAAGGCCACTATTTCTTGGATAGTTCTGTTCCTCCGTGGGCAATCTTCCCGTGCACCCGGTAAGACTGCCAATAGCTTCGGCGATTTTACAGATCGCAACGCGCACCTACTGTTCACGGCGAAGTGCTGAAGAAACAACTTGTCCGGTGCTGCTTCTGCGAGTGCGCCGAGTTCCTCCACTCTGCGTGACTGCGAGCGTCACGAACATTACATAGTGTGGGCAAAAGGTAGACATCCTATATAGCTACGAAGCGACGAGGTGGTACCGACGATGGATCTCGCTACCAACACAGTGAAGGAGACTTCGACAAACTGCAGATAAGTATATTTCTACTGTTTCATATTTAGCATAATAAGAGTGCACGGATTAAGTCAC
Source organism: Dermacentor albipictus (assembly GCF_038994185.2). Classification (NCBI taxonomy): domain Eukaryota; kingdom Metazoa; phylum Arthropoda; class Arachnida; order Ixodida; family Ixodidae; genus Dermacentor; species Dermacentor albipictus. The sequence goes on along the minus strand of NW_027225580.1, from coordinate 3,657,602 downwards.
TTTCGTAGTAACGAACTGAATGTCCAGCAGTTTAAAGAAGGCAGTGAGAACCAATGAGTGTTCGTGCTTTTACGTGCAAGTGGGCCCGCGAAAATATGGAATAGATGAAGGTAACCTCCACTAACTTGGTAAGGCAACAGAAATTCATGAGTGACATTAAGCTAGAAAATTTATGTTAGAGTATCTTTATCCAAGTGAAATATCAATAGCAAGTACTGATATAAAGCAGGAAACTTATACAAACATTTCATGGGTTGAACAGCACATGGAAGGCATTACCGAATCGTGATCGCCACGTTACCGATATCCTTGAAAAAAGTCTAGAATCATTGCATTCCACCGGTTATGCAATATGGGACATAAACCTGGAGGTTAAAGGGGTGGAGACATCAAAATTTTCGTTCATGCGTTTGTTGATTCAAACGTTGCGTCATGCTTCAGGGAGCACGATACACACAGCGGGATTCATATATATCCGATAAATAATTTAATAATCGCATTATTATACCGAGCGATTTCGGTTTCGGTTTCTGGGCTCCGGGGGATGCTATGACGTCACAGAGGAGGAAACGCAACATGACTTGGTCACGTGGGCCACAAAAAATAGTGGCGTAAAACTATGCTGCGTCGTCTGCTCGCGCATACGCGTGCTCTGCCAGCAGAGGTCAACTGGCGATTCGAAGTGCATGTCGCGATTATTAAAATTATTGCGAAGAGCGACAACAACGGTAAGAACATATTGCGGCTTGTGAGAGTCGGTGATTCATTCCGAAGCGCCGTTAGCGTTAGCTTCGAAGTGAATCGGAAAAGGCCTAGCCACGATATCGGCGGCGCCGAACGATCAGAGGCGGTGAAGCTGCCGTCGGTGCACAGAGTGACCACTCCTCGTACGCTGATTGGCCGCTTCGCCGTACGGCTGCCGCACAAATGGGTCCCGGGCCCGTGCTCTCTGCGGCTAGGAAATATCGCCGTGCGCAAGCAAAACCGCCGTCGCACGGGGGCCCCCGAACGGCAAACGGCGTGCGGCGAGTTTCGGTGCCGGTAACGTGGACGGGCCTTCACACTGAGAAAGGCCAAGCGAAGGACAGACCGCTCCGAGCTGCCGAACTATGCGACTATACGAGGAGAGAAGCGGACAACACGAACGCCGCATATCCTGGTCCCTTTCGGAGTCGGCCGGCTACTGTTTTACACTCAAACGTGCAACGGCCCGTCGGCACGGCAACTCGCCGCACGCAGTTTGCCATTCGCGGGCCCCCGTGCGGCGTTCGTGTTGTCTCTTCTCTCCTCCTGTGTCCGTGTCTGCACGCCTTACCCCTTCTTTGCATTAAGAAAGGATTTCTATATGCTTGCCCTTACAAAAATCATTGCAGACTTGCTGCAGAAATTCTGCATACCCCGAGTCACCCGGGATGCAGAATATCTGAAGACAGGTGACAGACTTTCTGTCACCCCCTGTCACCTCCCAGCGCCCAATTGGTACACCCTTTCTGCAGAAATTCTGCATACCCCGAGTCACCCGGGATGCAGAATATCTGAAGACAGGTGACAGACTTTCTGTCACCCCCTGTCACCTCCCAGCACCCAATTGGTACACCCTTTCTGCAGAAATTCTGCATACCCCGAGTCACCCGGGATGCAGAATATTTGAAGACAGGTGACAGACTTTCTGTCACCCCCTGTCACCTCCCAGCGCCCAATTGGTACACCCTTTCTGCAGAAAGTCTGCTCAATCTGTGTAGCTGCAGGATACAGCATTTCTGCAGAAAGTCTGTCGAGATTGTGGTCACAGGATTACAGCATTTAGGCAGACATTAGATAGAATTTCTGTAGCCCCACTATGGGGAACTGGCATGCATGCATGCAATAAAATAACAGACGCAATAGTATTCTTTGCACATTTTATTTGTCTCCGATTTCTTCCGGGCTGCTTGGTTGGGACCAAGAATATCGCTTCCAAGGAATGAAGTAGTGAGTACCGACATCTCATGTGAGTGGCAGTGACCGCCTTGCACACACCTTGTCGCAGCATGCAAATCATATGCTTTGACGCGCTGTTCAGCCTGCAGAAGTGCCGCAGGCTCCCAAGTGATGTAGATTCCTCTGGCTCACAAAATCGTGACATCCCTAAACAAGAAGAAATGTTCAGTTTACTGTAAAGTTAACCCTGCTGAAACTGTAAACTTGTGACATTGTGAAAAGTCTCGTACAAACAGCTACATGAAGCTGCATGGTTGCACAAATACCCGATTATTATATCACAGGCAGTTAACATGTAAATGGAACTGGAGCAAACATGAATCAACTATAAAAAACTTCACACAAACGCACGTCTGTACCAAGTCAAATGCGAATTGCACAACCAGAAAACTCGTTAACACATGATAAGCGTTCGAAAACCTAATTTATTTATGCGGTGCAACAAAGCCCTGCCCCAAAGGACGATGCATTGAAAAAGAACAGACTCTCTCTTTTTCAGGTGAGAAAACAATTTTTTCCATTAAAGATAGATACTGTTGTTGAAATCTCGGAACCATTTACAAATACACGAAAACACATGACACCCAACGCAAGAAATACAGGCTGTCTGAAGACACTATATAAATAAAAGAACTTACATACAAGCTAAAATCTGGCCATGCGTTGTACACAGCAATCGGGTGCAATCTCGCGCAGCCGTTAGCTGTGAACACGACAAATCGACGTACCTCTAGAAATGGCTATACGATTTCTCGCTGAAAAATTACGTACAGAAATAGTAACTTTCCCTGCTTGAATTTTCGCGCCTACTCAAATCAAGCAGTCCCCGGCGCAAGGAAACTTCACAGCAAATAGTCGATAGATTTTGGCAACATCACGTTTTAGGGCAATTGTCATCAAACTTCGCTAAATGCGCCCTGCGACAAGAACGAACATTCGAAAAGCACGATCATTTTTGTCACGTTACTAATCACCTTGTTACTCGTACAGAAATGCCCACTTCACGGACTACAAAAATGCGCGCACGCGCCGGACTTACCTTTCTAGGCGTGCTCGGTAAACGAGTCTCCGTGACAGCTGCTGCCGCATCGCACAGGTACCGCAGGAAGGACAGTCGGTGCACGGTGCCTCCAGCGTCAACAGCGTAGAATTGCAGATGAACTACAGCACGTGATAGCACAACTTTCAAAATATTCTTCCGCGCACTGTAATGGAATGCGAGCGCAGCGAGAGTACCATCGGCTTTTCATGAGCCGGTAACAAAGAAAGCGCGACCGGGTCATAACTACGATAATTGGCATCGGCACACCACACGGAAAACACTGAGAGCTACGTTATGCAGTCACAGGGGTTTTGGATCATTAATACACACAAAAATCGCCACAATTCCTCTCGGCACGGCATGTTCACTACCTCATCGGTCGCCGTCACTGCGGCGTGCACATGGCGTGCACGCGTGCACGCCGTGACTTGTCGGTGACCAGGCGCAGACGGGAAAATATACTGACCCGTAATTTTACCGGTGCTCGCGGCCAGCGCCTCCTGGGGGCCGGCGCCGAAAGCAACCACGCAGTCGGTGGTCGGATGGATGGTGTCGGCGTCGCGCGGTAGATATGTCCTTAAATTCAGGCTGCGGTTCGAGCCATAGTATAACTGCTGCATTTTATGTACGTTATGTAACACGCCAGTATTACCTTATTACCTTATTAATTATTAATTATCTATTTTAATGTCTTATTTTATTTTTATTATTTTATAATTATTAATTACCTTATTTCAATTAGTACTAAATAATTGATTTATATAACTGCCATTATCAGACTGTTCTTGTAGCAATCAGTGACAAAGTTTTCAAAATGTTAAAATGGCAAAACAGAGCGCAATGATAAAATGTGTCATGGTTCAGGATGCGCACACGTGTGTGTGTGTGTGATTCGTGGGTGGCTGGAAGGTGAAGCCGCTTTAACTGTTATTTATAAAATGTGTCATGTAGAATATATATATATATATATATATATATATATATATATATATATATATATATATATATTTGGCATGCATATTACATACAAGTCTACTTACTTGCCGTCCACACAGTGTCTGCAGACAATATGCAGACAATCTGTAGACTAGCTCTACATGGAGGTGACTGGTGGGTGACTCAGGGGTGACTGAAAGGTCAGACCTATTGAACCGTAATTATAAAATGTGTCATGGTTTAGAATATGTATATATATGCGTTTATATATAGATATACATCTACACACACACACACTCGCTGGGCATGCATATTACAGACAAGTCTACTTGCAGTCCGCACGGTGTCTGCAGACATTCTGCAGACTAGTTCTACGTGGAGGTGACTGATGGGTGACTCAAGGGTGACTGAAAGGTCAGACCTATTGAACCGTAATTATAAAATGTGTCATGGTTCAGAATATGTATATATATGCGTTTATATATAGATATACATCTACACACACACACACACACTCGCTGGGCATGCATATTACAGACAAGTCTACTTGCAGTCCGCACGGTGTCTGCAGACATTCTGCAGACTAGGTCTACGTGGAGGTGACTGGTGGGTGACTCAAGGGTGACTGAAAGGTCAGACCTATTGAACCGTAATTATAAAATGTGTCATGGTTCAGAATATGTATATATATGCGTTTATATATAGATATACATCTACACACACACACACACACTCGGTGGGCATGCATATCACAGACAAGTCTACTTGCAGTCCGCACGGTGTCTGCAGACATTCTGCAGACTAGCTCTACATGGAGGTGACTGGTGGGTGACTCATGGGTGACTGAAAGGTCAAAACTATTCAACCGTAATTATAAAATATGTCATGGTTCAGAATATGTATGTATATATAGATACATATACATATTCACACACACTCACTGGGCACGCATATTACAGACAAGTCTACTTGCAGTCCGCACGGTGTCTGCAGACATTCTGCGGACTTAGTCTACAGAAAGGTCGACTCTACAGATAGGTGACAGGGGTGACTGATAGGTGACTCATGAGTGACTGAAAGGTCAAACCGATTTTTGTAAGGGTGTAGCTTGGTCATAGTGGAGGCTATGCTCGGTCGCTCGGCTCAGCAGGCTCGGCATTTCATCGCTACTCATCATACGTCACGTTTTTGTGCCGGTGTGCTATGACGTCAATATTTTCGTTCCTCCTCTGTGACGTAGTAGCTGCCGCGCTAGCGATGGGTCTCGACTACAAGAAGGAGTTTTCAATGACTTTTTGGAGCTGAATTAAAATTATTTCGAAATGTTTGCAGCGTCCGATACCTCGTTCGGGGTGTCCTTGCATACCGAAGCAGCCTACAACATGCTTTTTATAGCCTCAAAATTTGGTGTCCCAACCCCTTGAGATGTCACGGACTGTGTAGAAAGCGAAGTAACAAAAATTGTTGCAGATAGCATTAAGGCAGGAAGACAGTGGCGTAGTAAACCGTGGCAACTGATATGCTAGTTGAGATTAAAAAAGAAAGGAATCGGCAGGCAGGTCATGCACGTATTCGATCACTTGTTGCCAATTCATATCAGGTGATTACATAAGCATTACAGAATGAATGTCAAGGAGAGAGAACTACAGCCAAGGATGGTAGAAAATTGCGTAATGGGACAAGAATATGATGTTTGTAGGCATAGGATGCAATCAGCTCGTATAAGACGGGATTGTAGGGTGAGACATTTGTTTTGCAGCGAACAAAAATAGGTTTGTGGTGCTGACAGTAGAGACTCGTGAAGGTGCAGGGCCACCTCAGCTGCTGGCACACTAATCAACATGACAATTGGCTCTGAAAAAGAAAACCCCAGTTTTGAAAAATAAAGCAATGTTGTCCCAACGCATTGTTTTACTATGCATACTACACTAGAGGCTTCCACATTTAAGGGCACTTGGTACTAATAGTGCAACGAGCATTTTTCTTTGTAAATAATGGTTTGTACGTGGCTGATTCATTCCAATACACTTTTTTGCAGCAAAACATTCTGCTGCTGGAGCCACTCAACCGCCTGGTGGCAGTAGGCGAGCGCCAGGCACGTGCTCTTGAGAGTGTGGCAAAGGTCCAGAGGGCTGCTCCGCAACAGTAGTATCGGTGCCCTCACTGCTCTCCTGTCGAGCCCACAGAAGGCACCTTATAAAGGAGCTTTCAGTTTAATATTTTGTTTATTATTCAGGAACATGAATAAAATTATTGCAGTAAACATTGTGCTGTGCATATTAGGAGACTTATAACATGCACTTTGTGTCCCTTCAAAATAGGCAAAAACGTAAGACAACCTGTGCCACTCTTGGACCATGTAAATAAAAAATACACTAATGCAGCATACACGTCATCATGCTGTTTGTTCTTTCTATGTGCAAGAATACAGTGCGTGTTCATTAGCCACAAGATGAACGGTGTGTGTAATTCACAATGAAGAAAGGAAACAGCAGGAGCTTAATAATGCTATCACCTATAGACTGTGCATATGACTGCAACACTCCCCAATTCAAATGTGCCATGCATTTACAAATTACATGCATGTTCGATACCACATATTCTTTAACATTGTCTTATAATTGCATGTACCATATTTCACACATCTTAAGCCCTTGCATAGCACACTTCTGATGTATCCATTTCATAGGCCAAATAATTGCACACTTTGTCCTTTTGTGTTGTATGAAAAGCAGCATCCTTTACAGTCGGATAAAACTTCAGAAGACAGGAGAGGCCCCACCCAGATGACCAAAGCGCAGCAGCCGATTGCCTACACGTCTAAAGAAATAGTCCCTCTCCAACGAGCAATATTAGTCTGTCTGGCGGCACGATATCAGTCTCGAGTGCGTGCCCATTGGTGCAGGCTTGTGTTCACCTGCCTTAAAGTGCAGATTCCGCAGCCTCCTAAAGTTGTATCCGACTACAGAAACACGTAATGCCTTGCACCAGTTGCATAGGCTTCTGCAATTTGATAGCACACAATGATCAGGAGCAGAAATCTATAAAGGCATCCAAGCAAAGCCGGCTGGCCACACTTCCATTATGAGGGGCTGAAAAAGGTCTCGCCAAATATTCCCATGACGTCCTTGAAAAAGAGGTGGTGTTTGGCACTTCTTTAGAATCAAAAACAGATTACACTGAATGTTGTGTAGCACGTCAAAACAAACTGAGCTTGGTTATTTGCACAGCATGTAATGGGAGGTCGAGCTTCACATAGGAAACAAACTGCTCTGTCCAGTACAATTTTGAGGCCGGTATGGCACCTATTATGGCACCGGTATGGCACCTATTATGTCAACAGTATCTATATACAAATTACACTTTTCACAGGCCATTGATTTCACCATTATTTTTGTGTGATGGTTCTTTCAATCAGCGCTTGTATTACATGAGCAGGTGGATTTGAAAGCAAAGCTTTGTTTGCAAACCTTCCGACTTCCATAAGTGTGTGGCAAGGCACTGGCATGTTGTCGAATAGCTCACACTTCCTCGGTCCTGCACCAAAGAAGCCCAATGCTCTATTTTAAGTTGGATCGCACAACAATTCAACGGCACACAAAGGAGTGTAACACACACAGCAAAGCATTCTGCTGTGTGTATTTCTCTTTGTGCCCCGTCGAATTGTTGTGCAATTAAACTTCAAGCTTCTATACCAATACACCGTCTTCAACCTCACCAATGCTCTAGTTATTAGGCCACAATGGTGCACATCTTTGAAATTTCCCAACACAAATTAGTTCTCCAAAAAATCACAAATGTTAAATTTTGCAGCACAGCTGTATGTATGAACGTGCCATATTCTTTACCACTAAACTCACAGGAATCAAAGAGGCAAGCATTAACGAGCCTTGCTGCCGCCGTTACCATTATCATCATGACACCAATGGAAAGACAGTGCCACGTTTCAGTAAAGGGAGTGCTGGAGGGAAAGGTGTGACAGCGAGGGCTTACAATAAAAATAACAGTTACGAGACATGTTCAATGCCAACATATGCTGCATGTCGCTCAGCCTACTTTGGCAATGCGGCAAGTGTTTACTCGTTTGGGCATATCACGTTTTGTGTAGTTATTGCTCTAAAGCTGTACAAATGGTCTATTTGCTCTGCAAGTTTTATTTTTATCATGGTAGGTTAAAGACCCACTTTTCATTGGCATCTGCACCACATTTCTCCCGATATGTAATAATGCCTTGGTGGTTCATGACATCTTCACGTACAGAGAGTTCTGCAGAGTATCGGATGTGCATTGTTCTAATGCTTAAGAATTAGAGCCCCATTATGAGACGAAAATATACAATTTATCCATCCAAAATAACGCCGCCCCCCCCCCCAAAAAAAAAAGAAGATGCACTGAACCTCTGGCACATGCATCGACAGTGAACAGAGCAAACAATCTGAAGTATTTTCTTCATGCAAGCCAACACACTAAGATTCTCAATGCATTTTCATTTCGCCACAAATGCATAGGCACAACCGGCTTGGCGCAACATCCACATCTCGCGCTGCAACAAATTGTGCAATGCCTCGCTGTTTCATAGTGCGGCCGATAGATTACGCATGACCAAAATTCAGCATTGTGCATACTTAGTAACTTCACCAATGAAGAACCCCAAGTTCTTTATGAGATTAGGATTCATAGGTTACTTCACACAATTAGTGATATCCATTTATCTATTTATACTTAACCCCTTTCCCAAGAAAGTGAGCCATTTGGAAGGCACCCTGACAGATAAATAGAACAATCGACAAAAAGTGATCAACCAGCGAAAAAGTCTGTTAATCACAGTAACGCTGACATTGAAGGCGCCTTAATTCCTACGTACGTTCCTTCGACACACCCGACTACGTTCGTAATGTTCCCACGAAGTGGGAAGCATTCTTTTATATATGCCCGCTCCGCCGCAGTATTCTGGAAAGCTAGCCACCGCTTACGCACTGCCGCATCGATAAGCGCGTCAGACACATCTCTGACACAGTGGCTAACAGTAGTTTGATGGCGTCCGATGTAACGCTCGGCGCCGACGCTTCCCTGAAAACTCCCAGTCCCGTAGAAACGGAGGGCACAGATGACTTGCTCTAAGACGGTGAGCGAATGAAGCCCGCCACGCTGTCACCGCAGACGAGAGTCTTCGCCTCGCTCGTCACACAGCCAGCACACTGATGTCTTCGACAGGCGAAAATGACGCTGAAACTCCCCGCCGGTCATGCAGGTGAACGGGTCCGGACGGTCATACTGACGCTTGCTGCCGCTGGATGCAATGCCGCTGCCGCTGCTGCTGCCGCCGCCATGTTCCCGAGTTGAACTCGGAGGGGGTTTCGCGATGTACGAGTTTAGCACGAGTTCGCCTGTCAATTAAAACCAGAGGTCACGCCCCGCGCGAGGCATGTAACTATTGCGCGCGCACCCACTACAGTTGGGCCACGCCCAACTTATCTGCCGGCAACAGCGACGCGGTGTCGAGCTGAGAGGCATCAACAATCTTGACCGCCGACATAAAACACGCACAACGCACTGTCATCGGTGATGTACTGAGCACCACTATCGAAAACAAAGCGTTGACTGTCGCTGGCACACATCTCGGGCTGAGATGGCCGCACAACACGGTTTCATTGCCTGCATTGCGGCGCGTAGCGCACAGTAAATAATTATCGGCACGTCACTGTAGGTGCTTGCAAGGCGTCGAGGGGGACGACGATGCTGAGGAGGGCTTATTGCAGCAGTCGTTTCAGATAGCTGCTCTGTCATCGGTGATGAAACGGAGCCACAACGTCGTAAACACGATCAGCGTCCGAGAATCGCTCGCTCTTCTAGGCCCAGTGCAATGACATTTCTTCATCACAAGCACTGCGCACTCAACAGTTCCAACACATCTCTCCGTTCGAAATCTGATTTCATAACTGCACACAAGAGTCCTCACCTGCCAAAATGCGAGTGCTGCGGTGTCGTTACGATATCCATCTGCGATCGCTGCTGGCTCCAGCAGAGGTAATCCGCAAGCACCTTCGACTGCACAACACACTCATATACTGCGTACGTGCGCTCAGAGGCGCCTTCACTGGGCAAGCGATGACAAGCGATGAATTCTGTCGCTGGGGAAGCACGCACATTTCGCAATGTATCGCAAAGGCTTCGCGCGCAAAGATAAACTGGTACATTTTCACTGAACTGCGACACTACGCACTCTAAAATAACATACCGCCATTTTACAGCGACAGCTGTTGTGTCGTTTTTAGTTGGTAAAGCGGGGGCCTTAATAGCCTAGTGAAGCGCCTGCGATGAACAGCCGTACCGCGGCGCTGCGTTTCTATTCCCCTAATAGAGAAAGAGTGGCCATGACCCTCCATGGATCATGACCGACTTTATTGAGAATAGCACTGCAGCGCCCCTAGGCGACTTATCACCGTATGAACGCCCTCGTGCGTGCGACCCGTTTCAATGTACCGCTTCTAAGCTTTCGCCTCCCTGTCGCCACTCACGGCAAGATGTGCAAAATTTAATAATTTGCTCGATCTCCGTTTATCATCACAAATTTCTAGCATTGAAAACGAAAAACAGATACCTAAAGAAATAAAAATGTGATTTATTTTATTTGTCGCATTTTAACGTATTCGTTTGAGTGAAAGTGTAGGTGCAAGAATGCGCCGCATGTACCCCGTTCGCATTCGATGGAGGATAGATAGATAGCGCCCGAAAGATGAGGCACGCCCTTGACGCGCCCGGGAAAGGCGTGGCAAACGGCTCACGGCAAGTGTGCTAACAGACAGCGGGGCAGTCACGGTATCGCTAAGTTGCGATAATCCGTTGATAACAATACGCGGCGCTGGCGCGTTCCGTTGTGCAGCCTTCTGCGCTTGAAACGTGGAAGCAGCGTGCCGCGCAGGGTGCGCTCATGTTGTCATACGCGACTTTCTGTCTACATATTTTTTGCCTGCACCTTCGGCCCGTTGCGCGCTATCTCCGTTCACTGACTGCCGTCGAGCAAATCGGGCAAAACTCGGGTGAACGAGAAACTCGGGGCATCCTGCATAGCACCCCTGGGCTCCGTTGGTATAGCAGAAAAGAAGAAACACGATGGACGCACGTAAAAACACGTTCTTTTTTACTGTCAGACGCTTGGGATGATGGGCCAGCTTTCCTTAGTGACCTGACGCAGGCTGGCTGGTCACCGGCGAAGGCTGGCCCACCAGCCGAAACGTTACGTTTGACAGTAAAAAAGGGCCTGTTTTCACCTACGTCGTGTTTATTCTTTAGTGCTATATATATATATATATATATATATATATATAGCACTGCCGCCGCATAACCGCCGCAGTACGCATGCGTTGCACCACCCATTGTGTTATGGCGACGGCTATCGATCCATCCACTAAATTGGGTATTTTATGTTGACTACGTCTAGCCCTGGTAGTGTTAGCCAGCGCCATTCACGCCCATGGTGTGCGGACGTGGAAAATTCATTTCTTTACCCGATGGCGCCACGTAACAGGTGAACTCAGGAGAGCAAGCACGTGCCTAAAAAACCCTCGTATGCTACGTAACTGACTTCAAGGCTTCCAGATTCCAGACCCTCGCTTTGAATTAACGAGCGAAGGGAAACCGAAGGTCTCGATTTCTTTAATCATGGCTACGCGATCAATATGGTCATTTAGCAGAGTGTCGGTATCGACAAATTGGTGATTGATGTTTTTGGGAAGTCTCAGCAAGCAAAACAGTAAACTTGAAGTAAGGGACAGCACGAAGAGCTTACCCCGCTTGAAGACCGCTTCGTGTTGTTCCTTCCTTGATGACATGACATGACAAGAACTTTTTTGAGTCCTGAGGGACTGAGATCTCGGGGAGCCAAAACCGAAGGCTCCCGAAGATCAAGTCGGTGGCTCCGCCCACGATGGGACCGGGAGATCAAGTCCCGCTGCAATGTCATGGGCCCTCTGGACAGCCTGGAGTTGAATGTGGAGATTGCTGCTCTTGGGTGGAGAGGCGTTAAGGGCTGGGCACAACCAGAGCATGTGGTCAAAAGAGCATGAGTCATGACCACATTTGGGGCACGACTGTGAGTGTTCAGGATCTATCTGGTTATGGGATCGAGGAGTGGTATACGAACGGGTTTGCAGGATTCTGAGTGTGGTAGCCTGAGGTTTCTTCAATTTGGGGTGAGGGGGTGGAAATGTCCTCCTGCCTAGTCGATAATGGGAAACAATTTCGTGGAAAGTACATAATGGATCTTTGCGGATGTAGATTTCGTTCCGAGCCTGGCTACCCGCGACAGCGCGGTGCGTGAAATCGCACGCTCTCCGGTGCGCCTGCTCGTTAGGATTTCATTCAAGCGGGTTAATTGAGCTATCTAGATGGGCTGGGAACCACGAGATTTGGTATCCTCGTTCGCTGCTCTCCCTAGTCCTTTGGAGAGCTTTAATCACAATACTGTTCGCCTGTTCAGATATGATACCGGACGAGAAGGATCTAACCGCCGTGCGCGAGTCCGAGAAGACGATAGCGGGAACTTTTGAGCTGTGAAAAGCCAGAGCGATCGCCGCTTCCTCTGCCACATGGGCAAACTTCGTATAAACAGAGGCTGCATTGACCAGGTTGCCCCCCGCGTCTACCACCGAGATAGCGAACTTATCCCCACTGTCATATCTGGCAGCATCGACAAAGAGGGCATCTAGTTTCTGCTGCTTGATCTTTTTAGGGATAGACTTGGCTCTCGCGAACGTTCTACCCTCGTTATGCACTGGGTGTATGTTTCGTGGGATAGGGTCAACCGTGATGCGGCTCAAGCTAACTTTGGTCGCCGGTTCATGTCTGGGTTGGATTCCTGCTTCTTCTAAAATCTTAATCCCTGGCTTAGTGGATGAAAGTCTCATTATCTGAGCCGCTGTGTGAGCTTCTATTAGCTCATCGATGGTGTTATGTAGTCCTAGCTCCAGCAGCTTCACTGTGTGTGCTTGTGGACTGTGGAAGGCCGAGCCCGCGCTTGAGGCCGGTTCTGATTAGGGAGTCGAGCTTGGGCTTTTCCGCTTTATCCTAATTGAGGTACGGCGCGATGTAGATGACATGACTCAGGAAGAATGGCTGATAAGCTCTGAGCAAATTGTCCTCTTTGAGACCACCTATTCGATTTAAAACGCGGGCTGCAAGTCTTAGGACATTATTAGCCTGTCCAGTTAGCCTGTTGAGGGCCGTCGAGTTACAGCCCGTGGCATCAATGAGGAGAGCTGGCAAACTGACCTGGTGTGCCGTTACCGTTGGCGCTTCATATTTTGAAAGGAGACCTAGAAATTTAACCGAGTCCATCCTCGGTATGGAATGCCCATTTTTAGCTCGAATTTCTATTGGTAGAGTTTCCAGAGGCGCAAGATTTGTGACCCCCTGCCTGGACTGGCGGTATAACAGTAGCTATGATTTAGCGGGGGAGATTTCAAGGCCTGTGTTTGAAAGAAAACCTTCGGCAGCCTCCAACGCGCTTTGTAACGAGTGTTTCAGCGTGGCTAGCGATCCGCTCGGCGCCCAGATCGTGATATCATCCGCATAAATGACGTGACCCACGTTCGGGATTGCAGCGAGGCGAGCGGAGAGTTTGTGCATGGCTACATTAAATAAGAGTGGGGGAGAGGACCGAGCCCTGCGGGGTGCCGCAGGTGGCTAGCTCGTAGGGTCCTCCCGTGACCATGCCTAGTCGAAGGTGTGCCTTGCGATCCGCGAGGAAAGATCTGGTGTAATCATGAAACCGCTGGCCCAAGTTGAGAGACGAAATCTCCGTCAGGATGTGTTTTTGTGCGACCCTGTCGAAGGCCTTGGAGAGGTCCAGTGCGAGGATCCCTCTCACGTCACGAATAGGGTTATGAAAGATTGCTTTCTTAAGCAAAAGCATAGCGTCCTGTGTGGACAACGCCTGTCAAAAGCCGATAAGGTTGTGTCTAAAGAGCTCCTTGTTTTTAATACGTTCAGTGATCCTGTTATGTATCGCGTGCTCCGCAGCCTTGGCGATGCATGATGTAAGGGAAATAGGCCGCAGATTATTTATATGTGGCGGTTTTCCAGGTTTGGGCATGAGTACCACTTTTGCGGTATGCCAGTTTATCGGGGCCTGTCCACTTTTCCATACCTCATTTATTTTGGCCGTGACTATCCCGATAGCCCTATCTTCTAGGTTCCTGAGGCTTGATCCCTCATGTATCGTGTTTTTTTTGCTTGCGGCAGCATCCCAAATTCATGGTCATTTACATTAACATGCTATTAACAGGGATATTTAGGAAAAGTAGCTGGCGCACTTTAAAACTCGGAATATGCACAACCTTCTAACAAACAAGTGATTTATTACTCCTCCGCTTCGGCACGTAAGCGCAATTTCATTCGATGGCCTTTCCGCCCCGGACGCCTACTCCATGAAATCTGTGAACCAGAAGTTTTCGGGCTTCAATAACGTTGACGTTAAAGCCTCCCATTATTATAATCGACATATATGGGTCGCAAGCATTGTTATCTCACTTCAGAGTCTTCCGCGGCACGTCAATCCATAATATGCGTGATTCTCTTTCTCGTCTTCTCGTTTTGCGGCATATCGAATACGTTCGGCCTCCGCACGGCGCCGTTTACGTTCATCCAGATCCGTGGAAGGGTACTTATTCAAGCAACTCATAGTGGAGAATCGAGGGAAAGCCACGACGGAGCGCCCCTATTACACCACCGCGAAGCGCGTATGTACCTCCTTTGTAGAACTATTCGTGAGGCGTACCGTCACCCATTGGATTGCATCCCCTAACACCATCTTTCTTCATCGTCAGCCATAAGATGTGTGTTCTCATGATTTTAGCAACTAATTGTTGCTTTGCGACTAGCCTAACGTTGCTGCTATGCGACATTACTGAGGCGCCCAGTAAGCGGTACCTTTACTCGGCATGAAAACACGTTAGGAACAATACCCTACGTGTTTTACCTTGTAGAATGGCGGGAACGAACGAGTTCTGTGTATTTTTTTCTTTATCGACACGCGGATGCGCTTGCCTGCTCTTTATACGCAAACTGTTGCTATGCGACGTGACTGGCGCGCCAAGCGTCTCAAGCACCGTCTTGCACGGGTTTAAATTGAATTCTAGAGTTTTACGTACCCAAACCCGGATATGATTGTGAGACACGCCGTAGTGGGAGACTCCAGATTAGTTTAGACCACCTGGGGTTCTTTAGTGTGCACTCAATGCAAGGTACACGGGCTTTTTTGCATATCGCCGCCAACGAATGCGGCCGCCGCCGCCGCCGCCTGGATTCGATCCCGCGCCATCGGGCTTAGCAACGCCCAAGCCGCTATGCCACCATGGCGGTCACCTTGCCTTTTCAGGAATGCATCCATGATCGATCGATCGACTTTCAATCTCCGGATGTCGGTCGGCCGGTCGGCCGGTCGGTCGGTCCGTCGTTTCGTCCGTCCGTCCGTCCGTCCGTCAATCCGTTCTACGCCGGTGGGCCTGCCAGTGCCTACCAACTTGAGCTGTTGGGCATTACGCTCGAGTTCGCGTTGCCGACGTGGTCGCGGCATCGTCTTCATTCGAGCTCCGTCATCGGACTGTCGCCTCTTGTCTTGCTTCTCGCGGACCACCTGCGCCGAGCTAGCTGGCGTCCGTAACAAGATCCCGGTATGTCGGCTGCGGAACACCAGATGCTGCATGGTTGCCTCCGCACGAATAGCGATTCAAAAGCAAGAGTACACGCCGCCCGACCCCTGAGGCTCACGAAGAAGCTCTTGGAAGACAGCTGCTTCGTCGAGTAACGTGTCGACTCGGACATTGTGTTCCGCAGGGGTTTACTTGAGCAGCTCGAGAATTGCGTACTACTTGGGTACTATTTGGAACGGAGGAAGTTGAACGTGTTCGCAGTAATCTAGCACCTAGGCAAACCCACGTTCCTTCTGATCCTCAGCATGCCCGGACTCCACAATGAGCGCCTGTTTGAAGTAACTCATCGAGAGAGTCAAAGAGCTGGTCTAGGCCCAGCGCAGCAGGGTCGACACCATAGCCAGCTACGTGCAAGATGCTTAGCATAACTTCTATTTCCATGGTACGCAACATATGGATATTTTTAATTGATAAATTTATTTATATAGTGCAAGTGACAATTAAAGTTACACGTACTGCTCGAAGTTGGCCAGAAAGGAACAACCCACGGAGTGGGGACAAGAGCCAATGAAAGTTAGTTTTGTGAGTGCACCGTCATACACCTTTTCAACGACGCAAATAACCGCAGCATATGGCCTCTGTAAATGGAAACCACCACGATCGCTTCCTCAAGATTGCAGAGCGCACGGACCATAAAGCGAATTTCAGCCACATAAAGTGCGTTTTATGAAGCCATTTTTAAAACAACTTAAGTTCCAAGTCACTAAAGACGTACTCACCGAATTGTTCTATCATGCCGCTAGAAAACATCGCCGGTTGCTAAACAGACAAAAATGCCGCTAAATCTCGCGACAATATCCATAAAATTGCAATTGCACTGGCTGGGGTTCTTGTAGGAACTTGTCGAGAGGTTAATACCTTTTTGCTGTTTTCTGCGCATATGGAGACAAATATTCGTTTCGAGCAAGTAGCTTGTTAACAATAAAATGCTGCAGAAATTTAAAAGATTTAGGCGTTATGAAGGCACAGGAGGAAATTTCTCAACTGCCACCGAAGGCTCTGAATCCCTCCATCGCGCAGTACATTAATGAGCTCAAGTGTCTCTAGCATCGGAAGCAACGCTCCAACGTTCATTTTCGCTCACCGCCGCTACTTTTCCGGATTTCCTTGGACAGTCCACTGGTATAACTTCAGAGGTAATGGTGCTCACCACCGTGGGGCCGCCATGTTAGGATGGCCGCCAGCAATCTTGTCATACCACCATCATCCCTGAAGTGAACGTAGCAAGTGAAACTGCACGTTTCGGTAAATAGATACACCAAGCTGTTCGAGGGCAACAATGGTTGAGCAGTCAGACTGAGACGTCATATTCAACTTCTGGGTTATAGTGAGGATGATGATGATTTCTATTGGCATTCCCTTCGAAACGGAGGGCCGTCAAACAGTCACCTACAGCAAGCTTTGCTTGCATCATGCCTCAGCATTTGGCGCTGGTGATCCGAAACTTACCTGACACCGCATTTTACCGCTAATGGCACATTGCAACAAGTGCACGTTTGGATGCATTCATGCCAGCAAACAGCATTATTGCACCGGAACGAATACTTCAATGTGAGAGCAGCGTCAAGCGCTTTCAGTAATTGTCTGCTTGGCAACCAAAAAAATCATATGTAAGGCCAGTGTAGTGTGTGACCGCCCACGCAGGGTGCGGTGCGCTGGGCCCAAGCATCGACGTTATGGCAGTTTAGAGACGGCAGTGTAAAGGTCGACTGCTGTTTTTCTTTGTCAGAGTAGTGCATACAGGCTATTGTCAGTGAGCAGTAACCACAGGCCAGTATTCGCAAGATAAAGACCCACGCCGTATATAGCACATATGAACGCGTGCACATTGATGGCTAGCACACAGCTCGAGAAGGGATCCACGATGCATGCACTACCATACATGGTATTGTAAACTTCAGGGCGCATTAGTTCTTCAGGAGCTCGAACAAGGCAGGTTGACCAACTGCGCCAAGCAACCTTCACGTAACGAGCACATGCGTGGACGCCGTGGCGGAGTGCTTAAGGTGAGGGCATACATGACCGGAGGCCATCCAAACTTCTCGGGGTTACCACTACATGAAGACATACTTTTATACATGTAAGAGATTTTATAAGAGTCATTACTGCGGACTAATTTGTAAAGAAGGAACAGACATGAGCGTAACAGTTGCTGAAAAAACAATGACCACAAAACTCTCCCGCATTGAGTATCCGACAAACTTAACCTCAAACATAAATGAGGTTCAGGTGAACATTGTTGACCTAGCTCAGAATTTCTACAAGGGCGAATCAGAAAGTATTTGCTCCTAGTTTTTTCAGTTCTTTCTTAAAGCCAAACAGCGGCTGGAATGCGAATCTGCCAGCAGCTCCGCGACGCGGCACTGCTGTCACTTGTTGAAGATGGTGGTTCTGCTTCACACGTCCGCGGCGGGTACGAGCAGAGAAGTGCGATTTTGATTTATATGGAGCAAAGGACGAACGCCCACTAAACCCGCAGCGAAACGTAGCCCACGTATGGAGAAAGGTGTCTCGCTTTGAGTAGTGTGAGGTGGTGGTGTTCTGAGCTCGCCAAAGGCTGTGAAGGTCTACATGACAGTGAGTGTTTGGGAAGGCCACGTGCGTCGCTGACTGTCGACAAGGGCATCTGAAATTTAGTGCTGCGATGGCACAAATGTCTTAACCGGTGTGGGGACTATTTGGGAAAAAGTCTAAGGTACGTAGGATAATACATCATATTTGTAATTATCTGTATGTACCTTATTTCGGCTAATAAAATATAGGGTCACGGACTCTCTTGTTCCCATTCGTACCATTTGGCAACCTTACCTTACCTTCACTTCACTTTCTGAGACTGCGTTCAATTTGAGTCTCTGGTCGACTTCATCAGGAGGGAAGCGCGTGAGGTAACCCACTTCTAGTTCTCAATAGACATTCCGTTTAACAATTTGAGTGGACGTTTTGCAGCATGACATGCAGATCGTATATGAGTCTCGATCAATACTTCGCTTAAAAATCTGCATTGGTTACCGCAAAATAAGAAGTTCCTTAGACAAAATGTAGTGTTATTAGTTCAGTGTGACCCAAGTTTTGACAAGCATTGTACTTTTGTTCAGAAATGACATTTGAGGGTATTTTGTCCCGACTAGCGGAATGATCGCTGCGATGCCGCAATAAAGACCACGCGCGAGCCATCTCGTGCACGCGGTCACGCGCAAGCCTTTAGCAGCACTGGGAGCTGCAAGCAGATTGGTCAGCGCTTCAAACGCTCCTATTGGAGAGCATGTCAGACAGCGCTTCCTGTGCCACCGATGAGCGCCGGTAACCGCTGGTAGCCTGAATGTACTCACAGTGCGCCACAAGGGCTCTCGCGTTCATCGTATACCACAATGCATCCACTCGGGGCCCTCAGCGCTCACCGGCGGCGCAAAAGAGCGTATCGCCTCTCAATCGGCGATCACTGCGCCTATAATGTCACGATATATGCTCCTCGCACAGCTGCACAAGGGTGTGCTCGTTTCACGCGCGTCTACTTGCTGAAAAGCCAACTGCATGGCTTTGTATAGTACAGAAGCTAAAATAAAAAAATTATTAGAAGGAAAATTAGACATCCACCTAATCATAGCAATTGATACAAAAAAAAAGAAAACCTCGCAGTTGAAGAAATACTCGTCCTGTCCCGGGACTGGAACCCGGGACCACCGCTTTTCCGAGGCAGCCACTTTACCATCCGAGCTATAACCAGGCGGCTTGCACATGGCAGGGCGAAGTCATATGTAGCGACAAGTCGAAGCAAAGGCAAGAGTTTGACATAATAGTTCTGCCGAAACCCGCAAGGTGAAGGGAAGTAATTATTTAGTGAAAATGAGACATCCACCCAATCGTAGCACTTGCTACAAAGGAAATCCATACGGGTTCCACGAAATAAAAGCCTCGCCGTCGAAGAAAAATTCGTCCTGGTCCGGGACTCGAACCTGGGATTACCGTCTTTCCGGGGCAGCCGCTCTACCATCTGAGCTAATCTGGCGGGTTTCCGCAGAACCACTGCGTCAAAATAAAAATATGACAACTATTCCACTCTGCGAAGATGGAATGGTTGTCATTTGTTTGAAGTGTCTGATGATGGGAGTTGATGCCTTTGAATTGATGATTTAATAATGACAGTGGCTGATGTTCGATTAAGACTCTTTCTTTTGTGAGGGCAGTCACGATTGCTTCATGATAGCTGTGAAATAGGCTCAGTGATTCGACAGCCACCCTAGAGAGATTCTTGGCAAGAATCAAATCAATGCATGTCTGGTGATGCGCGGTAGGTATCACGGCGTTAGAGTAACATTGTAGGCCAAACTCTTAAATCATGTACTGCATAAACAATTTCTTCTCTGGCTTAGAAATGTCCACGTTGAAATCTCCGTTGATTATCACAGGTGTGGCATCATCCGTTCTAACCCACTGGAAATACGTGCTCATCAGCTCCTTCATTTCCCACTTGCAAGCTGCGGGCGAGATGTACACCGACGAGATCTCGATTCCTTCTTCCGTTGGTATAGCACAAACATCCGCCCAGTTGGTGACAATTCTGTTCATCCCAAGATTGAACGGTTGCCCTTGAATGTCATTCTTTACGTATTCAGCAACACCTGCAGCGCGCAACTCCGCCCGGCGATCCCACACGACTCCGGTGTAGCCGTTCAGCTGGGCGAACGAGTCTGACCACGTTTCCGAAAGACACAGGAGGGGTATCTCGTTCAGGATTGCATCGTGATTGAGGTCTCCCGCGTGCAGATTTAGTGAAAGAATATTCAATGTCGCAACTGCCATCGTATGCGGTTCTTGCAGTAGTGCTTGGCAAGTCATGGTTATCGTAGGCAGGTGGTGATTTTCCAAACGCCTGAACTCGTCTTGCAGAGCTCTGCCCCAGTTTTCTTTTGCACGGTGAAATGTGCGTTACAGGTTCTTGAGCCCCCAGGGGTATGTGCCATTGAGCTTGGACATTTTCTGCACTATCGCCTTGGATCGGGCTAAAGGATGATTTTTTTCTGTTGCCGGACGCCTAAAAAAACGATGGAAGGTCATATACAGCTTTTGCTCTAAAAATATATTAGGGGGTGAAGAGTTTCGGGCTAATTGGTTTGTTCCATCAATTGAAGTCATAGCGCTGGATTGACACGGATAAGCAAGACGACAGGATGTGCTCTAACAATCAGCTGAATTTTATTTCAGAAGATCATGGAAACCCGCTGTGGTTGCTCATTGGGTATGGTGTTATGCCCCGTTCACACTGAGACATTCGGCGTCCGGAACGGCGCCCAGTTCGGCGGAACCCAGTTCGGCGGCGGCGAGATCCGCCGGAATAGCCCCTTCCGCGCCGATCGCTCCCGCACCGATTTTTGCGGCAGCTGCCGCCGGATTGCCTCGCCGCCGCGCGGCGCTGACCAATCGGGGAGCGCGAAACAGAACTTCCAAAGATGGCGGCTGAGTCTCACGTCATGTCGTAGTCATCAAAGTCCGCCGCGACATCCACATCCGAAATGCTGATCGAACTGGTACGCAACCACCCAGTCCTCTACGATAAGCGCCACTTGAAGCACAAAGACAACGTGCAGAAGGACGACTTGTGCCACAACATCGGTCGCGAGATTGGTGGGCGAACCCACCAACGCCGTTGCCGCCGTCTCTTCGGCGAATGCTTCTGCGCGTCATGCATCGCCAGAAAGGTGCTTGCCAACAGGCCGAGCAGTACTGCCTCTTCTTGCTCAGGGTTCATCATTGTCTTTCCAATCAATGGTGGAGACACGCAACATAAACACACGAACTCGACGCGAGCGGAGACAACTGCTGCGCAATTTCGAGCCGCGCGAACATCCGGGACATCCCGCGCTTGATGGGAGGTTAGCATTGTATGGGGCAGATGGCGCTGTATGTCTTTCCGGCGGCGCGGTCCGCAAGCAGTGTGAACTACGCGATTTTCGGCGGCACGAGAATTCCATTCGCTGTAGACGCCGGATTCCTCAGTGTGAACGTACCATTAGGCTGCTGAGCACGAGGTCGCAGGATCGAATCCCGGCCACGGCGGCCGCATTTCGATGGGGGCGAAATGCGAAAACACCCGCATACTTAGATTTACGTGCACGTTAAAGAACCCCAGGTGGTCAAAATTCCCGTAGTCCTCCACTACGACGTACCTCAAAATCAGAAAGTAGTTTTGGCAAGTAAAGCCCTATAATTTAATTTAATTTAAAATCATGCACTTATACCGGCTCAAATGAGTGGAAATTGTCGCTCGCACAACCCTGAATTTTCTGGATAGGCTGTTTCCTTTCTGCTTAGAGTAATCGACGGAGCGCTGACGCAGTTTGCACCTTCTTTTGCATTCAAGCTAGCTTCTACAATATCCATCGTATCTTTATCTGTATTTCTAAACACGACTACACAATCCTGAAACAGTGGTTTACAACCGCAGTCATTACTATGCGCGGAGGCATGCCCATCTCGATAACAGTTCAATTTTTGCTTGTGTTCCCTTAGCCTGTCATTGAGGCATCTGCCTGTCTGCCTTATGTACACTTTGGCGCACGAGAAAGGGAAGCATATAGGACACCTTGCGCGCAGTGTCCCAACGACGGCCGATGGTTATTCGCGGATCCTCGTCGCGTCTTTCTTAACGGATCGGTGGCCTTACTTATGCTTGATAGCTTTTGTGTAGCTGAAGCTACGATGCCCACTTCCACTTTTCGCGCCACCTTCTTTAAACCGTGTGATACCTCATGCATGTACGGTACAACTACCTTCTTTCTAATTTCATGCTTGGGCTCGCGCTTACTACCCGGTTCCGCTGGCTTTTCAGTGCATTTTCTGCCATTGATAAAAGTACGTGGACAGGGTAGCCTGCTTTCAGTAGCCGCTCCTTTCGGGCTATATCCAGCATTTCGGGATACAGCCCGAATAGGGCTGCGGCAGCCAAGATTGAATCCGTGACCTCGAGAGCAGCACCGCGACGCCACAGCCGCTAGGCTACCGCGACGGGTTTACTCTACAACCACCAGTGGGAAATTAGTGCTGCTTGGTTTTTGCTTGAGAGGCTGCACCCGTCTGCCCAGCCACTGGCAAATGAAAGCTACATGTCTAGCTTATGGCCATAATCCTCACAAGAGTAAGCTGAAAATCACAGGAAAGCATGACTTATCTTTACATGGAAATAATGGTGACGCGCTCTGCTTCATGAGACTACGGGTTAACAAATCGAAAGAAAGAAACTGGTGGGTTCCCCATGTTGCACTAGCATGAGATTTGGCCCACTTTTTTATCGTCACCGTGCTACCCTTTCATACTTCTTTCTTCCTACTTTGCCGAGTATAACCAGAGGCATTTATTCCTCAAATATAGGGTGCCTTTCCTCAAGGCGACACCGCTGCCTCCTTGCGGCAGCACTTCGGTAAGGCGCAGCATGTACATCTCGTCGTCCGCGACTAGGCTTTTCCAGCGTGCTTCACCGAGACCCACAAACAACTTCGTGTGCTAATTGGACGCTATTCAGCAATTTATTGCTGTAACAGTTATATATGAATATTCTACGTTAATTAGTGCCGTTATGGTTATCGCTGCCGCCGTTCCGTCACGGTATTATCGGGTATGCCATGGCCTTGTGGGCCAAGTGGACACATCCTCACGCTCCGCTCCATCTGCTCTGCCGGAGACAGGGCATTCATAGCGACCGGGTAGACAGTGTAGCATACATGGCTACAGGACAGACAGGGCATACAAACCGTTCTGGCTACCGCCCCTGGCATGAGAGGCTGTGCGCACTCAGATTAACGTTTATGCTTAACAGCTGCTGTGTGGTCTCATTGGAAATGGTTGTAAAAATAGAGCAAAATACAACTAACCCTGTCAATGGAGGCCACACAACCGCCGATGGTCTTCCGTCCGTATCATTTTGAGCGCCACCGAGGAGATGAAGCCGGCACACAGCCACCGCCCGTGTTCCTCATCGAGGCAGCGTTGTGAACCGCCTGGTACATGACATGGCGCTGTTTCTACTGCGTAGATGCAGTTGTGCCGCGCAATGCGTCGCGCCGTGTCGCCTCCACGTATACTGTCATAAGACTGTGTGAGACGCTCGAGAGGATCGCCAAATCTAGCTATCGCTTTACCGCTTTGCCTTCACCTGATAGATACAATTTCTAATAGGAATAACTTTTTTTGCACATTCATCACAGGTAGTTTGGCTGTAAGTAAGCAGGTATGTAAGTAAATAAATTAAATTCCAGGTTTTTCGCGCCAAACCCCGACCTGAATACGTGGCACGCCGTAGTGAGGGAACTTCGGATTAGTTATCGCCAGCTGTGGTTCTTTAATAGCTACCTAAAGCGTGGTACACCGGCATTTTTTCACTTCACCCCCATCAAAATACATCGGCCATGGCCGGGATTGGATCTCGCTAACTCGTGCTTAGCAGTACCACACCATAACAGCTAAGCTACTACGGCGCCTAGATTGACTATATCCTGTCTCACCTAGTTTCGGGCCCTTATTCAAGGAAATGAAAATTGATGTTTCCGAACCTCTGACACCCAACACAGCAGCCTGATGCTGTAATGAAGACCACAATCACCAACGTATTTATCGTGTTCCACCGCCAACAACCCCTTTGAGGCTGCTGGCTTTTGCGTCCCGTGGCAAGGCACAAGCGAGAATACGCGCTCGTTTGCCATTTTCCGTCCTTCTCGCGCGTCACGAGTGGGAGCGTGCACTTTGCACCACCTTCGGGTTGGCCCACGTCGTAACCATACTTTTTTTTGTCAGAATCTAAAGGTCGCACTTTCGTCCGAAAGGCGAATTATCGATTGCGATAGCCAATTAGTAGACAGCTATACAAATTAAGGGTAGTAGGTTTATCGGCCGTGTAAATTTGGAAACATTCGTTTGCTAACTGAAATAACAAGGGTAGTGCCAGCGCGCACAAGCAAATCAATACATGACACTCGATTAGCACAGACACTCGCTGTCGAAACGCTGGTGTCAGCAAGTGCGGCAGCAGCAGCGAGCGAAGGAAGCTTCGGGCCGTCTATCGCTTCAAGGCAAGAGCGGTGAGAACATATTGCGCACAAAGGTATGAGCCGTCTGCAGATCGATTTCAAGATACGGCATGCACAATTTTTCACAGCCTGCGAATAAGTTAGCACTGTGATTTCCTCACAGGGCGCCCATCATCGTGACAGGAGTGTTAAACTTTAAAATGTGGGGCTTTACGTGGGGCCAAACTCACATTCTGATTATGAGACAGGTGACAGTGGGGACTCCGAATTGATTTTGACCACGGAGGATTGTTTGACGTGCATGAAAATTTATGTACACAAGCGTTTTTTGCATGTCCCCGTGTTCAAGTGCGGCTGCCGCGGTCGCGATTGAACCCGTCACTTCGTCACTTCCATTGCCACAAAACTACCGCGGTGGTTACAGAACTGTTGATGGGATGGGCGGCCGCTAGCGTAGATTCGTATAGACGTTGCAGTGCTTTAGAACGACACTAAAGAGAAAAATCATACGATCTGCATTGGTAAATTGCCCTTCTACAGTGACAGAAACAGCACTCGTACCGCCTGAAACCGCTTGAATCCGAGAAGGCGCAATTAGAAAAGACGGGTGCTGACGCCACCTTGAAGTTCCCGCACCAGCTTAACGTGACGCCAGAGATATTTTACAGCGTCTGCTAGGCCCTAGCTAATTCTTTAGTAATAAAGATGCAATACACTGTGTTCTGAAGGCGTCAAAGACTGAATATGATAAGTATGTGGAGCGTTTACTGAGCTAACGCGGCGCAAATGCAAAAGAAAAAAAAACTTTTAAGTGCTTAAAGTCCCCTTGGGGTCGCTGTTTCGGCGAGAAATTCAAAAAAAATTTAATTTTCACCGTTTTATTTTCCCCTAACCAACTTATTATTGTGAAATAAACGATAACTGAGTTTTCAAAGAATTGTTTGTCAGCCTAAACTGATTAAGGGTTTTGCTTAAGTGTCCCTTTAATGCGGCTTTGCGTCTGCACGCCCTACCTAAGTTGTCCACTTAACAAGCTGACCGGGTGCTTATTCTTGAGAAACAGCAGAAAAGCATCGTACCATAACTAGAATATAAATTTATTTATTTTTAATCAACTGCTAGATGTCTACATCATCATCATCATCAGCCTGGTTACGCCCATTGCAGGGCAAAGGCCTCTCCCATACTTCTCCAACTACCCCGGTCATGTACTAATTGTGGCCATGTTGTCCCTGCAAACTTCGTAATCTCATCCGCCCACCTAACTTTCTGCCGCCCCCTGCTACGCTTCCCTTCCCTTGGAATCCAGTCCGTAACCCTTATGACCATCGGTTATCTTCCCTCCTCATTACATGGCCTGCCCATGGCCATTTTTTTTCTTTATTTCAACTATCAACTAAGATGTCTTTAACTCGCGTTTATTCCCTCACACAATCTGCTCTTTTGTTCTCCCTTAACGTTACACCCATCATTCTTCTTTCCATAGTTCGTTCTTTCTTTCGTAAAGAAAGAAAGAACGAACTTCTTTCCTTTTCGTAAGCCTCCAGCTTTCTGCCCCGTACGTGAGTACTGGTAAGACACAGCTGTTATACATATTTCTCTTGAGGGATAATAGCAACCTGCTGTTCATGATCTGAGAATGTCTGCCAAGCGCACCCCAGCCCATTCTTATTCTTCTGATTATTTCAGACTCATGATCCGGATCCGTGGTCACTACCTGCCCTAAGTAGATGTATTCCCTTACCTTTTCCAGTGCCTCGCTACCTATCGTAAACTGCTGTTCTCTTCCGAGGCTGTTAAACATTACTTTAGTTTTCTGCAGATTAATTTTTAGACCCACCCTTCTGCTTTGCCTCTCCAGGTCAGTGAGCATGCATTGCAATTGGTCCCCTGAGTCACTAAGCTAGGTAATATCATCAGCGAATCTCAAGTTACTGAGGTATTCTCCATGAACTCTTATCCCCAGTTCTTCCCTCTCCAGGTCTCTGAATACCTCATGTAAACACGCTGTGAATAGCATTGGAGAGATCGTATCTCCCTGCCTGACGCCTTTCTTTATTGGGATTTTTTTGCTTTCTTTATGGAGGACTACGGTGGCTCTGGAGCCACTACAGATATCTTTCAGTATTTTTACGTATGGCTCGTCTACACCCTGATTTCGTAATGCCTCCATGACTGCTGAGGTTTCGACCGAATCAAACGCCTTTTCGTAATCAATGAACGCTATGTATAAGGGTTGGTTATATTCCGCACATTTCTCTATTACCTGATTGATAGTGTGAATATGGTCTATTGTTGAGTAGCCTTTACGGAATCCTGCCTGGTCCTTTGGTTGACCGAAGTCTACGGTGTTCCTGATTCTATTTGCAATTACCTTAGTAAATACTTTGTAAGTAACGGACAGTAAGCTGATCAGTCTATAATTTTTCAAGTCTTTGGCGTCCTCTTTCTTATGTAATAGGATTATGTTAGCGTTCTTCCAAGATTCCGGTAGGCGCGAGGTCATCAGGCATTGCGTATACAGGGTGGCCAGTTTTTCTAGAACAGTCTGCCCACCATCCTTCAACAAATCCGCCGTTACCTGATCCTCCCCAGCTGCCTTTCCCCTTTGCATAGGTCTCAAGGCGTTCTTTACTTCTTCCGGAGTTACTTGCGGGATTTCAAATTCCGCTAGACTATTCTCCCTCACAATATCATCGTGGGTGCTACTGGTACTGTATAAATCTATAGAGCTCCTCAGCCACTTTAACTATCTCATCCATATTAGTAATGATATTGCCGGCTTTGTCTCTTAAGGCACACATCTGATTCTTGCCCATTCCTAGTTTCTTCTCCACTGCTTTTAGGCTTCCTCCGTTCCTGATAGCATGTTCAATTCTATCTATATTATAGTTCCTTATGCCAGCTGTCTTACGATTGTTGATTAACTTAGAAATTTCTGCCAGTTCTATTCTAGCTGTAGGGTTAGATGCTTTCATACATTGGCGTTTCTTGATGAGATCTTTCGTCTCCCGCGATAGCTTACCGGTATCCTGTCTAACGGAGTTACCACCGACTTCTAGTGCACACTCCTTAATGATGCCCACAAGATTGTCTTCCATTGCTTCAGCACTATATAAGGTCCTCTTCCTGAGTTAAAGCCGAAAAGCTGTTCTGTAGCTTGATCTGAAATTCCTCTATTTTCCCTCTTACCGCTAACTAATTGATCGGGTGCTTGTGTACCAGGTTCTTCCGTTCCCTCCTCAAGTCTAGGCTAATTCGAGTTCTTACCATCCTATGGTCACTGCAGTGCACCTTGCCGAGGACGTGCTCATCTTGTATGATGCCAGGATTAGCGCAGATTATGAAGTCTATTTTATTTCTAGTCTCGCGATTCGAGCTCCTCCACGTCCACTTTCGGCTATCCCGCTTGCGAAAGAAGGTATTAATTATTCGCATATTATTCTGTTCTGCAAACTCTACTAATAACTCTACCCTGCTATTTCTACAGACTATGCCATATTCCTCCCCTGACTTATCTCCAGCCTGCTTCTTGCCTACCCTGCCAGTGAAGTCTCCCATCAGTATATTGTATGTTGTTTTGACTTTTCGTCGATTCCACGTCTTCATAGAAGCTTTCGACTCCCTGGTCGTCATGAGTGGATGTAGGGGCGTAGACCTGTACGACCTTCAATTTGTACCTCTTATTAAGTTTCACCACAAGACCTGCCACCCTCTCGTTAATGCTATAAAGTTCCTGTATATTACCAGCTATATCCTTATTAATGAGGAATCCGACTCCTAGTTTTCGTCTCTCCGCTGAGCCCCGGTAGCACAGGACGTGCCCGCTTTTTAGCACTGTATAAGCTTCTTGTGTCCTTGTAACCTACCTCACTGAGCCCTATTATACCCCATTTACTGCCCTCTAATTCCTCCAATAGCACTGCTAGACTCGCCTCACTAGAAACGTTGAACGTTGTCAGGTTCAGATTCCAATGGCGGCCTGTCCGGAGCCAGGGATTCGTAGCACCCTCTGCTGCGTCACAGGTCTGACCGCCCCGTGGTCAGTTGCTTCGTGGCTGCTAGGGACTGAGGGCCGAGGTTTGATTGTTGTATTCATATAGGAGGTTGTGGCCAAGTACTGCACCGGGGTAGCCAATCCTGATCTGATGAGAGAGTGCGTTACCGGTTCTGGTCATCGGTATCAGGCCGCACTCCAGGCCTGTTTATGCAATTTTATCCACACGCAGATATTTTTTATCCGGTGGGAAATTGCGCGGCATCGGGATTCGAACCACGGTCCTCTTGCACGCGAAGCGCATACTCTACCTCTTCGCCACCGCAGGAGTTGTACGTCTCGTTTAACCTACAGTGGTGCCGTCTTTGATCAGTCAAGGTTGACCAATCTGATCACTGTTAAACCGCACAGATGGCACTCAACTGGAGAGACCTGGTAGTTTATGACCTGCGCATGAGTGGCCATAAACAATAAAGGAGAAAAGATTTGCTAGTCATTAACTAGAAGAAAAGAGATAAAAAAAAGCGAAAAAGGAAGAGAACCGGGGATTTGAACTCGTGACCCCTGAATGTTGCCTGGAGCGATAGCTCAGCCGGTTGGTCCGTCAGGCCCCAGGTTACATTTAATCAGCATAGCTCCTGTCCAGAGCCTTGTACTTACGTGGTAAGAGACTGATGTTGTCCGCGATGGTCGGAAGTGGTTGGAAGGCATACTTTCTTGGAAAAAATGGCCACCCGTCAATGAGAGGGAACTCAAGCTGCTCTAGAGACTAGGAAAAGCTTAAGCAGGTGCGAGCCTAGAGTGGCACACTTACTGTGAGAAGCTAGCCTGAGTAACTATCCGCAGGACTGCAGCTCGCGAGAGCGATATGCCTTTGTCTAACTATAATAACCCTAATATGGCTACTTTCGGAGAGAGAACGGCCCAGAGGGCTGTACTACGAGTGCTTTGACTGATAATTTTCTGTATATATATATATATATATATATATATATATATATATATATATATATATATATATATATATATATATACACATATATATATATATATATATATTTTCTCATTCTCATTTATGGGATTGAATGCGAGCGCTGTTCATTTGTGTCTGCATGTAGTAGTTAAAAGAGCGAGTATAAGGGAGGAAAAAACATTCCTAGTGCACTCTTAAGCGAAATTACAGCCTTTCGGTCGTGTCTTCCCACACAACAATAATCTCCATCTGTCTTGTCCCCCATTACCTTTCTTTAACGCTGTGAGCCCGGTACTTCGAAGTCACGAACGGCATGCGCTATATCAGCATAACAGAACATTCTCGACAGGAAAGTAGTGTGTGCAGCGTTTTCAAGAACGGAAATGAAAGCAAGACAGATGCCGATTATCGTTGTGCGGCAAGATACGACCCAAAGTGTGTAATTTTGCTTAAGAGTGTTGTAGTGTTCCCTTGTTTCCTAATGTTGTCTCTTCCATCAGCCACACCCTCCCCAGGTATACGAGCTGCCACGATGGTTTACTCACAAATCACACGTCTAGCTCGTCGCTTAGCTGATTGGTTCTGCCCACCTCCTCTCGTTACCTTCACTCTACCATTCTATCTACCTCCCCTCTGGACTGTTGGGGGTTAGTACAAAGGTAAGCGCTGCAGCCGCTGCAATAATTTTGCAGGGTACTCACGAACAGTTACAGCAGCCGAGAGGGTATTGTTCATGTAGCTCCAGGCGCCATTCTGGCGACGCGATGGAAAGGCCCAAAGGGGTTTCTCATATCGCCTTTCCTTTCTGCAGCACTACTGCCATGTACACACGCATAGAGCCTCCCCCCCCCGCTTCACGCGGCGTGCTAGATAGCAGCAGCAGCAGTGAAAAAGTCACGGCAGAGGGAAAGAAAGCGTCGCTTTTGTAAACAGAGCAGCTAGGACATTCACTACTATCATACGATCCCAACGTTGCCGTTACATCGGAGACGTGGCTTCGGCAAGGCACTGACAGCCTCTTTTTGCCTCTTGTGCAGATGTGTTATCGCTGGGACCGCGGTACACGAGGTGCGGGAGAACAGCGGTTCTTCTCTAAATGTTTTACCATGTGTTCCATTACCCGCCATCAAGAGTAAGCTCGAAAGTGTATTGTGCAAAATTACTTTTTAGGCAATGAAATTGTTGTTGCGGGATTTTACAGGCTACCTGGTGCTCAGCCAGAATTTTTTGTTAGATTTTTATGGCAAACTCGACAATTACCTGAATCATAACCTTGTCATTGCTCGTGACGTCTATCGTCCCAGTAATGATTGATTTTCCAAGCGAATTATTCTGGAGCTTTACTAAATGTGCTGTTGTCATATAAGCTCACCCAAACTGTAGTTTCTTCTACGCATGAAAAGAGCCCAACGCCTTCAACACCAGACTTATTATGGTCAACGAGCGTCAGTGAATCGAAATCGAATGTTCTTGAAGGCATTTCCAACAATAATGACACGTGTACTTATCTTTATCGGGCAACTTCGTTTCACAGCCTAACAAATGTAATCGCACAGCGTGGGACGCGCCTATATGTATCCGAAGTTTCTGGAGAGGTATCGATGCTTCTATCCGCTGTCTGTTGTTGCCGAACGTTATGCTATCTGATTTAATTGCCTGACGCAAATGGTGTAGAACTTTGTGGAAGGCACGCGGGTCCGAACGATTAGTCTGGAACATTCGACGACTGCTCTACAAAAATCCTGCTCAACTTCATTTCTTCTACATCGGGCTCTTCCTTTTGTGTTCTCCCTCCATCATGCCAAGTATCAGCGGTTTGCGCCTGTCCTGTCTTCTTTCATGTGATTGTCTAGTAAGCGCAACCAATGTTCCCAATTACAATGAACCAACTTGCCCAACAACGCATCCTGCTCAACTGCTCTACAAAAGCCGACGCGCTTGACCCGCTGATCAGATTTTCGACGATCGCCGACTGTGTTCGCCGCTCTGGTTGTGCTGTAAGTGTAGCCTGTTTTGTGGGCACAGGTTCGCCCAATAAAAGCTAGTTTTGCTTTTCACAGTACTGCTACTGCTACTGCGTTCTTTGACGTCACGACCACGTGACAATAAACACATTTTTTACAAGTGTACTTTTCTGTAAGTTTCCATTGTTTCATCCCTACATTCATGAATGTCAGACACTATGACGCAGCTGATGTTTGAAAAATTTAGCTTTATTTGAAAGAGACGCGCCTTTTCGTTTCCGAAGACAATCATAAGAAGTTGTGGGGAAAATTTAAGAGTTGCTGGCATTATTGCGTCCGCAGTTTTGTCGTAGGTTTAGCGCCTTGCTCATCGCTATATAAGCGCTGAGAGGGGCGCTTCGTGCTTTTTTTGGCTCAGCACTCACGTGTTTTTTATTAATTTATTTAGAAAACACCTTACAGGTCCTGTCGGGCATTGAGTAAGGGGGGCAATGTGACAATGAGCTGTTGAGTACAATAGAAACAACTCCAAATAAAGATAACAGAACTGTACAGTGAGAGAACTAAAAAAGCAAGCGTGCTAATAAACCGTTACGTTGACCCTCAGATTGGTTCTGCCTGTGTGCTTGCCGCAACAACATCACTACGTGTGTTAAATAAATGGGACTTCGGGAGTATGGTCTGTTGCCACATTGCTCGATATCTATTCGCATTACCGTCGACAGTCATCGTGAGATGAGCTCTGCAATAATTTTATTTTCTGAAGTAGTTTTACGCTTCTCATTTCTTGAGCTTTCTTGTAAGCAGATGCATTTACTTGTGGCACTGGCGGAATCAGAACGGTGTCCTAAGGGCCCGGGACTTCCCTGAACAAGTCGATGCTTACAAAATGGAGCGCGCCTAAGTACTCCCGCTAGCCCTCCCCCCACGTTTTCATGTCGTGCTACCCTTGATCCGCCCCTGATTAATTGCGGTGTTGTTCACTCGCTGTATTATCTTCTATTAGCAACTTTAGGAAGAGTATTTTCCTCCTCCACGTGGTGAGTGCCCAGTCAAAAGTCGAAGCGGAGTTTTAGGTGACTACGACGACGTCACGACAACTGTTAGATATGGAGCTGTTTCCTGCGATTACTTCGAGTTCCCCAAACCACTTCGAAACGCAGCACAGCTAATTGAGGAATGCAGAAGCAGGAAAAGCAGATTCCAGAGGAGCGCCCAGACGCGCCGGGAAGGCCCAAGCGTACCTCTCTTCGCCTTTGAAGAAGACATTTGCTACCGCTGTGGGGCCGTAGCACCGGGAGCAGGTGGGCCTCGGACAATGGAGCATGAGCAGCCCTCCCCTTCTCGTTAGAAGTGCATTGCCAGTCAGCGAGGCAAGACCGCAGAGAGCCGCCAGGTGTGACACCGCGACACGGGCGCCTACCATTGGCTGAAAATGGCGTCATCTGAGCGGACTCTCCTATTGGTCAAACATGACGTGACTTACAGTGCTCGAGGGGTTTATAAGAAGCCTTCCGAGAGAGACCAGAACAGTCCCTGATTCCCTGATTCACCTCTCTCGAACTTCTTGCCGCGGGCCGCAGCGTCCGAGTTGCTGCCGGCCCGTAATGACTGTACAACTGTTACATGACTCTCACCTCTCTGTATAAAATGTAGAATAAATCCCTCCCAAGTTTGGTTTTCATCCCGAAGTCCCGTCCTCCAACCCCTACATCTGGTTGGCAGCGGTAGGATCGCCTCCGAATGCATCAGCTGGTGGCAGCGCTACGTATCAACCTTCGTCGAGACAGATCCTAAGGAACCGGGAAGAGCGAAGAAGAGAGAGCCTTCGTCGAAAGAGGTCCGAAGAAACTGGGAGTAGCGAAGAAGGAGGGAGCCTTCGACCCAGGGAGTCCGGAGGAACCGGGAACAGCGGACGAATGAACCGGATGGCAGAGTGCTGCAACCGTAAGTGAGCGCGTGGTTTTTTTCCTTATGATTCGCCAGACTCAAATGTTGTGTGTTCATTTTGATAGTTCTGGGAATCGGCAGTTTGTTGCATTGTGTGTTTGCACAAATTAATAAGGAAAACAGTTTTAACCACCTGTCGGGGCAGCTGCCATGGATCTTACAAGGTTGACGAGGTTAGACTTGTTGGTGTGCGACGATTTGGGAGTTGAGGCGGACGAACGGATGAAAACGCCAGCTATCATAAAGGCGATTCAAGATAGTGGCAATGATGATAAAAGCATTGAGCTTGCTTGGGAGGTGATACAGGAACCACGGGAGCGAGAGCGTCGTGTACGTGTGCGAGAGCGTCGTGAACTTAAGAGTGAGAGTAAGCGTGAACAACGCGAGAATGAACGGAAGCATGAGCTTCAAGAACTTACTCTTAAGTGGGAGCGTCACGAACGTGAGAATCAACGCGAGCTTGAGCGTGAGGAAAAGTGTGAGAGAGAGAAGGCAGCACTGATCAAAGAGATACAGCATTGTGATCAGTTATTGGCACAGAGACAACGGCTGTCTGAGAATTCTGTAGGTAGTACAGAGCGAAAGAATGAGGAAGCATCTAGCAGATTTTCGCCAGAAGCCGACGAAAAGAGTAGTGCCTGTGAGATTAGCTGCAGATTCATAAGTGAAGGGAAAAGGCTAGCTGCTAACGAGACCTTAGTGGCAACAGAGGCTATTAAAGGCCGTAGTGAGAGCGACGAGGTGCTGTGCCAACAGATGACTGTGGAGACAGCTAGGCCAGCTGCGAACAAATTGGCACAGTTACCGCGCGTGTGCGTCGCTGGTAATGTTAGCGAGGTTGCTAGCGAAGAAAAGGGTACTTCTGACCCGACAGAAGCGAGCACCCATGTAGAGCCAGATGTGCGTGCAGAAGTAAAGTGCGAACTAGACGATGCAGTTGAGAGTAGTTCTCGGGACGGCGAGCTCCGTAGTTCACGAGAGAACAACTGCATTGTTCAGGGATCGGTGCGGCTCTCCGCCAGTTTAGGTAGCCTAGAGAGGGATGATTCAGTTATTAATCATTCGGACTGTGCGCGTGAGACAGCGATCGATACCGACGGGCTGTGTGCCGATGCACAGCGTGCGCTGGGCAATGTAGTAGAGGGCAGTTCGCAAGAGTGCGAGTTGCATAACTCGAGTAAAGCCTGCTGCATTGTGCCAGAGTCGGTTGAGCTGTCCGCCAGTGGAGGCAGAGAGAGTGTTGATTTAAGTGAGATTCACTCAGACTGTGCGGTTAAGAGACCGATCCGGGCCGACGAAATGTGTACCGGCCAGCACGAGGCACGAGAGGGCGACATGCAAGCGAGTGCAAAGAGAAAGCGCCGTAAAAAGAAGCGCGGTAAAGACCGAAAGACGGCAATTAATGTAGCGCCGCCAAAAATGGCGAGAAACCCAAAAGGGCAAGGCGCGAGGAAAAAGGTGCGGTCGTCAAGGACGATGTTGACGCATTCAGAATGGTCGAGCCACCGGTCAAAGGGGGACCGCGAAGAATGTTCTGCACGGACGCGGACAAAGGGCACGAGGCTGTTAAACTCCTCGTCGTTCCGTAGTTCTTTTCATAGCTCAGCGTGCAGTTCGAAGAAACGCAAGGTGGCAGGACGAGACCAGGTGGGGAGTAGCGACGCGGTCAATCGAGTTTGTGTTGAAAGCGGGGCGCGAGGACGCAAATTGGCAGTAGACCGTAACGTCTTGGGGGAGCTGATAGTTAATCAGCCCTTTTGTTGTCCCTCGGCTGCCAGAGTAGTTTTCAAGCCGCGACCAGCTCGGGGACGGCTCAGAGTAAGAGTCGGACATAAGCGTTTGAAAAGGGAGGCCAAGAGAGCTTCCGTAGAAGTAAAAAGTGTTATCTTGTTTTTTTATTTTAAGCATCGGAAAGTTTTTCGCGAAATTGAGACTGGGATTTCTTTCAATATGTAAAGGTATGAGCTTTGTTTGTGTTTTCGTTGGAGAAGCTCGAGATTTGAAAGATGCGTTTTAAGTAAACATGTAGTCTCGCGAGATGCTCATTAATAAGTAGATAGGCTTTTTTTTGTGTGTGAGTAACCTGAGGGTCAAGGTTATTGTCGAGAGGCCTATCGTAACGCGCGTGTGTTTTATTTAACCTTCTTTGTTTTTAAGTGTTGAATTTTCTAAGGTTAAGTGCGTAGATTTTCAGTGAGTGCATGATTTGCACGGAGAAGCGTTCTTAGTTCCATTAGCGCGTGTCCTGTGTGGACGGAAGGAAGCAGACACTGGGTTGCTAGTGTGTGTGGAGGGCAGCCGTATTCTGACTTCTTTAGTGAGCGTGCCTGGAACTAGTTATTAGAAGACGCATTATTTTAAGAGTTCTGCGGAGTGTGTAAGTCCCGCAAGTTTAATTGTTCGTTTAAGTCACGTGTCCTGTAGGACCTTCAGGAAAAAAACGTGAGTAAGCGTAAATGAAAAGTTTGCCTACAACGCAAGTACGCGTTCTGTTTAGTGACCACAAGGCT
This sequence comes from Dermacentor albipictus, assembly GCF_038994185.2. Classification (NCBI taxonomy): domain Eukaryota; kingdom Metazoa; phylum Arthropoda; class Arachnida; order Ixodida; family Ixodidae; genus Dermacentor; species Dermacentor albipictus. The sequence goes on along the minus strand of NW_027225580.1, from coordinate 3,621,522 downwards.
AGTGCGCTTGTGATTACGTACTTGTGAGGTTGACCAGATTGTTCAGTGGCACCAATACGTGCGATAAGTACGCCACTGCGATAGATTGGAAACATGCTGTTCGTGTAGTTAGGCCACTTAAGTTATGTTCGGCTGTTTTCATTTGTTGTTTGCATCGTCAACGACCCTTTTGTTTTGCAACAACAATAGTACTCTGGTCTTGTCGGCATTCGAGGAGAAATGGATGGCTGTTTGGAAGGGTGGTTACAACTGTTTTGTCAAAATTGGGGAACTAAAAGATCAGGGTTGATTTTGACTCAGTAATAGCCTGGCGAGTCAGGGGTGAAGAGCCTGCGCTTACGCGTGGTGCAGCGCTGTGTTGTTTGGTCTGTTTGACGTATGTTCTCCAGGGCCCAGGATCCCGAGGGTTGTCAAACGAGGCTCGACCCCAGTACCCTGCAGCTTCTTTCAGCGTTCCTCATGGCCAGCGAATTGAGTTCACCGGCCATTCAGAACAACCGGGGCGAGGACGAGCTGTTAGATATGGAGCTGTTTCCTGCGATTACTTCGAGTTCCCCAAACCACTTCGAAACGCAGCACAGCTAATTGAGGAATGCAGAAGCAGGAAAAGCAGATTCCAGAGGAGCGCCCAGACGTGCCGGGAAGGCCCAAGCGTACCTCTCTTCGCCTTTGAAGAAGACATTTGCTACCGCTGTGGGGCCGTAGCACCGGGAGCAGGTGGGCCTCGGACAATGGAGCATGAGCAGCCCTCCCCTTCTCCTCGTTAGAAGTGCATTGCCAGTCAGCGAGGCAAGACCGCAGAGAGCCGCCAGGTGTGACACCGCGACACGGGCGCCTACCATTGGCTGAAAATGGCGTCATCTGAGCGGACTCTCCTATTGGTCAAACATGACGTGACTTACAGTGCTCGAGGGGTTTATAAGAAGCCTTCCGAGAGAGACCAGAACAGTCCCTGATTCCCTGATTCACCTCTCTCGAACTTCTTGCAGCGGGCCGCAGCGTCCGAGTTGCTGCCGGCCCGTAATGACTGTACAACTGTTACATGACTGTCACCTCTCTGTATATAATGTAGAATAAATCCCTCCCAAGTTTGGTTTTCATCCCGAAGTCCCGTCCTCCAACCCCTACACAACGTAAATGTTGGCATAAAGACGATGGTTTAACGTAAAGGACAGAACAAGGCCGCATTCGAGCTTCTAGCACTGTCACAGTAAAATGCTTCTTTCATTGTCTTGCTTATCTATTGCACCCGTGATTATTCTGCTATGAATATTTTGAGAAAAATAAATAATTGTCACTGTTATAAGGAAGTGCCACCCAAGTAGTATCCTTAATGTTTTATTTCCAACACAGAAAATAGACACATTAAACGTTGCAAATCACGATCTGGGTACAAAAGGCACCAAGCATGGCCAAGGAACATAGGACATAAGTGATTGCTGAAGCGAAGATTGCTGCAATAAAAATGCGCTCTTTTATAGAACTTTCGTTCGCGCTTTCACAGCGCGACTTTGATAATAGAACTAAACACATTATAAACAAGACCACAACAACAAACACAAAACAAGACCACAAGACACACAATAATGTCTTAGTATATTCATGTAAAAGAGCGCTTAACAAACGTTTTACACACTTGATCTCTTTTTAATAAACTGGGTGTAAAATTAAAAGCGCTGTCTGTTGTATATTTGGTGAGCTACAAGCGTTATGGCGATGGTTGAATTGTCATTCGACGTATTTAGGCAAACTTGAAACCGTGGACTCCAAATCACTGAATTGCAGTGTGACCGGTCGGTCAGCCCTTCCAGTGGCTTGCGTACGAAAGCCGATGTCACCGTGATGACTTTGAACTCTGTACCTCTTCAGTACCTGTGCAAGGAAAAAGGAGAAAAATGTGCAGCCTAACCATCTGGTATAGGAAATATGTACACGTCCAAAAACTCTATCACTTTTAGTCACTGCGTATTGTTGTCTAGTTTACCTGTGAAGGAAATGAGAGGTTTCTAAAGCAACGCTTTCGTTCACTGCTCCTTTAGCTATGCAGCTTAGGTTGTACCGGTGAACGTACAGTGTCTACATTTACACAGCGGGAGGCAAGCAACGTGAGGTAGCATCGCCTTTAAAAGCGTGCTGACTACCCCTCGGTGAATATTCTGCTGTGAAGTCCTCTCAGCCAAGATTTGCAGTCGTGCGCGGCACGTATATGTTCGCAAGTGAAGTGCCCTGTCCAACCAACACTATTTTAAACAGAGGCCTCACTCTTATTCGAGCTGCTATAGTTCAGGGAATAGCAGATTATCATACATGCGGCTGCTATTGGCCTAATACCTGTCATCAATCAAGAAGGATGTTTGAATCAGTGCGCTTCTTCCTATTTTCACTGTGTATATTTATTGACGAAGTTTAATAAACAGGTTGAAGGAAGCGAAAAGGTGTGCTCGGTATTTCGATAGAAACTACGTACTTCTGGAAGTACGCCTATGGTGCCATGACCTGCGAACGCTCGGCCGTGCCCGCCCGCGTAGGAACTTTGGCCCACTGCTTATCAGTGTCGTAGCCGTCGGGCCGCCCTAACTTCTGTTATTTTTGAATGGTCAACTTGCTTCTAAAGAAGAAAAATTTCAGGTCAGATATGCTTGCCAGCGAGCGCTCACTCCTGACCTCTCCTGGCTCGACGCCTTAGAAGACTTCGCTTCGCTCAGAAGACTTCGTGCGCCTATTGATATCGGTGGGTGACGTGACTCAAGGCCCGAGTTCCAACATCTGACGAGCGGAGTCCCCTGCTTCCCGAGTTGCACTCCCTCGAGGCGTGTCGCCATCATGGCCGAAGCTCATTACGTTAAAAATCCTTTCAACGCGAGTGCGGAGTGCGGCATCCATCACTTAGCCGATGTGCGCACTGCCCAAGTACTCGCACGAGTGAACAAGATAAAGTATGTTCCGCCCCCAGAAATTGTGTAATTGTCGTAGACATAAGGGCAAAAGAAAATGTGCTACTCTCTGCGAGAATGCATTCTCGCAGAGAATGATTCAGAGAATGATTCGCAGAGAATGATTCTGCAGAGAATGATTCGCAGAGAAGATAGCTACGCACGGCCATGGCCGTGCGTAGCTATCTAGTACGCCTTAGCGCAGCAAGTACATGAAACCAGGGGAGATAAACCGTAAGCTGATGGATATCCTCCGAGTTTGGTACGCCATACGCGCCACAATCTGAAATAGTGGGGGCTACGTTAACATCCAAAATCAAACTTTGACGCGCCACTGTGACGTTCGGTAGGCGGAGCGTTGTAGACACCGACCCACTCCACCATAGCCTTCGCAGTGCAAAGCATTGAGAAATACCGGGAGCACCGCGAAGATCACAGGCGATCTTTGATGGCCAATAACTCCGCTTCTGCTGTACGCTTTGAATTATATTTTGAGGCGAAGTATTCTTGAAATGCTCTGTTTTAACATCAAATGCATTTTGCGACTTTAATAAAAAGTGGTTCAGGACTATTTAAATTACGGCCCAGTACCGTGCCTTCACCTCTATAATCGTACTTTAATGATGCGTACTACTGCAATGTCAATATTGTCGCATGGACTCCTCAATGCTCCGCAGCCCAACCGCATTTCTAGGAACACTTACTGAGCATCACTGAAAATCGTTCCTTGAAAGACACCGGATATCGTATAACTGTCACTGTTATTTTTATGATGTGGTATAGGCATGCTTTCCAGAATACCTGTGTATATTTATTTTCAGCCGAAAGTCTTTTCGGGTAGGGTTATCTGATTAGGTTCATATTCGGCTCATTAATCCAGCAGCACGATTTACTCTTTGCGTGACTACTTTTGCGTGCACATTTTTATAACGGACAGGACTGTGCAGTTCTGCCTCCTTTCTGCTCTCAATGTCACCATTTAATTAGGATACTATTAGGATCTGTGCGTTGTGAAAATATCGTCTGCGAAGCTGTACACACAGTCGAAGGTACTTTTTAACCAAAACGTGCTAAATCTTGAGCTAACTATTTGATTGTTAGCTTTTCATGCTTCCATCATTCAGTCCCTCCCGCTTCTTTCTTTGCGGTGGCGCATAGAAATCCAGATACTACCACTGTACCGTATGATGTCTTCGCGAGTCTTCTCGGTGGCGCGTCCTTATTTTCATTAAGAAAAAACTAAGTCTTAATTGGAGCACAAAGTTTGCAGATTGGCTTGCAATTGGCTTCACCGTTGATCAAATCGAAGTCATGGCTAAAAACGTTAATCGCGAAAAAAAATGTATTAACAGAGCGATAACCAAAGGTGAAACAAGGGGACCCAGAATTTTGACAAGTCAGGACAAGCTCACGTCTGTCTTTCTTGAATTTGTTTAAGTGTGCAATGAAGAAGGTACGCAGCATGCCAGGGTGAATTACTTCCCGTGCTGTGAAAAAGCGGCTAATTCAAAGCCCAACATTTGATGCTGCAACAAGCGATTCCCACGGAAGGACGTTCACCAAAAGTTGGACTATCCGGTTGCTGAACATATGTCATTTATCATGGGCAGTTCTTAGCTATACTCGGGCCGCTGAACATTCCACTAGATTGCACTACTGAAAACGTTTATTGCGCAACAATTAGGATGAACATTGTTAGTTGAATCTGTTTATACTGTTTCTAATCAGATTAATCGTGGCTGTTAGATAGGGAAGTTGTGCAGTCGTTCAAGCTGCTTTACTTCTAATTACCTGAATCAAAACAGAATTTAACTATTTCTAACCTCTGTGTTGCTGTATTATTGACAGATTAGTAGCACTTGGACACCCTTCTGTCTGTATATAAATGAAGAGGGACCGAGCGAGAAAAGAGGCTAAGCATACATCGAAGAACGAACACGATAAGGTATTCAAGCCGAACTTTTTGTTGGGCTAGTTGGTGCATTTTACTGAGGTACTAAAGTGCCAAACAGACAACAAGCGCTCGTCCGTGTCCATTCTTGTGTCGTCTGTTTGGCGCTTTAGTACTTCAGTGCGATAAGGTATATCCAACCGACTTGAACGAACAAGGTGTGGTGGTGCGGGTATTGTACATTATTCCTGAATAGTGAGAACGGAAGAGAAAGCGATAATAAAGTGATAGTATTGTTACTACATTTTTCGTTGATAGCTTTCCTAATCGTAATTCTTGCTCACTTGAGCCAGAAGTGTGCAGAGCTCCATCTCGGCGATCCTTTTACCAATGCACGTTCGCGGCCCTGTGCCAAAGGGCAGCGACGCGAACGGGTGCAGGGTCCACAGTTCAGCCTTGCCGGAATGATGCTGCTGCTCGCTCGACCTCTGTAGCCACCTCTCGGGCAGAAACGTGGTCGCTCGGCTGAAGTTCTCCTCCAACCTTCCGGCTACGTACCACTCGGTCCTTAGCACCACCTGAGGGTTTTGAAAACCGGTTCCATAAAACATTCAATAGGTATCCACACTGAACGACCGGATAGATGCCTAGGTATGTTCGAATATTCTACACAGGTTCGTACATTAATGCGCCTGGTACAACGCTTGAAGAGTGCAATTGACTGTTATGAGTGTGGTCAAGATGCGGAGCAAACGAAGTCTTGCAGAAGAGTGGAACACGCTTAGGTTTTAATTATATTTTATTGCACAACGTGCTCCCAAAAATTACTAATGCAAGTATTTATACACACAGGTAATATGTGTGATATCAAAGCGATAACGGTAAACTATTTCGGTAGAGGACCATGCAGTGAAATATGGGAGCACGAGGTGCAGCTTCGAATAGCAATAGCGACGAAGGGATTTCAAGCAGAATATATCCAAAACAAACACTCTCAGTTTCAGTGAAGTTAATAAGCTGAACTGTTAACATCGCAAAAATTTTCTTACTTTTCTTTTGTAAACACATACACTTGCAAGACAAAGCCAGTTGTACAATTTAAAGACGAGCCCTAAGGACGCCCCATTTGCGATAACTAATTGATTGGAGACCGTCTGCAGCTCTGGTACTTTTACAGACAATTGTTCACTGCCGTAGTTCACAGCGCCACTCTGAATGAATATAGGAATCCAGTTGTGCTTTTAGATGCGAATAGCATGCTTTGCCCCTATTTCAGCCGTTTTGAATCTATCTATCTATCTATCTATCTATCTATCTATCTATCTATCTATCTATCTATCTATCTATCTATCTATCTATCTATCTATCTATCTATCTATCTATCTATCTATCTATCTATCTATCTATCTATCTATCTATCTATCTATCTATCTATCTATCTATCTATCACTTTAGACCAACACAGTGACCAAAGTTGTCTTCCCTGCTTGGGCCTTAGGTCTTAGTCGTTATGCCATCGTGGTCGTTCCATTATCGTCTTTCCAGCTTCGTGATCTTACTTTCGCAATGCCGTTGTCGTCGTCACGCCATCCACCCCGACAGAGTGGCCGAAGTTGTCTAATATAGCTTAAGCCACTAGGTATCAGCTGGTAGTCGTGATGCCGTCGTGGGCGTTGCGCCCCCGTCATTACATATTTGTGATCCGACACTCATCTTACCACCTTCTTCACACCATTGTCGTCACACACTCGCCTTGCGTTCGCTATCACAGTGCCGCAGTGCTGCCGTCGTGGTCGTTCATTGTCATTCCGGCGTCCTGATGTGACTCTCGTCAAACCATCATCATTGCGCCTTCTACTCTGACCCAGTGGTTCGTGCGGTCTAATAGTTTGGGTCACTAGGTATGCGTTAGGTGCCGCGATGCCGTCGTGGTCGTCGCACACTCGTCGTCATGCCGCCGCCGTCACGCTGCCGTCTTGTCATTGTCATCACTTCAGTAACGACGTCGCATTGTCGTCGTAACGTGGCCATCATACCGCCTTCGTCGTTCTATCGATGTCAACATTTCTTCATCATCGTATTGCAATAATACCATGTTCATTCAATCGCAAATATGGCGCCGTTGTCTTGCCGTGATCTCCAGTCGTTATTATGCCTCCACATCAGACATTTTGTATTGCCGTCGTCGTGCCGTCATCTTCACTATAACTTCGTCAATCGACCCTCAACATGTTGTCGTTCCGTCATCCTCGTCATACAGGCTTCGTCATACGGTCGTCGTCAGGTCGTTGTCTTCATAGACTCGTCGTGATGCCATGGTTCTCCGGCCGTTGTTATGCCGTTGTCTTCGTCATACAGTCGTAGTGAATCATTCGTTGTCATACCGTGGTCGTGATAATGTCGCGGTCATTCAATTGTCATCATTGTAACTTTAGAAATAAGACTCTCGTCATGCCGTCGTCGTCATACCATTGTTGTCATACAAATCGTCGTCCCGTTGTCCATAGTTAATTGTTCTCCCTCTAGTGATAACAGAGATTTAATATTTGGATGCATTTATCGTTCGCCTTCGTCATCAGTCGACGACTTTTTTATAATCTTGATCATATTTTACATACCCTTTCACTAGAAAATAAAAATGTCATTATAATGGGTGATATCAACATTAATCTAATCAATGACACACCACCAACAGTTATTTCTTACACCAGTCTGCTACAAAGCTACGGATATGAATGCTTAATTGATGTTCCTACATGACAGGTTCCTAGTGGCACAGGGATGCTAATTGATCATGTCCTATCTAACTCAATATCTTCACCAGAGGCAAAAGTTCTTGATATGGACATAACAGATCATTACCCATTGCTTCTACGTTTTAAACATAACTTGAGTCCTTGCCCTCTTCCACACTTCAAATACGTTCTGGACAAAAAGAGCTTCATAACTGCCATTGCTAATATAGACTGGTCTGAAGTAAAAGCTTTTAATGATCCTCAGAAAGCATTTTTTTAAATTTCTTACTGTAGTTATATCACTTATTCATAAATTCACTTGTAAAAGGAGATGTAAAAAAACCATTGCATTCTCTCACAATCCATGGATGTCTAAAAAAGTTATTAGCAGCTTTGCGTAAACGCGATAACCTTTAAAAAAAAACTAAAAACCAGCCTTTTAATACCAAATTATTTGCCTGATATCAAAGGTTAGGTAACTCTATAAACAACCAGTTAAAAGTGGCAAAACGATTATATCTAGAACAAAAAATCTTACAAGCCGGCAATAACAGCAAATTGAAACGGAACATCGTCAACTCCTTTCTAAACAGGAATTCTAAACCAGAACAGCTATCAAAAATTATATACAATAACTCAGAGTACAACTCCCCTAACCAAGTAGCCAACACCCTTCAGCTCCTATTTTTTTGATGATGACACACCCTCTCCTTCACAAGTAACTCAACCTAATCCTCTCCCTCATACATTTTTTTCTTTTCCCCACAACGCCAGAAGAAATATATAACGTTATATGTCGCCTAAAACCCACCAGTGCTGGAATAGATAAAGTTTTACCTGTTACCATTAAAATGATTGCCCACCTAATTTCTGATATCATGTCTCATATTACTAATTCGATATTCAAGACTTGTGTTTCCTAACGAGCTTAAGCACGGTAAAGTCATTCCAGTTCTAACAAAAGGTGACAGTACATTAATACATAACTACCGCCCTATTTGTATTTTACCCTTTTTCGGCAAAGTTCTGGAGAAATTATTTGCATTGCGTCTAACCAAATATCTCACTAAATTTAATAGTCTCTCTTCATGCCAATTTGGCTTTCGTAATGGATACTCCACAGATTTGGCACTCATACATCTAACTGACCAATTAAAAAAATAATTGACGATGGTCTATTTGCAGGTTCAGTTTTCATTGATCTAACAAAGGCATTGGACTGCTTAAACCATATTATCCTTTTTGCTAAGCTTGAGGCTATCGGTGGTTGTGGTCCTGCGCTCTCATTATTAAAAAAGTTACTTATCAAAAAGGGTTCAAATAGTGTCTGCGTCTAATGTCTACTCCAGAGAACAAACCACTAACATTGGCGTACCTCAAGGATCCATCTTAGCACCACTACTGTTTTTGATTTATATCAATGACCTACCTAACTGTTTGTACTCTACTAAATGCATTCTGTACGCTGATGACACTACCATATTTTCCTCTGATAAACACATGTCACTTCTTATTACCAAGCTAAATTCTGCGCTACAAAATGTTTTAAGTTGGTGTAATGCAAACCTATTATCTATCAATGCCACCAAGACTAAATTTGTTGTATTTTCCTCACATCAACAACATTCGGCATTCTCCCCTTCTTTAACTTTCGGCTCACACTCCATCTCTCCCAGTCCATGCTCATCTTTTCTTGGGATTTCTCTTGACTGCAGCTTGAAATATAAAGATCACATTTCTCACATCAAAAAGAAAATAGCATTCGCTATTCGCGTTCTAATTAAAACTCGTCCCTACTTTACACATAATACATTAATCTCGCTATACCACTCATTCATTCATTCTCATATTAACTACGGCATACTATGGTGGGGTAACACTTATAACACTCACTAGGCATCCCTCCTGGTAATCCAGCACCAATCCATAAGAATAATTAAAAGCAGTTCAGGCTTTGCTAATGAAAAATCCCTACTACATGAAAACAACATCCTAACCATTTCAGAACTCACCAAATATAATCTAGGAATTTTATTCTACAAATATATGACTAAGGAACTACCATCAATCTGCTTCTCACCTTGTGACCCATTAGCTCAGTCACATTATATTTGCACTCAATAATAATTTTCTTCTATCTAAAGTGCGAACTAACTATGGTAAACAGACTGCGGAATTTTCCGCAATATCGCATTGGAATACTTTACCACCTATCATCAAAAGTGCAAAAAAATGATACCAATTTAAACGAGAACTAAAATCATTCATAATAAATACTTACTGAATCTCTCCTTTTTTAATTTTAAATTTTATTGCGTTTTTATAGTATCCTGCAGCTAACAAGTGTTCTTATTACTCATATGCTATAAACATGTTTTGATATTACTCTTAGCTCTCATCTGTACTACTGTTGCTTTAAACATTGTGTAACATCATAAGTGTATTTAGCAGGAGGTCCCGATACAGTCTTTGTCCATGGGACCTCCTTATGTATACTGCGCACATGCAATTATCTGTATTTTACTAATAAATAAATTATGAAATTATAAAATTATTACTTCAGTATCGCCACACAATTGCCGTCTTGCCGTCGGCTTTATCGACCTTCGTCGATCGATCGACATAATTTGTTGTTCGTCTTTCTACGTTAATTAAGCTGTCGTCATTCAGTCGTGATTATGCCTCCGTTGTCATGCTATTGTCGGCGTTGCGTCATCGTCACACAGATGTTTTCATGCATTCGTTGTCACATCATCGTTGCCATGTCGTCTTGGTAATGTCATCGATGTCGTTCCCGCTTCTGCACACAGTTGTCATACCAACGTCGTCATGTCATTGTCCTCATCTCGTTGTAGTCACATGTCGTTACATCTTACAACATCCAGGTTTCAGGGAAGAGAGCAACGTCAACACATGAGTCAAGGACGGCAGATAAAGCTTCACGCTTGTTAAGAAAACTTCTTACATTTGAGAATAAGGGAGAATGGTCAAATCACTCTATGTTCGAAGCACTTGCTTTGTTAGGACAAAGGCGTGTTTGATGCTGAATCGGCGTGTTTGATGCTGAACGTGCCCTGACGAGGCTTTTGCTTGGGGGCAGTTCGCTATTAGTAGCCGACGAATAGACATAGCATTTATTATTCATGAAAAGTTTGTTATGGCAAATGTAAAATTGGTTCCAGCAGCGTTTGCGAAGTCATACAACTTTTTACGTGAAGAGCTCGTCGCTTTACAAAAGTCTTCGTTAACGGACACTTTGGAATTTTGAAACTTGGTTCTCGAGGCCAGAATGCTAACCCTGAGCTTGGATGAGAGGAATTTCACCACAATTGGTGAAATCTTCCACAGACAAATTTTGTTAACCTATGGGCACAACCTATGCGCTCGTCACCCGCATCGAGGTTTAGGTGCACTGCTGTGTTCAAGACTCAACAGATCAGTTTATTGGACTCCGCCCAGATTTAAGAGGGGTCACCAGGAAAGCCAGAAATTATTAAGTTCTCTCGTCTGGATCGGTCCTCAAAATCGTCTAAGCGGTCGGTTAGTGCTGCAGTTTGGGGGGGTAACGTTCCCGCCTGCTTGCCCTTTGGAAGCGTATAATGAATTGTCTACAACTGAAAGTCTGCTACGCATGTCTCCCATCTGCTGCTCAAGAGACGTCTGAGCTTGCCGTCGTTCGTTTAGGAACGCCATAATTTCACTATGTTTAGAGTCCATCTTTTTATGCAACGATTTCATCAGTGAGACCAGTTCTTCGTATTGTCTGTCGGAATCTTCTTTAGGACCGGGGTTGGATTCAACATCACCACTCATGAGTAACAACGTGGCAAAATGGAATCGTTCGCAAATAAATGAGACCAACACTTGTGGGCATGGAAGCAGCAGCAGACAAAGGTTGTTAGACAGTTTCTGGTAAAGCGAATGTACTGAGTCTACTTGCACAAGAAAGCGATAAGGCGTCTGTTTGGCGTGGGTAATTGCCATTTCCATGCTCACTGAAGGGGTTGACTAAAGTACGTTGCATAGGATGCGTCTGTCGATGCCGATGGCAGGTGAACGTTGGGCCAGATTTGGATTTCTGAAAACGGCGTTGACAGTTAGCCAAGGGATGAAAGCCATGAGGACTTGAGGGGGGCGTCTCAGCTGGCGGGCGGCCGTGATACGGATCCAGGCGCAGTGCAAGGTAAGTCCAGTGCTGCGAATACTGTTGCGAACTGCACGAGAAAGTGAAAAGGCGTCTGGCTCGCGTGCGTCACGGCTGTGCTTCCATGTCCCATTATGTCGAAGTCTGGTTCGAGAACTATCGATTTCAGTGTAGGTGCGAATCCAAGAGGACAAATGCATTGCTGGTTTCCAGAATTTCGTCGATGTATGCGATCGTCGTAGCCTTGTGGATGTGCTTGAACTCCTGGCTGAAGTTTGTCAGCATCCCTTTCGCTTTCCCTCCGTGCAATGTACGACCCCTTTTGCGGCGCAAATTTCAAGGTCGAGCAGTACACGTTGGTCGCCCTCGATGACACCTTCTACGTCTGCGGGTGTTTCGCTGCCGACGAAAATGGCGATGCTGTAGCGAGGCGCGATGCTGACTCGGTCCTCAAGTACACTCAAAGCATGCTTACTGGAAGGCATCCGTGTTGGTGTAGCTTGGTCTGTGGACAGCGTGTCGACTTCGACCTCAGGTCAATGATGGCGCCGTGTTGGTTCTGGAAGTCCATGCCGAGAATTGCGTCTCGCGAGCACTGTTGGAGCAGGAGGAAAGTGAAAAGTAGAAGGCAGGGAGGTTAACCAGAATAACGTTCGGTTGGCTAGACTACACCGGGGGTATGGGAAAGGGGAAAGCAAAGATCACAGGGAAAGAGAGGAGGGAACGAAAGAAGGAAATTGCGGCAAGTTCGCTGACGCTTGTGGTCTTACAGAAATTACATTAATAGTCACAGGTGGTTGCACAAACCCGTGGTCCTTAAAGAACACAAAAGCGCCTTCACCACTTTATGGGCCGACGGGCGATGGGGGCGGCGTTCCAGCAGCACCTGCACAGAAAGCGGCCAATTGTCCAGTTTTTGGAAAGCTTTGGCAAGTTCTTGTCTCTCTAGGGCATATCTTGGACAGTGGCACAGCAGGTGGTCGATGATTTCTTCGGTGCCACAGACCTCGCATGCTGCACTGTCAGTCGCTCCAGTTAATGTAGAGTATGTCTTTGTGAAGGCAACTCCTAACCAAAGGCGACAGAGTAGCGTAGCTTCACATCGACGACGAAGTCCGAGTGGAGGTCGGAGTTGCAGGGAGGGGTTTAGTCGTTGTAGTCGTGTAAGTCGTAAGTTCGGCGAGTTCCACTCGGGCACTGTGAGACTGCGTGCCAGGTGTCGAAGCTGCCTTGCAGCGTCAGTCCTCGAAAGCGGAATTGGAACGCTGTGCTCTTCTTGATGTGCTGTGCGAGCAGCGTTATCGGCGGAAGCATTGCCACTGATTCCACAGTGGCCAGCTACCCATTGAGAAACGACCTCGTGGCCTTTTTGTTGGACATCATGGTAAAGTTTCACGACTTCGTATGTCAATTGGTCATGACATCCGTATCGCAAAACTGACTGCGTGCGCTGTAATGCCGGTTTTGAATCAGAGAACACAGCCCATTTTGTATGTCTTTCAGAATCAATGAATTCCAGTGCTCGACGCAGGGCTGTTAGTTGTGCCGCAGTTGAGGTCGTGACATGGGGTGTCCTGAACCGCAGTGTCATTCCTCGCGTTGGTATAAGCACGGCACCAGCAGAACTGCACGACGTAGTCGATCCATCGGTATAGATGTGCAAGTGGATGCTGTACTTTTCATGCAGAAGAAGTAAGCTCAGCTGTTTTAGAGCAGGGGTTGGTAGATCTGTCTTCTTCTGTAGTCCTGGAATCATTATATGTACTTATGGACGGCTAAAACACCACGGAGGAAACGCTGGCTTGGCCGCAGGTGCGTACCCTGATGTAAACGACGCACGATGTGCACTGACAATGCCACTAAATGTCCAGCAGGGCCTTGCAGCAGTGAGGCTCGCCAAGTGGTGGAAAGGGGTCCTAGCACAATGCCTGAGATGCATACGCATTGTCTCAACGGTAATGTGCGTCGTGATCGGGTAATCCTGCGCAAGGGCAATAGTTTCAGCCGTTGATGCACAGCGTGGTAAGCCAAGACATATCTTAAGGGCTTGGGCTTGAATACTATCAATCGTACGCAGGTTAGTCTTGCAAGTGTTGGATATTGCAGGCAGGCTGTATCGCAGGAATCCAACGAACAACGCCATGTACAACTGTAACATAGCGTGTATAGATACTCCCCAACTTTTTCCTGCAAGGAACCTGAACAAGTGACAGATAGCAGTCGGCCGTTTTTTCACGTAATTGACATGCGGAGTCCAAAACAGGTCTCTGTCAATTACGACTCCCAAGAACCTGTGACTTCTGCTGTATGGTATAAGTTGTCCGTTAATAGATACGCCGTAACCAGACATTGGCTTCCTCATGAATGGCACCATTGCGCACATTCCGCATGAAATTTCAAGTCTTTCGTCACGAAGGTAGCAAGATGTCATTGTGGCTGCCTTCTGAAGCCGAGCGAGAAGCTGTAGTCGTGTCACACCTGATGCCCAAATGCAGATGTCGTCCGCATAGATGGAAAGTCGTACCGTGCTTGGCACGGTTGTAAACTAATCCACTGAGGGTGAGATTGAAAAGAGTCGGGCTAAGCACTCCGCCTTGAGGGACTCCTCGTCTTCCGCAATGCGCGGATGTCGGGCCATTTTCTGTGTGCACGTAGAATGGTCTCCTCTGTAAGTAGTTGCACACCCACATATACATCTTACCACCAAGTCCGACGGCTTCTAACGTGCTAAGGATGGCTTCATGGGTGACATTATCATAAGCTCCTTTAACGTCTACAAACAGAGCAGCAGATAGTAGCTTACAGGCCTTTTGGTGTTGCCCAAATGTTATCAAGTCAACAACGCTGTCTGTTGACGAACGGCCCCAGCTGAATCCGGCCATAGCATGTGGATAGATTTCATAGTACTCTAAGTACCATTCCAGACGTGTTAAAATAATTCTTTCCATTGTTTTTCCGACACAGCTGGCAAGTGCGATCGGACAGTAAGAGGAAATGTCCAAAGGCGACTTGCCAGCTTTGAGAAGTGGAATGAGGCGAGTTGACTTCCACTCTTGCGGAACCGCACCCGTCTGCCAGGAGTCATTGTACAAGAGCAAGAGTGCCTTCCGAGCTTGATCTCCTAGGTTACACAGGGCACGGTATGTAATACTGTCAGGTCCTGGCACTGAAGAACGCCTGCACAAAGCCAGCGCAGCTTCTAGTTCTTCCATAGAAAAAGAACAAAAACAAGAAAGGGGCTGACAGATGGAATAGCACACTGTGGTATAAAGTTCGTAAACAGGGATAAGGTGCCTAAGAAAGACTGGCCAACGTTTCGATAGGAGGACCTATCTTCGTCAAAGGTGGCCTCGTCATCCTCGGCGTGTCAGCTTTAAAGAGTTAGTGCAGTGACGTCACGTGCGGGTGTTGTCGCTGGCGGCTGGTTTTAAACAGAGAGACTACCAGAGGAAACAAGCGCTGTCGCCCGCCGCCTGTGAGCTTCGTTCCCAAGACGAGGGGATAAGAGCGTGAAAGTGCTCTTGTGATGTGCGTGTCTTCTGATGAAAGTCTTGTGATGTGCGTGATAAGAGTGCCTTCTGTAGTTGGCTTTATTATTATTGGTAATTCGTTGGTTGGCACAGAAATATCGACATCATAAATGACGCCGATAGTCCCATTGCAGCCAGTAGGTATCATGGATCGCACTTGTACTTTGTCGATCTCTGTTACGTGCCGCAGGCCTTGCAGTGCACTATGGTGTAGAACATCTACAGCAAGGACATTCTTCCGTGCGTTTATTCTCACGTCCTTTATCTCATTTGGCGCGATTCCCTCAAGAAATGCAGAAAGGACTTGCCTGTTTAGGAGTCGCAAATTTGACACTGGGCCCACAGGCATGAAGAGCATAGTGTGCGGCCAGCGCTGTGGTGTTGTCTTCAGGGTGGAGACACTTGGCGACGATGACCTCCGTAGAAGTCTTCTATTTGTGGTTCGGCTCATGACAAGCGTGAAATCTTCGTCCGACGAGTCGACGCTGTCCGAGTACAACTCGGTTGCCTGGCTGTCCGTGTCACTTTACGCATTTCCACGTTTCCTGGACGCGACCACACGTAATGGTTTGGCTCCAGGAAGGTCTTTGAGGGCTTCTTCGGCGATTGCCACAACACGGGTGTGGCAGCTCCCAGAGTTTGGAAAGGAACAAAGCGAGACAAAGGTACAAGCGTTCTATGATAGAAACACTTCTTCGTCTGCCACTGTTGGAGCACAACGAGCGTTGCAGTGTAGATCCGGTCATGAACTGTAATTCTTTCCGTGCATATTTTCCTCGGCGTTATGAGGTGTCTTCCAGCTGTCCGAATTTGAGGGCCGTCCCATGTAGTGTTGACTTTCTTCAGCTTGGCGGCGAACAATCGACTGATGACGGAGTAGTCGGCTCCTGTGTCCAATAAAAGGCGGTGACTACGTGGCCATCGAGAAGCACGTCGAGGTAGGTTGTTCTTTGTCTTGTGTTGCAGTTAGGTCTTAGGTTAGATCACAGCTGCATCGTGTTGACGTGTTGCTTGTACGCGTCGTCAGGTCTTTCGTCGTAGGTGCATTCTTTTCTTCCAGGTTTCATTGGGATGCCGGCGTCTCATTGTTGTGGCGTCGAGATAGCCTCTTCGGTGTCCTCGTCGGTGCCGGAGGATCTTCGTCAGTTCGACGAACAGCAACCGCACCTCCATCGGTAGCTGCTATTAGTTCTCCGGGTGTGGGCTCACGGACTGGCCCCGGCATGTATGGGTTTTCCGGCATGTCTGGGTTTTCCGGCATGTCTGGGTCGGCTTGTCGGAAGATGCGAGTAATCTCCTCCGAAAAGATTACGATGTTCTCGTTCGGCCGTTGCATGCGGGTTTCCAGAAAAGCTTGGGCTCGCTCTTTGCACAGGACGCTTGTGAACGTCTGGTGGAAGAAGCCGTGGTGGAACCGTTCCCATGTTGTCGGGGTTTATTCCCGGTTCTCAAACCACGTCTTCGCGGTGTCTTCTAAGGCGAAGTATATATGCCGGAGCTTCTTCTCGGAGTTCCCGTTGTTTAATGCAGCGAACATTTCACATGTTTCCAGCCAGTTATCAGGGTCTTTAAATGATGATGTATGGAAGGTCAGTGGTTCCCTGGGCTGTTGCAGCACGATGGGGATCGCTGGGGCTGCCATTGAGGTTGTCTTGGTGACGATCTTCCTTGTCCTCTCCGGAAAAAGTCTGTGCTCTGGGGGCAGTCCTTGCAGCCTGCGGCTACTTCGCAGGTTCTTGGTGACGTTCGAGAACTCTCCGTTGCGGCGGAGAGCCGCAACGGAAAGACTGCACAGTGCGGGATTTCACTGTGAAATGGTCCCCTCGATGCTAAAAGCCCTTGCCAAGGAAGCGCGGGCAAATAAGAGCTCCGACCAAGCGAAGAGCCGCAACGCCGGAAACCTGTTGCCAACCCCCCCCCCCCCCCCCCAGTTTGATACAACCACCCAATTTCTCACCGCCTCAGAAAGGTGGCTGGAAAGTGTGAAGTCCCGGTTCTTTTACGGCGCGCAAGAAACTCGCGGGCATGTGCAACATGGTGCAGGGAAGCAAGAAAGGAACGAATGCAATATCAAGCACGTTGACAGGTTCGTGCCATACAGAATAGGGGTAGTGTACCAGATACCCCTTTCATGTGGCAACAGCTGCACAGGGCAGACGGGACGGTGTTTAAACATCAGACTGCAGGAGCACCGCGCAGGGGTCGGATGATTGGCGGGGGTGGAAAACTGGCCGACCATTATCACCGCTGTCGTAATGGCATGCCTAGGTTCCGCGACACAAAAGTATTGAAGATGTTTGCATCACGACTGAGCCGACAAATCAATGAAGCATACTATGTAAAAATGCGATCTGGCAGCTGCGTAAGCAGCTCTTCAGTGTCACTCAGTGAAGAAGACTTAAATTATTTACATAGACGTTTGTGCCACTCACGCCCGCAGACCAATGTAGAGTCATCGTTGTGCGATGATTATCAAGTGTGATTATGATGCATGTATAAATATGGGACCTTCCTGGACCTTCCTGCTTCCTTCGTCGTCCGTTGTCCTTTGCGCGGTTACGTTATGCATTCAAATATCGACCACCAACTAGCCCGTCTTGCTCAGTCTCAAGGTTATGCCTAGCATTCTTCGTTCCATCGCTACTTGTGCGGTCCTTAACTTGTTGTCAAGCTTCTTTGTCAGTCTCCAAGTCTCTGCTCCATGTGTCAGCACCGGTAAAATGCACTAATTATACACCTTCCTTTTCAATGATAATGGTAACCTTGCAGTCAGGAGCTGACAATGTCTGCCGTATGCGACCCAAACCATTTTTGGTCTTCTATGAATTTCCTTCTCATATCAGGATTCCCTATGGTTATTTGACCTAGGTAAACGTACTCCCTTACAAACTCTAGACCTAACTGGCGATCTTGAACGCTTGTTCCTTTTCCCGGCTATTCATCATTATTTTTGTCTTCTGCCTATTAATCTTCAACCCCACTATCACACTTTCCCTGTTAAGGTCCTCAATAATTTGTTGCAACTCGTCTGCAGTGCTGCTAAGTAGAACAACGTCATCGGCGAACCGAAGGTTGCTGAGGTATCTGCTGTCGATCCTTCCTCCTATTCTTCCCAGTTTAATAGCTTGAATATTTCTTCCAAGCACGCAGTGAATAGCATTGCAGAGATTCTGTCTCCTTGTCTGACGTGTTTCTTGATAGGCATTTTCCTCCTTTTCTTGTGGAGAATTAAGCTACCTGTGGAATCTCAGTACATATTTTCCAGGATATTTACGTAAGTGGTCTGTAATCCTTGATTACGTAATGCCTCTATGACTGCTGGTATCTTTACTGAATAAGATGGCTTTTCTTAATCTATGAAAGCCATATTTAGAGGCTGATTGTACTCTACGGACCTCTCGATTACCTGATTGATGACACGGATGTGATGCATTGTAGAGCATCTCTTCCTGAAACCTGCCTGTACCCATGGTTGGCTTAAGTCCAGTGTTGCCATTATTCTATTGGAGATCATCTTGGTGAATATTTTATATAATACAAGGAGTAAGCTAATGGGCCCATAATTTTCAATTCTTTAACGTCTCCCTTTTTGTGGATTAGTATAATGTTTGCATTCTTCCAGTTTGCTGGGACCCTTGCAGTTGACAGACACGTCGTATAGAGTCGCCAGTTTTATAAGCATTATGTCTCCACCATCTTTGATTAAATCGACGGTTATTCCATCTTCTCCTGCCGATATTCCCCGTTTCATGTCTTGCAAGGCTATTCTGACCTCATCGCTAGTTATAGGAGGAGTTTCTCTATCCTGTTCATTGCTGTTTCGAATAAAGTTATCCTGAGTCCTCTGGGTACTGTGCAGGTAAGTACAGAATTCCTCCACTGCTTTTACTATATCTTCGAGATTGCTGATGATATTATCCTGCTTATCTTTCAGTGCATAAATCTTGGTTTGTCCTATGCCGAGTTACATTCTGACTGATTTCAGGCTGGGTCCATTTTGTACGGCTTTTTCAGTCTTTCTCACATTATAGTTTGGAATATCACTTATTTTCTCCTCGTTGATCAGTTTTGACAGTTCCGCAAATTCTTTCTCTTGAGTTGGACAATTTCATTCTTTCTTGTTTCATTATTAGGTACTTTGTTACTTGGGAGATCTTGCCTTCTGGTTGCTGTTTTCGATACTATTTTCCACAAATTGATAATGGAAGAATTGCAATCTTTGCATTGGTGGAACATGAGATTTTCACTACGTAATATCGTTTTTATTAAACTCTAGAGCAATAGTTGGCATGGAGAACATCATCTCGTGTATATTTCCCATGCCAGACAAAGGAACTCCCCCAGGAGCAGTCTTCTCACCGCTTCTCTTTAATATGAGAATCAACCGGCTAGCAAAGCAGCAATTTTGACAATATGTAGATAACATTGTTCTATGTGTTAATAAGGCTCATTAGCGGAGAAGGGGCAAATCTTGCAAGAATCGATAAATGCAATACAGGACTTTGCCGAAGGAAATGACAGGGAATGTGCAGCGGATAAATCAGTTTATGCGACCATGGCCAACATTCTAGCGATTAAGAGTCATGTAATTATATATAGAAGATTAAATTCTGCCGGAGAGACAAACTATGAGAATCTTAGGCTTATGGCTTCAAAGCAACAAGAGTGCAAGCCACACTATTGAACTCATAAATCTTAGAGCTCGAATGATTCACAGGAAAACAAGGAAGAGCAAGTGGCTCTCTGAAGATAAAACCATATGATTAGAACAAGCCTTCGTCCTCAGTAGAGTCACATATATAAGGAGCTCACACCAAAGGAAATTAAAGAGATCGACGAAGAGCATATAAAGCTGCCCTTGGAATACCGATAAACGAGTCCTATGAGAAAGTACAAAGGCTACATGTGTACAACACTTTCGAAGAGCAGAAAGCAGCAACTATTCTATCAGAAAATGAGTGACTATGTCTCACGCAGGTAGGCAGAGAAACCCTAATTGCATTGGGCTACCCCGCCAGACCACAATACTGTAGAGAGCACATAACTACAATGGCTAGTGCAACAAGACAACGCATAACCATCTCTCCCATCCCGCGGAACATGAGCAAATTGTACAACGGGGCGAGAAGAAAGGCTAGAGCACAACTGCTTCAAAAACAATTTCAGCGGAGTTAAGAGATGGTCTACACCGATGCAGCCAAATCAACTGAGGGCTGCCTCATAGTAGCAGTTCAACCTATGAAACGTACCATCCGAGCTGTAGTAGCCTCCGCTAAAACGAGCTGCACCACAACGGTGAAGCAGCGGTCATTCCGCCAGCCATTAGTACCAAAGAGGCAGAAAATACTGATGACTTAATCCTATCTGATTCGTAAGAGGCCTGTAGAGAGTTTCTACATACTAGACTACCGAAAGGTGCTACAAGAATACTGGGTGACAAGCTAAAACACGACCATGCCATAAACTGGTGCTCAGGCCACGACAGTATCTCGGGTAATCAGTGGGCGCACATTTTAGCTCGCGATTTAACAAACGGAACGAAGAATGACGGATACCAGCAATACGAGCCACACATTGCTCGCGATTTACTAGAACATCATTTCATTTTATTTCGTTTCAGTTATTGATACTCTAAATCTCAGAGGGGCTATACCAGGAGTGGGAAAGGACAAATTTGAGTATAATCCAAAGTACGAAATGCAAAGATTGGCGGATATTCACGCACATACGGCAGTTCGAAAGTTCAATTTCTTGGAACAAAACAAAACAACAAAATATCGTCAAGGCACAGAAACACAAGTTCACTTCACGCAGGCAATACAGTCGTACTCTTCGTTCTCAGTAGCAAACACATGCTCAATATTATGAAAGTATTCTGAAGGGCATGAAAGGTATGAAGGGCATGGGCAGGACATGTAATGAGGAGGGAAGATAACCGATGGTCATTAAGGGTTACGGAGTGGATCCCAAGGGAAGAGAAGCGTAACAGGGGGCGGCAGAAAGTTAGGTGGGCGGATGAGATTAAGAAGTTTGCAGGGACGGCATGGCCACAATTAGTACATGACCGGGGTTGTTGGAGAAGTTTGGGAGAGGCCTTTGTCCTGCAGTGGGCGTAACCCGGCTGATGATGATGATGATGATTCTGACAATGAGGAAGATGATACAGCGGAGTCCGGGAGAACGTTCCTATCTTTGGAAGTGCGAGGAAAATAACTCAACTTAAAGCAGTCATTTCTTAAACCCGGTACTGGAATAAACTTACTGTGGGGATGTCTGGCTTTTTCATTAGTTTTGATTTTGTTTATCCTACCCTACTTGGTGAAGGAGTTTCGATTTTTCCCTTGGGGCTCTTGCTTCCAGGACTGGTACTTGACCTTGTTTGCACACTTGGGTTGGGGAATATTTATTAAATATAAATCTTGAGGCAACGGGTTGAATCTTTTCAAGCTTGATGCAGATGATAGCTGTGTGCGGGTCCCATACTGTTACGCGCAAGCGTGACTAGCTAGCTCTTCAAATCGGCTGCCGCGAAGCAAGCGAACCAGCAAGGCGACTGGAGGTGAAAACAAATCGTGCGCCGGGGATAGTACGAAGCAGCGCACTCAGCGGGCGGCAAAGTACAGCCACCTAGAGGAATCTGTAGGTGACGTTAAGCGAAGTGGAGATGGAGAAACTAGGCGAAGCGTCTCGGAAAAAGAAGGTGGGCAGACGCGCGCTGGGTTGGCCCCCTCTGGCAGCCGCTATTGTTATTGTTTTTTTTTTATTACAATGCATACGTAGTGGGTTCCTCTCGTGTTAAAGTCGTCCTCACGGGCGCTACGCTGTGTGTGCGAATGAAAGCGTGCGACGGTGAGCAGACGGTGGCGACTCCATCTCGCGTGCGCAATGGGAAGAAGCGCGCCGTATTCCGCCGCGCGCTTTGCACCATAGCAACGGGGGAACGGATGGAGATCTGCTCTCCCGGTACAACGGCCGACGGCCGTTGCACTTCAGCCGGGCGGGCGCCGTGGCGCGCACTTTATATTGAAAAAAGATCTGCTTTGGGGGCCGAGCCTCGGTGTGCCGACGGATCGTAGGTTTGCGCGCGCTGTGTTCTCACCGCTGTGTTCTCACTGCTGAGTTTGCGTAAGCGATAGACAGAACGAAGTTCACTTCGTTCGCTGCTGCTGCCGCGATTCCTCATGCCACCATTTGACAGCGAGTGTCCGCGGTCATCGAGTGCGGACGCTTGCAGTGTGCCTGTGTGGCTGAAACCATGCTAGTAAACAAACGTTTACAAAGGGGCGTTCTATTCTGGAGGCTGCTGCGTGTGGTGCTGGAGCGCGAACCCTGTGATGCGGACAGTGCAGGCGTCAAGGCACAAGGAGCGCCGATAGCGTCGTGTGCGCTATAGCACTCATACGCTTGCGCGTCACCCGCGTTCACTAAGTGAAACGCCACTGTAACTTTTTTGCATATTCTATTACTGGCCTTATGAGAGAGAGATATGTATGCGAGACCCTTTACATAGGTAGTAGCAATCTGCAGCATATACTAGAGTGGTATGCCCCACCGCATAGAATACTGAAAGTGGAAGAGGCGCGTAGTCTTAAACAACCGCAGTTGAACACACACCCACATTGTTGTAGTTTGCAGCTAATAAATCGAGTGGACATACAAACCAATGTCCTTCTTAGGAATCGAGAGCGACGTTCAGCGTGTAACATGGAAATGCCAGAAAATGCCAATGGAGGCATATTCACCTCTTATAGTCACGATGTTGCGGGAAACTTGGGTGGCTTTGCTCGCCCGAACTGACCTGGAGACTCAAAGCGGCCTCCTGGATCAAGTTGGGCGAGCAGCGGCGGCCACTGGAGTCTTCGAACGGGGAATCCACCCGTCACATCCTCCCTCATAATATTTATTGGATTCGATGAACGTTTTTCCATCCATCCTTCCATCCATCCATCAATCTGGTCTGAGAGGGAGACGCTGTCGTTTAGGACCCCGCTGGCCTCGGTTTAATTATTTGGGGACGCAGCTGGCGTCATGCCGTATCATCATCATCATCATCATCATCATCATCATCATCATCATCATCATCATCATAATTTCTTTACCCTTAAAGGCCCTTGGCTTAGGGCATTACTAAGGGGGGGAGCAGTCGTTACATATACAATGTTCGGTAACAACAAAAAAGCAATACAAAGTGCAAGATTCATGTTCAACATTAACATCATCAGAAGCATCAACACTAAGATAGACACAGCGGCTCAAGAACAACTTGGAAACAAAACAAAACACGCATACACATTCAAAAACACGGCAATATAACTCAGCTCTTGAAATGGGCTGTTAATAAGTGCCTGAATTTATTAGGTTCTATTTCAGTAACTAAGGAATCCGGTAAATCATTCCACAATGTAATGGAGCTAGGTAAAAAAAGATTTATTAAATGAGTTTGTGGAGCCATGTATGCGCTGCAAACTTAAGGAGTTGAAAAGACGGCGTGAGGTGCGAAGCGGCGGGTGTAATACAGAATTTCTTAGCTGCGGGAAGGTATAGTACAATTTGTGAAATAGGCAAACCTGTGAAAATTTACGCCGAAGTGCCAGGGGTTGAAGATAAAGGGATGCTTTGATAAGAGTTATACTGTGTCGTCTGTAATACTGCGATGTGATAAAACGGGCCGCGTGATTTTGGATGGCTTCAAGCTGATCGATTAGATAGTTCTGATGGGGATTCTAGATCGCCGAGGCATATTCGAGTTTCGAACGGATGAATGTTACGTAGGCGAGTTGACGGACAGAACGGGGTGAAAAAGGGAGGGATCGTCCGATAAACACAAGCAACTTAGAAGCATCTGTACAAAGTTTTGCAAAGTGGTCAGATCATGTTAGTTTGTTGTTAACGATGATTCCGAGATACCTGTATGATTATGTTTCAGAGAGTGGTGTAGAATTTAATGAATACGGATAGCTGAGGTTATTTCGCTTTCTTGATACATGCATGAACTTACATTTGGAAATGTTCGGTTGCATAAGCCATGTCGCACACCAGGTTTCTATGAGATTTAAGTCGCGTTGAAGCAGAGCCTGATCATCGGGAGTAGATATGCGGCGGCAAAGAACACAATCGTCTGCGAAGAGGCGGATACAAGATGATATGGCATTAGGAAGATTATAAATATCAGAAAAAGGACTGGTCCCAGCACTGATCCCTGGGGGACACCAGAGATGACTGTAGTATTTTGCGATCTGTGGTTCCCTATTACTGTATATTGTGAGCGTTCACGGAGAAAGCAGTCAATCCATGGCAAGATTAAAGTGTTAATGTGGAGGCAGGACAGTTTTGCCATTAAACGCCGATGTGGAACGCGATCGAAGGCTTTGGAGAAGTCTAGGTAAATGACGTCAGTTTGAAAAGAAGAATCTAAGTTTAAGTGAAGGTCTGTGGTGAATTCGAAAAGCTGGGACTCGCATGAATGGCCTGATCTAAAACCGTGCTGTTTTTCATAGAAGAAAGCGTTATTGTCGAGGTGTGATGCGATCTGCGAATATAAAATGTGCTCCAGCAGCTTGCATGGAATAGATGTTAATGAAATTGGGCGGTAATTAGAAGGATCGGATCGATTGCCTGCCTTAAATACTGGGGTTACTTTACTAGTTTTCCATTCAACCAATACCAATCCAATACCAATATCAATACCAAGTTTTCCAATCAACCAAACAATCAATAACAGGCTTCCCATGTTTACCCACCGCATCGATCTAGAACGCTCGAATTCGACAACGCAGGGAACCTTGAGAGAGATTAATTATTTCCTTTTGTGAACACAACCACATTGACACTGGAGAAATATCCGGACATCAATGTTAAGTCAAATTATCGCCTCTTGAAGACCCAAACTTAGGACCGCCCCGCTGCGCATAGCAATACGGAATCTTTATATGCGCAAGCGTGCATGCCGCGACTGTAAAATTGGCGAGATAATGTGTGTCGCCGCGAGGGATGCGAGCGCCGGAGGAGAAAGGCGCCTGGAGGTTAAGTCAATCGCGCGCTGGGGAAAGTAAGAAGGAGCGCACTATGAGCACGGTAAAACCCCTCAATTTTGCAAAAGTAGCGCCATTCTTAGACCTTTCCGCCACCCCGCTCTCCCCGATGTTTCCTCTTCCATGCCTCCTGCCACCCCAGCCTCCTCCGCTTTCCCATTGGCCAATCTGTGTCACGCGGAAGCAGGCGCCGTGCTTTTGCATATATTTAATCTTTCCAGCGCACCCCGGCCGCCATTGCTGGCCCTGTTGGACGAAAGTACGCGCAAACGGACTGATCGAGTGCGTTAGCGGAAGAAATAAAGGTGTTAGGGACAAGAACCTAATTGCCATGCCTTGCTGCTGCGCCTTCGGTTGCCGCAACCGACACAGCGACGGCAAAAGATTTCTTTCTTAACGCACAAAGAAGAAAAGTGTGGATACATAGGATCGGGCTGACTTCGAGGAAGTGGTGGGAAATGACGCACGGCTTCGTGAAGTGCCAATGTTCCTCACAACCTCTTCTTTCCAGCCTAGCTGACACCTGCCACTTCGAAAAAGTGTATGCGTTCAGGCTGTGCGTGTTGTTAGCGCGTTTAAGTCAAGTTTCTTTCGAATGTGCTCTCTTTGTTTGGTGCAGTTTCGTCTTGCGGCGAAAGTGTACGCATCTGCAGCTGGCCTCTGACATAAAAGCCACCTTACTGATGCTATATTTTGAGGTCTACCAGAAGTTAGCACACTCTCGACGTTTTTGCAAAGCTCACTATGACTTACGGATGCACAAAGTTCGTTTAGCTTCGAATATACGCCCGCATGTATTGATTTGGTTTGTGGTGATTAACGTTTTTAACATCCCGAAGCGACTAAAGCTATGAGGGAGGTCGTAGTGGATGGCTCCGGATAACTTTTTTTAGGTCGCCTGGAGACGTTGAACTTCCAC
This sequence comes from Dermacentor albipictus, assembly GCF_038994185.2. NCBI lineage: Eukaryota > Metazoa > Arthropoda > Arachnida > Ixodida > Ixodidae > Dermacentor > Dermacentor albipictus. The sequence continues at coordinate 3,595,339 of NW_027225580.1, read as the reverse complement.
TTTGATCGTATTTGTACATAGGCCGGCAAATTCCTCGTTAGCATTTCATAATTCTCAGGCGGGCGCGGTAGCGCTGCACCAGAAGTTGGCGCCTCGGCGTGATTGTATTTCTTTATTAGATTTTATTTACTAGTTGTAACAACGTGTCATTATTTCGTATTACAGACGGCGCCTTCAGGGCACCAAAGTGGCAGCGGGAACGCTTCTAATGTCACGTGCTTTCCAGAGGCCTCTGTCAGCCGTTACGTGTGCCCTCCTGGAGCAGTACATGTAAAAGTATACAATCTATCATCGCGATTACCAAAGCACCCCGAAACGAAAACAGCGCCCCGCGACTGGTGCAACGTACCGCGCCCGTGCGAGGAGAATTAAAGAATACCACCGAGGAACCTCTTTACAGGCCTCATACATTTCGTCTCTATCCCGGCTGCTGCCCGACGCGTCCTCAGTATTGGAGGCATCAGCGGCTACTCGCACGTTTTGTGAGCAGGATTATAATGGCGTAGAAAGGCCACGAAGTACCGCAGGCCCGCTGATAAGGATGAACATTTTTACTGCTTAGCGTTAACATTTGTGTGCGCCCGATTATATAAATTGGTATCGCATGAGTCATGTGCACTGTATGTGAACCTACGAAACCACGTACACATACTTTCACGCTGTCAACACCTGAAACTCTGGTGTATGGACCTTTACGACGCTTGTACGTGCGTGTTTGAGCACACCGCGTACATGCGTCGTGTTTCAGCAACATGAACTCGCAACGTGCGCGTGCTTCACGTCTTAAATAATGGTCCTTTTCTCAATTTTTTCCGCAATTACAACAGGACATTCTTAAGGCTGGTTATCAATCAATCAATAAATCAATCAATCAATCAATCAATCAATCAATCAATCATTTTATTTCCTTAAAGAAGGAGGAGTACAGGACTAAAAGCTTGGACAGCTTGACGAGGTCCCGACCCCTTGTAAGTTGGCATAACAGCAAGATGACAGCCAGTCATACACAAGAAATGAAAAAGAAAAAAAAACCATCACAATGTAACGGGTAATACAGAGTGAAACAAGACGGCAAGAAATAATCAACACTCATAAATAACAGTGGAAAACAAAATTAGGAGAAGGCAATGTCTAGTCTTGCAAATAAATAAGTTGACAAAAACGTTTAATGCGAGAGTTTCGGTTTCTGGAGGGATCAAAATTTTGTCGGTCTAATAGGTTTAAAAGCGAAGGTAATGTATAGGATAAAGATTGCTCATCATAAGAGGTTCTTGGGGTAGGTACGAACCACATTTCTTTATGTCGGGTCTGTAGAATATTTGTATTTTCCCGAAGTTTTGCCAGATGAATTGTATCATCAATGCCAAATTTTACGAAATCTTTGTAGCACAACATCAACCTATAATTGTAAAAACAAAATACAGGAAGAATTTCATATTTAGAAAAAAGTGATTTTGTGGAGTGCGTATAATGGACATCAGCTATGTAACGCACAACTCTTTTTTGTAGCAAATGTAGTTTGTGCAAGTTTGTCACACCAGTTGTACCCCACACCATGACGCAGTACTGCATGACAGATACCACCAGAGCATTGTACAGCATAATTTTTACCTTGGTCGGGAGTAAGCGACGCAGACGAGCAATAACACCAATGGCAGATGACAATTTAGATTGCAGATGATCAACATGCTCATTCCAGGTTAGGTGCTTTGTAAAACGCACCCCAAGGATATTAACGCAATCCACTATCTCTAACTGCTCACTGCCCAGACACAAATTCATATTAGTTGTCAACAACTTTCCTCTAGGCGCGTACAAGATAACTTTTGTTTTCTTAGGGTTGATTTTTAAGCAGTTTATCACGGACCACCGCTCTAAGTCAGACAGCGTCTTATTAGCCTTTATTTCTATATCTGTTTCCACGTTGCCTGTAATAAAAACGGTTGTGTCGTCGGCATACGAAACGAATGTAGCGTTATCTGTACAGCGTACAATGTCGTTTATATAAATCAAAAATAAAAGTGGGCCCAAAATGCTGCCTTGCGGCACACCAGTGATAACTGGCTTCCTTGAAGATATTGTGTTACTAGCATCTACGAACTGTGATCTGTGGGACAGATAAGATGTCATAAGCGAGTGGGCGGTTCCACGTACACCATACATTTCTAATTTGTTAAGAAGGATGGAATGATTAATTAAATCAAAAGCCTTAGAGAAATCTATGTATATGCCTAGTGCCATATGCTTCCGGCTGAATGCATCTGAAATTATTTCTTTTTATCAACTGACGAAGCCAGATATCGATTGAAAAAACTGCTCCGCAGGGCTCGAACGAACTTTTTCCGCGGATTTCCTCCGGTAGCGTGTTACGGCAGGGCCAGAACGGGCGGCGCCACCATCGAGGCTGCGCAGAGCGGAGGAGGAGGGAAGTGGTGGCGCTACTTTTGGAGATTGAGGGGTTTTAGAGCACGTTAAAACCCCTTGATAATTAGAAAGTAGCGACATCCTCCTCCTCGCGGCACTTTTCTCCTCGATTCTTCTCGCCCGCCGGCTGTGCACGGCACGCTTTTTCGCCTGGATGGTGGTGGTGGTGGTGTTGATGTTGAAGCAGGCGGGGTTAGCCTGGCATACATAGTCGGCAATTGTTCCGCCTGATCCTCCTTCGAGTTGAGATCAGGGGTGTGTCACCAGGTGTCGATGAGCCCCATGTCTTGCAGGAAGGCTATCAGCAGTCGTCGCGCTCTCTTCCTGAATGCCGCGGGCCCTCCGGGGAAAACGACGTCTTCAAAGGTCCTGTGCGTGAGACCGCTTTTTTGTAGGTTGTCGAATATCGCTTTTCTTTCTGTATAAAACTGCGGGCATAGCCAAATGAAATGTTCGATGTCGCCAATGTCACCACAGAAAACGCAGAGTGGGGAAGCGCGAAGCGCAGTTTTAAATACCCAAGCTGGGGTGTACGCGGAGTCGGTCCTGATGCGGTATAAAAGCGTCGCTTGTTCGCGTGTAAATCCATGAGTCACACAGGATTCGTGTGGATTCTTGTGCATCTCTCTAAAGTGAAGGCGGATTGCACCCGTAGGGTTTCGAAAAGCTTTTGGAGCTTTCACTTTTGGGACACATGTCAGCGCTAGGCGTGCAAGGGCGTCACCTTCCTCGTTTCCATCAATTCCTACGTGTGATGGAATCCACTGAAACCTTATGTTAAATCCTTTGCTCGTTAGGTCGTCGATCAGTGCCAGAGGCTGCCTTGTAAATTTCTCTAGCGGTAGGCCCCGATGTAATCTCTGTAATGCTGTAATGCTGACTTGGAATCCGTCAGCACCATGACATCTCTTGCAGAAAAGGCCCGTAGTTTTCGCAAAGCCGCGGGGATTGCGGCGCTTTCTACTGTTGTAGAGGAAACTACGCGATCCAGTCGGCCAGACCATGACACATCAAGGGACGGTATGCAGAATGCCGCTGCACAGCTATCTGTTTGTGCGCACACCGAACCGTCTGTGTACACTTGTAGATGGCTTTGAAACACAGTGCTCAACTGGTCCAGCACAATACACTTGGCTTCGGCAGTTGAAATGGTGCGTTTAGTCGGTAGGTGGGGTACAGTGAGGCTGCAGGTAACGTCCGGAAAAGACCATGGCGGGTCAAGGCGACTTCTTTTAGGCCATTCCAGTCCTAAATAACGCAAGGTGTTCAGCGCCGCATGGAAATGTGAGCGAGTTCTTGCTCTTAGCCGCCGGAGAAGCGCCGTGCCTGCGTGCGACTCGCCCAGCCTTAATTGCTGCGTCAGCAAGGCCTGAGATGCCAAGAGGCGGAGTGGAAGAGACTCTGCCTCATTAGTGACTTTCTTGTTTGAAGCCGCCGTTGGAACTCCCATCACCAAGCGAAGTCCCTTTCTGTGCACTGCCTCCAAGCGCTCGAATTGACTCGATGACGCGATATCAGAGGGAGCTGATAGAGAATGCGGCTTGTTATAAGCGCAGCGTTCAGTTTAAGCATGGATATAGGATTGTTTCCCCAACGTACACCTGCCAATCGACGAAATGCGTTGATTCTTTGCACTGATGCAGCCACAGCACTTTCGACCGCACCACGCCATAGTAGCTTGTTGTCGATGCTGACGCCCAGGAATCGAGCGTGAGTTCCACGAAGAATTGAATGCCCTCTGATATTCAGCGTCAGACGTGTTGACTTGCGTCTCACTCCCGGGAAAAGCATGAAGGCTGATTTTTCTGCTGATAAAGATAGGCCAAGCGTTGATAAGTGGCGATCGATAGTGGAGATTGTGGCCTGGGCTATCCGGGCCAAACGTTTGTGTTGGTACCCCGAGATCCAAACGCAGATGCCATCTGCGTAGATGGCACCTGCATTCTGCCGTCCCACCTACTTCCAGGGCATCTGGAAGGCTGGCCATGGCAACGTTAAAAACCAAGGGGGATAGGACACTTCCTTGTGGGACGCCGAGGGAAATTCGTCGCTTGCCACTCATTATACTTCCGAGCTTAACTTGGACACATCGATCGCTGAGAAATTCATGGACGAATCGAAGAGCACTTCGCGAGACGCCCATGGCTCGGAATCCGTTGATGATGCCTGTAGAAGAACACAGTCGTATGCCTTGGCAACGTCCATGAAGATGGCGAGTGTGGAAAGGCCGTCTACGCGATGGTGCTCGATATGGCTTAGTAGATCCAAGACACTGTCCTGGGCACTCAACCGTGGACGAAATGCGGTCATACATGATGGAAGTCTATTTCCTTGCTCAAGATACCATGTTAACCTCGTACATATTAGTCTTTCCATCAACTTTGATACGCATGATGTTAGCGATACTGGCCGATATGAGGTGAGGTTTGCAGGATCCTTTCCGGACTTGAGCACTGGCACCACCCATGCTGTCTTCCACGCTTCTGGGATCTCTCCTGGGCTGCAGACGTGATTAAGTATGTCCAGAAGTGCTCGTTTTCGTTCATATGGCAGATTTGTCAGCAGCTGACTGCTGATCGAATCGGGACCCACAGCACAGCGTCTTCTTAATTTGCCAAGCGCCAAATCCAACTCACGAGAAGTGAACGGCGTATCCATGGTACGGAATGCTTCAGACAACAAAGGGTTCGATACTCCTGCTGATCTCCCAGATGTGTATACGTCTGCAAAATCTTCTTCAAGGGTTTGCAAATCTTTTCCTTGCTTTAAAGCAAGTGCTTCGAATGGTCTGTGTAGGCGAATCTTTCCGGATAGGCTGTTCATTACTGCCCATATCCTTGTCACGGGAGTAAACGCCGATAAACTCTCACAGAAAGCATCCCATTGAACTCGTCTTAACCTTTTTGTGTGACGATGGATGACAGCGTTTATCCTGTTGTATTCAGTTTTCGCAGAGGGATTTCCCGTCTTTCTCATTAGCTTTCGCTTCGCTCTCCTGCGCGCTACGCAGAGGTCCTTTAGTTTCAAATCAGGAGTAGGGATATTATCTGGCAGTTTCAACATTGAGGTAGCCACTCTTTTGCTCCGCAGCATATCTGCGAACAGCTCACCAGGAGATTCGTGCAACGCTTCTCTGTATGTGTCCCAGCGGGTCACAGCACAGAATTGTCGCCCAGCAGTGTGAAATCCGGTGATGTTGGTGAAGATCGGAAAGTGGTCACTAACCATCCTGTCTGGGGCCGTTGTTGACGATACGACAAGGTCCGTAGAATGAATCTGGTGGTCTGAAGAAAGTCGGTTTGCCATCGTTTGCGATGCATAAGTCAGCAGCATCCGCGGCTGTGACAAGTTCCTTGCCTCGGGAATCTGCAGTCTTATCTCCCTAAAGCGAATGATGTGCGTTAAAGTCGCCACAGATTATTATCGGAGAGGGGCAACGAATGCAAAGGTTCTTTATGAACGCCTCCATGGAGACCTTCCTGCGCGGACTTATATACACCGGCACCACACTGAGTTTTCGTTTTCCTAAACACACTTGCACAGCGGCGACTACCAAGAAGGTAGAACAGTCTGGCACTGGTAAGGTGACGTGAGGCATTTCTCGCCTGATGTATATCATCGCACTTCCATTTGCAAATGATGGTATACTCGGATTTCCATGTCTGATGTACCCTGGCATCGTCCTTCCATTTGGGAGACCGGCCTGCGAGAGTGCTACAATTGGTATAGGCATGTCTCGAAGGAAAAGGCTGAGTTCATAAAGACGCTGTAGAATACCGGCGCAGTTTTATTGCATTACTGAGGGCACTTTTGGACGACGGAATGGACCAAGTGGGCGAGACATTGTCATTATGCTACTGAGTGTATGTGGAAGTAGAGCAGAGTATTACTGACTCAAGAGCCAGCACTGCTTCCAGCATATCCTTCGTTGAACTAGCAGGCATCTTCGCGACGTGGGAACGTAGTGCCGTGAACAAAGCGCGTATCACATGCTGGCAGTTTTCCTGCTGACTGTTGCCAAGTGGTACTTGAGGTCGGTTTACTGCGGCCACATAGGTGCGTTTTTCGGACTCTTTTCGAACAGGTTTCTCAGCCGCTGTGACCGTTTGCGTTAGCTCAATAACTTCGTTTATCGGTGTGAGACGCGGGAAATGAGATGCGTATTCTGTTTCCAAACCAGTTAGTTGTGGCGCTCTGGACGTCTTCTTCGTGTTCGATGGTGCGCTTGCACTCTTTGGACACAGAACAAACAACTTATTTCTCCGCTGAGGAGCTGTCCGCGCAGGACATCGACCGTAGCTAGCAGGATGGTCACCACCGCAATTTGCACACATAAAGTTGTCTTTACTTGCACACGTCTTAAAGTCATGAGGTCCCCCACAGCGCTTGCACCTCTGTTCCCCACGAGAGTACGTACCGATATGTCCAAAGCGCTGACACTTAAAACAGCGTGGTGGTGTCTCCACGTAGTCGACAAGCTCGTGTCTGACGACACCAAGGGTGATCTTCTCCGGGCGTTCAGAATTTGGAGCAAATGTGAGAGCCCCCGAGTTAGTGCGCCTTGACTCACATTGAGATGACGAGGTTTGGACCCGAGGGATGATTCTTGTTGCATGGAATACTCCCTGAGGCTTCAGGTAGGTGAGCAGCTCTTCATCCGAGTACCATTCAGGGTCTCCTCTAACAATTCACGTGTTTTTCATATAACTGTGTGGGACACGGGCAGATATGACTACGCCGCCGATATTCTTGGTCTCTAGAAGGACGTTGGCTTGTCCTTCTGTCTCTACATCTAAGACCAATGCTCCCTGTGCAGTGAAGTGGCTCTTCACTGGTGCTCCACCGAGAATCGCTTCAAGCTCAGAATACCGGACAATACGGTTTACTTGCCTTAAATCATCTCTTTCGGATGTTGCAGTGATTAACACTGGAATGCCCTCCACCCTGTCTTTACGATGGCGCACAATTCGGAAACCACCCTCGTCCATGTCTAAGTCTGAAGGGCTCCCCACGTTGTCGTCCTCGATGATAGTTGACTCGTCTTCAGATTCACCAGTGTCTTGTTGCTTACAGTCAGGCTGGCTTGTACAAACCAGCTGGCGTTTCTGACCCGGTCTCAGCCCTTGGTAGGTCATGGCGGGGCGCTCGTCGGTTTCAGCTTGGTTCATTCTAGCACCTTGTGAGGCGGCGGGTGGCGCAGCACCCGTCGGTCTCCGATACGGAAGGTACCTTTTCGAGTCGACAGACATCTTGAACCGTTCTGACCAGTAATATTACCAGAAAATAACGAAACTAACATTAAATGTAGGCAGAGCTACTCAGACAGGCTGGCAGCAGGTTCGTCCTTTTTTTTTTCCTGGGCTCCCGTGGACGGGCCGCAGCATTCTATAGAGGCATGTTATTGTGGACCAGTTGCGCATCCCAGTGGTGTTGAAAATTTTCATATATGTTGATAACAGCATCGATAATGCTAAAAGCAACGTCTATGAGGAGGTTGGTTTTTTCTTAAAGCCGTTTGAACGGGGTATATTGATGTAACAGGAGCTTTGAGGCGAGTTCTATACTCCAGGCAATGTTTGCGCCACATGATGAGATGCCTTACTTTGTGTGTCTGGTATAGTATTGCTTGTGGCACATCACTTAGTGTGTGGCTTTTTAAGCCAAAGCCTTGGATCTCTCTTTCCAGGTCGCGTTGTGAGCTACAGAAAATATAATGTGACTTAAGGAAGGACGGAAGTGAACTAAAGCATGTGCGCCCGCCTGTAAGAGATGATCACTAATTAGCATTGTTAAGCAATGATTGATTCGTAATAACTGAGCGTGGCCCAGCAGCAGGCACTGACGCCCCATTTGGTGACAGGAACACGCGTCACATGCCTTGTGGCGTATCGGAGGCATGTGACGCAACTTTAAATGCTTTGTGAAACGGTCTGCAACACTCTGCAAGGCTTGTGCGTAGGCATTTGACAACGCCACGCCTCGCTGCCGAATGCTGCGTCGCTGTAGGCGTGCAGCTCTGACCCCTTGCTCTGCGTTGAATACGCTTTTCTTATACGCGCCCGCTCGGAGTAGAATGTGGAACCCTCCCGGCCCTCCCGCTGGAGCCTTTAGCACGATGAAAGGCGGCGCACTTCCTCTCCGCTTTCCTCCCTTTCGTGCGCGAGATTGAGCCGCGATCGCTGGCTCACTCTCGCACGCTTTCACTCGCACATACAGCATACAGCGCGCGGCGACGATTACATCGCATTTGGACTTCATACTGAACTTCATGGTGATGGGGACGGCAGAGATGCACTTGGAGTGTCCGTGTAATTGCTCTCGCAATAAAATTACGGGAGATCCAACGCACATCTCCCCGTTACAAGCTGTACAAACACAGCCACATGCGCACATGCGAGCGACAACCCGCGCTACTGTTACGGTTGGTGTGTAGCACCCCGTGCAAAAAATGCTCGACCACCATGCCTCATCGAAACGAAGGGTGAATTCCCAATTTGCTGTGGTTTTCTCGAGGGATTGCCGGTCTGGCTGGCGCCCCGCAGTGCTTACAGGCCCCTTTGTGAGTGTGCGACTTTAGAGGGATCCTTTACACGAACTGTCAAGCTCTACAGGAGAACTTCGGTGAAGACGTCAACTGGCAGAATGGATTAATAGATCAACCACAATCAGACACCTTTTCCACGAACTGTCAGCACTTTCCGCAAACCAAACAAGCCCCGCCGGTTGCCGCCTGAGGAAGCAAGTCCGTACCACCTCACCTGAGAGCATGGATCATCAGCCCCATCCCCAACCAGGCACCAGTGTTGCCACCTGTGGGGGCGGGGCCGTGCAAGCTCATCGGGGAGAAGAGATCAGCTGCCCATTCACAACTAAACTCAGTGCCTGTCATTTGATGTTGACGTGGACAAGATCCCGCCTACGACTTTAGTCGGCCTATTTAAAGAGTCCCGCAATGTACTTTCACATCATTCTCTTCTCCTTACTCTTTCACCAACCATTGAATAAACCCTGCAAGTTTCGCACTAGAAGTCGTCTCGTCCCTGCCTGATCGCCATGGTCTACCGGACGCCTGCAGCTTGCCAACAGCGCCACGCTACAATGTAGGAACGTCGGTCCAGCTTCGATAAACAGGCGTCGCAACTGATCGGCAGCGGTAGGGTACGCTACTCTGGACAACGCAATACTACGCAGTGTGATGCACGCGACGATCACCTCGAAGAGTTAGCACGATAAAAGCATACGTGGCCTAATGATTGGGCGGTTTTATTGGGAGGCAGAGGTGTGACTCCAACTTTGAGCACAAAATCCATTTTTAATGTAAGCCATTATGTAAGACAACAACAACACCTAGCGGCCGTGGTCCGGAAATTGCCAAAGTGTTCGCTAAGGTAACTGCGCTTTAACAAAGAGCAGTCTCTCTCCACACATGCGCTTGATGGTAACTGGTGCACAAACATTATCTATAGCGAATGGTAGCCACTTCCTGCAGTTCTTAGGATGGATGCATCTTAGCAACGACGGCACATGAATACAACTTGCATGCTAACAGATGACGGAATACCAGCTCTCAGTAGAGTTCTCTGTGATCATTGATTTATTCTATTCCTTTGTAGTGTAAAGATAGTGAGATAAGGCAGAACCGTGCTTGGATTCATTGCCTTAACTACTAATCAGGAGTTCACTAAATATAAGTAAAACCACGACGGACACTGCATTAGTAGGTCACTTCAATAAGATGAATGCGACGTAAAAATATGAATCACATCTTGCTCAAGCTCACAGTGCGAGCTCAGAAAACAAATGCCGAAGTGACAAATTACAACCAACGTACTCACTTATAGAAACAGCGCGAATATGTGTTAAGTAACGAAATATTTCCAGCCTCTCAAACATAACTTTTCTAATGAGAAAGAAAGTTGTTTGTCAAGTTTGATATTTTTTAGTAGTATATTCCAAGTACTAGCTTGGCAAATTATATAAACCTACGGCCGTACATATTGTGACGTGGCGCCAAGGTGATTATTCACGGCAGCTAGGGTTTCGCCCTTTAGATCTCTACATAATAAACTGCGTTTCTCTTTCTTAACATTCATTAGGTGAATAAAATCTAAAGCTGCTTAAATGGTCTGAATATCACTACCACCGCCCCCACCCCGCCTCTCCCTCCTCACCAGGAAACTGATTTCAAGAACATATCCGACGCTTTTTAGCCTATGTAGCACTCTTTCTAAATTCATGAATTCATGCGCATTATTCAGCTTCTGTATCTTTTATAACGTAAACTATTCCAATATGCTTTCATTCCAATCTCTTGACGTCAAATTTGCGTAACCGCCGACGCATGCATCGGGCGGTCACCCGCAGGGTTGTCTGAACAATCCAATCAAATGCTCCCCTCGTTCATAGGAGGTCACTTTTGTTTGCTTGAAAAACCAATAACATTGCCTGCACTGACCGGCTTGTCTTATCTAATTGGCTTACAAGAGGCGAGGTGCCTGCTCAAGTGGAGAGGGATTCGATGGGGCCGAGCCACTGCACTGAATATCGATAACTGGATGAAGAGGGTGGTGCCGGCGTCTGCGATTGGTCCGCTTTCTCTTACTCAGCTTGCGTCAGCTCATCGACAATCGCGGCGGCATGCAACGGAAGCTTAAGAATGACGCTAAAACCGATCCTCAGCAAAGAAGAGCTGGCAGAACGAGGTCGTAAACGGGCTGAAAGTTCTCGAAAACGTTAGACGGCCACGCAAAATGTTTTCTTACACGCCAATAAACCCATGCTCTCCGGCAGGTGCGTGTAGCCAATGCCTGAGTGATCGGTGGCAGCCATCTGTTACTCCTTTCTGAACGGGGCAGCTTGCGGCTATTCAGAAAAAAATTCACTTTTGTTCGGCATATTAACGCATCTTTAACGCGTACACACCACTCTGACGTGGTGAGTTTTCGTGGTTTTGGGACGTCGCGTGAGAGGCAGGTCAAGTGGGTGCAGCCCGAAACCTTTTGACCAATAGCCGAGGGCTAATGGCGAAAAGGCGTTGAATCAGAAATAACTATTTGTGTGTTGTTCGGCCAAATTATGCATAATCGGTGTGTACACGTCATATCAGATGGGGAGCTATCGCGGTTCTGTAACGTCGCGTGACAGACAGGCGAAGAGAGGTGGTCGAAACATGTTTTTGACCAATCGCGGTGGGCTGATTGCAGAATTGGAATAGAAAAGTGTGGAATAGTTTTACGTTATAGCATCCTTGTATGCGTGTGGCTGTTTCGCCGGCTTAACTGCAATCAGCCACTACTTCGAAAAACACAATGTACCATTATTCAGCTTACTTTAAGTCATGTACGGTCAGGTTCATAGAGTACTGAGAAGTAAAATCAGGGTTTGGGATGACATTTTGTTAGACATTTCAACTGCGTAGATGTGGACAGCAGACCACAAATAATTTCTTTAAGAACATGGGACCGATTGACAAGATATCTGACCAATTATAGACGGTGCTTATGTGCACCGCCATTGTCAGAATTTCAGAAAAGCCGTCGCTCCTAAATGACATTGTGCATAAAATGGAATTACCTAACGTACGCCAAGTAGCCACAGAAGAAGGCAAGAAATTCGGTGGACACTCACATTAGCTGGTATGCAGTACCCAGACATGATGACGTCACGCTTCAATTTTAGATTGACGCCAGGGATGATGGGATGAAACCTGAAAAGAAGTAGATATAGCAGTACTCTAGAGGCACATTGCGCATCATGACGCTGCTACATGGTTGTACAACTTTCTGCTCCACCGCCGACAGGCACTAACTACTATTATTTCCATTAGACGGACTTTATTCCATGAACTACTGTGCGGAATGCGACAGATGATTTTATCTAAGCGATTCTGAATTGCTCATGATAATTAGATGTGGCGAATGGAGCACCGAAGTTTAAGATGTATTATAAAATACGCAATTGTTAAGCCCGATGAGTGCTCTAAGTTGACGGTGCGTGTTCTAATAGGACCTGCCGAGGTAGCTTCGTGGCTACTGCGGTGCGTTGCTGAGCATAACATCAACCCCGACCACGGAGGCAGCATTCCTCTAGGCGAGCGAAACAAAAATAATCGTATACCGTGCATTGGGTGGATGCCGAAGAGGTTCAGATGGTCCAGCTCAATCCGCAGTCGCCTACTACCATGTGCCTCATAATCGCATCTTGGTTTTGGAGTGTAAAATCCAAGGACCTAACTTTAAAGACGTTCTCATGGGGTTTGAACTGCCGATAGATTTTTGTACTTCATGTAATTATTACGTTATTGGACGAACGTCTATCAATAAATCTTCAGACGTTTCCAAGTCCTAATGGCGAAATCGCACCTACACGTTTGTGGCAAACCTTACGTAAATTGTTAATGGTGCTCTCCATCAAAATAAAGTTACAATAGCAGCTTTTAACATATAGAAAAGCTTTTGATACTGTTAGTCCCTATAAAATAATGAAATGGTATCGAATGGCGTTGTTGACAACTCTCTTCACAATTAGATAGCTATGTCATATTTCCAAAACAGGAAGTAGTTTTTGACGATTATGATTCCTCGCACAACAATGTAACACTTGTTGAGCATCAAAGTGGATAATATTATATTCACTTTACCTGAATGACAGCCTCAAGCATTGCACAATTCCATAGATTTAAAGCATGAAAAGGGGAAAGTCCGCTAAATAAATGAAATAAAATTGACTCCAAGGCAGAAGGTGAGGTACAAAGGAGGATGGGGATAATATTATGTTGAATTTACCTAAATGATCGCTTTAAGCACTGCACAATTCAGTGGTTTTAAAGCAGGCAAAGGAGAGAGCCCAATGAATAAATTAAATAACACTGACGCCAGGGCAGAGGGTAAGGTAGAATTGACAGGAGCAATCTCGTACATCACTGAAATCGCCTGGAGCAGCACTCGATAGCGCCGCGTGTATTCGGTAAAAAGCACAAGAGCAACATGCATGAACATCATAGAGACGTCGTTGGGTGGTGTCACGCATGACAGCTTGGCCGGATTCAGCCGGCAGCCCTGGCATGCGTGGTCGGCCAGGGTGATTGCCTTACGCGTGTACTAGCTTGTTGGGAGGGGCAGCCGGAGGAACAAACATGCGATGAGGTAAAAAGGTTGATTCGCAACCATAGGATACATTAAGAGGGGGGCGGGGAGTCTGCCAGTGGCCTGACGAGAAGAATTGTAGGCAAAAGGAACGTAAGAGAGGGCAATGTCAAGTCATGGTGGCCTTTCGTAACACAATACCTCTGGCGCTATGGTTTAAACGTTGCGTCGGAACTTTGGTTCGGGGATGGCAGGAGGTGGCCATCTTGTGTTAATTAAAGCGGGGACGCAGGATTCTGGTGATAACTTTGGACTAAAAGTTACGACCACAGGGAGCAGTTAAGCAGTTGTCGTGGGGTGCCATACTGAGATAATGTCATGGAAGAGAAAGTCCGCGATGTCTATGGCGCAACTGGTCGGGAACCCGATTATGGCGTACCAGGTGGCGTAGTGATCTACCACGGTTACACGTTTTTTCCTGCAGGACGATGTTAAAAGTGGCCGAGAAGGTCGAGTTCAGCGCGGAAAACGATTCGGTGGGGATGGTGATCAGCTGGAGATGACCAGCCGGTAGCAAATTAGGTGCTTTTGGGTGCTGACATGAACCGCAGACAGTAACGCAGCGGCAGGCGAAGCTAGTGAGAGTGGCCCATTAAAAGCGACGGCTGACGCCGTGGTACGTGCAAGATACACCAAGGTGTCCTGTAGTAAGCGTACCATGGAGCTCAAACAAAACAATGCGACTTAGTAGTCTAGTCACGACGGGAAGGAAACCAGGCCCATCAGGCTGGAAGTTACGGTGGTGCAGGATTCCCTCCTTGAGGATGCAGCTGTTGATGGAAGCGTCAGTAGGTGAAAGTGGCAAACTGGCGATGGGTGCGCGCTGCGATAAATCATGATGCAACTCATCGCTGATGTTAGTGAAGGCAGATGAGAGCAAAAGCAAGTTGGCGGTGCGAGCGAGCGGATAATGAGATAAAGAATCGGTATTTTCGTGCTGTTGGCCATACTTGTAGATCACCAAATAAGAATATTCGTGCAGCCGTAATGCCCAGCAACCCAGTAGGCACGTATGATCTTTTCCTGCTCAGAAAACGAGCAGAGCGCGTGAAGGTCCAAGACGGCTGAAAACGGTTGGCAGTAGACATACGGGCACAACTTCTCAATTCTTGCACAGCTCACGAAGACCCGTTGAAACTAAGACTTGGTGATGGTGCCATGTAAGTTTTATTTATTATTGTATGCGCTCGAACGACCATTAATCCTGCTATGTCATAAGATTGGAGCAGTGTTCACGTACAAAAAGAAATGCAGCCGGTAATTGAGTTGTCTATGCTTTCCGAACCGAGGACGGTCCCTACCCTAGCTTCCATGGACAAGTTACGGGGGGCTAGAGCACCCTTGACCCCCTCCCCACGGTGGCATAGCCAGAAAAGTTTTTCTGGGTACACCCAATTGGCCAGGGAAGAGGCTGGGCCAGTGCCATAGTAACAAAAATGTTACTATGTTACTGAGTGTTACCCATGCCTTGTCTGCCCCTGGCTACGCCACTGCCACCTCCCGTAATCGACGATTATAAACTGAGATATCCCCATTTGCATGACACGCATGCATGGCGTAACATGAATGACATCACATGAATCTGGCACACATGTCATGACATTATCGTCAGCCTATTTAGATATCCACTGCAGGACGAATGCCTCTCTAGCGATCTCTAATTACCCCTGTGTTGTGCTAGCTAGTTCCATATGCCTGCACATGTTACAATTAGGTGACCCCTGCCAGAATCTCTGCCGCCCTCGAGTGGGTTTACTTTCTCTAAGCACCCATTCTGCAACTCCAATGGACCATCGGTTATCTCCCTTAGGCAGTACATGGCCTGCCCAGCTCCACTTTCTTCTCTTAGTATCGACTAGAATATCAGCTATCCCGGTTCGCTCTCTAACCCACATGGCTGTTTTCTCGTCTCTTAGCGTCACGCCTAACATTTTTTGTTGCCCAGCTCGTTGTACGGTCCTCACCTTATTAAGCTTCTTTGTTACCTTCCAAGTTTCAGCCCCTGCTGTTAGCAATTGTAAAATGCAGTGATTGGACACTTTTCACGAACAGCGCCTAGCTCCTGGTGATGATTTGGTAATGCCTGCCGTAAGATTTCCTACTTATTTTTATTTTTGTAAATTTCCTTGATCAGAACCCCTTACGAGTAATTTATCTAAAACGTATTCCTGTGCAGGTTCTAGAGGCTGAATGAATGCCGATCATGATATTGAAACGTGTACTTCTTTATCTTTATTGGGCGACACGTTTCACCATCTAAGAAATGTTAGCGTAAAGCACAGGACGCGCCTGCATGCATCGGAAGTTTCTGGAATGTCATCGCTGGTTCCATCTGCTGTCTGGTTACCGAACCTTGCGTAATGTGATTGCACGTATGCGCGACGCCAATAGTGTAAAACTGTGTCGAAGACACGCGAGTCCCAGGAATTACTCTGGAACGTTCAACGACTGATGTATAAAAGCCGACGCGCTTAACCCACTGATCAGATCTTGACGATAGCCGACTGTGTTTGCCGCTGTCGCCGTTCTTTAAGTGTAGCCAGTTTTTGTGGGCACAGGTTCGCCCAATATATGTTAGTTTTGACTTTCACAGTATTGCTACTGTGTTCTTTACACGCCACTACCACGCGGCAATATGTCGTTTTCTCGCCAGCTACTGAACTTTTGTCTTCTGCATATTAACCTTCAACCAGACTCTTACACGTTCTCTGCTAGTTCTCAATCGTTTGTTGCAAACAGCCTGCAGTGTTGCTGAAAGTGGTAACGTCATTTAGAAACCATAGGTTCGCGAGGTATTTACCACCAGCCCTCACTCCTAACTCGTTCCAGTCTAATTGTTTGAATAGCTTTAGCATACATTGATAGCATTGCAGAGATTGTGTCATTGATCATGTGAAGCATTTTGCAGATATCTGGTATGCGAAGTCAACTCATTACTGTCTGCCGTTCGCAATCAACATTCATGGGAAACTTGCTTTTGAACTGCTGTTCGGAGTCAGTGCGCTGCTGCCTAGTTGCCGGATCTTATCGTTCGAGCTACCTCATCCGAGCCCAGATAGTGTGCGCATGTGTGCGTTTCATGCGGAGCCAATATAAATGCGTTAGTTGCCAACGTTCAATTATCATTTACACCCGTAATGTAAGAGTGTAAATTAAAGGAGGGCGGTGTTTGCAAGTGTGTTTTCTAATTGAACATTCTTTTTCGAAAAAAGGCCGCTGCATTGGTGTTACAAGGGTGCAAAAACAGAAAGACCCTTATTACACCTATAAGAGCCTGAGAATTTTAAGAGTGAAGCAGGCTCTCAGGGTTAGTGATCGAGAAGATGGGCTCTGAAACTGAAAAAAAAAAGTCCGAAGTCTGTTCGGCACACATATCGCAGTAACACAGAGTAATATATCCTACACCCAAAAGCATGTATTCGCATTTTTATACCCTTGCTCACACGCTTTTGCGACTATTTTGCAATACTACATCGTTCAGTAGGATACTTACGTCACTAGCATCCTCCGATTGGCACCAAGGGTGTTTCTTTATGCTTGATAAGGGTGTAAGTGACATACGTAGATATATATGTGCACGCATGGGTCTTCGACAAAGGCAATATATAATGTAACCATAGCATTGCTGATAATAGGCACTTGATTCGGCCATACAGTACGCGAGGCAGTTTACGTCAGGTGTAACCCGCCGTGGTTGCTCAGTGGCCATGGTGTTCGGTCGCTGAGCACGAAGTCGCGGGATCGAATCCTGGCCATGGCGGCCGCATTTCGATGGGAACGAAATGCGAAAACACCTGTGTGGTTAGATTTAAGTGTACGTTAAAGTACCCACTGGTGGTCGAAATTTCCGGAGTCCTCCACTACGGCGTGCCTCATAATCAGAAAGTGGTTTTGGCACGTTTACCCGATAATTTAATTTTTTTACCTCAGGTGTATATCCTGCTGTTAAACTGATATACACCTCTCACGAAAAACTGATATACACCCTGTTGCTGTTAAACTGATATACATATGCTGTTAAACTGATATACACCCTCTCCCGAAAAATTTCAAGACCCAACGCTTAGGGAGGAAAGTGATCGTGATCCTTTCTTGGTACGCAAAGGGGATCCTGCGATTGAGTATGTTGTAAATAGTAGGACATTTACAGACAAATACTACGCCTACATTCTTCGAAAACTGTGTAAAAGCTATCGTAACGAACGCGGAGGATTAGTGACAAGATGTTTCCTCCTCCTGTACAACAACGCTCCGGTTCACAGGCCGCGTGTTGCCCAGGCTGCCATTCGAGAGTGTGGTTTTGAACAGTTGTACCACCCACCCTAGAGTCCCGACCTGGCCCCGAGTGACCTTTACTTATTTCCGAATGTGAAGAAAGACCTCAAGGGAACGACGTTTGATGACTTGAACTCGCTTCAAACTACCGCAGTGGACTGCCTTGGCAACCAGGAAGAAAGTATCTTTTGCAAGGTATCAAAAGCATTCTAGGAAAATGGGAGAAGTGCATTAGTGTGAGGGCAGATCATGTTGAAAAGCAATTTTTTCCAAGGTCTGGTTTCAATAAAGGTCTGTTCCTTCTCCTCCATAGTCTGGCGGTTTTCCTGATATGCGAGTTTCAAAATTTTTTGATTGCCCCACGTATGTTCAAGTATTTTGCAGCAAATGCTTGTCAGTTGTATTGGATTTCGACGATAGTCTTCTGGGGAGTTCTTGCTGCTACTTTGTGTACTAATATCACTTTTACAATTTTCCACTATGAGGGCAGCTGACCTGATGATAACGACTGGCGGAAAATAAGGCATAACATTTTGCTAGATAGTTTGGTTGTATTCTTCAAAATTTTGGGGTTCATACTATCGACACCCGAAGAACTAGTCAACTTAAAGTTATTTATGAAACCTGCGATACCATCTTCTGTTACATAGATGGATTGCAAGTATCGCCGTCTTGGCCACGTCGAAACGGGTGACAGAGCTGGCGAGGGGGAAGCGAGTCGAAAGAGCTTGCTTCGCGAGGGCGTCGGCCGATTCGTTCCCGGGCAGGCCGCGCACATTGGCCTGCCCGGGTACGACGCGGCTGACGCCCTCGCGAAGCAAGCTCTTTCGACTCGCTTCCCCCTCACCAGCTCTGTCACCCGTTTCGACGTGGCCAAGACGGCGATACTGCGCATCTTCCGCGCGCAGAACCCGGATCCGGGCGTTGCTGCAGGTATGCCCCCTCGCCTCCTGCCCCGCGCGGGTCTCTACCGTTAGGACCACTCGTTTCTCCTTCGGCTGCGCATCGGCTGCTACAACACGGTCGCCAGAATGCACAGATTGCACGGAAGAGGCAGCCCCGCGTGCTTGGATTGCGGCGAGGAGGAGACGCTTGAGCACCTTCGGCTCCGCTGCCCGTCCTTCGATGTTGAGCGCACTGCGCTCTTTGTATCATACCGTCGTGTGGGACTGCCCTTTGACTCGGAGGGAGCACTTCTCTTTCCAGCAGCCCACCCTTCCATTGTCAAGAAAGTGCTTCCTGCCCTACTTGACTTTTGTTCTGACACGCAGCTGAGAGCGCGGCTGTAAGCCCCGCATTGCTTCTTCAACCTTCTTGGTATTTTTTTTCCGCCCTCCTCTCCTTCTCTCCCTTATCTTTTTATCCCCTTTTCTCCCCACTCTCCTTTCCCTGTGCAGTGCTGTTGAGGTGTCCTCCTCTGAGAAACAGTTACGGCACTGTACTTCTCTCTTCCTCTCCTTCAAAAATCACTACACACACACACATGTACTGGTAACCTAGATCAGTGACATAAATCATATGGCATAATTCAATTGTCGTAATGATGTCAGATGTAACAAGCGTGGTCTCCTCATGCTGGAAGTCGTCCACGCAATGTCCGAGTAGACAGAGCGAGGGTCTATAGAATAGAAGAAAAGGAAGGGAAATTCAGCGATGATTTTGATATTGCCTAATGCAAAATTTGAGCGCAGCTCTATACGTGTTTTTATGTCGCGTGTCAATATCTTCTATTATGAATATGTTGACACAGGGTTTTTATTAGGAAGAGAAGGCTGTGAGTAGCGTAGCGCACAATCTGTCTTGCGTGGCACGTTGCAAGTGGAGCGAAGTGTGGTGAGACTGCCTCGCTAATCGGGAGATTGCGAGAGGCAGCGCATGGGTGACGCCTGGGGCATGATTCACAGCGCCGCCATGCTGCTCATATAGCATTTTGTTTCCATACAGACGATGCGCCCTACCCTGGTGCTCTATGGTAGCAACCGCTGCCGCACAGGTCGTCTTGCGCGAAACTACGCTTTTCTTCGCACGCTTTCGTTCCACCAACGGCTAGAGCGGGCCCTTAGTCTCGGAGAAACGTGCCACCAGTGTCAGCAGCGACAACAGCGGCTGATGTTGCCGCGACCGCCGCCAACTCAGCGCATGCGCAGGCGGTCTTCCCTCCACTTGTCTTGCACTTTTCTCCTCGCGTGCTCTTCTTTCATCTGCCAGTGTGCTCCGCGTTCGCTCGGTTACCAGGTATAACGCCGAGGCACGCCGATGCTCAAGCAGTGTTTGTGTACTTTGTAGTCTTTGTGTGCCCTTCGTCCTCGTTCACAGCACTGGTTTAAGAATGATGTCAAGACAAATCAACTCGCCTAAATCAAGGTTTTGTTGCTACAAGTTTTTTGTTGTGATAAGTACTAAATCAACACTCCAGGCAAACGTCCGCCGTCAGCGTCGGCGTCGCCGTGAGGTTTCGTATGAAGGTCAAGTGTAATAAGATGGCGGTCCCGCCCTATGCTATAGGTGTGAGGGAAAGCGTGCGAGGTTAGGGTTAAAATGATGATGGCGTGATGCGCGGCGTCTCGCAAACTCAAGGTAGGGGGGGGGGTGATTGAACACCGTGTTCTCGCGCGAATAAGGTGCGGTGGTGGGGCGCGGGGACCAGCGTACGATATTCGCGACTCCAACTAAATACACGCCCCCTAGTGGCCGCGCCTAAAGCCAGCAGATCTAGGTTAATTCAGCTGCAGGTTATCACATTATAGCGCACGTTGCAACGTTGGCTCGTAGTTCTAGAATCATCGTGATGGCACCGCGCAAGGCCGAAAAAAAAAATAAAACAGATGTCGAAACAATCTTGCTCTGTAGCATTATAGGAGTCTCATCACGTTCGAAATCAAGCAATTCATCGTGTTAGCATTTCCAGAAAGTAGCAGACAACGCGAATCCCAGGAAGAGGTTGATAAGAATACTTGCGCAGTATGAAAAAAGTGACTGACACTATGGTGGTTTGTTCGAAGCACTTCATTTGACAGCTTCTTCTTCCCGCAAGAAAAACGCTGCCTTCTTTTTCTAGTGGCGCGAGCATCGAGTGACAGACACCCTTGTATCTGGGGCAGCGCTTCCCGTTCACCTCGTGGGAAGACTGGGGACGAAATTCAATATAAATGAGAAAAACATAGAAAAGAAATAGTACAGTACAAAATTCAGGCAGTCCGGCGGAGTGCATGAGCGCGGCATAACGCTCTTTCTTCGCTTACGTAGGAACCGCCAGACCCAAGGGACCTGACTGTCGCTTCCCCGGCTTCGGATGCTTCCATCTTCGGCGCTGTTATCGACGTGATACCGGAGAAGATTCTGTGCAAGCGCCCATGGCTACACAGTCCATACCGCGAGTGCGTCATCGTGGTGGCAGCCAATCCAGGAGGGCGACACCGGGCAACAACGCTTAAAAAGCCAACGCCGATTGTGAACCAGCGCAGTCCGGCGGAGTGCATGAGCGCGGCATAACGCTCTTTCTTCGCTTACGTAGGTGAGAGCAGCGTTTCTTAACTACTTCAGTGTTTGAATATAAATTTTGCTCCGCCGGACTGCACAAAGTTGTGTTCACAATGTCTAGCAATGATTGCCTCGCGTGCCTGAAAGCTATTGCACCTGATAGCCAGTGCCTTCGTTGTAGCGATTGTGATAACCGTTATCATGCCGGCAAATGCTCTGGCGTCACAAAGACTAACCTAAAAAGCATGTCAGTAGAAACGATCCGTATTTGGTTATGTCCCACGTGTGCAAACCACAAAACACGACTGTCGAACGCTGAAGAAGGGGCTGGCTCCCAGCGTAAGAAGTTAATGGCAGACAGCGAGCAACCTTCTTTGGTTGACGTCATGTCGAAGCTTGACACTATGCTACGCCGTTTTGATGAGCTCGAAAGAAAGCAGGAGGAGCAGCTGGCTAAACATGATACCACCAATGGAAAACTTGAGGACCAAGCACTAACAATTCAGAGCATAGAAGAATCACTCGATTTGACCTCTTCCAAATATGATGAAGTGCTTAAAACTCTTGAAACCCAGAATCAAGAAGTAAAAGAGCTGAAGAAAAAAGCTACGGACATGGAAGCTCAGCTGATAGCAAAATACACTGGACTTTCTCAACTGGAAATGGAGGTGAATAGGATGGAATCCTATTCAAGACGTAATAATTTGGAAATTCATGGGATCAAGTGCCATGAGAGGGAAGACTTGAGAGTAGTTATAAATTCCCTTGCAGGGAGACTCGAACTACCCCTTCCCAGGAATGAGGAAGTCGAAGTTGTGCACAGGATTAAAGGCAAAGCAGATGCTGAGGCTCCCATACTAGTCCGTTTCACCAAGAGAGAAACAAGAGAAAAGTGGCTTGCAAAGCGAAACATGCTGAAACATGAGAACATTTACATAAATGAAAATTTGACACATCTAGCCAAGAAGCTTCGATGGATGGCAAAGCGCCAAGCAACTGAGAAACACTACAAATATGTTTGGGTGCGAAATGGTCGTATATTTGTTAAGAAAATTGAAGGTGCCCCTGTTATTCTTGTTGAGAACGAAGCGGATCTGCGCAAGATAACGTGATGACTGAGATTGTACATTCATTTTCTGAGTGGATGAAGATACGCCGGGAACTCATGTCAGTTGAATCTTGTACAAGTTTTGATCTTATCCAAGTGAATGTGAGAAGTCTTCACAAGAATTGGAACTTGTTACAAATGTACTTGGAGAATGTTTTAACTTTTCTGGAGGTCATAATATTTACTGAGATAAATGTAAGCGAGTTTGATTGCTCTCTTTATAATATACAGAACTATCAATCGTTTGCATTGTGCAGAGAGAGCAAACGCGGTGGAGGAGTGTTAGTATTTGTGAAAAATTGCTGGTTTTGTGAATGCTTAAAAGTTGAATTTGATGAAGCGGAAGTTATAGCGCTTTATCTTTCTACCAATGAAGATGAATTTTTAGTTTGTGCGGTTTACAGACCTCCTAGCAAGAATATTGCAGTTTTTTTAGAGGAGCTCGCTAGATTCCTGAAAAAATATGGAGTAAATAAACGTGTGATTCTCGCAGGAGACTTCAACATTGACATTTCGGTGACCAATAGGGTAGGTGTAAGTGAGTACTTAACGTTGTTGGCCAGTTTTGGCTTGGAGAATAAAATTCAGGGCTATACGCGAGAAGAATTTCTAGGAAGTAAATTCACACAGACATGTATTGACCATATCAGTACAACCGTAGCGCAACAGGAAACATTCGGCTGTATTATCAAGGAAAAAGTTGCAGATCATTATTTTGTTGCGCTTACGTTGTTAAAAAATAGTATAATGGTGGCACAGGAGAGATCTACAGAAAGGCTTGTAATTAACAATGAAAAAGTAGATAAACTAATTAAGTTGTATGACTGGACTTCCCTGTTGCAGTACAATCACCTATATGCTTACGAACTGCTCGTAGAACAACTAAAATCAATTTACAATAAATCGAAAACTAAGGTGAGGATGAAGCGGCGAAATCAGGCAAGTCCTTGGATAAACAAGGAAATTATTGAGCTATCTTACATCAAAAGTAAACTTTTAAGAAGGCGCAATGAGAACCCTCATGACTTTGCACTAAGAGAAGAATTCAGGCAACTGCGAAATAAGATTACAGCAAAAATACGACTGGCAAAAAAACAGTACCAGCTTAATCAATTCTCGGCATGCAGTAGTGACGTAAAAAAAACTTGGCAATTAGTTCAAACCACCATAGGAAAACCATCCAAGAAAAGCATTGATGATACTTTAGAACAGGCCTTTCCAGATACAACCAAGGTAGAATTGGCCACTGAGTTCAATAAACACTTTGTAGAATCTGTTACTTTCTTGTGTAGACAGGGAAGCAAAATGGCGAACGTTACTGCAGTTGCTTCAAGCATTCATTCAGCTTACATGCCTACTGTCACTGAGCCGGAATTATGGGATGTGTTGAAAAAAATGCCAATAACGAAATCCCCAGGCTATGATAGTGTTAGGATAAGAGATCTCATAGTGCATTTTGACATACTTAAAACTGTTTTACTTTTCATTATCAACGAAACGTTAATAACTGGGCAAATTCACATGTTCATGAAAGTAAGCGTAATAAGACCATTGCATAAAAAAGGCTCCAAAAAGGATTATAATAATTATAGGCCAATCGCAATTTTGTCATCCCTCGCTTGTATCATAGAGAAAATTATACATATTAGCATGACATCATTTCTTGATAAGTACCATCTACTAAATGCAGCCCAGTATGGTTTCCGGAAAGGTAAAAGTACGGTAAACCTACTAGAGGATTTTCATGACCTAGTCTGCAAAGAAATAGATAACAATAACATTGTCCTTACACTTTTTATTGATTTGCAAAAAGCCTTTGATACTATCAATCACAATTTATTAATAGATAAACTTGACAGCATTGGTTTTAGAGGTCCATACAAGTCGTTCTTTAAAAGCTATTTTGCTGATCGAGCCCAATGCGTCCAACTAGGCGGATTACACAGCCCAATTTTGAACGTTTCGACAGGTGTTCCTCAGGGATCAATTTTAGGACCCTTGTTATTTAATATCTACGTCAATGATATGACCTGTCTTCCACTGAACTCGCAACTCTTTTTATACGCGGATGATACTGCCCTGGCGATACCAAGTGAAACGTATGAAGAGGCCTCCGACAGGATGCAACAGGATGTGCATCTTTTGATAGAATGGTTCAACACTAATCAGATGTTTACTAATAATACAAAAACCTGCCTACTTTGTTTTCATAGCCCATATAAAGTGGTTAGAGTACTATCAAATATATACCTTCATGAGAGAAACTGTACGTGTTGTTCATGCCCACCTTTGGAACTTAAATCCAATTTTAAATACCTTGGTATCACATTTGACGAAACACTGTCGTGGAATATTCATATTTCAGAGTTAGCCAAACGCCTACGCCTAGTGTGTGTTTATATATATGCTCTACGATCTATATGTGATGTATCGGTTAGAAAAATGGTATATAAGGGATTGGGAGAGTCAATATTACGATACGGGATAACAATTTACGGAACCGCTTCTTTATATAAATTAAACACATTAAGCCGCATTGTGCACAGGATTGCAACCAATCTCTCCTATGGAACCAACTATCATGATAAGTCAGCCAGAGACAGTATGGAATATTTTGACATGCTTCCTGTACAGAAGCAATTTATCTTTGACATATTATACAAGCATTTCTTTCACAGCTCCTTTAAAACCTGCAACATTAAAGTACGGCCTCTCCGTCAATCAGAAAAGTATGTCATACCCCGCATCTTCACCACTTATGGCAAAAGAACCCGCACCTACTATGTTCCTTACTACTTCAATAAATTAGGAACCCTCCCGAATATTACCGGTTTAAAAGACCTTAAGAATTTTCTTCGACCTTGGCTGAACGATAATATAGAATAAGGTAATTTGCTGTTGGTCATGTTCTTAACGTTTTCATTTCGTGTACGAAAGTGTGCACGGTGGATTTGCTATCATATGTTCTGCTGGTTCTTGTTTGTTTGCTTGTTTGTTCTTATGTCGCACAAGCAGTTGCTGAGTATTTGGTTGATTTTATTTTCCCTACTTTTCAACTATGATTTACTCGCTGTTGTTTCATGTGCTTAACCTGGCTGCCCAGCTCAGCACACAAGCGGCAACGCTTATGCAGGCTGGAACACGTTGTACGAATTGAAGTGAATAAAAAATATTATTATTATTATTATTATTATATGATATTAGAACGCAAGTTTAACAAGGTACTGAAGCATATGGAATAATTTGAATTTATTGGAAATCACTGATTACCGCACACCAAAGCAAAGAATCCTTTACTTTAGAGACCTGCCACGTCAGCACGACCTTGGCGGAATAAATGGAAAGCTGCAAGTATAAAAAAGAAGTAATGACGTCACTAATGACACACACACAATTTGGTCTGATAGTTACCCGCTAACTTTTGGAAAATGGTTGCTTGGCGTAGACTGAACAGCTGCCTATCAGAGCGGATGTGACGTCACTCCCTTCTATCCTACTTCTCTTCTTCCGGCGTGCACCTGCTCGCTCGCTCGCTTACTTGGTCGCAATAGCTGCGGGCTCGTTACATGCTCTGACGTCAGCACCGGAAAGGGCAAGGAAGGTGCGCTTCGTGCTCCGTTCGCTAGGGGGCTACACCCCGCCAGGTGGCGTGCGCTGGGCTTTCTCCGCCCCGTCCCTCGCTGCTCGCCCGCATATCATGCCAGGGGAAAGAGGTTCGCTCGCCTAACATAAAGAGCACCAACGCCGAGGTGCGGGTGCCACTAACACTAACTAACGCTAAAATGCCACTAACAGACACCTAAGTCAAAGATTAGGCTCGCCTACCATTTCGTATCTTAAGTAGCTTTCTCGTCTTTCAGATCGCGGAGTGTACATCGCTTATGCAGTTGCTTTAATAAATCAGTGACGTACGCTTAAGCATCAACTGGTTTGGTCAGTCTTAATTTCTGCCGCAGCGTTAGTGTTACGTATGCCTTAAGCAGCAGAAATATTCTCGCTAATGTACTTTGGTGCGCAGGCACGGATAGGCAAGAGCGATAACTAGGTCGCCAAGGTCTGAAGTTCAACATGACACATACTGCAAGGCCTGCCATGTGCTTTGGTATAGCGGTGTAAGCAGGGGATGTTTTCTAATACAGCGCGGTCGCTTGCCAGTTCATCTGCTCTCATAGAATTTAGAAGCAACTGGAAACAGCGCTTGTTCACGATTTGGAGCATTTCGCCTAAGCACAGCACCGCTAGTTTGCTTTCCGACACTGTGCACACAGACAAATTCCGTTAAGTGGTTCGACTCATTTCCAAGTCATGAATTTATACTAATACAAGTGACATTGCCGAAAAGAAATCCCTCGCCAAATTTCAGAACCCTATTGGAAGAAAAGCAACTGGTGGCCCTATAACGTAAAACTATTCCAATCTCCTGACATCAAATTTACGTAACCACCCACGCAAGCGTCGGGCGTTAACGTGCAGCCTTGTTTCAAAAGTCCGATCAAAAGCACTTCTGTTTTATAGGAGGTCACACCGGTTTCTTTCAAAGCGAATTAAATGAGCAGTTTTTCCTTTCTAACTGGTTGACAAGAAGCGTGGAGCATGCTAAATTAGTGAGGGTATCGATGTTTCCGACCCAGAGGAGGAGGAGGGAAAACTTTATTTTTATCAGATCTTCGAATGGCGTGAATTACGGGGATTTCTATCGCCAGGGGCGTGCGGTGGCGTAAGCCCGTCTTTATTCATTGTTTAACCTAGGTAGAATATTAGGCAGTATAGTAGCAAGAGCTTGGTGGCGCAACCCACCGCCCCGTTCCAAAGGGGACGCTCATAACATCCATCCATCCATCCATCCTTGACTTTTGGCGATCTTCAAAGCCCAGTTGGCGGTCCGCAGCTGAAGTGCGAGATCCAAGCTGGATGACGCTACCACACAGTCCGAAGTGTTGTTAAGTTAGAGTTCCGCCCTAGGCTTTAGCCTGGGGCAGTTGCTCAATACAGGTGAGAAGCAGCCGGGATATATTAGTGAATACTTGTAAGGGTTGGCAAATGAGTCCATCTGCAACTGTCTCCAGGAGACCTGTTGCTGTTTATCCAGCGCTTTATTTGAAGGGAGGTGTTTTTGTCTACGTTCGCGGTAGTGCATAGTAATTTCGTGGAACATCACCATGCGATCCCTAGAGAAAGAATCTTGAGCTGGGTATTCCGCAGTGCCGATGTGGACTGCATCATGCAGGCACGAGTAGTGTTTATGTATTCCGCAATGCCGACGTGGACTGCATCATGCAGGCACGAGTAGTTTTTATGTAGAGCTTTAGCTCTTGCTCTCCTTGTGTCCATGTGATGTCCAGGGTGCACGTTTTTTGGTATTGGGTCTATCCTGAAATTTCTGTGGTAAATTAGGGGAAGTTTGCATATGGAGGCGTGTGCAGATCCATATCGGATCCTCAGATCCTTCAGTATATATCTTCCTACTTCAGCTTTGGATAGCTTCTCCAGCTGAGCTAGTTTGTGTGCCTCGGCCCGCTCCTCTAGGGAACTGTGGATTCCCAGTTCTTGGAGCTTCTCATTAGTTGTGCATCTAGGGAGGTGAAGGGCTGATTTGTATGATTGTCTAATTAGGCAGTCAATTTTTTTCAGTCGGGTAGGGGTGCAGGTAAGGAAGGGAACATACTACCCCACGCAGGATAAAGGCTTGGACAAGTTGCCTGAGATTCGTTTCCGTCGGGCATTTACGTTTGCTTACTACTCGCTTAATTAGCCTGTTTGGCTAACGCACCCTATGATTTTATTCAGGGTGACTGCGTTATTTCCGTTGGTTTGTGTGTGCATATCCAGGATCATAACGGTATGCACTTCTTGTACGTATGTGCCAACTGCCATCACCTTGATGTCCAGGTGAGGCGTTTTTGCTTGTGGTTGAGGCCTTATAATCAGAAGTTCTGACTTTTAGGGGGAGCATAGGCATGAGAGTACCTATTTGATTCGCATGATGTTACACTCGGTCTGCTCCTGCTTGTAGTGTTGCCTTCATCTCACTATTGCTTCCGCTGTTATCCCAGAATTCATAGTAAGGTTTGTTACAGTGCAATACAAGACAAGGATAAAAGAAGGTATAAAACGACGACACGGCGCTTTCCCCTCTTTTCCAGCGTTGGTTAAGGTATTTAGTAATGGCTTCGATTAAGGTATCATCTAAGTTGCTTAGTGACTTGCTTGCAATCCCGTCCACGTCTGGAGCCGAGCAGGTCTTTGAAGCGCAGCTCTTACTTGTAACTCGTGTATCTCCTCGTCCTGTTTGCGGTTCGGGGTTCCTGAGTAGCTCGGCAGAGAGAATTTGTTTGATATGTCTACGTACCTCTGTCCGAGTTCCTCGACGAGTTCTTCATATGTGAGTGCTTGGTTATGCACTAGTCTAATGATATCTTTACTGTGCGCTATTTTGCTTTTCTCTGGATCCAGCAGTGTCTGAGGAGGTATTAAGTATAATTGAGGCCAAGCTTGCCACTCATTTGGTCGCAGACTTGGCCTCATTGTTGCCTGGCAAGAAGTTGTGCATAATCGTCTATCTCTTTGGATAATTTTGTCGTTTTATTGCGCAATGGCCGATTGAGTTTCTACGTTTGCCACCTTCTGTGAAGACTGTCGTATGCTTCCCACATATGTAGCAGCCGACTATCCACAGATTCTGGTGTTTCTGAGGACGGCATTGATTCAGTTACTGTTTTAACATCATATATGAGATCTTTGACCCATTCCTCTCAGTAGCTTATCTAATTCTCTGCGTTTTGATCTCTGAGTTGTTTGAATTCGTCCCAGTCCATAATTTGGACTGGTTTTGTGCCTCTACCTCTAAAGTATTTGGCAGTTAAAGTAGTTGCCACTATGTAGTGGTCACTACCAAGGTTAGTCGTGGTGTTCTGGCATGTCACTTGACCTACATACTTTGTGAGAGTAACACTAGGAGATGTGTTAACCTGTGTGCTCCTGCCAATTCTAGAATGAGTGACTGGGTCTGTGTGTAGCGAAAGGCGTGCATCCTGGATGTAATTCTAGAAGTGCGTGCATCTATTATTATTGGCTCCGTGTACCCAGGCCATGTCCTGTGCATTAAATCCCCCACTATAACTAGTGGATTCTGTTTAGAAATTTTTAGTGTCTTACTTGTTGCTTCAATAATGACAGAATGACCTCCCTTCGGTTTACTGTATACATTAGGTATGAATGTGACAGGTATGTTTACTGTTTGTGTAATTTGTTCTAGTAGGAGACAGTCCAAGTCAGATATTTGTATGGCCATTTCTATGGCTCTGTGGCCATTAGATTTTTCTGGACTAATGTGGCGATTTGGCATTTCTCTGCAATTTGGTTTTCTTAGGTTTTATAGCTCCGTAGTTTAACATTGCCAAGTGTTTGCTGCAGCGCAATAATGTTGGGGACTTTTTCTTTAAGGTTTTGTATGTGGAGCTGCACGTTACATAGTTTTTTTTAGTAGCTTCTACAATTGCATTGCCAGATTGTTATGTCATTATGCAGCCCCACCAAGTTAAAGTACATGGGGGGGGGGTTCTGGATGCTGTTTGGCACCTGAAGTTGCTGCACCTTGCTCAAAGGTGGATGTAAAGCTAGCAAAAGCTGCTTTTTGTTTGCTTTGTGTAGCCTTATGTGCTTCGATTAGGCAGCCAATTTGTGCGGCAAACTTTGAGAAATTTTGCTCTAGCATGGATTTTAACTTATCTACGGGGTCTTTTTCAGTCGGTAGAGGTCGTTTTTTTTTTGCGGGGGAGTTGCGCTGTGGGGAGGATGATCGCGAAGAGGCTGCGGCTGTAGCGGGTGTTTTAACTATTAATTTTTGTGACGTTTTCGTGTGGGAGTGCTGAATTACAGAACTATTAGTTTATTTTCTCTCTGTTCTGAATGTTCTGGCCGAGCTAGAATAGTAAAAATAGATAACCGGTTGAGAAGCGTGGTGCCAGCGTCTGTGATTGATCCGCTTCCCCTTACTTAGCTTGCACTGGCTGGTCGAAAATCGCGGCGGCGTGAAACGGCAGGTTAAGAATGCCGCTAAAACGGATCCTCAGGAAAGAAGAGTTGGTAAAGCGATGTCGCATGCGTGCCGGAAGGGTTCGATAATGTTATACTGTCACGCTAAATTTTTATTCTACGCAAAGAAATACATGCCTTCCAGCAGCTCCCAGTGGCCAGTGTCTGAGCGATTGGCGCGCAGCCGTCTTCTATTCCTTTCGGAACGGAGCAGTGTCCGGCTATTCAGAAAAAATTCTGTTTTTCTCGGCACATTAATACATCTTAATGCGTACACATCACTGTGACACGGTGAGTTTTCGTGTTTTGATGACGTGGCATGACAGACAGAAGTGGCTGCAGACCGAAAACCTTTGACCAATAGCAATGAGTAATGGCTAAAAGCCGTCAAGTCAGAAATAAATAATTTTTTTTCGTTCAGTCTAATCGCACATAATCATTGTGTACACGCCATATCAGATGGGCAGCTGTCGCTGTTTTCGTAACGTCGCGTGACAGACAAGCGACTTCGGGGTGGTGCTAAATTTTTTAACCATTTGAAATGGAATACCTTTACATTATAGCGCCCTTGGTCCTATTTGTTTTTACTTGCTGCTCAAATTTCACCCGGATTTGAAAATTCGTACGAGCGTCTGGTGTCTGCTGTGATCCTAAACCTGGACCCTACCTCGAGCACTGTGTACTGAGAGCACGAACAAGTACCAGTTATCGATCACAGACGACTTATCACAGAAATAAGCCAATTATATAGAGAAAGGGGTGCCCAGACTCACAAGCGGAACTCTCATTTGTATTTATACCGATACACACTGGCCAGGTAACTTCATAGTATTTAGCCTCGCTCTACGAGTGTGGAATATCCGTGCTTAGCTCCAGAAATAGGACAGACGTTACTGCCTATATATTGTGGGATGCTATGTGATACACTGCAAGACGAGTCGCAGTGCGGATATGCTTATGAAGGCCGAAAACAGTGAAACATCGTACCTGCAGCAGTGGAGCCACGCCGTGAACATATGTTTGCACCTTTGAGAGAAGTCTACTGTGCAGTTTCCTTTTTTTAAACCTCCGGCTCGTTTGAAAGGCTCTATGTCTTCAAAGAAGAGTGATGTGGTTCGCTAGGCAGGCCGGACGTTTCCACGCTCAGTGCAACTATTTTCTTGGATTTGTCGCTGAAATCGTTGAAACCGATATAGACAAGGCAATCGACAGCAAGGACCATTTAGACTTTGAGGAAACATCTCATGCCACAAACGAGAAATGTGAGCGCAGCAGGAAGCGAAAAAAAGCGCCGTGAACCTGGATGTCCTAATCTTTGTTTATTTGGACAGTGTGCCACCACAAGTAATGGGCTCTGCAGAGTTGCCAATAGGATAGAAAGTGGAGGAGGGCAGGTCAGCGGGGTGCGCTTTTACTGTAGCCGCTGCTACACGTTGCGCGGCAATTTGCGCCCTCTCTTGGAGGTAATATGCGGTAGATGTGGTTACGCGACGCGATATGTCGGATGGTTTCTTTTACTCGGTGTTCGCGCGTGCCTACTCCGAGCAGAAGCGAAAATCAGCACTAAGGGGAATCAGCTCACCACCCACTGTGGCAACACCTCCTAGATAGCACAATGGCTGTGCACTTCGATCCATGATGTCGTGGTACCTGGACCGACTGCCATAGAATATAATGTGGATTCCCCCGAGTAAGCCACGGTGATTTTCACGTCACCGCTTTCGTCACGCCTGGCATAGCAGTGGAAATATAGGTCCAAGTAGCATGATAGCATAAAGCAAAGTGCACAGGCCTGCTATCTGGGAGGCACTGGCCGTAGTCGCTATTCCTCATGCTAGCCTTGTGACAGCGAGTATTGACGGTCATGGAGCGAGATCTGTTAATGCTTGCCCGAATGCACCTGACACCATGCTTATTATTTTGTTTAGTAAGCGAATGTTTACTGCTACGTGTACATTCGATAAATCTACGGACCCTGCTTCGTGTGGTTGTTTTGTTAAATACTGCAATATCGCCGTTAATGTTACGCCTGAAAATTGCCACTTTTTGCAGCTCTATTAAGGTGCCGGTAATCTAAGAAGAATCACCATCACCCACCTTTATTTATAACCAACACAACAACGACGCATATAATGCACTATGCCTAAATGAAAATGACAATTCTGCCCGATGGGAGAAGCTTTGACACCGATAGCTATGTATAGCATACCGTTTCAACTTTCGGACGGTGTTGTGCGTGGGTGCGACATGTTGGCGTTACGCATAGCCCACAAGGCGGAAGGAGTACTGCTATGCGCCTCACAACGCGAGCTTGACGAGTGCCGTCAGTACAGGCGTCACACCTTGAAGGCTCGCGAGACCGTTGGAAAACCGCCCGCGTTAATCAGAGCCTAGTCAAATATTAATTACTCTAGCTTGACATGTACTGCTCACACCAGAGCATACACACAACAGCTCAGCAGGAACACTAGGGCGCCATAGTTGACGTGTGCAAAGCACTCATGCCCGCAGTGGAAAGCACAAAGTTACCATTGCGTCGCCAACGAGGCGATTTAGCATAGCGTAGATGGAGCGTGACGTTGACTTCGTTTCTGCATCCTCCTAGCGCGAACCGCAGGCACAGCGCGGCAACGGCGACGACGTGAACGGCAACGACAACGGCAACGGCCCTGACGACGTGAATGAGCCTCGAGCGTTTGTATTATTGCTATTTCAATAATATTCTTGGCGTACATCTGACGTGTTCCGTAAATACGGCTGATAAGAATTCAATGGCTGATACGAAGTCAACGCACGTCGGAGCTGATGGTGGCAAGCGAATCAAGTCGGCGAAACTGGCGCGTCTCCGCGGTGGAACTGCGGCGGAACTGATCAGCGGCATAGGGAACTGGCTGGCTAAAGGCGAAGAGTATTGTATGGAATGTCTGCGATTGAAGAATGCGTTATGAGAACGTCCAGGCTGAAAATGACATCGTGGGATCAGTGGGCAAGGATGGTGAAGAAAACAATGTGGAGCGATCGGCGATAGAGACTTAGGTGGAACACATACAAATTACGAAGACTGCTCCGCCATTGGCGATACAGGCAACGTGCATAGTGGCGGGCATTAAGATTTTCATGGGCCGTTGGCGAAGATCAGCATACATTGCAGACAAATAAATGAACCAATAAACAAATAAAATTAATGAACGAATTCAAGTGGTTTACAAAACCACAATATATTTATGCATGAACGAGGAGAAGATAAACAAAGGTGCTTGATTTTTTATTAATCATGACCATGCAAAACCAGAAGGCAATGAAGCCAAAGAAAGCAGAGGGGTAATTACCTTTCGTGAAAATTGAAATGCACAAATTTAAGAAGGAAAGGGGAACCGAAAGTGAACGAAACGATCACCTGTCGCTGGTTGGGACCGAACCCAGAAACTTCGCATTGCGCTTCCACAACAGCCACCTGCCATGGTTCTGAGTGACGCTGGCTAACGCTCCCAGGGCTACATTCAGTACACGTAAATACCCAAGTTAGTGGACAGAGTGTTAACCGTCGCTGCGGCAAAACTTGTAGTGCATCGCATGCATAATACATCGCATGTGGTTGCACTGGGTCGTTGCTAGCTTACGTGCATTCTGTCGGCTGCTCAGAAACCGTGTACCCCTTCTCACATGTTGCTGGTAGCTTCAGTTTCACAATCCCCTTTGGCGCCTCACACCAAGTTAGTTCCTGAGCTTCTACATATTATCATGTTATAGCCAGTGTGAAGAACGGCACGGTGAAGTGACTGCTGCATTTCGTTAAGCTAGGTGCTCTTCTCGCTCGCCTATAGCTCTTTCCAAGCTGCTATCAGCTTCTCGATATTGACAGGTGTACTTGTCAACCTATCTCGGGTGACACGATTTTAAAGCAAAGCTTTGTATTTCTCACCAATTCATCCGTGAGCGCCGAAAACGCACTGCAGGAAAGTGAACTTACACATCTACGTTGAATGCAACGGTTCACATTCGCAGTACTGCGCCAGCGTCGACTGGCTTGCCGGTGAATATCTGATAACGGCATATGATAACTGCGCGAAGCGACGATCTCAGCAAGAGTGTCGCATGCGTACAAAGTTCACTAGAAGCGCAAGTTGCGTCTGCTAGGCAAGACAGCACCCCTGCGGCGATTAACTGAGCTTCCCTGCTTATCGGAAACAGCATGTGCGCGTGAACACGGGCTCGTCTTAGGATCTGGAAAAAAGTATCAAAGCCCCGTTCTTAAAGAAAGATGTTAGAACGCCACGCCACCCAAACCAACTGTATATATCTGCATTGCATTACGCGCATCGCGCAATGCATTCGTGGCCGTCACCATGGGTAGACCGTGGGTGCAGCGCACGACAGAAGACGATGCTGGCGTACGCAAATGTAAGCGCGAGTGCGATGCTGCCCGTAAAGCCAATCCCATGTATCGGCAACGGCATGAAGAAGCCAAGTGGGAGATGCTTGTGCAGTCGAGGTGCCCACTGGTCTTCTTATCGTCAGCGTGCACATCAGACAAAACACGTCTCGTTGTGACGCGGAAACGTTCCTGGCAAAAGCGAGGCAAACCTTAAAGCCACACAGTACGCTGATCCACGTGTGCCGTGACTTTAACATCAATATGGCGAAAGAATAGGGCAAATGAATCGAGAGTTTTATGCTAGATCGCTACTCGTTGAAACTGAAGACGCTACAAAGACCCACGACGCAACACCATTCCAGCATTGATCTCCCGTTTGCAAGCAGGCTGTGCCCGTTACGATGCCAGAGCCAGTGACCGTCTACCACAGCGATCGCAAGGCAATGCTGTGCAACTGTGGAGTCGTCAGTGAAAGAGTAATTGTGTGCGTTCGACCTAGGGCTGCATGATCTAAAATGAAGGCGATGCAACTTAACGAAATGCGTCTTCATTCAACTACAACGTTCAAAAAATACTATCCCAAACAAGCAACCAAATAACATATGCGTAGCATCGGGTCGCTCAGCATTTCTCGGGTTCGTTGCGTGGTGGTTCGCTTTGGACTTTGATTCAGTTCAACCGCGTTCGCGTTCAACCGTCTTTCTGTAAGAAAGGGGCTTTGACTTTTTTCACCGGCTAAGAAAAATTAAACATTATCGCTCAGCGCAGGACGCGCCTGCATCTATTGAAATTTCTCGAATGTTAACAATGGTTCTATCCGCTGTATGTTGTCACCGGACCTTGTGTAACCTGATTGCAAGTATGCGCTACGGGAATTGCGCAGTACATTCTGGAAGACACGCGGGCACCAGGGATTACTCTGGAACATTCTATGGCTCATGTATAGAAGCCTACGAGCTTGACCCGCTGATGAGATTGCAACGACGCCAACTGTGTTCGCCGCTATCGTTGTGCTTTGATTGTTACTTGCTTTGTGGGCACAGGTTCGCCCCATGAGGTTAGTTTAGTCGTTCACTGTTTTGTGATTGTTTTGTTCACTGTCACTACAACGTGACACTGTCAATCCTCAATCTGTTTTCTCTTACACAAACATACCATATGATTTTTTAGACGGCATGAAGTGTGGTCCCATCTCGTGGCCGCTATGATGTAAAGCTTATGTTTTCCATAAAACTCGCACGTGACGCGCACACAAAGAACTTGAGGCATGGTGTTTTGGACATAAACGTTATGAAATTTGTACTGAGAAGAGGGAAGCCGGGTTCGACTGCGTAGCGAGTAGATTGGTGCATTACATTTGTTGAGGCATCATGTCCCTTTTACAAATAATCACAACCCGCCATCAGAGTTGTGGTGCTTGGGATGCCCTTCCCAAGCGATTCCGCAGAAAAGCCGTCGACCACTGAAATACTACAAAACCCGTAAAACTTCGCCCCCACGGCGGGCTCTCCGGCCTTGCAGCCCCAATGCAGAGATGATGAATGAACGTGCAGCAGCAATGCGCCGTCGTGACGAGCCCCCCGGCACCACCACCGGGAGCCGCAGACTTTCAGAGAAGAGCCGCGCGTGTGCTGTAATTTGATGGGAAGGGACGTTTGAGCGATAGTAGCCAGGGGAGATGGTCTGGGTTCAGGAATGCGCCCGATTCAACGTTCGACATCACGTCGACGAGTGGCTCGACCATTACGAGTGCGTGTGCCGATATAGTCGTGAGGATACTGCTGCGCAGTTCGTGGTGCTGCTTTTGACGGCAGCGCGTTCGCTCCACTCCAGAACACGTTGATAATGTGGAAACGCCTGTTCAACTGAATTCAGAAATTCAGACATGAAGAAACGCCCTGAGTACATATTGTTGCACAGCGATAAAAGTCCGTGAGGGACGTTCACAGTGCACAATAAAGAGGTTATGAAGATGTGCAAATCAGTGAACACCGACATGACAGGAGGTCTAGTGGGCCACATTCTTATTGCCGAATAAATCTACCTGTTCCTTGTCAGGAAGTATAATCTTCATTATGATTGGACGCTGCCGCACTTTCGAAACATTAAATATGGCTCATCATATCAAATCATGGTCAACAGCTTGGCCGTCGTGGCCAACATCACGACGGTAGCAATTGCTAATGTTATACAAGATTATTTGCTTTGCTACCCTTCGATGACCATCCGTGAAAATGTGCGCGCGGAGCTACATCGGCATGCTGACGTTCTCCTGCAAGCTAGAAAAAGCCGTCCGATTTAATATCCGCAAGTAATAATGCGTCACATATTTGAAGGTTCGAACCACGCGCCACGGCTCAGGACCCCACGCCCATTGACTTCTGACGCCGAGCCACTTTATGCACACCATTGCAGCTACTTCCACCGGCTGCCCTTTCTTGTTCAGAAATGTAAAATTCTCGTCGACTACCCCCGGGACGCCAAATATTGTTCCGCTCCTCGATAACACCCCACATGCTTCGAGTGCGTCGTTCGGGGACACATAACCAGTTTTCGCGCTGAGCGCTGTGCCTCTGACACTCCTTCAGTGACCACCGTCATTTTCACGCTGAAGTTAACGGCTTGGTTACGGCTCCTGTCATTGAAATTCTGCTACTGAAAAAAGCATGTGCCAGCTTAATCTTCGTATCGATTTGCACGCCACTTGCTAAGCACCAGACCGTCTCCACCGCCGCGTTCATGGTCGCGGCTCTACTCTGAAACAATGCGAAACTAGAGGCGACGCCGATGGGCTATTAACCACAAGTATGCCTCCACTAGTTCCGATGCTGCAAAGTAAAGTTAGTGTGTGACGAAGTTGACACAATGTCTTTGATATAGACTCGAGAGCTACGGTCTCCATGATGAGTTCAGAACGACTACACAGCCAGGTAATGTTTCGTTGGGACAAACCAGTTGCCCTTCGTGCTGCGAGTGCAGAGTCTTTGCGCGGCATAGGAGTGTGCACTGCGAGTTTCTTGTTTTTTGACTGGCAAGGTATTAAAAGCAGAATTCACAGTTATTGATCATTCCACACGTGATGTGATCGAGGGAAGCAATTTTCTTAAAAGTGTAGCACAAATGCAAACTACAGAGTAGATGAAGTTATGCTGTTCGACCTTGTTAAGTAGCCCTTGCTTCGTCAAGACAACTTCCTACGGTTATTCAAGATGCGCCCAGGCCAGCTTGGTCCGCAGCTAGCTTGCCAATGGGCTGTGACGTCGATGCGAGCTCAGTTGCCACAGGGATTGAGCTTTGCCTTGTGTAACAAAAACTTTACTCTTACCACGTTGTGCGTTTCTCTCGCCGACGAAAGAGCTAAGTTATTGGTTGGGCATTGTTCATGCGAACCTCGTTGAACACTCAGGATACATGCATCTTTTTGAAAATAAGACTACAGCACCGGCATTCCAACAACTAAGGCGGATTCCAATATCGCGTGTTTTTGTGAAACTGATAGTCTGCGCTAGCAAACGTTCGGTCCTTCTGGTCCGACTTCCCGCGGCGGACCACGACCCTATGTACTGAGTGCCATAACAAGCATTGGGTCTTGTACAAAAAACAATATTGAGTGACCGCCATAGATAGGTGCTGGTCCGAGGTTCGATCCTCGCACGTTAAAAAAATTCTTAAAGCTGTTTAGAGAAAGCTTTTTAGTATAGCTTAGTGGGAACTTTCTGGCAGATGACAATTTTTCTTTTCACTGGGTGTCGTATTTGTGATGGTGGGGAACCTGTCGCGTAGCTGCGGGTTCTGCTGTACCCGTGGTCAATCGGTGTGTTTGAATTTTCATGTCCCGTTTAATGCGTTAACATTATATGGGTACATCACGCAGTTTCCGTGGGCTATATACAGGGTGTTTCAGTGAAGACTCAAAATTTTTTAAAGATTGCCTGTGACAGAGAGCTCAATTATACTTATTGAGCCGGTCTATTCGAAGCGGCGAACACTACTTGCACAAAGAATTGAAATGCAAAATCGACTAATTAACAAGAATTCGCTAATTACCTTTTAGCGAATAATCTTATGACCCATATTGCAATTCACAAACTCCAGCAGTGGACTTCGCATGGCGGATCCACATCGAACGAATCCTCTGGACGACACCAGTTTCAAGATATAAATTCCCGAACTGTGCGGAGAAGAGCATTGGCGTTCCAGTTGTGTGATTCAGTGCATGAAACGACGTTTTGTTAACAAATTAACTGGAGCGCCAATGAATTTATCCACAAAGTTCGGGAATTGATATCTCGAAACTGGTGTTATCTGTAAAATTCGTTCCAAGTGAATCCGCCTTGCGAACTCCACGGCTAGAATTTGTAAATTGCAATGTGCGCCATAATGTAATTAGTTAAAAACATAATGAGTGAATTTTCATGAATTAGTTGATTTCGCATCTCAATTTTTTTTTGCAAGTATTGTCCGCCGCTTCGAGTAGACCAGCTCATAAACTAGAATTCTGATATCTACCACAGGCAACATTTAAAGATTTTTGAAAGTGTTTAATGAAACAACCTGCAAATATATATGTACGTACTCTAATGTTGGTATCTAACCGTTTAGCTGCTTATCTGAGTCACTGGGTAATCCGCGGTTAAATGGTTAGGTCATTTAGCTGCTGTGCTGAGGGAACATAATTCTAAGCCAACCATCGGACCAACTTGGGTCACTCAATACAAGCCAATGTGTACTTACGTGCCGCTTTTCGACCAACCTCTTTCAAGCCGACATGTATACGCGTGACTAGGTAGGTTCGAAGTGTCGGAGCACCGATTTATGGACGTGCCAACGACGAAGTGTGCCAAGACAGCGCGAGTGGAGAGAAAATCAAGTAGTTGGTTCTTGCATTTCAGCGTGGCAGCATACTTTTCCTGCTCCGCCACAGTGGTGACACCGGACCGTGGAACAATGCGTTCCAGAAGATTCCACAGGGCACCCAACAAACAACGAGTCAGGGGAGACCCGGACCCCGTGTATCATTATGGCACTGCGACCGGAAGAAGCCTCGGTGCACTGCATCCTGGATCTACCACAGTTCCATTATTTCTGGCCTGGAAGCCTGCCATATGTGTAGTGCGCGAGACAGTGCCGTGGTTAGGAGATGAAAGGTATAAGACGGCAAAGAGTGTGCGCACGGAGGTAAATTCCGTGCTAGGTGAAAGAGGACGACGATGGAGAGCGTCAAGCCTGAGAACACGTGGCGCATGAAGATAAAAGTGATCCAATAGGGAGAACCGCGGAGCTCCCAGGGACCAATCGCCGGTGCAAAGAGGGCTCCGAGGGTCACCAATCCGGAAGAGACAAATGGACCAGCACCGAGGTAAAAGCGAGGCGCGCGGGTAGGATTTCGGAGAGTTCTAGGAAGCGATGAAGGGCGAATGTCGTCCCCCGGACGGACTGGGAGACGAAGACGGCCAGTCGGAGGTTGGACCCTAGCTATCAGGACTTCACTGCATCGGGACCTCCTGCCAGCCTGTTCTCGGGCGTCACAATGCCACCTGATCACGGACTGCTGCCCGAGGCCTGCCAAGTCCTGTGTCCGTAGGCAGAGCATGAACAGTCGGGCTACGGGCTCGAGTTTGCATCCAGCTGCCTGGCCAGAACGCCACTTCCACCTGCAGGTACTGCACGTATTTCCAGGGAATTTGTGTGCCCTCTCCAATTTGGAGCTGCTACGCTGCTAGGCCCGTTCGTCGGTCCAGCCTATCGACATTTCGGTGAGACCGACGACTCTTCTTTCATCGCTACGCCGTCGTACAACCATGTCGAGCTGTTGCGCTTGATTGCACTCGTGGTCTGCCCTAACTTGCGTGGTGTTGGTACTATTTTAGCTCTAAGTGTATTTGTTTCTGGCTCGGAATTTTTCATTGAGTGTTTACCTTATATGCTTCTTTTCGCAATAGTTATGTGAAAAGTTGTATGTGCATTTTAGAACGAACGGCTTTATCCTTGATTGCGTTCTCTAAGGTTCGCTCTCGGGGAGCAGTTTGAAACAGTAGCAAAAAAGAACCTACGCCACAAGGACCTACCGTCTGGCTTTTTAAACTAGAGGCGTGTTTCTACCTTCATAGTATCACTTCGAAACAGGACAGGCACCACATCATGACAGCCATACTGCCTCCTGTTCTTCGCTGCGACGTCATGCCACCTGGACCACAAGCATATGACGCAGTTTGGGTGTTCGTACTAGGCCTACCAACACGGGCAGTGCCACCTGGCTTTCTAGCTGCCGTGCAACCAGGTCGCCACCCACGCCCGCACGCTATAACTGCTTCACCTCTAGCAGCTGTATCGAGTAATCCCACTGCACCAGGATTAAGCACTACAACACCTATCCGTTCACAGCTGACCAAAATATCACCAGCACAAAATTTCTCTAGCCAGGAAACCTCTATCAACGATGTGCACATTAGATGCGTCGAATGCTTATCAAACAGTGCCAATAGCATTCCCAAAGAATCCTGATATCGTCAAAGCTTACATTCGTCCACCAGCTGGTTTTGACGTACGAGTAGCCCTTGCTCCGACATCGGTGAATGGGCACGTGACCATACAATACCGCGCCACCAGCTGCAAGCCACTTCCCGTTCCGTTCGCGCAGAGTCCTGTTTGCTGCAGCCCTTTCCGGCAACGCTGCAGCACTCCGAAGCACTTGCTTTTCTGTCAACGACGTCGCCGGAGCTTTCGACACATTTCCCAGCTTTTCAAAGAGCTCCATGCTCGTGCTCAATCCGCACTTAAAGCGCGGCCTGAACAAACGGCCTGGACGTGTCGCTTCCTTGAACAGCGTTAGAAAGTTGTCCAAGCGACCACAATACACTTCCACCCAACTCTGTTTCTACGGCGGGGGGCTTTTTGGCGGCGCCGATGCGCCGACGTGCCAACGACGACGAACTGCGCCAAGACAGCGGAGCGAGCGCGTGAGGAGAAAAAATAAAGTAGCTTGTTCTTGCATTTCAAAGTGGCAGCTTTCTTTTTCTGCTCCGCCATAGAAGAAACTCTTTGACGTCGACTTAGAGCACTAGGTATGTGCCACTCGGTCCGTGCTGGTCTCAAATGAACCTCTTTTACGCTAACTTGGGTCACTAGGTATGTGCCAGTACGCCTGTGCCGCTCTACAATGAATGTCTTTGACGCCAACTTCAGCAAGTAAGCATGTGCCACTGGGAATGTGCCGGTCTACAATGACGAAACAGATCCCGTAAATTTTTCCGATGCTGAGCGGAATCGAGTCCGGATCGCAAGGGTTCCCAAGTACAGCAACCCGATGCTTTAGCAGGCTGCATTCCAAATGCACTAGGTATGTGCCGCTTTCAATGAACATCTCGCCGACGCGCTTCCCAGAATTGAATGTGTCCTTCTCACTTGAGGAATTGGACGCTGCTCTGGCTTCATGCAGGCGCTCATCGTCGCCAGGACCAGACGGCATCACCTACGCTGCTTTATGCCACCTAGGTGAAGATGGCCGAAGCAGACTTCTCGAATGTTATAACCAGTCATGGAATGATGGCGTCGTTCCTGAGCGGTGGAAGTACAGCCGCTTCATACCACTCCTGAAGCCTGGAAGGTCGCCACTTGACCTAGCGCCCTACCGACCCATTGCGCTGTCCAGCTGTGTTGGGAAGATCATGGAAAGAATGATTCTCACCCGCCTAGAATGGTGTCTTGAGCGCCACAACGTATACCCCGATGCCATGGCTGGTTTTAGAGGAGGCCGTTCCTCTATTGACAACGTCATCGACCTAGTCACGTCTGTAAACAAGAAAAACACCACAAGCGTATATCGGTTGCACTATTCCTCGACGTGAAAAGCGCCTATGATAATGTAACGCATGAAGCCATCCTTGATGCTCTGGAAAATAATAGAATTGGTGGACGCATGTTTCGGTGGATTCGGAGTTATCTATTCAAAAGATCTTTCTTTGTACACAGTGCAGATGGCCGAACTGCTGACCATTACACTTACCGTGGCGTCCCTCAGGGTGGGGTTCTTAGCCCCACTTTGTTCAACCTTGCAATCCTTGGCCTTGCCGACGTTCTACCACATACAGTAAACCTTTCCATATATGCTGACGACATATGCATATGGGCCTCGGCAGTTACACGTTTCCAGGTGCGTGCACGGCTCCGAAAAGCCGTGACCCTAACATCATCGTACCTGCGTGAGCAAGGCCTCAGCATTTCGACCGAGAAGTGTGCCTTAGTCGCCTTTACCCACAAGCCCATGACCTGCTACCCCATTTCTATTGACCACCAACCAATTTCCTACGCAAAAATTTAGCGATTCCTAGGCGTTGTTATAGACAGAGACCTTTCGTGGAGCCCCCCATCACCCACTTGAAGAAGAGGCTTACTTCTATCTCCCATATACTAAGGTTTCTTGCCGGTAAAACGTGGGGCACATCCGTGGCATCTATGCTTCAACTATACAGGACGCTCTTCCTAGGATACTTGCGACACAGCACACCAGTGCTGTCCAATGCTAACAAAACTAACATCCATGTCCTACAAGCATTCAAGGCCAAGCCCTTCGAACATGTCTGGGGCTACCTCGAAATGTTTCAACCGTGGCAACAATTGCCACCGCGAGAGACCACCCAATAAGGACCTATATAGATATCGACGCACTCCGGGTGCATGTTCGCCACATATCCAGAGTCCCTGACCACCATCTCGCTCGCTTGCCTGAACGAAGACCCAAGGCAGCGTTCTCCAGATCAATTGCGGCTAACCAGCACTCTTTGTCTTAGAGGCACTCACCCGCAACAAGAACGCCGTCCCCTATGTGGTGCTTGAAGAAGCCTCCTATGTAACTTGCTGTTCCAGGAATAGTGAAGGAAGCTAGCCTGACCACCGCGGCTCTCAAGCAGATCACATTGGAACTTCTGCATTGTTCATACGCTAACCGAATTCATGTTTACACAGATAGTTCCGTCTCGGAAAATTCTACGGGCGCCGTTGTTCTACCATCTCAATCGGTCGTCATCAAGTTTAAGACTTCACACGTAACGACATCTACAGGTTCTGAACTGGCCACTCTCGGCGCTGCTGTCGAATACACTGTAAAAGAACCGCCCAACAAATGGGCAATATTTTGTGACTTGAAAGCAGCCCTCCAGAGCTTGCGAAGTTTACGACGTGGCAATTATGAACAGCTGGTGTCACAAGTCAACGAAACCTGCCATTGCGCATCTGAAAGAGGACATGATATCATATTTCAGTGGCTGCCGGGACATTGTGGCATCGTTGGTAATCGCCTCGCCGATGACGCAGCCCGACGTGCCCAGGCTGGCTCACCGACACTCCTTATACTTTTATCCAGAGTCGACGCTGCAAGAGAGCTTCGCAGTCTCGCTCGTACAATCACGTTAGGTTGCTGGCATACACCACATAACTCTAAGTGTCGTTTACACAGCATCAACCCATCACTGAAACTTACATTACCAGCGAACCTTCCACGACGTGACGCAACACTGCTGTGTCGGCTGTGGGTAGGAGTAGCATTCACCAACTCCTACAGCTATCGTATTGGAATGGCGGATTCACCAATGTGCGCTAAGTGCAAGTGTGAAGAGACCATCAGTCACCTTCTGTGCCACTGTTCTCGCTTCGATAATCAACGTGAGACTCTCCAGTGTGCCTTAAATAGACTGGATGACAGGCCATTTACGGAAGCGAAGATCTTGGGAGCCTGGCCTCACAGTTCATTGGCCCTGAAAGCAGTTCGAGCGCTTTTTCGCTACCTGAGGGCAACAGACTTGAGTGCCCGACTATAGACATCCTACACCTAAGTTCTCTCTTTCTCCCTCTTTCACTCCCCA
The DNA here is from genome assembly GCF_038994185.2 of Dermacentor albipictus. Classification (NCBI taxonomy): domain Eukaryota; kingdom Metazoa; phylum Arthropoda; class Arachnida; order Ixodida; family Ixodidae; genus Dermacentor; species Dermacentor albipictus. The sequence goes on along the minus strand of NW_027225580.1, from coordinate 3,550,639 downwards.
TCCCCCCCCTATGTGTAGGGTAGCAAACTGGACTCAGTCTGGTTAACCTCCCTGCCTTTCCGTCTTCCCTTCTCTCTCTCTCTCTCTCGCCGACTTGGGTCACTCAGCCTGTGCCTCTCAGTGCGTGCGGCAAGCGAGACAACAATTGCCAGAGTTCGCAGGCACTGGCGTGCCACGTTTCTCGTGTCGGAGGTGGCGCCGACACGACGAGCCTTCTGGCACTGACGAGGAGTCAGTGCCAGAAGATGGCGCAACGTGCCAACGCGGGAGCGTGAGAAAGGAGCCTGGTTGCCTCATAAAGGGTTTCTCAGCGTTCGCAAGCACCGGCGCGCCGTGTATGTAGGAGGAGGCCATGTGCAGGCTTCGCGGTGGCGCCGCGTTTTCTTAGGGAAGTGCGAAAGAGAAGTCCCGTTGTGGTCCACGCCTCATAGGTAACTCGTTTTGCAATGAAAATACGTTGTGCTGCTGTATTGATTCGATACTAACGCATTGTGTCGACATTCGCGGCGCGCTGTGTTCCGTCGCTTTTTTATTGCGATTGCAATTATATGGACGCTCGACGCGCATTTCCGTCTGCATCGTCATCATCTGCGTCGGTGTGATGTTCCGTATTATGTGACGTTCTACTCCGGCGATCTGCAATGAGTAGAGTCAGCTGCGTGGCAGCGAGGGCCATATATTGCAATCGATCTGCGATGAGTAGTGTCTAGGTACGCGCAGGGCTCTAATTTACGTACGCCGTTCGATCTAGTTGAGAAGAACGATCTTGCCTTTTTAATCTTGCACAGGCTTAGGCGTCTTCAGTTTCGCGGTCACGTTGCCTTTTGCGACGTTTGCTATGACATTATCTCCGTGTTTTTCGGCGCACGTAATCGTGAATGCTTATTTCATAGGTGATGGCAGTTGTCAACAACCGAGGTTTAAGGGTGCCTACCAAAAACATGAAATTATATTTCCACCCTACTAATCTAGACGTATAGACGTCCATACTAAACGAACACTAACATTTAGAGGCACTGACAGCAGCTTTTACCAAATTGCCATATTGGTGTCTGCTGTGGGGCAGCGGTGGTCATTTGTACACCTTAGAGCATGAGCGTATGGCTGCGTAAGGCACGAAAGTTCACAGCTGGGGCGTTTCGCTCAAACGATGCGGCTGGCAGTCGATATGAGTCATGTCATGCAAATATAAAAGATACATATTTTTAAGTGTAACTGAGACTCTAAATAGCTCAAACTTCTTTAAGGTAGCAGTTTTGTCCCTTTCACCACATTTGCACTTAAAGCCTGAACGCTAATTATTATATACATTATCCATGGGAGCTGTGAAATACTTACCGGAGGGTTTCTTTCATGCAAGCTTTCAGGTACGGTAGAGCATTAGGCCCGCTTGGTTGCGTTCCTTCTGGGGGTTGATCAGACAGTGATGACAGGACCTCTTCTCGTGCTTTTGCTTGGACTTCAGGATTTGTGGCCAGATGGTAGAGAGCGAATGTAGCCGCAGTTCCTGTCTGAAGTAAACGAGAAATGAACCGGCTTCTTGTCAAGCTGCATAATCGAGAAGTGTTTGCTATAGGCACCGTGCAAATGCTACGCAGCAACACGCATACAGGCAGACGGGCGGAAGAAAGAACAGATATTTCATTTAACTGCTGGTAGGTTTAACCTTTCCATAGAATGAAACATTTCTGATGCACGTTCCGTACTCACCTTGAGGGATCTCAATAAAAGCGTACAATTACTTTACCTCGGAAAGTAACCGTTGGTGCGGTCGACGCCCTGGCTTTCCTAATAAGTTGCAGTGGCTAGCTGCGCACAGCACTGATCCCTCTTTAGTGCGTACTGCAGTCGTAGAAGTGAACAGAATGTAGATTGTTGGAGAGTTCAGAAACTAAAACTAGCATAGCCTAATATTCAGAGTGTGAATTCATATTTTAAAGTGCGTAATATTTAGGACAAAATCCTGCTTTCAAAATCTTGCAACCTCAAAATTAGAACACAGAGAAGAGACACAGACACCACAAACGAATCGAGAACTTAGTGACCAACTAGCCCGTTCAACTTATTATTTTTACGAAGAAACTGCGCTATAGCGTCTCGATAAATCATTGCATCAGTGTGCATAATCGTCCAAGAGTATGCAAAAAAATTATGGGGTTTTACGTGCCAAAACCACTTTCTGATTATGAGGCACGCCGTAGTGGAGGACTTCGGAAGTTTCGACTACCTGGCGTTCTTTGACGTGCACCTAAATCTAAGTACACGGGTGTTTTGGCATTTCGCCCCCATCGAAATGCGGCCGCCGTAGCCGGGATTCGATCCCGCGACCTCGTGCTCAGCAGCCTAACACCATAGCCACTCAGTAACCACGTCGGGTCAAGAGTAAGCAGCAAGCGTGCCTTAAAGTTCATCCGATTTAACTCAGCTGTGTCACTTTGCTACCCGTCAAACCGTTGTCTCATATGATCTGGCGTACTTCTACACAGCAAATTACCATCAGCAGCAGCAGCCTTTCTTCACTGAAGGATGAAGGCCTCTGCCAGCGATCTCCTATTACGTCTTTCTTGCGCTTGCTGATTCCGAGTTGGGCCTGCAGATCTCCTAATTTCGTCACCACACCTAATTTTCTGCCGTCCTAGACTACGCTTTTCTTCCCTTGGTACTCATTCTCTAACTCGAATGGTACACCGGTTATAATCGCCGCAGCTGCTGCAGCGATTGCTCACTCCAGCATCTTGACAGCGAGTATCCGCACCCATCGAGCGAGATGTGTTCATGTTTACCTGTGCGCGCGATACCGAGCTTGTTAATTTAGTTAAAACTTGTTGGCAAGGTAGTTGGTATGAATCCATGATAGAATGTGTAGACGCGACTGAACGATGTCATAGAAAGAAGCATACACACAGAGATAGCACTGTCTCTAAAAGGGGAAAAAATATGAGCATATATATCAATGAAGGACACGGATCGAGAAAATCGAACAGCCCACAAATCATTATGGCTAATTACATCTATATCACTTTTCTACAATGGTCGAAAATATACGGCATTCACAGTGAAATTGTAAAATATATTTCTTGTTGTGAAAGGCTGACGACTAAAGTATTTATAATCTCTGCCATCAGTCCTTCTTATTAGGCAGTACACTGGATAAATATTTGACATAACGGTATGACGGCCACTGCTACCACCGTAGTAAGAACGGGAGTATTATCTATGAATTCTGACGAATTCGGTATGACGGCTATGGCTACTACCGAAGTCAGAACGGGAGTATTATGTATGAATTCTGAGAAATTCGGTATGACGGCTACGGCTGCTACCGAAGTCAGAACACTATCACCATCTATGAATTCTTGGACAGATTCGGTATGACGGCTACAACTACCACTGAGGTGAAAGTATATTCCCCCCCATATTATAATTATACTTTCATCTCCGGTAAGTCGACCGGGCCATCACCGTAAAAGTGAACACGATAATCAAACCAAAACCACCTATTCCATTTGATATACAAAAAAAGTGTCACCCCAACATCTTAAAGCGCAGTCGCATCTTTAAACTAAATTAAAAAATAATTTGTAACACTAGCTAAAAAAATGTCTTTTTGAATCGATGTCATCATCATTATCATCATCAGCAGCAGCAGCTTGTTTTATGTCCACGGCCAGGACGAAGGCCTCTCCCTGCAACCTCCAATTACCTCAGTCCTGCACCACGCGATTCCAACTAGCTCCCGCGAATTTCCTAATTTCATCGCTCCACCTAGTCTTCTGCCGTCCTCCACTGCGCTTCCACTCTCGTGGTACCCATTCTATAACCCTAATGGTCCAACGGTTGCCTAACCGGCGCATTACATGACCTGCCCAGCTCCATTTTTTTTTATTGATGTCAATTAGAATATCGTCTACACCCGTTTGCTCTCTGATCCAAACCACTCTTTTTCTGTCTCTTAACGTTTTGCCTAGCAATCTTCGTTCCATCGCTCTTTGCGCCGTCCTGAATATCTTCTCAAGCTTCTTTGTTAGTCTCCAAGTCTCTGCCACACATTTCAGCACCGGTAAAGTGCACTGATTGTGCACTTCCCTTTTCAATGATAATGGGAAGCTTCCACTCAGGAGCTGACAATGTCTGGCATATGCGATCCAACCCATTTTTATTCTTCTATGAATTTCCTTCTCATCATCAGCGTTCCCTGTGGCTAATTCACCTAGGTAAACGTACTCCTTCACAAATTTTAGAGGCTGACTGGCGATACTGAACTCTTGTTCCTTTGCCCGGCTATTTATCATTTCGGCACAAACTCACGCTTCTTCATGTGCCAGGTGCTGCTCGGATTCTTTGCTGTCGTGGCGAACGTCGGCTGGCTGTAGGAATATGGCTTCACCAAACATTGGCCAGAGGCTGCTACAACTGATCTGCAATCACCTGCTCGTGTTTTACACGGTCCGCAAGATTATTTGCTGGAAATCGTGTACGATCTCCGACGCACCGAAATGGAATCTGCGCATCGGGGGACCTTTCCGGTTCCGCTGCGCGCTGGCCATATAAAGGACTAGCCAAGCATACAGTGACTGGGGCACGACGCTCTTTACGGCACAATCTCACGCTTCTTCATGTACCTGGTCAGTTACCTAAATGTAACTAAGCGTTATCGCTCTAGCGATGTTATGCTTTTAAGAGTGTCGTGCCACACCAGCTCGCGACAAATGACTGAATGCCTTGAACATGCCAGCCTGTGTTTCGTTGATGCTATGCTATTCTCTCTCTGCGGCGGCTGTCTGACGCTTTCCCAAATCTTCCTGCTCCTATCGGGGGATGAGAACTAAATCGAGGGCCCATGAATGCAGTAGAACGTGACCAAATGACAAACACTGAAAGGATTCTCTTAGAAATGAAAACAGGCCACGAAACTGTGCTTGCGAAGTTAACGGAAATTACAACAAGGCAATGTGAATTAGAATAAAAAATTACGGGCTTAATAAAGAAGACAAACAAACAATGTAGAAAGCCGTATTGCTCGGGTGGAAAAAATGGAAGATAAATTTATGGCGAAACTAGACAATTCGGAAAATAGAAGCCGGAGACAGAATTTGGTCTTTTTCGGGTTGCCTGAAAGGCAGCACAACCAGACGTGGGAGGCGTCTGAAAAACTAATTAGTGGAATATGCAAAGATGTGATGAAACTTCATATTTCGGTTGGACGGGCTCATCGCGTAGGCGTTTTCAGAGAAGGCAAAACCCGGCCCATAGTAGCATGCCTTTTAAGGTGGAAGGCTGGAGAAAACGTCTTTAAAAACGCTTACAGACTAAAAGGCACTTCGTACAGCATTTCTGAAGATTTCAGCCTAGCCGTACGAGAAAAAAGACGTCAGATTTGGAAGTATGCGAAAGGAAAAAGTGAAAACAAAGAAAATCGTGTTCGCTTGAGTTATGATAAATTGACCATCAATGGGCAAACGTTTGTCTGAGATAGCGATATGCAGATGCCACTTCCACTTCAGGCGCATGCGCGACTGGATAGAGGCAACTTGGGTGATCTTTCCTGTGAAAGATGACCCAGCACGTTTCTCGCAGCCTGAACGGCTCTCTGTCCTGCTTGTAAATTGTCGCAGCATAAAGAACAAAGTCGATAACTTCATGTCTTTAGTAGCCACTGTTAAACCTCAGATCGTGATGGGCACCGAATCATGGTTAGACAAGACTATACCTAATGTAGAAATCTTTCCGCCTCGTTTTACTGTCTATCGGAAAGATAGGCATGGACATGGCGAGGGAGTATTCATTTTGATATCAAATGCATTGTCAAGTACACAAATTTTATTTGAAAACAATTCTGAGCCTCTCTGGTGCTTTGTGAAATTATCTAACGGAAACAATGTAGTGTACGAGACATTCTACCACCCACCCGGCAGCAGCGACTCATTAGCATTGCTGTCTGAGATGCTATCTCTTGTGCCTAATAGCTAATTTCTAGGGGGGGAGGGGGAGGTACAATTTGCCAGACTTCAACTGGAATGCTGGATTTGTGGCTGGTAATTGGTCCCGTATTTACAAAGAGTTCGAAGAACTGCTCGGATGAAATGAATTGCAGCAGCACGTACGCTGCAATCAATTTATCTATCCATCCAATCGATTGATAGATAAATTGGATAGATAGGAATTGGATACATAGATGGGAAATTGGATAGGTAGAAAGTGGATAGCGATTGGATCTATCGGAAAGATAGGCATGGACATGGCGAGAGAGTATTCATTTTGATATAAAATGCATTGTCAAGTACACAAATTTTATTTGAAAGCCATTCTGAGTCGCTCTGGTGCCTTGTGAAATTACCTAACGGTTTTCCAATTGCGCAGAACCTACGCGAGAAAATGCAAATTTAGACTTACTACTTTGCAATGAGCCGAACATGATATCAAAAGTTACTGTTTGCCCAGGTATTAGTGACCACTGGGCAATTGTCACAGAACTTAACATACAGCGAGTACAGATGGCGCAAATTCCACAAAGTGTACAGCTACGACAGAGGAGACTATGCTGCTATCAGAACCGAACTTGAAAATTTCTTTCCTACTTTCCAGTATCTGTCAAACGCACGCTGTTCGTTAACATTGCGGTCAGCATTTCGGGACAAAATACTTAAACTAGTCGAAATTCATGTTCCATGCAGGTACCTGTGGCAACGGAAAAAACAAAAACCTTGGTTTAACGTAGAAAGACGTAAACTTATAAGGAAAGCAAGAAGAACGTATAAAACGTTTTCTACCGACACAAGTCAGGCAAATCAGAAACGGTTGCAAGAGATAAATAATCTATTGAAAGCAACAATGAAAGCAGCCAAGGATATGTTCCTTGTTAAACTAAATACGAACTTGAGATAAAACCCAAAATCTTATTGGAAATATGTAAAAACAAAATCGAAAAGACGACATATCAATACCATCTTTAACTATTGACGGCAAAACCACGGCGTCAGACTATCAGAGGGCAGAATGCTTCAACCAGTACTTCCAATCTGTGTTTTCGCTAATATCTGCTGGGGAGACTTCGCTTTTTAACAACGCCAATCGGGGCGATATGATTCCAGACATCGAATTTGATGTTATTGGCATCGATTCTTTATTACGGCATTTAGATGACATAAAAGCAATTGGACCTGATGGAATATCCCCAGTGGTCCTTAAAGAGTGTCATAGTATTATAGCTCCGTTTTTAACGATCATTTATAAGCTTTCCCTTGAAACAGGCTTCATTCCCCAAGATTGAAAAACTACAAGCGTGACACCAATTTTTAAATCGGGCGATAGAAAACTAGGAGAAAACTATAGGCCGATTTCACTAACGTTGATATGTTGCAAAATATTCGAAAACATTTTATATAGTAACATATCTGCATTCCTTGACTCAAACGCTTTCTTTACACGTTTCCAGCACGCATTCCGAAAAGGGTATTCCTGCAACACACAACTAATAGAATTCCAGCACTTCTTATCTATAGCCATTGATAACAATAGTGAGGTAGACGCGGTTTTTATTGATTTTCATAAAGATTTTGATATTGTGTTCTATAAGCTCTTAGATGTAAAGCTTGCTGCAATAAATATAAACGAAAACGTTCAAAATTGGATACGAAACTACTTAAACGGAAGAACCCAGTCTGTCGTCCTAAACAACGCTGCATATTCACCAATAACTGTTTCTTCGGGCATTCCTCAGGGAAGCGTACTGGGCCACTTGTTATTCTTAATCTACATAAATGACATTGTCTAACTAATTACACCACCCATAAAGCTATTTGCTGATCACTGTGTGATTTACAGAGAAATTACCACTGAAGATGACATAGATACACTGCAAACAGATTTAGAGAAGGTAGCGATCTGCTGTAAAAATTGAAACATGAATTTAAATATAAGAAAGTGCATGCGGTAGCGTAAGTTTTTCCAGAAAATTATCCAAATTTCAGCACCGACTTAGCATCAATGGCACGCTTATCGACATACAGTCGGAATACAAGTATTTAGGAGCCTATCTTACCGAATCACTCACTTGGCATAAACAGATTGACACTGTCATAGCAAAAGCTAGTAGGATGTTACATTTTATTCGCAGAAACTTCAAACAGGCAACACGCGAAGTTAAAGAAACATTATACTTCTTACATGTCAGATCAATACTTTATTACGCTTGTGTAATATGGGATCCCTATCATGATTACGTCATTGATAGACTGGAAAAACTACAGAAGCAAGCAGTAAGGTTTGCTTGCAATAATTACAACCCGTACTCTAGCGTTTCCGAAATGAAGGCCACTTTAGGATGGGATCTACTACATATGCGTAGGCAGAAGTTAAGGCTCAAACTATTGCACGAATATATAACAGTCAGACAGGTTTTAATAGCTATAACTACCTCCTGGAACCAGATTACATATCGACTCGCTGTGATAAAAACAAAAAGATCTCAGCCCTAACTGCAGAAAAAGCACTTTTTACTACTCTTTATTCGCCAAATCAATTAGACAATGGAAAAGTTTATCAAATTGTATAGTACATGTGTCAAATAACCAACTATTCTATTCTATGCTGTGACGGCGCTCTTGTCAAACAAATGTATGTGCTATATATCTTGAAACCTGTTTGTTTCCCATTACTTGTATGCCTTTTTCTAAAACCTATTGTAGTGCTTCTGTTTTTGAGTACATCTGTCCAAAGGCTTTTCTGTATTACTGGTTATATTTTGTTCCCCCCTACGTAATGCTTTATGGCGATATAGGTACCCTCTAAATAAATAAAACAAATTATTAAAATCAGCTTTGTCTTCTGCCTATTAAACTTCACTTCCACTCTTACACTCTGTCTTATTTCCCTTTATTATTTACTTCTCTCCACCTTGCGGGTTTCCACAAAACTACTACGTCAAACTCTTGCCTTTCCTTCGAGTTGTTCACAAATTCGGCTTCGCCCAGCCACCTGCTAGCCGCCTGGTTAGCTCAGATGGTAGAGCGGTTGCCCCGGAAAGGCGGTGATCGCGGGTTCGAGTCGCGGACCAGGACGAATTTTTCTTCAACTGCGAGGCTTTTCCTTTGAGGAACCGGTATATGTTTCCTACGTAGCAACCGCTGCGAACGGGTGGATGTCTGATTTCCCTTTATTAATTGCTTCTCTCCATCTTGCGGGTTTCTGCAGAACTACTACGTCAAATGTAAAGAGATAGTGTATAATCGTTCAACTTAGATGCTTTAAAAATATTATGCTTAATGAATGGGGGTCCAGTGGGTAACAGGCTCCGGTGTCCATTAAAGTTCTCAAAGATTCGTAGTACCTTCTTTTGGAGCAGCTTCAGTTTGTTATAGTTGATGGTCGTGGTAGTATTCCAAACTAAAGTTCAATATGAAAGACGCGAGTAAAAAATAGCATAATATATTACATTCTTTAGTCTAATTGGAATTAATTCCCTCAGTCTGCAGAAGCAACCAACTGATTCGTCTAATTCAATCGTGAGCCTATTAACGTACATGTTCCAAGACATTGTTTCTTCGAACCAAACCCCCAAAATTTTTCAGATGCAACGCGCTGCAGGACCACGCCTTGAAAGTTTAGGGTGACTTCGAAGTCACTTTGTTTGTTGAGAGGTTTAAAAATTATATATTTAGTTTTGTTTATATTCAAGGTTAATGTTTGTGAGTTCAACTACTGCTCAAGTTTAATTAGGTAATTGTTCATCGTTGTGTTTAGGTGCCCTAAAGTTGGTGCGGAAAAGAAAATATTAGTATCAGCATATTTGACGAGTTTGGGAGAATTAGGCAGAGAATCATGGATTAGGTATCCTACCCCGTATTGCTTCTTATCTAGGAGACCTCTGCAGCAGAGGACATGTCCGTTATTCCGCAATGCATAAGCTTCGCCAGTTCTAATCTCACTACGGCCGTTGATATTCCAGACGTCTGATAGTTCCTCAAAGAGTCCTGCTAAGCTAGCCGCGCTCGAGAGGGTTCGGGTGTTAAACGTTGCAAGGGTCAGTTCCCATTGGCGGCCTGTCTGGACCCAGAGATTCTTAGCACCCTCTGCGGCGTTACAGGTCTGACCACCACCTTGGTCACTTGCTCCGCAGCTGTTGGGGACTGAGGGCCATGGGTTTATTGGAGGAATCATTTGGGAGGGAGTGGCCAAATACTGCACAAGGGAGGCCAATTCCTGTTCTAGTGAGGGAGTGTTTTGTTGAAGCTTAGTTAGCCTTCCTATTGTGGTTGTACTTGGATTAATACAGCCTCATTCACTCTCGGCATCTTTTGCGGATGACAGGCGTCACTCCAAGCCTGCAGATGTTGTGCATTAGAAGAGGCGAATTTCAAGCTCACCAACGTAAAAAGAAAAAACTCTTATAGTGGGATTCGAACTTCCGACAATGGCAACCGATCATTTGACATAGCAGATAATCACATAGGTGGCGAGCTTACCTTATCGCCGACAAGCACAGCCCAGAGGGCCCTACATGCCTAAATACTTGTTGATGTATCCGCGATAGATATGCTTTCCATGTCGCGATGGGTAACTCAATATAGAGCGATTTCTAAACGGTTCTAGCCTCGTAGTTCTGGAACCGCACGTGCGCAGATTGCCGCGAACTCATCTAGGCAAATCCTACAGGCTTATCGACGACCGTTCTCAGTTGCGAATACATGCTCGTGATCAACAGGAGTACAAACGGAAACTTTTTTTCGGAGCTATCAAGTTCTTTAGAAACAGGTTTAACTGTGCTCTTTTATGGCACAGTGAACCTCTGTATGTGCAGGTTCATGTGGCACGTGTTTTCTGGCCAGCTTCACTTTTTGTCTTCTTGTTATCTGTTTTTTTTCTGCAGACTTACTATGTTTGTGTTTGTGCTATGCGTGTATGTGTTATACAGTTTAACTACGTTGAAAGGAACGCCGCTTCAATGAAATTTCCTGTACAACGAATAATTTTCAGTTCCCCGGCCGTGGTCCATAGGAGCCAATGCATAAATATCTCACCACAATGAACACTTTTTCTAGTGTCATTCAGCTTCAACCAATTTTGATGAAGCAATTCAATCAAATCAAACCAAAATTTAATTTGCCGTGCAGGAAACAATTTGAAACATTTTGTTACATTTTGGCGCATAAAAATATGTCTACAAAGGTTAAATTGCATGTTGACCCCAACAGACACTGCCGCTGATGACGAAGTATTAGGGCTGCCTCTGCTCGATGGTGATCACAATGAGACTGGCATTCCTTTTCCAATGGCTTCTAACTTCTCAGCCACAGACACTCTTAAGCCGAAGCCCAGTCGTCGGCTTGGTCCATGCTGCATCTCAGCATTGTCGGTGCGTAGCTAGTTTAGTGCAACTGCGCAGTTTGTGTCGTGCACGTGTAGCTCTGTTTGGTTTGCTCAGAAAAGCCTTTCTGTGTCTTTAGCAAAAAGTGATGCTTTTTATCCTTTGAGAATAAAGGTGGCATCCTGGCCGAAGTCGCAAGTGGACAGAAGAAAGGCGACGTTGCAGAAAAGTTTGCAATGCCTCCCTGTTCGCTGTCCAGCAGTCTTGCATGAGGCACATCAGCCAAGTGGAAGAAGCGGACGCCATAGACGCACAAAAAGCTCGACAAGGCAGTGTACACGCGGTTTGGGGAGACGAGGGCAAAAAATGATACCAGCCAGTGCAAACGCCGGGCAGCATAGGGCCCTAAATTACGCTTTTCTGCTGGGAATCGACGACTTTAACACAAGCACTGGCTTGCTCGGCAGATTCAAGGCCTGCCATGACACTGTCGGCAAGACGGTTTGGCAATTCGGCATCAGCAAACATGGGAGTGCATCCGCCTGGCTGTCAACAAACCTTTCGCCGTTGTTGAAGGACTCCGTCATGTGTGACATCTACAACGCTGACGAGAAAGGCATTTTTTATGAGATGCTGCTATCGAAATCCCACGACATGAAATGTCAGCGTAGCCACAGTGGAAAATACTGTAAAAAGCGCGTGACCATGCTGCTGCGTGCCAATGCAGACGGATGCCACAAGCACCCAGCACTATTTATTGGGACGCGATAGGAACCGTCGAATAGAATGCAGAAGAATCTCGCTGATGCGTTCCCATTATGTACGTTTTCGCGACGCCAGCGTTCGACACCGAGAACACAAAAATGACCACATAGATTACTTTAATTTTTTACCACTTCATACCTTCCCCCGAAAGCGCAATTTTTTCAGCACCAACGTTCAGTATATCGCCAAACTGCGATCGTATGATACGCTTTCCGGCCGCTAGATCCTACGTAAACAAGAAAATGCGCGAGCCACGGGCGATGGAGAACAGCGGTATATACTATAGTAGCAAATCAAGAAATCCTAACTAATTATTCTTAGGAACTTGCGTAGTGAAAGTGAGTCCAATGCTATTTTCTTTAAAAACTTTCCAAACATTCAGCACTTCACGAGAAGGATCCCTGTACTGCGTCAAGTTCATCAATAAATTCGGTTGAGTGCAAAGCGCCATCCTGCCTACGTCCCTATTTGTGTCCCCGTCTTATGTGCGCTTCAGTCAAATTTTAAACATGAACGTCAACCAACTAGCCCAGCTCGCAATCTTATTGCTATAAAATCCATCAAGCCAAACTTTAGCGAAAAGTGGTGCTATGCTATGGAAACTTTTGGTGCGCAGTTAAATGCGGTTGGATCAAACAGCTCTTGTAAAAGAAATTCTTATTGAAGTGTTAGAGCATGTGATATGGCCAATATCAGTCATGCTTCTCAGCATCCTGGCACAGCTGTAGCTTAGAACAGGTTTATATTTTGTGGAAAGGGAAGGGGAGGCATGCTAACTACAATGTGTCACAGAATTTTTACGTTCCTGGTCTAGTTAGAAGCGCTGAAAATAATTAGAGCCGTCATTCTTCTTTCCCTATTTTCACGCGCCCTAACACGCTCCGAGTTGGTTTCAGTGATGCTCGCAAACGTCTTCTAAGGCTGCTTCTAAGCAAGTCCCACCTTGTTAGAGTGGTCTACTGGTTCCCAAGCTATTACTTCGTGGTATCCTCCAAGGAGAACTACTTGTCCTCTGAATTCCAGGTGGTGAAGTTTTAAACCCTTTCGAATGTCTCGAGCAAGCTTTATGCATCGTCGCCCAAGGGAGATAGGTGGCTTCCTGTGTTTTTGCAGCCCGATAGCTGAACGGTACGTTCGGTCTGTCATGGTGGTTGTTGACTTGGCTGCGTTGTTCCTGGTGGTTTCAGGTACAGCCCGTGCTCTGGAGGGGCAAATTGTCTAGCGTGCGGCTAGCTCGATGGCCCGGGGGGACGTTGGCGTCCTCTTCACGCTTTGCTCCAAACTCTCAGGTGGACGGAGGCGTCCATTTCATGGCCAGGAAAGCACCTCCGCGAGATGTCACGTTGCAGTGATGGCGAACAACACAGTAGCAAGACTGTGAACCATGAAACTAACTTTTTATTGGGCTAACCTGTGCCGATGCCCGAAGCACAACGATAGTGGCGATCATCGGAGTATGATCAGCGGATCAAGCGAATCGGCTTTTATACCTGACTCGTCGAAGGTTCCAGCGTAATTGCTGGTGCCCGCGTACCTTCCAGAGAGCACTACACAATTCGCGTGCGTAGAGCATACGATCATATTACACGAGGTTGGGTAAGAACAGACAACAGGTAGAACTATCGATAACATTCTAGAAACTTAATATACAGGCAGGCACGTCCTGCGCGGCGCGATTACGTTTAACATTAGTTAGCCGGTGAAAAATGGTCCCCGGAGAAAGTGCTTAATAACGTAGGTACAGCTCACCAATTTTCGGTAGGAAAACAAAGAGACAGGAAAGAACGCTGCTTTGCCTTCCTTCCGGAAAAATGTTGCGCTGTACCTATGTTATTTAGTATGAATCAACTCGCCCAAATCAAGCTGTTGTTGGTGAACAAAGTACACGTGTCACTAGAGTACAACAATAATTTACAAGAAGAAAGGGGGTTAACCAAGGGGGCTGTTGGATCTTTCCCGAACTGCGGCGAGTTGTTTTTTAATCCAATTTCATTTCCATTAATTGATCGTTTCTTTCTTTCATTTATTAAGCACAAGCAATTTCCCCTGTGTTGTCCTTGATGTGAGTGTTTGTTGGCTTCTTATGATATGTACAATATAATACTAGCGTATAACAGTATGAAAGAACAGATAGATACAATGGATTAGTAAAATTCATTAAAGACAAGCATATTGCGCAATCCCCCACGCGAAAGAATCTAGAACGCCTCTATGCAAACATTTTTCAAGTCCATATAATTGCACTGGTACATTCTGAGTTACAGACCGCAAGAAATGATTTGTATTAGGGCACGTCGCCAACCAGCTCTCGCGTGCAAGCACGCTCTACAAGATTGGGCGCAATCTTTTGAAAATGCTGCAGTTTTTCGTGCTACAAATTAAAGCTGACGCCAAAGGCGGTATTGGTGTAAGTTGTCGATACTAACAGTCCTGTTTGTTTGAAACAATCCTTTTATAGGGTCTAACTAGCCGACATGATTTTTGAAATGATTCTTTCATTTCTAGAAGCAAGAGTGTGCTGATGTTGCTTTTTGTAGTCGTGCCTTATATTAATGAATAATAGTTTAAACGCGATCTCAAAAGCGAATGATAAAGGTGGAATACCACTCGAGAGGTGAACATGTGACAAGATTTGAACAACGCTTCAAGACTCGAGAACTTTTTGACAGCCATATCAATGTTCGAATTCCACGAGAAATGGTTCGAAAATACTACGCCCAACAGCTTGTGTTTTTGCACTACATCAACAGAATGCAGCCCTATATTGCATTGTAGCAACGGATTATTTTTTGTGGTGAAGATGATGCTTTTTGATGTTTTAGCATTAATTTGAAGACAACTACTAAGCGACCACACATTTAATTTTGACTGAATAGAATTAGCACGTACAACTAAGTCGCCTCTGTACTCACAAAATACAAAAAGACTGGTGTCATCAGTGTACAAGATAAAATTAACCGCATTATCAATAAAATCTGGATCAATAACATATACAGTAAACAAAGCGGGGCCCAGGATCATGTTCTGAGGAACTCCACTCTCTAAATTCTTAGATGCTAACACAAAACCAATAATCGCCCCGCACTGCTGCCAATCAGCGAGACAAGAATGTAACAGTGAGTACGTTACTTCACCAGTGCCGTACCATTGCAGCTTAGAAGTATACGATGACGGAGTAAGTCAAAAGCTTTACTGTAGTCTATGAAAATATCAGGGGTTAATTGCCTATTTTCAATGTCATTTATTATTATTATCTCTTGCACAGGAGTGCACACTTATTATACCTACCTTTTGTAAAGCCATGCTGGCAGCCCGACAGCATGATGTGCTTAGCGAAGAAGCTGTCGAAAATTGACAGAGTAACTGTCTCAAAGCTCTTAGAGAAGACAGACAGCACAGATATTGGCCGGCAGTTGGAAACGTCATTCCTGTCGTCACATTTATGTATTACGGATACCTTCTCTCGATTCATCTTGGTAGGAAAAGCACCAGGTTCAATGGCACGGCTAAATATATGTGCTAAGCGTGGGCGAGGGAGGTGGAGCACGGGTTTCACTGGCTTAACCTGTAGATAGATAGATAGATAAACTTTATTAAAAGAATAATCAGAAAAAAACCGCTAATGGTCGGGGCTCTCAGTCCAGGGCTCCGCTGGCCCTTGCCATCTTCTCAGCTCTCTTTATCAGCTTGAGCTGGTCGTCGAGGGCTGAGCTAGACAGCAGTGCCTCCCATTGCTCCCTCGTGGTCCTCGTGTCTGGGTGTTCTATGTTGTGTAGTGTGCACTCCCTCGTAATGTGGTATAGGGTTGGTGTGGCCGCACACCATGGGCATTCGTCCCTGTAGGCTGTGGGGTGTATCCTGTGTAATTAGTGTAAGTTCGTGTAAGTGCCTGTCTGGAGCCTACGCCAGGCAGCGGCATCTTCTGTCATTAGATTTCGATGGGGTGGTGGATATCGCAAGCGACGCCCTCTGTGGTAGTTCATGATGGCTGAATACTCGAGGTCGACAGAGTCCAGGTCTTCTGCAGCCGGCGTGATGAGTGCTCGGTTATGTACGAATCCTCGAGCTGCTCTGTCGGCCTGCAGGTTGCCCGTGATGCCAGTGTGGCCCGGTATCCAGATGATGGTTTGGGTGGTGAAGTCCTCAGAGCCCTCCTTGAGTATTCCGGCTAGGACTTGCGCAGCAGGTCTTCCAATTCTTCCCTGTAGGAAGTTGCGGCAGGCCTGCTGGGAATCCGTGAGGATCGTCAGTGGTTGGTTTGCGTGTAGGCCCTCGACGATGGCTAACGCGATGGCCAGCTCTTCGGCTTCCTAATCGTGCAGGGGCGGGTCGTTGCAGCGGAGGTAACGTGGCCTCGGTGGTCGCATGCCACTGCAACTGCGCCCTTGTTGTTCGTTTCGTAGATGGCGGCGCCCGTAAAACGGGCCGTGGTATTGAAGCTGAACGCTTTCTCCATGTACTGGGCCCTTGCACTCATCCTGCCGGAGTGTAGGTTAGGGTCCATGTTGCGTGGTATCGCGGCAACGTGAAACCTGTCCTGGACGTGACGACGTATCAAGCAGGTTTCGTGGGTTCGTGTTGTTATTGCTTGGAACCCCAAGGTTTGCAGGACCTGCCGGCCACTGCGAGTCCGCGCAAGTCTCTGTTGTTGCGAGACGTAATGGGCTTCTGTCAGTTCACTGAGGGTGTTGTGCAACCCTAGCGCCAATAATTTTTCAGTCGATGTACTCATCGGCAGGCGGAGAGCGGTCTTCAAAGCCATCCTTAAAGTGTGTCGGCCTGCTTCGTCTCGGACTGTGTGAGGGGGTAGTAAGGCAGGCTGTATGTGATTCTGCTCACCACCAGGCTACTGACCAGTCGAAGGGTGTCGCCTTCCTTCATGCCTCTGTCCTTGGATGTTACGCGGGAGATATCTCCCGCGTAACAGATCACACATGATATCATGGGTGATCTACCGCGTAACCTGTACCTGTAGGCTTAACCTGTAGCCTGTCTATGCCGATGGCCTTAACATTCATCATGGATTGGAACACGCGGTGCACATCTAAGCATTAGGTTTGGTGGAAAAACGCTGTGTATGGAATATTTGTATTAAGCATGCATAGAATGGTTTGATAGAATGGGCGTGCTTTGTGATTTAGCGACAATTAGGAGTAATGTTTGCTGAAGTACTCCAATAAAGGGGGCAGTTCCGGACACTGTTCTGCCGTTAATATTATTATCTCATTTTGCCGTTACCGAGTTTCCAATACGCTATTTATAACTGTTCACACACGATCAGGCGTGTATTTACTTTGAAAAACCGTTTCGTAATATTCTTTTGTCACTTTCTTAAGTCATCAGTTAATCGATTGCGGTGCGTATTAAAAGCCGCGAGTGCTGACAGGCCACGCGTCTTTAACAAACAATCGTGCAGTTTACTTTTATTTGATTATAGGCCCATAAGGTCATGTTTAACCCATAGCTTCCGGACTCGTTTCCCTGATTTTTCAGTGGAAAGTAGCTTTCGTATACTGCGCAAGGTAGCTTCAAAAACTCGTTGTACGCACTTTGCGCACCTGCTTTCATAAGGACCGTATTATAGTCACTCTTGTGTATTTTGGGCCTAAAAAGATCCAGCGTTGATTGAGTTCTTGCTTGGTAAAATGTTTTAGGCAAAGTGGTATGTTTGTTAGCCGCAGAAAAATTGAAGTATGTATATGGGACAATGGTCACTGAAATCACAGCTAATTGTGCAAGCAACAGTTACAACTGTCATGGCGTTGGCAACAAAAAGGTCCAAAACAAATGAAGTGGTTACCGACACTCCCGTGGGTATTCTACTGATGCCAAACACGGCGACAGCAGTAAATCTATTGAGCGGTGCTACAGCGCTTGTGTTTTCTGAGCAAACTGTTGAAGTCCGTAGCAGGAATCAGTTTGTACTTCTGACATGAAGTATGCGCCAGGAGGTAATCAACAAATTTTTAAAAACGCTTATCGCTTTTCCTAAGGGAGGGCGATAACGTACGGTTTAAATGACATCATCGCATCGTAAACTATGCGCTTCATAATGTGGTGTTAGCACTGCGAATTCATTAACGATAACTTATAGGTGTCCGAATTTAGGACATAAATAGCTACTTCCTGGCCTCGTCGGTAAGTAAGTTTTAAGTAGTGGTGGATCTAGCCATCTAAGTCAGGCTGACTTTTAGATGCGTTACACCACATCTCATTTACCGTGATTATGTAGAACGCACGTAAAAGAAAATTTGCTAAGCAGCAAGGCGGAAGTCTTCACACTTATTAGCGAGAGAACGTGTATTCAAGTGAAGTACCGTGCAAACATTTTGCCTGTGCTGGTCGCACACCATTACATTGTTAGGCTTTACATATTTATGGTAATACATTTTGTCTTGGGAGCACGTTAGCAGCAGGTATCACCAGTTTATCTCTAGGTTATTGCAGCAATGTCATTCTCACACGATATCGAAATGGCCTCAGCGCCGCCACATTTTCCTGCGATGATGCTGCCGTATCGCTTTCAAACAAACCGCCACTTGTACTGCATTGTCTTGCGATGGCTGCGGGCAGCAGTCGCTTGACGTTTGCGCTCAAATAACATCGGCATTTTATTAACAGGCCTGCTTCGCCGGTCGCGTCCCTCATGCCTACGTATCCATTCGTTGTGCACTTGCTAGCCTTCACAAGAAATGCGTTCCTTTTTTGACAACTTTTGAATTTCACGACTATATTGCTTTGGCCTTCCTTGTGCATAGCCACATGGTGACATAGCTTTTTATCCGAGTGACATACAGGTTCACGCAATAGGTCTCCCAGCTTTGCTAAAATATCTGAAACATCGTCACGCTCTCTGGTGTACCACGGCTTCAATTTCAATGCTACATATGCTGTAATTCGTTCCCAGCGTTACCGAAAAGGACGTCCATTGCAAAGCGAAGGTTGTTGAGATATTAGCCGTTGATCGTCACCTTTAATTCTTCTCAACGCAATAGCTTGAATACTTCTAAGCATGGATTGGAGAGATTGGGCCTCTTTGACTCACCCTTTTCTTGATAAATATTTTCCCGCTTCTACGAAATTAAGATAGCTGTGGATACTTTGTAGGTATTTGCCAAGGTATTCCCGTATGCTTTCTGTGCGCCTGTATTACGCAATTTCTCCTTACTGCCTTATTAGAGCGGTGATATTCGGGAAAAGTCACCTACGTTGAGCGTACTTCTGCCATTGCGTATCATCGAAATTCCTTACCGTGTTGGCACCGGAGATGACAACGTCGTGGATGAACGTGAAAATGTCTTTCAGGTCAGCCTCCTGGTTACTGAGCAAGTGTTGCAGGATAGTGCTGCTCTGGTTGCTCTTTCTTCGCGTCTGCGCCTCGGCCACTGCTTCTTCAGTCATGCGGAAGAGCAGCCTGCGATAGTAAATAAATATATTGCGGTGTTGGGCGAAACATGCGGCTCTGTATTTCATTATGCCCGCGTTTCTGGTGCCTTTCCTGATGAGGAGAATTAGCGCAACAAAAAAACATACGCAACAGAAGCGAAGACGAAGGCAAGCGCTACTTACAACTCTTTATTAGCGGGAAGGTCCTTACATGCGTATCCATGTTGTAACGCATGCGCACCAACAATATACAACGGTATCACAAGATGAAGGACATACATCACAGACACGCGCACAAGAAATGATATCCTGAGATGTGCGGTGCAATTGACGGCTTGTCTACGTCTCCCGTTCTGCAGTTGTTGCGCTAATTTCCCTCACGAGGTATGCACGACCGACTATCCCAGCAGTCATTTTGTCTTTCGCTTGAAGTAATTATTCATCTTTCCACGTCATTCCTCCCCATTTTTAATTAACGTACTCCGAAATACCTGTAAGCATCAATCACCCCACCTCAAGTATTTCAAGCCCCGTTATTTTAACCACCTGATCAGTGTTACAATGAAACACTACATAGCTGGATTTATTTCCCCTGATCATAAAGCCTCAATCTTTGCCTTGCTCTCCAGAAATATCGACCAAAAGCCGAATATTGTCCATTGAAGCCATTCAAGAGAACAGTGCTGTCTTCATATATTGCGCAGGAAAAACGTTTTTCCACCACCACACCTTCTTCTTTATACAAGAAATTTATAATTTTTTACTCAAGTACGCAATCACAAGCAAGGAAAGCTTCGCTTTATGAAAGTCTGCTATTGATCACCCAACTTATTGTCCCCAAGCGCAGACAAAAGCACGCGAACAGACCGATGCTGCTCCATTGGCCGCAAATGGTTCCAGTTGGGTCCAGAAAACACAGTAGGCGGGTCGTATCTTTTTTCTTTACATTCTTCGTGTTTTACGCAACCCTGTGAACGTACGACGTGCCTATTGTATTTTCTGCGCCACTAAAACTTGCTGGATTGGCTGGATTGTGCCCACACATTTCCGGACCTCCGAGTAAACCTGCCTGTGAAAAGAAGCATACCAAGGCATACGTCACATGCGCCATGGGCGTTGTGTACGAGATCCCGCCTAAGTGCGGAAAGGTATATATCGGTCATACCGGAAGATGCGTCAGCTTTTCATTTACCTATGCGCTGTAGGTTTTGTCCCTGCGAGCCAATTCTTTACGGTATTCGAATTCTAAGCAAGAGTTGCAATGCTTTGGGCAGAAAAATCATGGAGGCATACTATATTAGAAAGAAAAAAAAGTGCCTGTATTAGTACTACGTCGGTTGCTTTGCATAGCAAAGAAAAGCAGCTTTTAGAAATGATGCTGTAATCTATGGGCTTCTTGATATTATGGATTGGTTGGCTTGATCGGCAGTGCCCTTGTGCGATCCTGGTCTACTGTGTACTTAAGCAGGCGAAGTATTAAGTATAAAATTTAGTTACGAGTTCGCGCTTCTCCTGTGCTTCTGTGTCTATCTTCTCTCCCGTCTTGGAATTGCGCTTACCAGTATTAAGTTGTTAAGCATGAACCAACTAGCCCAGCAATAAATTTTGTTAAAGGACGTGTCTTGCAGCTTCAAGGTAAATATGAAGAATGTACGAATGAGGTGTAGTTAGGTGGCTGTGACCGACGCCTAGTCGTTTGCCATCTGATTGAGCAATGGAGAATATCCGCAACCACTGAGTGCAGAGCATAGACATAATATTTCGTCCAGGTGAGCTGTCTCCTTCAGCTTGAGCAGCGGTTGCTATAACTAAATTAAAATTTCACAAATTAATTCACTAGAGAACAAGCTTTCTTTCTAACCACTCCCCATTTGTCAGTTTTAATTCCCCAGGATTTGTAAAAATTTGTTTCATCCGGTGTCCCCCAGGGTTCAGCTTTAGGTCCTCTGGTGTTCTTCAGCTATATAAATCATTAATTATTATATTATTATTATTATTATTATTATCATCATCATCATCATCATCATCATCATCATCCTATTTCATGTCCTCTGCCGGACAAAGACCTCTAACTGCGATCTCCAGTTACCCCTGTCCTGCGCCAACTTATTCCGAACTTGCGTCTGCGAATTTCCTAATTTCTTCACCCCACCTAGTCTTACGCCATCCTCGACTGCGCTTCCGATCCCTTGGCACCCATTCTGTAAGTCTAATGATCCACGGGTTATCTATCCTACGCATTACATGGCCTGCATAGGTTCATTTTTTTCCTCTCGATGGCAATTAGAGTATCGGCTTGCTATCTCTGCTTGCTCTCTGATCCACACCGCTATCTTCCTGTCCCTTAACGTTACGCCTGACCTTTTTCGTTCCATCGGTCTTTGCGCAGTTATTAACTGGTTCTAAAGCGTCTTTGTCACTCTCCATGTTTCGGCCTCATAAGGTAACACCGGCAGAACGCATTAATTCGGCACCTTTCTGTTCAATGATAGCGGTAAGCTTCCAGCCATAAACTGGCAATCTCTGCCATATGCACTTCAACCCATTTTTATTTTTCTGCAAATTTCCTTCTCACGATCAGGGTCCGCTGTGAGTATTTGACGTAGGTAAGCCTCCTCCTTCACAGACTCTAGAGGCTGACTGGCTATCTTGAACTCTTGTACACTTGTCAGGTTATTGAGCATTATCTTTCTCTTCTGCATATTAATCTTCCACCTTACTCTTACAGTTTCTCAGTTGAGGTCCTCAATCATTTGTCAAGACATCACGTATGCTTCTTGTGCTCCTTGATTACGCAATTCATCTATGACTGCTGATATCACATGTAAATGACCTACCAAATAACTTGCCCTCCAGATTCTGCCTGTACGCCGACGACTGTGTCCTTTACGATGTGACTGAAGCCCCCGAGGACAACATACGCCTTAACAATTTATTCGCCCTGTTTTCAACCTGATGTGAGACATGGCAAACAAACCTTAACTTTTCGAAAACCGTTGTTATGTAATTTAGAAACAGGACTATACCTTCATTTTTTATATATTCGCACAATAACTCACCTATAAACAGGCTATGCAATTATAGTTACCTTGGTATCGTCTTCACAAGCACTCTATTTTGGTCTCACCATGCTCAGACGGTAGTAAACAAGGCACTAAAAACGCTTGGATATGCGAAACGTACAATTTCCTCCGCCCCAAAAGAGCACCGAATTTTGGGCTAGTTGGCTAGCCAAAAATAAGAATCAGGATGTTATGGAGATAATTGAAAGAGATTGCATTGAAAAGGACTGTGTGTCTGTCGTGTGTCAGTGCACCTTCTGTTTTTCTGTCGCCCACAGGAACTAAGTTTCTGAGCATGGCCACCTGATGTCGGCATTTCGGCCTTGTGACGTCATGAATGAAATTGTTCATATGATGCAATTTTGTAAATATACGATCAGTTGGAAGTAAGCGCTTGTGTTGTCTACTCCTCACTTTGTCCTTGCTTGTGCGCGCGTGACCGTGATCTGCTATGCCTCAAACAAGCTTCAATTGTACAAATCGGTAATCCGGCTCATACTAGAAAATGCCTCAGTTGTCTCGTGCCCGTACTATTTCTGTCATGTAAAAGAAATTGAGGCTGTACAAAAATAAACATTGTACGCATTATATACCAAAGATTCGGATACTTTTCCCCGTTTTCTGCCCTTCCTTCATTGAATTTATCTTCGTTCCTTGTTCGACATGAAATCATTTCACTGAAACCAATGTACAATATCATCAACTCTTGTTGGCAACTAT
Organism: Dermacentor albipictus; assembly: GCF_038994185.2. Classification (NCBI taxonomy): domain Eukaryota; kingdom Metazoa; phylum Arthropoda; class Arachnida; order Ixodida; family Ixodidae; genus Dermacentor; species Dermacentor albipictus. The sequence goes on along the minus strand of NW_027225580.1, from coordinate 3,527,401 downwards.
CAAATTGTGAATACGTGTCCGTTTGTAAACAGTCTTTGACCCGCAGTTTTCATGAAGTAAACATGAAACCACTTTTTGTTTGCACTAACACATTTCAAAGCAGTTTGTTTTCGGCACGCTACATTGTACTATGAAATTCTTTATCTGGCCATATCCGTTCCTTCCCATCGAACCAATTTGTCGCCGCAATCGTTGGAAACACAGCGTTGTACCAATTTCTCTGTTTCTTGTGGAATTTCTAATTTGTTGTTACAAACTTTTTTGCACTGTACTTAGGCTTGTACCCATTCCTGAAACAGCCCCTTCAGGGCTGTACTATGTTCAAATAAATAAGTAAACTTTTCTTCTTATAGATACTTGTCTGTGAAATGAGATTTTTTTTTCTTTGCCTACAGTTATTCAAGTAAGAGCCGATCGTCGGTCACAATGTTTATCTTTTACATGCCTGCGTCTAAAGGAGCTCCGTTATTCTCAATACGGCACAATGCCACACCTTCGCTCGTTGCCGCACCCACCCGCCTTACACCCTCTCACCTTAAAAAGAACCCCACCTATATAAACTGTGGCAAGGAAAGCATATGTCGCCTTGAAGAAGACAAGTCCACTTGTCGAAACGTTGGCTCCTGCTTTCACCTTGTTCTCGTTTTGCTCATCCTCATACATTAGCGCAGTCTCGTTTGGCTAAGACGTCAAAAACTAATATATAGATGCTTCAAACGCTACAAAAGAAGGTTTAGAGCACATAGCTAACGTAGATTACCGCTCATCAAAGCACCACTGGTTTCAGGATTACAATTTTGTTCAAGTTCAAAACACGCACGTCCATTGTATTCCATGCTCTCCTTATTTCTCTTCTCGCGCTTTTAAACAAATTTTCAAAGATACCACACGCCTAATTGCTGGAGCTGTTACCTCACGCTCAAGAAGTACCGATATTTCGTTTCTTCAATGACTTCAAAATAATAACTAGGTTCAATTTTGGATACATCATTTGCGAACAATAGTAAATCAGTACACTCATGCAAAAATTTCGCGTCTAAGGAACTCCGGTTGGCTTTTGTAAACATTGTTTAATTTTCACTGTGTTGCGAAATTGGAAAAATGAAGTCATTGTGATGCTTTGCCTTTCCGTTCCTGGTTCTACTTTTTTTCTTGGATTATGAGATATTGTAGAATACAAGATATAGTGACAAGAAACGTTGTGAACACGTACACCTGGCCACAAAATATTATGGACCATGAAATCTGAGAATAAGCTGAATATCTCCACATCCTCACAACGCAGCCTGGTACTTGCAATTCGGACCTCGAATGGAATATGCTAACAATATAGTCGTATACAGTTTTACTGGCTACTGCTGCAAGCTGCTCGGGAATTGAACGTGTTCTGACATCCTGTGGTCCGTAAGCTTTTTGTGGCCGAGTGTACTTCTTTTCTAATGTTTTCTTCTTCTCATCGATGCATGTCTCTTACCTTCATTGCATTTTGCTGGTCTTTATTTTACTTTTTCCATAAGAAATACCATGTACAGTCAGAAATATATTTGTCATTCTGTTCCCTGGTGTTGGTATGACGTGGTATTACAAAATTCAGTGTTTTACAACTACCATAATATGTATCGTACATTTTGGTCATGTATTGTTGTCGTCCCAAATGCCTTGTCAAGGGCTCATTGGCGCAGTCAAGCTGTCCATCAGGGCAAAAACGGATCGGTTGGAGATATTGAAGCGGATTTGCAGAAAGCGGCGGAGATCGTGGATTCCCACACCCACCGCTGCGGTCTTCAAGGCTGCCCGTCCAAATCCGAATTTTTGCACATTCGCCCATCGCCTAAGCACTGGCCAGGGATAGTTCCTTTTCCTGGCCAGAGGTCCCATACCAGAACATGATGAGATTAGAATGCTTGCTCTCTTTATCCACAAACATCGACGCGTTGACACAACACCACCCATACGGCGCAAGGTGGGGGACAAGCTGGGCCGTATGGTCCACCAGATTTCCAACAAACGTGAGGAGTTACGGTGCAAAAACGCCTTGCGGCTGATGCATGCATTCGTGACTAGTTGAGTCCTCTACTCGACTCCTCAGCTCCACCTGTGCAAGTTTGACGGGAACGCCCTCGAGGTGATTCTCAGAAGGATGTACAAGCGTGCCATCGATCTTCCGACGAACACATCCAACCAGCGCCTCATGGGCCCGGGGATGGTAAACACCATCGCGGAGCTCCGGGAGGCACACTTGACCAATCAATATACAAGACTTTCAAAGGCGCGGTCGGGACGCCGCCGATTAGCCCGACTAGACATCCACCAGGCCACACAGACGGAAGAGCGCATATGCGTCCCCGAAGTCTGGAGATGCGCCTTGCATGTGCGCCCTTTCCAGACCAACATGACACGTGACGGCTACAGTGGCAGACGCCATGCGAGTGTGGAGGCACTAGCCCACCACTGTAGGAACCAACACGCAATCTTCGACATGGGCTCCTCTGGCCCTCATCATGGGGTATGGTACATGGCCACAGTCATCTACGAAAACGTCGCGGTGAACGGCCTAACGTTTAGAACTCAAGACATAACACATGCGGAGGAGGTCGCCATCGCGCTAGCCACCGTAGGCCAGGACTCGCGAGTCATCATCACCGTCTCGAGAGGCGCCTGGAGAGATATTGAACAGGGGTACATTCCTCTCTTTGCGTATCGTATCCTTCATAGCAGCAACGACCTCGGGGCCGGGGGGGTCCCGAGGTAGTTATGTCTGGAACGACCGTATTGACTATTGCTATCATGGGCCTCGAAGGCAACGAAGCTGCAGACACCGCCACCCGCGCGCCCGCTCTCCGGGCAAGGCCTTGCGAAACAAATGTCGAACCCATCCTCACTTTTCTAGAAATTACTCAAGTATAACAATTCGGCCATGCAATTAATCCTAAGCCATCTTAGGGCGTTACAAAGGTGGTGGAACACACACCCATCTGTCTTTAAACCAAAACATTGCTGTGCCAGGCAATTTTAAAACACTTGCATCCTGTCTGTAGAGAAAAGTGTCCGCATTGTGCCGAGAAGTCTTCAGACATCGTCCATATGTTGTGGGCAGGCCAAACAACCCCGAACGTCACCCATGAAACCCAACCCCACACGGGAGGACTGGGAGGCAGCCCTGTCAGGCTGGTCCGACCTGGAATGACAGAAGGCCCTGGCCGACCTAGCCCGTGCCACGGCTGTCGTCAATGGGCTCCTGTAATGAGGAGCCCACCTAGTGATTGTGAGAAGTGGCCTCCTTCAGGTCACCTCAAACTTCCTCCCTGTAAAATATATGTAATAAAGTTTTTCAGACAGAGGCTAGCGGGATTACTGCGACCCATCGAGCCTCCTTGTCAATCGTGCCAGCCAACAGGCATGGAATTTTACTTGGACTGTTTTCGACGTTAACATGCCGATATAAATGAATCGTCGTGGCCACCGACTACCTTACTCACTACGCCGAAGCGAAAGTCTTACGCAGAGTTAGTGCGCCTGATGTTGCCCCTCACATCCGAACGAACGAGCACAGTGAAGGTAGAAAGCGAACGCGGAGCGCAGCGGTAGATGAAAGACGGTGATAGCGAAAAGAGCGCGAGGAGGAAATGGAGGAGTCCGTATCAATGAACTGCTTTTTCAATGGAGGTTAAGCAAGCTATACAGCAACACAGTTGGACGAGTCACTGGAGGACCATCGCCTGCCAGCCACTGACGAATGGTCGAACGGAACGCCTAAACAGGAACACTGCTGCCAAATTAGCAATGTACGTCGACTTCGAGGACATGACGTGGGATACCGTCCTTCTATACATAACTTTTGCTTACAACATGACGGTGCAACAAACGACGCACATGTTGCTGTTCAAATTGGTTTAGGGAAGGAGGCCGGCAACGAAGCTCGCCGCAATGCTGCCACCGACGAAGAGGATCTCGACGTCACCGCCTATCTGCAGCGCGCTGAAGAGACACTACAACTTGCCCGCATCAAAAGCCAGCAAAGGATGGACAGCCGACACTAGAATCTTCGACGACACTTCGTGGAATACCATCCCGGCGACCGTGTTTAGTTTTCAACCCCGATACGCCGACGTGGACTCAGTGAAAAGCTACTATTTCGACCATACGAGATACTCCGATGACTTGGTTTGCTGGATTATGAGCTTTTGGCCGACGGTATTGTGCAATCACAGCGGCGCCGTGCACCACTGGAAGTGGTACATGTATTGCGCCTTGAGCTATTCTACTCACCGTAACAGACTGTGAAAACTGAGTTTAACTTTCTTTGTCAGTTCCCTTTATTGCGTGTGCGTTTTCGTTTTGTTTGCAGCATCGGGAGGATGCGTCGTTAAGAAACGAGCATTGACACGTGCGCTTTGTCTTTCTCCAGTGACGGCTTTTTACTGGATTACAAATGTTAAGCGTTATCGCTTGGCCCAAGACTCGCCTGAATGTATCAGAACATTCTCCATTATTGTAGCCGATTCTATCTGTTGCCTGCGTTGGCAGCCAACCTCTGCTAATGAGAATACATGCGAGACACGAAGAGCGTTGAACGTTCTATAACTTGCGCATGCATTTAGTGATTACGCTGAAACCTCCCATTAGTGATGTATAAGAAGCAGACGCTCTGACCCGCAGAATATATTTTCGGCGATCGCCGACTGCACTTCTAATGCAACTTGCTTTTCTGGGCACAAGTTCGCCGAACAATGAGTTAGTTTTGTGACTGACAGTTCTTGCCCCTCTGTTCTAGCTTCGCCATTACTACTACGTAACGATATGTCTTGCCAATTAAGGCACCGCACCAAGTCAGTTTCCTTTCTCAGCCATTCAGTTTGTTCCGGCTGCTCGCTCATTACAGATAAAACTAGGAAGCTTGCAAGCCGACTCACGGGACAAGGTTATCTCCAGCGCCGTTGAAACTGCGGCTCGTGGGCGTCGAAAAGTAGCGGTAGTAGGGAAAGTACGTCACGAGTGAATCCAGACCATTGAAGATGCGTTCGACGGCGTTGAAGATTGTTTCCGCTTCTGCGTCCCGTTTCACGTTTCCGTCAAGAAGTCCAAGCTTCTTCCCCAGGGATGCCATCATGATTGCTAAAAGCAGACGAACAGAAGAAAAAGGTAAGTGATGATGAGTCACTTTTTTTTGCGACGCAGTTTTACTGCCGCTGATGCACAATGCATGTGGCAATATATATAAACATTTAGTTTAGCTGATATAAAAATCACGCGAAAACATCACGCGCGTTTTCCCTAACGGTACCGCCATAGAAGCCCACGGCGCACGCGTGGCCCCATGTCCACTGTGATGCCGTGACAACTGCTGCGGGTGTAATTCGTGCCGGGTTGGTGGCGTGACGAGTTAGATGTCATGTCACCCCTCAGTTTTCCAAAAGTAGTGCCATTCTTAAATCTTTCCGCCACCCCGCTCTTCCCAGCGTTTCCTCCTCCACGCCCCCTGTCGTCCCAGCCTCCTCCGCTCCTCCATGGGCTGTGTCACATGGAAGCACGCGACGAGCTTTTGCACATTTTTTTCTTGCCAGCCCTCTCCGACCGCCATTGCTGGCCTAAAGCGGCGAAAGTACGCGCAGATGGATTGATCGCGGGATGTCAAGAGATCAAATCGCGGCCACGTCGGCCGCATTTCCATATGCAAGGACGCCGGTGTTCCGCGCACTGGGGCCACGTAAGGAACCCCAGTAGGTCAAAATTAATCCGTAGTCCCCCATTACGGCGTGCCCTATAATCAGATCGTGGTTTTGGCACGTAAAACCCAAGAGTCATTTTTTTCTGTCTTGTGTGCCTTGAGTGTTCCAGTTAAAGCAACACTGCTTCCCTGCAAAAACATGCAATGCAAAATAATACAGACGCACGCAGTGCACAGATATAACATTAGCACTTCAACAAAAGTCTTACTGGTGCTAATGAGTGGAGGATAATAATTTTGTTAACCTCTGTCCAGTTGTCCCACGAAGTTCGTTCTTGCTATCAAATTCCGACCACTTGCACTTCAATAAATAAATGAATAAGTAAATAGACAAATAAATAAATAACTATTTCATGTATTGGTACGTTGTTCAAATTATCGACACTGTCTACGTGTAAGAGCGTTGCTCATGGCTGCCACAACCCATGCATGAGCTACACACATCTGCAAATGACTCGGAGCAGAAGCGACCGTGTTGCTAGGCATTACTGGCCCCAGACAGTTGGAATCTCTCATGCGCCGGCCGAACAAAAGTATCCTGCAGGTACATAAATGAACATACGAAACCACTTACTCATACCTTCACGCAGTCAAAACCTGAAACAGAGGTGTTTGAGCACACCGTGTGCTTGCGTGTGTTTCAGCAACACGATATTTCGTGTTTCAGCAACACGAAATATCAGCATGCGCGTGCTTTACGCCTTAAATAATGGTCCTTTTCTCTGTATTTTTTAGAAATTCCAGCATGACATTAATAAGGCCAGTTACCGACCGACAAAGCAAAATCTCGCCTCAAAACCTGCTCTGCAGGGCTCCAACGAACTTTCCTCCAATTTCCTCCAGTAGAGCGGTAGCTGTCGTCTACTAACGAGACGTTTATTTGAGGGATCGCCAGCCGTTTGTGCACAGGCTCGAGCAAGAGTGGGCGAGAGATGAAAAATCTGGTTGCTTTTGCTCCTTGAATATGCGACTCTGCCTAGGCACTACGGAGGAGGTTTCTTACTGCGTGTTGCAGAGGTTTGTCCCTAGGCGTGCTGGCATGTCGGGATGGGGTAGAGTTCGCTTACGCACGCGCGCTGGCTGCCGGCGCTGTAAAATAGGTGAAGTAGCGGGCACTGACACTCGATAAGGCGACCGCGGTGTCGGATGGAGTGTCTCACAGCTGCGGCGTTGTGCTAAGTCAGTCGTGGCGGATCATAGCTTTCTTGCGCCTTACGGCGATATATCATGTAAATAACATCACATATGTTTCTGTTGGAGCATTAGCGACCGTAGTAATAAAGCCCGGGCGGCATATCTTGAAATCTAGAAGGCAGAGCACTGTAGAAACCGCAGTTGAACGCAAGTGGCTGAATGGCCGCCGGTGTCGATGACTGATTCAGCACCAGCGCTGCAGGCACGACAACAAAGTCTCTCCTCCGTACCTTCAGTGGCAAAGATCTGACTGCTGTTGCAGAAGTCGCGGGGCGTGGTAGTGCTAAACTTAGCGTCACAAGTTGGCGGCTGGAGGTAACTATATTTATTCAATCGTGTTTTTAACTAATTGTAACAACGTGTCATTATTTCGCATTATTGGCGGCGCCTCCAGGACACCAAAGCGGCAACGGGGACACTAAAGCTAGAACCCCGACTGGTTCGTTGGTTGGAGCTCGCTGAGGCCTGCGCGTGCTAGAGGTGTATAAGATCGGCCGTCCGCGAGAGCGGGCAGCCAATTTTTTCATGCGAGCACCCTCTCGCACGCTTCAGCTTCCGCGGCCCCAACACACAGGCCGTCATGCTTCCAGCTTTGATCCCTCCGCTAGCCCTTGGGAGCCCCGGAGGTCCTGCACCACCAGCTTTATTATAATCTCAGGTGCACTCCTGAGGCCTCCGTCTGCTTGTTATATGCGCCCTCCTGGATCAGTGCTTGTAAAAAAAATAAATCTATCGTCGCGACGAAAAGAGCGACCCGCGACTTATACAACACCAGTCAGAACCTTGCCCCTACAGACACAGCGATCACCAAATGGGGCGAGCGGGCCCGCTGCCTCACCGCGCGGGCAGCCAGCGGCGGGGCGTAAACAACCTCGACCGCACTCCGCAATTCGGCATGTCTAGGGGACGAACGCATACAACACGCGCTAAGAAACATCCTCGGTACTGCCTAGGCAGAGTCATATATTGATGGAGCAAAATCCCCCAGATTTTCTCGCTCGCGCCCGCTGTTACTCGTGCTTGCTGCCCACAAAAGGCTGGCGATCCCTCAAACGAACGTCTCATTCGTCTACTACGGCAGGACCAGCATAGGCGCCGCCACTCTCGATGCGGCGCCGAGCGCGGGAGTTGAGCGGAGGAGGAGGGAAGTGGTTGGCTTCATTTTTGGAGATCAAGGGTTTTAGCATATACGTGGTCCGCGCCCCCTCTGTTGGGGGAAGAGTGTCAAGCCAAAATATTTTTCCATTCCGGTTTCATTCAGGTGCAGCGAAAACGGCGCAGTTCCGGTCGATACATGAGTGAAAAAAATAAGGGTTCAAGCCAGTTCAAGTTTATTTGCGTATCCGAAGAATAATCACAGGGAACAGCGTAAATTTAGTTTGTAAGAAAGGGTGATGCTGCAGATAAGCTGAAATTAGAGATTACGTGCATTGATCTTTTAGGCTGCACGGATTAGCAGGTAAAAATGATCTGAGCAGGTATCACACCAAGGCTGCAGTCTACGCGTAGCGAAGCTTTGGAGAGAAGGAAAAGAGTTAAAACAAATTCACCTACCATTAGATACTCCCTAATGCAAAATTTGAGCGCAGCTGTATCCGTGGCCAATGTCTCGTGCGCCGCGATGCGAAAGGACCCAAGTGTCGCGCGCTTTCCTCCCTTATCGGGAGATCGCGACACGAAGTGCCTGGGTGACGCACAGGCAAGAGCCTTGGGTGCATAGAAATATGCGAAAAGAAATTTTCACAGGGAGAGATCTTAACTCTCCCTTCGCATATTTCTGCGCGGCCAAGGCTATGAGAATGGTTACGTAGTTTTCAACTACGTCTCTTTTCATCGCACGTCTAGTTAGACCGCCATTGTCGTCCGCTATAAATTTTTGTAAGGCCCTAAAGGTAACGGTGTTACCAGTGCCACAAGAAAATACCCTTAAGTGTTTAAACGTTTTTACAGTGTAGCTGTCTACTAATTTGCTCGAAATCATTACTCCGCCTTTCTGGCCAAATTGCGACTTGTTTTCGAAAGAGAAGATTTTGTCATAATGGACCGGATAAATCTATAGAGCTGAGGTGTCTGAGGTACAACATCGCAGAGCGAGCTGACATCTTCCACATCGCATGTGAGCGAGTGCAGCATAAACACAAGAACATACGGAGTCTACCCGCAATCCTCCGTCCCTCAAGTATTCAGCCAGTGAAGAAATCAAGAGAGCCAGAGCAGTTCATGTGAAACTTGTCGCTGTGCTAGGTTCCCTTCTCTCTCCCATATATTCACAGAGCGTCTTCACGTAGTGGTCATGACCCGAGATTCCCGGCAAAAAAAGCTTCTATTTAAAAATTGTGCTGCGGAAGCACATGTCTGAACCAACATGTTGTTTATATTGCACCTACTTCAACTTGTGCGATTAAATGCCACGACACCACTTGGAAGCCTTTCTCTATCTCTCGCATCATATGGTCTGCGACTAACCGAGAACTATTTCACGGTAGCCAGCTTCAAACGCTTAGGAGCGCATTGCTAACATGACTGCCCCCGCCTTCACGTTGACAACAGTACTAATAGTGCAGCTACTTCTAAATAGCAGGGGAAGATGGCGTTTATTCATAGAAGCAGCATAGTTTGAGCCATAAATGCAAGCAATGCATCGATAAAGAACTCCAGAAAAGGTAGCTAGGCTCAAGCAAAAACTGCTTTACTTTTTCACTCCGGAGTTAGAAAAGAAGCCGTACCATTCCGGTTCAGTTGCGGTTCGGTTCCAGATCAAGAAAAAAAAGCGTTTTTTAGACTTTCCATTCAGTTCCGGTTCCAGGGTGCATGCAAATGCGAGCATGCAAGAGAGAGTCGGGAAGGCATGCACGATAATGTACCCTATCTCCCGGAACGCACCCACCTTATGATATGCGCCAGGAAGGTAGCGGTCACAGGATATTGCCACGTGGTAGTGACGGTCAAGAACACAGTAGCAAAACTATGAATGGCGAACCTGTGCCAGAAAAACAAGCTACACTCAAAGCGCAACGATAGCGGTGAACACAGTCGGCGATCGTCAAAATCTGCTTTGCTGGTCAAACGCGTCGGCTTGACTGGCACTTGAGTGACCGGCACTTTCGCTCGTCACTTGAGTCATCGAAGGTTCTAGAGTAATCGCTGGTGCAAGCGTGTGTTCCAGAAAGTTCTACACAATTGGCGCGCACAAGCAATCACACTACACAAGCTTCGGCGACAATAGACGCTGGATAGAACCATACGTAAAATTCGAGAAGCTTCCGATACCTGCGGTCGCGTCCCGCGCTGAGCGATGACATTTGAATGAATGAATGAATGTTTATTTTCACAGAAAAATACAAGGAAGCTCTATCAAAGAGGCTGAAAAAAAAGGCACGAATGCCTGACCAAGTGTCAGTCCCCTTCCCCGACCCGTCCCCAGAGCACAAAACACTCAAGCACACAGGGCAAGCATGGTACACAATGTAGATACATATATAAAAAATGGAAAGCACATGAAATACGTAACAGAAATATTGAACGCTATTTGTATACAAAAGAACAAACAGTCATACGTGAAGCGACAACAAATACATGTTTACTTTGTTTAAATGTATAGGGATGGTGATTCATTTATCATGTTGCCCGGATGATGATTCAGAAAATCAGCAACTATAAATGCTTGCTTCTACATGTAGTAATTTGTCCGCATCTTGTCCTTGTTGTAAGACGGTGTTGTTAGACGGCGAAAATGGCCACCCGAAAAAGATAACCGAGTACACGTGTCAATGCCCCCTTCTAAAGAAGCATTATCCCGATGCTACAACCAGGAGAGGTAAAAGAAAAGGGCACTTATTAAACAAAAGCAATGAAACAAAGTCCAAACTAGCACAGTCGAAAAAAAAAGAAAGTGTAAAGCTGAACTACGCGAAGTCCCAAAGTTCCTTAGCGTTGGTCGAACGGCTTAAGTCGCATAACACAGACTATGGAGTGTTTTAGCAGAGCGTTTATGGTCCGCTCCGCTCAGACCAGCCTATCACAACAATTGGCACGCAGGCGCTCAGCAAAACGCTACTGGGAACACTGACGTGCGTGCGCACAGCACACATAGCGGCAGCGGAACGTGGGACGCTGACCACGTTCCGCTAGGAACCTGATTTAGCGGTGCGTCAGGGGGCGTGTAGATGCTTTCGTAATCGTTTTACCGCCAAGCTGAGAGCACGTGATTGGCGTCTCTGGGAGACGCGCTTGTTAGATAAGTGAAATCAATGCATTCTATGCAGCCACCGGGGCGCGTGAAACGTGTGCGCAGCGGAGCGCAAGCAAACGCTCTGCTAAAACTGTCTAATTTCAAGTCGTGAGCCACGCCATTGTGGTAGCGAAATGCCGTCTGGCACGACCTCATAGCCGAGTGCGCCAATACGTCAGATGATCTTGTAGGCTTTCAATAGTGCCGTGAAACCTTCTCATGAAACCCTCGTTGACATATTGTGGTCCAAACCCAAACACGGTCCCCAGGATCATATTCCACGTATCGTCATCGAAGATTGTTGTGCCAGCTATCGGTATTCTGCTAATTCTTGATGAGCAGGTGGGCTAGCTGTCGGACTTCTTCGGCGCGCTGGAGATAGGCAGCGACGTCAAGATTATTTTCATCAGTGACGTGCGGCAGCATGGCGTCGAGAGTTGTCGTCGGGTTCCTTCCGTAAACCAGCTTGAATGGCGTGATCTCCGTCGTTTCAAGCACGACCGTGCTATAAGCGAAGGTTAAGTGCGGAAGGACGGCATCCCACGTCTTGTGTTCGACGTCGACGTACATTGCCAACATGTTCGCGAGGGTCTTGTTTAGCCTCACCGCAAGACCATTCGTCCGCGGGTGGTAGGCAGTTATCCTACTGTGACTTGTCTGGTGGTATTTTAGAATGGCTTGCGTGAGCTCCGCTGTTCCTCGGTTGGTGATGAGCACTTCTGCGGCACCATATTGCAGCCGTAAGGTCGTCGGTAGGCATAACGATCCACTTAATTCAGGATGATGACGTTGGAAATGGCTCCAACAGTCCATCCCGATTTATTGGAGATCGCAGAGAGAGGCCTTCGTCCTGCAGTGGACAAAAAATAGGCGGATGATGATAATGATGATGATTTGTTGGAATGGTTGGCAAGGAGGCTCAATCGGCGGTAGTAATGCTGTTGGTCTTGTCGGTGGTGTATTGCGTGACTGACAGTCTCGGCATGTCTTGGCGTAACGGGCGACGCCGGCTGTCAGGCACGGTAGCAATACCTTTCCTGTATCCACGATAGCCTCCGAGAGCATCCCAGGTGCCCAGTGGTCGGACCGTCATGTAGGGCGAGCAGTACTTCTGGACGCAGTACTGAGGGAACAACAAGAAGGTATTTGGCGCGGACTGGTGAGAAGTTTTTGTTTACGAGGACGTCATTTTGCAGAAAAGACGAAGACAATCCTCGCCTAAATGGCCTAAGAACAACGTCAGTCTTCCCTTCCAAATAATAGACGAGGCTTTTTAGCCCCAAGTCAGCTCGTTGCTGTTCAGTGAAGTCTTCCGCGCTAATTGTTCCTAGGGAGGCGTCGTCATCTTTGTCGTCTTGCGGCGGTGGGTCAGTGGGGGTGCGTTCTAGGCAGTTAGCATCAGAGTGCTTCCGGCCGGATTTATAGACGATGGTTATGCCAAATTCCTGGAGTCTGAGACTGCATCGTGCGAGGGACCCTGATGGGTGCTTTAAATTTGGCAGCCAACACAAGGCATGGTGGTCGCTTAAGACTGTAGGGGCCCTGGCATAAAGGTACGGGTGGAATTTCGGGGTAGCTCAAATGATGGCAAGGCATTCCTATTCTGTCGTAGAATAATTGGCTTCCGGTTTAGACACTGATTGACTAGCGCAAGCAAAAACCCTGTCAAAGACGTCTTTGGACTAGGGCGGCTCTTAGGTCTAGGCTATTTGAGTCGGCGTGGATTTCGGTGTAGGCGCCTTTGTCGAAATGGGCGAGCACTGGTGGAGAAAGCAGGCGCTGTTTGATCTCTTGGAAGGCTTCGGCTTTCGGTGCTTCCCACTTGAAATCGACGTCTGATTTTGTGAGAGAAGTTACTGGCGCGGCGAAGCGCGAAAAGCTCTTGACGAAGCATCTGTAATAGGCACAAAAACCAAGCGATCTGCCCACTCCCTTCTTGTCGGTCGGCTGTGGGCAGTTAGCGATGACAGATGTCCTCTGCGATCAGGGCTGACTCCATATTTGGTGATGATGTGACCCGAAAACAGAAGCTCGTCGTAAGCAAAGCGGCACTTTTCGGCTTCAGAGTGACTCCTGGTGACTTGATTAGCTCTAGTACGGTCCCAAGCCGCCTAAGGTGGTCACCGAAATTGCCCGTAAAGACGGTGCCGCTATCTAAGTAGACGAGACTGGTCTGCCACTTTAATCCTGCTAACACCGTGTCCATCACATGCTAGAACATTGCAAGCGCTGAACACAGTCCGAGTGGCATTACATTGAAATATAGTGGCCGTCCGGCGGAATGAAGGCGGTTTTCTCCGTGATCCCTGTCGTCGACATCAATTTGCTAGTAGCCAGTTTTGAGATCCATCGACGTGGAGTACTTCGCGTTGCAGAGTCGATGCAATGCGTCTTCTATGCGTGGGAGGGGGTATGCGTCCTTCTTTGTGATTTTGTTCAACCAATGATAATCGGCGCAGAAACGCAGGTACCATCCTTTTTCTTCACCAAAACTAGAGGAGATGCCTACAGGCTTTTATACGGCTGGATGATGGCGTCGTGGAGCATTTCAGCCACTTGTTGCCCTATAACTTCACGTTCACGTACCAAACTCTGTAATCGCTTTGGCGGAGTGGTCCAGCGGATTAATCGACTATGCGATGTCTTGCAACTGGCATTTGTCGAATCCTCGATGACGTCGAAAAGCAGTCTTTGTAATCGTAGAAGACATTTTACCTGTTGCTACTTATTCGTCGGGAGACTTAGATTTGTGTCGAAGTCTGGTTTTGGAAGTATGGTCGTACAGGTAGATGCGGCTGAATCCGAAAGGACAACCGCATGGCTGGTTTCCACAATTTCTTGGATATATGCAATCGTCGTGCCCTTGTTGATGTAATTGAATCCCTGGCTAAAGTTTGTCATTACTTTCGCTTTTCCACCATGCAGTGGAGCGATCCCTCTTCCGACGCAAATTTCACGACCGAGGCAGTAGACCTAGAAGACCCTCGATGACGCCTTCTACATCTGTGGGTGTTTCGGTGCCGGCGGAAGTAACAATGTTGGAGCGAGGCGGGATGCTCACTTGATCTTCGAGCGCACTCAAGGTGTGGTGACAGCGACAGCTCTCCAGCGCTTTCGCTGGATGTTCGAATAGCTTTATCGACTTCGACTTGAAGTCAATGATTGCGTTGTATTGGTTCCGGAAGTCCATGCCTAGAATTACGTCTCGTGAACAGCCTTGGAGGATAGTGAAGGTGACACGGTAGTTTTGGTCAAGAACGGTAATTCTAGCCATGCAGATTCCTGTCGGCGTTATTACTTGTCCTCCAGCTGCCCGAATTTAGGGGGCCTCCCTACGCAGTCTTAACTTTCTTCAACTAGGCGGCGAAAGGTCCACTCATGACGGAATAGTCGGCTTCTGTGTCTACTAACGCCGTAACTGTGTGGGCGTAGAGCAACAAGTCTAGGTCGGTGGCGCCTTGTTTTGCGCAGCACTTATCTCTTGGCGTCGGCCCACGGCTGCGTCGCATTGATGTGTGGCAGGTACGCAGCGTCGTCAGGTCCTTGGTGGGTACATTATGTGCTTCCAGGGTTCGTCGATATAGTATGCCGTCGAGGTAGTATCTTCGGCGCCTTCGTCGGCGGCGGAGGATCTTCGTCACTTCGACGAACAGCAACTGCACCTCATCGGGTGCTGCTTTTAGTTTTACAAATATGGGCTGACGGAGTGGCCCCGTGGTGGGCTATTGTATGGTCGGCGCAGCGGCGACAGGTAGCGCCCTGGTGACGGTGAACGAAACGATCGTTGAGGGCTCCAAGGAGTGGCGGCGAGGTGGTCAGCGATATCACGTGGCCATTCACCCTGCACTGGGCGCGGTGCATTCACGGCGAACCTTCGCCGTCCCAAGTCGCAGTATAGGCATCGGCGGTAGACATAACCGGCTTCCCCGCAGTGATAGCATAGCGGGCGGCGATCGGGGCACGCGAAATGTCCGCCTTCCTCGGGCAGCTGCGCTGGGCGACGGGTGGGTGGGTTGGCGGCAGTGGTTGACGATGTAATTGCGGCGTTATGGAGCCCTGGCGTGGTCACTGAAGGGTACTTTGACGACGGGCGACAGTGGCGTAGTTCATCGCTTCCAGCAGGGGTCCCTGCGATGTCGGAACTTCTGGTGCTTCTAGTGACGGCTCAAGCTCTTCTTTAACATTAGCGATCGAGGCCACCTATGGCTGTGACCTTGGACACAACTGCTGCAGCTCTTCCCGTATACCCGCTCTTATCGTTTCGCGCAGGTCATCGGCGCCCAGTGCTTGAGCTCCGGTGCAGTTTGTTGTCAGCGCACAGCGGTTTTATTGCCCGGTGATCATTTCAAGCCACTTCTCAATCATTTTGGCCTCCAAAACAAATCCAGCGACAGTCTTGGGCTGGCTGCCTATCAATCCGCCCAAAAGAGTTTCTTTCACATCCCGCATAAAGAACCTAACATGTGCTTCATCCGCATGAAACCCCGAAGCGCATGTGTTAATGTGTTTTGGCTTAGTAACTTTCCCATATTTCGAAGTTGAGTGTTTGTGATTGCTACCCAGGCTATCTTTTCCATGGTCATCTACCGTCATTTGGACTGCTTGTTCCTAGACCATTTCTGAGACTAAGGCGTAATCGATACATGACTGCCTATTTCCGCATTGCCAGGTTATCTGTCCATGACACTTATTCTGCAGCTAACTACTGTAAGGTTCTGTTAACGCACAGATCCAGTACTAGAAAACCATTGTGATCAGTACATCTTTTGACCTTGAGTTTGTTATATCATGTTTTATTTGTAGCATGACGTCCTGCGTACACAAGTGAGGTCGGAACTCGACCATCTCATGTGGCCAGAGATCGCCCTACTCCATGAAGGCCATCAGTCTGGTCTAGACGACGTGCTCCATCAATTTCCACACGCATGACCTTAAGGAAATTGGCCGTAAGTCTGTCAAATTTTGGAGGCTTCTCGGGTTTTGGTGTTAAAACAATGCATGCCGTCTTCCACTGTTGTGGGAGTTCGTCTTCATCCCAACTTTCCTGCAATTCTGGGGCTGGACCTAACGAAGATTTTCGACAACGTAAAGCATGAGGTGGTCCTGGAAGGGCTGAAGAAGATTAATGCAGGTACCAGGACATTTCGGTACATCAGGGACTTCCTGACGGGCGGAACTGTCTGCATGAAGTTCCACGCGCTGGAATCCCCCCCCCCCCCTCCATTTAAACTAGCGAGTAAGGGTACGGCCCAGGGATCAGTGCTGTCTTCCCTATTCTTCAACATGGCTATGAGGGAACTGCCCGAGAAATAGGCAAAGCTCGAGGGATTAAAATTTAGTATATCTGCGGACGATATCATCCTCTGGGTCAACCGGGGAACTGATTCGGCCGTGGAAAGCCCGCTGCAGTCCGCCATCGGCATCATAGTCGATTACGCGGCCGAGAGACGCCTAGCAAGCTCGCCGCAGAAATCAGAATTGTTTCTATCCGAAGCACTTAAGGTGCAAGGAAGCATCGGAGATCAAAATTAAAGTGGTGGGTAAGGAGATACAAATAGTCGAGCAAATCAGGATCTTGGGGCTGATTCTCCAGTCACACAGCCATAATGGCGAGACCGTCAAGAGCTGCAGAATCAGGCAAAGCGGACCTTGAGCCTAACTAGGCGGGTGGCCAGCAAACGCCAAGGGTTAAAGGAGAAAAATTTGATTACACTAATACAGGCGTACGTCTTCAGCCGGGTGATCTACGCAACGCCACATCTTGATTTGAAAGTGGTGGAAAGAGAAAAGATTGATTCTCTAATGAGAAAATGCGTAAAAACAGCGCTGGGACTGCCCATGTGCACATCCACAGAGAGACTGATGGCTCTAGAGGAGCACACCACATGGACAGAACTGGCAAAAGCTGTGCGAACCTCTTTATTGAGAGACTTAGCATTGACTAAAGTTGGAATGAATCCGGATAGAGGCCCCACCCAAAAAGTGAAGGTAGATAGGGAAGTCAGAAAAAATGCGATTATCCCCCACCCCTGCCAAAAAAACATGCACCCGGAACATAACAAAGACAGGAGGCAAACACGAGCCAAAGCATTACAAATTAGATTCATCGAAATTCCGGAACGTGATGTGGCCTATGTAGACGGGAACGCTCGGGAACGCGACCGGTGCTTCGAGGCTCCGCTGGGCGCTCATAGGCGCGGCCGGGCAGGACTGGGGCCTGCTGACGCGGACTGAGGAACCGTGCTGTTCCTACATTACCAATATTCGCCGGAGCAGTGATGCCTGTGATGTATGTTGGTACCATGGACTGGCCTCAGCTGCTGACGCCTGTTTGAGAACGTAGCCCTCCCCAATTCACGGCACCTAGGTCCTTCCGTCGGAAATGCAGGACAAATAAAAACATTTCTTCTGAGAGTCTCACTATAGCAACTAAGTAACCACGGCAGTTCGGAGTCTTCGCATGCGCTGTGACCCAGAGGACCCACGACTGTCAGTACAGAATCAGAAGAGTTTGGATGCGAGCTAGTTGGTACGGATCAATCATATTTGAAACAGCGCCAAAAAACACGGACAAGGGAGGACACAGGACGAGCGCTGTATATAGAAGTGTTTTATAGTTGAAGTGTTTATTTCACATGCTATCGCTGACATGCCTGCTCATGCTCACCAATCACTGGATCATGTGCAAGTTGACAACATTGAGCTAATGAGGTGCAAGGACGATAAGCGCTTTGTTGGCTCTTCAGACGCTGGTCTACTCGCTATGCCGTCAGCACTACAATCGGCGAAAATTGTGTGAAAATATTATATGGCTGATGAAGTCCAAAATCTGGTGGCGCAGCTGGAGATGATAAAAAAATGTCACGTGGTCGCAGAGACGCGCGTGTGCCACTGCTCGTGCGTTCATCCTCGCCTTCTTCCACTGCTGGCTCAGATGCCGGAGTTCCCATATAATGCATGACGTTGCTGCAATCAATGCTGCTCCGTTTCAATAGTGCGCTGGATGAGCGTCACTTCAAGGTGGTCATAGGAACGGTTGATAGGCGGGGAGTGAAGAACCTCGCCAACAATCGCAGCAGTAGTAGGTGGAAGCGCTCCAATGACGGGGTCAAACATGGTCAACTGCGAACTGAGGCGGTGGCGACAGAATAAGGATTCGTTGGTAATGAACCAAAGTTCAGAGTCCGACGACCAGAACTCCCGGGAGCTTGAGAGCGGAGACCTCAGAACGGCGAAGTAGTAGCGCTGACGACAGTACTTGATCGGGAGAATCCGAGGCCATGGCTGACTGGATAGAAGGTGGACTGCGAAGACAGCAGGGCTCAAGCTTCTCCCAGCGGTAAGCCCACCGAAGCGGCTTAGGCACTCGCACCCGGAGCCGAGAGCGATGACGCGAAGTCCGGAGTCACCAATTTGTGGGTGAAGAAAAACCAGACAGACGCTTGAGCATGGTGCCCACAAATCATATTTTGGCCCAGCACGCTCAAGTAGACGGATGGACGGACGGACGGACGCGCAAGTATGGTAACATTATCTATCGCAACAAATCACGAGAGGAGAAGTGTCCCTCTGTGCTGGATGTGAAATGACATGAAATATGGTCGAAGTAACATTGCAATGAAAACAGATGAGAAACAGATGTGAAAAAATGACAGAACTTTCGCAGAACTTTCCGACCGAAATGACCACACGAACATTCAGGTATTGGGTCATAATATGAAGGTTGGTGTTTTCAATTCGTACAGAACAAAAAGGTCAGCTTTTTTGACATAGTGGCACTGTACGGGCTCATCCAATGCTTAATGTCTAATGCGAATCATCATCATAACCACCATCAGCCTATTCATGTCCACTGCCGGACGAAGCCCTCTTCTTGCGATCTCCGATTACCCTTATCCTGGGCCAACCGATTCCAACTAGCACCCGCAAATTTCCTAATTTTGTCGCAACATCTGGTCTTCTGCCGTCCTCTACTGCGCTGCCCTTCTCTTGGTACCCATTCTGTCACCCTAATCGTCCAACGGTCATCTAGTCTGCGCATTACATTACCTGCCCAGCGCCATGTTTTCGCCTAATGTCAATTAGAATATCGTCTATACCCGTTTGCTCTCAGATCCAAACCGCTCTCTTCCTGTATCTTAAAGTTATGCCTAGCATTATTCGTTCCATTGCTCTTTGCGCGGTCCTTAACGTGTTCTCAAGCTTCTTTGTGAGCCTCCAAGTCGCTGCGCCGTATGTCAGTACCCGTAAAATGCACTAATTGTATACTTTCCTTTCAATGATAGCGGTAAGCTCCCATTCAGGAGCTTACGATGTCTGCCGCATGCCATCCAACCCATTTTTATTCTTCTATGAATTTCCTTCTCATGGTCGGTCGGGGTTCCCTGTGATTAGTTGACCTTGGTAAACGTACTCCTCCATAGACCCTAGAGGCGGACTTGCGATCTTGAACTCTTGTCCCTATGCCAGATTATTTATCTATACCTTTGTCTTCTGCGTATTAAAATTCAGCCCCACTCTTACACTCTCTCTGTTAAGGTCCTCAATCATTTGTTGCAACTCGTCTGCATTGTTGCTGAATAAAACAATGTCATCGGCAAGCCGAAGGTTGTTGAGGTATTCGTCGTAGATATTTACCCCCAAGTGTTCTCAGTTTAATAGCTTGAATACGTCTAAGTTCGCAGTGAATATCATTGGAGAGATTGCGTCTCGCTGTCTGACCCCTTTCTTTATAGGTATCTTCTTGGGTTTCTTGTGTAGAATTAAGATAGCTGTAGGATCTCTGTAGATATTTTAGAAAATGTTTACGTAAACGGTCTGTACTCCTTAATTGCGTAATGCTTCTATGACTGCTGGTATCTCTACTGAATCAAATACCTTTTCGTAAGCAATGAAAGCCATATAGAGAGGCTGATTGTACTATGCGGATTTCTCCATTACCTGATTGATGACATGGATGTGACATCCATTGTAGGGCAACCCTTCCTGAAACCTGCCTGTTCCCTTGGTTGAATAAAGTCCAGTAATGTCGTTATTCGATTGGAGAATATTTTGGTAAATATTTTATATAATACTGGGAGTAAGCTAATGGGCCTATAATTTTTTAGTCCTTTAACGTCGCCCTTGTTGTGGATTAGTGTAATGTTTGCATTCTTCCAGTTTTCTGGGACCCTTACAGTCGATAGACACTTCGTATAGACAGCTGCCAGTTTTCCTAGCATTATGTCTCCTCCATCTTTGAATAAACCAATTGTTATTCCATCCTCACCTGCTGATTACCCCGTTTCATGCTGTGCAAGGCATTTCTGCCCTCATCTCTCGTTATAGGAGGAGTTTCTGTACACTGTTCATTGTTGTTTCGAACAGAGTGGTCCTGAGTCGTCTGGGTACTGCAAACGTCAGTATAGAATTCTTCCGCTGCTTTTATTATAGCTTCGAGATTTCTGATGATATTACCCTGCTTATATTTCAGTGCATATATCTTGGTTTGTCCCATGCTAAGTTTCTTCATGCTGATTTCGGGTTGCATCCATTTTTACCGGCTTCTTCAGTCTTTCTCACGTTATAGTTTCTAATATCACTTATTTCCGCTTTGTTGATTAGTTTTGACAGTTCGGCCAATTCTATGTTATCTCTTGAGTTGGACACTTTCCTTCTTTGCCGTTTCTTTATTAGATCCTTTGTTACTTGCTAGAGCTTGCCTACTGGTTTCCTTGGTGCCCTGCCTCCCAGTTCAATAGTTGCCTCTGAAGCCAGCCTCGTTACGGTTTCATTCATCACCTCTATGTCATCATCATCATCTCTTTGTTCTGAGGTTGCATATTTGTTCCGAGGTACCAGCCTAAATCTGACTGCTTATACCCTTACTCCCTCTAAGTTGACCTGTTTTTTCTTGACCAGTTTTACTCTTTCTCTGTTCAAATTAAGGCGAATCGTGGCCCTCACTCACCTATGATCACTACACCGTACCCTACCTATTACTTCTACATCTTGCACTATGCTGGGATCGGCAGAAAGTATGAAATCAATTTAATTTCTTGTTTCACGATATGGGCTTTTCCAGGTCCATTTTCTGTTGCTACGTTCCCTGAAAGAAGTGTTCATTATTCTCACCTTGTTCCTTTCTGCGAATTGTGCCAGCATCTCAGCTCTAGCGTTGCTAGAACAGACCCCGTAGTGTCCAACTGCCTGTTCACCCGCCTGCATTTTCCCCACTTATGCATTGAAGTGCCCCATTACTACTGTATACCGCGTTTGCACTTTTCTCATCGCTTATTCAACATCTTAATAAAACTGATCTACTTCCTCATCGTTGTGACTGGACGTTGGAGCGTAGGTTTTTACTGCCTTTAATCTATACCTGTTATTGAGTTTCATTACGACTACTGCTACCCTTTCGTTGATGCTGTAGAATTCGTCAATGTTGCCCGCTATGTCTTTATGGATTAGCAATGCTACTCCGTATTGCTTCTTATCCGGGAGACCTCTATAGCAGCGAACATGGCCGTGTTTCAGCAATGCGTAAGCCTCACCAGTTCTAATCTCATTAAGGTCGATAATATCCCAAACAAGGGTGCAGCGGTGGCGTAGCGGTAGAACATCCGCCTCGCGTGCAAGAGGACCGTGGTTCGCATCCCGGCGCCGCACAATTTTCCACCGGATTAAAGAAAAAAGAAAATCCGCATGTTGATAAAATTGCAGAAACAGGCGTGGAGTGTGGCCTGATCCCGGTGACGAGAACCGGTAACGCGCACTCCCTCACCAGAGCAGGATTGGCCACCCTGGTACAGCACTTGGCCACAACCTCCTATATGAACACAACAATCAAACCCCAGCCCTCAGTCAGCGGCAGCTGCGAAGCAGCTGCTGTTCACTGTTGACAGCTGTTGATGCTGACCTGGAACGCAGCAGAGGGTGCTAAGTGTAGTAGCGTGCGGCAACCTTGAAGCCGTACTCCAGAAAACGACAGTGGCCAGTGCAGAACAAGGAATCAGCGTTTATTCTTTAGCGCACGCTTTTTATAGGCAGCGGTTACTTATCCGCTGCTGATATCAGTGCCCGTGATGACGAAGTGGCACGGCATGCGCTTGGCGTTACGTCATCACACTAAGAATCCCTGGTTCCGGGCAGGCCGCCATTGGAATCTGAACCTGGCAACGTTTAACGCTAGAACGTTATCTAGTGAGGCGAGTCTAGCAGTGCTATTGGAAGAATTATAGGGCAGTAAATGGGATATAATAGGGCTCAGTGAAGTTAGGAGGACGAAAGAAGCATATACTGTGCTAAAAAGCGGGCACGTCCTGTGCTACCGGGGCTTAGCGGATAGACCAGAACTAGGAGTCGGATTCCTAATTAATAAGGATATAGCTGGCAACATACAGCAATTCTATAGCATTAACGAGATGCTGGCAGGTCTTGTTGTGAAACTTATTAACAGGTACAAATTGAAGGTCGTACAGACCTACGCCCCTACATCCAGTCATGATGACCAGGAAGTTGAACGCTTCTAGGAAGACGTGCAATCGGTGATGCGGAAAGTCAATACAAAATACACTATACTGATTGGCGACTTCAATGCCAAGGTAGGCAAGAAGCAGGCCGGAGACAAGTAAGTGGGGGAATATGGCATAGTCTCTAGGAGTAGCAGGGGAGAGTTATTAGTAGAGTTTACAGAACAGAATAATATGCGGATAATGAATACCTTCTTCCGCAAGCGGCATAGCCGAAAGTGGACATGGCGAAGCCCGAATGGCCGCACTAAAAATGAAATACACTTGATACTCTGCACTGACTCTGGCATCATACAAGATGAGGACGTGCTCGGCAAGGTGCGCTGCAGTGACCATAGGATGGTGAGAACTCGAATTAGCCTAGACCTAGGGAGGGAACGGAAGACACTGGTACATAAGAAGCCGATCAATGAGTTAGCTTTAAGAGGAAAAATTGAGGAATTCGAGATCAAGCTACAGAACAGATATTGGGCCTTAATTCCGGAAGAGTACCTTAGTGTTGAAGATATGAACGACAATCTTATGGGCATCATTAAGGAGTGTACAATAGAAGTTGGTGGTAACTCCGTTAGACAGGATGCCAGTAAGTTATCGCAGGAGACGAAAGATCTGATCAAGAAACGCCAATGTGTGAAAGCCTCTAACCCTACAGCTAGAATAGAACTGGCACAACTTTCTAAGTTAATCAACAAGCGTAAGACAGCTGACATAAGGAAGTATAATATGGATAGAATTGAACATGCTCTCAGGAACGGAGGAAGCCTAAAAGCAGTGAAGAAGAAACTAGGAATAGGTAAGAATCTCATGTATGCGTTAAGAGACAAAGCCGGCAATATCATAACTAATATGGATGAGATAGTTCATGTCACTGAGGAATTCTATAGAAATTTATAGAGCACCAGTGGCAACCACGACGACAATGGAAGACAGAATAGTCCAGAGGAATTTCAAATCCCACAAGTAACGCCGGAAGTAGTAAAGAAAGCCTTGGCAGCTATGCAAAGCGGGAAGGCAGCTGGGGAGGATCAGGTAACAGCAGATTTGTTGAAGGAATGGTGGGCAGATTGTTCTAGAAAAACTGGCCACCCTGTATACGCAATGCCTCATGACTTCGAGCGTAGCGGAATCTTGGAAGAACACTAACATAATCCTAATCCATAAAAAAGGGGACGCGCAAGACATGAAAAATATAGACCGATCAGCTTACTGTCCGTTACCTACAAAGTATTTAGTAAGGTAATGGCAAATATAATCAGGAACACCTTACACTTCTGTCAACCAAAGAACCAGGCAGGATTCCGTAAAGGCTACCCAAGAATAGACCATATTCACACTATCAATCAGGTGACAGAAAAATGTGCGGAATATAACCAACACTTATATATATAGCTTTCATTGATTACGAGAAAGCGTTTGATTCAGTCGGAACCTCAGCAGTCATGGAGGCATTACGGAATCAGGGTGTAGACGAGCCATATGTAAAAATACTGAAAGATATCTATAGTGGCTCCATAGCCACCGTAGTCCTCCATAAAGAAAGCAACAAAATCCAGATAAAGAAAGACGTCAGGCAGGGATATACGATCTCTGAAATGCTTTTCACAGCGTGTTTACAGGAAATATTCAGAGACCTGCATTGGGAAAAATTGGGGATAAGAGTTAATGGAGAATACCTTAGTAACTTGTGATTCGCTATTGATATCGCCTTGCTTAGTAACTCAGGGGACCAACTGCAATGCATGCTCACTGACGAGGAGAGGCAAAGCAGAAGGCTGAAAATTACTCTGCAGAAAACTAAAGTAATGTTTACCAGTCTCTGAAGAGAACAGCAGTTTACGATAGGTAGCGAGGCACTGGAAGTGGTTAGGGAATAAATCTATTAGGACAGGTAGTGACCGCGAATGCGGATCATGAGACTGAAATAATCAGAAGAATGAGAATTGGCTGGGGTGCGTTTGGCAGGCATTCTCAGATCATGAACAGCAGGTTGCCATTATCCTTCAAGAGAGAAGTGTATAACAGCTTTGTCTTACCAGTACTCACGTACGGGGTGGAAACCTGGAGGCTTACGAAAAGGGTTTTACTTAAATTGAGGACGACGCAGCGAGCTATGGAAAGAAGAATGATAGGTGTAACGTTAATGGATTAGAAAAGAGCAGATTAAATTATGGGGTTTTACGTGCCAAAACCACTTTCTGATTATGAGGCACGCCGTAGTGGAGGACTCCGGAAATTTCGACCACCTGGGGTTCTTTAACGTGTACCTAAATCTAAGTACACGGGTGTTTTCGCATTTCGCCCCCATCGAAATGCCGCCACCGTGGCCGGGATTCGATCCCGCGACCTCGTGCTCAGCAGCCCAACACCATAGCCACTGAGCAACCACGGCGGGTAAAAGAGCAGATTGGGTGAGAGAACAAACACGTGGTAATAACATCTTAGTTGAAATCAAGAAAAAGAAATGGGCATGGGCAGGACATGTAATGAGGAGGGAAGATAACCGATGGTCAGGGTGTAGACGAGCCATATGTAAAAATACTGAAAGATTCCAAGGGAAGGGAAGCGTAGCAGGGGATGGCAGAAGGTTAGGTTGGCAGATGAGATTAAGAAGTTTGCAGGGACAACATGGCCACAATTAGTACCTGAGCGGGGTAGCTGGAGAAATATGGTAGAGGCCTTTGCCCTTTAGTGGGCGTAACCAGGCTGATGATGATCCCAAAGAATGTCTGATAGTTCTTCGAAGAGTTCTGCTAAGCTAGCCTCACTCGAAAGGGTTCGGGTGTTAAACGTTGCAAGGGTCAGTTTCCATTGACGGCCTGTTAGTTTCCACGCTCTGCTATGTCGCACGTCTGACCGCCGCCTTGGTCAGGTGCTCCGCAGCCGCTGGGGACTGAGGGCCATTTCATTGAGAAGATCATTGCATTTGGGAGGTTGTGGCCACATACTGCACCAGGGAGGCCAATTTCTGTTCTGGTGAGGGGAGTGTCTTTCTTCAAGCTTAGTGGGCCTTCCTAATTTGGTTGTACCTGGATTACTATAGCCCAACTCGCTCTCGGCATCTCAGGCGCCACTCCAAGCCTGGAGATGTACTTCCGACTACCGCAACCTAGCATAAGACATCGCTCAGTAAGATAATCCTGCAGGTGACTAGGCTACTTTGTCGCCGGTAAGTACGGCCCAGAGTGTCCTACATACGTACCAGAACCGCTAATTTGTCTGTCTTCGCGGGTTTTTGTTGATAGGCATAGGTTGCACGACCTAGTGTCAATTCTCAGTTGCCCTAGCCTCTTGTTTCCCGAATCCTTCGCATGTATTCGGTCTTGAGCGACCCTATGTTGACGATATATTTTTGCTAAATTTGAACAGCGTTAACACTTGTGCGTAAAAATTAAAAAAGGGAAAAGTTTTTCAGCGCTTACCGAGAGGTCCCGAGTGTCGTATGATCCGCTCGTCACGTCTGCTTGTCTCTCGTCATCCGAAAACTCACGTTCGCGGGTGGCTATTAAGAATGTTCATTCGCAGTGCCGTCTCACTACCGCGCTGAGATTCGCACAAAGCAGGTGACCTTGACGGCTCTCAGTGCTGTTTTCAGCCTTTCTACAGCTTTGGACTGTGCTTATACTTGAGCTAATGAGAAGGAGAGAATGGGGGGGGGCGGGGGAAGGTAACTGACCTCGTAGTTTTTCTGGGAACGCAGCGAGTCTAAGCACTAGGGAGGCGGGAGTTGCATGCCTCAGTTAACCATGCGGATAGCATCTTTCATATTCTCAGGCCAGTTCTTTTTTCCCGTGCCCAGAAGCAGCCAGAACTGACAGGAGCGTCAGCGATCAGCAAAACTACGTGCTCTGATGTAAGTTTGAAGAAATTTTTCATAAATATTCCGTACACCGGTCTCTCTACTGCCGGTATGCTGAAGTAAGAACCATTTAGGGGCATTTAATTAATAATTTACGCCAAACAAAAGGACCGATAAAGTTGTTATAGTGCGAAGTGTGTTTCCGCCTTGCACGCGCATCTGTGAAACCGAACTATACAAAGTGTATAATAGAACAAAGTGTGCATAGAACAATAAACATTCATTCAGTGCACAATAGATTCATTTTTGTCTGAGAAGAGCGTTAGTCGCATGACCTGCGCATTCATCATAGATGAGTTCTGGGCCAACTTGCTTTTTAAAAGGCCAACCTGTAAATTTTCCGGAACGGCCTATGCGCGGTGTATATATAGTCTACTCACACTCCAGTGCCCACTTGTTCATGACGACCTCGCAATTTGACACGTATCCGTCCTTGTCTCGCTGCCTGGCGACGTACTCCACAACGCTGCGGGCAGCCTCTGTTATTCCTTCAGCGTAAGAATCCACTGCCCGAGGACGAAGCGTGGATGGCTGCGCCATGGCACGAATCTGTTGCCACTGCTCGTTTTGACTGCAGATAGGAAATGTGGTCCGTTAAGCGCTGCAGCATTTGCAGGACCACAGCAAAGAGTCCCTCTCAAAAGTACTTACGTTCATATTGCTAATGTGACGCTGACCTTCTCGCTGCTATGAATGAAGATTGTAGTACTGCTACCATCTTAACACATTTTAACAAGAAGGATGTTTGTTGCGCGTTCAAAGATACTTTTCTCACGAATAGCGTAATGAAATACCACACATAAATAAAGTTATTATAGCAATAATATGATAAAAATTGGCCGACACCTACAACGCTAGAATTTAGCTGAAACGATCAGTTCCCAGATTCACAAAAAGATCTTACGCTGACACTGATCATTATATTAACATTGAAGGAGTCGTGACGCTTGACAAAACATCAACGAAGGCGGACGACTATCGGCAGAAAGCGCATCCGAATGAAAAACTTTGCGAATTTGCGCCCAGTAGATTTTATTGCACTTTTGTGGAATGAGATTGTGGAATGAGAGTATAAAAACAATTTGTAAATAATATTGAATTTAGGAAGTAATAGCGTAAGACAAATGCGAATAAGGTATGAATAAGTAAGCTATCTATTACAGGGTATTCGCTATACCACTAATTAATTAAGGTAGTCTTAGAGCGCTTAGCACATAGCACATTATATATGACACGAGTAGAACAACTTTTTCAAACCTAGTAGAATGATAAGAAATAATTTCTCACATATTTTCCCCAGACATTGTCTCACGTCTAGTTATTAAGTATTTACACAGCAATTCCAACACTTTTTTTGTATAGCATTAGCTTATCACATATTGTTTGAGGAACTTATGTTTACATAATATACATAACTTCATTTTACAAGCTTCCTTCTATTGACAAGTTGGCCGGGTTTGCAAAATTGCATGGTGAAACCTGTTTTAAAGAAGGACATCTCGTCCTTTTTTCAGCATTGTTTTACAATCAACAAACTTGTACGTTTTGATAAACGGTGGTGACTTGTGGTAATCAATTTCCCAGAGAACCTTGACTGCCACTGTTCGGGAATTCATAAAGGAATGGGGAGTGCGCAGCCAATATGACAGGTCAGGACCATCTAGGACCGGCGCAGTGAAAATGAAAATAGTGGTGCGGCGCTCTAAAGTTGATGCTGCCTTTGGAATGGCTACGATGGCCTCGGTGAGGTTACAACAAAGGGAATGGAAGAATGCTTTAAGCGGTAATCACATGAAGCGCATTTTCGGCATATTGACGTGTCCAGTTGTTGGTGCATCCATTTATTTCTGCCTCATGAATACGTGAGTACTTTAGATAAAAGCATCTAGAATGAATTCGCGTATCATACCGAGCTGCCACCGCATCTGAAGTATTCCTGCACGCGTAATAGCGCAGTCAATTCGGATTGGAATCTGGATACCGCTGAATCACGGCGACGCAACTCCAAAAGTTAGTTGCAAGGGTCTTAGTATTGTGTTTGTCGGATGACTTCCTAATAGAGACTTAAGCTGGATTCTTACAAACATATTTTGCTGACTATTAAATTAAGAAAGCCGTTATTTTGAAGTTAGGAAGTCTAGTTTATAGCAAACACCAATTGGTGTCTCACGTTTCACTGATTTCATTGGCAAGCTATTTTAATTAGGTGTCCCTAATTAGGGATATACAAAATTTATGTTTTGCTATATTTTTTAGGGCACGACCGTGCATATTTTTTTTCTTTTCTACCACACTCTTTAGAGCAAGGCTTAAAAGCAAATAACGCGCATTGCTTCAAATATTTTGAGTTTTCCACGTACGCTGTTACACAAGATGAATGAAAAGTGCGTGGTTCAGATGAGTGGAAAATATTGCCTTTTCTCTATGGTGAATTATGACTGTATGATGTATTATTCTAATAGAGTCATACTGTAGATAATTGACATCTTACGCGTTAATTAATCCGGGGTTGGAGAAGTACTCTGCCCTCGTGTCATGGTACCACTTGAATGGCTGAGCACCCATGCGGTACGGCGTCCTCCCTTCCTCCTGGTACAGGGTGCGGAAGTCATCTGCGCTGAAGAGATGCACAAGGATTCGCCTTCCCGGTAGTGTTTCAGCCACAACGGGTCCGTATTCGTGA
This sequence comes from Dermacentor albipictus, assembly GCF_038994185.2. Taxonomy (NCBI): domain Eukaryota; kingdom Metazoa; phylum Arthropoda; class Arachnida; order Ixodida; family Ixodidae; genus Dermacentor; species Dermacentor albipictus. The sequence continues at coordinate 3,498,199 of NW_027225580.1, read as the reverse complement.
TAAATCTCCCAAGCAGCCTTGTTGATGTCGTGACGGTCATACTTCCCTAAACGAAAAAAAAACCTCCGTCAGAAATTAAATCGAAATGGCTGTCGACGTGAATTTCATAAGCATTTACTAATTTATTTATTCATTTATTTATTTATTTATTTATTTGGAAGCCCACATCACCCAGTTTGGCATTATTGTAGGGGGGTCCATGGAAGAGCCACAATAAAAATAAGAAAGCAGACAGGCACAGCTGTCACTTGAACACTCAACTAAAGCATAGATCTTGCAAGCAACAGGAAAACATATTTGCCTGAACATCGATAACACTCCCATCCAGCTTATTTAACTCGTCAATCGTAAAAGAAAAAGAATGCGTAAGGATATCCGTGCGACATCTGGTTTCACGACCCTTTATAGCATGATCACTTCTGTGCGATATGTAGTATGGGCTCGTCATGTATAAACTTTTATTGATACCAGTTCATCATAAAAGTCGAATGAAGAAATTTTAAACGAAAAATTTTGTTCACTGCGTGAAAAGGTTTCTAACTTAATTCATTCTAAATGTGACACTGAAAATAAAGTTATAGTTACCACTTACAAAGCGTGCAGCACGACTTTGTATGCGTTTAATTTTATAGATCAGCGTTTTGCCATGAGGATCCCATGCTGTACAAGCATATTCAAGGACTGGACTAACATTGGTGACATACAGAGCTTCTTTAGGGCAGATATGAAGTTACGTTTAATAAAATTTATCGCACCATTGGTTTTACCAGTTACATAGCCCATATGTTTCTTTTTTGATAAATCAGAAGACCAATAGAGACCAAGGTATTTAAAATGTTTAACGCGGCCAAGCGATGTGCAAGACAGGCTATAACAAAAATGGAAGGGTTTGCGTTTCTCAGTAAAACTAATAAGACAACACTTGCTTACGTTCAAACGCATTTTCCATTTTCCATTTTTCCATGCCAATATCACATTTTAACACACGAATATAATCTGTGCCGTGTATAAATTTATAAATGACACAATCACCCGCGCACAGCCTGACATAAGAAGTTAACAGTTTTTAGACATCATTAATATTGCTACGAGACGCTTCAGGAGCGAACAATGATGAAGGACTGATGAAGACGACGATCGCCGATAGTCGTGCGCACAGGCTCTATCTTATACGCCTGTCTCCTGCCCGTTGTGTAGATATTTTTATTTATTTAAAGATCCCTTACAGGCCCTAGAGGCATTGAGTAGGGGGAGAGTACACTCAAAGTTCATAGAATAATTAGAATTCATATGTTATTATATATACAAAATACAGTGTAGAAAATGCGCAAACATATAGTAATGTGGTATTAAAATTGTACAATGGATAAACCGAATGCCTTTGAACGGGAGAGGTCACTGAACAAGAAACTTTCACAAAGTAAAATATAATCAATCGAATTACAGAGCGAGCGGGACATATTTGACTATAACAAAACAGTATTTAAAGGATAGTAGCACAATAATAACCGGTATAGTAGCACACTGACAATATATTGTAAATATACTGTCAAGTGTCTTTTCTCTCCGAAACATTTTGGCGGAGAGTGCGGGTTTTTCAAGACGGATACGCAGTGGGCGCTCCTTGGCGGCATCTACAATGTCAGCGCACGGCGGGAATGAGAATGCTTCGAGCAGGTCCCAAACTGTGCATCAACCATCCTCCGCCAGGTGCCCAGTCGTCTTCACACAACCGCATGACCAAGGTACCTTTTCCGGCTCTCACAACACCGACGTCGAAGGTTAGCTTCAACTGTACAAATTGGCGTGGGCTAGTAACAACTAGGGACCCGACTCTGAAGCTATTGAAAATCATATTTTACCTGGCGCGCACGGCACAAGTGTGGTTTCTCAACTACGAATGGGAACTTAATATTATGGGGTTTTCACGTGCTAAACCACTTTCTGATTATGAGGCATGCCGTAGTGGAAGACTCCGGTAATTTCGACCACCTGGGGTTCTTTAACGTGCGCCTAAATGTAAGTACATGGGTGTTTTCGCATTTCGCCCCCATCGAAATGCGGCCGCCGCGGCCGGGATTCAATCCCGCGACCTCGTGCTCAGCAGCCTAACACCATACCCACTGAGCAACCATGGCGGGTTGAACAGGAACTTACGAGCTGGGGCGTATGTAAGCAAAAGTCTCATCGATCTGTTCGGCCAACACATTGGACGCCGTCGTACTGCGCAGAAAGAACTTACGTGCCGAGCTCAGACCTGCGCCGAGTCCTATGTGACGTGCACGCAGGACGTGCTCGCGCTTTGTCACAAAGTCGATGACACGATGCCGGAAACGGAAAAGGTTGCGCATATCTTGAAAGGTATCGTGTATCACGCGTTTACACTTCTGAGTTTGAAGAACTCATCCACAGTGCAAGACGTCATCAATGAATGCTGACGCTATGAAGAAGCAAAAAGTCGCCACCTTACTTCGAACTTAACACGTCTTCTTTCCCACCAGAACTGCATTTCTCTGGTTAGATAATAACGAAAGCACGATGACAACGTGGGAAAGGTTCGTTGACATCAAGAGCTGCTTGGGAGACTCACTTTCCAAAAGAAACCAGGCTGAGCATGCGCTTTCGCGTAGACCACAGTTGCCCGGAGAAGCATGCACAACAAACATTGTAGAAGTGTTGAAACTGCGCAGAACTGTGAACACGGCCACGTCGGATGAAGATAACGTTAGACATTTTCTGAAGCGCATCGCTGAAGATGTCTGCAATTTCCTTATATCAAAGGAAGAGCTACGGACTCCGTCTGATCTAAGACGTCACTGCCCTGCTTTTTAGGCACTGAAGACGCATCGTGTATTGCCAAAGTTTGGTAGACTTGACAACGTCACCAGGGTCGCAAGCGGGGACGTCGCGTCCTCCCACGACATCGCATTGTTAGTTCATCAACTCGTCAAAGAAGAATTTCCGCACTTTCAAGCAGAAGGTGGAGGAAGAGATGCAGAGTGGTAGTACCCCCAATGCACGCTTGACGTATGCTGTCCTGAACAGTCGGTGATTTGCCAACTGCAAAGCAACAGCGAAATTCGACCTTTGCGTGATGAACACCTCTGCGTCGACACGGCAGAGCTCCGGCATTCATCGCGTACCTTCCAACGTCGTCAGACCGCACCACGCCAACCCCCTGCTCCCCGGTACAGCCAGCCCGAGGCCCCATTTTATGGCTACGCTGTGTACCGTGAGCCTCCTATTTGCTTTAGCTGCGGTATCCGTGGACATATTGCCAGGTATTGTCGCCGACTGCAGCGGAAAGTTTCGGGCATACCCGATTACCAATGTTGAGGCCAAGACAACGCGCCGCGGCAGACCACTTCGCCTCTTCGACGACAACGGCGTGAACGTGCATCCCAGAGTGAGTCTCGAGCTGCCGACCGTAGTCTTACTCCTCCTCCTCCGACTAGCTATCTTTACTCGCCATCACCTCGCCGCCGCTCACTTTCACTACCATCCCAGCTGGGAAACTAGCTGGTGCGACCGATGGAGGTGAGGTCGCGGGACCGTCAAGTAGTCCTCTGCCTGTCGCCATGCGGAAAAACAAAGTTGTGTATGTTGATGGTTTAAATACTGATGCCTTAGTCGACGCCAGTGCTACAGTTTCTGTAATGGGTGTTTTGTTTAAGAATGGTCTGGCACACAAAGTGGTGTTCACATGGGACCAAAAGGCTACTTTTCGTGGAATTTGGGGCGAACCGCTGTGGCCCGTTAGAACTTGCTCTGCCATAGTGAGTGTGGGTGGACAAGATGTTGCAAATGAATTTGTTCTTTTGGAACGCACCGCTCACAACATCATCCTTTGCATTGACTTTCTTGTTGAATGTTGGGCAATGTTAGACTGTGAAATTTTACTTCGAAGTCACGTGATAACACCCATACCAGCAGTATCAGGCGTTGGCATGCAGAGTATATTTTCTATCTCGCGATGTCCCTTTACCGGTTCACTCTTACAATAATTTTTATGTGTTTTTTAGAAAGTCTTTTGAATTTGTTCTATACAACTCATTGTGTTTATATTGATTACTTATAGAATTTTCCTAGAGAGTTCCAAAAGTGATTTGGCCACCGCATTCTTATAGGAAGTCTAAAGACACATTTCTATAGAACATTTCTGTCGAATTGCTTCAGAAGTGACAAAGGCAAATTTCTATAGAATATTTCTATAGAGTTGCTCTAAAGATGCTAAAGACGAATTTCTATATAATATTTCTATCGAGTTGCTTTAGAGATGATAAAGACAAATTTCTATATATCTATGGGGTTGCTTTGAAGGTGCTAAAGACAAATTTCTATAGATCATCTCTATCGAGTTGCTTTAGAGATGCTAATGACAAATTTCTATAGAATATTTCTATGTAGTAGCTTTCGAGTCCCTACAGGCAAATGCCTGTAGAAGCTAGGCCGATGTATGAAAAGTACTTGCAATTTACCATGGTTCTAGAGAACTAGCAGTACAGTAGGCAATAAGCACTACCGTAAATGCAGTGCCAAAACAATTGGTGCTACAACCGCAAAATATTCAGTTTTAAATGTTTATTGCACTTCAGACTAGATACATGCTTCATATGTTACATACACGCGTCAGACTAGAACTTGCAACGCATCAACTCTAGCTGCCAACATGCTTCTCGGTCAAGCTGGTGGTGAGAACGCACGAAACATTAGGTTAAAGAATCAGTGGTAGAAAATCATTGCGATCAGAGTTGACACCTGGCAATAACAGGCTTGACTAGCACAAGAAATCTTACCATTAAAACTTCAAAAGGATGGCCTGTTCCAGCAGTGCACATTATATGGTAGGATACTAAAACGTGAAAATAAACTGATATGAATGTGCACTGCAATGTTGTGTCCGCCTGACGAAACAACACAGCATTTTAGTCTATGTTTAAGTGCAAAACTTACACTGGCACTCCCTGCGAAAATGTGGCAAATAGTGGTCTTCATAGATAAGTACACCATATAGCTAAACCACACAGCATTTTAGTCTATGTTTATGTGTAAAATTAGCACTCTCAGTCCCTGCAAAAATGTGGCAAATAGTGATCTTCATAGAGAAGTAACCCATATATCGTACAAAGTTTAAAAACTTGAATTTCGTTGTAAGGGAAACAATTTTGTGATCAGAGCCAATATTAAAAAAAATTAGGGTGAGAAATATAAACTAGACTGACACATGGAATGTGCAAAAGAATATTTTGCTCGCGAGCTCCTATGTAATGCACATGAACAGTAAGATTGTTTTTATCGGCAACTATGGATAAAATTTGATGAAGTTTGATACATTAAAATGATTTAAAATCATAGTTTTTACTTTACCAGCATCAATTCTTATTAAAAATTGCTGACCATAGCAAAACTTCAAGGAAAAGAACTTACTCAGTTTGCAACTGTAAATCACAGGAAAATAACTAGCACAATTCCATAAATTCTGTAAATTTTCCTACTCAAGTACATCGAAAATACAGAAATATTTTTGACACATCCACAAGACTAATCTGAATTAAGTTTGTGGCATTTGAGAAAGTAAAATTCTACTCATTGCAGGAAGAGCTATTTGATTTAGAACCCAAACGTAAAAATTATTGAAAACGGGCAGGTTTATCAGCTATGTCTAAACTCAACAAACTTGATATATGAATTTACAGATCACATGAAATTATTGCAATATTACGCCTACCTACAAATGAGTGATTTTTTTAGAGCAGCATGATATCTCAAATTTTACAGATCAAATTATGGTATTAGGCCCAATAAAAATGTGATCTCGTTCTTACTTATGAGTAAGATATGTTAACCTTACAGCTTTATTTCTTCAAATTTTGCACTTTTCATTATTTGTATAAAAAGCAAACTAGTTGCCTAAAAGCGTTTCATCATAGTACTGTGCTACGTGAATTGCGTTTTTCGAACAACATGTTTGCTTTGATGCAACGATATTTCTTTCTTTTACCTGATTGCTTGCTGGAAACCTGTAAAGCATTCATGAGATATAAGTAAATAAATATTACATGAATAAGTAAACAAATAAATGTTGTGGTTTGTCTTAGCATTCCACCACCAGCATGACCTGTATGGAGCTTTGCTTACTGCTCACATGTTCCAAGTTCATTCTTTAACGCGAACACCTGCTATTTCAATTCCCAAGAAAGAAGCGAGGAAAGGCTAGTTTTCAGCCTCATTTCGTCCGTCTAGTAATCGATGATGGTGGAGCCTGGAAAATACAATTGAAATTAATTTTCAAAAGGTGTAATGAACATTCAGCCATAATGTATAAGCAGGAACAAACATGCCACAAATATCTACATACTTGTAGCACTATGCTAACTTTTATTTCAGTCTTTCAGGAAAAAATGTAACAAAAATGTTGCACAATGCCCCACCTCCCTGAACACTCTCCCAAACAGGGGCAGTTCTTTGAGAATATTTCACTTTGAGAATATATCACTTTGAGCATATTTTCACTTTCCCAAGATTCTGTGACATTAGCACTGGGCCAATGTGCCTAGCGCTAGAATATCATTCCTAATGGCAAAAACTATCTCCAAACGACAACAGCCCAGTCACACATTATTCTCATCTTGCAATGAAAACACATTTCTATTCATAACATAAAAAAGTAGGAAGACCCATGAGCTAAGAACCTTATACAGGCGTCACTGTTTCTGAAATTTCTGAACAAATTTTCTGAAAAGAAGGGAATGACTTACTGACTTCCATTGTTGAGCGGTAGACAAAATTTATAATCCATCCACTGTTAGCCATATTTGGTATGTACTATGCTTAAGAAGCCAACAATAAATTTCTCACTTGGAGCTTGAGATTGAGCAATCTTAATAATGCATGTAAGTATCCACTTCATGGGGACCAATATAGTTTTAAGTTGTTTTCCCAAATTATGTTGGGTAACTACGATTTGTGGTATTTTGAACACAGTCACAGCGTCACTGTAAGATACAATGGGCACAATATATCTGTGCTTTTTGAGTTATCGAAAGAATTAGTTTCTAATGTAGCACGGTTATGTACACTGATCTGTATCCTAAGCGCAATGATGAGACTTCCCAATTGTAATTGAAAAGTTAATTCACTTTTAACTAAAGAGGGTCCCCCTTCCACCATAGCATGTGAAAAACAGAAAAGAAGAATTATGCTAAGGAATTACGTAACATTGAAAATTGATAGCTGTTGTGGCATATCACGTTCTTATCATCGAGGCAACGGGAGCTGCCATACCACCTGCATCACGTGTATATCAGCGAGGCGACGGGAGCTCCCACTCCTCCGCGACGAATAAAAAATTAGACGAGGGGGACTTCAAGAAGCACCCAGTCATCTTCGCGATGAATCAAGAATTCGACGCTAGTGACGTCAGCACTTGCCAAAATGGCTCCTGCCGACGAGGGGTCGCCGAAAGAACTTAAGGGAGAACCGGCCCATTGTGAAGAGAGAGAGAGTCGCTTCCAGCAGCCCAGTCGGTCTGATGCACTCTTGCAACTACATGTGGGCTATCATCCACTATCTGTAAATATTGTATGAAGTTTGTCGTTTCTTCTTCGGCTACTGAACGAGTCCATCTCTGGTCCACCACCCCGAAGTCACAACATTGGATGTCAAGCTGTGGTATTCAAAGCCAAATAATGCCCGCTACACCGCTCAACAGTTGGCATGAGGAACACCGGCGTCAGCTACTTAGGAGAGGTGAGTGCCCCCTATCGCATCGCCAGACCTCTGTCGCACACGTAAAGGCTAAGGACAATTGCTCAACTATTCTGAAAAGGTTGTAGTGGTTTTGTCTTAGTTCACTTCAGGCCTTGCATTGATTTCCGGCTTCGGAAGCAAAGCTAATTTAGAGGCAAAACCGGAGACGAATCGTCACATTGCGACGAAGAAGCTCAGGATACAGGACCTTCTTGGTGTTTGTCAGGAGGTGGGCATTGTGGTTGCCGCGACAAGGCGAAAGAAAGCCATTCTGGACGTTATGAGGGCACAAGAGGTAACTAAGGAGGAAGTCGAAGAGGTTTGGAGAGAAATTCTTGAGAGAAGCGAGAAAAATATGCGCGACGAGACAGAAGAAAGAAAGGCGCGAGGAGGCAGAGGAGCAGAAAAGGCGCGACGAGGCAGAGGAGAGGCAAACGCGCGGGGGGGGGGGGGTGGCACAGTCGAGAAAAAGGCTCGAGGAGGCAGAGGAGAAAAGACGCGCGCAGAGTGAGACTATGCTCTTAAAATGAGAGAACGGGAAATATAGCAAGTTCGAATCAGGTCGGCGCGTTGAAGTCCCCTTTCCGGTGGAGATGCTATGCCTAAACTGAGAATACAGGATCTGATGCTACCGTACACGATAGGCGGTGATATCCCGCTTTTTCTTGTGAATTTCGAACGTACATGTGAAAAGAGAGGGGTGGACGAAAGCCTTTGGTCTCAAGAACTTCTTTCACTTGTCCCAGTAGAGGTTGCTGAAGTTCTCGCACCCTTGTCTAAAGAAGACTAAAAAGGTAAAACCTGCCCTTCTTCGAAAATACCGCCTCTCTGCCGAAGAATTTCGACAGCGGTTTAGATACGCAAAAAGGGGCAGCAAGTCGCACATGGAGTTCGCGTACGAGTTAAAGTCTAACTTAAAAGAGTGGCTCGAAAGTAGAGAAGTGTATGGCAACCATGACAAGGTACTTGAATGCATAACACTGGAGCAATTTTATGGAGTTCTTCGAGAAGTCAGATTTTTGCTGCAGGACAGGCTCCCAGAGGTAAACCTTGAGAAGGCAGCGCAGCTCGTGGAGGAATATTACACACGCCGAAACTTCCAAGAAAAACAGATTCAGGATAGGCTACAAAAATGGGAATATTCTGTAAAGCGGTTTTCCCCTCGCAGCCCAGTTTTGCCGAATAAGAAATCAACCACTGCCGTTCAAGCCCACTGTGGCTTTGGCAGGCAAGATTCTTCAATTGCATGATTCTCAAGTCATCAATAAAGTATTATTATTATTATTATTATTATTATTATTATTATTATTATTATTATTATTATTATTATTAACCACGAGCGACGAGTTCAGCAAGGCAGTATCGACTAAGGCTGAGGTGGCGAGGGAAGGGCTAGCAGAGACAGCCCAGTCGGCTAGGGCCACGAAAGCTAAGGCAGACGTAGAGCGCGCGTTCGAGGCCCGGAGACCAATTATCTGCTTCCGTTGCAACAAGGAAGACCATATTTCCTCAAATTGCAAGGAGCAAATCGCGTTCGCCAGCATTAGCCGTTCAGACGAAAATCTAAGACTGCTCGAGCCATATGTGCAGGAGGTCGCGGTAAACGGGAAAATGTGCAGGGCACTTCGCGATTCCGCCGCCATCAGAGATGTTACTCATAGCTATTGGCCAGGATGCTGGAAAGAGATTGAAACACTTGTTTGGTCATGCCACGCATGTCAGGAAGTTGGTATATCCATTGACAAGTCACAGAATTTCACTCGGAGCCAGACCGGGCAAAATATAAACTTTCTTCGATTGCCTCAGCTGTGTCTTGTCTGTCCGAATGACTGTAAGACATTGCTTTACAATATATTTTTTAGCTGTTTATTCTCTTTGAACGTGTCTTCTTTCACAGCACTATTTGTGGATGTCTGTATCCCGGGCTCTTTATCGGGTGGGTATTTCGTGTTTAGTACAATAACCGTAGTGGGGCTGTTGAGAGCACAAAGGAGGTTAGAGCATTTGTTTGGCCTGGCCTTGTGGAGAACACTGGCAGGGGGAGGTCACTTTCACCGAAGTGGCTGGCGTTGGGTTTGGGTCACTCCGAGAGCTTTCTCAGATCCAAGCAAAGGAAAGACCAGCGGATGAATGGGCGGCAAAGCCATTTCTTAACCCCATCAAGGACGTCACTCAATCAGCATATCGCATACGTCGAGCCGCGTCGAACAGCTCGACTTCCGGATGTATCATCTGGCGGCGGAGGTGCTGTTGTGCCATACCACGTGCCAATCATCGAAGCGAAGGGAGCTGCCATACTACGTGTACCACGTGCCTATCATCGAGGGGACGGGAGCTGCCATACTACGTGCACCACGTGCATATCACTGATATGACGGGAGCTCCCACTTCTCCCCGAAGAATCAAGAATTCGACGAGGGGGACTTCAAGGAGCACCCAGCCATCTCCGCGACGAATCAAGCATTCGACGCGAGCGACTTCAGCACCTGCCAAACTGGTTGCTGCCGACGAGGGGTCGCCAAAGGGACTCAAGGGAGAACCAACCCATTGTGAAGAGAGAGTGCTGATTCCAGCCGCCCAGTCGGTCTGATGTGCCCTTGCAGATACAGGTAAGATTTCATCCACTATCCGTAAATATTGTATAAAGCTTTCCGTTTCTTCTTCGTCTACGGAAAGAGTCCGCCTCTCGTCCTTCACCCCGAAGTCAAAACATTGCATAACTTCTCTATAGATCAAGAAAAAGGTTTTACAAGAAATAAGGTGCTGAAACTAAATGCAACAAAGAAATGCGTTGCTACTGGATGTTACGGACACTTAAGTAAACATATTGTGACCCATTCTTTTTATGTGGCATTCCTCAAAAATTTTGTTGGTCAATTGGTTGCTGCTGGTGAACAAAGCAGATGAACAGTCAAAATCTGGCGCGCAGCCCCAGTCCCATCTGTGCATAGTCAATTGGGACGAATATACTGGTCCGGTGAGTGAATTATGGTGCTCTCTTAGGCACGTTTTGAGGGACCGGCCAGTCTGCTGCTTGTACATTTGGCCAAATATACGCATGATCACAGGAATAGACTACACTACCCATGACAGGCACAATACAAATTTAGTGGTATCTTTAAGCAAGCCTTTCTTGTCGGGGTGCCTATATATGCAGTAAAAATAAAGTATGCAGCATATGCACAGCAGTGTGCAAGTGAATTGAGAAAGGCAAGCACGCAAGGGAGGCTTGCTTGGTGAAAGATACCACCAAATTTGTGCAGTGTGTGTCACAGGCAGTGTACTGTATGCTTTTCACGTGTGGTCAAGCGTACACAGGGCAAACTGGCCGGTGTCTTATCATGTGTATAAAAGATCACCATATTTCATTCAAAAGACCAGTATGGTCGTCCAACTTGCCCGTACATTCCCATGAAGGGGCTTCATGTTGGATTACAATCGTTCATCTGTTTTCATACACCGTAAAAATTGACAAGTTAAATCAATGAGGCAAACCACATATATAGCAAGACATGTGGGCGAGCCCCCATTTTTAATGCAACCAAAAGAAGGCATCCTGAATAGGTCACAAGCAATCCAGATGAGTCTGTGCTTATTTACTACTGAAGTAAATGCAGCATAGAAAATACTGACCTTCATATTAATTTTCAAGAAATTCAAGCTCATCATTTGTGTATTTGCTAGTGGCTGTTACTATGGCAACACAGAAATAACTGTAAAGATATCAATGATAAACAATGGTGTGCACAGAATGTGCTTACGCCTGTAACATATTTAGCCCACTACACTTCGTATCCCTACAGGCAAAGAAAACTTCCGGACACTGTGACACAAACAGAAAAGAATATGTAAGTAAAGGGTACAGCATAGTAAATAGTCTTCAAAGAATAAAGCCACAATATAACGTGATAAATATACTATGTACAAAGCAAAAATAAAGTTTAACTGGCAGCGAAGCAACTTAAGCAAAAGAAATAGTAAACATCAGGAAAGGTTAGGTATAGTTTTATAGAACACGATAATGTGGACATAATGGCTATGCACACAAACAGGCAGCAAGTTCAATAATGTTGCATAAATATTTTGTCTCTTTAGTAAGCTGCGTTAAGCTGCGCTGATAAACTTCACCATGAATGATACCAAGCGAACTCTTTGGAACACGTGCATTTCATACAAACCTGACATGACCATCCAGACCACACACCATGCTGCTGCAGCCATATATCCGTGGGGTCTGTATCTCTGGGGGGTCCTCGATCTTGTGATCTTGTGCGTCACGCCCCCGCCACTACAAAATGAGTTCTAAGTTAGTCTATACCAGTGGCACGACAAAGGTGTGATATCATGAAAACATGCAATCAGTACCCAAAAGAGTCATGAAAACAATGCCTCCGCTAATGCGGAAAGAGGGCAAATGCTTGAAATCATCGAATGTCATGATAATATGTACCTCTTGACGAAATAAAGTTTTGGACAGGCTGCAGCAGCACATTACAATGTAATCTTCTCTTGTTTATTCCATTACTTAGTTTAAGCAACTTTCCTCTGTCATGCTCAGTAAGTCAAAGTTATGTCAACACATCTTCTCTCGAAAATAAAGTTGTGCCAGTAGCAAGCTGTCAATGGCTTACATTTTCCCCCTAGAACTGTTCGTTAAGCGAAAACCTCGTAAGCAGAGATTCTTCACAACGTCAAAGCATTTGTAAGCGCGGAAACGTCATTGAAGAAAGAATCGCTGAAGAGGTAGACGGGTGGTTACTATGCAACTTTAGCAGACAAGCGGGAGCTCACGCACAGCTGCACAAGGTGAACACGATTTCTGAAACCTTTCTCAGCGGAAGGAAACAATGATCAGGATTATCAATGCCGCACTGCAGCAATAGGGTTACGTACACAATACTGACAACCAGCGCGCAGGAAGCATTGGCATAGATTTCACTGTTGCCGTGGGTGTTGCACTTCCTCCTTTCGCAAGGCACTCTATACACACACGAGAAGCACACACAACACGCATGAACGCACGTGTAGTTGACGAGTATGATTGCTTACCGTTTCAACAGTACGATGAGGACGAAAGGCGCTCTCCGAGTTTCCAGTGCTGCATCCACGATGTTACTCGCAGCATACATGCCGCTGCGTAGTGGACTAGCTGAGGCACGCTAATAATGCGCATTAGATTGCGACGTCCACCAAATTTTCCACGACAATCAGCGGCGACAAAATGAAAGCACTCCACGATATGAAAATCGTTGGTCTACATTTAGCTGGCGCACCACGCATACGGCGTGTTTACAGCGACACGGAAGCCATCTTGTGGCACTTGCACACCAACTACGTCTCATTTCTTAGAGCAAACCTAATAACACACGATCAAACAAACACGTCGAAGCAGCTCGCAATACCTATTGAACACACAGCAATAACAACACGCCGTATTTTTGTGTTCTACCGGTCGCATGGAACCGGCGCCACCAGCGCCGTTTGTACAATTGTACGGTCGTTGTGGCTTCCGTGATGCCGGCAATAACAACCACTATAGCAGGTTTTGTGTCATTTTGGGCCCAGCTACTACATATATGGTGAGACAAGAAGAAACATTGACATATTCATATTGTATGGTATAGTTTAGGGCAGAAATAAATTACATGCAGTATTGTTGCTTTTGAATCGCTTATGCCGCATGCAGTGAGCAACAGAATGGCCTTCAAGACCTGAACAATTTACCCTGAGAAAGCTATCGCTGGGGTGCGATTTGAACCATTTCAAGTTCGGTAACTGGCCTTAAATCCCTAAATGACGTTATGCGCAGCCGTTACCTGCACTACCTGGCCGCTACTTCGTTTCTCTTTGAAGCAACTTCCTGCTGTCGTTTAGATGTAGCCCTGAAATTGTTGACACAATCTCGAAGGGACACGTGTTCAGTGTGTAATGTTTCCGTGCGCTTTGCAACTGTGTCCGTCGCACAGCAACAAATATACGATTGGTTTTAATTTTACCCGTGAGGCGCAGGTTACGCTTATGTGTTTCGTATCTTGCATTCGTGGCATTGTGCTTATCGTGCGCGGATCACGCTCATGTCGTCCGTGCCTTCTCTGTGCATTGTGTGACCCACGAAGATTCCTCGAAAAAAAAAACACGTTTCTGAAGCGTGCAGTTGTCGCATTTGAGTGATGTGTGCCAGAAATGTGCGGCGGCGTTCGGCCTGTTCCGCCCCAAGTGCTGCTGTCACTGCATTCCAGCAAATAGATATGACGGCGCTGCTAACACGTAGTTTTGCTTAGAGTTTCTTAGTTATCTTCGCGATTTACCTCCATATACGATAGAAACCACCAATGTGCGCTTCCATTACATTACTTTGGTTTTTCTAATTTCGATTAGTGTCTTTTTAACGATGCTCTTGCTTGATAGTAAAAAACCTCTGAAATGGGGTTGAAATAATCAAGCTTTTTATTCCTCGAAGAGTGCGTGAGTGGTAATTTTACAAGAACTTAGTAATACAGTTCTGTACATCGAACTAGAAAACTAAATATATAAGCGTCTTACAGTACGTGAATCTTACTATGATGTGCCAATATCTCAGTACGCTCTCAGTGCTGTGGGCACACAGGACTGAGACACAGCCCATATTTACCGTTAACGTGGTGCGAGGCCGGCCTCGCACTGCGTTCACGGCAAATGGAATTGTCCAATTCGCTCTAAAGTAATGTACATCACTTTTTCGTATCATTTGTTCCATGTACAGAATTTTCCATGGGTGCACTGCTGCCTTCCCAAGTTAGAAAGACACTTTGATATATTATTCAGCAGTATTCAACACCTTCTGTTGAATGTTTATAGAGTGCAAATATATAGCCGTTCTTATACAGGCCACACTTTAGCTTCTTTAGATGCTATATAAAAGTTCCTTTATAGAAATCAGTACATATGTCATATGATGGGATATATTTAGAATGGGAATGGAGAGCCAGTCTATAGACAGGCCACATTAGAAGTTCTGAAAACGTTATATAAACATTTTTTGTAGACTTCGGTACATGAGATGTCAGTACGACCTCTATAGAACATTTATGGAGGGTCGATGTAGATCCATTATATAGACAGGCCGCATTAGAAGTTCTGAAAACGTTCTATAAAAATTATTCTATAGAATGTTGTACATATGATGAGAACAAACCCTGTATAGACCGCTTATATTTTTTTCTGGAGAGCACACTCCCTTCTCTTTTTTCCACCAACCCTTCCAAGTTCTGGAACTTTGTAAAACCTGCACAAAGCCGTGCCATTTCTCTTTGTTGACTCTGCTGAGCACGTGCTGCGCAGTGAGGAATGTTGTACTGTCCTGAATGACGTCTTCGCAGATGTGTTTACAAAGACAACTGCTGTTGTCTCGCCGCAGCTGCATAATCACGATTTCTTTCCCATGGATGCAATTGTAGTCAACTTTGAGGCATAGCCAAAATGATTGAGAAACTAAAGCTTTCGTCTTCATGTGGTGATGACAAAATTAATGCAAAGTTTCTGAAGAACACGAAAGTTGACTCTTCAGTTTTCCTGTCATACCTCTTCACACAGTCCATTGAATCTAGTACGCTGCCATCAGATTGGAAGGTCGGGAAAGTGGTGCCACTTTTTAAATCCGGGAGCACTCATTCTCCTCTCAATTATCGACCAATTTTTTAACCAGTATCTTGTGCAAACTTTTAGAACATGTAATTTATTTTAATCTAGTCTCATATCTTGAATCAAATGAGTTTTTTACCTCCTGCCAACATGGATTCCGGAAAAACTATTCCTATGAAACACAGCTTCTGTTATTTACTAATCACATCGCAGCAGCTCTAGACCGAGTCACCTTTCTTCATAGTGTTTTTCTTGACTTTTCTAAGGCTTTCGACAAAGTACCTCATCAACTACTTCTACTAAAAATCAGCACTTTGAAACTGGACCGAAACATCCTCAAATGGATCGAATGCTTTTTATCTAACCGAACCCAATAGGTTATCGCTAACAATCGCGCTTCAATCTGGCGTCCCTCAAGGTTCCGTGTTAGGTCCACTATTATTCTTTATCTACATAAATGATCTTCCAGATAACATTAACACTAGTATAAAGATATTTGCAGACGACTGCGTTATGTATCGCGAAATAAATAACCCTAATGAGACACTTGTCCTTCAATCTGAAATAAATAAAGTATCTGAATGGTGCAATAAATTATTAATGACTCTTAACATCAGCAAATGCAAGCACATGACATTTTCGCGAAGCAGTAATGCCTCAATGTCTTCAGAATACAGAATTAATGGCATCGGACTGGAGCGCGTGTCTGCCTACAAGTATCTCGGTGTCTACGTATCTGATGACTTGTCATGGCACACTCACATTGACTACATCATAGGTAATGCAAATCGCACTCTCGGTTATTTCCGACGCAATTTTTTCCAAGCTCCACAGCAGCTAAAATAATGCTCTAGCAAACTTTCG
The DNA here is from genome assembly GCF_038994185.2 of Dermacentor albipictus. NCBI lineage: Eukaryota > Metazoa > Arthropoda > Arachnida > Ixodida > Ixodidae > Dermacentor > Dermacentor albipictus. The sequence continues at coordinate 3,481,966 of NW_027225580.1, read as the reverse complement.
TTCGTCCGAAACTCGAATACGCGTGTGCGATTTGGGATCCGACACACCGCACTCTCATTCAATCCATAGAATCCATTCAGAATCGATCAGCTTGTTTTATTATGTCCAACTATTCACGTACCGCTAGTGTCTCGCAGATGAAATCGTCACTTACCCTTCCTAACCTTCAAACTCGGCGCAACATCTCGTGCCTATGTTTATTCCGCAAACAGTTCCATCACCGTTCATTGAATCAGCAACTCATTTCGCAGTCAGTGTACTTAAAGGGACCCTGAAACGCTTTTGACGATTTTCTACAAACGTACTGAGTCGTTAGAGTAGGTCCTTCTGATCATTAATTGACACATCTAAGTGCTCTGCGTAAAGCGTATAATTTATTATAAGGTTTTGAAAATGCACATCGCTGCCGATCGCAGCGCACTGCTCGGCGGAATTATAAGCCGCCCCTACCCATATGACCGAAATAACCCATATGACGTCAGTGGGGCGAGCTATCCGATTGGCTGACCAGGGCGCGTGATCGATAATTTTTCCAACTTTATGGTAAACAAATGATCTTCGTAATAGTTGGAATGTTAGTTAATTTGTTTTTATAAAGAGAAAGTAGCAGAAAGATAATGCACAAGAACAATTTTTCAGTACACTTAAGCACTTCCGGCACACAGCAAGTGTCTTCTGCTTGTGTTACAGCGTACTCCATTTTGACGAGAGCTCCGTGGTCAGAGTTGGTATCAGTCTTTTCGCGAGCACTATGATTCGATTTTGTTGCCTTGTGGACTGCAAACGTAGCGACTGGCAATATGTCAAGCTGCGACATCGTGTCCCTCTGCAGGGCAGCGTACGAGCGAACTGGCTGCTGCGCATCGGACTGCCGCTATCCGATCGGCGCCAGGATTTGCACGTTTGTGGCCGTCACTTTACACCGGAAGATTACTAATGCACTACCGTTTGGCGAGTCCCGTATTAGGGCAAACGTAAGCGCAAGGGGACAGGGTCTGGCCGCTTGACTGTGCCGTAACGGGATGAGCCGAGATGAGCAGAAGGGCAAAGGTGAATGGTCTGCACAGTGCAGCCACCTGGTAGCATAGAGCTCAACCATACACAGTAGCAATAACGAAGCGTATTGTCTTTTGCTGCTGGTGCGTATTTTTCGCAGGAGTGTAACCATCAACACGTTGTTTTTATAAATGTTGAAAATGTTTTACACTTGGTTAGAGCAATATTAGCGCTTTGTTTGGCTGGTTAAGCGCTGCGCCAACAAGTGTCTGGACCGTGCAGACCAATCGGGCCGCTCACGTACGTCTGCGCCAAAGTTCCTTCATAAGCTTGAGTTTATGCCTCCAGTCATTTGCCGATATGACCAGCTTGCCTGTGGCTAACGGAATACCAGACACGTTCGGCGCTACGACAGAATGCTCGCAACGCACGCTGCTTCGATAGCTCTCGCTTGGGGTCGACAGCCAAGCGGCTAGCGGAGAGGTTTCGCGCGGGCGGGCTTCAAAACAACCGGATGTGGACGATGTGACGTCGCATCGTGAAGCAGGACCAGTGAAGGCGGAGCTTAGCCCCGCTCGCTCGGCGAACGAGTTGAGGAGGAAAAGCATGGCTGGGAAGGAGGGTAACTTCTAATCGCTTGTAGCTGCATTACTACGTAACGCTTCACTTAAATTGTGGTGCGAATGTTGTACTTAAGCTGTACCCTACGCGTCTACAAAATTTGTCCGAACCGTTTCAGGGGCCCTTTAACCTCCCGTATAGATCACAGCAATAAGGTAGCTGTTACTCTTTGTCGCGCTGACATGTTCCTGAATTATTTTATGCCGAAAACCTGTTCTGAGTGGAGCCGCCTTCCCTCTTCTATCGCCACCTTAGCCGATGCGTCATCATTCAAGACCGCTGGGACAGATCATCTTTTAAAATGAATCGAATTTTTCTGTGTTTTTTCTTTTTATTTTGCTGCTCTTACTGTCTGTTTATCTTGTCCTCGTGTTATACGCTTGAATGCTTTTTGTTTGTAAGCCATGTACCCACCCGCTCTGTAATGTCCATTGGGCCCCTGAGGGTATGATAATAAATAAATAAATATAGGGTGAAGGGAGAGTTAGTCTACAGACAAGCCGCATTAGAAGTGATAAAAACTTTCTACAGACAATATTTTACAGAATTTAGTTCATATGATCTCAATACACCCTCTATAGAACACTTATAGAGGGCGAGTGGAGAGTCATTCTATAGACAGGTCGCGTAAGAAGTTCTAAAGACATTATATAAAAATTACTTTATAGAATTCAGAACATGTGACATCAATGCACCTTCTATTGCACATCTATTGTGTGTGAAATGACGTGTTTCTACAGACCGATTTGTTTAGACATCTTATAGAGATTCTATGCAGACGACTCTATAGATGACGAGTTCGTATAGAGTCCCTTTTGACTCCATAGGAACTCATTCAGAGTTCTAAAGGAACTCTAAATCTATTCTCATAAGGGCAGACGGCGGCATTTGTTCAGGTGACTTGCGCACCTTGCCTTCCGCATTGCTAACGTGGTTTAATTGAGCCGTACTCCCATACTATGCTGAAGAAAAATGTACTGGTTCCCCGATTCTTATGGAATTTGTAGATGGTCGTGCTCACGTGTGGGCGGTGAACGCATCTTTGAAACAAGTTTTACTGCCAATAGGACTCAAGCTGGCTGCCATTGACTCAGAAGCGACCGTCAGTATTGACGCTGTTGACACCTCGACCAACGCGAGTGCAGCAAATGGCGACTACTCTATGGAATTATATCGCATGACGAACAAGTCGCTATCCTCTTCAGAGCGGAAATAATCGCAAAAAATGCTCGTCCACTGTGCGCCAATTTTCGATTTCGCACAAGATGAGCGCCTAATTTCGCTTCCTGACTCGCGATCGCAACACCGCGTTAAACACGGGCCAGGCGACGCCTATTCGCCAGAAGCCGCACCCCGCCTCTCCCGTAGAACGAAAAGTAACCGCTGAGCAAGTTCAAGAAATGCTGCGGAAAGGCGTTGTCCATGAGTATTGCAGTTCCTGGGTAGCTCCAGTGATACTAGTTAAGAAAAAAGACAATTCTTGGCGATTCTGTGTTGACTATCGAAGACTTAACGCAGCCACAAAGAAGGACCTATACCCTGTGCCACGCATCGACAATGCTATCGATTGGCTTCATGAAGCCTCCTACTTCTCAACTGTTGACTTAGGATTGGGACATTCGCAAATACCCATGCACCAAACAAACAAAGAGAAAACTGCTTTTGTGACGCCAGACGGTCTCTTCGACTTTAATGTCATGCCTTTCGGTTTATGCAACGCGCCAGCAAGTTTTGAAAGGCTTATGGACACAGTGCTGCGCGGATTGAAATGGGAGTTCTGAATGTGCTACGTCGATGATGTAATCATTTTTGGCAAAACACTTGAGGAGCAGAATCAACGACTTGGCATCGTACTGGACCGTATGCAAAGCGCTGGACTGGTTTTAAACTCAAAGAAGGGCCACTTCGTCGAGAGCCAGACTCTCGTGCTCGGTTTTCTCGCCGACAAAGATGGTATTCGACGTGACCCTGAAAAATTGCTACCGTGCGCGATTTTAGCCAACCAAAGACAGCGAAAGTGCTCCGTAGTATCTTTGGCTGGTGTTCGTACGTCCGCCGGTTTAGTAAGAACTTTGGCAAACTTGCTCACCCGCTCACGTGCCTCCTTCTCAAAGACAATTTCTATGTATTGGACTACAGGGTGCGACGACGCGTTCCGTCAGCTGAAGCATCTACTAACTTCTGTGCCTGTTTTGCGCCATTTCGGTCCCAAGGCCATGACTTAGCTACACACTGATGCTCGCGGTGTGGGCGTTGGCGCCGTCCTCGTTCAACTTTCTCATGGGCACCAGCACCTCGTTGCGTACGCAAGTCAGACACACGACAGCGGATCGAAATTACATTGTCACCGAGTTGCATGCCTGGCAGTACTCTTCGCCATCCAGAAGTTTCGGCCATATCTGTACGGTCGCCATTTCAAGATAGTGACAGATCGTCATTCTCTTTGCTGGCTGGTTGGACTGCCGGATCCTTCCATTTTACTATCCCGTTGTGCTGTTTCATTAAAAGCAGTGGTCGTTACCGCCAGCATGATGGGCATGGTATCCATTGGCTGTTCAGATGCACCTAAGTGGGTGAAAGAAAAAAGGATAGTTAAAACCATACAAGTTGTAGCTCATTCTGGGTGCATTCAATAGGTTGTGTATGCACGAACGGCAGCGACCGGGCCATGTTGGTGCACTTCATAGCGAGGAGAACAATGCGCATACTATCGCAAGTGCACATCAAATAAATGGTCTCATGCGCTGTCGTGTGTTGAAGCAAACATTCCAAAGTAAGAGAAGACAACCTTAAGGCGAAGTAGCAGAAATGTGAATTTTTTCAGCATGTTTTCGTAGTGTGCACGTGCGTGCCCACTTAAACCAGGGAACTTTCCGATAAAGGATTACGCAAAGGATCTCTCGTATCCATCTGTGCGGATAAAGTCGCGGTGGATCTTAACAAATTCAAGGTTTGTTCTTGGCACTTTTTAGCAAGTACGTCAACCGTCGTGTATTTGACCATGCCTATTTGTCTCGTGTGGGCGTGTCGGACTGCGTTCATGCACATTTTTCACAGTGGCTTTCAAAGCAGGGCCACATGCCCAAATGTAGCCCATTGTTTGCACAAAATTGACGCTAGTAGCACTTCTAGCTTGTGCATGTGGCAGCATGTAAACGAGGCTCCACTTTAATTCAGTTTCGTGTTGTAGGCTACCGATAGGAGCTCTTTCATCTCCATGACCTCTTGCTTAGTAGAACACCACATACATGGAGCCACCATAGGCGGTCACAATTATATTTTGTATAGTGCCCTACTTCCTGACTGCTCTTGCTTAGGGCATGTTCAATTTTATTCGATAGTTTATCGACGCAATGTTACAGTTCATTATCAGCACATAAATGAGCAAGCAGTGCGAAAGAGCCCCTTTAAAGCGATGCCAAATTCTACACATATGGCACATGCCTTACTGACCAAAACACTCCTTTTGTTTAAAAAAAGATTAAAGCTTCCAGAGCGTCAAAGCTCCTATAGCTTCATGGTTGTTTGGAAGCACAAACACACACAATGAACAAAAACGAGACAATGAGTGCAGGTGCTTCTTTGCTGTGTGTGTTTGCGCTTCCAAACAACGATAAATCTATGCCAACGGGACCGGTTTACCACTCTCCTCCCATAGCCTGTTCTCAATAAGAATGGTGGCAGCACCGGACACATGTAGACAGAATATATAATGACATGCTTCCAAGATTAACTGCATAAAAACCTAATCCGTCGGTTTTATAGGCATCTGCATACTAAGTGATAAGACTACTGCTGACGTACATTTGGTGTGTTCTCAATGTCATTATTTTCGGGGTTTGAAGGGTGAGGCATACCGTAAATGGCCACGAAAGGCTTGTTTTCTATGCCTAATCTTTCAAACAGTGCATGAAACCTTACCGAATTGCCAAGCTTTCTCTTCTAAGTTGTATTGTCTTGCTTGCATTTGGTGCTGAACAGGCCGAGACCATCTGATTTTTGAGCCTCATGACAGCATTTCACGGTGCTAGTTGCATGCGACAAAAAGCTCGTCGTAATCAATTGAGTCACAGTGGACTACCGCAGCAATTATGATGCACTAGATGGCATAATTTATAGCCTTTTTTCGGACTGTTCTGGCTCAGCTTCAATCACCACCTGTGCATGCATACATTGTTTCATGTCTAAAAAGTCCTTTAGCCTGTAAGTTATTTATATCAGAAAATTGCTTTTTTATTTCTAATTGTATGGTTAGCTCCTTATAATAAAAAATATCCTAACGCCTCCTTGACTACGTGCTGACAGTGCTGCGAGTGCATGTGACTTTCATATGGGGATGCAAATCTATAATGCTCTTTGCTTGGGCATGCAGCCACAGACATACCAAGTGCTAGGGGGCCCTGAACGCTTCGATACCCCAATCTAAAGCTTTCAAGTATGCTACTGCATCATCTATGTTATTTTTGTCATGTACCATCACAATGGTTTAGCATGTGAACAGCAAAGCACATGGGTTTTGATACATGCTGCGCATGCTCAGGTAAGTTATTGGGCTTGTCGCTTTGGCATCACAGAGCCTGACACAGTGTCCTTCACGGGACACAAGTGGGGAGTTCTGCATCGGCCTACTTGATCACATAAGTCTAGCCCACAAGACCAACAAGGTGACTATAGCAATGTGCGCCTTCATGGTAACTGGGATAACTTCAGTCGGACGATCACCCAATGTAAATGGCTACAGGATTTGCAGCTCCAGCTAGTGACCCCATCATGTGTTGTGGTCCTGCAGGCCAGCATGTGGTGCTGCACCCAGTGGGAGCAAGGCACTCATGGGAATGGCAGCCGGCCCAGACTCAGTCTAAAAGGCTGTGGCAATTCTGTTTGGCAGGCCATATGAATCGCGGTGGTGGCGAAATGGTCGAGCATTCCCCTCGTATGCGGGGGGTAGTACTTCCATACGATCCTAGTGCCGCTGGGAACCCATCAGTTTATTTATTAGGTACACATGTCCCGCAGCGTGGCGCTCGGTCTTTTGCAGAAGTTTTCTTGTCGAAATTGATCCTACTGAGATTTGAAAGGCCTCTGGGTGCTCCTTGTCTCACCATGGCAGGCTAGCGCTGCTGCCTGGTAAATAGGTACCATGGTAACCTGGTACACTCGCGGTCACGTGCTCAGCCATTATGGAATGCTTGGAAAGGGATGTTTCTCTCTCATCCGAGGGCGTCCCCTACCTAATAGCTACATGATGATGCCACACTGGAAATCGCGGCCATGGAAGTGGCCCAGACCCCCTTTTTAAATCTCTAGAGCACCCCTTGCAAAATGAGAACCCCTATAAGAAGCCGAGCACTGGGCCAGGGGACATGTACACCCATTAGGAGAACTGGCGAGTTCCTGGTAGTGATCAGTTCATGATAAGAGTGGCATGCAATCGAGCGGAAGGAACAATCTGTACTATACTGGCCTATATCTCGGTTATTGTGAACATATCAGCGGCGCATTTCTTCATTAGATTTGACCATGTCAGGTATTCCACTATAGTGGTCACTAGTCGAGATAGTCCTAAAAGTTAGCTGTATTGTTTAGTTCCTTAGTTGAGTACTCATTATTTCACAGTGTGATTACTGATTGGTTTTCATGACGTGTTCGATTGCAGGCTTCCGATAGCCCAGTAGAAAAAGTTATTTATATTCACTAGTAACAAAAGCCTACCACTGCCTTGTGATCATTGAATCACTCTAAGATGTTTCAGTTGAGAACCACGAGGACAGAGGGTGTGCATCATTCCCTCTTCTAACAATCTCATGCGAACATCCCGCAATTGCTTGCTTGAATTGACGTAACCTCTCTTTGCGGCGCTGGCACAAAAGAAATGGTCCACCATCATAGACTTTACGTCGCGAAGATTGATGAAACAGCAGAGCTCTTTGCGCTCCTTTCACCCACCTAAACTTAAGCTTAGCCCAAACTCAGCTCGATCTTAGTGATCATCATCTCGCATGCCAAACTTGGCCCAGGACTGGTATATGCTGTACTGCACTGCGTATGTTCAAACTCCTCGTGCATCTCGTTATAGTTTTCTTTCAGCTTCTGAGTCCGCTTCACCTCAATTTCATCGTCGGTAGGGCCGGGAAGGGCACAGTAACGCCACTCTCGTTGCTAGGTATGAATGGCACACTAAAGCGACACTTGGTGCGTCTTCTCTTGTAGCATGTATGCATATTCACGAGTACATTGGGACGCGTCAGTAAACAGGGACCTGAATGCGGAAGCCGCGCAGCCTAACGTATTCTTTTCACCGAGCAGCTATCGTCATCGCCATTAAGACGCCTCTCTCGTACTGACGCCGCCAGCACACACATCACCTCTTTCAAGGAAAGTACCTGCACGTCACAGCTTATGTAATCGCCAGGCTCAGCTAATTCCATACTATGCGCCTCCTATCCACGGCACCTTCACCGCGCCGCGCGCTCATACACAGCTGTCCCTCTACCCCACCTTGCTTAGCCTCCCCCTTTCCACTTCGCCGAGCGGAGTTTTCTGCTAGCGTTCGGCACGGCCAGAGCTGAAGCCTAAACAGCTCTCCTGTTAACCTCCAAACGTTGTCGTTTGTAACACGGTAGGAAAGCTACTAGTGTTCCATGTTGCTGTTTTATTTCGGACTATGGTTTCCACTTTCACACTTTCTCTGTCTTGCTTACCTCAGAATTCGAAGGTTCTTGAAGGACGCTCTGCTGAAATCGCATGGTACTCGTTTAATAAAGGAGAGATGGCTCATCAGCCTATTAAAAATGACAGAGTTGCGGAATTGTGAGGTGACAATGGGGCCAGCCACCAAGGAATGCTTCCCCGCACGTTTACACCATGCAGAGAATGCCTGATTCCGCAGCGTAGGCGAACAGTGCTTATAGGGCAGTGTTGGCCTCTTCTGTGGGACGGAACTACTCCTCAAAGCTGGCCACTTGCCTCCCGGTGCTTTAATCGAAGAGCAGAACTTTGGACGCTCCCACAGCAAGTGCCTGATATACTGTCGTTGTTGAGGAATTATCAAGTAAAAGAGAAAGGAAAAAGTACATCTTCTGTTCATTACGCTTGTGCATTACTGTGTGATATGAATGCGTGTGCTACAATTGTTGCATATTCGTATGGTCATATACAGAAAAGGCATAGGCGACTACTCCTGCAAACATCACTAGTTATTTCATCACAATCTTGAGATGAGCTGCGGCAATGCACAATGCGAGAATAGAGAATAAAATTGGCCGAAATATAAGCGTAAATGATATTGGCTTTCAGAAATGTGCTACACACTTCTGCTAGAAGCTCTTCTAGCTCCATTATAAATAAACATCGCGTGTCACACAGAAGAAGGAATTTTTATTGTTTTATTCGGCTTCACTCTAATTTACTTTTTTTCTGTCAGCGATTCAAGTTTCCGTATTTCGTAATATAAGTTAGTTTTGACTCTGCATACTTTTGTTTTTTACCATATATTGTGTGTTTTGCAGGATGCATGCAGCATATTCAGCATTTCTTTTTTTTCTTAAGTTAATACTTCTACATCCACGCTAATTCCAAGGGAACTCTCGTTGCATGAAAAGTAACAAATACTATGCAATGACCACGAGACGATAACGCCGTTTAAAGTGCGAAAAATTGCTAAAATAAAAATTCATAGAGATCTTCCTGTGTTCTCTTTTGTTTCCCACATCCCCAACGCTGCCCGATCTCGCATCTGAAAGTCTGCATATAATTATGTTGGGCTAATTATGCGATAAACTAGGGGACTATACTCAACTTGTTTAAACAAAGAATTAAGTAATTATTTACCGCCGAGTTGAGATCAAAGCAGAGGCAAGCAAGCATGCTTTATTAAATTCGTCTTCTTGTTGGCTTCATTCAACGCTATGCACATTTCAATGGCTATACCGACAGCCTGGGCACAATTTTATAGCAATGCCTTTTTGCGTTAGTGAGTGATCAGAGCAATGCGCCGTCACTCTGACCACTCATGAATACAAAAAGCCATTAGCATAGGAAAAAGCACCTCTACAAAATCGCAGTCCTGAACTCGGAATACTGCCACATACCTGAGATTCTGCAACGCATGTTTTGCGACTTTCCTCACTGCTTGCGAGAGCAGGACACGCTGCCCTCTGCGCTCGCAAGAAACAAAGGCAATGATTATCAGAAGCGGCAATTCTAGGTCCTCACCGTGACAGCTGGGCAGCAAAAATAGCTATGAGTGCTGTTCTGGGCCATTTGCCGAATACAGGACCATACTTGAGACTTTAGAGAGACCAACGCATAATATGATTACTGTACACATACACATGATCTTATTTTCCTCAACATCTTTCAATACGTTTTTTGTCCCCTTTCCACCTTACCCTGTGCAGAGCAGCAGGCATGAACATACTAGTTCAGGCTTGCCTCTGCTTTTAATTCTTGGGAAAAAACATTTCCGTCTCACTTGCAAGCTATGATAGCATAGTTATTTGGTACAAATATCTGTCTCTGTAGCAGCTGCTGTTCATGGTGACTTTGGGTGTTAGATGATTAACATATTACGTTTAATATAAACTGTTGCTTAATGCATATCTGGCTTATATGGCACTGTGATAGGGCAGGAGTATGAAAATAATCTGCCCCGTATTTTTTAAAGTGCTCGTAAGATGATAATTCCGACTTAACAAAGGACATCTGCAGCTATTCTATAAATGAAGTTAAAGACCAAGGTAAACTGCAAATCGTTCAATATAGCGCCCATACATCAGTGGCGTCTACGCCTGTTTACATGTCATTCAAGACACTCACTTGCACTCACGTAAAGACCAGATGCGCTAACACTGGGAAGTTTGAAAGCATGTTAGCTCGCGACGATTCGGTGTTGTGGAAAATAACAATGCGAGGACCATGCGTGAAGCCATCATCGCGGTCTTTACTTCAATCGCAAGCCGCAAAAGAGGTATGGGTCGCATGCACGCAAATTCACACCGTTAATAAGCGATGGTTTCCCAACTCACCATTTGCGTCGGCATTTTCAGGGTCAGAGCAACTGAACTATCTTGAAAGTGAAATAGCAGGGCTCACGTCACGCTACAGCTGATGGACCAAGTCCTAAAATTTGAAAAATGAAAATGCATGAGCCGCGTCGCTTCATGTCACAAGCTGCAGTTTCGGCAGACGTACCTTGAAGTCGCAGCTTTCGTGGGTCTCGCGCAACGTGCAGCTCCTGTTCGGCCAGCTGATGCTCCTAGGCACGAAGCGACTGGGGGCATGGCAGGCATGGCCGAGGAATAATTTTCTAGCTACTTTAGCGCTTATCTAGGGGCAAGGAGTACCTCTTTGACCTAACGTGACATCCGGTTTCGAGTCAAACCGGGTACAGCCAGCCTGCGGGGAGACGCTTCTTCGCAAACTCGTGACGTAGCGTTTTCTCCGTTGTTTCCAGTACTTCCTTGATGTCGATGTTGCGAAGCGCTGCGTCTTGCGGTTGGCTGCGTGCACGTACTTCAAAACTGATTTTAAGTATGTTCTAAGCTGTTTTCACCATTAATACTCTGCAGACGATTTGCGTGTGCCCACATAAATCGATCTCACACGTTAACTTGACTTCGAAATTTTGTGTCAGTACTCCTTCAAGCAGCAGAAAAGCAGCTGAAGAAAATTCGCTCAAAGCAGTGCCAACCTGATACCTTGAACAACACCGTTTCTGGTAAGAAAACATCACTGTGACCATTTACCTCCATCAACACTCAAACAACCGTAAGAAAGTAGCACTCCGTGATAACATAAGATATGCTTTTCCTTTTACCTCTCCAATAATCTGGGAAGTCTTTGCAAGACAGATAGGGCAAGAGCAGTAAAAAACTGAGTGTATAAAACAAAGCATAGAAAAAGTTTGTAGATTGCCGGAGATTCGTAATTTACCGCATTTCGTAATCTACCGCATTCGCTTTTCCTGCGAAAAAAAAAAAACGTTGACAAGACCAGCAGATGCATTAACGAGCGGTTAAGCGAACAGAACAATAAGTGGAAGAAGCTGCTACCTGGTGGATTTCTTACACTTTAATCGCAGGTATGAGGGCGCCGTGCCCTGTCGGATAGTACTGCTATTCAAGGAAAATATGACGGCCAGGGTACGCGCCTAATTGCAGAGGCTATGCCCGTAGACGCATTTCATGAATCATGCTTAGAAATCCGTCGATAGCATCCATAAATCCGTAACCTGGTTACACCTATTGCAGGGTAAAGGCCTCTCCCATACTTCTCCAACTACCCCAGTCATCTACTAATTGTGGCTTTGTTGTCCCTGCAAACTACTTAATCTCATCCGCCCACCTAACTTTCTGCCACCCCCTGCTACACTTCCCCTCCCTTGGAATCCCGTCCGTAACCCTTAATGACCATTGGTTATCTTCCGTCCTCATTACATGTCCTGCCCTTGCCCCCCCCCCCATTTCTTTTTCTTAATTTCAACTAAGATGTCATTAACTAGCGTTTGTTCCCTCACCCAATGTGCTCTTTTCTTATCTCTTAACGTTACACCTATCATTCTTCTTTCCATAGCTAGTTGCGTCGTCCTCAATTTAAGTAGAATCCTTTTCGTAAGCCTCCAGGTTTCTGTCCCGTACGTGAATACTGTAATACCGTGAGTACCGTCGATAGCGATGTCTCCTAAAGAGCTATAAACGCTTTCTTCGCTGCAACTATTTATTGTCGAGCTTAACTTCAGTTGGCAGTGAAGTTTCATAAGTAAAACGGGCTCAGCAGTGAATTGAACTGTACTACAGGCTTTTGAAGAGTGAAATGCTCAGACTCCCCTCACTTTGTATATGTCTATTGCACAGCTCATCGCTTCCGCTGATGAAAAAACCCTTCAAGAACAGCAGTCTCTCCGGAGGTATCAAATGCGGCACCACATTGAAATGGTCGCATGACGACGATTTTGTTTGCTTCTTTGACTAGCTGGTGGAGTAACAATCCCCTGCGGTCCGTGTGCCTTGGTTGTCAAGTGCTGTTTTCTTAAGTTGTATCCTACTATAGATTTGATGCGCAAGTGGTGAAAAACGTTACGGAAAAAAATATTTTTATGGTAGGATACAACTTAAAGAACAGCAGTTGACAACCAAGACATACAATTGGCAACAATTGACAACAAATAAAGGTAAGAAGCAGGACTGCTCTTTGATAGCAAAATTGTTTTGTAAAAACGAAGAAAACTTACCCCAAAGTGGGGCATATGCCCATGAGCTTCCTATAACAGGAAAAGCTGGGATTTTTGGCACTTCGCTGAAAGGCTTTTGAATAGAACCCTGATCGACATTTGGAAAGTTCCTTACGGCACATCTCACGACTAATCGACTAAAGTTGCGTGAGGTGCCCGCGAGGCTGTCACACTTAGTTATCTTTTGCAACATAGCGATCCGCCGTAAATGAACCGCTCCGTGACCACGCTTGGTGGAGAATGGGATTACCGGGGTAGGTCTGCTGTTCTCTTAAACTGCGCGCGCGAACGGACGTGCCGCTCGTTCTAGCAAGATGTCGCAGGAAGTCCCCTCATTACGAAATTGGTAGCGTTTTTCTGCACGCCGTTTTGATAAGTGCATTGACCCTAGATACGGGACGCGTTTGTGAAAGAAGCGATGGTTGCACGACACACGGATGCCGAGGCTTCTCAGAAGGCGTGCCAACACGAGCGCAACTTCATTTCAGTTGCGTTGATACAGTGACACGCGCGCCATAACGAGCGTTTACCACCGGCTTACACTGACGGAAATGATCCAGTGTGGGAGGGGAAATAGTCGCGTGATAGCAAAGGCTCCGGCATCACACTTGCGTAAACGTGTCTCAACAGCATCCTTCTCCCTAGTATAACGCCTTTTAACTGCAACTAGGCTGGGCCATCTGTTTGGATCCCTTTAGTGGACTCCAAGTCAAAGAAATGCTTTACATTGTTGTAGGAGCACCACTGCACCAACGCTTCCCCAGGAGTGTCTGCATTCGTTCGCCATTACTGGTGCGAAAACCTTATGTGTCCTATGAAGCAGAAAATCCGGTGTTGTGGAGAACGAGCGGTACCAAAAAATCATTATCACACCATGTGATGTCATCAGCGCCTTGTATGGCGTTAGTAGTAATGCATATAGTAGTAAATGGTATAAGAACGTTATTTAGTTGTAATTATGGGTAATTAAAATGAGTGAAAGTGAATTAAAGACAGAAAAAATTAGAGTAGGGTGACTTATGGTCAAGTAAAGTGAATTAAAGTGAACTAAAATGAAGGTGAAATAAAGTGGATTAAGGTTGTACATATTATAGTAAGCTGGATTAAAGTGGATTAAGGTGAATTAAGGATGGTATAAATTAGAACAAGGTGAAGTAAAGTAGGGTTGTGAAGGACACATGACAATGTATGACGCCATGTGACAAGGACAATGATGTTTATTGTCGAATCAGTACAGTGTAATGATACCAAGGGGCGTGCGGACAAGCTGTCAGTTGGACAGCTTGACAAAGCCGCAGGCCCTCGCATTGGCGATTACAGCAATAACAAACACAATCAGTTCATAACTGCTGAAAAATTATAAAGAAAAATACGCAAATAACAATAGAAAGTTGTGTAGCAACATACAAACTTACACAATCTTACAGGAAATGCATGAAATGCAAGCATATATTACTACACAGACAAATGCAATATTCTATAGAGATGCAAAAAGAAAAAAAAAGCCCAAGGTGCACATTATTATACAAATATTTTTCTGCTAGAAGAAGAGCAAGAATGACCAAAGCAAACAGTGATTTTGTCCAAAAAAGGCAACAAACCAAAAAACAAACTTTTTGTTTAAAAATCTACTAAGAAAAGGAAACATCAAAGATATTCCCCTAGCATTAAGCTGAAATAACTACAAATAGCTTAAAGGGTATTGTTCTCGAGTTAATCGCTTTGCTGTGTAATCTATTTAGTAATCTTGGTAGGTTATTACGAAGCGTCTGTTGTCCATGTGTCGTTCTTACTATAGGAAATTTCCAGCATTCCTTTTTGAGTTTCACATGTAGTGGTATTGTTTTCTAACTTGTCAAGTTGCTTAAAAAACTCGATCCAGTCTTTAACTCTTGTTTATAAGCTCTACAACGTCGATAATCATAAATTGTCACGATTGGAATCAGTTCATATTTTACAAAAAGTGCAAGTGTATGGAAGTAACCATAAACATTTTCAATTACCCATAAGAACTTTTTTTTGCAAGACATGAATCTTGTGCAAAGTTTCTTGAGAAGTAGTAGTCCAAAGTAAATGAGAATGATAATGAAGCCGACATTGAAATAAAGTCTTAAAATTCATCATCAGAACTGTTTGTGGCAGTATACGGCGATTACGAAAAACAATACCAATTACCTCTGACAGTTTTAATCCTAAACAATCGACATACGTGTCCCAGATAAGGTTTCTTGAAATACGACACCCAATGTTCAAAAACTGGGTACTATAATCATAGGCGAGGAACTTAGTAGTATAGGTTAATTAACGACAACATTTTTATTTTTACTGCGAAATATCTTAGCTTTCGTTTTTTTCGTATTTAGCCTAAAACTATTTTGACATGCCCACTCGTCTAATTTTCTAAGGTTAAATTGGCTTCATCAATTAATTCATCAACTGAATTTCCTAATAAGAAAATGCTGGTTTCATCAGCGTAAATTATATAATTTGCTGCAAAGTTTATATTGATAACGTCATTAATGTAAAAATTAAAGAGAAAGAGGCCCAAGATGCTACCTTGTGGCACACCATAAGATACAGCAAGCAGACTAGAGAGATCTTGATTTATGTCCACTGTCTGGACGCGGTACTGTAAGTAGGGTTCAATCAGGTGTGCAGCTTTGCTGCGGTAACCTTAGCGTAAAATTTTCTCATCTAGAAGAGAACGATTTATATAGTGAAAGGTTTTGGTAAAGCGTTCAATAACTCCTAACACCAGTTTTCACTCGTAAGCAGCGGTTAAGATTAATTCTTTCTGAGCTAATAACGCAAGCTAAGTACTGAGACCCTTACGGAAACCAAACTGGAACGAAGTTACATGATCATGTTTTTTTTTCAAATTCAATAAAGCGATTTAATATTACTGTTTCCGGAATTTTCGAAAATGCCGGAATGATTGACATAGGCCGATAATTATCCATGTCATTTTTATTGCCTAACACGCGCTATTTGCATTTGACGAGGGAAAGCAGCCTAGTTAAGACAGAGGTTAAATATATAAGAAACACAGGGGACTAAAAAACCAGCAATATATTTAATACGAATATTCCGGAGTCCATCGATGTCTTTTGCGTTACTTCTATTTATTTTTGTACTTCAATTTCGGTTTTTCAAAAAAAATGTGCTTGTAACACCGCCAAGGGTATTTAGGTAATTTTGCGCAATGGGGGCATGTTAGCGATATTAGTAAAATGCTTATTAAAGACGTCTACAAGCAGTTTACCTGAAAATTCCTGGCCGTTTATTTGTAGATTCCTAATTTTACCAGAAATTGCGTTATGGTTTAAGACAGAGTTAAGCCTCTTCCGCATAAGCTCAGGACATCCAACTGCAGCACAGAAGAAATTCGTAAAGTAGTCACGGCACGTCTTTTTCTTTATATCCTTATCCAAATGACTGCGGCATAATTTAAACTGAAGAAAAATCTCAGCATCTTAATTTGAATAAACTTACATTATAGGCCATTCTTCTCCTCGATTCTTAAAAAGAAGTTCGAGGTTATCCAAGGTTTCCGAATTATTTTCCTTTGCTTAACACCGATAGCAGGAAAGGTGGCTGCATATATTGGTTTATGATACGAAGAAATATTGCATAGGCCTTGTTTGCGTCGCTCCATTGAAACACTCCTTCCCAAGAAATATATTCCATTTGTTCCCTACATCTGAACAAATTTCCTTGCGTAATTTTCTATATAGAATGAGTTATTATGGGCCTCTTACTACGTGCACGCACCTTACAACAAAGGCATAAAGGTTGGTGATCACTGAGATCATAAGCGAATACACTAACTTTGACGTTTGCGTGATTTATATATGCAAAAAATTTCAATTAAAGATGAAGAATGCTGAGTGATTCTAGTGAGTAGGTTAATTCCGTTCACTAGGCCTTTCGCTGTCAGTAAAAGATCAAGTTTAAGTTTCCAGAAATCCTTCTTCAATATATTAATATTAATGTGTACGCCACAACTAAAATTGCAATTACTTTTGTTTGCAAACTCTGTAATGTTGCTTCTAGATAGTTAAAAAAAGAGGAGACAGTGCCATTGGGAGGACGATGGCAGACAGTTAGTACCATATTTTGTAATTTGATTGACAAAATTTCGCAGTGATTTGTACTTACAGAAAGTTCGGACAATTTTTCAGAAGTAAGTCCTTCCTTAACCAAGATGCATAGTTTTTATAGCATGGAAACATGATAATTGGAAGTGAAATCGATTCCTAGATGCTCATGCATGATGTCCCGTGTAACGTCGTGACACGTGATACGTCATAATGGTTTCACATTGAAATCACATAACCATACTCACGACTATCAATTTTTTTACCAAACACTTGCTCTAAGATGTGGAAAAGAAACATTTATCAACGCCACATCGGACCTTTTGCAGTAACAAGAGTGAGGCAAACGCACTACCTAAATCTTTCATCGAAACCTTTACAAGTTGGGTTAAATAGCTGGCGCCGATGTGCTCCTGCTACGAGTTTCTTATTATATTTTGTTGCTAATCTAATGGCAGTCTTCTGAAGTACAACCTACTTAACAAAACAATCGTATCTAATCTCTTGCCATTGCTCATCTGTCAGTGAACTGCGCAAAGTGCCGTTTATGCGTTTGTGCAGAAGAGTGCTTAATGTAATTTGCAGAACGCTCCCGCAGAAACCTCCTGGTTAATGTTGTGGAATCGGAGCTTCTACGTTTACATCAAATGTACAAGAATATAAGTGTGATGCGTAACTTCAAGCGCATGCGGTGCCACTTTGCCATCACGTGCACTGATATCAGCAGCGGATAAGCACCGCTGCCTATAAAAAGCGCGTCAAAAGAATAAACGCTGATTCTTTGTTCCACACCAGCCACTGTTGTTTTTGGAGTACGGCTTCTCGGCGGCCGACCGCTACTACACTGGCGATGAGAGTGGGATCGGAGCAGCTTGCCCCTTGCTCCTTCGGTTGCTGCCACTGCGTGGACGGCGCTGCAATGGCTATGGTGGGAAAAATTGATATTTCAGATAAAAGGAGCGATAGCTTCGGGTCCTACGGGGAAGGATTTGAGCTTTACGTCTTGGCAAATGAGATGGCTGAAAGCAAGAAACTAGCTGTATTCTTGACTGTAGTGGGTCCTCGAGTGTATGAGGTAGTGCAGAGCCTGCTAATACCGCATTCCTCATCAAGCAGAACGTAGAAAGAGGTTACGGCTCTACTGAAAAGTCACTACAGTCGACGAAAGGCCACCGCAGTGGAAAGCTACCAATTTAACCGAAGAGGGCAACTTGAGCAAGAGACAGTAGCCGAATTTGTGGATCAGTTGAAGCACCTGGCCAGATGTTACGAGTTTCGCACATTTCTAGAAGAAGCACTTCGAAACAGGCTAGTTGCCGGTCTACGCTGCGCGGATACGCAACGTGAGCTGTTTACAGCTGACATTCGAGGAGGCGTGTAAAATCACTTTGAACTGTGAACTAGTATCCACACAGTCGGTAGATAGCGTAATAAAAGCACCAAAGTTCACAAAGGCATTCCGGACTTGAAGTTGATGCTCTAAGGCGAGGCACTCAAACTAGGGACCGCTATCAAGTCAAGAATGAATGCCTAGAGTGTTTCCGTTGCTGTAAACGTCGCACGGCGGAAAGTGGCCGGTATCGCAAGTGCCATAATTGCGGTGAGCAAGGTCACTTGAGGATAATGTGCAGACAGCGCACAGGCAGGACGAAGGCACAGAATGCAATCGATAGCCCGGGAGACGATTCGTACGAAGAGCAAGAAATATACAGCATGACAAATCATAATTTGGCGTACTATCTGAAAGATGCAGATAGACACAGCGGCTTCGGTCACCGTCATGCTAAAGTCCGTTTTTCTGCAAAAATTTCCACAGCTGACTATCAAGAAAGCGACTGTTACTTCAAGGACATGCACGGGGTAACTGGTGCCAGCTCTAGGATCGGTGAACGTGCGATTCGAGCACAGTGATCAAACTGATGTTTTGCCTGTAGATGATGGAGGAATAAGGTTGCCATGTCTGCTTGGTAATGTTCTTCCATAGGTAGTTTGTTGATTCTACTTTCTGGGGATGTTGAACAAAACCCGCGCCCTGACACTAATGCCATCGCGCAAACGCTTGCTCCGTTCTTGAGACTGTGCGCAGACTTGAAACGGGACAGTCAGCTATTCTAAATGAGCTGAAAGGTGTCAGGGAACAGCAAGAAGCCGCAGATGCCAAAGTAAATTGGTTAGGTTGAAGGATCGATGCACTCGAAAACACGGTTGCATCTCTCGATAGTGTTCAAATCTCGGAGCCAAATAACTAGTTACGCAGCTTATGTAATGAACTTCACTCACTCACTTCAAGATGTGATGATACAGAAAACAGAATGCAACGATATAATGTATTGTTTTTCGGTATTGATGATTAGCAAGGCGAAAACTGGGTTGCATCTGAACAAAAATAATAACGTTTTGCTCTGAACAGCTTGGCCTCACCATGGTGAACGCAGAGTTTGAGCGCCTGCATAGATTGGGACGCTTTTCTTCTGAGAAATGTCGGCCCATCATAGCACAATTAGTTCTTTATAAAGACAAGCAGAATTTACTCGCACTTGCGCACAAACTAAAAGGTACTGAGTATTCGATACGTGAAGATATTTCTTTATACACAAGGCAAGCTAGGAAAAAATTAATTGAATTTGCCACAACAAGAAAACAGCCTTTCAAACTTACAATAGATAAGGTTCGTGTTAATGACACCACTTATGCTTATGACCGCGCTATCGACACAATTTTGCGGTCAATCCCGTTGCTAAGATAGGCGACATTTGCTGGTATAGCTAAGAAATCTCAATCTTCCTTAACTTCACCGCTGTCGTTATCTTACATGAAAATTCGCAGCATACTGAACTAGCGGGATGCATTGAGTGCCTATTTGGGAGATGGCGATCCTGATATTGTAGCTTTAACTGAGACTTGGTTGCGCACCAACATCACTAACGAAGAACTTCTTCCCAACAATAACAAATACAACATTTACAGGCATGACCGTAGTGGGAAGAGGGTGGTGGTGTCCTGATTGCTATAAAAACCTGCATTTCATCCTTTCTCGTCGACACAAATTCTCTTGCTGCAATAGTTTTGGGTCGCATGCGCAACGGCCTCTACACGTGTCCTAGTGGGTACATGTTTTCGGCCGCCCGACGCTGACCACTCGTTTCTCGATGTACTGCGTGAAAGCATTCCATGTGCTACTCAACAATCTTCCACGGCTATTTATCTCCTGGGTGACTTTAATTTTCCACTCATTGATTGGCCAAATCTGTTGTCATCCTGCGGTTCCTCTGCTAAATTTATTAGCTTAACACTAGATTACAATCTAATCCAGACAGTGGATCAACCCACCCGCGGTCCCAACATCCTAGATTTAGTATTAATTACCGCAGCTGATACCACCGGGCCTATTGCTTACATGGATGACTTGAGCGGTCACAAAATTCTTCAATTCGACATTAATATTCCATAAACTTTCTATCGGGTTCAGACTAAAAGCACTAGGGATTACAATAGGGCCGACTATAAACATATTAATGCTGAATTGGCTATGTTTCTTAGTGAAGAATTTCTGCCATTCTTTATTTCAAGATCAGTAAACGACAACTGGGAACTTTTTAAGCAAACATTTACAGCACTGGCAGAAGATTACGTGCCAAAAATCATTATAGCAAGTGATAGATCTCATCCCTGGTTTACTAAACACCATCGAACATTAAGAAACAAGAAGAAGCGTCTGTATCGCGCGGCCAGAAGGGACAATCAAGCCTCTTCTTGGGCGGCATACAGTGATTTTCTAAAATTTTACTGCATAGAGCTATGCGCAGCCAAAGACAAATATTTCTCACGTGACCTGCCATATCTTCTGATGAACAACCCCAGAAAATTCTGGCAAGTCATATCAGCAGGTAACACTGTCCGCAGTATTGTGCTACATGATGATGGTGACAGCCGATTGTCTGACGCTGATTGAAAAGTAGAGTTTGACAATTTTTTCACATCTGTTTTTACACAGGAAGACTGTTCCGCTGTTCCCGTAGTTCCCGAGTTTGAATATGATTTTATGGAACCAATAGATATTACAGCAGTAGGTATTTCATCTTTAATAAATAATCTGAAATTATTCACATCTTACGGTATTGACAATATCAACTGAAAAATACTACAAAATACCGTTGCAATTTCAAGCCAAGTTTTGTGTCATACTTTTAGGAAATCCTTATCATCTGGCGAAATACCCCTGCACTGGAAAATTGCAAAGGTTATCCCTGTATTCAAGGGGGATAACAAGTACTCTCCACGAAATTACCGTCCTATCTCATTAGCATGCTTCTGCTGTAAACAACTGGAACATATCATAGCATAGCTTATCTACCGCGAATTAGAATCAAACAACTTTTTTTTATTTTAGCTAGCATGGATTCAGAATCGGCTTAGCTTGAGAAACTCAATTGCTCGGACTTACAACAGAATTACATTCCAGCGTGAATAACAAACAACATAGTGAGAGTGAATTCTCAGATTTCTCCAAAACATTTTATCGTGTCGCTCATTGTCACCTCATCTCAAAAGTATCCGCGTTCCTACTGGATTCATTAACTTTATTTTGGCTCCGAAACTTTCTCTTTCTGCGGTCACAGTTCACTGTTGCTAATAACCACTCATCGCTTGTTTCTGATGTTACTTCTGGCGTACCGCAAGGCAGGGTCCCTGGTCCTCTTCTTTTTTCAATATTCATTAATGACGTTCCAGAAGACATATCAACGCAGATAAGGCTTTTCGCAGACGATTGCACTTTATACCGTACGATGAAAACGTCTGATGACCATTTATTATTGAAAATGACCTTAACTTTGTCAGTTCCCGGCGCAGTACATGGCAGATGACTCTGAACTCAGACAAATGTAAAGTTATGTCCTTCTCGCGAAAACACTCAAACTCTCGCTTCCCTTACGTGCTAAATAACACCGCCCTACCTCTGACGTCGTACTACAGGTACCTTGGCATTGAAATTAGAACCAATTTTTCCTGGAGTACACACATAACAGCTATCTGCGCAAGAGCTTCGAAAACTTTGGGTTATCTCCGACGGAACGTGCGTAAATCCCCTGCTGCAGTTCGTAAATTAGCATATCATACTTTTGTTCGCCCACACTTAGAATTTGCGTCATCAGTATGGTCACCACATCAAAATTATTTAGTTGATATGCTAGAATCAATTCAAAACACAACATCGCACTTCGTAACAAGTCACTACGACAGAACTTCCAGCGTAACTAAGATTAAAGTAGATATTTCGCTCCAGCCACTTGAAACTCGTCGCACGATAAGTCTTCTTTGCCTTTTCCATAGATACGTTCATGGTAATCGACCTCATGTGTTGCCACTTGAAGTACTAGCGCGCACGTCACGTCGCCTTAGCAATAGCCATAGTTTCATGCACATAGTTGGCAATACACTGTCACTTAACGCATCAGCACTGCCATGTGTCATAGCCGTATGGTACAGCCTTCCTGGTAACATTGCGTGCTTAACAAATCGTGACGCCTTTCACGAAGAATTGGAAAGCTTCCTGTAGAAACATTGTATAAGGATGTCATTGACCTCCTTTCCTTCCCTGCTTTTTATACTTGTATTTTTGTAGCTTTTGTGAGTATGAGTATATTACTGTGTTTACGCTGTGCAATGCTTGGCCTAGACAAAAATATTTCGTTTGCTTTACTTAACTTGTGACTGCCTGTATTAAAATTTATATGGTTTACTCCTGTTGAAACACCTACTTTGTATCCACCCTTACCCAATGCCCTTAAATGGGCCTGTAAGGTATTTTTAATTAATTATATTAATTATTTATTTATTAATAATTGACGTTGGTAAACGTACTCTTTTACAGACTCTGGAGGCTGACAGGCGATCCTAAACTCTTGTTCCCTTGGCTGGCTGTTCATGATTATCTTTGTCTTCTGTACAGTAATCTTCAACCCCACTCTTGCACTCTCTCTGTTAAGATCCTCATTTGTTGCAACTCGTCTGCTGTATTGCTGAATAGAACAATGTCATCGGCGAACCGCAAGTTGCTGAGATATTCGCCGTCAATCCTTACTCCTAAGTCGTTCCAGTTTAATAGTTTCAATACTTCTTCCAAGCACGCAATGAATAGGATTGGAGAGATTGGTCTCCTTGTCTGATCTCTTTGCTTATATGCATCTTTCTACTTTTCATGTGTCGAATTAAGGTAGCTGTGGAATCTCTGTATATATTTTCGAAGATATTTGCGTAAGCGGCCTGGGCTCTTTGATTACGTAATGCCTCTGTGACTGCTGGTATCTTTACTGAATCAAATCCCTTTTCGTAATCTATGAAAGCAATATATAAAGGCTGATCGTACTATGAGGATTTCTCGAGTACCTGATTAATGACATGGTTGTGATCCATTGTAGAGTATCCCTTCTGGAAGCCAGCCTGTTCTCTTGGTTGGCTAAAGTCCAGTGTTGCCCTTATTGCATTACAAAATATCTTGGTGAATATTTTATATATTAATGGGTGTAAGCTAATGGGCCTATAATTTTTCAATTCTGTGACGCCTCTCTATTTGTGGATTAGTATAAAATTTGCATTCTTCCAGTTTTCACGGACCGTTGCAGTCAAAAGGCATTTCGTATAGAAAACCGCCAGTTTTCCAAGCATTATGTCTCCTCCATCGTTGATTAAATAGACTTTTATTATATCTTCTCCTGCCGTTTTTCCCCGTTTCATGTCTTGCAAGGCCCTTCTGAAATCATCGCTAGTTAAACGAGGAGTTTCTGTATCCTGTTCATTACTGCTTCGAATGGAGACATCCTGACTCCTCTGGATACTGTACAGGTGAGGACAGAGTTCTTCCGTTGCTGTTACTATACGTTGCATATTGCTGATGATGTTACCCTACTCATCTTTCAGTGCATACAACTTGGTTTGTCCTATGCTAAGTGTGCTTTTCACTGATTTCAGATTGCGTCCACTTTTTAGGGCTTCTTGAGTCTTTCTCGCACTATAATTTCGAATAGCTCGTATTTTCGCTTTGTTAATCAGTCTAGACAGCTCCACTAATTCTATCTTATATATTGAGTTGGACACTTTCATTCTTTGTCGTTCCTTTATTGGGTCTTTTGTTACTTGGGAGAGCTTGTCTACAGGTTGCCTTAGTGCCTTGCCTCCCACTTCAATTGCTGCCTCTGAAGCCAGCCTAGTTGCAGTTTCATTCATTACCTCTATGTTATATTCACCTCTGTTGTAAGGCTGCATATTTGTTTGCAAGTACCAGCCTGAACTTGTCTGCTTTTACCCTTAGTGCCTCTAGGTTTACCTGCTTCTTCTTGACCAATTTTACTCTTTCTCTCTTCAAATTGAGCTGAATCCTAACCCTCACTAGCCTACGATCAATGCACTTTACCCTACCTATCACTTCTACATCCTGCACTATGCTGGGATCGGCAGAAAGTGGGAAATACATTTCATTTTTTGTTGCACCATTAGGGTTTTTCCAGGTCCACTTCCTGTTGCTACGCTTCCTGAAGAAGGCGTTCATTATTCGCAGCTTATTCTTTTCCGCGAAAGCTACCAGCATCTCTCCTCTAGTGCTCCCAGAATCGACGCCATAGAGGCCTCATCAGTACTTGTTAACCAGCCTGCTTTTTCCCCACTTTTGCATTGAAGTCGCCAATTACTAGAGTATACTGACACATGTACTTGTTTATCTTTATCGGGCCACCACGTTTCACCGCCTAAGAACTGTTATCGCACAGCACAGGACGCGCCTGCGTGTATCGGAAGTTTCTCGAATGTTATCGATCGTTCCATCCGCTGTGTCACTGAACCTTGTGTAAGCTGATTGCACAAATGCGCGACGCGAATACTGTAGAACTTTGTGGAAAACAAGCGGGTCCCAGTGATTACTCTGGAACATTCGACGACTGATGTATATAAGCCGACGCCTTTGACCCGCTGATCAGATTTTTTACGATCGCCGACTATGTTCGCCGCTTTCGTTGCGCTTTCAGTGTAGCCTGTTTTTGTGGGCACAGGTTCGCCCAATAAAATTAGTTTCGTCATTCGCAGTTTTGTTGCTGTGTCCTTGACCGTCAATACCACTTGACATCTGGTGGAGGTACTAGACCATTCACGTACCGGACGCCCCCGACAAGCCGTTACCCAAGCCCGGACCGCAAAGACAACACCAACAACGTCGTCCCGGAATATCGAGCAAGCCACCGACTGCAACAGCTGCCCCTGCAGCACGTACTTCTACCTGAGAAGACAGGAAGAGCGTGGCCAAGACAACGCCAATGGCTGCCCCAGCATCCTCCATTCTGCTGCAACAACCTCGGCACCCACCATCTTTCCATGGATCATCGACTGAAGACCGAGAATCCTGGCTAGAGGCCTACGAACGAATCCCGTCTTTCAACAACTGGGACTCCGAAGCCAAGCTGCGGCATGTATAACTTCGCCTTAGAAGAAGCCGCCAGACGTGGTTCGAGAACCGAGAGTCGACCCTGACAACGTGGGACCTATTCCGCGGTGGCTTGCTGCGGACATTTACGAGCATGGTGGGCAAGGAAAGGGCCGAAGCTATGCTAGAAGCCCGAGTACTATTACCCAACGAAACCGTAGGGATCTTCACTGAGAAGTTGACGCACCTGTTCCGCCACGCCGACCCGGATATGCTTGAGAAGAAAATTTTGTTTCTCATGCGTGGCGTAACACAGGAGCTCTTTGCCGGATTGTTACGCAACCCACCCAGGACTATTGCTTAACTAGTTTCCGAAGCAACAATCATTGAGAAGACGCTGAATATGAGGACAAGCCAGTGTAATTGCCGACACTATACCAATGCTCAATCACTCGGCAGTGAAGACATACAAGAGTCCATCAGAGCAGTCGTTCGCGGGGAACTGCAGAAGATCTTCCCTAGGTCGCAGCCTCAAATGGCCTCAATCGCCGACATCGTCAAAGAGGAGGTTCAGCGATCACTTGGGGCTACTGAAGTGCAACCGTCATCGCCAAAGCCCGAGCCGGAAACGATGACTTACGCCACCGTCGCCCGCCATCAAGGTCCCCCTGCACGATCGCGCTAGGACCCTGTAACGCCGCAACACCGCAGGACCCTGTAACACCGCCACCGCCGCCAGCACACCCACCCGTCGCCCAGCCGTCGCCCAGACAGACATTTGGCGAGCCGCCGACCACCGCCCGCTCCGCTATCACTGCGGAGAAGCCGGCCATCTGTACCACCGATGCTCATACCACGACTTGGGACTACGAGGGTTCGATGTCAAGGCGCCGTGTCCACAGCTTGCCGAGCGCCCACGTGACATCGCCGACTAGCTCGCCGCCATTCAGTGGAGTTCTCGACGACCGCCCCGTATGCCATCACCAGGCTGCTACCTGTCGCAACAGCGCCGTCCGTAAACTGGCCCAACCCAGGGCCACTCTGCGGGCCCATATCCGCAAAACTAAAAGCAGCAACCGATGGAGGTGCGGTTTGCCGTTCATCGAACTGACGAGGATCCTCCGCCGCCGAAGAAGACGCCGTAGAGTTTATATCGACGACATAACAACGACACGCCGTCGTCCCGACGAAGTTTGGAGGCAAAGAATACGCCGACGAAGTGCGACCTGACGACGCCACGCACCAGCCACAGGTCAACGCAACGCAGCCGTGATCCGACGCGAAGACCTAACTGCAACGCAAGACAAAGAACCACCGATCTCGATGTGCTTCTCGACGGCCACGCACTCACCGCTTTAGTGGACACAGGAGCCGACTACTCCGTCATAAGTGCACTAATCTCCGCCCAATTGAAGAAGGTTAAGACTGTATGGGAAGGCCCTCGAATTCGAACCGCTGGAGGACATCTAATAACGCTGACTGGAATATGCACCACAAGAAGTACAGTTTAAGACCAGACCTACCCTACCACCTTTGATATCCTCCAACAGTGTTCACGAGACGTCATTCTCAGCATAGACTTCCTGAACCAACACGGCGCAATCATCGACCTGAAGTCGAAGTCAATAACACTATCGGAAGATCAAGCGATGCCGCCGGAGAGCTGTCGTAGTTACAACGCCTTGAGTGTGCTCGAAGATCAATCAACCCGCCCGCTGGAGCGGGGTGGCATGATTCCAATGCCTGCAGTGTCTTTTACATCTAAATGAATATTGAGTACACCGTAGTAACATCAAGACGACAAAAAAGTCCATCAGCCATCAACTGTGTGGCAAATCTGGATGCAAGCCATTCTCATACCGAACATGCCTATAGGCACTGCTTCCAATGTGCTCCCAAGATGTATGAGGTATTAGTCATTGCAGAGCTGTAAGCTGTCAGCTTGATTTCATATGCAGTGCCTAGTAATCAATTACTGTACTTTTAAGCTCAACTGAATATGTGCTTATTATTTACCAGAGCTTTTTCTTGCTCGGACATGACAATTCTAGGATAATTATGTTCTTCAGGCTTTTTTTCCCTCTTTCAATCTTTTGGCACCTATATACTGTAGTCATGAAAACAAAAAATGCTACAACTGGCGTGCGGTATGGTTTACGTATTTTTTCCTAGCAGCTCATTGAAACGAGCCATGACGACAAACTCAAATGCTGTTAACTGATCAGACATTCAAATTTCTTAAACACTAACAAAACCAGATAGGCATGAGAGTGTGCATCCCTAGATACATTAACCACTGGTATAAAAGATATTGCACAGCTTTGTGCCAAGTAAGAATGTTAGAAACACCAAAAATGTTCTGATTTTAAGGCCAACTGTGAAAAGCAAATAAAAAAACTTATTAGGCTTTCATAAAGGGGTTCAGAAGCTTTACAACTCGCAGTAAAGGTAATGGACACGTTGGTGGATGAGAAGCCATTCTACTGTGACGAGAATGTTGAGGGCTTCGCATGGAAGTCTTTGAGGAGACATTGAAGAGTAGTTCTTGGTCCCCAGGAAAGAGGTTGCTTGCCTACACGTCTGGGCCATCATACTGAATGCATAGTGTTATTGGGACTTTTTCTCCCTGCATTGTGCCAAAAAAGCATGGTTAAGTTTAGATAATATTTAAACATATCATGAAATTATTTTAATACGTTAATTTTTTGTACTATGTGTCATTCATTATGAGGGTTCATAGCGGCAACATATTTCATATATAATCAGGTAGAATTATCGGCTTTGTTAGTTTGTACAAGCTCGTTTGAGGCAAGAAATGGAGTTTGACAAAGACAACCTCAACATTTTTGATTAAAAAAGGAACACCTCAAGTGACATGCAGTCTTGTGAGTGGGAAGTGCATGATTAAAAAAAACAAATTAAAACTGGTGCACCGATCCTGACAAAAAGAGATAAGCACTTGCTACTGCAGAAAGATAATTAATTGAGAGGTTTTAATATCACAACTGCGTCTTTGGCCAAAGACCGCGAAATCTATACTGCAGAAGATAAACTTAGTGCATCTTTACAAATCAAATATATTAAGATGACTGATGCCTCTCTGCACTACAGTTGCTTTGCTCTAGCGTGAAATTATTTTAATGCATGTACACGTACGTATACACGCTACACCCAAGTGTAACAGCTGCAGAATTAAAATTGGGTAGCACCGAAGTCACAACCTTCAACCCTTTAACCTCTGATCCCGAGCTGTACTAGCAACTGGAGGTAGTACCAACCTCGCCGATGATGAGTCACGCTCGTTCTGGCCGATCTTATGCTGTTCTGACTCTGAAAGAAGAGTTACGGTCGGAATTGAGGGAAATCAGCCCTAAAGAGCAGCTTTTACTTTTGGGTAATTCTAAGCAGAGACACATGTAGTAATATATTTTTAGAATGAGAATGACACAGACGAAATTTGTGCATTAAAAATTTTCAAAAATTTGGTACATTTTTCCAGAATTACCTTGGGGGTTTAAGGGTAAAGCGGCAATACAGAAACTAGATCAAGTTTTGACATGTTTGCTACCAGTAAATTCTGTAAAATATGTTGGCATTCTGTAGTTTTGTCCAACAATGCAAAAGATGCTTTAATAACTGAATAAACAAATGGAAAGGTATCTTGAAGTACATTCTGGGAATATAATGCAAAATCACTCAATTTCTGTTACTATATTATCACCACTCAGTTCACCTGCACATTCTGAACTAGTTCAGAAGGTGCTGCAGTTCACTACTCGTTTCATCAGTTCAATATGGCAGCAACTGCACATTGTGATTCATTTTATTTAGTGCAGGCTTTGTACAGGGCGAGTTCAGAGCATTCCCTGCACTTTGCAGAAAGGTAGTGCATGTTTATGCAGCTTCTGTTTCTTCTGTTCTGTTTATGCAGGGTGCCGCTTCTGCACGAGTGAGGTACAGAAATGACCAAAGTGCCTGGCATATTATTCTTGAGTAATAAACTAACTTTTGCTGTCCCATAAATCTTACTGGTCTATAATTGCAAGTTTTAGTGTGGTGCCATGTCTAGTAGGCAATTTTGCGTAAACATTTCAAAGCCAACGGTGATGAGTTAACTCTGCTAAATTGGTTATGATCGAGTAGAATAGACTACCGAAGCAATCTCAGCAATCTCTGGAAGGTTAGTGAAGTAATTTTCTTATAAGCAGCTTTTAAATAGCATTCGAACATATGACACGTGCACCTCAGATATGCAGATAAGATTTCCCTTACTCTGCTAGAAGGGATGCTTCATGTGCCATGAGGCTACTTCAATGAACGCAGTATTGGTGCTCTCTAAGAACTATGCCAATGCAGATGATCTAAATGTTTTTCAGGGGCGATAGTTATGCCTGAAATTATGTTAAAGTTTTTAAACTCATCATGAGACCATGTTACAAGTGCTTCTTAAGATCCTCCTATTTATTAGCAGTCATATCTCGTTACAAAAAGGCTATTAATAAGGTCCTATGCTTATCACCATTCAAAAAAAATTCACTCAGTAATACACATGCTGCGATAAGATTTCCCTGTGAGACCACATCGAGATGCTGTCCAAGGTGAATTCATAATTTTTAAAATGAACCTTGTTCTTCCAAACGAGATGAAAGGAACCTGAGGGTCCCGATTTTTCTTAATCACAGCTGGAAGAAGCCAGGGAAGGTGCAGGGAAACTTATTTGTAATTTTCTATTGAAATGGAGGAAGAGGAAGAATTGCCCAGAGCTAACTCTTTTTCTGGGCCACTCGCTGTTATGCAATTTTTTCCGTTTTTCCCATTTTCGTGAGAGTCACTTCGTGAAAGATGAGCAAGAAGATGTTCCCACGACCACCTGAACAAGGTCAGTCGTCAGCTTCATCGCTCACTTTTGGATGACGTGCCTTTGGAAGCTCGGACCAGCTTGATTCTTGGGAGAGCTCGACGCCAGAAGCCATGGACTCTGACAGTGAGTACACCGTTGTCATGGGCAGTCATACGGAGAAGATGCGCCGTATGTCGACAGGAATCCTTTGATTTCTTACGTGCCGCTCTCGACGTCACAAAGCATGAACTCCCTCAACAGGCAGTTTCTAACCAAATATTTTGAAAGTGGCCCCTGTGCAAGTCAACGAGATTAGGATCAACGCTCGCAAGAACATCCTCACAATAGATGTGAAGAATTCTGCAATACTAGAGACGTTAAAGTCCATTCTACAATTAAGCGTAATCCTCGTCCTCTCCTTTATTACTTACGGTAAGGTGACAACGACTGCTGTGATTTCCGACGTGGAGCTCGACATCAAGTATGCGGACCTCAAGAGTCCTTTGAGGTCATCGCTGCGCATTCTTGAGATTCACCACTTGGGGAACTCCCAATGTATCAAGTTAATATTTGCTTCTTCGACATTACCAGCGTCTGTCAAAGTGGGCTACGTGATACACCATGTACGACTATTCGTTCCAAGGCCTGTTCCATGCCGGAAATGTTTAAAGGTAGGACACGTGAGCGCTGTTTGTAGAAGTCAAGCCACCTGCTCGCGTTGCGGTGGAGAGCATTATACCACCGACTGTGATGCTTCTTCATTTAAATGTCCCAACTCTACTGGCTCTCACGAAGCGACTTCGAAGGAATGCCCAAAGATAAAACAAGAAGTTCCTATACTTCGAAAAATGGCAAGAGACCAATCTTCACGTAAAGAGACTGCTCAATCTGTTCGCCAAAGTCACCAACGCTCGCGAAAGAAGCGCCAAGAAAGCCATTTCAGAACTACATAGCGGGGCAAAGGCGCCATGACCACCTCTGCCTGTGCGTGCATTAAGGACGGCAACGGTACCTACTGCTAATTCAAGATCGATGACAGCACGCGGCAAACATTGACCTCCACCGGCTGATACATACACGGAATGGCATTTGCTGCCCTCTAGGCCCACAGCCATGCCAGAGAGCCCTAGTGATACTCTGCGCCATGAAGCCAAGAATGATAGGGCCAATGAAACCAGTGGCACTACGCGCAAGCAAGCAGATGGACACAATGAGAAGGAGAGCGTACAGGCAATGCTGAAGCACCTGGTAGAGTCAATGCGCGTGGTTCTCGGTGGTCTCCAGAATCCGGCCGCAAGAAGTGCTCTGCAGGTACTCGCCGTGCAGGAGCCGCTTATCACAGCTCTTTACATGCTATTAAGCTTTTGTTTGGTGCTTGTGCTGCTCACGCAGGGGAGGCCCACACACCAGCTTCGTCCTAGCGCCTTTAAGTTCACTTGAATTGGCGACTACTGACTAGATACGGAACCAGAACACATGAATGAGCTTTCGGAATATTTATTATCAGAATGTTGAACTTGCTTTCATCATTGCACATCCCTCTTTCTATGTCATCATCCCTCATCACACCTTTATGTCCCTGCTCCCCCTTCCCCTGTGCAGAGTAGCAGGCTAGAGCGCGTTAGCTCAATCCGATCTCTCTGCCTTCATTCAAATAAATTAACTCTCTCTCTCTCTCTCTATTGAAATGTAGAAATGATAAATGGAAAGGAAAATGGTAAAACAATTACCAGCCATGGGTGGAGAATGAACCTACAACCTTTTCATAGGCATGCGATACACTAGCCACTGTGCTACCAAGGCAGAATTAAACCGTCCACAATTGTCCCTCATAATGTCGACACTGGAACGCGGCCGTAATACCACAGTGGTTAGTCTCTCACTTGCGTAATGTGAACGTTATGAGTTCGTTCCCTACCCACAGCTGGATGTCTTTTCATCCACTTTAATTTCCTTTGAATTTATCATTTAGATACTTCATATAAAAAACACCAAACATGTTCCTGTATGCTTTCCTTGGCCTCATTATCTGCTGGCGTCTTCCAGTTCGGTTACTTCCAGCCCATATAAATATCCTCATCTGGTAAGTAAACAGCTATTGCATGATGCTGGAATGCAATAAAAAACATGATTGCAGGGCCATGTTACGTAGAAAGCCTTACAATGCCCAGGCAAGGTGTATTAATGTGAATCTGAAAAAGAAAACAATTCCCACTCTAGACAGCACTGCCGTGTGCAACAGGGTTTAAAGAAAACTTGTTCAGAAATAAAGCCATCGAACCAGGAGGAAATATGAAAACTAGATAAAAATTTGTGCAGTTGCATGTTGAAAATTAAGCACAGCACCAGATAAAAACATAATGAAGGAAGTGCGAGGATGGTTTATTTTGGAAACACGAGGCAATATACTTGAATGATGCACATGAGCTTACATGTGCAGAAAAATAGTTGACGTAGCAGCTAATCTATGAATACGACTAGAACACACTGATACAAGGTGTCGAGCATGTAAATCTAATCGTGCCTCCAAGTCAAAGAAACATGGCTCTTTCTCATGATTCGCTACACATGGCTGGTTCACACAACGCAGCCGCTTCTATATATGCCTTGTAAGTACCAGGTGGTCTGTGTGACTTGTGCAAGCTTTAAATATGTACAAGTGCCACGTAGCTAGACAGAACCAAGGTAATGTTGTTTGCCATCGTTTGGAGCAAGTCAAACCAATTTTTGCATTTCGCCTAATTAGGTAATTAGTTATTTACGATTATTTAGCTGCTCAAATATTATATACAGTGCAAAAGTGTCAGTGTGAAAATTTTAGAGCATCCTGAAAAATTGCCAATCCAGCTTTCTACTGCTCAACAGGTGCAATACAAATGTGCTTTTTCCTAGCTTGAAAGAAGCCCGAGAATACAAGCAAGAAGTGCCGCGCAACTAACCGCTCGTGCACCTGAACACCATTTGGCTCCTTCTTTGAGGCTCGAAAAAACTATATTTGAGAAGAATACTTTATAAATTGATTAATTATTATTAACTATTCATGTTTTCGGCAAATGCATGAAATAGTGTCACTGGCACCTCCATTTTCGGCGACATTAATTGACTCCATTTTCTTATGCAAAGCCTAGAGACATGGTCCATGTTTTGAGATGGTTGTGTAATTTAGGGTGGTTTTGACTAATTAAAGCTTCGCACCCTAATAATGGAGTGGACAACCTAAATAGAGATTGGTACATAAGCGGTCGCAGTGAGTACTCTGTACTCCTTTAACATAGCGCAAAGTGCTTGTGAGCGAAGATGTTGGTAGTTCTAAGCAGTATTTCTCGGCCTGACCTGGTGTTATAGCCCAGTTACTATGGGGCCATGCTGCTTAGTCATGATGGTCACAGCTTCAATCAAGGCCATGGCAGCTGCGCTCTAGTGGGGTTAAAATGCAATAACGCTTATGTAATTAGATGCAGGTGCACGTTAAAGAAGGCCAGGTGGCCAAAACTTGAGGTTGCAACTTTGGCATGTAAAACCCCATAATTTAATTTTAATATATAAAGGTGCTTTATTGGGAGCAGGGCACCATCTTGAGCTTTTACTCACGGCAATAGTACCAAGAAGCTCCAGGTAAACAAAAACAATCTCTTAGACAATGTCCACATCCTGAAAACATTTATAAACACCTCTCTGCATCCAGGTCTGTTGCTGTTATATTTAGTTCCGTATTCCAAGGTGGGTTAGGATGCTAGAACATCCTTCTAACCTGTTTTTTTTTGTTTTTATCGCTCTAACGTTTCTGGCTATTTTGCATCTCTATGTGTGCCGAATGCACATTTCAGTGCATCAATTTCTTCAGAAAGTGCACTCCTCTTTGTTTATTTCTGCATGAAAAAAAGGGTTCAGAAGGACAGCTTTCTGCAAATCCGTACAACAAGCAACAAAAAATTCTATGTAGGCTGCGCAAAGTGAAAGGATTATTTTTTTAATGTGTTATTTAGTCCTTAAAAAAAGGCAGTTGTCAGTATTCTGTTTCAAAGTGAAAATTCCCTCTGCCCGCTCTGCTTCATTTTCTGATGTTGATGGTCCATTCGGGGGCACTAGAATGACAGGCTGCACTTTGGCCATGTCGGGTGTGCTGTCACCAGGCCCAAGGTCGATCGACATCCTCACCAAAAGTAGAGTCCAAACTCTATAAAAGAAACATCTCATCATTTTGCTATCAGTTTTGTCATCTTGTGTGTTTCACACACGGCCGTCAGTGAAATATTCCGTCACTTCTATCATGGAAAAAATCCTAGTATTTCCTGGCAGCCAAGCTGAATACACAATAAAGGGACAATATTAAAGAGCAAATACTGTTTTCACATTGTTGACAAAGCACAGCAGAAATGGAAAAGTGATACTGTGTGCACTGGTTTGAAAGCAAGAAACGTAAAAACAGGAACCTGCAGCCACGCCACTTTGATTTTCCCGCGTTTACTTGCTACACCTCGCAACAAGTTTAGCGTCGTCCGGTACTCAGGGCTAGTAATCGCTTAAAAATAACATTACCAGTGTCGGCATAAATTAACAGAATACTAACTGGGCTCTATTTGCGCATAAAAGGACTCACGTAGCGAAGCTACTGCCAAATACCAGGTGACTTATTTACCAGGGGCCGTAGGGTGTGGGCGAAAAATTCAAAAAGGAATGCGAATTTCACTTGTCTTCTGGCTTCTAAGCTAAGATAGAATTTGAGTTTCCTACTAAACTATAGTGGATATTTACGCTCCTAGTAAAAAGCTTGAAATTTTGTTCCGTCACATTGCATACGTATGATAGTAAGGATATTGCTTTTATTGTTGTCCGCTCAGGCGGCATGTAGCAGCTACCACTCTCATGCAACAAAAGCATGAATGTGGCAATCGCGGCACGGAAAACAACACATACTGCCCCAATGTTACGCCCCTTTAAGTTGGAACTAAGCACCATCAAGCCCGTTAGTTTTCTAGCCTTCTTAACGCCATGAACACGACCACACATCGAGCGAAACAACTGTCGGCTCTCGAAAATTATTACCGCTTCCATTTACATATATATCGCTGCCACAAGCAAAAGTCAATGAGCTAGCTGTCCACAAGCCACAGGTTAGATTGACAGCAATCAATTACTGCAACCTAACACAATTTCCACGCTGACTTAGCTGCCGCAGTGTGCGCTAAGTGCCGCAGTTCTCACTTGGCGCTCGAAATTCACACCATGATGACGGGCACTACATCTTTCACATGAAATATTGCACGCTTTGCTCCAGAGCTGAACAGGAGGGCGAAACGAATTGGCATGTACTTGAAATCCGCATGCCGAAAACCCGACGACGCTTCCGAGAGAGGGACACATCGCCATAGCAACCGTACGGCCGTTTCACTTGGACGTGAGGCATTTCTATCAAACATTTCACATGCGAAATGTCTCACACCGATTGTGCGAACAATAGCAAATGGCGCAGATCACAATGCGACGAAGTGCATCCAGCGATAAGCTGCGTGCGCGAATTTGCAGATAAAGAAAACGATAGGCGCGAAAAGATGTCGGCTCTCGTTGCGGAGAAGCAGCGGTGTAGTGGGAAAGCGGGAATATAGCGGACACGTGAATGTTGCCAAATGTTCGTTCCGACGTTATGCCGGCGGTGGTTGCTCTTACCCCCGTATTCAGAAATGCAACTTAAGTTGAAGCCCACGCTTGACTTAATCTAAGTGACGACTACGTGAAGGCGCCGAAGGAAACGCAGTGAGCCTCTCTGGGCACGTTAACGCCAGACGTCATATAAATCAAATCAAGCATGGGCTTTGACTTAAGTTGCATTTCAGAATACGGGGCTTAGCGGTGTGTTGCAGCTCTCTAATTTTTTATTTCTTTTACCGAAACTGTATGGTTAAGATCAGTTCTTTGTTTACCTTTTTTACTGCATTTCTTGGCATTATTTTTTGTCTTTTGGTGCGATTAAGCGGTCAATTATGGCCTCCGAGATTTGCATGTGCCAGCTTCATGTTAAAATCTCGGAGTCTATGGGACAATGCGTTAGGAAACGCTGCCCTTGTCGTTAGAGTTTCATTATCGTTTCTTTAACTGAGATAGAGGCGTAGTGTCTCTTTCCCCGGGGTTGGAAAAGGGGCGACCGAGACGGCATCGCTCAGCGGGGGGCGGGGTTGGTGTTGGTTGTCATTGCCAAGTGCGCGGGCCCTGCAAATTTTTTTTTAAATACGTAAGCATTTGTATACTTACCTAACAAGAAATACCATCCGTCCCCCTCAGTCCGTACCATACGATATCTTTCAAGATAGAACCCAAAGCAAGCGAGTGAATTCACCTTCATGCTAGCATTCGCTTCAACGCGACCGAAGCGGCGAAAACACAGCGCTCAGGAAGCGCTCAGCACATGCCGCACTATGCACTTTTCGCAGATAACTTTCAAGATAGGTGCACGCACGTCTGTTTTCAAAGCGAAGTAAACGGCGAGAACACAGCGCGTGAAGCTTTCAGCAGCGGGCACACACTTTCCGTATGCAGTTCGCTTTCAGGATGCGGTTCCCGCAGCAGTGCCACAAACATCCACCGCCGGAGAACGGTTGATAATGGTTGGACGCAGATGAGTGAAGCGCGAAAGCCCAGGGTGAATCTCCACATGTCTGCCATAGGCTGTATTGAAGCAAACGCTCTTCGGCGCTAGCGCCAAGGTTCCCTTCAGTTGCGGCCCTAACAGGAGGGCGATGCTTTAGCAAAATGGCGGCGCACACGATTGTTTACGTTGCCATGGCAACAGGAACAACAGCCACGTGGTGCCTCCTCTCCGTAGCTTTTTTTTGTTTTTCTTTTCTGTTTGCCGACCTGCTCCACGCCCTTTCCCCCCCTGCCACGCGCACCCCTTACTTTTCTTCTGTTTTTGGGTGCACGCGGCGCGCACTCATTTTTTCTTATCGCGCGCGCGCGCTACGCCGCACACTGGCATTGCTTGCGAGCTGGCGCGCTGGCGCGCGGTGCGCCGTGGGCTACGTGTTGGCACGCACGCAGTCTTGCCCATACTTATACCAGCATGTGCCGGGACATAAAAAAAAAATTCCACTGCCAACGCAACAGAATTTGGTCTCGCTTTATTGACATCGTTTTCGAAAAAAAGATTTTTCTTATAACGTGGTGGTGGTGGTGGGGGGGGGGGGTTGATACACGCTCAAAAAAATGAACAAAAGTGAAAGGTGCATGACGTATACTTGAGTACTAAACACAAAAGTTCACAGACAGTGCAATACAAAAAAAAACGCTAGAAAACGCGAAGGCCGTTTCATGTACACACAAGTATAAAAAAGATTTTTATACAACGCCCTCAAGACCAAAGTGTAGACGAGCTTCTGCCAAATGCACTAAGGCATAACTGGACGACGTGTACCACATAGTCATGACAATTAAAAAAAGCGACAATTCACTGGCAATGGTCAAAACAATGGCACGCAAAAAATACCACGAAAAGCAAAGATTGTTTTATTGACAGTCATACCAAAAAATACAGGAAATTAATTATATACCTGCAAAAAAGTATATGAAATGCACGACATGTTCATTACTACTGAACAAAATGAAAACGCGGACATGGCAGCAGAAAAAAGGCATTGGACTAAAAATGGAAATACACATTATCACATTATTTTGCACTTGGCCACAAATTTAGTAACGCAGCAAGGGGGCGCAGAAGGTAGTCAGCTTTTGCAGCAGCACATACAAAACATTCGCAGAAAGGCCTATTCTTCAATCAAAGACCAGGGTAAATAAGCCGACAAGTCGACTTTTCTTTTACCACGAATGCAATGCTTAGCAGTAAAATTACGTCACTCAAGGCACTAAGTCACACCTACCGGGCACTCCTTTGTGTAATAAACACGAACTACAAAAGTCTGCATATAGGACACTTGCAATGCTCATGCTTTCCAGAAAAAAGGCGTATCATGCCTACAGATGAATGTTGTTCGCGCGGATTTCCCATCGGCACTTATTGAGATAATACATAAACACGAACGGTAATTTTTCAGCTGTTAGTACTTTTGTAGAATGGTGACACGCAGAAAAAGAACTGAGGGGGGAATGGAAAGCTGGGCGAGTTAGCGAAGTTGCAGAATGAGACTTGGCAGAAGAAAAGAAGTCGTAGACCATGTGACAATGAGGAGGAACATCTATTTGACAGCTTTCAGGAGCAAGGAATTGAGAAGGGGGGAAAGGGCACAGCGTCCTGCATCGGCGCGCGCCATTCTAAGAGGCCGTGAAGGGAAGCGGAGTTGCTCTTCCGCCCTCGCGATGGGCGGCGCCAATTACCTCTGCCACGGAAGCGGCTGAGTTTCCGAGGCCGCGTAAAAGAGCGATAACGGCTCAAAATGAATGGAACGTCGTCAGCACACATGGCACCGCCACCTGAAGTAGTTTGCTTGCTTCATTCACTTTGCGCCGCCAACCACAGCAGCTCGTGTCGCCGCAGTGGTGTCGCTTATACTCGTCGTATCGTCTCGTAACATTGATAATGAGATCGGACTACGTGTAGATGAGCAAGTGTCACAATGCTTACGGATGCTTAGACAACTCCCAGAGGAGTTTCTGTGTGATTTTTTTGTCTGAAAGGTGCAGTCAGTGGTGATCCAGAGCTGACAATGCATGTAGGAGGGGTGCGAAGCTTTTGTTTTTATGAGATTCTTCCACAGCTTCCAAAGACCTGGTCAAGCTAAGACTTGCTCTTGGCTGTATGTCGTTTTTTTATTGTGGCATGCCTGGAACCACCATGAATCCTACTGTTAAATGACACTAGAGCAGTATTCACGTCCAAAAGGAAATGCAGCCTGTAATTGGGCTGCCTAAGGTTTACAGCCCGGCAGCAGCTCACCTCCCCCACTTCCGTTGACAAGTTAGGGGAGGGGTCTAGAGCAACCTGACACCCCACGCCTTACAGTGGCGTAGCCATAAAACTTTTCGTGTCCAAATGGTCCAAATTGACCGTGGAGGGGGGAGGAGCTGGGCCAGTGCCATAGTAAGAAAAATGTTACTGTTAGTAAGCGTTACAAGTGCCCGGCGTGCCCCCCTTGGTTACGCCGCTACTCCCCCGCTCCCGCAATTGACGCATTCGAGCTATCAGAACGTGCATGACACGTATGCATGACATAACATGAATGACATGCCACAAAGCTGGCATCGATGTTGTGACATCATCATCAGCCTATTTCGATGTCCATCGCAAGACGAAAGCTTCTCCAGCGACCTCCAATTACCCCTGTCTTGCGCTAACTGGTTCCGCGTGTTTTCAACTTTTCTCATTCCATCGCACTTACCTTATTCTCTGCCGTCCTCGACTGTGCTTCCCTTCCTTTAGCACCCATTCTGCAACCCCAATAGACCAGCGGTTCTCTACCTTACGCAGTGCATGGTCTGCCCAGCACGACTTCTTCCTCTTTATGTTGTCAACCAGAATATCGCCTATCCCCGTTCGCTATCTAATCCACATTACTGTCTTCCCATCTATTATCGTCACGCCTAACATTTTTCATTGCGTCGCTCGTTGCGCGGTCCTCAATGTCTGCCCAAGCTTCTTTGGTAACCTCCAAGTTTCGGCCCCATATGTTAAGTAATGGCAGAAAGCAATGATTACCAGTAAGCTCCATGATCATGATTTAGTAATGCCCGCCGTAAGCTCTCCAACCTTATTTCTGTAAATTTCCTAGATCATACGTTCCTGCGAGTAATTAACCTAGATAAACGTATTTCTGCGCAGGTTCTAGAGGCTGACTGCCGATCGTGACATTTCGTTCTCTCGCCAGGCTGTAGAACACAACTTTTCTCTTCTGAATAATAACCTTCAATCAGACTCTTACACTTCCTTCGCTAGGTTCCTCAAACATTTGTTGCGAATGGCCTACAGCGTTGCTGAGTATGCCAATGTCATCCGCAAGCCGTAAGTTGGTGAGCTAGTTACCGTTAGCCCTCACTCCTAACCATTCCCAGTATAACTGCTTGCATACCTTTAAGTATTCAGTGATTGCATTGTAAAGATTTTGCCATCGATCATGCGAAGCCTTTTCCAGATATCTGGCTATGCAAAGTTGGCGCGTTAGTGTCTGCTGTTCGTAATCAACAATCGTGAGAATGTTAATTTTTGACCGCTGTTAGCTGTCAGTGCGCTGCTGCCTAGATGCCCCGATCTTATCATTCCAGCTACCCGATTAAAGCGCAGGTAGCGCGCGTTTCATGCATAGGCAATATCAAAGCGTAAAGTGCCAATGTTCATTTAGCATATACTGTAAGCTTGTTCACTTACTCCCGTAAAATTAGGGTGTAAATTAAAGAGACTGGGGTGTTCCAAGGGTGTTTTCTTTATTGAACACCCTTTTCCGGTAAAAACGGGTGTTGCAATAGTGTTTACAAGGGTGAAAGGATAAATAAACCCCCATTACACCCATAAGGGTCTGAAAACTTTAAGAGTGTACTAAATTTTATATAGTTCTCACCTACTGCGCTTCGTGGGGATGTCGATTAATAAAGAGAGATAAAATAACTTGAGGTTTCCTCACTTTGTAGTTCAATGAGATTGCGGCCATTTTTTTTAGCTTGATAGTGCTAGCCTGATATGCTTGCTGCCACAGTTTCTCTGTAAGGTCCAAGTTCGTTGATTCCGATAGGCGAAACAGGTGGCCGCCTGGGACGACCTTTCGTTAAGGCGCCGCAGATCTCATCCCCCGCCTCTGCGCTTTTCCGGCGGGTTTCACCAGAAGGCCGCATACAACATCGTACTCAAATTGGATGCCAAATAGGTTGTTGTATAGGTTCCTTGTATGTAAGGTCTTCCAAGTTGTGTGGATACGCCGAGGGAGCTCCCTGGGGGTAGCCACATTAGCCTCTTGATAGTTGTAAGTATCCGTGATCCCCCGTAAAAGCATTCCGGAAACTGCAATGCTTATCTTTCTACTAACGTGCAAGTCCAGAGGGAAGCTAGATATAGAGAAGGGGGAGAGGAGGCGGAGAATTGCGAAACGAGTAACAGCCTTGGGTCTTTTCGCTCGCAGTTCCCATACCAACGCGGGCGGGAGAAGGGGTTAAGGAATAGAAAAAAAAAAACATGACGTAAGAAGGCAAGTAAACTCTACTCATATAGACACAACAGTGGTTGCGGGCAAATGGGACGAATTTAAGTTCAAGGTACGGTACGTTTCTACTATGTGTGAAAAATAAACACTATGCAAATTAGTCAAGCGGACAACTTACGCAGGGCGTGCAGAAGCAGAGACGCATTAAATCACACCGTAAGTTCTAGGCAACACGACGGAAGTGGTCGCACGTCAAATAAACACTTCTGTGC
Organism: Dermacentor albipictus; assembly: GCF_038994185.2. Classification (NCBI taxonomy): domain Eukaryota; kingdom Metazoa; phylum Arthropoda; class Arachnida; order Ixodida; family Ixodidae; genus Dermacentor; species Dermacentor albipictus. The sequence continues at coordinate 3,440,425 of NW_027225580.1, read as the reverse complement.
CTCCCGCTGTAGCTTTGCGGCTATGGCATTGAGGTCGCGGGTTCGGTCCCGACCACGGCAGCATCATCTCGACGGGGGCGAAGTAAAACACGCTCGTGCGCTTAAACTTAGGGACACGTTAAAGGACACCACAGTGTCAAAATTAATCGAGGGTCCACCACTACGGCGTGCCTCATAATCTGATTGCGGTTTTGGCGCGCAAAGCCCCATATAATTCAATTAAAATTTAATACTTCTGCCATGGTGCGATGTGCCATGTGAGGCAACGAATATGCTCATCCCTCTCGGAGGTTGGGAAGTATGGCGCCCAACAACGCTTCAAGCAAACACGCCTCGCTGTGTGTTCTGTGTACTACGCAGACAAACGGCAGTGGTGCACTCAAGGTAACGTTCAACATTAACTCAACACTCTCCTGTAGGACTAAACGTTGAAGCAATTGAACATCCGTCGTCCACATCACCGTTAGTTGTCATTGAAAGCAAACAGCACAGAAAGGTTCCCTTAGATCGATTCCCCGAATGCGTGGGATCCGCATAGTTTTCTTCTTTTTGCTCCCTGCTTTTCTGTTTGCCCATTGGTAACGGAACCATAAATTAGCACTTGTAAGCCCGTGTGCTAGCTTTCTGAATCACAACTACTAATGCATCACTGTGGCGCGCTTAAAGTTTCACTAGGATACACTTTAATGTAGTCCCTGAGTGGAGAGGGTTCGAAAAAACTCAAGGTGGCCTGTAGTGGCCAACAACCGCCAAGCGCTGCTGCGCGTAGCCTGACCATGTTGACACAAATAAACGAGGCAACCTAAAGTTTGCCCGCGCGGCACCAGCGCCGAATGCTCCCCTAGCGGACCGATGGAAGTTTCGAAGCTCCTCGCTGTGCTACCGCGCGCCCGTGTTGTGTACGGCGGGAGCGCTCGTGCGCGTGGTTTTTGCGATGCAGAGTGCGACCTCATCAGCCAGGAAAGGTGGCACGCAATACTGCTGTGTTGTTGATTGCCACAGCAGCCTTGAAAAAACGAAAGGTCGTACGCCGCCCGTGAAGTTCTATAGATTTCCGGGGAAGTGGTACGAGAAGGACAGAGGATAAGACATGGATAACTGCAGTGCGCCGAGTCAAGTAAGTCTCGCACTTTCGCATTCGCGTGCAATATCACGGCCGCTCGATGAAATCGGAATAGCGATAACCCTGTTTTCAGCGCACGGCCGTTTGTTTAGTCGTGTCGCGTTGTTGAATTGTGGTGGCATCCGCCGTTTGTTAGCGGTAAATGCATGCTTGTTGCGCCGCTAAGCTCGAGGACGCGAGCTCGATTCCCGGCCACGGCGGCCGCATTTCGATAGGGGCGAAATGCAAGAACACCTTTTCTACCTTGTGCTTTGATTATTGTGCTCGTTAAGAAAACCCCGGAGGTTAAAATTATTCCTGAGACTCCCCATTACAGCGTGCCTCATAATGATTTCGGGATTTTGGCATGAATTTTGCACTTAGAACCCCCGAATTTATTTGATTGCACTGTGCCTTTCCTCGCGATCGGCATGGACAAGCTCAAGGGATTATTTCCCTTTTCCAAACGCTGCAACTTAAATTACTAGTTGTGCAGGTAATGAAAGGGGCCGCGCGCTACTTTTGTATGGTAGCAGACCGTATTTAATGCAAGCCGTGGTCGTCGCGTGCGTCGGTAAGCGGCAGATCGGAAAGCAGCCGCTCGAGACGTGCGCGTTATGTTTGTTGTTTGGTCATGCTTTCCAAGTATCTAAGTATGTAAGTTTGCAAGTATCATAACTTCTAGTGGTAGCACTCTTGTAGTATAATATATGCACACAATCGCAGGAACGTTACCTTTGCAAACATATTAGGAGGAGTAATTTAATTCCCACAACAAATAGGCACACATACTGTCTCATTTCTATGCGATGTAGATGGGACCGGCGCCAAACAGACCAGTGGCAATCACAGGAGTCTTCTCAGCAGTCAGCACCACCGGGACATGTGCTTTCGTACAGCAGCGACACAGCTCTTGAGCAGCAGCAAGACACACGTGAAACAGACTCCAGCACATGCCGTTGTGAAGTAACGAAACCGTCAACAAGCAGCCCAATGGATCTGCAGTCATCGAGTAGTATGACAAAAGTTCCTGCTGCAAGAGTGACTTATGTTGTAATGGAAATAAAAGTGGCTAAATTTCTGAACTTGGTGCGTACCTTTAACTCGACGTCGTATACGATCTTGTCGGACACCTGTGACACGCACTTGGCTTTCACTGTCACATAACCATCCAGAATTTGTTCAACATCGTACACGTGCCGAAGCAGACGCTCCCCTTTCGTGTGGTTGACGCCACGAAAAAATTACCGACGATTACGTTACTTCCTAATGCGAAATTTGAGCGCAGCAAATAAGCTGTTTCACCTTTTCGATAGATTGAGGCAAAGAAATCGAGCAACACATGTATGCGCTATCACAGAATTTTTTTTTTATTTTTCACACGTATTCCTTTAACAAAGACTCCACTAACAGTTCTTGACAGTCATGAAGGAAGCTTTGTGGTCGGAGAAATAGGCTGATATATGTTCGACTTGGTACACCAATGCTTGATTCTCAAAGACGAGATCTATACAAGTGCCTCGCGAGGTTGTCACAGCCGTGGGACGCGTTACGAGCGAGAGGAACGGGATGTTCTCCCGCATTCTCCCACAACCCGAGACTCGCAGGAAGAGGGGGGAGGGGGGCGGCGTGTACACCCAGCGGCAAACGATGGGGGCAGAAGCACGCGCAGCAAGCGGACAACACGATAAAGGGAGGAGAGAAGAGATAGCAGCGACTGACTGATGCCGCTGACGCCGATAGTGACTCAACCCCTATCCGCCACACAAGAACAGGGGGGGGGGGGACCCTTTCGTCCTCTTTCTGCATGGCGGCGACGGTGTTCTATGCAGTCACGTTATCTTGAATCTCTAGCGGCGTCAGCGGCATCCAGCGGTATCAGTCGGTCGCTGCTAGCGCTGGGGGGATGAAAGGGGGGCGGAGCTGGTTACGAGGCCGACGACAACGCCGACGCGAAACCCAGGAACGGACGCCAAAGAGCTGCGCTCTAAAAAGCTGTTGGCGTCGGCAGCCTTCTTGAAACCGCTCTGCAGTCATTGCACCGGAGCGCCGTGAGCACAAGCAGCGAAAAAAAGCGCGGACAAAGCAACGTAAACAAAGTGGATAGTGCGCCACGGCGCTACCGCGCTGCTTGACGTTTCCACATTGGAGGCGCTGTCAGGTGGTGCTGCCTAAGGTGCCTCGATGCCAGCGCCGCCGTTCCGGGTGGTGCCATCCTTTGACCACCCCCACGCCCCCTCTTTCTCGCTGCGACGCCATTTTAAATCACGGCGGGCGGTCAGAGTGGTCGTAGTTGATCGGTGCTAACAGCTGAGCTTGCATTGTTCGAGGCACTCACTGGTAGTTCAACTTGTTTGACAGTGTTCGACTGCATGACTGACAAGCTTGTCAAGTCCACTGAGCCATCATGACGGGCTGTTGCGTGCCAATGTGCTCCGGGTCAACACGTAAAGGCCTGCGTTGTTTTCGCTTTCCGCGGGGCTCGGAGCGAATAAAGAAATGGGAAGCTCAAGTAAAGCGGGATCGGTGGAATGCAAGTGACAGCTCATATATCCGCGAGTTGAGTTGCAAAACAGTTAAGTCTTGTCGATCAGTATTTTGCAATTAAAGCAAACTCGTGCACGCCGCTGCTGCATGGGCAACGTATAGGTACGCGCATATATATACGCATGGGCGTGAGCGTGTTTTTCGTTTTGAACTTAGCTTTTCGACGCGAGTAGTGCCCTGATTATAGAGTCGGGCGAGGGTGATTTTTATTCGCGGAATATTTAACACTAGCAAAAAATCGTAACGTCGCACACCTGTTTTATATTTTCACAGGAAGCCCTGGCGTCTCTTTTGCAAATTCACATCGCTGTTGTTTAGACAGCAGAGTTACTTTTACGTTGAGTGAAAATAGACGAACCGAAAGTTATGTGCTCGTTATTTGGTACTGAAGGCACACACGGCTTCGTCTGGAGAGTGCGGCTGTTGTGCTGGTGCCACTCGAAGCCCTGCGGTTTTCTTTGAGATATCAGTGGAGAACTGCGGCTCTCATGTCAAAGTGCATAGAGGATTTTTTTTATTGGTATATAATTGCATCGTGCCATTCGAAAGCGACGTAGCCGATGTTATGATGGCGGGCATATTTGAACTACGCTGTTCGTAAGCAGACCTTAACGCTGCATGTTCATTCCCGATCGTGGTCACTATTCTGTGACGGAGCTACATACCTAAGCAGGATGTACTCATGTAAACGTGCAGCTAAGGCACATTATGGGTCAAATTTTTCCTGAGCTTTCTGGCTCGGCGTCCGTCGTAACCTGCGCGTTCTTTGGAAACGTGCGAGGTTCGGTAATACAGCGACATTTTTTATGAACATTTTCTGTTAAGAACCTTAAAGAACTGGTCAGTTTTTACAAGTATTTTTGTATGAGTCCAAACAAACGTGAATAACCACATTTGGTGTTTTATTTATTGTTTTAGATCCACTTTGAAGAGGACCAGTTTGAGAGAAATCGACAGGATGGACGCCGCCTGTTAAAGTCTACAGCTCTGCCAACGCTGTTCGACTTTAGACGTGAGTGATAATTGTAGTGGAGCGTATTATTTCCTCGATTTGCACTTATTTCAATAAGCATTGAGAGATGTCCTTTTTATTATTAATAATTCAACTCAACCTAAGCGAAGGAAACTCCCTATGAGACGGACTGCCGAATGTGGACCTGCTGGCGAGGAAGGCACCAACTCCTCCTCAACAGTTGCTACAGGCGCTGACCAAGAAGACTCCGCAGAACTGAGTCGAGATAGTACCTCTTCTTTCGAATAAAATGCAGTCGAGCATGAGAGCAATGAAGATATTTCCTCGCTTTCTGTATGTGAGCTACGAAAGGCTCTGCAAGATGCGAAAAAGAAAAACACTGATTTGCATGAAAACTTGTCGACATCAAAAAAGAAGTTGAAGACTGCTGCCAGAAAACAAAGCGGTTAGAAAAAGATCTCTCAGCACTGACCAAAATTCTGGATTTATTGAACGAGGACCAGAAGGCTGCTTTGAAGAGAAAGAGCCGGAGAGGTAGTGCTTGGAGTGCAGAAACCGTAAAGAAAGCACTGCAACTCAAATTTGCTTGTGGCTCTGCAGGCTACGACTTACTTTTAGAACAGGGCAATCCTCTTCCCTCACGAAGAACACTTTGCAGACGACTGCAGCACCTGTCATTTAAGCCCGGCGTTTTGATTGATATAGTAACTATGATGAAAGTAAAAGTGGCCGCAATGTCAAACATTGAAAAAGACTGCGTCATATTTCTCGATTAGAACAATGAACAACAGAATGAGAAGGAACAACTTGATTATCAAAGGACTCGCTGAAGAAGAACACGAAGGTTATGCAGAAACAGATAAAATAGTTAAGGACTTCTTTAGCGAACATCTTAAGATACAGTGTGGTGACATCGAACGTGCACATCGCCTTGGCCGGCCACGTTCTGATAAAGCTCGACCAATTATAGTTAAATTTATCAACTTTAAATCTAAACTCGAAGCATTTCAAAATGCGCATAAACTAAAACATCTCACGGAACCAAAAGTTTGGCTAGACGAAGACTTCTCCCCGAAGGTCCTACATGCACGGAAAAAGCTGCGCGACTTCGCCAAGGCCAATATCAGAGAAAACGAGCGTTATTCTGTAAGATTTGATAAGCTTCACATAAGAAATTTTGTTTACCGGTATGATTCGGCAACAGATAGCGTGAAAAAACTTTTTTCTAGGCACTCGCCCCCAGAGAATTGACAGTCTACCCCAAAGAAAGTCAGCGATAACAAAACCAAACCAATCTCCTTGGTCTTGGCAAACTTCCGCAGCATTCATAACAAAGTAGACGCACTCAAGGCTATAGCACACACCTGCTCAGCTGATATCATCGTGGGTACGGAAACGTGGCTAACCTAAGACGTTGCATCTCACGACATCGCGCTTCCACCATCGTTCGTTTTATTTAGAAAAGATAGGGCTGATTCTCGACGAGGAGGAAGAGTGCTCATTGCGATTAACAAAGACTTCCATGCATCTCTTACCCCTATCGACTCTCCCTTAGAAATAGTCTGGGTTTCTGCTCAACTTGGTCATAAGTTCTGCATTATTGGCGCCTGTTATAGGCCACCAAGTAGCCAACCTGAATTCATTGAACTGTTAAATGACGCTATCGAGCAGATCCTTGTTAGGCACCCGAATTGCCTCCTATTTTTAGCTGGCGACTTTAATTTTCCCGCGATTAACTGGACGACGCTAACTGTTGGCTCCGACAATAACCGACAGGAGAACATTAACTTTCTTCATTTACTTCAATATCACCAGCTCACCCAAATTGTTCACGAGCCCACTCGCGGTAAACACATCCTGGACCTCATCCTAACAACCCATCCTGAGCTCTCAGACATTCACGTCTTGGAAAAAATAAGTGACCACAAAGTTGTGCACTGTTCTCTTCTACTCCCACGGACCGACAAAACAAAAAACACGAAGCTTATCTACAACTACGCACGTGCGCATGTTGAAAAAATGAACCTGTTGCTGGAAACTTTCACAAATAGCTTTCAGACCAATTTTCATAACCGTACGCCTAACGAAAATTGGAAGTTGTTTCGTGACAAACTCAAAGAAATTGAAGATTCCTGCGTGCCAAAACTAACGATAAGTACGCGCACCAACTATCCTTGGTTCACCACAGACGTCAACATGGCACTAAATAGGAAAAAAAGAGCATTTAGTAAAGCGGTTCGATCAAATGAAGCTACAGACTGGGAAAACTATAAAAACATTTCCAAAATAGCTGAAAAACAAATTTCTGAAGCCAAGAACAAATATTTTAATTTTACGCTTCCTTGTTTGATGAAAACTAACCCTAAGAAATTCTGGAACACTGTTAATCCTAAAACCGCTGGTACCGTTCCTGTTCTTTTGGACGCCCACGGCAGCACTCTGCCTATCGAACAGTGTGCAGAACAATTCAATAGCCACTTCTCACACGTTTTTACGAACGAATTGCCCATTTACAATCCACTGTTGCTTCCCGAGGCCGGTATACAGATTCCGTTTTTCACCCATTCACATATCTGCGCTTGGCGTGGCTCGTGCAATTGAACGCCTACCTCACCACACTAGCCCAGGACCCGGTGGTATCAACGCGAAACTCCTAAAGATTACCTGCCAACACACAGCTTTCCTGCTATCGCTCATTTTTCAGCAGTCACTCGATACGACATGTGTGCCAGAAGATTGGAGATCCGCTTATGTAATGCCGGTATTTAAATCTGGTGACAGATCCGTTCCTAATAATTACAGGCCAATTTCACTAACATCGATATGTTGCAAGGTGCTCGAACACATATTATACACTAACATTATGGCTCATATTAACCAGAACAACTTGCTTCATAACAACCAACATGGCTTCCGCAAACATTTATCGTGTCAGACGCAGTTATTTGAGTTAATAACGGACCTTCATCAAGCAATCGACTCTTCCTTCTACATTGACTCCATCTTTATTGATTTATCTAAAGCCTTTGAGCGCGTGCCTCATAACCGCTTGATGATAAAGATACGCAACCTGCAGCTGGACCAACGTACTACGCAGTGGAACAACGCATTTCTAACAAACCGCTTTCAGTCAGTTAAGTTAGGAAGCTTCTTATCAAGAGGTACAGGCGTTGCTTCAGGGGTACCCCAGGGTTCGGTGCTGGGTCCACTGCTTTTCTTAATATATATTAATGACATCACGTCGAACATAACATCATCAATACGGCTATTTGCAGACGACTGCGTAATTTACCGAGCAATATCAAGCCCTTGCGACATCATTGCTCTCCAGACTGACCTTGATGAACTAACTCACTGGTGCTCCAGGTGGCATATGGTTGTTAACGCAGACAAAACTAAACATGTCAACTTTACTTCCGCTGCTAACACAAGTCCTAATGCCTACACTGTTAATAATACTACCATAGAAACTGCAGCGTCGGTAAAATACCTCGGCGTAAATCTTACCTCTAATTTATCCTGGAGCACTCATATAGAACTGATTACTACCAAAGCCTTAAAAAAACTTGGTCTTCTGAAACACCGACTACACCAAGCCAACCAGGATACAAAACTTCGCGCATTCAACATGCTAATCAGGCCTGTGATAGAATACGCCTCAGTGATCTGGAACCCTCATTATACCTATTTTATTAACATGTTAGAATCTATACAAAACAAGGCTGCACGATTCATCCTTTCCCGTTACTCTCGATATCAAATTGTAACATCACTGAAAATATCGCTCAATCTCCCGCCTCTGGTCATGCGCAGAAAATTCAGCCGATTATCCTTTTTCCACACTCTCTACCACAATAACACACCATTTGCAAGTTCACATCTTCTCCCGGCGCCGCACACATCGGCTGGTGTAGATCACACTGTAAAAAAAATTTCTTCAGTTTACGGTCAAAGCTGTAGGTAAAACGTTGCCGGACACTTTTCCGTCAAATGAAAAACGGTGTTTCCGTAAAACGGACAGGCCGTAAAAATTATTTCCGTTAAATGGAAAACGGTGTTTCCGTAAAACGGACAGGCCGTAAAATTATTTCCGTTAAATGGAAAACGGTGAGCTCCGTAGTTGTGATAACAGAATCGACCGTATTTTGCAAATAAGAAAAACGGTGAGTTCCGTAAAACGGAAATGCTGTAAATTGAGCCCCGTACTTGTGATTATAGTACATGACCGTACTTCGGTAATGAAGAAACGGGGACTTGAATGCTCGTGTTCTTGAGCCAAATTGTTTCGTTCATTGGAATAAGTTATTTTGGGCAATGAACCACCCAAGTTGTACATTAGAACGTGGATAACTTGCAACATCATTTAAGATATAGCTGGAAATGGGGCAGAAATCATAGCACACAGGAAATACACCAGACAGAACGTGCTGTGTTTGCATGTTTCCTCCTAGTGTAATTGTTTTCTACACCGCTTATTCTTCGTGTCAGTGTTGTCATGTTGCACTTGGGTTCTACACCCAACATGTACACAGCATACATACAGATTTGTGTTCGAGAAACAACAAGCCACTTGAATCTGAAAAAACCTGTGTTTATTCTGCTTTACTGAAAAAAGCAGTGTATGAGAACGGGCTAGTTGGTATTCCATGCTGAAGTGACCATCGCAAGAGTGAACGCAGGACACTAAAAAGGTGACAAGAACAGGTGCGAACTTCCAATTGGTGTTTATTACGAAAATGCATGTATATATACTCTTGTGAACTTGATCATAATCAGTTACAAGAGCGCACTAAGGCCGCCCCAAGGCCTAAGGCGGCCTCCCACATACAGACCCCAGGTATGCAAATTCTTTAATGTCAACGCTAGGGATAGTTGCGTTATGCGATATCTGCCCCCTCAATGATGGGCCTAGTGCTTTCTTGTGCGTTGCTTGCTATTATTTGGTTTTTCAGAGTGCATGACATTTGCATTGGGAGTTGTGGATTCCAAGGAAACCCTGTCTCCCTTTTGTACTTTTGTATTATGTTCCTGTAGTCTCATATTTAGGCACCTTCCCGTTTGTCCCACGTAACGCTGCCCACAGAAAAGAGGTGTGCTATTCACTACTCCCCCTGAGCATTTCGACGAAACCTTTTCTGTGAGCAATGTTGCATGAAATTGATTGTCTGCTGACAGGGCTGGTTTTGGCACATAACTGAGATAACTTGATGGGTGCGGGAAAAACGACAGAAACTCCCGCCCTTTGGCCTATTTTCTTTAGTTTATGCAAGATAGCGTAATGTATGGGATGACTGCTAGATTCCTGTGAACAGTATCACATAGGTGTAACTAAAGAAAATAGGCCAAAGGACTGCAGTCTTGGTCATTTCTTCCGGGCCCCGCAAGCTATCCAAGTTATGCACCAAAACCAGCCCTGTCAGCAGACAATCAAAATCATGCAACATTGTGCACAGAAAGGGTTTCATCAAATGCTCAAGAGGAATAGTGTATAGCATACCTCCTTCCTGCAGGCAGCGTTACGTGGGACAAATGGGAAGTTCCCTAAACTTGAGACTACAGGAACATAATCGGAAAGTACAAAACGGGAACGGAGGTTTCCTTGGAGTCCATTGCTGCCAATGCAAATGTCATCGACTGTTTGAAAAAACAGAAATAATAGCAAGCAATGTGAAAGAAAACACTAGACTCATCATTGAGGCAGCGGCTATTGCAGAATGCAACAGCGTTAACAAGCCATCCCAATAGCACTGACTGGTAAAGAATCTGAATATCTGGGGTCTGTATGCGGGAAGCCGCCTTAGGCCTTGGTGCGCTTGTTTATTTGTGATGACCATGTTGACTTGCACGATTGTAACAGATTATGATCAAGTGTGCAAGAGTACATATACATACCTTTTTGTAATGAACACCAGTTGGAAGTTTACGCCTGTCCTTGTCGCCTTTTTAGTGTCCCGTGTCCAGTTTTGCGCAAGTCCTTTCTGCATAGACACTAGAAATTGGCTGACTAGAGGAAGGATTGGCTGAGACTTGGAATGACTGGCTGCTTGCAGAGGCCTTCGGCTTTGCCTGAAAAGTAAGAAACACCAATCAATTAAGGCTGTTCAATTATTTACCATCATCATCACTACTGTTACTCAGATAAACAATGATTTCGTATTCACAACTGTCACTACAAGTGCTCTTGTCAAAAGAAATGGTTCAGACTCAGCCATGTTGGTATATATTCATTCGTAGCCTTATAGCATAAAAAGCTTCAGATAGAAAGGACCCAAGTCAATTGATGGTTTGCTTGGAACAGTCAAAGATGTCACGTGCACATTATGACATTCGGAGATTACATCTCCCATATTTAGGTAGAGCTGCCATGGCCACATACTGCAGACCATAGTTTTCAACTTTCACTGCTCCATTGAACATCCTTGCAGATTTTACTGTTTCCCAAAACAATTAAGCACTCTTGAAACAAGCGCAAACCATGCATGTTGTTTACTTCCGACGCAGAACAAGCAAGCCAAAGATATTGTCCAGCTGACAGGCTGGTAGAATAGCGACAATACAAAAAAACCATGCTTGCACCACAACTGTGTCACAACAGCTGTCAGCCCCTTTCGGATATGGTTTGTTGTGTCACGGAAGAAGTATCAATGTGTAATATTCTTTTTACTCAAGCAGTGAAAATTGAAAGTTACGGTCGTGAAAGTATCAACATACCATTCCCATCTTCATAAAAAGTTATAATATTGCACTGTGTTCACCAAAAAAATTGCCCTTTTTGTAAAGAAGCCTGCAATTATACCTGGACCCCATACATGGCTCTGGCAGGCAGTACTGTTTATTCTGTCGGTTTCTTGACTAATGCAACATAATTTTCTAGATTGCATTGCTTCATGCAAATGCGCTTAATTCGGGAAATTTCTGAAATGAATCAAGCCTCTCCTAAAAAATTTTAAAGTAGAGTAATTCATTAACATGCCTAAACATGAGCACTTCCCATAGATTTTGAGAGCCAATGAGGAATGAGCTATTTGCTCAAATTTCTGCGACTCATGGGAACAGGATGGCCAAATTCCGTGCTGTTAGTAAATGCAAAGAAAAAAAAACTTTGGTCAATTTGTGCAATGTTTCGTTCCAAAATTTTTCTTCTTTATACCGTAGTGGGGATACTCTGTGGTAATTAGTTGAAATTATTGCTATTGGCCTACAGTCTGGTACAAAATATTTTTAAACCCGCAGCAACAACACTATTTCCTTCGGATCTATCCAAAATGCAGATTCGGTAAAATCCAGGAAAAATGCTTCTAACTAAACAGTTCATTCTATATTGTTTTTTGCAGAGACACCTTTTTTTTTTCTTGGAAAACTAAGGTTAATTTCATTGTCGCCAGGCTCGGGCAGCAAAATAAACTTTTAAATCAAAATTAAAAGTGATCGCCAGGCATGTCCAGTTGAATTTATCTGAACATGCCCTACTGTCTGCAGTACACATGTTGCCACTTTAAAGGCCTGCAAGAAGGCACCAGTTATATTTTCTAGGGCAAGAAGGCAATGAAGTATGTTACTTAAGGCAGTCACAGGAGTCCTGGATCAGTAGAAGAAAATTTAAAGACTATAAATTGTTTAGAAGACTTAAGTGACACATTACTGAGTCACCGTCTATAGCTTACCATTAGTCTTAAAAGTACCATCATTGCATTGTGATAAAACTAACCTAAGAGACTGAAACCTGGCATGATAAAAATGGAGCTTGAGAATGAAGGTTTGCTCAACAAGCAACGGAACGACAAAAAAATGATATGCATGATAAATTTTAAAAAGCCGCTGTTGAGGGCGGTAGAGAACTAGGCACCATGAAGAAATTTGTAAATATGCAAGCATAGGATGGAGTCAGTTGGCGCAAGCCATATATATTTACAGATTACTAGGAAAGGCCTTCATCCCGCAGTGGACATAATGTATGTGAGAGCGTATGTATGTCTGCGCCCCTTCGATTATGCAGTCCCAGACTGTCCACAAACCACCTGCGGCTTCTGGTCTCGCTAGCATTGACAGAAGGGCGCATCACAGTCATGTGATCCCGCTGCCTGGGACTGTCCGAGGTTTTGTTTGAAAGCACCGCGATTGGAGGTCGCTCTCCTGGCTGCTGTTGTCCGCTATTAGCTACTTAAATTATGGGGTTTTACGCGCCAAATCCACTTGCTGATTACGAGGCAAGCCGTAGTGGAGGACTCTGGAAATTTCGACCACCTGGGGTTCGTTAACGTGCACCTAGATCTAAGTACATGGGTGTTTTCATATTTTGCCCCCATTGATATGTGGCCACCGTGGACAGGATTCAATCCCCTGACCTCATGCTTTTAGCTACTTGTAGATTGCGCCCTACCCAGCAAATTCAGTAGCGTGGTCATCAAAATAATGCAGTCTCAGAGGCCATGTCGCCGGCACAACCATAAAGCTTGCATAACGGAATCGCAGCCTGAGCACATTGAACATGTTAACAAAGCTCAGTTTACATCGTGCTCTCGTTCTTCGGGCCCCTTAACCGCTGTATTTAAGCCAGCTCATTCATTTCCTGTAAAATTTAAGCGTCATTGCCACACAAAAATAAGCAAAAGCACGGTTGTGCCAGATCACTGTTCACCCACAAAGCACAGGCCGATATCCTCAAAGCTCGTGAAACCGTCTACTAAAGGCCTGACGTGTGTCTAGGACAAAGCGCGTCTACACTGTCTACTAATCCTGCACATCCAAAAGCGAAATTTCGAATTTGGGTAACAGAAGGGATCAGCACACATGACAACAGCAATCGGTGAAGCTCTGATTATACAGGTTGTCCCACATAACTTGAGCCAAACAATAAAAATATGCAAGTGTTACGTAGCTCGACAGAACCAAGGTAATGTTGTTTGCCGTCGCTTGGAGATACTCGGATATTTTTTCATTCCACCAAAATACATATTTCAACTTCGTTAATTAATCAACTTTTCAAATATTATAACTAGATTAGAAGTGTCCATGAGAAAATTGTAGAGCAACATGAAAAGCTCCCCATACAGCTTTGTGTTGTTCGAGACATGCTGCGTAGAAGTGTTTTTTCGAGAAAGAAGCTCGCGAATACACGCAAAGTGCTGCGAATGGAGTCACGCAACAATTTAGTGTGTATTTGCAGGCTTCTTTCACGCTAGGAAAAACACTTTTATGTAGCATGTATTAATCATAATATTTGAGAATTTGATTAATTACCGAATACTAATTATTTAATCTGGCAAAATGAAAAACAAAATGAGTATTTCGAAGCGAGGGCAAACAACATTACCTTGGTTCTGTCCAGTTATGTGGCATTTGCATATTTTTAATGTTTGGCTCAAGTTACGTGAAACACCCTGTATGCCATGCCAGCTTGCCATGCCATGCCATGCCATGCCATGCTATGCCATGCCATGCCAGCATTAAATATCTACATGCAATATGATACGTTTCCTCGTCCACCAGTTTCACTCATCTGAAAAGCGAAATCTACCTGTTTACTATGCATATAGCAATGAGCATGACAGATTTCACGAAACACATCAAGAAAAGCAAGCATTTGCGCCTGATCACTGTGCTTTGTCTTAAAAAACACAAGGACTAAGGTTGCAGCAATTAGACCACTCATGAAAACCTCGCATTATGGCACACGAAGCATCGATTTAACGGAAGCGATAGCTGAGTGCATGATATTTGCTGTCTGGAATGCGCAAAGTACACATAAACACACAGCCTCTTTTAAAACATGGCGTCAAGTCCGCGTGCATCTTTTTAAGACAGCCGCCGTCTGCTAGCTACTTGCATATGTCAGAACAAATATCTGCTGACAGCTCTGAGAGTCTGCAGAGTCTGTGACTTCTGGTAAAACGAATGCGATACTGGGTGCTCTCGGACTGATGGATGGGGCGTCCGAAGCTGATTGAGAAAATCGAATGCGGGACAGCAGTGCTAAGCAGTCCAGGACTGTCAAGGACTGATAATCGAAGAGGCCCACTAATGCTTTGTGTTCCTATCCTATGTAATCTCTTCATACTGGTCAGCTCAAGCTGCATGGCAAAGAAGCCCCTAGTTAGTGCTCTGAAGACAAGCCTCTTGCCCAAACATTGACTATAGAGACAACCATCGTTCGGCAACTGTTGATCTGTTCATAGAAGTGAGAATTCCGCGACAAACTTTCCAATGAAGTAAGCAATATGATGATGAACTTGTTTCATAAAACTTCATAAGTACATCTGACCTTTGACTCACTTTTGCATGTAAGTAAATATTATGAAATTGTCGCTGTGAACAGTTGTCCCCGACTGCTGTACACTTGTGATAAAAAATTAACCGTATTTGAAAGTTTGTATAATTAGCCAGGAGAGCCGCACTTGCTGTATGGCTCATCATCTAATTTGGAAAAAAATTCAGCAGTGAGCAGCAATTGTATCACTAATGACCTTGAACATCTTTTATAATTATTAATTTGTAAACACCTGTTGTCGAACAGCCCACTTACTGAAGTTTTGAACACATTGTACACAATTATAGCACGTACTACACAAAATAAGATCTGTAATAGACCTCACCAAATACAATATTAGTGTGGCGGCAGGTCAAATGGCTCCTCAGCAATGCTTGCGTCCTTCCTGGGAGAACAAAAGACGACATTAGGCTTACACTGGCAGCACCAAACAACATAATTTAAGTTGCAAACAAGTGCCCCAGAACATAGGAAGTTCTAATTAGATATGGTCAACCTGCTTAACCATGTCACAGACATTGAATGACAGAATGTACATTTATAGAGCCTCAACTCTATGAAATACATGCTAATACAAACATGCTAGTACAGAATCAAATTGGATGCATGAAAATTCTCAGTAGACTTTTATTTCCTAGCAACCACAAGTTGCTCTTTGTGAAGTGCAACAGGTGAGTGTCTAACCTACACTAAGAAGGTGGAAAATTCGGGATCCTTTCTGGTGAATAACTAACCATATCTCTACCGGCACCCAGCAATACAAAGGTGAATTGTTAGCATTATATTGATTAAAGAAATAGTTCAGTGCTACCAAGCAAGTACAATAAATAAATTATTTCGAATTCATCTTCATGTCAGGCTAATCAAGTTAATTTTCTTTGGTTCACATGAGAGAATGGTTCGAAAAAAATATTGGAATCTGTCAACAATGTTGAAGCAATTTTATGACGGCCTGCAGATAGCAGTTGTTGAAATAGGACCTGGGGCAGGGGGAGAAAAGACAAAGAAGTGTGATAAAACAAAATGGGGCCTGTGCTGTGCAGCTACTAAATGCAGTTTTATTAAAGTATGATGTGCAAAACAGCATATGTAAGAGATGCGAGACCCTCAGCTGGTATTTTGCAATGTTGTTACGGGAAATTGTTTCAAGGAGCATGACTCCTTAACCGTTCTAGGGTCAATGACGTAAATATACCGCACCGCGAAGTACAAAAATGGTCAATGCCGTATATTTACGCCGCTGTCTGTAGGTTTAAAAAGCACGACAATTTCCTAACCTTTTCTTTTCTGTCATGTGCTGCCACTATGTGGAAATACAGGGAATTTCTCTTGCACGCCTCACTCTCTCAGTTTTCGTTGCATGGTTTGTTTTAGCGCTAGTTTGCTCCTGCGCGTCTATGTACTACCGCTTGCGCATTGGCGTGCGTGCGGGCAGGTGGCGGTTTGGGTTTTGTTTTCGCGGGCGGTTTTGGCTTCTTGCGCTTGAAAAACTGATGGCTATCTCGTTACTAATCGCTCAAAAGGCTACTGCTTGTTTCTCGCTCATTTAGTGCTCGCAGGGGTGCGCATAGGAAGGATGCTGCTGTGCATGAGCTTCTGTTGCTCCTTTTCTTTTTTTTGAGATTCGCGAAAACTAATTGCATCTGGCTGGCGATAAGATGAAGATTAGCGGAAGTTTGTACACGTTTTGCTTTTTTGATGGGCACACAACCGCACAGTTTTCTTGAGTGCGTGCACCTACACAGTTCGATTATGCTATGGATGTACTATCATAAGCAATATGAAAGGGAACACAGGAACGTGTGGCAAACAGACTCGGAGCGATACCCGGATGGCGCTGTGAAAAACGAAGGGGGAAAGGAGAGCGCTCTTCCACTAACTGTTGGCACTCCCACCACGCTAGTATTTCTACAAAGGAGCAGCTTACGTCATGGATCGTCCAACAGCCGATAAGACGGTGAGATCGTTGCCAGTGACTTACACCTATTCACTTTCTTTTCTTTCATTCTCTTTTTTTCTTCGTGCAACCGCTTGATAGTACTCTGAGAAAAAGTTTGCCCTGTATTTCAAACCGATTCTTTATTTGAATAGACGCAGTCAGTTGTCAGTGGCACCTCGAACAGCGGCGACGCTCGAACCAATGACGACAGAGGAATAGAATACAGAAAAATGTTTTAAAAAGAACATTGACAAACTGCCTCTCGCGCGACTTTGTTGCACGAAGTTCGTTCAGAAAAATTCACGTCGCACACTGCAGTGGCCCACGCAGAGCAGTCAACTCTGAATTTGTAACCTCAAGATGCCTCGAGAGCCTTTTAAAGAACGGGAAAACATAATAGAAATGTCTAAAAGAGGTTATACACAGCGCAATATTGCTCTCGTGACAAGCCGCCCATTGAAAACGGTCAACCGGATTATCCAGGCTTACCGAGACGAAGGACGCATAAACGATGCGCCGCACCGCACACGACCTCGATCGACAACGAACGACCAAGACCTTTGCATCGTGGCTGCCGTCAGCGACAAACCATTTCAAAGTGCAAAGGACGTTCGAGGCGCTCTTGGCTTGAACAACTTGAGCGACAGCATGGTACGATGAAGGCTTAGAGAAGCAGGACTGCGAAGTCGCATCGCCGCACAGGAACCTCTGCTCACCGAAACCAACAAAGCGGCTCGCCTGAGGTTCGCTACTGAACACCGCAGCTGGAGCGAGAGTGGGTAGAAGTATGTAGTTTTCTCTGATGAGTCCACGTTCTCGAGCCACTGGGACCAACGAAAGAGAGTGTGGTGGACCGCAAACACACGCTTTAGTCCGCAGAATATCCAGGAGGTGGCCGTCAGTGGACGCGTGTCTGTGAACATCTGGGGGGCGATTTCCCACGCAGGCCTAGGCCCACTGGCGAGAATTGATGGGAGGTTCACCAGTGCTGCGTATTGCACTCTGCTCGAGCACCAGATGATCCCTTATGTGTTGAACAGGCCGCACCCAGATGGGTGTTATTTTTTCCAGCAGGACTTGTCTCCCATTCACACATCGAAGGACGTGGCGCGCCTTTTGGAAGAGCGAGGGGTAATGCAACTTCAGTGGTGTGCGAAGGGTGCCGACATGAACATTATAGAGCATGTTTGGGGCCGTATGAAAGTGAACCTTTCGAAGAGCTCACTACAATTGGCAAACTCCGACCAACTATGGGAAGCAATAGAACATGAGTGGAAGCGCCTTCAGCATGATACCGCATTCATCGAGGCTCTCTACGCGTCTTTGCCTCAAAGAATGGAGGCCATCGTTCAAGTCGATGGTGGCATGACGCATTATTAGGCCACCAACGAACAAAACAAAGGACGAGGATAAGCTGCAATAACGCTATTGCCTTATTTCATTTGCTTCAATATCTTTTTGATATTCGGCAAGTGCCAATAAACTAACTTGGAACGCACCCTTAAAGACCATATTTTCCCGGTTTAGAAGACTTACCATAAATCAATATCGAAGTCTGGAACAGTGCTATCTTTTGTAACGATTCGACGCAAAAGGTTACCAGTGACGCAATATCGAACAGTGTTCTGGCGATGCGAAATTCCGCACTTTGCAGACACATGGCGGGAGTGCGAACAGCTGTTAGAACAGCGTCCCCCTTTCCACTTTGTTTCCGATGGTGGCCGCTGCGTATCACCCATACAGCTGGGTCTGAGGGTGTTTTCTACGCGTTCCTGTGTTCCTTTTCATATTGCTCATAATAGTACATATTAGTGTAAGAGCAGGAACATTTGAGTCTTGCAAGGTATTCTCGTGTGCACATTTTCAAAGCTTTGAACTATAACAATGTATCAAATTTTTTACTGTTATAGGTTTATTTCCTTTTTTATTATTGTTATTCATGAATACAGAGTACATAAGTACCATTACGGTCAATTTTTACCATACAGAGTACATAAGTACCATTACGGGAAATTATGGTCAATTTTTTTTCGAAATAGGTCTCTAAGAATTGGAATCTGCAATAAAAAAAATCGAACCTGGGCAATCGAATATGGTGAAAAAGATCGACCCTCAAAGGGTTAATTATATTCATGTAATCTTTAGAAACGGATGGCATAAAGGACATACTTGTTGACAGTTTCATAGCGAGTCATGAACACGATGCACGCGGGAGTCAAATAAGCATCTTTAAAACATGCTCTAGAAACTTGCAAAAAGCAAGTTGAAAGCAAGTTTCTATAACCTCTCACAACACCGAGCTTCACCTACAAGTGTTGTAACATTTCCTTGCAACGTGCAGCACTGTTTGTACAGACATAGTTTGAATCACTGTGTCACAAGCTCTGGAAACAAAAGTGCATAAGTGCTAAACAAGCACATATGATGCCCTACTCCTACTGCACAGACACATTTATCTACACCAACACATGTAGATGGATTATGTCATCCATTTGGTAGCTTCTGATCATGTTCCAAAGCATGGATCTCATAACTGCAAATTCTATAAGAATGTGACACCAACTGATTACTTGGGGACAACACGAAAATACGGGAGCAGGCCAAACAACACGAGCGCAGGCTAAGACTTTTGGTTAATTACACACACACACACACACACACACACACACACACACACACACACACACACACACACACACACACACACACACACGCACGCACACTCACACAAATAAATATTAGGCCTATTTGTCCTGCCTAGTTGCAGCTGCAGGACAGCGGGATGTTGTACACAACCACACACTTGAACTGCTGCATGTGCCTCTTGCTACACTTTGTGTCAAGGCCTGGTCTGATTCACCTTTTTGAACCCAGATTGCTTGACGTGACAAATAAACGTTCTAGCTCTCCCAACAGTCTTTTTGAGACTATGGCTGACCTTCTGAATGTGATCTAACAGTGGTCACACTACTGTAGGCCAATGTTAGACCTGGGTATAGAAGTTCTCCTCGACTTGTTGAGGATGCTATTTCATGCTTCTGTGACAGAGCTTCACAGCCGAACAGTGCGCTGATGTGAAAGGCAGAATTCCCTCCTCAAAAGATGGGGCATAGATGCAGCGCACATGACACTCACCAAAGAAAACAATGAGGTCAAGAAATGGAAGATCACTGTCTAGTGGTAGTTTTCCAGTAGAACACGTTGTGAGGCTACTTGGTGCAGAGCTTTCAGAAGATGAAGCGCCAACAGAGACAACACAGTAAGAAAGAACAAAGACAGGACAAGGCGCTACTTGCAACTGTTTATTGAGGTCAAAAGCAGCTGAATATGTAGCCATCGGGAGAAGGGGAAGAAAAAACAGAAGCATTGCTTGTGTGAAGGCACACGCGCGAGAACACAGAAGATGAAGGGAATCATAAGATTAGCCAAAATCTAAAACTTATCTGAAAACATGCATTCACTTGTGTAAATATTCAGACACAGGCATGCTGACACAGGCATCCCCTCTATTCTTAACCTGGTTGGCCTCCAACAGTTCATGTGCCACAGTGTATTTGCTTTTAAGCACGATCGTTGTATCATGAAGCCTTGCTTCACATACTTGCTTATTCTCATTCTTGCAGGCCTTGCAATGAAGTGGCAAGTTTGAGCCATAACTATTTTTCAGCGAAAGCTTGTGCTCCCACAGGTGTTCACTAATACATCAGCCAGTTTGCCCGATATACTCTTTCCCACACTTCCACGGTATACGACCGCTTCTTCACAGTTCACAAAAAGATTTGTATGTTTAATAGAACACTCTACTTTCAGAGTCATGAGATCCAATCAGGCGGCACAAAGTAGCAAGCTTTCGGGGCGCAGCAAAAACCACAGGAATTTTATATATTGCGGCGACGTGTTTAAGATTACGCGCCACTTCGTGAGAATACGGTATCGCCACTGGATACGGCAGAAATTCTTTGTGGGCACGAGGTCGGTATACCGACCCTGCAATTAATTGTTGCAGTATAAGTTTATGCACTCCAAGACTGTTAAACGTGCGATTGCCACTATGTGCCTTGAATTTACCCTTAAAGAATTGTGCTGTCATAAGGCACACAAAACCTTCGACGAACAGATTTTGAAGTTGAAGAAAGCTGGCTTTCCTTGTTTGGTATTGAGTAAAGTTTCGGAGGCGTTGTTGAAGAAGGTGCATAAAGAAAGAAACTGAAGCAGTGAAGAAGGTCAAACATTGGAAAAGAAAGCTAAACCAGTGGTGATATCGTAATCTCACAAAGCAGCGCATAATATTACACATGTCATCGTGCAATACAGAATTCCTGTGGTTTCTTCCGAGCCCCAAAAACTTGCTACTTTGTGCCGTCTGATTGGATATGATGACTAAGAAAGTAGAGTGTTCTAATAAACACACAAAACCTTTTGTGAAGTACGGAGAAGGGGTCGTATACTGCATACCGCTGAAGTGTGGGAAGGAGTAAACCGGACAAACTGGCCGACGTATTAATGAACGCCTGCAGGAGCACAAGCTTTCACTCAAAAATGGTTATGGCTCAAACTTGCTGCTTCATTGCAAGGCATGTGAGAATGAGAATAAGCAAGCACGTGAAGCAAGGCTTCCTGATACAACAATCATGTTTAAAAGCAAAGACACTGTGGCATGTGAACTTTTGGAGGCCAACCAGACTAAGAAAAGAGGGGACACCTGTGTCGACACCCCGTCTCCGACTATTTACAGAAATGAACGCATGTTTTTAGATAAGTTTTAGATTTTGGTTAATCTTATGATTCCCTTCATATGCCTCTTCCATATTTTTGCACATGTGCATTCACGTAATCAGTGCTTCTTTTTTTTTCTTCCCCCTCTCCCCATGGCTATATATTCAGTGCTTTTGACCTCAATAAACAGTTGCAAGTAGCACCTTGTCCTGTCTTTGTTCTTTCTGACTGTGCTGTCTCTGTTGGCACTTCATCCATTGAAATGTAGTTTTCTTCCTTCCATAAGCTCATCTAGCACTGTAGAGAAGACAGAAAACAAATCACTCAACCCATTTAGTAGGCTTACTTCACGTCATATAGGGTAGAAAGTTTCCAATGAAGCAGAATACCTTTACTACGCTGGTTCTTACAGCAGCTAGTGTTTTACGACTAGCTGACAGTGTTCTCGGCAGTGAAAAGTCGCAATTAAAGTGATTGAGCAACTTTTTAATGTTTCCTACAAAGTACCACGCATGTTCAAGTGAGCAAAACTACTACTGAAAGGCAAGCTCCACTATCTGGGCCTGAAGATTTTCTGTGGTGAGCATAGAGCTGGAGCTATTCCCTGCACTCAAAGGTGTTTCTACCTTTTCTATTGGTGCACCTGAACACTGAAGCATGTTGTTGCTGCAGGAACACCGGAGAGCACATTTAACACTTCGTACCACCCCGACGTGGAGGGGAGCCTCCATAACCAAGTACGTTTGCTTTCAACAGTGCGTTCGCACTGCCTTTTAGCATGCATTGCCAAGAAGCATTTAATGGAGTTGAATGTAGCTGACGTCTCAGGTCAGACAACTTCGAGAAAGCCAAGGCCTATGACTGTTATGCAATTTGTACACAAAGGCAACCATCAATTCAAGCAAATTACTCAGAGAGTTCAAACTACCTTTTTATTTTCAGTGCCAAGCAATCTGGGCACGTTCAAAATGCTAACCGGACCAGGGCAACACGTGAAGTTTACATCAAAAAGTATGTGCTGGAGTTCATAGGTACTAGGGTTGGTGCTGTTTACAATATGCCACTGTCCTGCAGCCGCAATCATGTAGGACAAACCGGCCGACGACTCAAGGATTATCTTACAAACATGCACAGACCCTTGACACAACATGGGGGAGCAACATAGCTATTGATGCCGCTTTGTGCAGTTGTACACCAAATTTTTAGCAGTGAAGTATCTTCACGACACATTTTCATAGCAGACATAACTTTCAGAATAGCTCCCACTATGCTAGCGTGTCATCACTTAACCTGCTTGGCAAATTGAAGTATTCAGATCAACCTGCCGGAGCATTCTGAATTGGGCTGCTTGTTGGTGCATGTTTAGAAGGGAACCGAACAGGGCTACAGACGGGACAAAGGGAATACATTGCTGTGTACAACGCTGTCACTCCGTACTGGCAGTAGCACTGTTCGTTCCCTTTTAAATATTCATATCTTTTGGTCGCCTGACCACACAACGTAGCTGCGAGCTCAGGCTATAATTTTACATTGTTATGTTGCCTTCCAATGTTGCACTTAATTACATCATCGCATACTCACCTGTTATAGTTAGCTCAACACTAGCTCACAGTGAGCTTATTCGTGGCTAATCTTAGTTACCATGGAGCCATGACAGTGCTAACGATCAGTGTGCAGTGTTGTTGCATACTCATTAAGCCAACACTAGACAAACAGTTATTTTATTGGTGCGTGTTTTATCTGTTGCCTCAAGTCTTGAACTCTGGCACTATAAGTGTTTTTTAAACACCACTTATATGTGCAACCAAGTCAGGTGTGAAACAATATCCCTTTCAAGTTGACGTGCTCATACTGAACCAATTTGTTGCCACAGGAAAACAAATCATCAATTATTCTTTGAATGCACTTGCAAAAATTACTCTACTTGCATAGGCCTCGTCATTCCACCAACATTTGCAATCACTGTCTAATAAGACTGCATATGCAAGACAGATATACAATAGAATGGCACAGCTTACCAGAACAAAGAACACCACTACACAGACTGCTGTGGCACACTTTCTCAGGCCCGCTGGCTGAGAAATTGTGCACAAACCGGCACACAGCCATCCTTGACAGGTGCAATAGCTGCAATTGAAGCAAATAATATCAGGTATTTTCAGACCGGTTGTCCACAGTAAAGCAAAAATATTTTCATATACAAATACTCTTGTACATAAGCTTGTCACCGAATTACCGATTGCTGTGGTATCGCTTGGTGTCTTCAATTGTATCGTTCAACTCATTTAAAGAAAAGACTTCATGAAGCACCTTCTATTCGGCAAAACAGCAGACATTTTGCTCTACATAACTCACAACATGTATTAGAATAATTATTGTATTGATGCCTGTATGCTGAAAATTAGTCTACGCAATTAGAGACAGTCAGTATTAGAACCATCCTTTAACATCAGTGTTGACACATCTTTTGATTTTTTTATACCAGTTTGGAAAATTTGTAACTTTGGATGTCCATTACACACTTTTGGGCACCCCTATTCTGTGTCAAGGTTACGTTAAAAATTACTTATCACATGCACTTGCTTTACAATTACGGCCGCAGATGGGCAAAATTTACGTGGCAATCCACTCCCAGATTACGTTAAATGCTGACGTATTGCGTCAGAACGTTGATAGTCAGCCTGGTAGCTGTATGAAGTAAAAACAAAACAAAAATTCGCGAAACATCTGATGCCGATTACCAGCTAGCAAAATAATCAATTTCTTCTCCAGCGACCCTTAATGGGTATCACGCGGACACTTTCAAGTGCGATCGCGCACGATTGCTCGGGCTCGATCCCAAAGTGTTCCAAGGCACAGTGTTACACCAGTGTTACCTAACACTGCAGACCGCACGAGGTTACGGCAGCAAGCACGCTACACCGTCCATTCACTGTGATGTAGGGGCATCGCATGCAACATGCTCCATGAGGTCTTCATACACAAGCAGACTTTCAATTCCAGAAGCAGTCTTTCAATTACGGGTATGAACACAGCGATTATGCACGCCAAGCACACTGCGTCCTAAGCTTAAGGAAAAATAGAATTTCGCTGTGATGCAATGCGCCGCCGAATACGGCTAACATAGACATAGTGTTACAACGCGCCGTGAGAGATTGCTAAGGAGAACAGTACGTAACTTCACTTTATTTTGGAATGCCAAGAACACATCACAACACATTGCAAAACTGGAATGCCAACGTCAGTAAACCAGCTGCCACATACAGCCGATAACGAACTGCTACAGACGACATCGTCGCTGATGTTGCCTACGCGTCTCAATGTACTCTATATGAAATCAGCACAACAAACGCTACACCATTTATCACAGACTCCCAATGCCGCGGCTTTATCAATCCTTACGGCCAAGCGGGAATGTCGTTACAGGGCATTGACAGGGCATGCTCACACAACACAGTTGAGCCCGTCAGCGGCCATCGCGGTGCATTTCGCACGCGCGACGTGCACCAACAACAAAAAGGACACTTAAATCACTTACTTGCGTAGCAGTCCATCGTCGATTCCTTCTTATTCTCTCAGTGAAATCCCAAATGCAACAGGTCTACCACCACCACACACCGCCATTTCCAGCCACTGTCCACTCTGTACTGTTGCGGCGGAGAAATGCAACCCGTCGTGTAGAAGCGATGAAGGGTGGTAAGCAGCGCCACCACTGAAACCTCTTCCGTTTGTGTGTGCGTACTTACGATTCGCCTATGAATAATGTTCAAGCAGCGTTACCTATGGTGATATTATGTAACAGCTGGTAAACGTGGGCCGTGTCTTTTCTTTATATTCGCTGCGTGGTGATTTTTCGCTCTTAACATGCTCAGTTGCCCTCCACATGAAATTACGGACGGTTTTCCGTATTTCAAAAACAGAGCTCACGTCCGTTTTTTTTACGTAGAATTCCGCCGTTTTTCATGAAACTGAACGGTCTACGTGATTTTTACGGCAAATTTGACCGTAAAATTACGGAAATTTTTTACAGTGCATATGAAAAAGATTAAAACCATTTTCGCTCGAACAGAACGATTCAAATACTCACCTTTGGTCCTCGCTATCGAAGAGTGGAATTCGCTTCCTTCTAGCATTGCGGCTATCGTTGAAACATCATCATTTCAGATAGCTCTTTGGTCATATTTGGAAGATTCCAACGTAAAATGATGTGCGTCGTTGTTTTTTTTCCTTTCTTTTTTTCTTTTTCTTTTTTTTGTGCGTGCCGGCCGTATTGTTGCGTGAAATGTTAGATGCCATGTTTTGGAACTTCTGAAGGTGCTTTTTGTTCTTTTTCTTTTTTTTGGAATTTGCTACATGTGCATAGAACGACAGAAAGCTGAGCTAGTTGGTAAGGATTCATTATGCAAACTAGAAGTTAGGCGTGCAGACAGGACACAAGAGCAGAGAAGTGGACAACACGAACGCCGACTATCAACTGAAGGGAGCACAGAGGCGAAAAATGAAAGAAGACACAAAACTCATCTGCGCATGCTCAGGAATGGTAACACCACGTGTCAATCGGGTACACGTGCTGGTCTACGTGAGAGATAGCTGTTAAGGCACTTAATCTCTTCCTTATGTAAAGTAATCGAAGGCTGACTCACGCGCGCACTTCCACCATTATAGATATGCCATGCCTCTACCATAAGACGCGTATCTTCATTCTTATGCCTGTACAATATCGCGCATTCATCTAACTTTGGCTTGCAGTTACAATCTCGGCAATGTAGCGAAAGATTAGAAGGCGATCCACCGGTTAACGACCTTTTATGCTCCATTAGCCTCTGATTGATACACCGTCCCGTTTGCCCTACGTAGAACTGGCCACAGCTAAGGGGAATTTGATATACCACACCCATACGACATTCTGTAAAACTGTTGTTCTTATTGTGCTTCACTGGACAAATATCTGTTCGTTTTTTGCCTTTAACCCGCTCATTGATGCGCTGCCGTACAGAATAAAAACGAGCGGGTTAAAGGCAAAAAACGTGTACCCGATTGACACGTGGTGTTACCATTCCTGAGCATGCGCAGATGAGTTTTGTGTCTTCTTTCATTTTTCGCCTCTGTGCTCCCTTCAGTTGATAGTCGGCGTTCGTGTTGTCCACTTCTCTGCTCTTGTGTCCTGTCTGCACGCCTAGGGTGCGATCTTGTACGCGTTCCAAACTCGAACGGAGGCGGTCCGTTCTTTCCGTCGAGAAATTGGCGGTCCGTTCCGTTGCGTTCGTCCGATAGCAGACAACACGGAATGATTGACAGCAGATATCACTTCACAATTGACGTCATGGCGTTCGACACCGTTCAAACTGACCAAGCGTGTGCGGCTCGGTGGAACGGACCGCCTCCGTTCTATTTTGGAACGCGTACAAGATCGCACCCCTAACTTCTAGTTTGCTACATGTGCAATTTTCCAGTTCCTGTTCCTAGCCATTGTTTCTTTCTTAATAACTTGTACCTGGCTTCTTAACTCGTTTATTTCTGTATTCAGCCATTTATAACCTGTGTTGTATATTTATAAGTTTTCTTTGATGAATCCCCCCCCTATGTAATGCCCGCATTGGGCCTTTAGGGTATTGAAATAAAAATAGAAAACTTGTCGACATCAAAAAAGAAGTTGAAGACTGCTGCCAGAAAACAAAGCGGTTAGAAAAAGATCTCTCAGCGCTGACCAAAATTCTGGATTTATTGAACGAGGACCAGAAAGCTGCTTTGAAGAGAAAGAGCCGGAGAGGTAGTGTTTGGAGTGCAGAAACCGTAAAGAAAGCACTGCAACTCAAATTTGCTTGTGGCTCTGCAGGCTACGACTTACTTTTAGAACAGGGCAATCCTCGGCCCTCACGAAGAACACTTTGCATCTTGAAGGGGAGTATGGTAGCGCGATTCAAAGACGGGACAAGAGAAGACACAAGGGGACACACAGCGCTGTGTGTGTCCCCTTGTGTCTTCTCTTGTCCCGTCTTTGAAACGCGCTGCCATACTCCCTTTGAAGATGCATTACCAACAAGCCCACATTGCAACCCTCGTGAACACTTTGCAGACGACTGCAGCACCCGTCATTTAAGCCCGGCGTTTTGATTGATATAGTAACTATGATGAAAATAAAAGTGGCCGCAATGTCAAGCATTGAAAAAGACTGCGTCATATTTCTCGATGAAATGGATATTCGCAAGGGTATCGAGCTAGACAGCAGTGGTGACGGCTTCTTTGGCAAGGTGACACTCCCTGAAACCGACCGAGCAGCAAACCATGTACTCGTCTTTATGGATGGGGGCCTAAACACCCACTGGAAGCAGGTGATTGCTTATCACTACACAGGTGCTTTTGTCAATGGAGAGACGCTGAGAAACTTTGTCTTCCATTTATTCAGCCTTTGTGCAGACCTTTCTTTGCGTGTGCTGTGCGTGACATGCGACATGGGGAGCTCCAACCGGGCGGTGTGGCGGAGCTTAAACCTGTCAAGCTCCCGCTACTCTGTCACTAGATGCACTGTTCCCCACCCATGTGACAATTCTATGCCATTGTTTTTTATGCCGGATCCTTCACATGTACTAAAAAATATTAGAGGGCACCTCGTGTGAAAAGGTCCCACGAAACTTAGTGAAGAAATAGGGGCAAAGTACAATTTGCGCACCAGTGATGTGTCCATTGAGTACATAGAAGCTTTCCTAAAGATGGACTCAGAACAACTGAAGGTGGCACCTAACCTGAGTACCATGCACATTTCCAACGGCCACTTCACAAAGATGAAGGTAGGGGTAGCTGCTCAGTTCTCCCAGGAAGCACCTGCAGCTATAAGGTAATTTGTAGAGTGCAGGAAGCTGCCGCCCGAGGCTGAAACAACAGCCTGGTTTTGTGAAGTAATTTTCAAGTGGTGCACAATCATGACGTCACGGCACGCTGTTGCTACTCTGAGCTTATCAAATGAAAGCAAATATGAAGAGGCTATTGCAACGCTGAAACTCGCTGTTGCGTTTGAGAGAGATTGAGAGATTAGGCATTGGCATCAAAAAGGTCTGGAAGCCATGCCAGGCAGGGGTGCTAATGTCCACTGCTGTAGTGCTTCAACTGCATAAATTTCTGCTGAAGAAATGTGGCTACGCATTCTTCTTGGCAGGACGATTGGCCCAAGATTGCCTGGAGAACTTGTTTTCGGTCATCCGGATGATTTCTCCCGTGCCAAGTGCATATGATGTCAAAAATGCGCTCAGAATTGTGTCAGTTAGCCAGTTCCTCAAGGTACCTAAGAACTCTGGTTATGAAGCTGATGACAGCAACTACTTAGTGGATTTCTTCTCTGCAGAGATTCAAGAAGTGCAGAAAGAATTTCAAGAACCCTCGTACGATGATGAATGCACAAAGGGCGAGCCATTGTCCCTTGTAGAAAAGGACATCATTGCTCACTTGGCAGGATATTTGGTGGTCTTTTATATCTACTAACAAACCATGCTCCACCTGTACTGAGACCCTGATTGCTGATGAGGCTTCCGATGAGCATGCTCTTGTGCAGCTCAAGGAGTACAATCAAGGTTCTAGAAATTTGGTGTCTGTGCGCCATACGGTACTGCGCTTTGTTTCTTCCTGTGAATGTGTCTTTAAGAAATTTTCACAGGAAAATGATATTTGTCATTTGGATCATCCAAACAATACATTGACGACGCTTATTGAGCGATCAGTTTCTCTGCCACCTAGTGAATGCGCTGACCACCCAAGCGTTATGAGAAAACTGATGTGCCGTTTTGTTGTCATGCGACTGCGTATCTACCTCCACTGGCTGAACGAGCCTGATGATTCAGACGACAGTCATGGCAGCAAGACTGTGGCTGGCGTGAACTTTCCGTAGAGTACCCTTCTTTAAATCTTACACCATTTCGTAAATAGCTGCTTTTTACCACTGACTTGCTGGCTTATTTTGTAGTTTGCATCTTTCTTCGTGCTTTGTTTTCATGTTTGTTGCAAAGGTTACACCACAGTGCACGTTGCAACTTTTTGCCCCTATGTCTTGCTCGCTTATTTGGAGATTTGCATCTGTTTCATGCTTTGCTTTTATGCTTTCCTTTTAAGGTTAAACCCCACTGTACATACCCCACGTATCTGTCCCTTTGTCTTGTCTACTTGTATTGTAGTTTGCGTTTTTCCATGGTCAATTGAACTTGACATTAAATAAATAATTTGCACTGCTTTTTTGTTTTGTTGCTTTTGCTGTCTGTAAGGGGTGAGGTTGACAAGCTAGGTTGCATATTTTTCTGCAGCACTAATGAAGCTCAACCTTAGGGGAGTAGGTATTTTCAAAAGCCTAGCCCATCACCACTCAATTTTGCAGGCAAAATAGAAATTGCATGTACAAGCATCATCAAAACTGCAGCTTTTTACTAAACCTTTTCTGGACGAGTCTTTTTCACAGAGCATAAATTTTCAAAGTGTGTTATTTTTATTTCGGATTTAAAACTGTTAGAAAAGAATTACTGCTGTTATTTAATGACCTCAAATTCACCCTTTTTTGTGTAGGTGTACAGGCATGGTTTATAAATGAGTACAGATGGGCATGAATAAAATAAATACAATGAAAAATATATGCATAAATGCGCTTCACAAATGGAGGAATCATAGCAGAACAACCGGTGTGCATGTCCAGAGCGCAAGTGAAGTCTGCATATGAGCGCACGCAAGAACGCTCGGTGGTTGTGCGCCTGTCAGAAAAATGAAATGAGTGGAAAACATGCAGTAGTGCTTTATCCTACCGCCAATGAGGTGCAATCAGTTTTCGTGCGCCTCGTGAAAGAAAACGCAGGCGCAGTGGTAACGTTGGCATACGCGGCATCGTTTGTATGTACCAGCGCCAGCCTGTAAACAGATGTAATTGCACCCCTGTGGGCAATAAACAGGCGAGGAACTCGCAGTTACACTTCGAAAGATTAAAAAGCAGACAGGTTGTCTTTGCAAGAAAAACAAACGGAAACAGCTCGCGCGACAGAAGCAAAACCAACCACCCCGCGCGAGCGGCTGTTATCAAAGCGCAGGAATTGAAAAACCAAAAACCACGTAGAAAAAAAACATTTTCTTCTACTCGCACGGCGCGGTAGCACCTGCTGGGTAATGAGATGCAAATGAGAGAAAGGCAGGGAGGTTAGCCAGACTTAAAACCTCCGGTTTACTACCCTTCACCAGGGGAAGGGAAAGGGGAAGTAAAGACGGAAAGAAGAGCGTGACAAAAATAAAAGCGTGAGAAAAAAAAATATGAAGAGAGATGAGATGGGGTCATTATATTCTTTCTAATAGGCCACTGTGACGTAGAAAAGTCAACAAAGCCTTGACCGACTTTTGCTGCGACGACAGTTCACGTCGGCATTCCAAAACTGACTGTTCTGAAAGTGGCCTGTCGTCAAGGCGTGCCAACGTGGTCGCTAGTGACAGCCGGTGCGCGCTATATTGAGGACAGTGGCAGAGCACGTGTTCGATGGTCTCCTCGCCACCGCAGTGTCTGCAAGCCGCGCTGTCGTCCATACCGACTCGGAAGGCGAAGGATCTTGTGTAGGCGACACCAAGCCACAGTCGGCAAAGTACTGCTGTTTCTAGTCGAGAGAGTCCAGATGGGGGTCGAAATCGAAGGGATGGGTCCAGTCGGTGTA
The DNA here is from genome assembly GCF_038994185.2 of Dermacentor albipictus. Taxonomy (NCBI): domain Eukaryota; kingdom Metazoa; phylum Arthropoda; class Arachnida; order Ixodida; family Ixodidae; genus Dermacentor; species Dermacentor albipictus. The sequence goes on along the minus strand of NW_027225580.1, from coordinate 3,409,216 downwards.
GACGTGTATGCTTTAAGGTTGGTGTGTTCCATATAGTTTTGATGGCTTCATTTGCAAGCACACAAATTTTCGTTGCAGCGTCTGTTCTTGAGAATGGAATGGAGTCTTGCAAGCCCTCCTCATGTGCAGATCGTGCTGCTGCGTCGGCAAGTTCATTGCCCATTATGCCACAGTGGTTTGGAATCCACTGCAACGTGATGTCGTGTCCCTGCTCGACGAGGTGGTGAAGCAGCAGTCTGACTTCTAGAGCTAGTTGTTCGTGGGGTCCTCGGCGTAAGGCAGAAACCAAACAATGAAGTGCAGCCTTGGAGTCAGTGAACACGCTCCATTTCTTGGGTATTTCTTCGGAAATTACACGAAGTGCACAATGAATAGCAGCAAGCTCCGCGGCAGTCGATGTAGTCTGGTGAGAGAGTCGAATCTTTATGGTGGAAGGTTTTGCAGGAAAGATCACCGATCCTGCAGACCCATTCACCGTGGTTGAAGCGTCAGTATACAGATGATGATGATCGTTGTACGTCTCGTACAGCAAGAGCAGTGAAAGCTGCTTGAGTGCTGGAGACGAGAGTTGGGCTTTTGTTCGTATGCCTGGTACGATAAGTCGAACCTTTGCTTGAGCCAAGCACCATGGTGGAAACGGAACTTTCGCTGGAGCTGTATAACCTGATGGAAGGTATGCACGATAGGGCAGGACAGTTTCACAAAAGGAAGCACGTGGTTGATCATCTGGCAGTGTGGCTAGATGATGGGCAGGGGCTCGAGCAAGGTGTCTTAGGTGTGCTCTGAGTGCTTCCATGACTATATGGGTCTTGGCTGGGAAATCGTGTGCAATCGCAATGGTTTCAGCCGTGTACGAACACCGCTGCAATCCAAGACACACTCTAAGCGCCTGGGCCTGGACGATTTCGAGTGTACGGATATTACTTCTGCAGGTTTTGGTCAGCACAGGCAAGCTGTATCGCAAATACCCAAGAAAGAGCGTCCTGTACAGTTGCAGCATTGCATGTACTGAAGTACCCCAGACATTTCCTCCAAGAAACTTAAACACATTAGAGATATCCGTCAGGCGCTTCTTTAGGTAGGCCACATGAGGACTCCAGCAGAGGTCGCGATCAATGATTACTCCTAAGAATCGGTGCGTCCTGAGATAAGGAATGTTTGACCGTCGATAGAGACATCGTACGATCTCATTGGCTTCCGGCTAAACGCGACCAATGCGCATTTTTCTGGCGAGATCTTGAGGCCTTGTTCATTTAAGTAGGCCGATGTTGACGTGGCAGCTTTTTGAAGCCTGGCGCGTACTTGCGGCCGTGTCACACCAGATGCCCACACGCAGATGTCATCGGCATTCATTGAAATTTTAACTGTGTTCGGAAGTCGTTCCACGAGACCAATGAGTACAAGGTTGAAAAGCGTGGGACTCAAGACACCAGCTTGTGGAACTCCATGGTGCGTATAATATTGCGAGGTTGGGCCAGCTTCAGTGTTAAGAAATAGAGACCGCCTATGTAAATAACTGCGAGTCCAACGATATAATGGACCGCCTAGGCCCACCGATTCCAATGCTTCAAGTATGGCGTCATGAAGAACGTTGTCGTAGGCTCCTTTATATCTAAGAACATTGCGACAGATAACCTCTTACACGTCTTTTGGTGTTAAACATAGGTTACGAGATCGATAACGTTGTCGATAGAACATCGGTGACGTCGAAAACCAGCCATGGCGTCCGGGTAGATTTCGTAATGTTCTAGATACCACTCAAGTCTGGCGAGGATCATTCGCTCCATTACCTTCCCAACGCAACTTGCCAGCGCAAATGGTCGGTATGAAGTAATCTCTAAAGGAGACTTGCCAGGCTTAAGAAGCGGTACCAGGCGGCTGAGCTTCCAATCTTGAGGAACTTTGCCCTCTTGCCAGGACTCGTTATAGATATGAAGGAGTGCACTTCGTGCCCGTTTACCAAGGTGACATAGCATGCGGTAAGATATGTCATCCGGACCAGGCGACGACGACCGATAACATAGGGCGAGCGCCACGTCAAGCTCTTGCGTCGTGAAAAGCAGATCCATGCGTGAATCGCGTGAATCTGGAATATGGTTCAATGTAAGCGAACCTGTGCGAGTTGGCTGGCCCGCAATCATAGCACAGAAGTCTTCCGCCACATCAATGTCTTGTCGGCGCTGGAATAGTGCTAGGGCCTTAAACGGGAAACGCTGTTCCGGACCAGAACGTAGACCTCCCACAGTTCTCCATATTTGAGATAGCGGTTTGCGGGCATCAAGCGACGCACAATATTTCGACCAACGCTGAGCCTCAAGTTTATCCATGTGGCGTTGTATCTTCTTTTGTATTCGCCTGGCTGTTCTGAGATCCTGAATTGACTTAGTGCGTCGATATCTCCTTCGGCACGATGGCGAATTGCACGAAGCCGCTCCAATTCCAGGTCGAATTCAGAATACCTTGGAGAACACGTAAATGTGCGCGTGGCCGCCTGTGCGTTTTCTTAATAGCTTGTTGAAGTCCACAAGAGAGGCCTTTGTGACAAGCGTCCTCAATCTGGGATTTAATGACAGACCAAAGATAGCCAACTGACGGCACACTAACTGTTCAAACTCGACCACTCGGGGCCCTAAAATTAATTCGTACAATTACTTCTTCGACCCTCGGATGTTAAAATGACTATTATGAGTAAAAAGATGCGCAGTGCAATATTGATAAAATATTGTTCAAATCAAAGCACTCGAAGCGCGCCGAGGGCATGAACGGCGCCATTACGTACGCTAGCGCAACCGATCCCGTGTGCTTCAATATGGCGGCGCCGTTGAGGTTGTCTCCACCCTGAACGGTGGCGGTGGCATTGAGGCGCCCTAGCGCCGCCGCCTGGCGACGGATTACTCGTGTATAGAGTCTTAGTTTAGGGGACAAAGGCGTCGAGGCCCCTAGCGCTTGGGTGCGTTTGAGTTTGCGTACGCAAGCAGAAACACGTTATATGTTAGCGGCCCCAAACGCAAGCCGCAGTGAGGTCGGATGCGCTCGCAGCGCCATCAACGTCTGATCTTTGCTGCGTTATCATTTCTTTTAAATATGACATCATGCATATGAAGTAATGTACATAAAGCTATTCTTATTAAAAGCAGGTAATAGAGAGGTTTAGCGTGTCCGGTATTCTGGTAAACGCAGGCGGTTGGGGCAGAGCCGTAAACTGGAGCGTCCTGCATGGTGCAGCCACCTGGTGGCGCAAAGCTCAAACAGACAAAATTAGCTAATGTTGCTGTAACCAAGTCTATTCTACTTTGCTGTGGGTGTAAATATTTGGCAGCAACGCGATTACTCCAGTGCCGAAAATTTACACCAGCAGCGAAGTAGAACAGACTTGGTTGCAGCAATATTAGCTGTTTTTGTCCGTTTGAGCTTGGCGCCACCAGGTGGATGGACCATGCAGGCCACTCTAGTGCTACACAACGAATTGGGCTACACAGCGAATTGGGCCAGTTGGTAAGCTAACATTGTAGGCGTATATGTGCAGCGCGACACAGATGTGTCGTCCATTGTTTGTCCCGCGTCTGCGTCGCGTTGCACGTATACTCCAAAACTTGCACAAGTGAACAACCTCTCATGCCAGACGTACGCATTTCAGCGTGTACAGGAGTGTCACTCGAGATAAATGCTGGTTTAGTGTAAACAAGCCGAACTCACCTCTGTAAACAAGGCTAACACATCTCGCTTATCCTCGTCCCTTTCAGAGCTGGCCGGTCTCGTCCGTCCGCACGGTGCCGCGTAATAAGCTTCGCCATATTACGTGCGATTTGTGCAGCTTGGTGCACTGCACCCTGTCATACTGGAATACAAGTTTCAAAATGATGTGTTTCTTACCACTTCAGCAAAGTTATTAATTTAATATCGTCCAACACCGTACCTGCAGCCAGGAGCCGATCGGTGCGGCGCACGCTTGATGGTCCGCTGATTGCAATTTCGATGGCACTGACAGAAATGAGCCGGCGCCGTGCCCGTGAAGATGGCTTCGCAGCGGCGCAGTTGATCATTTGACGTCATTTTCGTACCACGTGATAGCGCTCGGCGAATAGCGGTGCTAGCGGCGCCGGAAAAGGTATACGCAACTGCGCTACCTGCGGGTGCGTATATAGGAACACTAGGCTGCTCCAGGGTGCCTCGAAGCGCACCCGCTCTTCGTCTAGGGTTCGCGGTTGAGGACAACCGCGTCGTCTGCTAGCGCGGCCGCCATTTTCTTGAATACGCTCGTCGTAGTGCCCGCCTTGGCTGCGTCACGCGCCTTGATAGGCCTGGCCACGCTAGCAGTGGGGGCTTGAATGGGTATTTACCTTTGATAATTATTCATTTTCTAAGGTCGAAAAGTAGGAGTAAAGATTCGGTGACGCATTCGCTATTTCGAGACGATTAGCGAAGCTATATCGGATATCTTTTTTCCCCCGTTAGGTGACTACGGCGGGCAACTTCTCGACGTCGTGAACTTGCTGTCGTTGCACTTACATATGAACATAGCGGTAAGTAGGCGAAGTGCGTGACGGGAGTGAACTGCTGTATACTGAAGTACGGATGCACGGCATGTTTACGTCCACTAGCAATATTCTTGGCGGTGGTGACATAGGATTACCTGGCTGCAAGCTGTCATGCGTACACCATGCAATCAAAACATAAAGGCTTACGCACAAGGAAAAACAGGGATTTAATACCTTGATGCACAACTACATGATGTTTAAAATGATTACGGACACACTTTACTGCAGTTATAATGCTGCTTATGATTATTACGCTTAACTTTTTCTCGTGCTTATGTGCATGTACACGAAAACTTCATACTTATTACAGCGCCTTTGGGTTAGGCTAACACCAGCACATGTTTTGCTTCCGTGACCTCCGGCACATGTGGCTGAGTACTGACGTAAATGGATGCGTAGCCGCAGTCTTTTGTAGGTGGCTATCAGCATTTTACTTATTGCTTCCCTGTGGTCTGCACATGTGTTCAGGCATGGCCGGTCTGCCTTCGCAAAGTATTCCGTAAGCGATTTCAGCGGGGACTTCATCGTGTGCATATTGTTTGTACACCACGCGATAACACCCGTGAAGTGCTCCTCGTGGTTTTTTAGAGTGCGGATAACTTCACTGCTCGGATAGATCAAGTTTCGTCCATCACTTACATATTCCTTGAGAACTCTCAAAGAGGCATATTCATTGCTTGCTGTTCCAAGTAAGGCATCCTTGCATTGGGAACAGGATACGTGCTTTACGATGCTTTTCTGTATGAAGCCACCAAGGTAGTAGAAAATACAACATTCCGCTGACGTCAACTCCTAAATGAACAAAATATTAGAGTCGTCTATTTCTTCGGACGTAAAGGCTACTCAACAATAGACCATATTCACACTATCAATCAAGTGATAGAGAAATGTGCAGAATATAACCAACCCTTATATATAGCTTTCATTGATTACGAGAAAGCGTTTGATTCAGTCGAAACCTCAGCAGTCATGGAGGCATTACGGAATCAGGGTGTAGATGAGCCATATGTAAAAATACTGGAAGATATCTATAGAGGCTCCACAGCCACCGTAGTGCTCCATAAAGCAAGCAACAAAATCCCAATAAAGAAAGGTGTCAGGCAGGGAGATACGATATCTCCAATGCTATTCACAGCGTGTTTACAGGAGGTATTCAGAGACCTGGATTGGGAAGAATTGGGGATAAAAGTTAATGGAGAATACCTTAGTAACTTGCGATTTGCTGATGATATTGCCTTGCTTAGTAACTCTGGGGACCAATTGCAATGCATGCTCGCTGACCTGGAGAGGCAAAGCAGAAGAGTGGGTCTAAAAATTAATCTGCAGAAAACTAAAGTAATGCTTAACAGTCTCGGGAGAGAACAGCAATTTACAATAGGCAGTGAGGCACTGGAAGTCGTAAGGGAATACATCTACTTAGGGCAGGTAGTGACGGCGGATCCGGATCATGAGACGGAAATAATCAGAAGAATAAGAATGGGCTGGGGTGCGTTTGGCAGGCATTCCCAAATCATGAACAGCAGGTTGCCATTATCCCCCAAGAGAAAAGTATATAATAGCTGTGTCTTACCAGTACTCACCTACGGGGCAGAAACCTGGAGGCTTACGAAAAGGGTTCTACTCAAATTGAGGACGACACAACGAGCTATGGGAAGAATAATGATAGGTGTAACGTTAAGGGATAAGAAAAGAGCAGATTGGGTGAGGGAACAAACGCGAGTTAATGACATCTTAGTTGAAATCAAGAAAAAGAAATGGGCATGGGCAGGACATGTAATGAGGAGGGAAGATAACCGATGGTCATTAAGGGTTACGGACTGGATCCCAAGGGAAGGGAAGCGTAGCAAGGGGCGACAGAAAGTTAGGTGGGCGGATGAGATTAAGAAGTTTGCAGGCACGGCATGGCCACAATTAGTGCATGACCGGGGTTGTTGGAGAAGCATGGGAGAGGCCTTTGCCCTGCAGTGGGCGCAACCAGGCTGATGATGATGATGATTTCTTCGGACAAAGTTTTTGAGCACCGCTTCTTTGCTTAAGAAAGGAGGTCGACGAGGTACTCTCGATCATCAAGCTCATAGTTGTTGTTCGCGGTGTGTGGAGAAACTGGCTCACGCTCACAAGCCTAGGAGCACACTTTAAGTTATATGCTGTTGGCACTGGCTTCATTAGACGTACTACAGAAAAAAAGATTTTCGAGGCAGTCTTGAAGTAACCTGCTCGTTAGGAAAAATTCGTAGCGTTCATTGCCCAAGAAAATTTTTTGGAGGAGAAGGACGACTGTCGTGGAAATAAGGAACCCAGCTTGGGATGGTTTCCATTGAGATGTGGCGCCCATATTCATCCCTTGAATTTTTTCTGCTGAAAGGCGCAATGTTGTCAGAGCAGCATAATGTTTGTCCATATTTAGGTGGCTTAAAGCTAAAGTGGGATGGCGTGACGACACCAAGGCAAACCACTTTGACACCAGATCAATGAACCATGCTGTAGTTTCGGTAGATGGGTCAAGTAGCCCGAGAAATCGGGTATTTACACTACATGTACATGAGTAGTTCGTCGGCTGCCACTTGTCCCGCTTGATTTTCACAGTCCACAGAAGTCGTCTTTTTTGGTCTCTACACACTAAACATTTTAACACTCTTAAGGGTGTAAATCAGTTTGTCGCCAGACGAACACCCTAAGGGTGCTGTTGTCTACACCCTACAGTTGGGGTGCCACTATAGCACCCTAAAGGAAGGGTGTCCAGCAAAATAAATTTAGGGTGTAACGGTGCTCGTCCAAATTAACACCCATCTGTGTGGGTGTTGGAAGGGTGTACACCCTTTTATTTCTAGCGTGTATGGAAGGCAGATTCGGCAGTACACGCCTTCAATTACTACTATGTACAGCGATCCTCGCGCAACTATTGCGTGTGCCAGAAGGTTCAAGTTCGGCTACCAAACGCACTGTCGAACAGCCGGCCTTGAAGCTTCGATGGGCATACACAACAACTATACGTGTGGATCACATTACATATTAGTAATTCATGGTGTATATTGGAAAACCTGTCTTCGCTGCACAAATACAACCTAGAAAACTTGAAACTTTTGAGCATGTATATCAACACCAAGGTTATCACGATTTCCATATCCAAATAACATGCAACACAGACTGGTAAGATATATGCTGCATTTTCAAGAAAACGCAAATATATTTATTGCATGCTGCAATACAGAGTACAACATATACATAAATCACATGAAATATAAACATGCACAATCACCAAAGAAATCGGTAAGTACAGGAACATGTACATTCCCCACAAAGGTACCTAAAATATATGTACTGATCAAATCTGTTATTAGAGAAGAAACTATGTATAGAGGCACTGAAAGAGCCTGGGTTGATTCGCAGTGTTTTGGGCCACATAAAGGAATAAATTTTTAGTATTAGGCTCCAGTGAACGAAAATTCAAGTTTTGATGCCTTAAGAAAAGGCATATTGCAATGGTGAATTAGGGAAGCAATTGAAATGCAGAGCAAACGCACAAGAAAGGCACGTGTTATTTTGTACACTAATGTAATCGCAAAGCATTATGAAAAGTTTGGAAAGTCGATGTAAAGCATAACTGGCCAACATTTTTCAGACTGAAACAATACTTTCCAAGCATAGACATGCTTTAAGTGAGGTTTATGCCAGAAGCCTTATTGCTAATTTTCTATTTCCAACAAGATTACTTGAGCACAAAAAATACGTAGAATTTTTTAGTGCCTACATAGTTTGTCCTCTTTTGTGAAACGAGAGTTCTCTGGGCTAAAGGTGCTGTGTAGCGGTTTTTCTAACTACAATACCAGTTTCTATGAATTTTTGTTTTGTAACTCTAAGGCACTGGTACATATACAATATGTAGTTTGAAAATAGGTTCTTTTCTTACTATAAATCAAAAGAGTGCATATTCCACATCTACTAGTGCCTGGGTGCAAAGTGCAGTAGGAGGCCTGATAAAAACAAACCACTGTTGATTAAACGATTTTGCTGAGCACAAAATGTGGACAGTGTTTTAAAATACATAGTAAATTTCTAAATTATTTGCACTTAGATGCAGTAATTCAAGATTAAGGCATGCTAAGGCATGTGAGCATGCAAATTAGCAAATATGGTTTAATAAATTAGCCATACTCTGGTTACTAAAAGAACACAGGCATAGGCAGTCATGCAAAAGTTCAAGTTAAATATCACACTGTTAACATTTGCCAGAAAATGGTCGTATCAAACATTATAATTATACTGAACAAGGGTAGTTTCTTGGGATAGTTTGCAATTAATGAGATAAAATTACTGCTTGAATGACAAGAACTGCGAGAGATGACAGAGTGCGCTGACTTTCAACAATATTTAATTATGTTGCCACATCATGTGTATTTGTACAAAAGCGGGCATGCGCAGAATATGAGTCACAAGGGGTGTCTAACAGCAAGTGACTGCACTAAGAACATCGCCCTTTGAAAAAAATAAACATTAGAATTTCTATCTGTTGAGATACAAGACTTCACTAGGAGTCAGCACGATAGAGGGGTCGCTAACGCACGCACTAACTAGTTTTCTAGTGAAATCTGCTTCTATAGTTTCCCGGATGACCTGTGTCTCGCTAAAGCTTCCGTACCTTCAAAGAGGGGCACGCAGCCGCAGTCCCAGCAATGGATGCCGAAGTGGCCTTGAATAGTGTTATGGACGTTATCGTGCTCTCCTAAATGATTGTTTAGGCGCCTGCCAGTCTGTCCAACAAAGTCAAATGAGATATTGTAAAGCTTTGCCTCCTTAACAGCCTCAATAAATCTTGCTCACACGAGATGCAACATAGCGTTGCTGCACAGGCTGATTGCCTTTCTTGGGTTGGCTACCCTTTGGCCTTAATTTCAGGCATAGCGGAACAGCTTCTGAAATGCACAAAACATGATGAGCGCGCTCGGTCAAGGAACCAGCCGGTTGAAAGACACAGGTTTGCAGTGCTACCGTATGTTCATGATGTGTCCCATAGGCTAAAAAAAGATTAGGGAACCTACAGAAATCGCAGTCCTTTTCTCAGCCCCGGAAAAGCTGGCAAGGCTCTGTAAGTGTGTAAACGCGCCTGAATCACGTCAGAGTTGTTGCTCTGCCAGGCACAGAAAACGTTTTGCGATGTGTGCAACGAATGTGGTTTCCCAAATTCCCATTTTGAGGCAGTAAATATATTGGACAGATAGGCAGGTGCCTAAATGATCGTTTAAGAGAGCACTATAACAACGTCAATAACACTGTTCAAGGCCACTTGGGCATTCATTGCCGGGACTGCGGCTGCATGCCCCTCTTTAAGATAGGGAAGTTTCAGCGAGACACAGCTCACCCGGTAAATTATTGAAGCTGATTTCACCAGAAAACTGGGTAGTGTGTGCGTTAGTGGCCCCTCTATCACGCTGACCCCTAGTGAAATTTTGTATCTAAACAGATAGAAATTGTGATGTTTTTTTTTTTCAAGTGACCATGTTCTTTTTACAATGACTTGCTGTTAGAACACCCCTTGCGACTGGCTTTCATTTTCTGCGCATGACCCCTCTGTGTATACACACACGATGTGGCAACGCAATAAAATATTGTTGAAAGTCACTGGTGTGTGTCTCTCGCAGTCCTTGTCCTTCACGCTGTACGTCATTTTTTATACTGAACAGCCAATATTGATTCAAAATTAGAAAAATATAGTACACATCTGAGCTGCAAAAATGCAAGTGATGCAGCAAATGGCCTTTAGCTTTCCAAAAGAAAAAGAAATGTTCACGGTTAACCACGAGGTGCAGGGACTCCATTCTCTGAGCATCTTGACCAATAAATGCAGCGCATGGCATTGCTGGAATCTTGCATCCTGCATTAGCAAAATAAGAAGAGAATCATGAGAATTCAGCCCGTTCAATTACACACGTACTTTGCGGAAAAATGATAATTAATGTGACTGGGCAGAATGCACCACTCAGGCAGCTGGGCAAGACAAGTGAAAGGTAGGAGAAGTTTCTATTTTGCAAATTAAGGAATTGCATGTTACTGTGAATGCTAAACCACTATGTCATTGTGAACACAAGGTACATACAGCAGCACAAACATAAATTTACAGTAGCCTTTTCACCACAGAAAATAAGAGTGAATAAAGTTTAAAGACTACCAATGACATCTCTCAACAACAGACATTTGTCCAAGAGTGTGTATGTGACCTTAATACAAAATTGACATTATGAAATCTGCAATATATCTGCATTACACTTTATAAGTACTGCAGGTGAGAAGCTTACGGGATATGGCACATTAAGAGCTAAATGCACAAGGCATTAAAAAATGACTCTTTTTACACAACATTATTACACTAGGAGACAAAGAGAACTGTTTTACAGAGTGTGCACACAAAATGAAAATGAGGGAATCCCCACTGGCATTCTCATTTGCCCTGAAATACATGCATCCAGCCCAACAATATCCAACTCTAAAATGCAGTTTATTAGACACTTTCTGCATCCTAAAATTTATCGTGTATTTCTTATTTACTAATTTAGTAAGAATGGGCATTTTGGCATACTTTCCTCGAAAATTTAGCATGTGTGATCAACTATTTTTCTTAGAGCATGCCCCCTTCTTTCAATGGGTTAGCTTGGCAATGCACTGACAAGTAGCATTCCCTTATTTAAACTTATGATCCTTCCTCATGCTCCCACTTCATGCTCTAAACTGTGATGCCACTCCTATGCAGTTTATGTTAATCTGTGACTATTTACATGGTCCTTCTTTCTGTAGCCTCTCAACTAGAGCCTGAAATTTCTTGTCTCCTAGAACAATCGTTTTTCTTGCCCAAAACATATTGCACGGTTGCCCCTCATAGGGGGTGGGGGGTGTACTGTATGAGTTTTCACATATTCAATGAACCTCAGAGACACAACCATTTCTCATGCTGTGCTGCTACTACCCGCATGAGTCACAATGGTTGTAAATTGGCTACCTGCCCTCTCTCGCTTAAAAGTACATTTTGCATGTGGAAGATAACCACAAGCATCACATTTCATTGAATGAGTGCTCCTGTGCATGTTTTTTTTTTTCCGTCCTGTAATGGCTAAGTTCAACATGGTCAAGTTGTTTGAAAACTGTCTAGCCTCAACCAATACTTTGTGTAGTTTACAAAATTATGATACATTCATTTTTCAAAACTTGTCCCAAATTCAGCACGAGACATTTTCATGATGCAAATGAGGTAAGGTTGTGCTCAGAGACTATGATAGGCCTGCTATATCCTGCAAAACTATGTGAAATGAAATATGCTTGCAATTTTCGTGAGCTGCTAGCTCAGTACAATTAGGCACATTACCTGCGGAAACGTTTTTTTAACGCTCTCGAGAGGACCTGGTTTCTTGTAATTTCTTCAAATCCCTTGCAGTCTAGATTGCAATCCGGTGCATTTTGATTTTGATATTGTATTCAAAATAAAAACAGCTGAAATTTTAAGGTTTTGATAATTATATGGGAATAAATTAAAGGTAGAAGAGTGCAATGCAATGAGCAAATAACAAGCTCATTGCAGAGAGTAAACAAATATTCCTTTCCTGCAAATAAATTGGTAGCAGGAAGGTCATACGAAATTAGCAGTGAATGCACAATAAAGAATATGATGCTACAATGCCCCGGCATTCTGTGAATATTCTTGCACAAAGAAAATCCTCATTATGAAAGACCATCAAGAAAATGCAAATGTATACTTTGGACCAGCAGTCATACCTGCAGTATGCACTGTACCATCGGCAATATTTACAACCACACACAACTGCACATCATACCAAGCTTAGGCGGCCAAGGAGCCTGAGTTTTAAATTATAACTTGACTTATTATATTACACTACACAACTATATCTACTTACAATGTTGTCTTCTCAACCGCTTTCAAGAAGACATTAACCATCTGTCTGAAGGCGAACGCAAGTGGCTTGCTCTTGATGGGGGGCGCCAAGGCTGGGCATTGTGAAATTGCTGCTACCATCTGCATGACCTGCGAGAAACGACGCTCTAAGTACAAGATAAACAAATGCTGTTAGAGCAAAAGACAAGATCATTGGCAATGAGCCTCGTTTTGGTTTGAACGAGAAAAGCCAAGAATATGGACTTTGTGCTGCTTACTGAAGAAGCAAGCCTCCTTCCAGATGTTGCAGTCATGCATTAAGATTGTCACACAGCTGCATGCTTGTATGCTCATATGCTGCTGTCGCCAGTACGCCAGTATGCTTTGAAGTTTATTATTTCAAGTTAAATTGATTATCGTGTTTTCTTGCCAATTCTTGGCAAACAGACCAGCAATGAAATAGCTCACTTACACACATACTCCCTTTTGAGGAGAGAATTCACAAACACGCACGCATGCATGGGCGCACACACACACACACACATGCTTCTACAATATGAACAGCTTCCTGTGCTTGACACACATACATTTTTTTTATCCTGTGTCACTCCTACTGCTAAGGCATAAAAAATCCTTTGTGTTACCAACGCCAAACTCCTCAACCTACACCACCAGCTTAAACACTTTCTCGAGAGCCAGGACAAGCCTTCTAGCTTCCCCAGTGCTCCAAACTGTAGTTACGAATTTCAATAGGGCTATAGGCGACAGCTCTCGAAGGGCATGCAAATTACTCGGAGACCTAAAGCTTGTATATGATACCTCTAAAGCACAACACTTCAAATTTTCAAAATTCATTAAAGCTCCTGAAGACAATTGCTATATACGTAGAACGTCTCGAATAACCTGCCGCTAACAATTTCAGCGGTTGTCTGCATCAAAAGAAATGTGGGCTAATGGGAAATCCACGTCTTTAAAATACACTACCAGATTTCTTAATCATTTATTTATGCTTTGGATGTACCGTTCCTTTCACAATAAAAAACAAGGCTATTGATTTATCAGTGCATGGGAGGAAAATGGACGAAGCGTATACTTGGCGCCTTCCCACTGGTCCTCCCGAGAAACGGCGCCTCATACAGCAGTTGTCCAGGGTGGCTTGAAACCAAACTCGGCTTTCGGGCGGGAACATTCGCTGCACCAAATCGGAGGAGTTTTATTGCGAGTAAAACTCTACCAGCCTCATGCAATACACACGCACGCACACAAAACGCACCCACACGCACACACAAGTATACGCACTCTCAAAGCGCAGACACAAAAGCGCGCACGCGCACATTGATGAACATAAACAAGCACACATACATGCATGCAGGCAGACACGCTAACACGTGCACGCACACACAGCGACCCACAGACAACACACTCACAAAACACGCACGCACTAGACACGCGCAAACACGCCGGCCCATACAAACCGGCATGTACTGAACGCGCGCGCGCGCGCGCACGCACGCACGCACGCGCGCGCGCACACACACACACACACACACAGCGAGCCGAGCGCACGCACGCACACACACACAAAGCGAGCTTAGCGCACACACGCACGCACGCACACACAAATCAAGCCGAGCGCGAGCACGCGCACACGCACAGACAAAGCGAGCCGAAAAAATGCTGAAGGCGTCCGGCAAGCAGCAACAGCAGCACGCGACCGCATCAGGGAGAACCAATACCGCGCCGGTTCCTTCGAAAGGTGGCTAGGCCAGTCCTTTTTCTACGCGACGCAAAAGTGGTCGACCACATTTAACTGAAGTGCGAACGACCGTATTACAAGCAGCCGCGCTGAACGCACAAGAGAATCACATCAATGAACGTTCAAGCGCTGAGAAACAAAGCGTAACTATGCAGGCGCACCACGCCCGATGTAGATTTGACAAACATTAGTCACACGGGACGCGATCGAGGTAGTTAACTTGCCCTAGTAGGAGTGCAGCTGCTCTTGCTCTTACATTAGCGAATTATGAATTATGCTACGAGATCACAGTGAGATATTTCTAAAGGGAACAAAACAAATACCAAATAAACGGGCACTTGCCTGAAAGTTTCCATCATGCCAGTACTACCGACCGGGCACGTTGCAACTTCTCGTTTCAGCCTTCGTGGATCCATCTTCCAGTGCGTACGAGCGCTTTTCTTTGAAGTGGGGCATGAGTAATACACAAAGCATGGGCCACATCTTTTTCTACCCCGCGCGCAAAACTAATCACACGTTTAAAATTACTTCGCACAGCGCGCGACGCGAACGCACGCGAAAACGAGCATGATGGCGCAGCTTGCGCCTTCCCGTCCTGCCGCGCGCCGAAGTGATGGTACAGCGTCGGCCGTCACTTCCGGTCGCTTTTCATTGGGCATGGGGTGGCCGCGCAAATTGAACGTTTATTCTGACAGGTTTGCTTGCTCGCATGGCCGCCTGTTTGCTGCTGCTTCGTTGTGGTCTCTAACTAGAGCGGTGAGGCGGGTAGTTACTACTACGTTTCGTGCGGGGCATTTTATTTTGGGGTGGGGGGCGCAGTCTGTGCTGCATCACTGAGGGTACAGTACACAAATCGGGACCGTGAGCGAGACGATCGGCGCTCTTCTGCTGGTGCGATTAGATTATTCGCTGCGTCCGAACGAAGCAACTTTGCGAGGTCACAGCGTAGTTTCAGCGATATCATGGCTCGATAAAGACGCTCACATCTTGGTCGTGCGACAGCGACGCGTAAACATTCATGAGGAGACTGAAGACTGCGTTTGCAAGTGCGTATGCTCTTGATAAGAAATTACAGCTTTGACGACACCAGCCCTTAATATATAGGCTCAGCCTTACAAGCTGTATTTGAGGATGCACTTAGCAGATCAGTAGCTTAGTAAGCCTCTGAATGAATTAGGCAAGGTACGTGGAAATTCGAATTCGAGAACTTCCAACGTGATCTCGCCTCTAAGGCTTCTTTATGGATTCACCATGCAAATTGTATGTTGATGCCATTGTACAGCAGAGGCTCGTCCAACAGCACGTCCCTGTTTGTTCAGCAATGTATCCAAACAGCTTCTTCCATTTCACCACTTTTTGTTGGGCTATTAAGGGCACCGAAATATTAGTACAGAATTGCGCAAGTTGCTCTCGTGTTTTCGCTCTGCTACTGCAGTTTTTCTAGAAGTGTTTAATTGCATGTTAATATTCCTGTGAGCACGAAAAATAATGATAATGGAATTGTAAGTGAAAGGGCGTTCTTTTTCTGGATGATACATTTTTGGAGTGGCCGTCATGCCAGTAACATCAGAATCCTTGAAGAAATATCGACAGTCACTTAGGAATGGGAAAACTTAATCGCTTCACGCATCTACACTTGCAATTGTCACGTGACCATGGTACGTTAGTTCATACATTGTCACGTGTTCTTCACAATACTACCTTAATCTCCCGTAATCCACCGTGCTATAGTATGTACGAACCTTAATGCAATTTATTCCACCCTTATTCACATTATTTCACATTATTTACCCATAATTGCTCATACTTAACGTTGTTGTATTTACTACCTTCTGTATCACTACTGACGTCATACAAGACGGTGATGACTTCACATTTTAATTATTTATTATATACATTCAAGGCCTAGTAGGCACAACAGAAAGAAGTGGTGAAAATATGCAATAATTGCAATGCAGCGCAAAAATAGAAAATCAAACCATAAGATAATTTGAACGGTGACCTTGAATTAGTGGTGTCACAAATTGAGACTGTTGAGGCGGGAAGGCGGTTGCATTCAGTGGCTGTTCTTGGCAAAAAGGAAGAATGGCACATCAATTTTGTGTTGATGGTCGATGCGAGACGAGAACTTGGTGTGGTGAAAAGATTTTCTTTACGGGAAGGGTTAAATTAGCATATTCTATGAAAAAGACAGAGACGAAAGTATTTGCGACGTAACCAAAGGTCAGGTTCACCTAGTGTTCTTTTCATGGACGTGACGCTAGAATGAAGTGAATAATTTGAGAGAATAAAACGGGCGGCGCGGTTCTGAATGCTTTCTGAATGCTTTCAAGGGAAATGACAAGATTGGCATGAGCAGGGTCCCGTATGGATTGTTGTTGCGGAGAACGCCACCTTTCCTACCTGAAAGGCCATGAAACGCTTTCGCATTAAAAATGCAATACATACACACATTGCTCAATGCGTGGACGTGTACACGTTACTCAGATTTATGCATCAATACGTTCAACACCCTTCAGGCGTCGATTTAACACCCTTCTTTGAGCAAAGTCACACCTTATGTGTGGTATCCACCCTTGTGATAGGGTGCTTTGGCCGAAAAGGGTGCTAAAAGGGTGTGAGCATGGGTGTAAATGCCGAAAGCACCCCTATTAACACCCATAAGGGTGTAAAAATGTTTAGTGTGTAGGAAATGAAAACATTATTCAGCCATTCTTAGCGCTGTTAGTGCACTGGGGAACGCAGCACCCAGGCATTCTACAAAGAGACCGTGAAGAATGCCGCTTTCCATGTAGCGAAGGAGTCGGCGGGATGGCGGGAACGGAATGCAAGAGAATGGCGGCGGCGACTCCCGAGAACCGGTCATGGCGGCGGCGACCCCTTCCAAGAGTGGCGCCACCCTCCGCAAAGAGCGCGCGCACATCGAGGTACCCTAGGCCGCCCCCGCTTACTCCCCCGCCCCAACGCCCAAACACCACCCCGTCCGTTTGCGCTTACCCGAATACCGGACACGCTATGCCTGTCTAATATATATAAAAACGACGTGTCGACACTTGGCGAAAAATTTATATGATTATCTACCCGCTAGCTACTCGCAAGTTCTCGTACACCACGAGAGTCACGTGGGTAACGTGACCGCTTAGGGGCAGCGATGTTTTCGGCCGCCCCAAGGACGCAAGCAGACGTAGCGGTCTGCGCATGCGCAGTAACTTCGCCCCTAGTTCTTGCGTACGCAAGCCGCTTGCGTCCCCTAAACTAAAACTCTGCTATAGCCAGATACAACTTTAAAAAAAAGGGGAGGCCCCGCCCAGACGACCGAAGCGCGACAGCCGATTGCCTACGCGCCTAAAATAATCCCGCAAAAAAAAATCGTGCTCCTGAAACGCGCAATTCTCCGTATAAACAAAGATATTTGTATTTTGATGACTGTTTTATAGAGCTCTCGTGTGCTACAGCACATGCCGGATCGCGACAAAAAAATCACCCCGTGCCTTCCACAACACTGCCCGTCGTCTGCCCTTTAGCTTCATTGCAAGTGACAAAAGTAGAAAGAGCAGGTCTGCATGACTTTTGCGCTTGTTTACATGTACACGGCACATTTACTACTCCTTTTCCAAGCTTAAAATGAATCAGTTGCTATTGAACAATACTTATATAAAACAATGCATTTATCGCAACCATTACAAACCTGTGGCGTGAATACTCGAGGCAGGGAAGGTACAAAAATGCTTCATTCATCGTTTTAAAGGGACACTAAAGCGAAACAATAAATCAGTTTAGACTAATGAAGCATTGTTTCAGAACCTTGCAGGCAGTCATTTAAAAAATAGTTTAATTATTAGATGAGAAAATGAAGGTTCAAGTATCAGTATTTGAATTTCGCGCCGAAACCCCCAGCGCCGGTACCGCAAGGTGACGTCAGGGACTCCAAAGTATGTTTTCGCATTTGGGCAGAGTTGGCTGAATAAAGGTTCCCGGAACTTGCCATGTTGAATATTTGGTTCCTTTAGAACACAAAGTAGTCAATCTGTACCGCTATATATAATTAGTAGGCCCTAGAAGACGTCATCAAAAACCAAGACATCACAGCCCCCAGCTGCGGGAACTTAAGTAGGCGTCGCCACCCGTATTTCGTTCTTGCGCTATTTCTGGCTTACCTAACGTCTTATCGTTGTAAGAGTGGTGTTTTTGGTGTTGTAGATCAGTAATTTACTGATGCAGAAGAAATCATTTTTCACTTTAGTGTCCCTTTAAATAAATACTCTTGGTCTTAAAAAGCACAAAATTAATATTTTTTGGTTTTCTGTTTTCACAAATTTTTTCCTTCTCTCTTTTTTTTGCGAGCCTGCAATCTGGCCAGTTCGCGCAAGGCATTCCGTGCGAGTTTTCCAACATGGAGCCCAGCGAGGTGACATTGGAATGCGATCCGTTGTTGCCGAACGAGCTTTGTGTCGCCTCGATGTCCACACCACCGAGGAACCTTGATAAGAACAAGAGTGGCCACATCCTGAGCAGCGATTTACGCAACACGATCCTCCACTGCTACACGTATTGGCGTAACAGGGAGCCTGAGCACAGCGTGGAGGCCACGAACAAGTTAGTCGCTGAGATGCTCGTTGTCAGCGAAAGCACAGTGTTCAAGGTGAGGAGGGAGGGCAAAGCGTCGCATATTTCAGGTAGCAAACTGTCGACGCCCTTGCGAGAAGATAATTAACCAGTTCTCGAAGTGTATGGATCTCCCATCACTGAAGTGGTGTACTGTGCATCGTCTGCTTGTCGAGATCGAATTCAAGCACGAGAAGAGGAGCCGCAATGGATGTGTGCTGGCGGGCGAGCACATCAAGGCAACCGTGCGAAGTGCGCTTTACTATCGGCGTGGCGCGCACGATCTGACTATATATGACTTTTTTTTGTTGGAAAGTTGAAGACAACCATGAAGTAATGTAAAGTAGGCGCGTTTAGCGCTGAGCGATAAAATGATAACAGCGACAGGTCGACCAGTGGTAAAAATAAAACAACGCCCCTGGGGGGGCGGGGGGGGGGGGGTGCCGGCAATGCCCCTGTTATGAAAGAAGGGAGTAGCGAACTGCGCTAGTCGGTACAGATTCATTGTACAGGAACGCAAACAAGTGTACACAGCACATCAGGTGTCATGTCTGTTTCCTCTACAGTGAATTAAGGTAGGAGAAGGTTAAGGAAGGGAAGGAGAAGCAGTTTTACTATTTTGATACTTCTAAGTAATAATTTCATGACGAATATGTCCCCGAGTGGTATTCCAAAGCGTGGAATTAAGGTGCTTCTAAAGTAATCGAAATTAGTTGTCATCCTAATACAAAAAAGAAAAAAAGACAGCCGGCTTGGCTTAAAAGACATACGACAAAACTACGTTTTCAAAAATGCTTAACACTTGCGAAAAGTTGTTTTTGGATATTGGAGTTGTCTTTGGAAACCGCAGTGACTGCCCTGTGTCAACAAGCTGGTGAGTCCGCGCTTACGAAGGCGAGCCTCAGGAACAAGGTTGGCGTCTCGCCCATTTACTGAAAAAGAAAGGCGACGAGAAAGGCTGGAGCAACAGCCAGGTAGGAAGTTGCCAAGGAATACCGGGCCAATGGAGTTGGAAAAGGAATCCTTCCTGTATTTTAGACACATGGCTCAAAACGGAATATTTAAATGCTATTTCTGGAAAACACTATTTTTACTCCGAGAACCAGCATTATCTTTGCAACTAGCAAACTGTTTAGTACGAGATTTGGCCCAGTTGTTGTAATGTTAGTAATACTTCTTCTTAACTAGACCTACTATATATGCAAACGCTACAACTTTTTTAAAATAAAGACATTTAACTGGAAAACTGCTTTGACATAGTGATGTTAATGTAAAATGGTTACTTAAAGCAATTTGCAATGGGAATATTATTGTTTAGATTACTCAAAAACACGCTTTTTGAAAAACATTTGACAGGTGTTTGAACGCTATAATTGGATTAATTTTTTAATATAACCACTGAATGGACCGCAAAGACTGAAAGGTATGAAAGCTTACAATACAAAGAATTCTTCTGTTGTTAATTAAGATTGGTGGGTAGATAACGAATCTATTGCTGCTGCTGCACAGACACAGACGCAGCGGGGGACGGGAAGTGTCTTGTGCGGTGCTGCAGATGGGGTATTTACAGTAGGGTACCGAAATGACGCAGCCAAGCAAGATAGGTTACACTCATTCACGCATTAGAAAGCTTACATACCGAACTTACGTAACAGTTAGTGGGGGTCGTACGGCCTAATTTTTGCAATCGTGCTCGCTCCTTATTCGATGTGAGACCGTTTGTTTCGCACAGGGTTTCTGGGCCCGAGGGTAAATAAATGCCGCCCCTACGATGGCGCCCGAGACTCTGGCCCTATGCCCCTCAAGCCCGCCGCACTCGTAAATGGTTCGTGCTCCTGCACTTGCGCTCCCTATGCAGACAGCCAGATTCCGCTGTGCTCAAACGGGTTCGATATCACTTAATCTTGCTGCTCGAGTCTCCCCGCGCCATTTGTGGAACGTACGCATCGAACGCTGGGGGCGGGGGACATAACAGAGCACACATGAAATTTATGCAGGAAGCTGCACACTAGCATGTCTTGCAAGGTGACCATTCCTGCACGGATGGACAAATGTATTTTTGAGCTGCGCCTCTCTGAATCTCCCACGAGAGGCTAAATTTAGCTCCGTAGGCCTAATGTGTGGCGCAACAACAATGACACCTGCACATGCGACACATGCATGATCGAATCATGACTTATTTCCTATATAAACGATACCAATGTAAAGCGCATGGCTTCTATTCACACATTGGGATGCTTTCATGCTAAACTTATGATATAGATAGTGCAGGTCCAACAGCCTAATTTTACAGTTGTCTCCCTCTCTATTCGCAATTGGTGCTCCGGGGACAAAGCCTGCGGGTGCGAATTGACATCTCTCCTTCTTGCTTTCGAGCCTCTTCGCACCAATTGTGGACCCTATGTGTCGAACGTGGGGCCGCCACAACCGAGCAGTTGTGGAATTCTTGTTCAAAATTGCGCACCTGTAGGCCTTATAACTCCTCATGAGCACTGCAGGCTACTACACCTACTTTCGCTGAGTGACTTCTCTGACATGACTTCCGCTCGTATCGACAACTGTGCTGCTTAGGTATGCTTTTCTAAACGCCGAGGAAGAGTGGAAATTTAGCAGCAAAATGCACAAACGGGCTTGTTGGTTGACATTCATCTTGAGAATTTTGGAAGCACAACAAGAAGACGAAACAGAATGAACTGGCAGGCTAGTACCTTAACTTAGCTCCGATTGCGTCATGCGTAGCACCCCCACGACGCCATCTGTTCATGCGACACATGCATGATCAAGTAATGGTTACTTTCCTCTAGACAACGGTATGAAAGTAACGTGGATGGGTACTTGGTTTGCAACCCACCGTGATTGCTCAGTGGCTATGGTGTTAGGCCGCTGAGCACGAGGTCGCGGGATCGAATTCCGGCCACGGCGGCCGCATTTCGATGGGGGCAAAATGCGAGAACACCCGTGTACTTAGATTTAGGTGCACGTTAAAGAACCCCAGGCGGTCGAAATTTCCGGAGTCTTCCACTACGGCGTGCCTGATAATCAGAAAGTGGTTTTGGCACGTAAAACCCCATAATTTAATTTTTTAATTAGTTAGTTTGCATGGGCATAAGTGATAGTACTACAACGTGTTTTCATTACATACGGCTTTAGCAAGTGCCTCCTCCGAGTGGTTTTAAAGACGTTTCACGAAAAAAAAAAAACTTGCAGATTCATAAATGTAAAGCAACTAAGGAAGTCAGTAATAAGGATTCATAGTTTCTTAACGTCTGTGGAAAGGCTGAAGGCGCACTGCGTATAATACGTGAGGTGGTGCGCGGCGCCACTGTTACTATACGCAGTAACGTCAGGCACGACCTCCTAGTCCAGTGCAAGAAGACGTTGCCGCATATACACTTTATAACTCCCGAATTAACGTTTTCATTTGGCTCAATGTTACAGGCAACTAGTGATAAATATTACAAGTTACGGTTAAGGAGCCAGCACTCATAAATTAGCTGACACTCGCTTACCACGGAACGGTGGCTACACCAAATTTTACCACGTTTCGCAAATCGTCAATGATGCTTTGAACACCTTGAAGCAAATGAATAATGCTCTCGTTATCACTTTCTATGTAAAAATTCATTGTGAACATCGGTGAGTGCGCTGTAACCTTCTTTCCTAGAGAGCGTTAAACCAGTAAAAAAAAAGAGTTTCAGTCTGAAAAATAAGGACAGTGTGCTGACTCAAAGAAGAAAAACAAACAAACAAATACGTAGAAAAACTTGCTTTCAAGCAGCCTCGTGCGTACATTCGATTGCGCTTCAGTGAGTCCTATTCGTTGCCTTCCTGCATTTAGCGGTTCAGATCAGACAAATTCCTGCAATAACAATTATTATTTTGCTATCTAAATAATCGCAGCTCCAGTGTAATTGAATAGAGCCAGGAGCGAGTCGAATCAAGTCGAATATCGAATAGTTTTCGAATTATGAACAGCCGTTATCACAACTAATGTGAAACGATATTCACAACCTAGGATTCTTAGTGTGAGGAAGTTTATGCCATTGCATAGCATGGTATGAAAATTTGTTTATTAAAAGTAAAAACTAGGCGGAAACAAGTAGTTTCTTAACACGCACAGTAGTCTTCAGTGAGCACGAATGGTCGCTGTATAGCCTCTAAAGTATGGCTTCCTAAGTGACGTAGCCGCCTTCACTACGCAAGCTCACATATTTTTAGAGCGCAGCTCTTTGGCGTCCGTTCCTGGGTTTCGCGTCGTCGTTGTCGGCGTTGTCGTCGGCCTCGTAACCAGCTCGCCGACGAATCTGCTCCGTCGCCGCCGCGCATGCGCGCTGTCGGCTCTCCGGGCGAGGGAGGATGATGGAAGGGAGGAGGAGAGACTGTGGAGGAGGGCTGGCTACACAAATGGCTCTTTGGCGTCCGTTCCTGGGTTTCGCGTCGTCGTCGGCCTCGTAACCAGCTCGCCGACGAATCTGCTCCGCCGCCGCGCATGCGCGCTGTCGGCTCTCCGGGCGAGGGAGGATGATGGAAGGGAGGAGGAGAGACTGTGGAGGAGGGCTGGCTACACAAATGGCTCTTTGGCGTCCGTTCCTGGGTTTCGCGTCGGCGTTGTCGTCGGCCTCGTAACAAGCTCCGCCCCCCTTTCATCCCCCCAGCGCTAGCAGCGACCGACTGATACCGCTTTCGTGAGTCCGCTACCGCACTCACGAAAGACGTCGTGCACTTCCTGCAACTCGCATTAACCGTCCATCGATCCACACCGATGTTAATAGTGGGGGACTTTAATGTTGACATAAAGACAAACAGCAATTTCCTAACACTTATGCGGGAGAACATCCCGTTCCTCTCGCTCGTAACGCGTCCCACGGCTGTGACAACCTCGCGAGGCACTTGTATAGATCTCGTCTTTGAGAATCAAGCATTGGTGTACCAAGTCGAACATATATCAGTATTTCTCCGACCACAAAGCTTCCTTCATGACTGTCAAGAACTGTTAGTGGAGTCTTTGTTAAAGGAATACGTGTGAAAAATAAAAAAAAAATTCTGTGATAGCGCATACATGTGTTGCTCGATTTCTTTGCCTCAATCTATCGAAAAGGTGAAACAGCTTATTTGCTGCGCTCAAATTTCGCATTAGAAAGTAACGTAATCGTCGGTAATTTTTTTTTTGTGTATACTATGCTCGCGGGCGCAAAATTTACCCTACTTTTGCTTTATGTTTATTAGGGTGCATTTGGCGTTTTGAAATAGCCGAATAGTGTTTGAAAAATATTCGCAGTCACCAATAGCGACTACTCGATCCGAAGACCGAGTCGGAAAGGACACTATTCAATTCGTTCTTAAAAAGATGCGAATATCTGCACCTCACCCCCCCCCCCCAACACGTTGTACCGACAAAGTCTTCACGTTTGTGTAATTAAATGCTTCAAATTTTCGGTTAACCACCCGTTCATATCGCACTCCACGGTCCCTTAACAGGATGGACCCTGACCACTCACAGTCGTGCCCCAAATGTGGTCATGACTCATGCTCTTTTGAAGACATGCTCTAGTTGTGCCCAGCCCTTAACGCCTCTCCACCCATCACGAAAGAACAAGGGGAGGAATCCCGCAAGAGCGGCAATCTCCACATTCAATTCCAGGCTGTCGAGAGGGCCCATGACATCGCGGCCGCACTTCGTCTCCCAGTCCCATCGTTGGCGAAGCTACCGACTTGATCGTGGGGCTCCCCTAGATTTCAGTTTTCAGGACTCAAATAAAGTTATTAATATGTCGTGCCGACATCTTTTTCCATTCTTTGTTGCTCAACACTGTTTGCTATAAGCACGCTATGATCCCTTTGTGTTTGTTTGTTTTTCTGTTTATCTGTTTGTTTCTTTCTTTTTTGCTGATGATGATCATGGTGATCCATTATGGTGATCCAAGATTAGGGTTCACTTCAAATGGGTTTATTAATTCTAAAATACAACTGCAATATTTGAGTAAGAATCAGAGGAGTAGATAATAACACAAACAATTTGAGATGGTATGGTATGGTAAAACTTTAATGAAGTCCTGCAGATCGTGAGTCTTCACAAAGCGGGCTCCCACGTGGGAACCGGAAGGCCGAGCCTCTCGGCCGCATCGTGGGCCTGCTGGACAGCCCAGAGTTAGTCAGCCAGAAGAGGGCTACGGAGAACCGCCTCCCATCTGGCGGAGCTGTTAGCGATGATAGAGCGTGACCGGGCACACCGCCAGAGCATATGGTCTAACGTGACTATTTATCCACAATTGTGGCAGTTAGCATTGGTGTAAGTATCCGGATAGATTTTATGTAAGAGCGACGGATTGTGATAGGTATTCGTTTGTAGTAGACGGAGTGTTAATGCTTGAGCTCTATTGAGGCGCGGATGAGGAACAAAGTAGGTTCTATGGCTGAGATAGTAGTGTTTAGTAATCTCGTTGTAGGTGGAGGGCGTGTCCCTGTTCTCTGGAGAGTCGGCTTCCGATTGGTCGAGGGTAACGCGGTGGGCAAGTTCACGCGCAGCCCTGTGAGCCGACTCGTTGAGGTTGGGAGGAGCACCTTTTATCTGACCCTGATGTTCGGGAAACCAATAAATGAAGTGGTGCGTGATTGCCTTGCCCCCAACAAGTTTTTAAATAAGGATTCTTACCTTTATCGAACCATTATAATCACTTCAATGGCTGAGTAAGCATCGTTTTAACGTTGGACAAGAAAGGAGGCTCCGAGACCCATTCTGTTCACTTCACTTCTTTCTCCACACTCGGCTGTTTTTCATATCGACTTTTAAATGCGAATCTGAGTGATGGTGAGAGCAAAGTCACACGCAAGGATGGGCCAATTTTATCTCCGTTAAATTGGGACGATGCTGGACATAGTGTAGCTCGAATAGCAGCCGGACAAATTGCAAACACCGGCTGTAATAAGAGTTAAGGCGGCCCGTGGCCGGTGCACGTCAGCGTAGACGCGAACTGCAACATTTTCATGCTGTTGCTGTCCTGCTGCAATTGACATAGTTACTTTGCTTTCACTTTGATCCAACGTTCTACTACTTTCCTTTAATGTACATAAGCCGTCGGTAGCAAGCAGGGACGAAAGCATGCGAATAGTGACGCGAACAAACCTACATTTTTTTATACAGTAAGGATAATATTATTCTTTTTTAACAGAATGGAGTCACTTGCAAAGAGTTCCGCTTTTCTCTCTATTCGACCTATGCGCTTATTAAGGTCAACACTCGCTCTCACTCAGCAGCAGCTGTACTTTGTAGCCTTTTGGATAATTGAGCGGCAACGTTCTAGCGCCGAGTTCCCCTGAGTTTCGTCTTTTTCTTCTTTTCAACAAATATAGTGACGCTACTGTGCTGACACGTTCCAGCCTAGAGCGTACTATTTATATCGCGGAGTGCACTGACCTGATTATCCCGTTGCAAATCTAATTGCAGTCTAGTCCTGTCTAGATTGTCTTGTCAAATCTAGTCTTGCAATACCAGTGCGTGGTAAGGACCGATCCACGCTTGAGCCCCAGGCCACACCACCCGCCTGCCCGGCACGCATTTGGTCGGGTGAAAATTGGCACACTTCGCAGACTGGTACACACATTTCGGTTTACACTGCATGTGCGAGCCCAGTGTATACCAAACTTTGTGAACCAGTCTGCGAAATGTGCAGTTTTCCGCACGACCGCATGCGTGCAGCAAGCGGGCCGTGTCACGGCTCAAGCGTCATTCGGCCTCTAATTAACCAGCCCTAGGCCGGGATAAAGCTGTGTAACTGGTGCGCGGCCTGCACAGTACTCCGCTATCATACCGGTGAGGTGGTGAAGCGCAAGCAAATTTTCTCGAAGTGTTCTGACGTAACCGCACGCTCACGCAGTTCAGCGTATAGAACCTTTAAAAATATTAGTTCTAACAATTTACGAACATATTTCAACATTTTAGTAGCACTCAGTCAACAATTCGCTACCGACGTGGAATGGAAGTGTGGTTTAAAACAAATAGCTTGATTCCTGAGTATGTCATATATCGGCGTTAATCTGTGTTAGAAAGATTTATCAAAACCTCCCAATTTACTTCCCATTCTAAATATTTTTCGGCAAAGAGTACGAGATGTGGGCGTGCTGAGTGTACATGTCCTTCAGAAAAAAAAAATAGTTTGATGATGTATATTATTACATTCTTTGCACAAAAGTAACGAGCCTTTTGACGGAGTACTGAAGTTCTTATTTAGACAAAATCTAGAAGAAAATATGTTAACGCGGCACTTAAGATATCCTATATACAAAAGTAAGAAAGAAGTCCTTTAACGGTGTATTAAAAATAGTCTTTATACAAAAGTTAGAAGGAAGTCTTTTAGCGGTGTACTTAAAACATTATTTATACAAAAGTAGGAAAGAAGTATTTTGATGGTGTATAAACAAATGTTACTAGAATGTAAATGTAAATAGGCTGTCAGTAAAGTAAATGGAAAGTTGGTAGAAGTTCTAAACAATCTTAATAGGCATTTTTGTAAGAGTATCGTCATTCCGTCGTCATTATTTCATTGCCTTCAAGGTATTGTGATAATATTTTTCGTTGCCATGTCATCATCTTACCGCTGTTTCTACTCTGTTGCTGTCATTGCATATCCATATTGACATCATCACCCCATGCATCTTCGAGCCGTTGTCGTCGTATCGTCATCATTATTCCATCGTCGTCATGCCAATGTCGCCGTCATACTGTAATGCTCATTCAATCTTGGTCACTTTGTTGTACCGATTACACTGTTGTCAAGTCATTGTCGTGATGCCTTCGCTGCCACGTCGTCATTGTGGTTACAGTTTCCTCATCCCTTTGTCGTCATGCTATCGTCGTCATACCGCCGTCGCCATGACATTGTAATTAATCTTACAGCGTCAGCCCATCGGCAACACTGCCGCAACGACATCACGTTGTCACCACGTCGTCATCACTTCAGCGCCGTTATATCACAGTCGTCATGCAGCCGTCGTCACACCACCCTCGCCAGCCTTTTTCCACGTTTGCATCGTATATAGCACTCAGAAATGCTTCGTATGCCATAGATAATCAGCAAGGATGGTTCCTGCCTTATTTTTACAGCGAAGCTACATGTGGCTAACTGAATCATTCGTTTGTCCATCTGTCTGTCGCCTGTACGCCGGAAACTCCTCCGGCATAACCCTATGGTAATTCGCGAGAAAAAAAGCGCGCGATTGGTTGCACCAGTAGTGACGTCGTTGCTGTCCGTCGCAGCCGAGCGCGCGCGCCGCAGTTTATCTCCTGCTGGGAAATGGGTAGGCCACGTGTCATATGTACTACTAAGGAGCAGCAGCTTTCGATCAGCAACGCCGCGAGCAGACCTGTGAACGAGCTCGTCTAAGCCGTGCCGAAGCTGCAGCCCGGGTACATGAACAGGCTCGTGTAGCCTTGCGCAAGCAGCAACTGCGTACCGAGAATCCGGCACCTACCAAGCCGTCGTTTAATGAATCATAGGGATTAACCCAGTAATAAACACTGGGGCCACACGTTTAAGCTTCGCTGGTTAACCATCTGTACGGAGTGCTTGGGTGTTGATTTTTTCACACGATAGCGTCAAATGGCCCAATGAGCGAAAAAGTCAGCGTGTGTCGTATGTAGCAGCAAAACGGCACATAACCTCGCATTGTAATTGGCTGGGAGACGACGTCACGAGCGCTCCTCAACTGAGTTCCCAATGGCTGCGACGGCAAGTCACGAGCGCCATAAAGGGCTGGAGAAACGATTCGCCTGAAGTCGAGATAACGCGCCAGATATTGCGTGGAGGGAGAGGGCGTTGCCGCGAAGCCACGTCACCCTCGCTCTCAGCCCGAGTGCTTCTCGACGGAGCAGAGCCACCGGCTCCTATATAGAAGGCTTGCGCACTGTGCTTTGTGACGTCATGCTACTTGGTCCGAAATTTCCATTGTCAAGCCTGGCGTGACGAAAGCGGTGACGTCAAAATCACCGCGGTTTATTCGGGAACATTGATTTGACTCTATGACAATCGGATAGGTAGTATGGCGTCATCGAAAGAAGTGGACAGGGCCTGTGCTGTCTAGGAGGCGTTGGTAGAGCGCGCGAAACACACCTGCAGCACCGTCAGCGTGCCAGGTATGGTGGGAGGGTGGAAGGCACCCCCGCGTTGGTGGAAAGCGGTGTTGGCATCGCAGGCTGCTACTGTTTGATGGCTCGGGCAGCGCGTATCGCTATTGTTCATTACTCGCAGCGCAACACTCGAAACACCGCTCAGCTCCTTTCAATTGGACATGAATGCTTTCGCATTCACAACTCATAAGAAGTACTTAGGTGTCCTTATTGGATACTTTTTTTTTCACATCTCTGTAGCTGACACTGAATTTATTGGAGTGGCGTGACGGTGGTCCACGGCTGTAGCTCACTGCCAAAACATGCAGGCAGACAAGTGAATACGAAAGTGCCATAACCATGGAGAAAAGTCTTCACAAGTTTTGTCCGCCGCGTAAAATGAGGGCTAGCAGATGATTAAGAAAGTAAACCGCACTACACGTGTTTTCGACGCGTCGCCAGGCGGCGACTCCTCCCGATCTTAAGGCGAATTGCGCCGTAATCAACAACGTACGCGGATAGCGTACACTGAACCGCAAACTTGCACACTCGCTAGTTCTTAAATACTCCATTATGGGAGGTCAGCGTTCATCGGCGTCTACGCAGCGATTGCGTGCGGTGAGGCAGCGCAGTTCCCCAGCTGGCGCCACATGCGAGAGGGCGCATATCACAATTCTAGCGCAAGGTCAAGAAAGTTTACAAGCAGGTACAGTTTAAGTGAAACTGCAAAGAGAGGGCACGTAGGTATGAAAAGGAAAGTGGGAGAAACACAGGCCGTAATTTGGATGCATATATGATGGGCGCAGGAGAGTCCATGTAGCTCAGATTGGTGTGTAATGAATTAAATGCAAATTATTGCTCGTAATCAACTGCATTTCCTGTTAACTTTATACTTTAACAATTACTTTGCTTACTCGCTAATGTTCACTGCTTTAGAAGTGAAAATAGAAAGTTACTTATCTAGAAAGGGGTTAGGCAAGGAGACACAATTTCTCCAAAACTATTCACTGCATACTTAGAAGCATTCAAGCTATGAGACGGGGATGCTTAGTACTGAGGATCAACGGCGAATATCTCAGCAGTTTTGTTTTTGCAGATGCCATTGTCCTGGTCACTAACACGGCGGACCAATTAGAACAAATAATTGAGGACATTAACCGAGAACGTGGAAGAGTGGGGTTGAAGATTAATATGCAGAATACAAAGATAATGTTCTATAGCCTTCATTCTTGAGCGATGTTGTTCAAATTAATCCGGTCTACAGTGAATATGCTAACGTAGAAACTGTACAAAAAAATGACTCTGACCAATTTAATCACAAAACTCGATAATGTACCTCACAGCAAAACTCGAAAATAATACTCGCACAGGAAAACACACAGGACCGTTCAATGGTCTTCAATTGGACATGAATGCTTTCGCATTCGCAACCCACAAGAAGTGCTTAGGTGTCCTGGGATTTCTTTAAAGAGAATTGCCTTAAATCGGTAAATCTGAAAAAAATATATATAGACGTACGAAGTTTAGAAATGCGCAATTTCGAATCAAAAACAGATATGACATGTGTTGGTGCATCTAAATTAGACAAATTTGATTTGTGAATTTACAACCTATGCGGCTTTGTGACGGTGTTTCAAAAGGTCGTAGTAATGTCATATTCACAATTTAGAGGCATATTTCAGGGTAGCGCGTAATATATAATTTTTGTCCGCTTCAGATGCCATAGTGAGCGCAGTTTATAAAATTGCGATATTGTCTTTAGTTACTGAGGTACAGTTTTATACTTCAGGTCATGTTTCTTGAAATTTCGCAATTTTTGTGAATTTATGTAAAAAAGAAGGCGCCAGCCTAAGCAAAAATTCACTTCGTGAAATCACTACACTAACTTTCTTCTTTTAAGTTACACATAACTCATGAATTTTGGTGCAGTGGTTGCTCAGAAGAAAGGAATACCGATTTGCCATGTTGGAGCCCCCGAGCTAAAGCTTCCCCTTCAGTTCGATTTACAATAATATATATGTTGTAGGGATAGGTTTAGAAAACAGCTTGGTAAGGAAGCAGGGCAATGAAAGGGAGAAGGCAGGGACGTTAATCGGAAGGGTGTCTGGCTGGCTAAAATTCACTAAATGCATACTTGTAGTAGGTGCTAGTGCTGTGTGCACCAGAAACTTTGAAAGCGCTACGCTAAAAGGTGTCTTGCAGACATTGTGTTCTTCTCTAATTATTCTTAACATACGGCTAAAATATTATCAATATAAAACTTGACAATATAAAAAACGCACAGCTTTGTGGGACCTTAAATAATGTTGCAAAATTTCCAGCGGAGCTGATTCTTTCGAGTAGATGCAGTAGAAATATTAATTGCCTGTAATAACTACAAACAGCTTGAACTACATTTCTGCTGCATTAAAAGCCAGTGGCACGTCTTGTTCTCTAAAGGCGCCTTAAAATATGAGTATAACGCTTGCATGAAGCCGTAAATTACCGACACGAACAAAGGATTGCGCGCACATCTGACGCAACCTGAGCAACTTCGAAAAATGTGAAGTCGTAGCCTAGTTCAGCTGACCACGGTCAATGGGGATGCCTACTGCATGCGTCGTATTACGTATGTAATAAGAAAAAGAAAAGCAGTATTCGCTAATTGTCTGTGGAGCTCATAAATTACCCAGAGAAAGCAAAGTCTGTGTTCCAGGTAAGCAATTGCAATTGCTTTCGCTATGCTGCTGCAATCAGCATCCACTACTTGTACCGCTATCGAATCAGTACGTGGTTTAAACTTAAACTTAATCAATATTCGAAGTACCTTTCAACAATTTCTAGCTTCAAAAACAAAGGAACACGGCTGTGAGACGAGGAAAGACGAAAAGTGGTAAGTGCTAACTGCCATTTTAAATTATGCAGTGCTTTGTATTCTTATGAATTCGTCTGTTCTGATTTGCTTAAGTGCGACTCAGGCAAGTTAGGCTTGAATTTTGTAAGCGCGACGCAATAGTTCGATCACTTAAAGATGACTCACCGTTCATCGTGCTCGCTGATGATCGAGTTATCCATAGATAAACAGAAAATGACAATGATATTAAGAGTTCTCTCTGACCTTGATGCCGTAACTAATTGATGTAGCCAATTCGATCATGGAAATAAACGCTAATCAAAGCAAATTTATGCACCTGTCACGAATTGCACCAACTTTATGTTTTTTTTTATTCTTGATTCTCACATGAACTGCAGCGCCATTATTGTCCTCGACATCCCTCCCTAATTTTAGTACGCGCGAGCTGCATTGCCTTTCAATAAAAGGTTTAGTCCACATTTGGGGCGCACGTTTTCCAGCAGGAGATTCGCATCCCTTGAGACACAAGGAATAGTATGTTTGTTGAAAAATCTGCATAGGTTTACAGCTCAAACTAAGAAGTTCATTAGACGAAACGTACACATCATGAAGGCACTACTCGCACACCTTAAACTTTGAGGCCTGTCTGACGGCTAGTCATCGGTCTTTGTGGATCCGCACTGGTGTTTGTTTTAAGTAGGTCTCTCCCTATTGAAAAAAATGATATGCTCTACTATTCCCACATCCAATAAACAGGTAACAAATATACAGGATCCCATATGAAAAAACCTCATTCCCATATATCATATGATGTTCAGTTTCAGGTTCAATTTATTATTCTTTAAGTACAATGCATTGGAAAGATCCACTATACAGCCGAGGGTCCCAAAGTCAAGGACTGCAACAGGACCCTTATTGTGTATAAGAGTTACGGGGAATACGCACTTTATACAAAGAGGAGGCTATTCAGTGTTGTTAGTTCAATGTGACGCAAGTTTCGGCAAGCATGGTAGTTTTGTTCAGAGGGCAGGTTTGATGGCGTCCCCGCACTGCTGTAAACCTCGGTTGTCCCCCTCAAGCAACCAATATCATGGTGCTCTCTCGCGGATAGCGGAACGATCACTGCAACGCCCAACTAAAGACCACGAGCGAGCCGCCTCATGGACGCGGTCACGCGCAAGCTTTGAACAGCATTCGGAAATGCAAATATACCTAGTGCAGCTGCCTAGCGAAGAGAGTGGCGCTTTCTTGTGACGCGCTGCTCGCAACTCAATTCGCTACAGCGTGGTCCCGTTCATTGAAAGTAGATTTACTCGCAGAAAAGCCTAGTTCACGAACTTGTTTAGCTCACGTTTTATTGCCCTCTCATTACATGAGCGCGCATCCCTGAAAGAGGTGGCAGAGCAGTACTGCAGGCTCCTTTCCCACGGGGCACAACCTTTGCGGCAAATTGCAAGTCGTCAGCCTAGTCCACCTCGAGCTACCCTTCCGGACTTAGAATTACCATTCACCATCGAAGAGCTCACGGCAGCAATCGGCGACGTAAACAAGCGATCATCACCTGGCCATGACGGCGTGAGTTATGAAGCGCTCGCAAATCTATGCCACACATCTCGCCTACGCCTTCTGGAGTACTACAACGCCTCATGGATAACTGGGGAGGTTCCTACGGAATGGAAGCTTGCGAAAGTCATTCCTATATTGAAACTATCGAAGCCGCCAACAAATTACGCCTCCTTCAGACCCATATCTCTGCTTAGCTGCGTAGGAAAGCTATTCGAAAAAATGATCTACAAACGACTAAATTGGTTCCTGGAAACTGCAAAAGTTTACCCGGAGGAAATGAATGGCTTCCGGCAAAATAGATCCGCAATTGATAATGTCATTGCCTTGGTCTCATCAATTGAAGCGGAATTGGTCTCTGGAAACATACCTACTGCATTATTTTTAGACATTAAGGCAGCATATGATTCGGTCTATCATAAAGCAATACTTGACGCTTCGGAAACCCTTGGTCTTGGAGGACGGCTCTACGCATGGATTGCAGACTATCTTCAAGGACGACAACTTTTCATGTGTACCCCGGATGGCCCCACGGCGCTTTATGCCGTCGAGAAGGGGGTGCCACAAGGAGCTGTGTTAAGCCCGGTGTAATTTAATTTAGTCCTCATCCATCTGAAAAGAAACCTGCCCCCTTGGTGTCAAAATCACACTGTATGCGGACGACATCTGCATTTGGAGTGCGGCGCGTTCCCGCAGTACCACCCAACAACGCCTCCAGAGAGCGCTAGCAAATATATCGGCCTACCTAAATCCAAGGGGTCTGAAATTGTCCCCCGACAAAAGCGTTGCCATGGCGGTCACGCGGAGGTGTATGGAAAAATACCCACTAGTGTTGGGTGGTCGCGACCTTCCATACGTCAAGACGCAAAGGTTTCTTGGAGTGACGGTCAATAGGAACCTCACATGGTCGCCCCAAGTGAAAAAATTGAGTGAGAAGATTTCCTCGGCGTCGCACGTATTCCGATTTTTAGCCGGATCACAGTGGGGCAGCAACTGTCGATCAATGGTGCTCCTCCATAAGGCCTATGACGACGGAACACTACGATATTACCTCCCGATCCTGCACAATATATCTCCCACAAGCAAAAGAAAACTCGAGGCAGCACGAAACAACTGCCTTCGCGTATGTCTTGGCCTTCCGAAGAGGTCGCCCCGCTCAGGGACTGTAGCTGAAGCTTGATGCCTGCGTCTGGAAGTGCTTCGCAGGAGACACTTCGGATACACCTCCGCCGCCTCATTCATACGAAGACTCACTTTTTAAAGGATATTTCCAGAACCCGTGCTACATCTAGCTTTGGGCAAGCCGTCAGAAGCATATCTATTTTGATTCCTGCTCAGGCGTCACAAATTATGCCGCGAAACATTTCACCATGGACCCTGTCCCCACTGGAAATCGTGCCATACATACCTGGAATCGGTGCGAAAAAGAAAATGCCTCAAGCAGCGACTTATCAGATAGCTTTAGAATATATTCACAAAGTATACGCAGCCGCAACGCACATTTTCCACAGATGGCTCTACAACTCCACATCGTTCATCATGCGGACTTTTTGTTCCCTCTACAGGGCAACGATTCTCGTTTCGTCTTGAGCGAGCGACATCGTCTACTTCAGCGGAGCTATATGGCATTAAGGAGGCCCTTGTGTATGTACTTCGACAGCAGCCGCCAAAGACATGGGTGATTTTCACAGACTCAAAAGCAGCCATACAAAGTATGTGGAACAGGCACAAGCGTTGCAATAATCAACCAGCAGCATTCGACATTGCTTATCTTCTCCACAGGGCTAAGAATGCTGGGGATTGCATAAAGTTCCAGTGGATACCTGGCCATTCCGGCATTTTGGGAAATGAAAGAGCGGACGAAGCTGCCAGAAATGGACTCCAATACCCCAAGTTCAGAAGAACATATTTTACAAAAGCCGACGCTTCAACCATGGCAAAAAAAAATATGCCTATCAAGAAAAAGACCGCATCTTGAATCTGCCGCTTCACCAAGATAACTTTCTACGTTACATTGACTCAGAAATGAGACCGAAAATTCCGCGACCACTTCCTCGACACTTAGAAGAAACATTGTACCATCGTCTTCGACTGAACGTGGCATACACGAACAATTATCTGTACCGCATAGGACTTACCACTAACCCATACTGTGATAACTGTCGCAACTTCGAGACAATTGAGCACATATCACTAGAATGCCCCGCTACCGCAACGAGAGACAATTTTTTGAGCACCAAATGGACATGATTTGCCCCGAACCGTTAACGTTACCGAGCATCTTAGGTCCAACGCCCGGCCCTTCAAAACAGCGACTGGTTTTGGATTTATTGTTCAAATACCTGACAGAAATTGGTCAAATAGGAAAGCTTTAAAAATTACATCCTTCCTATACAAAAGCCTAAATTTACCCGCCATGTCACCTGTAAATATTAGTATCAGGTCCACTCGTACATTTCATATTTATTTTTATCCTTTTTTTCTCCCACTCTTTTCTGGAATATTTTAATCCCATTCCCCATCCCTATACAGAGCAGCATGCCAGCGGTTATATACGCACTGGCAAAATTCTCTGTTTTTCTAATAAAGAGCCCTCTCTCTCTCTTTAGCACGCGCAGAAAAAAAAGGTTTGATGTTATTTTTTAACGCCACTCAGAGCCATAGTAACTGTAAAAGTAGTCGGAAATCAATCTGGTTCAATATGGCTCTTAAATGTGTGCTACTCAAGCAAGCAAAGTCGCAATACATTTTAAGAGCATGGATAATAAAGCAAAATACTTAGTGGGTCAGAAAGCATGTACTATTCACGAACCTTCAATTGTTCATAAAGTAGAAATTATAGCATATTTGTAGCACAAGTAATTGAGAATGGTTGTTGCCATGAGATTTAATTTAACTTTCAAACGCGAGTATTCCTGCCGAGAACGGCGTGGAATGAACAAGCGCGCACTGGTCACCGCTGGTGTCTACTGAAATCAATAGGAGTGGCTTTTCTGCATATATGGTGCGCCTCAACTCTGCTATCCGCCGGGGAGCGTAAACAGGAACGCTGCAGAATAAAAATTAAAACGGTGTTCTTCTGATCCTTAACAAAGCCCGAGCCACGATCTGATGATGAAGTACGCGTAGTGGGTTGCTCCAAATTAATTTTGATCACCATTCTGTAACGTACACCTGAATCGGCGGCACCAGTCGCGCACACTAGTCGGCGACAAGGCTGTACCATGTATTTGGCCGCTATAACGTAAAACTGTTCCAAACATTTCTATTCCAATTCTGCTATCAGCCCTCCGCGATTGGTCAAAAACTTTTTTTGACCACCCCCACTTCACCTGTCTATCACGCGACGTCACGAAAACCGCAACACCTCCCCATCTGATATGATGTGTACACACTGATTATGCATGATTTGACAGAAAAAAGAAAAACAGTTATTTCTGATTCGACCCTTTTCGCCATTAGCGCTCGGCTATTGGTAAAAAGTTTTCGGGCTGCACCCGCTTCACCTGCCTGTCGCGCGACGTCACAAAACCGCACAACCTCACCGCGTCAAAGTGATGTGTGCGCGATAAAGATGAATTAATATGCCGAAGAAAACTGAATTTTTTTGGAATAGCCGCAGGCTGCCCCGTTTCGAAAGGAATAAAAGATGGCTGCCGCCGATCGCTGAGACGCTGGCTACTCGCACCTGCCGGAGAGCATGGGTGTATTTGCGTATAATAAAACTTCTTGCGTGACCGTGTAACGTTTTCAAGCACTTTCGGCACGTTTACTACCTCATTCTGCCAACTCTTCTTTGCTGAGGGTCAGTTTTAGCGTATGAATTAATATGCCGAAGAAAACTGATTTTTTTTTGGAATAGCCGCAGGCTGCCCCGTTCCGAAAGGAATAAAAGATGGCTGCCGCCGATCGCTGAGACGCTGGCTACTCGCACCTGCCGGAGAGCATGGGTGTATTTGCGTATAATAAAACTTCTCGCGTGACCGTGTAACGTTTTCAAGCACTTTCGGCACGTTTACTACCTCATTCTGCCAACTCTTCTTTGCTGAGGGTCAGTTTTAGCGTCATTCTTAAGCTTTCGTTGCATGCCACCGCGATTTTCGACCAGCCACCACAAGCTAAGTAAGGGGAAGCCGACCAATCGCAGACGCCGGCACCACCCTCTTCATCCAGTTATCGATTTGGGTGCACTGGCTCTGCCCCAGTGAATCCCTCTCCACTTGAGCGTGCTCCTCGCCTCTTGTCAGCCAATTAGATGCGACAAGCCGCTCAGTGTAGGCAATGTTATTCGTTTTTCAAGCAAAGAAAAGTGACCTCCCTTGAACGTGGAGAGCGTGTGATTGGTCTGTTCAGACAACCCCGCGGGTGACCGCCCGGTGCTTGCATAGGTGGTTACGCAAATCTGACGTCAGGAAATTAGAATAGAAACACATCGGAATAGTATTACGTTATAGGGCCCTTGATCCGTTATTTTGCTGTCGACAGGCTGTCCGGTGCGCACGCACTATAAGTTACTGATCCGGTTATCAGAGAAGACGCATCGACGCGTGTTGGCTGCCTGGATCACCGATTTTCGCATCAAGATACCAAAGAACCAACATGGGCTTCGTTCCCTGTCGCCCACCGTCGCTCCCATCGCCTTGGCCACCTGATCTCGGCAGCCCAATCAAGTCTGACTACCGACTACAAAAGGAGTGCTCTCGCTGACTCCCGTCGCAGTCGGCGGTAAGGCTGTACCATGTATTGATCCGTTATTTTGCTGTCGACAGGCGAGTTTAAATGACTACCTGCCCGCGTTTCCTTTTTACATTTTGCTCTCTGCCGCCGACTGCACCACAATGCCTGATTGTAGCACTTGTGCTGAGCCATTGCCGCGAGACGATAAGTTTCTGACGTGCTCTGTTTGCAATGAAGCTTTTAACCTGGGTAAAAACTGCTTGACGGTTGCTGAATCCACCTTTTCGAAAATGTCGGCAGCAAAACGGGGATCTTGGGTATGCTCGGCATGCAAGACTGAAGCCGTCAAGCAACCGGCAATGGGTAATATATCGGATGATGAAGCACTAGAACACCTTTTGACTGTAAACAGTAAACTGGACCGGCTGACGACTTCAGTCGAAATGTTGGCTAGTCGAGTGGAAGAACTACTGACCTTCAAGGCTATCGGAGAAAAAACTGCACAAACTGTTCTGCAGATACAGGGGTCGCTCGATTCCCTTGCTGTTAAATATGAATTGGTGTCGTCCACTGTGACTGCGAACCAGATAGCAGTCGGCGAGCTTGGCACGCAAGTAGATACACTCTCCTCTAAGATTATTGCTCAGGCTGAGCTGCTTGAGAAGGTTGGCTGTGACCTTAGCGAATTAGAGCAATACAGCTGACGCTGCAATTTTGAGATTCATGGCCTGCAATATAGCCCACACAAGGATTTGCCTCCCTTCTTGTCAGGATTGGCGGCGAAGCTAAACATTTCCAAATTCAAACCGACCGATGTTTCTGCCGTTCACCGACTTCCCGCACGCAGCAATACCATTCCTATAATCCTTGTGCAGATGCACACTGTCTGGGCCAAACAGCAATGGCTTGCTGCGTGAGGAACCCTACGTGAACTTGCGCATGATAGTACCTTTCAGCGGCTTTACTTCAACGATAATCTTTCGCGTGCCCAGCGGGAGCTGTATCGGCTGGCAAGGCAGAAAGGCAAAGAAAAAATATTAAATTCGTTTGGACCAAAAACGGCAAGATACTGGCTAAGAGGGATGAAGATGCACATATTCTGTTGACAATAAGGCATCTGATCTCAAGAATATTGCATGAGCATGAACAAAGATGCCTTCAAGACATGTACTAATCTGAACCAGGTTTGTAGTTTCTTTCCAATTCTAATTGTTGCGCCTTCCGTGCTGTTCACGTACACATTCGCAGTGTAAGAAAACATTGGGGCCATTTTCAGGCCTTAATTACCCCTTTGAACTCCTATTTCGATGCGATCGTGCTTACCGAGATCAACATTTTTCATTTTCATTTCATTTTATTGCAGCATTCTTTATTTTTACAGCAGAAAAAGAACACAAGGGCAAGAACAAAAAGCTGCAAAACAGCAGCTTGACTAGGTCCTTGCCCCTTTTCTTGGCAACAGGCACAGATTGATGCATACATTCACAGTACATATATGCATATACACACTTCCTGTTAATATACACTATGTTAATTATATACACTTCCTGTTAATTTGTCAATAAGAGAGAGAGAAAGAGGGAAAAAGAAAGAAGTGCGCACATAATCACCAATTGAAGAAAAGACAAGCACATTTATAGCATTTTCTTGAATTATAATTCTTTAAGCATTGTTACAACATTCATTTTTCAGAAACTTCCCATTGTAACTCATACAGCCACTTATAAGGGTATAATTTAGTACAGCAACATGCTTTCGTACAAAGGATACTCAAGAAATATAAGCAAAATACCATTATATAAGTCATTTTAATCATTGCTCAACCGTTTGCGTCACAAGTTCCACGCAAATTCGCCGTATTCTTAAAGTTGTGCTGTCCACGTTCGCCTAGAAATATCATTTACGGTTATATCAACACTCTGTGAGGTGTTTAGTAACTTCGGTACGCGATATTCTAATCTAGTAAAGCCATAATCTGTTCTTGAAAATGGCAGTAGCCAAGCATTCTTTGGCCTCATATTGTACGGTACATGTGTGGGGAAAGTTAATTTGCATATATCTAAGAAAAATGTGTTGTTGTATAGAAGACTGTTTTTGCACTTTAAAACAAGGTTTGTTTCGTACGAGTGTTGTACGGGAATCAGATTAAGGGAGCGAAATATTGCAGCTGTATTAGCATCGTAAGAGGCATTCACAATATTACGAACTGCTTTTTTTCTGCAGGACTAGTAGTCTCTGAAGATTCCTTTGGGAAGTGGTTCCCCGTACGAAATCGCAATAATTTATATGAGGAGCAAGAAGGCTGTTGTAGATTAAAAGTTTAATTTTATTGGGGTAAAACATGTCTGAATTTGCATAGTATGCCAAAAGCCCTGGCCAAAGACGTCGAAACTCGGGCGACGTTATCATCCCAGAATAAATTCTCATTAAAAACTACTCCTGGAGTCTTTACTGTTTTTACAAGCTCTATCCTTTTAGCACCAAGCGTTGACATTATGTTTCTATCAATTTTTTCTGTGGTGGAGCAGACAGAATAGCTTTTCTTTTCGTACTATTTATTTCCAACGAGTTAGTTTTACTCCAATTAAGTAAACTACTCAGGGTGTTATTTGCCAGGTTCGAAAGGTAAGCCAGACTAGTTCACTGGAAAAACAAGCTGCTGTCGTCGACATGAATTATGAAGTGTGTTTTTTTGCTTATATGAACGATGTCATTTATGTAGATGTTGAACAATGTTGGCCCAAGAAAGCTGCCTTGCGGAACTCCTTGCAAATTTTTTTGAAGGGTTGATTGGTGGGACTTAATTGAGACGCACTGCTTTCTATGTCTTAAATATGACTG
Organism: Dermacentor albipictus; assembly: GCF_038994185.2. Classification (NCBI taxonomy): domain Eukaryota; kingdom Metazoa; phylum Arthropoda; class Arachnida; order Ixodida; family Ixodidae; genus Dermacentor; species Dermacentor albipictus. The sequence goes on along the minus strand of NW_027225580.1, from coordinate 3,368,422 downwards.
TATAAGTGCTAATGGAGTGCCGCGAAACCCATATTGTCGTAATTTATCAAATAAAATTAAATGATTAATCCAGTCGAACGCTTTAGAATAGTCAATAAAAACTCCTATTGTTATCTTTTTATCTCCAAAACCGTTAAGAATGAATTCTTTTTGTGACAGTAAAGCAAGCTCTGTCGACATTCCTTTTCGAAAACCAAATTGCTGCTGGGATATGATAGAATGTTTTTCGCAAAATGATGTAACCCTTTTACAGATAATTTTTTCTAATCCTTTTGAAATTACAGGTAATACTGAAACTGGTCTGTAATATGAAAATTCGTTTTTCTTCCCCGATTTAAACAGTACAGTAACTTTGGCATGTTGCATTGCTTCGGGAAAGACTCCAGTAGATAAAGCAATATTGAATATATGAGTGAGGACAGGTGACAGAAGATCGAGCACAAATTTAATGGGTGTTATTTGCAGCCCATAAATATAGCGCGCTTTGCTGTTTTTCAGGGACATGAAAACCAAGAAAACCTCTTCCGGAGACGTTGGCTCAAAAAAGGCTGAATGTTTATTGGGTAGAACACCCAAAAACTCAATTGCTGTTTTGTTGTAATTGCTTGAGGCTAGAGAAGTAAAGTAGTCATTAAAGCTGTTTGCTAGCTCTTCGCCCCTTAACGATTTGCCCCCCACAGTAACTTCCAGCTCATCTTCACGGTCTGGTCTTAAAAGCTTGTTAAGTTCACGCCAGACTGTTTCGCTTCGACCATTTGCTTGATTAAACCGATGTTCAAAGTATGCACGTTTTGTATTTTTCTAAAGTTTAGTTATACCATTGCGGCAATTCTTGAATGCTGCGAGAACATTAATGGCCTTTGTTTTCATGAATTGAGCATATAATGAATTTTTCTCGCGAATCATTTTGAGACACTCATTCGTAATCCATGGCTTGCGTATTTTAGTGGACCTTCTTACTTGTTTAAACGGAAAACAGCAAGTATATGCTTCCTTGAGAATGCTTATTAACGTATTGTAAGCGTTGTTTGCATCACTTACTTCAAGCACAAAGCTGCAGTTTATATTTTCATATTTCGTGCGAAATTCTCCTAATGTTTTGCCGTTGATTTCTTGTACGAGAAATGTATCAGCGTGATGTGTATCCTTAAAACAGTGATTAAAACGGCAGAACATAATAATTGGTAAATGGTCACCTAAACTAGTGACAATCACACCTGAATCTGTACAATGTTCAGAAGAATTTGTTTTAAATACATCTATTAAACTATCATAGAGATGGCCGATGCGTGTAGGTTCAGTAATAACATTAGTACAGCGATATGACTCGAGAATCATTCGCAATTCAGAAAATTTTGGTGTCTGGCGTAAAACATTGATGTTTAAGTCTCCTCCCATAGTAAGGCGCAGTTCGTTCACTGACACAAAGCTGAATAATTTCCAAAAAAGAAACAAAAAGTGTTGGTGTTTCCATATGGTGGGCGGTATACAGCGACAAACACGCATTTTCCACACTTTAATGCTAGAACTTCGTAATCTGCGGTAGCTATGGAAACGTCGTCGAGCAAACTGCACGATAAGCGCTCTGACACAAGCTGCAACACGCCACCACCGCGACGAGAAGGTCTGTTGATAAAGAAGGTGTTGTAACCAGGCAGGCACATTACTTCGTTTTCAGACGCATACCATGTCTCGGTAATCATGATAACTTGAAAATGGAAAGAAAATTAATTGAAAAGTGTAGTGAGCTGGTCATGCTTAGCACGCGCAGATTGCGCATTGCAGTGTAGAAAGGTAATGCAATCGCTGTATTTATGGCTAACAACGTCCCTGGGTGTGACCATAGAAAACATAAGAATGGACCGACTACGCTTTCCTAGCTGTCTTTAGTTACCAATTTTTTGCAGATCCGCTTCACACGCAATTCGCACTAAGCGCAACTCCTCTGTCTTGCGCGCGAAAACCTTGCCTCCTTTAGACCATGCGAAACGCCAGTTTGCTTCCTTTTTCTTAGCGATGGTCATTCCAAGCAGTTTCTTTAGCTGAGGACAAAGGTGTTCGTTGATGTACACTGGTCTGTCTACGGTAAACCCAATGTTTTTTGTCGTTAGCCTAGTCTTTCTGGCCTTCTCAAGCACAGCATCTCTTTTGGATCGGTGGTTAAAAACAACCACTATGTTTGGATCTGCATCGGTGTTGCGCACAGGAACGCGGTGACAAATCTCGACATCCTCCTTCGTGATAGGCTCACCGAGTGCACTTCCAACCTGATTTAGTAGCTTCTCGAGATTCTCTGTTTTGTTATGCGGCACTCCTTTCACTTCAATGTTTTTGTTCCGGGAAAACTGATCTTGCGCTTTCACTTGCTTTTTCAGTGCCTCAACCTCCTGCACAAGCACCGCTTACGTTGCTTTGAAGGTCTCGTTCTCAGTCTTTAGGGCTTTACATTCGGTTTTTAGATCCTCAAAGGCTTTGTTTATGAAGTCAAAACTGCCCTTCAGTTCCCGGAGTTCCCTACTGAATTCCTTTTTCAAGTCTGCAATATCAGTAGCCATTGTCAACACAAGTCTCTGGTAATGGAAAAAAATACGTATGATAACAACCGACAGCAACGTGACAGCACGGACAGCAAGGTTATACAATTAAAATGGAAAATAATAATAAAACTATTTCAACCTGAAGGAAAGCAGAAGTTTCACAATGCGCTCAAGCCGCTGTCCACGCTGCCAAGTTACCCGCGTAGCCGTCCGAGCGCCCTTTTATCCCGTGCAAGCACCAGGAAAGAGGCCACGTGGTCCACGTGGTCAGATGAAGGGCTGATTCGTTCCAGGGAGCGCAGTCTTATCGCAAGCAGCTGGGCACCAGAGTCGTTGATTGCAGCAAACGCCGGTTCCGCACCGTACACGCCTGAAGAAAAGCAGAAATTTCACAAAGCGCTCACGCCGCTGTCCACGCTGCCAAGTTCCGTCCGCCTGCATTAATCAGCATCACATAATTGGATACCAAGCTTTTTCATACACTAGGCCAATTAAGAGGGGAGGAGGCATGGAAGTTTTCATCCGAGACACATGGGCGTTAGGTGAGCGGACTTTCTCGTTTTCCCAAGCTGACATTGCGGCAGTGCGTCTTTGCGCAACTTCATTGTCACTAATTCTGCTTGCGGTTTATCGCCCATCGTGGTGCAACGGTCGTATATTCCTGGATGAACTGGATGTCGTCCTGGCCTCGATGTCGTCAATGGACCACGTTTGCCTTAGTGGGGATCAGTGGGGATGTCAACATCGATACGCTCCGCCCTCCTGCGACGACAGTTAGTAATTATTTGGATGTCATTTCCAAATGGGGCTTGCAAAACACGATCTGTGAACCTACGCGCGAAGAATTCCTTGCTGGTCATCTTGTCACATCATATAAATATACGTGCACATAACTTGAGTGTCAAATCTGCCGTTATTACAGCGAAACTTGATCATTACATGGTCTGCTGCTCTCTAACAGATGACACTACTCACTTGGTCGCTCCAAACGAAGTCAAACAAATGTCAATTGTTGACCCCTTGGCCTTCGACAAATTTATAATGAATCTCGACTAGTATACCTTTTTGATGACTGTTCCTCCAGGTGACTCCTATGGCCACTTTGTAACACTGTTCACTGATTTCTGGCTCACAGCTACACAGGTCTGTAAAATCGAACACTCGCCGTTGTTGCTCAGTGGCTATGGTGTTAGGCTGCTGAGCACGAGGTCGGAGGGTCGAATCCCGGCCACGGCGGCCGTATTTCGATGGGGGCGAAATGCGAAAACACCCGTGTACTTAGATTTAGGTGCACGTTAAAAAACCCCAGGTGGTCGAAATTTCCGGAGTCCTCCACTACGGCGTGCCTCATAATCACAAAGTGGTTTTGGCACGTAAAACCCCATAATTTAATTTCGAAATTGAACAACGTAACTTGGACCAAAAATGGATGGCGACAGAAATACTCGCGGCAATGAAAGCAAAAGACTTGTTATGGGTTGGATCAAAAAGTGAAGTCCTAATTGTACTGCTTTGCGGGTTCGGTTCAAAGAGCTTCGAAATAAGGTCGATGCTATGATACGTCTTGCAAAACGTAATGACATACGAGAAAAGTTCACAGAAGCTCGTTGTGGCAGCAGGAAAACATGGTCCCTAATTAACAATCTTAGAGGTGGTGATGTAAGCGCTAATCACCATGTTGATCTGATGTCTCACTTTTCTTCAAATTGTACTGTCACCGCTAATGATTTTAACTCATTATTTTCAAAAGCGTCTGGTGTAGTGAGACCTCATCCAGATATTTGCACATTGCAAACTAATATTTCAGAATCCGCCTTTCTTCCCATATTTTCGGAACATGATCTGAAATCAATCCTTTTCAGTCTAAAACCAAATACGTCTCGAGGACTTGATGGTATTTCAATATTAGAGCTGCGCAGAACTTTCGAGGCAATAAAAGATTTGCTACTACTCATTTTAAACACTATTATTACCACTGGTATCATTCCCGATAATCTGAAAAATGCGCTGGTGAGTCCGCTATTTAAAAGTGGCGCACGCAACAATATTGAAAACTACCGGCCTATTTCAATCCTTTCATGCATTGGGCAGCTATTGGAAAAACATATGCGCAAGACAATGAGCAGCTGTTTAAACAATCATGGCGTGTTATTTCCTAGCCAGTATCACTTTGTGCCGAATCGGGATACGCAGTTGCTGCTTGAAGATTTTTCCGATACACTAAACTCTGCGTTTGAACACAATCCGATTGCTTGTGCAGTGTTTCTCGAGGTCTGCAGGGGTAGACGACGACGCCGCTGACGGAGTGCACGCGCCTCGTATGGGCTCCGTATATTTCAAACTCTTGTGGCCAAACAATCACCGCTGGACCCAAACTAACGTCGGAACCAGCTTCCGGAAGTGGTCCGCTACCGATCAAGACCAGTCCCGACGCCAGGGACCCAGGACAAGGGTTTCTACGACCACAAGATTGCTAACCCTAACAAGATCTTCAGCTGCTCCGTCTGGCCGAGAGACAGGTGCGCCGCAGCTACGAAGGTGCATGGCGCCGCTGTCGCAGTCCCGGCTCCCGAGGACTTCGCCCAACGACTCGCACTCTCGTGAGATCAAGTAAGTGCAGCCCCTCCCCTCGTCATGGAGGTAGTAGAGGTTGAAGGCACGGAAATAGCCCCCGAAGAAGTTACCGTTGAAGCAGGGTGGCTCGTCAGCCACCGTAAGCAACGACAGACTACGCAGGCATCATCCCTACTCATACACGGATCCCGTCGTGCAACAGCAAGCGCACGCACCGAGAGTACCGAGCAGTCCGCACTACGCCCACGCGCACCACGGACACCACGACTTCCGAAGAATGATATCAAGATCGGCATACGCCCAAGAGACGGTTTCAACGAGTCAAAACTAGGAGACGCCTAGATAGGCGACTCAATACTACAGATCACGGGCATTACAACCAAAGAAGCAGATGACATTTACCGCTCATGCATGGATAATAACGTCATTGTAGTTAGCACGCCAATGATGTCTAACGCCGAAAAATACTGTCGCATCCGCAGTCTCCCCATCGGAGCAGTCCGCTACGCTGCCACAGGATACGTCACACCGCCGGAGGACACAGCCAAAGGAGTCATACATAACATCCCTTCATATGACACGGAAGAAGACATTACCAACAGTCTCTTTTACAAGAAGAACCCTACGATTCTGCAGGCCCGACGCATGGGCAATACTAATTCAGTGCTCATCGTATTCGACGGAAAGCAAGTGCCGTACCATGACTACTACCGCGGAGCAGAATACAAATGCTATCTACATAAGAAGCGCATCGAGGTCTGCGACATCTGCGGGACCGTCGGCCACAGGGCAGATGTATGCCCCAATCCAACCCAGAAGAAATGCAAGAGCTGTGACACAGTAAATCCGCCGGCTGATCACCCCTGTCATCCTTGCTGTGTGCTCTGCGGCAAAAACCACCCGACTGGTGATAAGTCCTGCCATCGCCGCTTCCAGACACCACACCTCCTACTCCAACGACGATGGGAACGCCTATGACTGGGACAACAAGGAGCTGACCAGGAGATGGGGCCATCGACTTCTGCAAATGGAGACTCAGCTCTGCCAACACCGAAGTCAACACTACAACCGCAGGCTCCCGAACGCAGCAATTCAAGAGGACGCAGTCGGTCGCGTGGACGCAGCCGCTCCCGAGGTCGCAGTCAGTCACAAGGACGCAGTCACTCCCGGAGCGGACCGGATTCAACACCGCCGCAGCAGCAAGGAAACTCAAGCCTTAGAACGACCACAGTTAACGTGCAAGACGCTCCCCCCAAGGTAAGTTGGGCCAGCATTGTCTCCCACACAGGTCACACCACGCAACCTATAGCAACCCCAGTGAACACAGTTATTGACGCTACCATGCACAGCTTCATGCAGGAGCTCCGATCCTTACGTGCCGAGATACAAGAACTCAAGACAGAAAACGCTAATCTCAAACCACAACTTGCAGACACACAGCCCAAACATTTACCATCAAATGCAGACATCCTTCCTGTCTCTGCAATAGATTGCCCGCAAACCACCCAACAACCAACCTCGCACAAACGCAAAGCTCTCGAACCAATCTCAAAAGCGGCAACACCAGCATACACTTCAGAAGGAAATGTCAACTGTGAGGCTCTCACTGAGCTGCAACAGCGGATAGAACGCAACCTCAACGAAGCATTAGACTGTAAGCTTGCCACATTGCTCGACGCCTCCATTGCAAAGGCTCTCGAATGCGCAATGGACAACCTCCTTACGGCGAAACTAGAAACGCTACTAGTGCCCAGAATTGAGCAAGCCTTTGCGGCAAGAGAATAACAGCGACAGGAAAACATGGACGACACGCGCAAAGTGCTTCAAGACATGGTCGCGACTTTGGCTCAAAATCACAACACCCGTTTGACAGAATTGGAAAACACCCTACTCCGTCCCAGAGCAGGTCCCCTAAAGAAGCCGTACTCGCGTCCCGACAAAGATGGCTGCGAGTAATCCAGAACGTGTTACCTACTGCTTTGGCAGTGGAACTGCCGGGGCTTCCGGCGAAAGCGAGCACACTTAGAGCAATACATTACCTCTATCGCACCACATACTTCCCCCGATGTTATCGCATTACAAGAGACCGGAGAAGCGGCTAAGCTGTCGGGATACGCGGCATACACCGCAGTTTGCAATGATAACCGCAGGCCCCAAGTAACCACACTAGTTAAGCGAAACATTCCGGTTATACAGCATCACACAGGCATTGATACAGCAGCCCACATTTTTCTGGAGATCATCCCGTCTGCAAGGTGCAAGCAACAGAGGCTCTTCATCCTCAATGTGTACAGCAGCCCCAGAGAACAACATAGGTTTCTACGGCTTTTCACCAAAGCAGATCAAGTAGCTAGGGGAGCCCCCCTGCTCATCGTAGGGGACCTAAACGCCCCTGCGGTGGCATGGGGATACCCAATGGGCCGCCGAAAGGGAAGAGAACTATGGCTTGACGGACAGAATCTAGGTCTTACTCTTGTCACGGATCCAACTTCTCCCACTCGTATGGGAAACAGCGTTAGCAGACATACTACTCCGGACTTGACATTCGCAAAACGAATTCCACAAGCACACTGGATCAACACACAAGACAACTTGGGCAGCGACCACTATTTAATCCAAACAACAGTTCGGGGGGGCCCGCGAAAGCCTAAGGGTCGTCAACTCCGCATAACGAACTGGGACGCTTTTCGGCAGGCCAGAGCCCTCACCTCTTTCTCGGGTACCCAACCCCCTTTCGAAGATTGGGTCGCATCCTTGCTGCAAGACGCGAGCAAAGCCACTAAATTGGTACCTGAGGAAGCCAATCTGCAGGAGGCATATAGCAAGTTACTGCATATGTGGGAAGCCCTCGCCAGCCTGCAACGCAGATACAAACACAACAAGCTTAACCGAACGCTCAGGAAACGTATTAATACTCTCACCCTTCAAATCGAAGACTATGCGCAACAACTTACTCGTCAAAATTGGCACAGCACATGCGACAGCATGGAGTGGCAACCAAACCTGCCCAAAACGTGGAATATCCTCCGTTGCCTCCTCGATCCGGCTAACAGCAAGAACACACAACAGCACAACTTGCAAAAATTATTCACACCCATCCGGGCACGCACGCACAAATTCTTCAAGAATTGATAGACCGATACATAGGACATCAACCTACTACACCCGCTCCAGCATACACAGGCACCGATAACGACCACCTGGACGCGCCCATAGAAGCAGCAGAAGTACGTGAAGCCATCCTCGCACTCCGCCCTAACTCAGCCCCGGGACCTGATGGCATTACTAATAAAATGCTTCGCAACCTAGATGAGGATTCTATACTAGCCCTCACAGCGTATTTTAACGTAACTGGGAAAATGGAAACCTCCCCTCACAATGGAAAGAAGCCAAAATTATTATGATTCCCAAACCCGGGCAGCGCCTCCTACTGGAAAACCTCCGCCCTATCTCCCTGACTTCATGTGTCGGAAAGGTCCTCGAGCACGTCATCCTCACACGCTTACACAGACATATGAACGACAACGATCTCTTCCTCAATACCATGGTTGGCTTCGGCCCGAAACTTTCTGCTGAAGATGTCATGATTCAGCTCAAGCACCAAATTATCGATGGCGACAAAAGCTCCAGGCTGGACACTAGAGCCATCTTGGAGCTAGACCTAACCAAGGCCTTCGATAACGTCACGCATGAGGCCATACTGAACCAACTGGCACAACTCCAGGTTGGACATTGAACATATAACTACGTGAAGAATTTTCTTACAGGTCGCACGGCCACCATTGCCATCGGAGGGTTGCAGTCGCCAATTATTCCCTTCGGCAGCAAAGGCACGCCGCAAGGATTGGTTCTATCCCCTTTTCTGTTTAACGTGGCCTTGCTCGGACTACCGCCTGCATCAACTAGCATCCCCAACCTCGAGCATAGCCTCTACGCAGACGATATCACCCTGTGGGTCACCGGGGGCAGCGACGGCGACATCCAAGACACGCTGCAGCAAGCGCCATCAACGAGGTCGTTGCATACGTAGAACTGCGAGGCCTGGCATGTTCCCCACAGAAATCGGTGCTCCTTCTGTACAAGCCTAATCGGGGAGGTCGACGTCCAGACCCTCACCCACCCGAGATAGAGCTTCACGTGCACCACCAACGCATACCTACAGTACCTAGCATTCGTATACTTGGCTTACGCATCCAACAAAATGGAAGAAACACGGAGATACTCAAGCAATTAGATAATCATGTACACCAAACCACTCGCCTCATTGCACGCATCGGAAATCGACATCACGGCATGAAAGAAAGCAACCTTATACGCCTGGTAACCGCCTACGCCCTGAGCAGGATCACCTATGTCGCCCCGTACCTTAGCCTCAATGCAACTGACAAGCTTAAACTCAATACCATGATCAAGAGGGCCTATAAACAACCCTACATCTTCCCAACACCACCTCTAACTAGAAACTGGACGCCCTAGGCATTCATAACACCATAGACGAGCTTATTGAAGCGCACCGTATTAGCCAATACGAACGACTTGCCAATTCCACCACGGGCAGGCACATTCTAGGCACCCTAGGCATAACCTACACCACCCAATTCGGACCAAAAGTACCCATCCCTCCAAACATTCGTGATCAGCTAGTTATCCCACCCATACCTCGCAATATGCACCCTGAACACAATCCGGAGCGACGTGCAGAAAGAGCTAAACAACTACAAAAGCGCTACGACCAAGCCGCTGACGTAACCTAGGTGGACGCAGCAGAGTACCCCAACCAAAACGCCATGGCGGTCGTCGCAGTCACGGGTTCGCAGTACCACCTCTCCGCGGCCGCATCAATATTCGCCACGCAACCCGAAGTAGGTGAAGAAATGGCCATCGCTTTGGCCTACGCGGCTACCAATGCACACTGCATCATCAGTGATTCGAAAACGGCCATTCGTAACTACGCAAGAGGACTCATAGTACCCCAAGCGCAGAAGATTCTCTCTGGCACTCCTCCCCCAAGGCAACGCCACATGCAGATCATATGGGCCCCTGGTCACTCGGGTCTGGCTGGAAACGAAGCCGCCCACGATGCCGCCCGAGCTCTCGCACACCGGGCGCATCATTCTTCTCCTGCGTCTTCCGATCCCGACCAGCCCTCTGTTCTTCATCGCGGTCACGCGCGGGACCGAATGGTCACGTTCAGGGAAATTCTCCTGCACTACCGCAGAGAGCGGTTACGCTACCCCCCAGCACACAAATCATTGAATAAGTCTCAATCCACCACTTGGCGACTCCTTCAGACACGAACTTTTCCGAACCCCGTGCTTTACAACCGCATTTACCCCAATGTATACTCACCACTCTGCAAAGCGTGCAAGGCCCGCGCCGACCTCAATCATATTATCTGGCAATGCCCCAAAGCCTCACCCACCAACACCTCCCGCACTAACAAACGCATCATTAGTACGGTCGAGCAGTGGGAGACATTGCTGCTCAGCTTGTACCCAGAGGAGCAGCTCTGGGCCATCCGGATGGCCGAAGACGCCGCCTGAAAGCAAGGACTGGCCGCCGTCTTAGGAAGGGGGGATTGGGGGTAAGTGTCCCGACCCCCGCCACCCCTTAACCCCTTCAAGGACACAATAAAGTTTTATCTCTCTCGACGTCTGCAAAGTGTTTGACAGCGTCTGTCATAGTGTACTACTAACCAAACTTTCTTTGCTTGGCTTTCGGGGTGCATTTTTGCGGCTTCTGAAAAACTTATTTCAGAGGCACCAACTTGTGTCTATCGGAAAATTTCGTAGCAACCTGACCGAAATTAAAGCTGGCATACCCCAAGGTTCAATTTTGAGTCCGTTATTATTTATTTATATTTTAACGATTTACCTAATGTTGTGAACTAGACAATAAATTCCGGCAATAAAATCTTAAGGCGCATTTGCATCATCGCTCTCAAAAACGGGTCTCTCGTGTCCCGCAGGAACATAAAACGCGAGACAATTTGTCGGATGAACAGATGAGAAAGGCCGAGGCCTCCGTCTTTCACTGGGCGGAACAGATTATTGCTGCTGATTCTCTCCCAATTGGAGCCTCAAATAAAAACCAAAAATATTCGGTGCTGTTTCTGCGCGCTGACGCGTGACATTGACAAAAACGGCAACACATACCACACTTTGGCAATCAAAAAAGCATTGCACGCACTGGCCCTAGCAAACATCTATAATTCGCGGCCTTGCCACCCTTCACGTTTTTCCTTCACCCTTGGCGTCAGGTCATCCCAGTAACCTGCGGTTTGCTTATATTGCTCGAGAGGCACGCCTATATACATAGAAGGACTTCTTCCCCACGTGATTGTCGCCAATATTTCTGGTTAAAATCCCATATTCCGGGCCAGAAATCGACACTTTTTTTCCTGTTTATCGCGGATCCTGTCTGTTTGCAAAAATCTTTGGTGACGCTTATGGCTTCTTCTATGCTATTACGGTCAGTGCAAAAGATTAATACATCATCAGCGTAGGCAAGGATTTTCACATGATGCGTCTGAAGCCTGAAACCATGTACTTTTTCATTAATAATAAGACTGAGGCAGAAGGGTCAAAGAAAAAGAGCGAAAAGCAGCGATGATAACGCACATTCTTGTTTTATAATTGACCGGACGTCAATACTCTGGGTGAGGTTCTTGTTAACTATGATGGTACAGTACAATCATTATAAGCCATGTTTAAACCTTCTAATAACACTTTGCCAATACTGACATGTTCAAGCACAGAGAAAAGAACATCGTGTGCGACACGGTCGAAATCCTTGGCGAGATCGAGTTGTAACATAGTAACTCGTCCCGAGATGGCATCACAACATTCTAGAACGCTGCGGGCTACATGCACGTTTGTACATATCGAGCGTCCTTTTATTCCACATGTCTGGTGCGGTCCAACGAGAAGCATAATAACGCTTTGCAAACGTTTAGCTGAAATTCTGGTATAGATCTTATAGTCCACATTTGTAAGACATATTGACGATAGTCCCCTACCAATAACAGTCTAGTTTGATCATCTGTTTTTGGTATCAAAACAATATGGGCAGCGCGGAAGGAAGGCGGCAACTGTTTTTCCACATAGGCTTTGCTAATAACGTTATGCAAAATTGGGCAGATTTCTTCAATGAATATTTTGTAAAAGGCTGCTCCTATTCCGTCCGGCCCAGGTGTTTTTCCTGGAGTTAATTCTTTTGTGGCCCGTTTCCCTTCCTCTATACTTATTGGCTGTTCTAATCGCGTCTTACATTCTTCATCGAGCTTAGGCATTAGATTAATAAACTCGGTTCTCAGCCCAGTTCTATCCCCCTTTTTATTCGCAAATAATACGCTGTAATGTTCGACAAATGCCTGTTCAATTTTACTCCTGTCTGATGTCTGTTCGTTACGGTAGTTGATCTGTCGTATTTCGTTTTGCGCCGTGTATTTTCTTTCGTCACACATCGCTCGCTTGTTGGGCGTTTCACCCAACCATAGCTTTTCGGCTCGCGCCCTTATCACTGCTGCTCTGTACTTTTCGGTTGCAATTACTTCTAGTTTGCTTTTCACTTCGCGAATTGCTTTTATATACATGCCGGGATTGCCGCTTTCCATACATATAAGAAAATCGAGTTGGCACTGGAGTTCTTTTTCATTACACTTTTGCTTTTGACTAATAATTGTTCCCCTTTCAATCGCAATAATCTTGACGTCGTTCTTAAAGTTTTCCCACTCAGCTGCCCACCCATGTGGCTCTTTAGATGTCATTTGTTTAAGTCTTTTTGTTAAACACTCCATAAATTTTTCATCTTGCAAAAGTTTCACGTTAAACTTCCACAAAGCCCAATTAGAGCGGCTTTTTCTGAGGTTGTTTCCTAGTGTAGTCATGACAAGGCTATGGTCGCTGAAAGACACATGTTTGACTTCATAGTGGCCACAATCTTTTGCAAGGTCATCTGTGACATAGATTCTATCCAGCCTAGCACAGCTTCCGCGCTGGTAATGGGTATAGATAGGGCTACTTCCTCTTAACGATAAATAACCGAGGTCTTCTAAATAATATTCCTGGAGCAGTGGAACAAGCACTCGCGAACTTTTATCTCGTACAGGGGTGTTCTTGGCTCGATCTTCAGTGAAACATACACAATTAAAATCACCAAGCACTATTAGGTATTTATAACTTTTTAAAAATTGTTCTAAGTCTTCAAACAAAACAACACGCTCATAATCGATGTTTGGCGCATATATACAGATAACACGCCATTGCCTTGCGCAGTACAAAAAATCAACAACAAGCAACCGTCCCGCCTCGGACGCAACTACTTTTTCATCATCAATGCCCACGTTGTTCCCTATATAAACTGCACAACCGCCAGAAGTGCCTATCGCATGGCTAACACAAACATTGAAGTGCCTTCGAAAAGTTCCCACCATTCGATCCGTCTGCTCCTCACTTCCTATCTTTGTTTCTTGCACGGCTACTACATATAAGTCATTTTCCAGAAAAAGTCGGTTAAGTTGATTTTGCCGTTTCTTAGTCGCCAATCGCCGTACATTCAAAGTGGCAACACGTAAGGGAAGACCGAGTTTTTTGTCCTTAATTTGTGAAGAGCACTCGGGTCGGGCAGTGTTTACCCCAGAAGTCACGGATGCAGTGGAGTCTTCACTCAGTTGTGGCAGTAGTGGGTCAGGATGAACTCGCTGCCCGTCGCCTGCTTCCTCAACCGAAGTTCGGTAGCTGGACGGGACAGCATCGTCTAGGCGGCGTCGCCTAATCGGTGCCATCTTGCTCACTCACCCAGGGAAAGCGGATCCCCGCCTTTATTTCGGCGGTTTGTCCACCGGGCGTTTATCAGGAGGAATGTTCGGTTTCGGCTTTAACGACGTTCGTCTCGTGATCGCCGTCTTCAAAGGCGGCCCCCCGCCACTTGCACCACCCAGATGGTCCGGTTCGCCGACACTGTCGCTGTGCATGCGCTTTGCCGACGCCTCTACAACACCTTCCATTGTTTGACACTGCACTGTCGGTGTTTCATTTGGCACCGTCACCATAGCTTCACTACAAGATTTCCCTTGATGACATTTTCCATTCATTTTGTTGTGCGCGTCGTCATTGTTTGCACCGGCCAGATTTTTTCCACACGTTGCTGTTTCAATAGCTGGTTCACGTTGTTGTACGGCTGCCCGAGGCGTTTCCACAGGCTTTTGGTCCTTCGTCACCGTGGCAGCTGCTTCTTCAGCTTCAGCCTCGTCCATGATATTATCCAATGTGTCGACGTCCTTTCTGTGGCCCGTTATATTTGCGTACGTGGGCACGCACTCGCTTTCGTCATGGCCGAAGCGTCGGCACCGTGAGCATCGCGGAATCCGGCAGTCGCGGCGGATATGCCCTTTACCCTGGCAGCGCAAGCAAAGTGGCGCCTTGCCTGGAATAGCTACAAGAGCAGGCTCCCCAGCGACACGTACTTGATATGGAATATCTTCAGTCGTGACCCCGGCCATCAGCTTGAGGTTCAGCACGCGCGTTGCGGTACCTTTTTCAGAAATGCCAAGTACACGCCAGCGCTCCTTTGTCGTTTCCATAACCTCGCCGTATGGCTCAAAGGCCACACGTATGTCGTCGTTCGTCACGTTAGGGAGGACCCAGTGGATTTTCACTCGGACATCTTGATTGTTTGAGTCTACTACCAGACCTTTTCTACCTTTCACAGTAATATTCCCCGAGGCCAACAAATTCTTCATGCTTTCACGGCTCTTGAACACAACAGCCCACACATGATTCATCTGAAATGCTCCTAAGGCGTCAACCTCAGGCAGCAGTTCCAAACGTCCAAGGGCATCCCGGTAGTCTTCAACTCTGTACGGCCTTGCTCGTAGGTCACCGTGCAAAAAGTGTATTCAAAACAATACGACCTTTTGGTACATGAGGCAGGAGCACTTGATAGTCCTGGCTGTCTTCCATGTCGTCGCTGTTTCCGGGGCTAAACTGGGCCTATAACAACGCCCCGTTGGAGCACAAGAAAAACACGTCCATAGGCTTTCGCGGCCGGAAGTGTAATCACCACTCGGCCACCACTGTGAATGTACTCCACAACCCTACTGCACCACATTGACACGCGTTCATGAAGCGCTGGCAGAAACACAAGTAACCGCTATGCAGCCGACAGGATTCGAACCTGTGCAGGGAGACCCCAATGGATTTCTAGTCCATCGCCTTAACCACTCGGCCACGACTGCGCATGTAACCACAACCCTACTGCACCACATTGATACGCGTTCATGAAGCGCTGGCAGAAACAAAAGTAACCGCTACGCAGCCGACAGGATTCGAACCTGTGCAGGGAGACCCCAATGGCTATCTAGTCCATCGCCTTAACCACTCGTTGACGAGTATTTTTTTTATTACCTGTTTTACACATAACGCACGTACAAAAAAGGTAACATGTTTGCTCTTAGTAGAACATTCCACGCGTTAGAGTTAAAAACAGAAAGAGGTAGTTGTACTATGGTAAAAACACCGGCTGCATTTTGGGTAATGCAGCTTGGTTAGGGGAACCGAACTGTGGCCAATTTGTCTAACATGTGTAGCCACGCTGGTGGCTCCCCATTGGTCTTATGTATGTCACGTGGGTGCAGGATGTTTTCCACGAAATATTCTTGAGCAGAGCGAGGTTGGAGAGCTTCATGCCTTACATCCATTCTTGTCTTCCAGACACTGTGCATGCAGAGCAACATTATTGTGTCACACGGCATGCCTCCCGTGTCTTCAAAAGGCAGAAAGCGAATACCGAATGGTGTAAGAGGGAATTCATTTTTGATGGTTCTTTGTAGGATGTCCCACAAGGACACTGAGTCCCAACAATCTAGAAATATATGGTCTATAGTTTCCGGTTTATGACATATACCGCAATCGATACTCCATGGTACAAACAAACCCTTCTCTCTTAGCCATGGTTTTACAGGAAGCGTGCCGCTGTGCACAAGAAAGAGCAAAGATTTGGTAGACGGCCTGATAGACATTCTTTTTACGCGTTTCAAGACATTGCGTTCAGGCGCTAGAGCGTATGTTGAGCGGTATATAGGCACGGGGCCCAAATATCCACGACGTCCTTATGCAATTTCTTCCGGCCGACAACAGACAAATATTCAAGTGAGAAATGGGCTTTGAGCAAACGAAAAGCGCTTATCACTTCGCGCATATATCCTTTCACGACTACGTGTGGTGTTCCACATGATGTAACAATGAACTCAGATAAGGCATTGTGTAGTTGGACGTGTATAACAGTTTGAAGAAATGCATTCCTTTGGTCGCGTAGGAAAATACACCTTGAGACTACTTGTCTTAAAAGCAAATTATGCTATGTTCAGACTACGTTCGTAAGGCGCCGATTTTTGGTAACATGCGTAAGCGGAAGCGCAACAAGCGCATGCGTCTAGTTCAGATTGCGAACGTAAAGGTACCACCATGCGCAATTCATGCAAAAATCGTGGGTGAGAGTGTTAAAGGGTCGGCAACGTTTACGACTGTGATATTACGACCACTGCGACACAGCCAATGACCGATAAGCTTTCAGTTTTCAACAACCGGTGACGACACTTCCGTTCTCCCGTCTGCAGACAGCTCCGGGTGCGGGAAGTGCTATTCCGCCATTCCGTGCGCACGATTAGGTTGGCTGTGTTCGTGAAAATTTGTGCAGTGCGCCTTGCGATACTGTTTTCAGTTGATCTGGTTTATCCGCCGAGGAAATCGATGGCCGCAGATGCGTGCTCCGAACTTCGATGGGTGGTCTCACTAGGTTTTCAAGGAAGCGGAACTGCTGGGGCGACATGCGCATGAAGTTATGAAACATCACAGCGTCACCAACTCGGAGCGTGGCGAAAAGGTTGTGAAAATCGCCGTCCACGGCACTGTCTAGAAATACTTGCCACTCCCAAACCCTTCTGCGTCGCCTTCGTCGTCTTTGTGCGATTGAATACATGACTATTAGTTTGTTTTGAGCGTCAATTTCTTCGATCTCGGCGAGCGCTCGCATGTTGACAGGAGCCATATTGGACCGCTGGTGACGTCGATTCTGCAGCTCCAAATTTGATTGGCCTGTTGCAAAAGCCGTAATTTACGCAGCAGTAAATGTGAACAAAGGTGCCGGCTTAACTGCCGTAACTTTTTTTACAGCTGTTACGTTCGATACGCCGAAAGAGCTGTTACGCGCGTTACGACCATAGTGTGAACATAGCTTTACACAAACCAAGGCCTCCGTTATTCACGGAATGAAATAGGTTTAGCCTGCTTGTACGTTCCCATCCCGATCCCGAAACAAACATTGCGAATATCCTGTGCAATTTTTGGACACACATCCTAGACATACATAATACTTGTAACATATAGAACACTTTAGCCACGAGGAATGAGTTACACACAGTTGCACGCGAAAACATAGAGAGGTTCCGTCCTCTCCAGTTTCTTGTTTGCTCGTTTGCCCGATCAGTATCTGCTGTCCACTGCTCGGTCGTGTCGCGGTAATGTACGAGTGGTACGCCGAGGTCAGTAGCAGGTGTCTCGCTGAAATTCATAGTGTCAAAAATTTCAGGCGTAGATTCCCATTCACCATGCCTAAAACCTAAGCATTTTTGCCAGCTTATTGCACTTCCTGTAAGGCTGCAGAAGGTTCTTGCGGTATGCATAGCTTCCCGAATACTTTCCTTATCAGTGCATAATACTGCGATATCGTCAGCATAGGATAAGACCTTTATTTCACGTGATAAGAGCCGGAAACCGCGTATCTTTTTATTCATCATTAGATTTAAACACAGCGGTTCGAGGTAAATTGCAAATAGCAATGAACTGGCAGGGCATCCCTGTTTTACACCAGAGTATGCTGTAATGCTTTCGGTTAATTTTTTATTAATATTTAGTTTCGAAGAACAGCCAGTGTAGGCCATTTTTACTCCATCATAAATGATGGTACCTACGTTGATGTGTTCTAAGAGTGAGAAAAGAATGCGGCGGGTTACCTCATTGAAAGCTTTTTCTAAGTCGAGTTGAATCATGGCTACCCGTGCGTGCATTAGGTCACATAGTTCCAATATAGTTCTGGTTACATGAATATTCGTGAGCATGGTTCACCCTTTTATTCCACAAGTTTGATGTTCACCGACCAAGTTTTAACCACAGACTGAAGTAGCTTAGCTATATCTTTCATAAAAACCTTATAAACCGTGTTAGTTAGACTTATGGGTAGGTATACTTCGGATGACAATAATTTTACAGGGTCTTTGGTCTTGGGTAGTAGTACGACATGGCTTCTTTTAAATGACGGAGGCAGGATTTTAGATTCATAAGCTTCTTCTATAACTCTGATGAGCATTTTTGCCATTTGATGCCTAAAGTATTTATAAAATGCGGCACCAAGCCCGTCGGGCCCCGGATTTTTCCCTGCAGGCAAGTCATATATTGCATTTTCCAGTTCACTAACACTTATTGTTCTTTCAAGTTGTGTTTTTACTTCATCTTCTAATCGTTGCATTAATTTCAGTAAATGGGTCTCAAAGCCCTTTCGCACATTCGCCCCGCAGCCTAGCAAGTTTCTAAAACGTTGCACTAGCGCTCGATCGATAACCTTTTGGTCTGTGGAAAGCGCACCTTTCTAGCGCAGCTCTGTTATTGCATTTCTCGTAGCGTAGCTTCTTTCGTCGCTTAACGCTCGCTTGGTAGGTGTTTCGCCCATCCAGAGCCGCTCGGCACGCGACCTTATTCGCACCTTGATATTTTTCCTTATCAATATTCTCAAGTTGCCCTTTGACTTCTTTAACTTTGTTTGCAAGCAGGCGGGGAACAGTGCTCTCCGCATTTAAGAGATAGTCTAGAGTACGCTGCAACTCGGTTTCTTTCTCTCTTGCCTTGTAGCGCACGACACTAGCTCTTTCGATTGCGCTCATCTTAACTTCACACTTAAAGTGCTCCCGCAACTCGACAGGCCTGATGAAGTTTTCCTGCATTCCTTTTATTTTTGCCGTTATTACTTCGATAAAGGTTTCGTCTTGCAGGAAGCTATCATTGAATTTCCAGAGGTCCCAATTAAAGGGGCTCGTTTTACGCTTCGTGCCTATTGTAACAGTTACTAAGGTATGATCGCTCAAGCTTACGTGCTTAACGGCATATGTTGTGCAAAAAGATAACAGGCTTGCTGTCAGATGCACTCGGTCAAGTCGGGCGGGCTTGTGCCTTAGAAATGCATGAACTGAACTCGCTTTTCTCGCAGTACGTCACCTATATCAATTAGGTCGTATTCCTGAACGATTGCGCTAAGTAGCGATGCGCTCTTATCATGCATCGGTAAGTTCTTGGCGTTGTCTTCAGTCATGCATACACGCATACACAATTGAAGTCTCCTAATAGTAACACATTTCTTTCGCATTTCAAGAAGGCATCGATGTATCGGAAAAAATCTAAACGCTCACTAGTTTTAACGCGGTAGCTTAAGGAGCTCGTGTCGCAGAAAAGCCGGTGTCGTCGGCGTCGGTGTCGGCGGTGTTGGCCATGAGCGATAAATCATGGCAGACACTTCATAAATAAAAAGCAACTTCGAAGATGGGTTTGGTGGGAATCGAACCAGGGTCTCCGGAGTGTGAGACGGAGACGCTACCACTCAGCCACGAGTTCGAGGCTTGAAAGAAGTACAAAAGTGCTTCTAGTGAATGCGGTGTTGCCTTAGAAACGTGCCGTAGAAAGTTAGACTGCGGTGGATATCGGTAATTATGAGCATGTAACTTACAGAAGTCGCATTTACATGAGTAGCGCAGTACGTTTCCGCAACACTTCTTCTGTGCATACCGCACACGCAGAGCCATCTTGCGGCAAACACAGAAGACCCCCTCCTCTCAATGTACGGCGCTGCCCCGACAGGTGGCGCGCCACGCGCGCATTGGGGCTGTGCGCGGACCGGTGCAAGGCGCGTCGCGGCCCCGACTCCCTCTCCCCTGACGACGCTTCGCCGTTCTTCCACACGGGTTGCAGACTCAAGCGCCGTTCCTTTCTTTTGATTACTATCTATCTGTCTCTCTGCCCATGCCGATCACGACGTTCGGCTGGCGTAGATCGTTTCGTCCTCCGAGACACCGAGTTCTTTGGTTCGTTCCGTTTGCTCAGGCGCACATTTCGTTGCCGCGCCGAACACTGCGTTGCTCGACGCTCACCGCGTCCGATGCGGGGCGCCTCGTAAGTGATCGCTGCGCCGTAGCGCATTGTCTTACACCCCTTGGCGGGTCGACGGGAACGCTGTCGTGTTCCACTCTTGAAGGGGAAGCTCAGGCGTCCTTCAATTTTTGTTTAGTGCATAAATGCAAATATTTCACCATAGTGCGTCCTTAACATAAATATCGCAAACTACTAACCGACCACTTTCAGAAGCGATGACAGACTGCTCTACAATTCTGACGGAGTTACGCAAGAAAATTGCGCACCCCCCTGATTTACCCACGGCGTGGCACACGCAGGGATTATCTTGACCGAAAGATTTCCACCATCACATCAGTTTGTTCCTCGCTTTCAATTTTTGTTTCCTGGATAGCTAGAATGTCGATATCATTTTCTAATAACAGGCGGCTCAGTTGAAGTTGCCGCCTTCGGGGCTCCGAAGCCGCGTACGTTTAGTGTTGCAACACGAAGGGCTATTCCAGGATTAACGTCCATTCTAAGTAAAGTTTACACAAACCGACACGAGATACTGTTCACATGAGTAGAAACTTACAACGCTAGACCAGTGAACACTGCTGTCTTTGCTGCACCCGATGCAGCCCGTCGCTTGGTTGAGTTGCCATCCGTGATTGTCCATTGTAGATGTAAGTCTTTCACCGGTCCCACAACGAAGTGATTAGCCGAACCATGCTCCCGCTAACGCGGGGGCATAGACGGCGCTGGTTTCCTGTCTGGTGCCACGGTAGGTTTTGGCTTGAAGCTAGACCTACGGGTAGACGCTGTTTTGGAGGGAGGTTCTTCTGCACACTTTGAGTCAGAGCGCTGGTCGTCGCTGCTCGCTTTTTCTCGCGGGCGCTTAGTAACTGCCGCAACCGGCAATTCCATAGTGACGTTGGTGCATGTTTCTTCCTTCTTGCCTTCCCATGTTTTGCTGGGCCCAGGCTCTTTGACAGTAGTTACGCTTGCGGTATCGTTTGCAGGGGCAAGCTTTTGCGGTAGTTCCTCAGTGGCTCTCTGAAGTTTCTGTGCCTCGTCTACATAGGGGGGCGTGGCCTCAGGCGTCTTGTCTTCGCTGGGATGTGTTTCGCTTGCTGCTGCTGTCTCTTTGGCGTCGACCTGATCCATCAGGTGTTCGTCTAATATGTCACTACGACCCGGCCCAGTGACGTTCGCGTAGCTACGCGCGCACTGGGTCTCTTCGTGGCCGTAGCGATGACACAGCCCACAGTGCGGCACGCGACATTCGCGACGTATATGGCCAGTACAATGACACCGGAGGCAAAGCGGAGGCCTTCCCGGCCCGATGACTAGAGCATGATCCTCCCCTACTCGCACCTGGTGCGGCAGGTCTTCGACTGACATCCCTGCCTTCAAATGCAACGACACTAGGCGTGTATGTGACCCCTTGTCGTTACAACCGGCAACACGCCATCTTTCTCTGGAGATTTCGGTCACGGTTCCGAATGGTGCCAGGGCTGCTTTGACGTCTTCATCGGGCGTGGTGTGGAGAAGCCAGTACAACTTCATTCTCACATCTTGGTAGCAGGGGTCCATCACAGCACAACGGTGGTCTTTCACGCTAAAAGCTTTGGTAGACAAAAGCTTCTTCTTGCCTTGAAGGTCTTTGAAGGTGATGGCCCAGACGTGGTTCATTTGGTAGGCCCCGAGGGCAACCACTTCCGACATGAGATGATGGCGGACGAGTGCATCGCGAAAATTCTAGACGCGATAAGGCCTTGCCTTCAAGTCACCGTGTAAGAACACCGTAGTAAGTACAGTAGTTCCTGATGGCAGCTGTGGCAAAAGAAGTTGATAATCCCGTTGGGTCGTTTCCGAAAACCTGATTCCGCGGCCCGAACGGGCCGCAACAGCCGCTCCTGCGGAGCTCGACATTTAACGACCATACCGGACGGAAGCCGGAAGTAGAATCCACTCGGCCACGACTACGCATGTACACCACAGCCCTACTGCGCCACATTGATACGCGTTCACGAAGCGCTGGCAGAAACAAAAGTAACCGCTACGTAGCCGACAGGATTCGAATCTGTGGAGGGAGACCCCAATGGATTTCTAGTCCATCGCCTTAACCACTCGGCCACGACTTTTTTTTTCTTTATTTCCTCGTTACAGAAATCCCATGCGAATTCATTGTTAAAAAGAGAATCAGCTTAGCCTATGCTGACTCTCTGAAATTAAAATCGCTTGAATTTAGCCAACTCATCGAACAGCGGCAACCAATCGGGCGGTTCTTTCTGGGCTTTGTACACTTCACGCATGTAGACGACACTTTCAATAAAGTTTTCTAGCACAGATTGGACATTCACATCAGTATGACACACCGACATTCTTTCGGACCACTTACTATGGAGGCTCAGCACCATAATAAGGGCATATGGAATATCGTTATTGCCTGGGTCTAAGTATCTGATACCACGTGGGGTTATTGGTAGTGCTTTCTTTATTGTTCGTTGTAAGATGTCCCAATGAATAAAGCGATCCCAACAATCAATGAAGACGTGATCAACAGTCTCTGGTTTTTTACACATTATACCATCGGTGGTCCACGACACATATATTTCCTTGTCGGCCAGCCAAGTCTTTACAGGCAAAGTAAATTGTGTGGAGTTTAAAGGCGAATGATTTTACCGATGGTTTCACAGGCATTCTTTTGACCCTTTTGAGGACATCATCGCCTGCACCTCCATAGTATGCTAACCTATACATTGGAACTGGCATTAATGAGTCTATCATATCATGGTACAATTTCTTTCTTTTGACGGAATTTAAATATTCTAGCGAGAATCGAACACTAAGCATACGGAAAGATGACACTAATTCCTGAAGAAAACCTTTCACTGGAGGGGATTCAAAATTCGAACACGAAACAAGGAAGTCAGGTAAAGTATTACTTAATCGCACGTGTGTCATGGTGCGCAAAAATGTATCACTGTGGTTCCGCAAGAACATAAACCGCGATACAATCTGGCGTACAAATAGGTGTGACAGTCCAAGACCACCGCTGCGAACTGATCTGAACAGATTAGCGCGGCTGCAGCGTTCCCAAGTTGAGTTCCAAATGAACACAGCGAACACTCGATGCAGTTTCTGTACATTCACTCACGACATGAATAGCGCTTGTAGTATGTACCATATTTTTGCAACCAGAAAAATGTTGCACACAGTGGAGCGCGCGAACATTGACAGATTGCGCCCTTGCCATGCCAGTGCTTTTTCCTTCGCCATCTGTGTTTCCTGCTCCCAGAACTGCGTACTGTCTTTGTATTGTTAAAGCGGCACGCCAAGATATTTCACAGGCATGGTCACCCACTGTATGTTTGCGAAACTGCGTGGTTTGCTTTGCCACGCGCCATGCCAAAACCCGATGCACTTATCCCAGTTTAGGGCACTACTTGTTTTTTCACAATAAGTTTTCGCCAGAGTTACCACTTCGCTGACACTGTCATAGTCATCGGAAAACACTGCTAGATCGTCTGCGTAGGAAAGCACTTTCACTTCACTTTGCTGTAATTTGAAACCTCTTATTTTCTTGTTCTGTTGAATGGCTAAGCAAAAGGGCTCCAGCTATATTGCGAAAAGCAATGATGAAATTGGGCACCCCTGTTTCAGAGATGAGCAGACTTTGACACTTCTCGTGAGACTCTTGTTAATAATCAACCGTGTGCTGTAGTCTGTGTGCACCATTTTTAAGCCATCTATAATCACATGATCCTATGTTCATGTATTCTTAAATCTCGAAGAGAATATCATGAGCCACACGGTCAAATGCCTTCTCCAGGTCTAGCTGCAGCATTGCAACTTTACTTTCGAAAGCATCGACGCATTCTAGAACGCTCCTGGCGACGTGTACATTGGTGGTTATTGTGCGCCCTTTAATCCCACACGTTTGGTGGGTTCCAGCTAAAAGTTTTATTACGCTCTGTAAACTTTTCGTCAGTATTTTCATAAAAATTTTATAGTCAGTGTTCGCAAGGCTAATGGGGCGGTACGATGCAACAGACAAGCGCTTTACATGATCGTCAGATTTTGGTATCAGGACCATCTGAGCTGTTCGGAATGCCGCGGGTATTCGGTTGTTCTTGTAGGACTGCACTAAAGATTTCTTCATAATTAGGGCTATTTCTGCTTTAAATGTTTTGTAGAAAGCTGCGCTTAATCCATCTGGCCCAGGTGCCTTTCCTGAGCCTAGTTTTTCTATAGCAGCTTCAACTTCACGCACAGTTATAGACGCTTCGAGGCCTTGTGTAACGTTTTCTTCAAATCGTGGCATAAAGTGAAAGAAGTGGCTTATGAAGCCACCCAGATCAGTTTTTCTTTCCCTAAACAAGCCTCCATAGTGTTCAACAAAGGCGCGTTCAATGGCCCTGCGGTGACTCGTCACTTCGTCATTGTAGCTTATCTGTTTTATATCACTGCGGCGAGCGTAAGCCTTCTCGTCACTTAGCGCACGTTTATTCGGTGTTTCCCCTTGCCACAATCTTTCTGCACGGGATCTTATCATGGCACCGCGGTACTTCTCTGTGTCGATGATTTCTCACTGGCTTTTAACTTTCTTGATTTCCTTCGTGACTTGGCCAGGTTCCGTGCTTTCTACATTAGGTAGAAAGTCGAGTTTACTCCTCAGGGCTTTTTCTTTCCGTTTTTCTTCTTGTTTCAGTTTAGTTGCCCTTTCTATAGCACTCATCTTCAATTCATTCTTAAAATCTTCCCACATGGTGACTGCATATTTATCTTCAGCTACAATCAATCGTCCAAATTTTTCTTTAATGTCATTTACGAAACAGTCACCGTTGAGTAGCTTATCGTTAAATTTCCACAAATGCCACGAGAAGTTTGTTTTTCGTTCTTTTGTTCCTATTGTGAAAGCGACCAAACTGTGGTCACTAAAAGAGACTTGCTTGTTCTCGTACGTTTTACATTACGGCACTAGTTCCAGTGACACATAAGCTCTATCTAGCCGAGCATGGTTAAGTCCTTGAAAATGAGTAAAACGCGGAACGCTGTGAGCATACAACACATAGCCGACGTCTTCCAGGTTGTATTCACTGATAAGATTGTTCAATAGCAGTGCACTACGATCATTCAGGGGCAGTTTTTTCATGCGATCCTCCGGACAACAAACACAGTTGAAATCGCCAAGCAAAACCAAAAGCTTATCGGTCTTTAAATAATCCTCAACTCGTTCAAAAAAAGACTGTCTCTCGCTCTCTCTGTTAGGGGCGTAAATACAGATAACTCGCCAGAAAACTTCACTCAAGCTAAAATCGACAACAACCAGGCATCCCGTTTCACACACTGTGACTGCTTCCACACTTATATTTAGGCTATTGCGCAAAAAAATAGCACAGCCCCCCGATGTGCCGGCCGCATGACAGACGCATACATTGTAACTGGGAACGAGTGGATGCACCATGCGATCCATTTGCTCTTGACTCGCTATCTTGGTTTCCTGAACGGCGATTATGTCGAGATCGTTTTCCAGAAAGATACGACTCAATTGATATTGCCGCCGCCTCGTGCTTAGTCCTCGGACATTTAGCGTGGCAATACGAATCGCGGTGTTAATTGCGGCCTCCATTATGAGCAAGAACAATCGGGTCGCATAGCGCTTACCTTGAGCGACCCATGCACTATGCATAAAGTGGTGTCATCTATGTTGTAGTACATGGCTCCGCCAGTCAAGCTGGTGGTGTCACACGTACTGGCCATATCTAGGTTGCACTACCCAAAACGAAGCCGCTATGGGGGCGGCCCCGTCTCGCGTCTCCGCTCGACTTGGACGCTGTGCCTCGGCTTGAAAGGCGTACGTCGCAGCTGAGCCGCCTTTGTAGGTGGTTCGCTGCATTTCGTTGCTCCAGAGGTCCCGGTTACGCCGATCGTTTCCTCGTGTGCCCGCTTCGCAGGCATGCTAGTGGCTGCTGACATGTCGACGTCAGTCGTAGCAGACGCCTCGGCGCACGTAATGGCAGGCGACGACTTCGAGGGGACATCACTCTGTTCTGTAGCCAAACTCTGATTATTAGGCGCCCCGTTTTCAGTCTTTTTCCCAGAATCAGCCTCGTCGTTAGGTTTCTTGTCTGGGCACAAGTTTTTGGGGTGAAGAGACTGCTTCTGTGTGACCACGTCACCAACCTTCTCGCTCTTAACCGGAGAAATATCTTCAACTTCAGCCTCATAAATGAGGTGTTCAGATGCTTCTTCTTCTCTTCTCGTTGGTCCTGCGACGACGGCGTATGTCTTGACGCACTGAGATCGTTCATGGCCGAAGCGGCGGCAGACCTCGCAGCGTGGAACTCGACAGTCCCGGCGAATATGACCGGTTGTATGGCACCGCAGGCAAAGGGGAGCGCGGCCCGGAATGACGGCAAGGACGAGGTCCCCTGCTATTCGTAGCTGGTGCGGAATATCTTCGACTGTAGTACCTGCGTTAAGCTGCAGGGTCACCGAGCGCGTCGTTGAGCCCTTGTCCAAAATCCCTTGAACACGCCACCGTTCTTTCGCCGCTTCCGTAACCGTTCCCTATGGGGCAAGAGCTTGTCTGATGTCTCGATCTGACACGTTTGGCAGCAACACTTCATTTGGGCCTAGTTGGTACATACTTCTGAACTAAACGTAACAGCGCAAACATATAAGACAAGCCACAAAAAGAAAGACACGACACACACTGGCGCCAGTGTGTGTCGTGTCTTTCTTTTTGTGGCTTGTCTTATATGTTTGCGCTGTTACGTTTAGTTCAGACGTTTGGCAGCATCCAGTGTAACTTCATGCGCACGCCTTGATTGGTGGGGTAAACGACAATACAGCGCCGTTCCTTGACAATGATGCTTCGGATAGAAAGCAGTTTCCTAGTGGCTTCAGTCGCCTTCATCATGACCGCCCAAACGTGATTCATCTGATACGCCCTCTTGTGCCATTACCACCAGCCCGGATTCCGAATCTGCAAGATGCAGAATTTATCCTGCGAGCGCCCTAATTCTCCCTTGACTAGTCATGATGCTGAGCCGTCAGGCAGCGGTGTCCTGCGGAGAAGCATCGGCGGGCAACATGTCCGAACGTGCAACCGAGTGCCAGACAGCCCGGCGCCGCACCTCCTTTTGCCTGGAGGTCACCGCGCGCGCGAACTTTGAACCGGGTGGCCAGCGCGGTCGCTGGTTGGACCTCTCGGACGAGCGTCGAGTGCTGGCTTTGTATTGGGCCATTTGAGTGACAATGGTTCCTCGGGGATTATAAGACCGGACGCGGCCGCCTCGAAAACCGGATCCGCCGACCCACTGGGAGCAGAGTGTCGCGCTCGACTGCAGTGACATGCGTCACGCGTTTTCGCCGGACGTCGCCATGCGAGAACAGTCGCGTTTGCTGTGAGCTCTCGGCCCCAGTGTCGATCCGATCCTGTCCGGTATAATAACCTGTATATAGTGTATATAGTGTTATTCTCACCGACGCCTGACTCGGAGTCTTCGCTACCAACGCTCTGTCACGAAACGGGTGACGAGCGCTACGGGACCACCTCAAAGTCGTCATAGTGGTGCAGCGGTACAAAGTCGTAACAGCCCCCAAAGCAACTTCTTCGGGGAGCAGTTCCAGACGAACCAGAGCGTCACGGAAATCCTCAACCTCGTACGGTCTTCCACGGACGTCCGCGTGCAAAAAAAAAACAGTATTAAGGACGATTCGACCGGTAGGCAAGTGCAGCAAAATCACCTGATAATCCTCGTCTTCTAAAACAGCATTCCTGTTACTGCAGCCGTTCGCGGCCACCAACGCCGCTCCGTCGGAGCACATGACAACACGTCCGTTCACTGCGGTGCCCGGAAGTGGAATCACCAATCAGCCACGACCGCGCATGTACACCACAGCCCTACTGCGCCACATTGATACGCGTTCACGAAGCGCCGGCAGAAACAAAAGTAACCGCTACGCAGCCGACAGGATTCGAACCTGTGCAGGGAGACCCCAATGGATTTCTAGTCCATCGCCTTAAGCACTCGGCCACGACTGCTTTTTTTTTTATTTAATGCCGGTTTTCGACATAACACTGAATATACAAATACTACACACATGTCAGGAATACAAGCTTGCGGGGAAGAAAAAAAAGAAAAGGGAAAAAAATACGATAATGCCGACTGTCCGTATGGGACCGGTGTCGTCCAATTAAAATTCCTTCATGGCTGTCAGAGCTTCTAGCCTCGACAGCCAATCCGGTGGACATTCTTGCAATTTCTGTACCTCAACGAACCGCGATATACATTCTCTAAAATATATGTGAACCGGGTGGGCGTCGGCATCGCAATGGTACCCTGCCATGCGAGCCCGCCATATACAGTGGAGTGCATTCAACATAATAAAGTCGTATGGAACTCCCTCTTCATCCTTGATTGGCAGATACCGTATCCCTTGGGGGTTTACAGGTAATTCTTTCTTCAGTGTTCGCTTCAAAACGTCCCAGAAGAACACAGCCGCCCAGCAGTGCAAGAACACGTGATTGATGGTTTCGGGCTTCTTGCAGATCAAGCAGTGTGATCCCCACGGCACAAGACAGCCTCGCTCTTCCATAAATGTCTTCACGGAAAGTGTTCCAGTGTGGAGCTTAAAAATGAAGGTTTTAACCCCTGGTGGCACCTGCATGCGTTTCACCCGTTTAAGGACGTCTTGTCCTGGCCCTCCACTGTATATGGCCCTGTATAAGGGCACTGGGAACACAATGTCGCACACATCATTATACAGTATTTTCCCTTTTCACTTCAAACAGATAACCATTTGAAAAACGGACAGGAAACGCACGCTGTCGACCACTTCCTTAAGATAACCTCGAAGTTTTCCGGTCATCCTTGCCGTACTAACAACATACGCCGGCAACGCGTCGCTCAACCTGAGTTGACATACGGTGCTCAGAAAAGGATCGCGCACATCTCGAAAAAACAAAAAGCGGTTGACAAGTTGACGAAGAAAAAGATGTGCCAAGCCAACACCCCCGTCCTTCACTCTTCTAAACAAATTTGTTCGGCTGCACCTTTCCCATGTTGATCCCCAGATGAAGACCACAAAAACTCTGCGCAGCCTTTGCACATTTGCCCTGGAACAATGCAACACTTGCATAACATAATTTAACTTCGCTATCAAAAACATGTTACAAATTGTTGCCCTTGAAAAAATAGACTGGTTAGTGTTTGTCCATTTGTCCGCTTTTTCTTTCGTTTCATTAGTTCGGTTCCTCCAGTACTCATCGCTGCTTTTGTACCTGTCGAGGGGAACACCCAGATACTTCGTCGGAGTTTTCACCCAGTTGACATTGGCGAAGTATTCCGGTGCCGAAAACCACTCCCCGTGCCACAGCCCGAGGGATTTGCCCCAATTGACTTTGCTGCCCGTGACGTCACAGAAATGTTTTACTACAGCAATTGTTTCAGTCACACTTGGTTCGTCTGTGCAACACACTGCAACGTCATCAGCATACGCTAGCAGCTTCACTTCGGATTCTGCTAATCTAAAACCACGTATATTGTTATTTGCGGTAATGGCAACACACATTGCTTCTATATATATAGCAAATAACAGAGGACTGAGGGGACAGCCTTGGTGCAGTGACCGCATGATTTTAATGGGGGCCCCCAGAGACTTACTAACAATTAACCTTGTAGTGCAGTTCTGGTACGCCAAGGCCACACCCTCAGTGATGATGGTACCTACATTAACATGATCCAATATGGAGAACAAAATAACGTGAGCGACGCAATCGAACGCTTTCTCAAGATCAAGCTGAAGAACTGCGACGCTGCCACCGGTGACGTCACAGCACTCGAGCACACACCGCATCTTATGGATGTTAGAAAAAATTGTTCGCCCTTTGATTCCACAAGTTTGATGGTCTGCAACGATTTCCTTTATGACGCTTTGAAGTCTGGTCGCTAAAATCTTCTTAAATATCTTGTAATCCACATTTGTTAGTGATATGGGCCTATAGGATGATACGAATCTCAGTTTATCTAATTTATCGTTCTTCGGAATTAGAATGGTGTGCGCTTTCCCAAAAGAAGGTGGCAATGATTTCTTCTCGTACGCTTCATTACATACTTCTACTAATAAAGGGGCCAGTTCTCTTTTCAATGTCTTATATAGGGCGGCGCTGAGTCCATCTGGTCCCGGTGACTTGCCCAAGTTTAAATCGTCGATGGCCTTTTCGACTTCCCCCTCCGTTATTTTCCCTTCTAATCGCTCCTTACCTTCATCACTCAAACGCGGCCTGCGGTGCAGAAAGTCTGCTTTGAAACCCTCTAAATTCGCTTGCTGAAATGCAAAGAGTGACTGATAGTACTGGAAGAAGGCGTGTGCTATGCTCTCGTTGTCGTCAACAACAGCTCCATTCATTAAAAGGTGATCGACATGGTTTCGTCGTCCGTGTGCCTTCTCTAAACCGAGCGCCCTTTTAGTGGGCGTCTCCCCTGCCGCTAGTGCGTCTGCTCGTGCTCGCACTATGGCACCTTGATAGCGTTCCTTGTCAAACAGTTCAAGCTTTTCCTTGACGCTCCGCACATCGTCTTTGTACAGACCAGGCTCTCTGCACTCAAGCGTTATCAGCTGCTGAAGTAGTGTTCGCAAACCCTTTTCTTTAGATTCCCTCTGAAATTTGAGGCAGCTTGACCTTTCTAAGGCTTTCATTTTAAATTTTTGTTTAAAACATTCCCACTTTTCTGCTATTGTATCAGCCGCACCTTCGCGTAATTCATTAACCGCATCCCGTACTGCCTTTACAAAAGATGCATCGTATAATAACAAGTCATTGAGTTTCCATAGATGCCAGTTAAAAGCATGTTCCCTTTTCCTTATACCTATTTTATATTTTACCAGGCAGTGATCCGAAAAGACAATTGCTTTTTTGATTTCATCTCTAGTAATTTCTCTTAAGCTCTAGCTTCATATCCTCGTCAAGCCTTGGCATTTGCTTAACATAGTCGTTTATAAATATATCTTTTACTTGCACTTTGTTGCCGAGCAAACTACGGTATCGCTCTACATATGCAGTTTCAATGACGCTCTTACCTGCCGAGACTTCGTTTTGGTAGCGAATTTCATTTATTTCGTTTTTTGTTGCATATCTTTTTCTTCGCCAATCGCCCTCTTAGTTGGTGTTTCGCCTAACCAAAGCCTCACTGAACGCGCTCTAATAACAGCGCCTTTATATTTTTCTTCTTCCATCTGTTCCATCTGTCCTTTAACAAATTCGACTTCACTTTTAAACAAACCCGGTATTGTAGTCTCTGCATTCAAAAGGAAATCAAGTGTGCACTGTAGTTCCTTTTTCTTTTGTTTTTCTTTATGTCGTAGTATGCATGATCTGTCTATTGCACTTAGTTTAACTTCGCACTTGAATTGTTCCCAAGCTTCGATGAAATTTGTGTGACTCGTGGACACCATTTCCAATTTCTCGCGTACTATTTGGACAAATGTGTCTTCGGTTAAGAGCTGTTCATTTAATTTCCACAGTTCCCAGTTGAATGCAGAGACTTTGCGCTATCTACCTATTTCAAACATTACGAAGCTATGATCACTAAAACTAACATGTTTCACGGCACTGTTACAGCACATAGACACAACACCCCAAGAGATATAGACGCGATCTAATCGTGTGTGGCTTTCGCCCTGAAAGTGGGTAAATTGCACTTGATTTCCGTGGAAAAGGTCCCCTACATCAACAAGACCACAATCATCCACCAACGCCTTAAGCTGTAGGGCACTTTTGTCCCGTATAGGTTCATTCTTAACTAAGTCTTCGGGCATGCAAATACAATTAAAATGCCAAGCAAAATGAGTTGCCTGTCACAATTTAGAAAGCCAGTGACACAGTCAAAAAAAAAAACTTTTCTTTCTGAAATTTGGTTCGGCGCGTACCCATATAATTCGCCAGTGTACTTGGTTTAAATAAAAGTCGCACAATGCTAGCCGTCCGTCATCACAGGTGATAACACTCTCTTCAACGATTCCGATACCTCGTTTCAGAAAGATAGCACAACTGCCATACTTTCCAACGGCATGGCAAACACAAACGTTGAAGTCAAATGCTTAAGTTTGGACCATGCGGTCCGCCTGCTCCTCGCTGTCTATTTTTGATTCCTGTAAGGCTGTAATGCGTGTGCACCTAAGACACTTCGCCCGGAACCCTACCCACCACCTAGCAAGTCTCCCAGTAGATAGGCCCCACACGACATTCAGTGCGACTGTCTTCGCGCACCATGCCTCTTTCAGGTCAGGTTACACACCTGCGGCAAGGCCTTCTATTCCTCCATGGTGTATGCGCCGTACTCAAGTGAACCTTACAGTCCCAGGACTTCAGAAAAAGTCGGACTTGCCATCATCAGCGCTCAAGCAACTAACTTTATTTCTCTTGTACGAGAAATACAGCGACTGCACACACGTCTACACTGATGGATCAACTACATCAACCAGTTCCGGCGGCGCTGTAGTTATACCAGCAATGAGAATAACCAAGCGGTTCAAGACTTCCCATGTCACTACGTCTACAGCTGCAGAGCTCGCGGCTCTCCGCGACGCGCTTCAAGTGATAAATACTGAAAGTCCTAGAAAATGGGCAGTCTTCTGCGATTCCAGGCCGGCCTTGCAATGTGTGCATTCATTTCTCCGACATGGAACTCACGATCAGCTCACGTGCGAAATCGCGGAACTTGTCCATCGCTTAAGAGAAAAAGGCCATGATATCTCTTTTCAGTGGATACCAGGTCATTGCGGAATCATTGGTAATGAAGACGCCGATAAGGCAGCTCGGACGTCAAACCAAGAGGACCGCTGCGTCCCCATTCCGCTCTCAAGGACCGACGCCGCGAGACAACTTGGCATTCTGGCACGCACGATCTCCTTAGCAGAGTGGAATAATGTACATACAAGACGCACAAGACTGCACCGACTAAACCCATCACTTCAACTCAGACCTCCAGCCGGTGTGCACCGGCGTGAAGCGTCTCTTCTGTGTCGGTTATGGCTTGGAGTGGCCTTCACGAATGCCTACTCAGCACTAATTGGATTGCCTGATAGTCCTGCATGTGATGTTTGCGCATGCGAGGAGAACATTGACCACATATTGTGCCATCGTCCTCAATTTCAAGCCCAAAGACAGTATTTGTCCGACACATTGAGGAAACTAGACGATCGTCCTCTGAGTGAACAGACAATATTAGAGCACCGTCCCGACCGATCATCGGCTCAGAAGGCAGTGAAGGCACTTTTGTGTTTTCTCAGAACTTCTGGTTTGCTCGAGCGACTTTAACTGAAGTGCTGTCGCGTACGCGTACCTTCACCTTCTCTCTCTCTTCTTTCTCTTCCCCTTCTCCCTTCCCCCAGAGTAGGGTAGCCAACCAGACTATTGACTGGTTAACATCCCTGCCTTCCTGTATTCTTCTCTCTCTCTCTGTAAGGCTAGAATATCGATGGTATTTTGTTTTAGCAGACGTCTTAACTGCAGTTGCCGCTTTCTTGCCGTGAGACCGCGCACATTGAGCGTGCGTATTCTTAATGCAGATAAGGACGTTAAATTCATAGAAAGCGAAAGGTCAAGCGGACCGCTGGGTGATTATGCCAAATTTACAGGACGCACACCTACGCTGTTATATCGCACTAATTCTGAGTGCTTCGTCAAGCATGGCGAAGCCGAGGCGTTTTCCTTGTCGATAGGCGTGGCGAAGTTTCATGCTGCGCTTCCCGCTCCAGTCTAGCGGTGAAGTCATCCCTCGGACAGCGCCTTCCGCGAACGCGGAGGCACTGTCGGTGTAGTCCTCCTCTCTGGAGTCCTCCTCTATGTTGGGGTTCACTTTCAGGCGAGGCCTACGGAGGGACCCTGCCTTTAGGGGCGGTTCACCGGCGCTGACCTTCTCTCGGTTGTCGTCTTCGATGGTATTTTCCTGTGGTCTCTTTGACACAGCGAAGCCAGGGTTGGTTTTTTCTCTTTCCGAGTTGATGCCCTCCATTGCGGTTCCACTCTCTTCCGTCTCGTCTGTCTCGCTAACGGCAGCACAGTTGCTAGGAGTTTTCACGGCCTCTGATGTATTCTGAGGCTCGTCGTTCTTCCCATTTTGACTGACCGCAGCTTTCATTGGTCCCTTGTTTTCGTATGGGGGAGAAGGCGTCGAACCCGACGTTGTTGGCTTCTCGCCTCCTCGGACGGTCTCCTCCGCGTCGACTTGGTCCATGAGGTGCTCATCGACGGTGTCGCTTCGCCCAGTTCCGGTCACACTGGCGTACGCACGCAATGACTCTCGTCGTGGCCATAGTGACGAGAGAGCTTGCAACACGGAACTCGGCACTTGCGCCCTATCTGACCGGTGCCATGGCACCGGAGGCAGAGCGGGGGTCTGCCTGGGACGTGCATGAGCGCATGGTCTTCCCCGACGCGAAGTGGATGAGGCAGGTCTTACATGGTAACGCCCACCTTCAGCCGTAGGGACACCAGGCGCGTGTGGGAGCCTTTGTCGTTGCAGCCTGCAATGCGCCACTTTTCCCTCAAAATTTCGCTGACCTTCCCAAAAGGCGCCAGGGCACCTCTGACTTCGTCGTCCGGAGTCGTGTGCAGAAGCCAATACAGCTTCATCCTGACGTCTTGATTTCGAGGGTCTATTACCGTGCATCGGTGGTTCTTTACGCTGAAGGTTGGAGCACACAAAATCTTTTGTTTGCCCTTTTCGTCCTTGAAAGTGATGGTCCAGACGTAGTTCATCTGATAAGCACGGAGGGCCTCCACTTCTGGCATCAGCTGCAGATAGTCAAGTGCTTCACGGAACTGCTCGACTCGGTAGGGCCTCGCCTTCACGTCTCCCTGCAGAAAAACGGTCGTTGTAACTGTCGAACCTGTAGGTAGTTGCGGCAAACTAACCTGGTAGTCATCCTTCGGTGTGTCGTTCAACCTGAGACCGCGACCCTGCTGGGCCGCTCTAATCGCCCCTTCGGAGCAAAACATTCCGCCACCGTGCACTGCGGTGGCCGGAACTGGAATCCTCCTCGGCCAGGACTGCGCATGTACACCACCGCCCTACTGCGCCACATTGATACGCGTTCACGAAGCGCTGGGAGAAACAAGAGTAACCGCTATGCAGCCGACAGGATTCGAACCTGTGCAGGGAGACCCCAATGGATTTCTAGTCCACCGCCTTAACCACTCGGCCACGACTGCTTTTTTTTTCTTTATTGCCGGTCTTCGACACAGTATACAACAAATGTACACAAAATATATAGTGCGCCAGAAGGCACAAGTGGCCTAACTGCCACGGAGGCCTGGCGTTGTCATCTTTAAAATTCCCGGAGCTCTACCAAAGGCTCCAGCCTTGACAGCCACTCAGGAACATCCGTTTGCGCTTTCAAAGTCTCCAGGAATATGTGTATGCCTTCGCGAACATACATACGTGTTGGTCGCGCGTCCGTATCACAAAAATAGCCAGCCATTCGGGAGAGCAATATACTGTGGAGGCCCATCAGCATAATCTGGTCGAAGGGGACGCCATCCTCGTTATCGGTTGGCAGGTACCGAATCCCGTGAGGGTTTAGCGGTAATTCTTTTTTAATGGTTCTTTGGAGCACGTCCCAGAAAAATACCCCTTGCCAGCAATGAAGAAAAACGTGGTCGATTGTCTCAAGCTGCTTGCATATAAGGCAGTGGGAACCCCACGGCAGAAATAAACCCCTTTCCTCTAGAAAGGACTTAACAGTTAAAGTTCCAGTGTGTAATTTGAAAAAGAAAGATTTGGCTCCCGGCGACACCTGCATTTTTTTAACTCTTTTTAAAACATTGCCACCTGCACTCGGCCACGACTGCGCATGTACACCACCGCCCTACTGCACCACATTAATACGCGTTCACGAAGCGCTGGCAGAAACAAAAGTAACCGCTACGCAGCGAAAGGATTCGAACCTGTGCAGGGAGACCCCTATGGATTTCGAGTACACTGCCTTAAATACTCGGCCACGACTTTTTTTTTCTTTATTGCCTTTTCACAAATGAAAACAAAAAGATCAAATACACGACATGTACATATGCTAAAAACACCAGCCACAGCTCGGGCAGTGTAAGGCGCTTAAAAGGGCTTCACAGAAGCCAATTGGTCTAATACCGGTAGCTATTCCGGGGATTCACATAGTGCTCTGAACAAGTCGCGTGTGTATATAATACTCTCAACAAAATAGTGTCTTGCTGAGTGAGCCTGTGTATGACCATGCCTGATATCCATTCTCGTCTTCCATACGCTATGCATGCAAAGCAGCATTAGCATATCACTCGGCACTTCCCCTGTTTCTGCACGTGGAAAAAACCGGATTCCAAAAGGGCTTAACGGCAACTCTTTTTTAAGTGTTCTTTGTAGGACGTCCAACAGAAACACGGCGTCATGGCGGTCAAGGAAAATATGCTCTATTGTTTCCCGCTCATTACAGATTAAGCAGTTTACCGACCAAGGTACAAAAAGACCTTTACTTTGTAACCATGGCTTTACGGGGAGAGTGTCGGTATGTATTTGAAGAAAGAACGTTTTAACAGAGTGTCTCACTGGCATTTTTTTTAACACGCTTTAGCACATCGTGCTCAGGACCTAGCCTGTAGGCAGCTCGATAAACCGGTAATGGTAAAAATACATCAAGTATATCAAATACAAACGCTTTTTCGTGACATCACACAAGTATTCATATGAAAACCTCGCCTTGAGCAGGCGTACAGAAGTAACCACTTCACGCAAATAAGGACTGAGCGGTCCAGCTCCCAAAGAAACAGATGATACGACAAAGTCAGATAGATAATCTTGCAATCGTGCTTGGATCACAGTTCTCAAAACACATCAGTTTGATACCGCACAAGGAAGAATCTGCTCACCAGCTGCTTGAAAAATAGGTGTGACAATCCTAGCCCACCATTTCTCACCTTATGAAACAAATTGCACCGGCTTGTGCGTTCCCATTGCGATCCCCAAATAAAGGTCGCAAACACTCTGTGTATTTTCTGAACCAAAGTTCTTGCAGTAGTCATCACTTGCAACACGTAAAATACGTTTGAAATTTAATAATATTACAAACGGAAGCTCTTGCAAACATTGAAAAGTTATGGCCGCCCCATTCATCGGTAGCACTTTTGACGCGTTTATTTTCCTCAGACCAATATTCCTCAGCATTGCGGTAGTTATTTAGCGGGACACCCAGGTACTTTCCAGGGGAGACGGTCCAATTCCTATTATAGTGCACCACGGGTGTGCTCTGCCAGTTGTTATGCCAAAATCCAAGGCATTTCGGCCAACTGATCGCGCCAGCAGTTGCTGTGCAGAACGCATTCGCAACACTGAAAACTTCCTGCACGCTCCTTGCACCAGCCCAAAACACGGGTACGTCGTCCGCGTAGGCTAACACCTTAATTTCACTGCTCAAAAACGCGTAGCCTCGAATACGTGGTGTTGCAAACAAACGTAAACAAACAGGCTCCAAGTATATCGAAAAAAGCAGAGGGGACAACGCACATTCTTGTTTCACGCTCGACCGTACAGGAATTGACATACTTAATTCTTTGTTGATCACTAATTTGGCTGTGCAATCGTGATACACTATTTTAACACCGTCGGTAATTACAGATCCAACATTTACTTGTTCCAGCAATAAAAACAGAACTTCATGTACAACTTTGTCGAACGCTTTATGTAAGTCTAGCTGAATCATAGCTACGCGATCATGCACTGCGTCACAACATTCCAGAATACTTCTTGCTATGTGTATGTTCGTAAAAATTGTTCTACCTTTAATGCCACAGGTTTGATGCGGGCCAACAAGGGACTTAATAAAATTTTGGAGCCTTCTAGCTAACACCTTCATGTATATTTTATAATCTGTATTGGTCAAACTAATGGGACGGTAGGACTCAACTCAAAGTAATTTTGCAGGATAGTCAGTTTTGGGAATCATTACTACGTGCGCTGTGCTGAACGATAGAGGCGCTTGCTTTTTTTCATAGCATTCAGCGATCACTCGGTGCAAAGCCCCTGCTATTTCTACGTTTAAAAATTTGTATATGGCTGCAGCCAGTCCATCTGACCCAGGTGACTTCCCATTACCTAAGTCATCGATTGCCGCTTCAATTTGGGCCACGGTAATTTCAGATTCCATTTATTCTCTAACCGTGTCCTCTAACCTTGGCATAAGGGCCAGAAAGTGGGTTTTGAAGTACTTGGGGTCATAAACTCTTCCTCCTAGAAGTTCGGTATAAAATTCAACAAAAGCAAGTTTTTTCTCTTCACTTTGTCGTGTAATTTTGCTACCATATCGAATTTCATTTATCTCCTTATTTGCAGCATGTTTCTTTTCTTCACTAAGCACACGCTTAGTGGGCGTTTCGCCCAGCCACAACTTTTCAGTGCGCGCCCTTATCATTGCGCCGCGGTACCTATCTTCGTCGATAAACTCGAGTTTTGCTTTCACCTCTCGTGTTTCTTTTTTAAAGGCTCCAGGCACTTCATGCTCTACCACTTACATGTACACCAGCTGACTGTGTAACTGTTTCTCTTGTTGCCTTTCCTTGTGACGCAATACACATGCTCTATCGATGGCACCAATTTTTATGTCGCATTTAAACTGATCCCACACTAATATGAAACTGTTGGTTTCCGTATGCAGGGCATTTGAAAGATACTCCTTGGCTCTCGTGAAAAACACTTCATCTTGCAGCAGCTTTTCATTCAACTTCCACAGGGACCAATTAAGCTTGACACTCTTTGGTTTTTCGCCAATCGTAATCGAGACCAAACTATGATCGCTAAAACTGAGATATTGTGTTTCATAAGAGGAACACAGTGGTACAAACTTCGCCGGTATGTATATTCTATCAAGCCTCGCATGGGAATCACCTTGAAAGTGCGTATACCATGCTGGGACGTCTCGCGTCATTGCATAACCAATGTTCTCAAGCTCTCTCTCAATTACTATCGCGTTCAATGGCTCAGCGCTTCTATCGCGTACTTTGAGGTTCGTCGTTTTAACTTCAGCTTTACAGACGCAGTTGAAGTCCCCAAGAAACACAAAATGTCGTTCTGTTTTCAAAAACCCTTCAGCATACTTAAAAAAAATTTCACGTTCTTGATTTTTGTTCGGTGCGTAGATGCACACTGCGCGCCATAGTAGTCCAGCAAAAATAAAATCACATGCAACAAGTCTCCCACTTTAGCAGGTGGACACTTTTTCAACAACCGATATGCTAATGCGTATAAAAATGACGCAGCTTCCTGACCGTCCAACAGCATGGCACACACATACACTGTATCTAAAGCGAAAAACTTGAACCATTTGTTCTGTTTGCTCCTCACTCTCAAATTTTGTTTCTTGTACAGCCAGAAGGTCAACGACATTCTCAAAAAGCATGCGACTAATCTGGCATTGCCGCCTGCGCGAACACATTCCTCGCACATTCAATGTCGCAACGCGTAGCCTAGATTTAAAGTTAGCCGCCATCTCATAGGGTTGCTTCGCCAAGCGTCTTACTCACATCGAAACTGTGGGGTTCTTGTGCTCATCGTTGAAGGCCGCTGGAACGGGTCCTCCGCTAGGGCGGAGGCGTTTTAGGGGCCGCCCTACTGCCAGGCGGCACATTCGGCTTTGGTTTAAGCAAAGACCGCCGCGTAGTCGATGCCTTCGGTGGAGGTTCACCGGTGCCTGACGCAGTAGTTATCCCTGTATTGCTAGTGTCTTCGTGAGCACGCTTTGAGGCGATGCTTCCGGCCACGAGCATCTCGACGTCCGTTGCTTCCTGGCCAACTTCTTGTGGCAGTGACGATGACGCGCTTGCTGCCTTCACGCCTGCGTCCCATGTAGCAGTCTCTGGCTTCGTTTCCGGGGCTGCAGCGAAGGGCTCACCCCCCAGGTTCGCTTCCTGGACAGCTCCTGTGGAGGGTTCAAGGGGCTTTGCAGGAGTCTTCGCCACGTCGTTTTCCTCCCTGCTAGCTTCTTCGGCATCTGCGGCGTCCATCAGGTGTTCGGATACTACGTCCCTTTGGAGTAGGCCTGTAACGCTGGCATAAGAGCGCACACACTGGGAATCATCGTGGCCGAAGCGACGACAGACCCCACATCGTGGAACGCGGCACTCTCGCTGGATGTCTCCCATGCCACGGCGTCGGAGGCAGAGCGGCGCTCTGCGAGGAACAAAGACGACCGCCATATCCTCAGCAACACGCAGTTGGTGGGCTAGGTCTTCCACAGTGAGGCCCACATTTAATTTCAGCGTCACCGAGCGGGCGGTTGATCCTTTGTCGATGCAGCCCTTGACCTTCCACTTGTCTCTGCTGATTTCCGTCACTTTTCCAAACGGCGCCAAAGCCACTCGCACATCTTCGTCCGGTACGCCATGAAGCAGCCAGTATAGCTTCAGTCGGACACCTTGGTCGCGCGGGTCGATGACCATGCAGCGGTGGTCTTTAACATTGAACCCTTCAGCTCTTAATATCTTCCTCTTGCCTTCCTCGTCCTTAAACGTCACTGCCCACAGGTGATTCATTTGGTATGCCCCGAGGGCAACCACTTCCGGCAGCAACGAAACACGTGCAAGGCTATCAGGGACATGCTCCACTCGACACGGTCTGGCTTTCACACCGCAATGCAAAAAAAGGGTGTTTAAAACAGAAGCACCTGTGGGCAGTTGAGGCAGAACAACCTGGTAATATTCAGCCGGCTTTTCAGTACACCTGATACCACGGCCCACACGGGCCGCTGAAACCGCCCCTACGAGGGAGCACATGATCGCACGTCCGTACGCTGTGAAGGCCGGAAGTGGAATGACTACTCGGCCACGACTGCGCATCTACACCACAGCCCTACTGCGCCACATTGATACACGTTCACGAAGCGCTGTCAGAAACAAAAGTAACCGCTACGCAGCCGACAGGATTCGAACCTGTGCAGGAAGACCCCAATGGATTTCTAGTCCATCGCCTTAACCACTCGGCCACGACTGTTTTTTTTTCTTTCTTACCTGTTTTCCACATAACGCACGTACAATAAAAGGTAAAACGTTTGCTCTTAGTAAAACATTCCACGCGTTAGAGTTAAAAACAGAAAGAGGTAGTTGTACTATGGTAAAAACACCGGCTGCATTTTGGGTAATGCAGCTTGGTTAGGGGAACCGAACTGTGGCCAATTTGTCTAACATGTGTAGCCACGCTGGTGGCTCCCCATTGGTCTTATGTATGTCACGTGGGTGCAGGATGTTTTCCACGAAATATTCTTGAGCAGAGCGAGGTTGGAGAGCTTCATGCCTTACATCCATTCTTGTCTTCCAGACACTGTGCATGCAGAGCAACATTATTGTGTCACACGGCATGTCTCCCGTGTCTTCAAAAGGCAGAAAGCGAATACCGAATGGTGTAAGAGGTAACTCATTTTTTATGGTTCTTTGTAGGATGTCCCACAAGGACACCGAGTCCCAGCAATCTAGAAATATATGGTCTGTAGTTTCCGGTTTATGACATATACCTCAATCGATACTCCATGGTACAAACAAACCCTTCTCTCTTAGCCATGGTTTTACGGGAAGCGTGCCGCTGTGCACAAGAAAGAGCAAAGATATGGTAGACGGCCTGATAGACATTCTTTTTACGCGTTTCAAGACATTGCGTTCAGGCGCTAGAGCGTATGTTGAGCGGTATATAGTCACGGGGCACAAAATATCCACGAGGTCCTTATGCAATTTCTTCCGGCCGACAACAGACAAATATTCAAGTGAGAAATCGGCTTTCAGCAAACGAAAAGCGCCTACCACTTCGCGCATATATCATTTCACCACTACATGTGGTGTTCCACATGATGTAACAATGAATTCATATAAGGCATTGTGTAGTTGGACGTGCATAACAGTTTGTAGAAATGCATTCCTTTGGTCGCGTAGGAAAATACACCTTGAGACTACTTGTCTTAAAAGCAAATTATGCTATGTTCAGACTACGTTCTTAAGGCGCCCATTTTTCGTAACATGCGTAAGCGGAAGCGCAACAAGCGCATGTGTCTAGTTCAGACTGCGAACGTAAAGGTACCACCGTGCGCAATTCATGTAAAAATCGTGGGTGAGAGTGTTAAAGGGTCCGCAACATTTACGACTGGGATATTACGACCGTTGCGACACAGCCAATGACCGATAAGCTTTCAGTTTTCAACAACCGGTGATGACACTTCCGTTCTCCCGTCTTCAGACAGCTCCGGGTGCGGGAAGTGCCATTCCGCCATTCCGTGCGCACGATTAGGTTGGCTGTGTTCGTGAAAATTTGTGCAGTCCGCCTTGCGATACTGTTTTCAGTTGATCTGGTTTATCCGCCGAGGAAATCGATGGCCGCAGATGCGTGCTCCGAACTTCGATGGGTGGTCTCACTAGCTTTTCAAGGAAGCGGAACTGCTGGGGCGACATGCGCATGAAGTTATGAAACATCACAGCGTCACCAACTCGGAGCGTGGCGAAAAGGTTGTTAAAATCGCCGTCCACGGCCCTGTCGAGATATACTTGCCGCTCCCAAACCCTTCTGCGTCGCCTTCGTCGTCTTTGTGCGATTCAATTCATGACTATTAGTTTGTTTTGAGCGTCAATTTCTTCGATCTCGGCGAGCGCTCGCATGTTGACAGGAGCCATATTGGACCGCTGGTGACGTCGATTCTGCAGCTCCAAATTTGATTGGCCTGTTGTAAAAGCCGTAATTTACGCAGCAGTAAATGTGAACAAAGGTGCCGGCTTAACTGCCGTAACTTTTTTTACAGCCGTTACGTTCGATACGCCGAAAGAGCTGTTACGCGCGTTACGACCGTAGTGTGAACATAGCTTTACACAAACCAAGGCCTCCGTTATTCACGGAATGAAATACGTTTAGCCTGCTTGTAGTTCCCATCCCGACCCCAAACCAACATTGCGAATATCCTGTGCAATTTTTGGACACACATCCTAGACATACATCATACTTGTAACATATAGAACACTTTAGCCACGACGAATGAGTTACACACAGTTGCACGCGCAAACATAGAGAGGTTCCGTGCTCTCCAGTTTCTTGTTTGCTCGTTTGCCCGATCAGTATCTGCTGTCCACTGCTCGGTCGTGTCGCGGTAATGTTCGAGTGGTACGCCGAGGTCAGTAGCAGGTGTCTCGCTGAAATTTATAGTGTCAAAAATTTCAGGCATAGATTCCCATTCACCATGCCTAAAACCTAAGCATTTTTGCCAGCTTATTGCACTTCCTGTAATGCTATGTTCAGACTACGTTCGTAAGGCGCCGATTTTTCTTAACATGCATAAGCGGAAGCGCAACAAAAGTAAGCGTCTAGTTCAGACTGCGAGCTAAAGGTACCAGCGTGCGCAATTCACGCGAAAATCGTGGGTGAGAGTGTTAAAGGGTCGGCAACATTTACGACTGTGATATTACGACCACTGCGACACAGCCAATGACCGATAAGCTTTCGGTTTTCAACAACAGGTGACGACACTTCCGTCCTCCCGTCTGCAGACAGCTCCGGCCGCGGGAAATGCCATTCCACCATTCCGTGCGCACGATTACCTTGCCTGTGTTCGTGAAAATTTGTGCAGTGTGCCTTGCGAGACTGTTTTCAGTTCATGTGGTTTATCCACCGAGGAAATCGATGGCTGCAGATGCGTGCTCCGAACTTCGATGAGTGGTCTCACTAGGTTTTGAAGGAAGCGGAGCTGCTGGGGCGACATGCGCATGAAGTTATGAAACATCACAGCGTCCCCAACTCGGAGCTTGGTGAAAAGGTTGTGAAAATCGCCGTCCACGGCCCTGTCGAGAAATAGTTGCCGCACCCAAACACTGCTGCGTCGCCTTCGTCGTGTTTAGGCGATAGAATACATGACTATAAGTTTGTTTTGAGCATGAATTTCTTCGATCTCGGCCAGCGCTCTCATGTTGATAGGAGCCGTATTGGACCGCTGGTGACGTCGATTCTGCAGCTCCAAATTTGATTGGCCTGTTGTAAAAGCCGTAATTTACGCCGCAGTAAATGTGAACAAAGGTGCCGGCTTAACTGCCGTAACGTTTTTTTTACAGCCGTTACGTTCGATACGCCGAAAGAGCGGTTACGCGTGTTACGACCGTAGCGTGAACGTAGCTTAAGGCTGCAGAAAGTTCTTGCGGTATGCATAGCTTCCTGAATACTTTCCTTATCAG
The DNA here is from genome assembly GCF_038994185.2 of Dermacentor albipictus. Classification (NCBI taxonomy): domain Eukaryota; kingdom Metazoa; phylum Arthropoda; class Arachnida; order Ixodida; family Ixodidae; genus Dermacentor; species Dermacentor albipictus. Next base: position 3,323,927 of record NW_027225580.1, on the reverse strand, counting down.
TGCAGAATACTGCGATATCCTCAGCATAGGATAAGAGCTTTATTTCACGTGATAAGAGCCGGAAACCGCGCATCTTTTTATTCATCATTAGATTTAAACACACCGGTTCGAGGTAAATTGCAAAGAGCAATGAACTGGCTGGGCATCCCTGTTTTACACCAGAGTATGCTGTAATGCTTTCGGTTAAATTTTTATTAATAATTAGTTTCGAAGAACAGCCAGTGTAGGCCATTTTTACTCCATCATAAATGATGGTACCTACGTTGATGTGTTCTAAGAGTGAGAAAAGAATGCTGTGGGTTACCTCATCGAAAGCTTTTTCTAAGTCGAGTTGAAGCATGGCTACCCATCTGTGCATTAGTTCACATAGTTCCAATATAGTTCTGGTCACATGAATATTCGTGAGTATGGTTCTCCCTTTGATTCCACTAGTTTGATGTTCACCGACCAAGTTTGTAATCACAGACTGAAGTCGCTTAGCTATAACTTTTATAAATACCTTATAATCCGTGTTAGATTTATGGGTCGGTATGCGTCGGATGACAATAATTTTACAGGGTCTTTGGTAATAGTACGACATGGCTTCTTTTAAATGACGGAGGCAGCATTTTAGATTCATAAGCTTCTTCTATAACTCTGATGAGCATTTTTACCATTTGATGCCTAAAGTATTTATAAAATGCGGCACCACGCCCGTCGGGCCCCGGAGCTTTCCCTGCACTAACACTAACACATATTGGTCTTTCAAGTTGTGTTTCTACTTCATCTTCTAATCGTGGCAATAATTTAAGAAAATGGGTCTCGAAGCCCTCTCGCACATTCGCCCCGCAGCCTAGCAAGTTTCTGAAACGTTGCACTAGCGCTCGCTCGATAACCTTTTGGCCTGTGGAAAGCGCACCTTGCTAGCGCAGCTCTGTTATTGCATTTCTTGTAGCGTAGCTTCTTTCGTCGCTTAATGCTCGCTTGGTAGGTGTTTCGCCCATCCAGAGCATCTCGACACGCGACCTTATCATCGCACCTTGAACTTTTTCCTTATCAATATTCTCAAGTTGCCTTTTGATTTCTTTAACTTTGTTTGCAAGCAGGCGGGGAACAGTGCTTTCTGCATTTAAGAGATAGTCTAGAGTACGCTGCAACTCGGTTTCTTTCTCTCTTGCCTTGTAGCGCACGACACTAGCTCTATCGATTGCGCTCATCTTAACTTCACACTTAAAGTGCTCCCACAACTCGACAGGGCTGATGAAGTCGTTTTCCTGCATTTCTTTAATTATTGCCGTTGTTACTTTGATAAAGATTACGTCTTGCAGAAGGCTATCATTGAATTTCCAGAGGTCCCAATTAAAGGTGCTCGTTTTACGCTTTGTGCCTATTGTAACACATACTAAGGTACGATCGCTAAAGCTTACGTGCTTATCGGCAGATGTTGTGCAAAAAGTTATGAGGCTTGCTGTCAGATACACTCGGTCAAGTCGGGCGTGGCTTGTTCCTTGGAAATGCGGGAACTGAACTCGCTTTTCTCGCAGTACATCGCCTATATCAGTTAGGTCGTATTCCTGAACGATTGCGCTAAGTAGCAATGCGCTCTTATCATGTATCGGTAGGTTCTTGGCGTTGTCTTCAGCCATGCATACACAATTGAAGTCTCCTAATAGTAACACATTTCTTTCGCATTTCAAGAAGGCATCGATGTATCGGAAAAAATCTAAACGCTCACTAGCTTTGTTTGGTGCATAAATGCAAATAATTCGCCATAGTGCCTCCTTAACATAAAAATCGCAAACTACTAACCGACCACTTTCAGAAGCGATGACAGACTGCTCTACAATTCCGACGGAGTTACGCAAGAAAATTGCGCACCCCCCTGATTTACCCCCGGCGTGGCACACGCAGAGATTATATCTTGACCGAAAGATTGCCACCATCACATCAGTTTGTTCCTCACTTTCAATTTTTGTTTCCTGGATAGCTAGAATGTCGATATCATTTTCTAATAACAGGCGGCTCAGTTGAAGTTGCGCCACATTGATACACGTTCACGAAGCGCTGGAGGAAGCAAAAGTAACCGCTACGCAGCCGACAGGATTCGAACCTGTGCGGGGAGACCTCAATGGATTTCGAGTACATCGTCTTAACCACTCGGCGACGACTGCGCATGTACACCACAACCCTACTGCGCCACATTGATACGCGTTCATGAAGCGCTGGCAGAAACAAAAGTAACCGCTACGCAGCCGACAGGATTCGAACCTGTGCAGGGAGACCCCAATGGCTATCTAGTCCATCGCCTTAACCACTCGTTGACGAGTATTTTTTTTATTACCTGTTTTACACATAACGCACGTACAAAAAAGGTAACATGTTTGCTCTTAGTAGAACATTCCACGCGTTAGAGTTAAAAACAGAAAGAGGTAGTTGTACTATGGTAAAAACACCGGCTGCATTTTGGGTAATGCAGCTTGGTTAGGGGAACCGAACTGTGGCCAATTTGTCTAACATGTGTAGCCACGCTGGTGGCTCCCCATTGGTCTTATGTATGTCACGTGGGTGCAGGATGTTTTCCACGAAATATTCTTGAGCAGAGCGAGGTTGGAGAGCTTCATGCCTTACATCCATTCTTGTCTTCCAGACACTGTGCATGCAGAGCAACATTATTGTGTCACACGGCATGCCTCCCGTGTCTTCAAAAGGCAGAAAGCGAATACCGAATGGTGTAAGAGGGAATTCATTTTTGATGGTTCTTTGTAGGATGTCCCACAAGGACACTGAGTCCCAACAATCTAGAAATATATGGTCTATAGTTTCCGGTTTATGACATATACCGCAATCGATACTCCATGGTACAAACAAACCCTTCTCTCTTAGCCATGGTTTTACAGGAAGCGTGCCGCTGTGCACAAGAAAGAGCAAAGATTTGGTAGACGGCCTGATAGACATTCTTTTTACGCGTTTCAAGACATTGCGTTCAGGCGCTAGAGCGTATGTTGAGCGGTATATAGGCACGGGGCCCAAATATCCACGACGTCCTTATGCAATTTCTTCCGGCCGACAACAGACAAATATTCAAGTGAGAAATGGGCTTTGAGCAAACGAAAAGCGCTTATCACTTCGCGCATATATCCTTTCACGACTACGTGTGGTGTTCCACATGATGTAACAATGAACTCAGATAAGGCATTGTGTAGTTGGACGTGTATAACAGTTTGAAGAAATGCATTCCTTTGGTCGCGTAGGAAAATACACCTTGAGACTACTTGTCTTAAAAGCAAATTATGCTATGTTCAGACTACGTTCGTAAGGCGCCGATTTTTGGTAACATGCGTAAGCGGAAGCGCAACAAGCGCATGCGTCTAGTTCAGATTGCGAACGTAAAGGTACCACCATGCGCAATTCATGCAAAAATCGTGGGTGAGAGTGTTAAAGGGTCGGCAACGTTTACGACTGTGATATTACGACCACTGCGACACAGCCAATGACCGATAAGCTTTCAGTTTTCAACAACCGGTGACGACACTTCCGTTCTCCCGTCTGCAGACAGCTCCGGGTGCGGGAAGTGCTATTCCGCCATTCCGTGCGCACGATTAGGTTGGCTGTGTTCGTGAAAATTTGTGCAGTGCGCCTTGCGATACTGTTTTCAGTTGATCTGGTTTATCCGCCGAGGAAATCGATGGCCGCAGATGCGTGCTCCGAACTTCGATGGGTGGTCTCACTAGGTTTTCAAGGAAGCGGAACTGCTGGGGCGACATGCGCATGAAGTTATGAAACATCACAGCGTCACCAACTCGGAGCGTGGCGAAAAGGTTGTGAAAATCGCCGTCCACGGCACTGTCTAGAAATACTTGCCACTCCCAAACCCTTCTGCGTCGCCTTCGTCGTCTTTGTGCGATTGAATACATGACTATTAGTTTGTTTTGAGCGTCAATTTCTTCGATCTCGGCGAGCGCTCGCATGTTGACAGGAGCCATATTGGACCGCTGGTGACGTCGATTCTGCAGCTCCAAATTTGATTGGCCTGTTGCAAAAGCCGTAATTTACGCAGCAGTAAATGTGAACAAAGGTGCCGGCTTAACTGCCGTAACTTTTTTTACAGCTGTTACGTTCGATACGCCGAAAGAGCTGTTACGCGCGTTACGACCATAGTGTGAACATAGCTTTACACAAACCAAGGCCTCCGTTATTCACGGAATGAAATAGGTTTAGCCTGCTTGTACGTTCCCATCCCGATCCCGAAACAAACATTGCGAATATCCTGTGCAATTTTTGGACACACATCCTAGACATACATAATACTTGTAACATATAGAACACTTTAGCCACGAGGAATGAGTTACACACAGTTGCACGCGAAAACATAGAGAGGTTCCGTCCTCTCCAGTTTCTTGTTTGCTCGTTTGCCCGATCAGTATCTGCTGTCCACTGCTCGGTCGTGTCGCGGTAATGTACGAGTGGTACGCCGAGGTCAGTAGCAGGTGTCTCGCTGAAATTCATAGTGTCAAAAATTTCAGGCGTAGATTCCCATTCACCATGCCTAAAACCTAAGCATTTTTGCCAGCTTATTGCACTTCCTGTAAGGCTGCAGAAGGTTCTTGCGGTATGCATAGCTTCCCGAATACTTTCCTTATCAGTGCATAATACTGCGATATCGTCAGCATAGGATAAGACCTTTATTTCACGTGATAAGAGCCGGAAACCGCGTATCTTTTTATTCATCATTAGATTTAAACACAGCGGTTCGAGGTAAATTGCAAATAGCAATGAACTGGCAGGGCATCCCTGTTTTACACCAGAGTATGCTGTAATGCTTTCGGTTAATTTTTTATTAATATTTAGTTTCGAAGAACAGCCAGTGTAGGCCATTTTTACTCCATCATAAATGATGGTACCTACGTTGATGTGTTCTAAGAGTGAGAAAAGAATGCGGCGGGTTACCTCATTGAAAGCTTTTTCTAAGTCGAGTTGAATCATGGCTACCCGTGCGTGCATTAGGTCACATAGTTCCAATATAGTTCTGGTTACATGAATATTCGTGAGCATGGTTCACCCTTTTATTCCACAAGTTTGATGTTCACCGACCAAGTTTTAACCACAGACTGAAGTAGCTTAGCTATATCTTTCATAAAAACCTTATAAACCGTGTTAGTTAGACTTATGGGTAGGTATACTTCGGATGACAATAATTTTACAGGGTCTTTGGTCTTGGGTAGTAGTACGACATGGCTTCTTTTAAATGACGGAGGCAGGATTTTAGATTCATAAGCTTCTTCTATAACTCTGATGAGCATTTTTGCCATTTGATGCCTAAAGTATTTATAAAATGCGGCACCAAGCCCGTCGGGCCCCGGATTTTTCCCTGCAGGCAAGTCATATATTGCATTTTCCAGTTCACTAACACTTATTGTTCTTTCAAGTTGTGTTTTTACTTCATCTTCTAATCGTTGCATTAATTTCAGTAAATGGGTCTCAAAGCCCTTTCGCACATTCGCCCCGCAGCCTAGCAAGTTTCTAAAACGTTGCACTAGCGCTCGATCGATAACCTTTTGGTCTGTGGAAAGCGCACCTTTCTAGCGCAGCTCTGTTATTGCATTTCTCGTAGCGTAGCTTCTTTCGTCGCTTAACGCTCGCTTGGTAGGTGTTTCGCCCATCCAGAGCCGCTCGGCACGCGACCTTATTCGCACCTTGATATTTTTCCTTATCAATATTCTCAAGTTGCCCTTTGACTTCTTTAACTTTGTTTGCAAGCAGGCGGGGAACAGTGCTCTCCGCATTTAAGAGATAGTCTAGAGTACGCTGCAACTCGGTTTCTTTCTCTCTTGCCTTGTAGCGCACGACACTAGCTCTTTCGATTGCGCTCATCTTAACTTCACACTTAAAGTGCTCCCGCAACTCGACAGGCCTGATGAAGTTTTCCTGCATTCCTTTTATTTTTGCCGTTATTACTTCGATAAAGGTTTCGTCTTGCAGGAAGCTATCATTGAATTTCCAGAGGTCCCAATTAAAGGGGCTCGTTTTACGCTTCGTGCCTATTGTAACAGTTACTAAGGTATGATCGCTCAAGCTTACGTGCTTAACGGCATATGTTGTGCAAAAAGATAACAGGCTTGCTGTCAGATGCACTCGGTCAAGTCGGGCGGGCTTGTGCCTTAGAAATGCATGAACTGAACTCGCTTTTCTCGCAGTACGTCACCTATATCAATTAGGTCGTATTCCTGAACGATTGCGCTAAGTAGCGATGCGCTCTTATCATGCATCGGTAAGTTCTTGGCGTTGTCTTCAGTCATGCATACACGCATACACAATTGAAGTCTCCTAATAGTAACACATTTCTTTCGCATTTCAAGAAGGCATCGATGTATCGGAAAAAATCTAAACGCTCACTAGTTTTAACGCGGTAGCTTAAGGAGCTCGTGTCGCAGAAAAGCCGGTGTCGTCGGCGTCGGTGTCGGCGGTGTTGGCCATGAGCGATAAATCATGGCAGACACTTCATAAATAAAAAGCAACTTCGAAGATGGGTTTGGTGGGAATCGAACCAGGGTCTCCGGAGTGTGAGACGGAGACGCTACCACTCAGCCACGAGTTCGAGGCTTGAAAGAAGTACAAAAGTGCTTCTAGTGAATGCGGTGTTGCCTTAGAAACGTGCCGTAGAAAGTTAGACTGCGGTGGATATCGGTAATTATGAGCATGTAACTTACAGAAGTCGCATTTACATGAGTAGCGCAGTACGTTTCCGCAACACTTCTTCTGTGCATACCGCACACGCAGAGCCATCTTGCGGCAAACACAGAAGACCCCCTCCTCTCAATGTACGGCGCTGCCCCGACAGGTGGCGCGCCACGCGCGCATTGGGGCTGTGCGCGGACCGGTGCAAGGCGCGTCGCGGCCCCGACTCCCTCTCCCCTGACGACGCTTCGCCGTTCTTCCACACGGGTTGCAGACTCAAGCGCCGTTCCTTTCTTTTGATTACTATCTATCTGTCTCTCTGCCCATGCCGATCACGACGTTCGGCTGGCGTAGATCGTTTCGTCCTCCGAGACACCGAGTTCTTTGGTTCGTTCCGTTTGCTCAGGCGCACATTTCGTTGCCGCGCCGAACACTGCGTTGCTCGACGCTCACCGCGTCCGATGCGGGGCGCCTCGTAAGTGATCGCTGCGCCGTAGCGCATTGTCTTACACCCCTTGGCGGGTCGACGGGAACGCTGTCGTGTTCCACTCTTGAAGGGGAAGCTCAGGCGTCCTTCAATTTTTGTTTAGTGCATAAATGCAAATATTTCACCATAGTGCGTCCTTAACATAAATATCGCAAACTACTAACCGACCACTTTCAGAAGCGATGACAGACTGCTCTACAATTCTGACGGAGTTACGCAAGAAAATTGCGCACCCCCCTGATTTACCCACGGCGTGGCACACGCAGGGATTATCTTGACCGAAAGATTTCCACCATCACATCAGTTTGTTCCTCGCTTTCAATTTTTGTTTCCTGGATAGCTAGAATGTCGATATCATTTTCTAATAACAGGCGGCTCAGTTGAAGTTGCCGCCTTCGGGGCTCCGAAGCCGCGTACGTTTAGTGTTGCAACACGAAGGGCTATTCCAGGATTAACGTCCATTCTAAGTAAAGTTTACACAAACCGACACGAGATACTGTTCACATGAGTAGAAACTTACAACGCTAGACCAGTGAACACTGCTGTCTTTGCTGCACCCGATGCAGCCCGTCGCTTGGTTGAGTTGCCATCCGTGATTGTCCATTGTAGATGTAAGTCTTTCACCGGTCCCACAACGAAGTGATTAGCCGAACCATGCTCCCGCTAACGCGGGGGCATAGACGGCGCTGGTTTCCTGTCTGGTGCCACGGTAGGTTTTGGCTTGAAGCTAGACCTACGGGTAGACGCTGTTTTGGAGGGAGGTTCTTCTGCACACTTTGAGTCAGAGCGCTGGTCGTCGCTGCTCGCTTTTTCTCGCGGGCGCTTAGTAACTGCCGCAACCGGCAATTCCATAGTGACGTTGGTGCATGTTTCTTCCTTCTTGCCTTCCCATGTTTTGCTGGGCCCAGGCTCTTTGACAGTAGTTACGCTTGCGGTATCGTTTGCAGGGGCAAGCTTTTGCGGTAGTTCCTCAGTGGCTCTCTGAAGTTTCTGTGCCTCGTCTACATAGGGGGGCGTGGCCTCAGGCGTCTTGTCTTCGCTGGGATGTGTTTCGCTTGCTGCTGCTGTCTCTTTGGCGTCGACCTGATCCATCAGGTGTTCGTCTAATATGTCACTACGACCCGGCCCAGTGACGTTCGCGTAGCTACGCGCGCACTGGGTCTCTTCGTGGCCGTAGCGATGACACAGCCCACAGTGCGGCACGCGACATTCGCGACGTATATGGCCAGTACAATGACACCGGAGGCAAAGCGGAGGCCTTCCCGGCCCGATGACTAGAGCATGATCCTCCCCTACTCGCACCTGGTGCGGCAGGTCTTCGACTGACATCCCTGCCTTCAAATGCAACGACACTAGGCGTGTATGTGACCCCTTGTCGTTACAACCGGCAACACGCCATCTTTCTCTGGAGATTTCGGTCACGGTTCCGAATGGTGCCAGGGCTGCTTTGACGTCTTCATCGGGCGTGGTGTGGAGAAGCCAGTACAACTTCATTCTCACATCTTGGTAGCAGGGGTCCATCACAGCACAACGGTGGTCTTTCACGCTAAAAGCTTTGGTAGACAAAAGCTTCTTCTTGCCTTGAAGGTCTTTGAAGGTGATGGCCCAGACGTGGTTCATTTGGTAGGCCCCGAGGGCAACCACTTCCGACATGAGATGATGGCGGACGAGTGCATCGCGAAAATTCTAGACGCGATAAGGCCTTGCCTTCAAGTCACCGTGTAAGAACACAGTAGTAAGTACAGTAGTTCCTGATGGCAGCTGTGGCAAAAGAAGTTGATAATCCCGTTGGGTCGTTTCCGAAAACCTGATTCCGCGGCCCGAACGGGCCGCAACAGCCGCTCCTGCGGAGCTCGACATTTAACGACCATACCGGACGGAAGCCGGAAGTAGAATCCACTCGGCCACGACTACGCATGTACACCACAGCCCTACTGCGCCACATTGATACGCGTTCACGAAGCGCTGGCAGAAACAAAAGTAACCGCTACGTAGCCGACAGGATTCGAATCTGTGGAGGGAGACCCCAATGGATTTCTAGTCCATCGCCTTAACCACTCGGCCACGACTTTTTTTTTCTTTATTTCCTCGTTACAGAAATCCCATGCGAATTCATTGTTAAAAAGAGAATCAGCTTAGCCTATGCTGACTCTCTGAAATTAAAATCGCTTGAATTTAGCCAACTCATCGAACAGCGGCAACCAATCGGGCGGTTCTTTCTGGGCTTTGTACACTTCACGCATGTAGACGACACTTTCAATAAAGTTTTCTAGCACAGATTGGACATTCACATCAGTATGACACACCGACATTCTTTCGGACCACTTACTATGGAGGCTCAGCACCATAATAAGGGCATATGGAATATCGTTATTGCCTGGGTCTAAGTATCTGATACCACGTGGGGTTATTGGTAGTGCTTTCTTTATTGTTCGTTGTAAGATGTCCCAATGAATAAAGCGATCCCAACAATCAATGAAGACGTGATCAACAGTCTCTGGTTTTTTACACATTATACCATCGGTGGTCCACGACACATATATTTCCTTGTCGGCCAGCCAAGTCTTTACAGGCAAAGTAAATTGTGTGGAGTTTAAAGGCGAATGATTTTACCGATGGTTTCACAGGCATTCTTTTGACCCTTTTGAGGACATCATCGCCTGCACCTCCATAGTATGCTAACCTATACATTGGAACTGGCATTAATGAGTCTATCATATCATGGTACAATTTCTTTCTTTTGACGGAATTTAAATATTCTAGCGAGAATCGAACACTAAGCATACGGAAAGATGACACTAATTCCTGAAGAAAACCTTTCACTGGAGGGGATTCAAAATTCGAACACGAAACAAGGAAGTCAGGTAAAGTATTACTTAATCGCACGTGTGTCATGGTGCGCAAAAATGTATCACTGTGGTTCCGCAAGAACATAAACCGCGATACAATCTGGCGTACAAATAGGTGTGACAGTCCAAGACCACCGCTGCGAACTGATCTGAACAGATTAGCGCGGCTGCAGCGTTCCCAAGTTGAGTTCCAAATGAACACAGCGAACACTCGATGCAGTTTCTGTACATTCACTCACGACATGAATAGCGCTTGTAGTATGTACCATATTTTTGCAACCAGAAAAATGTTGCACACAGTGGAGCGCGCGAACATTGACAGATTGCGCCCTTGCCATGCCAGTGCTTTTTCCTTCGCCATCTGTGTTTCCTGCTCCCAGAACTGCGTACTGTCTTTGTATTGTTAAAGCGGCACGCCAAGATATTTCACAGGCATGGTCACCCACTGTATGTTTGCGAAACTGCGTGGTTTGCTTTGCCACGCGCCATGCCAAAACCCGATGCACTTATCCCAGTTTAGGGCACTACTTGTTTTTTCACAATAAGTTTTCGCCAGAGTTACCACTTCGCTGACACTGTCATAGTCATCGGAAAACACTGCTAGATCGTCTGCGTAGGAAAGCACTTTCACTTCACTTTGCTGTAATTTGAAACCTCTTATTTTCTTGTTCTGTTGAATGGCTAAGCAAAAGGGCTCCAGCTATATTGCGAAAAGCAATGATGAAATTGGGCACCCCTGTTTCAGAGATGAGCAGACTTTGACACTTCTCGTGAGACTCTTGTTAATAATCAACCGTGTGCTGTAGTCTGTGTGCACCATTTTTAAGCCATCTATAATCACATGATCCTATGTTCATGTATTCTTAAATCTCGAAGAGAATATCATGAGCCACACGGTCAAATGCCTTCTCCAGGTCTAGCTGCAGCATTGCAACTTTACTTTCGAAAGCATCGACGCATTCTAGAACGCTCCTGGCGACGTGTACATTGGTGGTTATTGTGCGCCCTTTAATCCCACACGTTTGGTGGGTTCCAGCTAAAAGTTTTATTACGCTCTGTAAACTTTTCGTCAGTATTTTCATAAAAATTTTATAGTCAGTGTTCGCAAGGCTAATGGGGCGGTACGATGCAACAGACAAGCGCTTTACATGATCGTCAGATTTTGGTATCAGGACCATCTGAGCTGTTCGGAATGCCGCGGGTATTCGGTTGTTCTTGTAGGACTGCACTAAAGATTTCTTCATAATTAGGGCTATTTCTGCTTTAAATGTTTTGTAGAAAGCTGCGCTTAATCCATCTGGCCCAGGTGCCTTTCCTGAGCCTAGTTTTTCTATAGCAGCTTCAACTTCACGCACAGTTATAGACGCTTCGAGGCCTTGTGTAACGTTTTCTTCAAATCGTGGCATAAAGTGAAAGAAGTGGCTTATGAAGCCACCCAGATCAGTTTTTCTTTCCCTAAACAAGCCTCCATAGTGTTCAACAAAGGCGCGTTCAATGGCCCTGCGGTGACTCGTCACTTCGTCATTGTAGCTTATCTGTTTTATATCACTGCGGCGAGCGTAAGCCTTCTCGTCACTTAGCGCACGTTTATTCGGTGTTTCCCCTTGCCACAATCTTTCTGCACGGGATCTTATCATGGCACCGCGGTACTTCTCTGTGTCGATGATTTCTCACTGGCTTTTAACTTTCTTGATTTCCTTCGTGACTTGGCCAGGTTCCGTGCTTTCTACATTAGGTAGAAAGTCGAGTTTACTCCTCAGGGCTTTTTCTTTCCGTTTTTCTTCTTGTTTCAGTTTAGTTGCCCTTTCTATAGCACTCATCTTCAATTCATTCTTAAAATCTTCCCACATGGTGACTGCATATTTATCTTCAGCTACAATCAATCGTCCAAATTTTTCTTTAATGTCATTTACGAAACAGTCACCGTTGAGTAGCTTATCGTTAAATTTCCACAAATGCCACGAGAAGTTTGTTTTTCGTTCTTTTGTTCCTATTGTGAAAGCGACCAAACTGTGGTCACTAAAAGAGACTTGCTTGTTCTCGTACGTTTTACATTACGGCACTAGTTCCAGTGACACATAAGCTCTATCTAGCCGAGCATGGTTAAGTCCTTGAAAATGAGTAAAACGCGGAACGCTGTGAGCATACAACACATAGCCGACGTCTTCCAGGTTGTATTCACTGATAAGATTGTTCAATAGCAGTGCACTACGATCATTCAGGGGCAGTTTTTTCATGCGATCCTCCGGACAACAAACACAGTTGAAATCGCCAAGCAAAACCAAAAGCTTATCGGTCTTTAAATAATCCTCAACTCGTTCAAAAAAAGACTGTCTCTCGCTCTCTCTGTTAGGGGCGTAAATACAGATAACTCGCCAGAAAACTTCACTCAAGCTAAAATCGACAACAACCAGGCATCCCGTTTCACACACTGTGACTGCTTCCACACTTATATTTAGGCTATTGCGCAAAAAAATAGCACAGCCCCCCGATGTGCCGGCCGCATGACAGACGCATACATTGTAACTGGGAACGAGTGGATGCACCATGCGATCCATTTGCTCTTGACTCGCTATCTTGGTTTCCTGAACGGCGATTATGTCGAGATCGTTTTCCAGAAAGATACGACTCAATTGATATTGCCGCCGCCTCGTGCTTAGTCCTCGGACATTTAGCGTGGCAATACGAATCGCGGTGTTAATTGCGGCCTCCATTATGAGCAAGAACAATCGGGTCGCATAGCGCTTACCTTGAGCGACCCATGCACTATGCATAAAGTGGTGTCATCTATGTTGTAGTACATGGCTCCGCCAGTCAAGCTGGTGGTGTCACACGTACTGGCCATATCTAGGTTGCACTACCCAAAACGAAGCCGCTATGGGGGCGGCCCCGTCTCGCGTCTCCGCTCGACTTGGACGCTGTGCCTCGGCTTGAAAGGCGTACGTCGCAGCTGAGCCGCCTTTGTAGGTGGTTCGCTGCATTTCGTTGCTCCAGAGGTCCCGGTTACGCCGATCGTTTCCTCGTGTGCCCGCTTCGCAGGCATGCTAGTGGCTGCTGACATGTCGACGTCAGTCGTAGCAGACGCCTCGGCGCACGTAATGGCAGGCGACGACTTCGAGGGGACATCACTCTGTTCTGTAGCCAAACTCTGATTATTAGGCGCCCCGTTTTCAGTCTTTTTCCCAGAATCAGCCTCGTCGTTAGGTTTCTTGTCTGGGCACAAGTTTTTGGGGTGAAGAGACTGCTTCTGTGTGACCACGTCACCAACCTTCTCGCTCTTAACCGGAGAAATATCTTCAACTTCAGCCTCATAAATGAGGTGTTCAGATGCTTCTTCTTCTCTTCTCGTTGGTCCTGCGACGACGGCGTATGTCTTGACGCACTGAGATCGTTCATGGCCGAAGCGGCGGCAGACCTCGCAGCGTGGAACTCGACAGTCCCGGCGAATATGACCGGTTGTATGGCACCGCAGGCAAAGGGGAGCGCGGCCCGGAATGACGGCAAGGACGAGGTCCCCTGCTATTCGTAGCTGGTGCGGAATATCTTCGACTGTAGTACCTGCGTTAAGCTGCAGGGTCACCGAGCGCGTCGTTGAGCCCTTGTCCAAAATCCCTTGAACACGCCACCGTTCTTTCGCCGCTTCCGTAACCGTTCCCTATGGGGCAAGAGCTTGTCTGATGTCTCGATCTGACACGTTTGGCAGCAACACTTCATTTGGGCCTAGTTGGTACATACTTCTGAACTAAACGTAACAGCGCAAACATATAAGACAAGCCACAAAAAGAAAGACACGACACACACTGGCGCCAGTGTGTGTCGTGTCTTTCTTTTTGTGGCTTGTCTTATATGTTTGCGCTGTTACGTTTAGTTCAGACGTTTGGCAGCATCCAGTGTAACTTCATGCGCACGCCTTGATTGGTGGGGTAAACGACAATACAGCGCCGTTCCTTGACAATGATGCTTCGGATAGAAAGCAGTTTCCTAGTGGCTTCAGTCGCCTTCATCATGACCGCCCAAACGTGATTCATCTGATACGCCCTCTTGTGCCATTACCACCAGCCCGGATTCCGAATCTGCAAGATGCAGAATTTATCCTGCGAGCGCCCTAATTCTCCCTTGACTAGTCATGATGCTGAGCCGTCAGGCAGCGGTGTCCTGCGGAGAAGCATCGGCGGGCAACATGTCCGAACGTGCAACCGAGTGCCAGACAGCCCGGCGCCGCACCTCCTTTTGCCTGGAGGTCACCGCGCGCGCGAACTTTGAACCGGGTGGCCAGCGCGGTCGCTGGTTGGACCTCTCGGACGAGCGTCGAGTGCTGGCTTTGTATTGGGCCATTTGAGTGACAATGGTTCCTCGGGGATTATAAGACCGGACGCGGCCGCCTCGAAAACCGGATCCGCCGACCCACTGGGAGCAGAGTGTCGCGCTCGACTGCAGTGACATGCGTCACGCGTTTTCGCCGGACGTCGCCATGCGAGAACAGTCGCGTTTGCTGTGAGCTCTCGGCCCCAGTGTCGATCCGATCCTGTCCGGTATAATAACCTGTATATAGTGTATATAGTGTTATTCTCACCGACGCCTGACTCGGAGTCTTCGCTACCAACGCTCTGTCACGAAACGGGTGACGAGCGCTACGGGACCACCTCAAAGTCGTCATAGTGGTGCAGCGGTACAAAGTCGTAACAGCCCCCAAAGCAACTTCTTCGGGGAGCAGTTCCAGACGAACCAGAGCGTCACGGAAATCCTCAACCTCGTACGGTCTTCCACGGACGTCCGCGTGCAAAAAAAAAACAGTATTAAGGACGATTCGACCGGTAGGCAAGTGCAGCAAAATCACCTGATAATCCTCGTCTTCTAAAACAGCATTCCTGTTACTGCAGCCGTTCGCGGCCACCAACGCCGCTCCGTCGGAGCACATGACAACACGTCCGTTCACTGCGGTGCCCGGAAGTGGAATCACCAATCAGCCACGACCGCGCATGTACACCACAGCCCTACTGCGCCACATTGATACGCGTTCACGAAGCGCCGGCAGAAACAAAAGTAACCGCTACGCAGCCGACAGGATTCGAACCTGTGCAGGGAGACCCCAATGGATTTCTAGTCCATCGCCTTAAGCACTCGGCCACGACTGCTTTTTTTTTTATTTAATGCCGGTTTTCGACATAACACTGAATATACAAATACTACACACATGTCAGGAATACAAGCTTGCGGGGAAGAAAAAAAAGAAAAGGGAAAAAAATACGATAATGCCGACTGTCCGTATGGGACCGGTGTCGTCCAATTAAAATTCCTTCATGGCTGTCAGAGCTTCTAGCCTCGACAGCCAATCCGGTGGACATTCTTGCAATTTCTGTACCTCAACGAACCGCGATATACATTCTCTAAAATATATGTGAACCGGGTGGGCGTCGGCATCGCAATGGTACCCTGCCATGCGAGCCCGCCATATACAGTGGAGTGCATTCAACATAATAAAGTCGTATGGAACTCCCTCTTCATCCTTGATTGGCAGATACCGTATCCCTTGGGGGTTTACAGGTAATTCTTTCTTCAGTGTTCGCTTCAAAACGTCCCAGAAGAACACAGCCGCCCAGCAGTGCAAGAACACGTGATTGATGGTTTCGGGCTTCTTGCAGATCAAGCAGTGTGATCCCCACGGCACAAGACAGCCTCGCTCTTCCATAAATGTCTTCACGGAAAGTGTTCCAGTGTGGAGCTTAAAAATGAAGGTTTTAACCCCTGGTGGCACCTGCATGCGTTTCACCCGTTTAAGGACGTCTTGTCCTGGCCCTCCACTGTATATGGCCCTGTATAAGGGCACTGGGAACACAATGTCGCACACATCATTATACAGTATTTTCCCTTTTCACTTCAAACAGATAACCATTTGAAAAACGGACAGGAAACGCACGCTGTCGACCACTTCCTTAAGATAACCTCGAAGTTTTCCGGTCATCCTTGCCGTACTAACAACATACGCCGGCAACGCGTCGCTCAACCTGAGTTGACATACGGTGCTCAGAAAAGGATCGCGCACATCTCGAAAAAACAAAAAGCGGTTGACAAGTTGACGAAGAAAAAGATGTGCCAAGCCAACACCCCCGTCCTTCACTCTTCTAAACAAATTTGTTCGGCTGCACCTTTCCCATGTTGATCCCCAGATGAAGACCACAAAAACTCTGCGCAGCCTTTGCACATTTGCCCTGGAACAATGCAACACTTGCATAACATAATTTAACTTCGCTATCAAAAACATGTTACAAATTGTTGCCCTTGAAAAAATAGACTGGTTAGTGTTTGTCCATTTGTCCGCTTTTTCTTTCGTTTCATTAGTTCGGTTCCTCCAGTACTCATCGCTGCTTTTGTACCTGTCGAGGGGAACACCCAGATACTTCGTCGGAGTTTTCACCCAGTTGACATTGGCGAAGTATTCCGGTGCCGAAAACCACTCCCCGTGCCACAGCCCGAGGGATTTGCCCCAATTGACTTTGCTGCCCGTGACGTCACAGAAATGTTTTACTACAGCAATTGTTTCAGTCACACTTGGTTCGTCTGTGCAACACACTGCAACGTCATCAGCATACGCTAGCAGCTTCACTTCGGATTCTGCTAATCTAAAACCACGTATATTGTTATTTGCGGTAATGGCAACACACATTGCTTCTATATATATAGCAAATAACAGAGGACTGAGGGGACAGCCTTGGTGCAGTGACCGCATGATTTTAATGGGGGCCCCCAGAGACTTACTAACAATTAACCTTGTAGTGCAGTTCTGGTACGCCAAGGCCACACCCTCAGTGATGATGGTACCTACATTAACATGATCCAATATGGAGAACAAAATAACGTGAGCGACGCAATCGAACGCTTTCTCAAGATCAAGCTGAAGAACTGCGACGCTGCCACCGGTGACGTCACAGCACTCGAGCACACACCGCATCTTATGGATGTTAGAAAAAATTGTTCGCCCTTTGATTCCACAAGTTTGATGGTCTGCAACGATTTCCTTTATGACGCTTTGAAGTCTGGTCGCTAAAATCTTCTTAAATATCTTGTAATCCACATTTGTTAGTGATATGGGCCTATAGGATGATACGAATCTCAGTTTATCTAATTTATCGTTCTTCGGAATTAGAATGGTGTGCGCTTTCCCAAAAGAAGGTGGCAATGATTTCTTCTCGTACGCTTCATTACATACTTCTACTAATAAAGGGGCCAGTTCTCTTTTCAATGTCTTATATAGGGCGGCGCTGAGTCCATCTGGTCCCGGTGACTTGCCCAAGTTTAAATCGTCGATGGCCTTTTCGACTTCCCCCTCCGTTATTTTCCCTTCTAATCGCTCCTTACCTTCATCACTCAAACGCGGCCTGCGGTGCAGAAAGTCTGCTTTGAAACCCTCTAAATTCGCTTGCTGAAATGCAAAGAGTGACTGATAGTACTGGAAGAAGGCGTGTGCTATGCTCTCGTTGTCGTCAACAACAGCTCCATTCATTAAAAGGTGATCGACATGGTTTCGTCGTCCGTGTGCCTTCTCTAAACCGAGCGCCCTTTTAGTGGGCGTCTCCCCTGCCGCTAGTGCGTCTGCTCGTGCTCGCACTATGGCACCTTGATAGCGTTCCTTGTCAAACAGTTCAAGCTTTTCCTTGACGCTCCGCACATCGTCTTTGTACAGACCAGGCTCTCTGCACTCAAGCGTTATCAGCTGCTGAAGTAGTGTTCGCAAACCCTTTTCTTTAGATTCCCTCTGAAATTTGAGGCAGCTTGACCTTTCTAAGGCTTTCATTTTAAATTTTTGTTTAAAACATTCCCACTTTTCTGCTATTGTATCAGCCGCACCTTCGCGTAATTCATTAACCGCATCCCGTACTGCCTTTACAAAAGATGCATCGTATAATAACAAGTCATTGAGTTTCCATAGATGCCAGTTAAAAGCATGTTCCCTTTTCCTTATACCTATTTTATATTTTACCAGGCAGTGATCCGAAAAGACAATTGCTTTTTTGATTTCATCTCTAGTAATTTCTCTTAAGCTCTAGCTTCATATCCTCGTCAAGCCTTGGCATTTGCTTAACATAGTCGTTTATAAATATATCTTTTACTTGCACTTTGTTGCCGAGCAAACTACGGTATCGCTCTACATATGCAGTTTCAATGACGCTCTTACCTGCCGAGACTTCGTTTTGGTAGCGAATTTCATTTATTTCGTTTTTTGTTGCATATCTTTTTCTTCGCCAATCGCCCTCTTAGTTGGTGTTTCGCCTAACCAAAGCCTCACTGAACGCGCTCTAATAACAGCGCCTTTATATTTTTCTTCTTCCATCTGTTCCATCTGTCCTTTAACAAATTCGACTTCACTTTTAAACAAACCCGGTATTGTAGTCTCTGCATTCAAAAGGAAATCAAGTGTGCACTGTAGTTCCTTTTTCTTTTGTTTTTCTTTATGTCGTAGTATGCATGATCTGTCTATTGCACTTAGTTTAACTTCGCACTTGAATTGTTCCCAAGCTTCGATGAAATTTGTGTGACTCGTGGACACCATTTCCAATTTCTCGCGTACTATTTGGACAAATGTGTCTTCGGTTAAGAGCTGTTCATTTAATTTCCACAGTTCCCAGTTGAATGCAGAGACTTTGCGCTATCTACCTATTTCAAACATTACGAAGCTATGATCACTAAAACTAACATGTTTCACGGCACTGTTACAGCACATAGACACAACACCCCAAGAGATATAGACGCGATCTAATCGTGTGTGGCTTTCGCCCTGAAAGTGGGTAAATTGCACTTGATTTCCGTGGAAAAGGTCCCCTACATCAACAAGACCACAATCATCCACCAACGCCTTAAGCTGTAGGGCACTTTTGTCCCGTATAGGTTCATTCTTAACTAAGTCTTCGGGCATGCAAATACAATTAAAATGCCAAGCAAAATGAGTTGCCTGTCACAATTTAGAAAGCCAGTGACACAGTCAAAAAAAAAAACTTTTCTTTCTGAAATTTGGTTCGGCGCGTACCCATATAATTCGCCAGTGTACTTGGTTTAAATAAAAGTCGCACAATGCTAGCCGTCCGTCATCACAGGTGATAACACTCTCTTCAACGATTCCGATACCTCGTTTCAGAAAGATAGCACAACTGCCATACTTTCCAACGGCATGGCAAACACAAACGTTGAAGTCAAATGCTTAAGTTTGGACCATGCGGTCCGCCTGCTCCTCGCTGTCTATTTTTGATTCCTGTAAGGCTGTAATGCGTGTGCACCTAAGACACTTCGCCCGGAACCCTACCCACCACCTAGCAAGTCTCCCAGTAGATAGGCCCCACACGACATTCAGTGCGACTGTCTTCGCGCACCATGCCTCTTTCAGGTCAGGTTACACACCTGCGGCAAGGCCTTCTATTCCTCCATGGTGTATGCGCCGTACTCAAGTGAACCTTACAGTCCCAGGACTTCAGAAAAAGTCGGACTTGCCATCATCAGCGCTCAAGCAACTAACTTTATTTCTCTTGTACGAGAAATACAGCGACTGCACACACGTCTACACTGATGGATCAACTACATCAACCAGTTCCGGCGGCGCTGTAGTTATACCAGCAATGAGAATAACCAAGCGGTTCAAGACTTCCCATGTCACTACGTCTACAGCTGCAGAGCTCGCGGCTCTCCGCGACGCGCTTCAAGTGATAAATACTGAAAGTCCTAGAAAATGGGCAGTCTTCTGCGATTCCAGGCCGGCCTTGCAATGTGTGCATTCATTTCTCCGACATGGAACTCACGATCAGCTCACGTGCGAAATCGCGGAACTTGTCCATCGCTTAAGAGAAAAAGGCCATGATATCTCTTTTCAGTGGATACCAGGTCATTGCGGAATCATTGGTAATGAAGACGCCGATAAGGCAGCTCGGACGTCAAACCAAGAGGACCGCTGCGTCCCCATTCCGCTCTCAAGGACCGACGCCGCGAGACAACTTGGCATTCTGGCACGCACGATCTCCTTAGCAGAGTGGAATAATGTACATACAAGACGCACAAGACTGCACCGACTAAACCCATCACTTCAACTCAGACCTCCAGCCGGTGTGCACCGGCGTGAAGCGTCTCTTCTGTGTCGGTTATGGCTTGGAGTGGCCTTCACGAATGCCTACTCAGCACTAATTGGATTGCCTGATAGTCCTGCATGTGATGTTTGCGCATGCGAGGAGAACATTGACCACATATTGTGCCATCGTCCTCAATTTCAAGCCCAAAGACAGTATTTGTCCGACACATTGAGGAAACTAGACGATCGTCCTCTGAGTGAACAGACAATATTAGAGCACCGTCCCGACCGATCATCGGCTCAGAAGGCAGTGAAGGCACTTTTGTGTTTTCTCAGAACTTCTGGTTTGCTCGAGCGACTTTAACTGAAGTGCTGTCGCGTACGCGTACCTTCACCTTCTCTCTCTCTTCTTTCTCTTCCCCTTCTCCCTTCCCCCAGAGTAGGGTAGCCAACCAGACTATTGACTGGTTAACATCCCTGCCTTCCTGTATTCTTCTCTCTCTCTCTGTAAGGCTAGAATATCGATGGTATTTTGTTTTAGCAGACGTCTTAACTGCAGTTGCCGCTTTCTTGCCGTGAGACCGCGCACATTGAGCGTGCGTATTCTTAATGCAGATAAGGACGTTAAATTCATAGAAAGCGAAAGGTCAAGCGGACCGCTGGGTGATTATGCCAAATTTACAGGACGCACACCTACGCTGTTATATCGCACTAATTCTGAGTGCTTCGTCAAGCATGGCGAAGCCGAGGCGTTTTCCTTGTCGATAGGCGTGGCGAAGTTTCATGCTGCGCTTCCCGCTCCAGTCTAGCGGTGAAGTCATCCCTCGGACAGCGCCTTCCGCGAACGCGGAGGCACTGTCGGTGTAGTCCTCCTCTCTGGAGTCCTCCTCTATGTTGGGGTTCACTTTCAGGCGAGGCCTACGGAGGGACCCTGCCTTTAGGGGCGGTTCACCGGCGCTGACCTTCTCTCGGTTGTCGTCTTCGATGGTATTTTCCTGTGGTCTCTTTGACACAGCGAAGCCAGGGTTGGTTTTTTCTCTTTCCGAGTTGATGCCCTCCATTGCGGTTCCACTCTCTTCCGTCTCGTCTGTCTCGCTAACGGCAGCACAGTTGCTAGGAGTTTTCACGGCCTCTGATGTATTCTGAGGCTCGTCGTTCTTCCCATTTTGACTGACCGCAGCTTTCATTGGTCCCTTGTTTTCGTATGGGGGAGAAGGCGTCGAACCCGACGTTGTTGGCTTCTCGCCTCCTCGGACGGTCTCCTCCGCGTCGACTTGGTCCATGAGGTGCTCATCGACGGTGTCGCTTCGCCCAGTTCCGGTCACACTGGCGTACGCACGCAATGACTCTCGTCGTGGCCATAGTGACGAGAGAGCTTGCAACACGGAACTCGGCACTTGCGCCCTATCTGACCGGTGCCATGGCACCGGAGGCAGAGCGGGGGTCTGCCTGGGACGTGCATGAGCGCATGGTCTTCCCCGACGCGAAGTGGATGAGGCAGGTCTTACATGGTAACGCCCACCTTCAGCCGTAGGGACACCAGGCGCGTGTGGGAGCCTTTGTCGTTGCAGCCTGCAATGCGCCACTTTTCCCTCAAAATTTCGCTGACCTTCCCAAAAGGCGCCAGGGCACCTCTGACTTCGTCGTCCGGAGTCGTGTGCAGAAGCCAATACAGCTTCATCCTGACGTCTTGATTTCGAGGGTCTATTACCGTGCATCGGTGGTTCTTTACGCTGAAGGTTGGAGCACACAAAATCTTTTGTTTGCCCTTTTCGTCCTTGAAAGTGATGGTCCAGACGTAGTTCATCTGATAAGCACGGAGGGCCTCCACTTCTGGCATCAGCTGCAGATAGTCAAGTGCTTCACGGAACTGCTCGACTCGGTAGGGCCTCGCCTTCACGTCTCCCTGCAGAAAAACGGTCGTTGTAACTGTCGAACCTGTAGGTAGTTGCGGCAAACTAACCTGGTAGTCATCCTTCGGTGTGTCGTTCAACCTGAGACCGCGACCCTGCTGGGCCGCTCTAATCGCCCCTTCGGAGCAAAACATTCCGCCACCGTGCACTGCGGTGGCCGGAACTGGAATCCTCCTCGGCCAGGACTGCGCATGTACACCACCGCCCTACTGCGCCACATTGATACGCGTTCACGAAGCGCTGGGAGAAACAAGAGTAACCGCTATGCAGCCGACAGGATTCGAACCTGTGCAGGGAGACCCCAATGGATTTCTAGTCCACCGCCTTAACCACTCGGCCACGACTGCTTTTTTTTTCTTTATTGCCGGTCTTCGACACAGTATACAACAAATGTACACAAAATATATAGTGCGCCAGAAGGCACAAGTGGCCTAACTGCCACGGAGGCCTGGCGTTGTCATCTTTAAAATTCCCGGAGCTCTACCAAAGGCTCCAGCCTTGACAGCCACTCAGGAACATCCGTTTGCGCTTTCAAAGTCTCCAGGAATATGTGTATGCCTTCGCGAACATACATACGTGTTGGTCGCGCGTCCGTATCACAAAAATAGCCAGCCATTCGGGAGAGCAATATACTGTGGAGGCCCATCAGCATAATCTGGTCGAAGGGGACGCCATCCTCGTTATCGGTTGGCAGGTACCGAATCCCGTGAGGGTTTAGCGGTAATTCTTTTTTAATGGTTCTTTGGAGCACGTCCCAGAAAAATACCCCTTGCCAGCAATGAAGAAAAACGTGGTCGATTGTCTCAAGCTGCTTGCATATAAGGCAGTGGGAACCCCACGGCAGAAATAAACCCCTTTCCTCTAGAAAGGACTTAACAGTTAAAGTTCCAGTGTGTAATTTGAAAAAGAAAGATTTGGCTCCCGGCGACACCTGCATTTTTTTAACTCTTTTTAAAACATTGCCACCTGCACTCGGCCACGACTGCGCATGTACACCACCGCCCTACTGCACCACATTAATACGCGTTCACGAAGCGCTGGCAGAAACAAAAGTAACCGCTACGCAGCGAAAGGATTCGAACCTGTGCAGGGAGACCCCTATGGATTTCGAGTACACTGCCTTAAATACTCGGCCACGACTTTTTTTTTCTTTATTGCCTTTTCACAAATGAAAACAAAAAGATCAAATACACGACATGTACATATGCTAAAAACACCAGCCACAGCTCGGGCAGTGTAAGGCGCTTAAAAGGGCTTCACAGAAGCCAATTGGTCTAATACCGGTAGCTATTCCGGGGATTCACATAGTGCTCTGAACAAGTCGCGTGTGTATATAATACTCTCAACAAAATAGTGTCTTGCTGAGTGAGCCTGTGTATGACCATGCCTGATATCCATTCTCGTCTTCCATACGCTATGCATGCAAAGCAGCATTAGCATATCACTCGGCACTTCCCCTGTTTCTGCACGTGGAAAAAACCGGATTCCAAAAGGGCTTAACGGCAACTCTTTTTTAAGTGTTCTTTGTAGGACGTCCAACAGAAACACGGCGTCATGGCGGTCAAGGAAAATATGCTCTATTGTTTCCCGCTCATTACAGATTAAGCAGTTTACCGACCAAGGTACAAAAAGACCTTTACTTTGTAACCATGGCTTTACGGGGAGAGTGTCGGTATGTATTTGAAGAAAGAACGTTTTAACAGAGTGTCTCACTGGCATTTTTTTTAACACGCTTTAGCACATCGTGCTCAGGACCTAGCCTGTAGGCAGCTCGATAAACCGGTAATGGTAAAAATACATCAAGTATATCAAATACAAACGCTTTTTCGTGACATCACACAAGTATTCATATGAAAACCTCGCCTTGAGCAGGCGTACAGAAGTAACCACTTCACGCAAATAAGGACTGAGCGGTCCAGCTCCCAAAGAAACAGATGATACGACAAAGTCAGATAGATAATCTTGCAATCGTGCTTGGATCACAGTTCTCAAAACACATCAGTTTGATACCGCACAAGGAAGAATCTGCTCACCAGCTGCTTGAAAAATAGGTGTGACAATCCTAGCCCACCATTTCTCACCTTATGAAACAAATTGCACCGGCTTGTGCGTTCCCATTGCGATCCCCAAATAAAGGTCGCAAACACTCTGTGTATTTTCTGAACCAAAGTTCTTGCAGTAGTCATCACTTGCAACACGTAAAATACGTTTGAAATTTAATAATATTACAAACGGAAGCTCTTGCAAACATTGAAAAGTTATGGCCGCCCCATTCATCGGTAGCACTTTTGACGCGTTTATTTTCCTCAGACCAATATTCCTCAGCATTGCGGTAGTTATTTAGCGGGACACCCAGGTACTTTCCAGGGGAGACGGTCCAATTCCTATTATAGTGCACCACGGGTGTGCTCTGCCAGTTGTTATGCCAAAATCCAAGGCATTTCGGCCAACTGATCGCGCCAGCAGTTGCTGTGCAGAACGCATTCGCAACACTGAAAACTTCCTGCACGCTCCTTGCACCAGCCCAAAACACGGGTACGTCGTCCGCGTAGGCTAACACCTTAATTTCACTGCTCAAAAACGCGTAGCCTCGAATACGTGGTGTTGCAAACAAACGTAAACAAACAGGCTCCAAGTATATCGAAAAAAGCAGAGGGGACAACGCACATTCTTGTTTCACGCTCGACCGTACAGGAATTGACATACTTAATTCTTTGTTGATCACTAATTTGGCTGTGCAATCGTGATACACTATTTTAACACCGTCGGTAATTACAGATCCAACATTTACTTGTTCCAGCAATAAAAACAGAACTTCATGTACAACTTTGTCGAACGCTTTATGTAAGTCTAGCTGAATCATAGCTACGCGATCATGCACTGCGTCACAACATTCCAGAATACTTCTTGCTATGTGTATGTTCGTAAAAATTGTTCTACCTTTAATGCCACAGGTTTGATGCGGGCCAACAAGGGACTTAATAAAATTTTGGAGCCTTCTAGCTAACACCTTCATGTATATTTTATAATCTGTATTGGTCAAACTAATGGGACGGTAGGACTCAACTCAAAGTAATTTTGCAGGATAGTCAGTTTTGGGAATCATTACTACGTGCGCTGTGCTGAACGATAGAGGCGCTTGCTTTTTTTCATAGCATTCAGCGATCACTCGGTGCAAAGCCCCTGCTATTTCTACGTTTAAAAATTTGTATATGGCTGCAGCCAGTCCATCTGACCCAGGTGACTTCCCATTACCTAAGTCATCGATTGCCGCTTCAATTTGGGCCACGGTAATTTCAGATTCCATTTATTCTCTAACCGTGTCCTCTAACCTTGGCATAAGGGCCAGAAAGTGGGTTTTGAAGTACTTGGGGTCATAAACTCTTCCTCCTAGAAGTTCGGTATAAAATTCAACAAAAGCAAGTTTTTTCTCTTCACTTTGTCGTGTAATTTTGCTACCATATCGAATTTCATTTATCTCCTTATTTGCAGCATGTTTCTTTTCTTCACTAAGCACACGCTTAGTGGGCGTTTCGCCCAGCCACAACTTTTCAGTGCGCGCCCTTATCATTGCGCCGCGGTACCTATCTTCGTCGATAAACTCGAGTTTTGCTTTCACCTCTCGTGTTTCTTTTTTAAAGGCTCCAGGCACTTCATGCTCTACCACTTACATGTACACCAGCTGACTGTGTAACTGTTTCTCTTGTTGCCTTTCCTTGTGACGCAATACACATGCTCTATCGATGGCACCAATTTTTATGTCGCATTTAAACTGATCCCACACTAATATGAAACTGTTGGTTTCCGTATGCAGGGCATTTGAAAGATACTCCTTGGCTCTCGTGAAAAACACTTCATCTTGCAGCAGCTTTTCATTCAACTTCCACAGGGACCAATTAAGCTTGACACTCTTTGGTTTTTCGCCAATCGTAATCGAGACCAAACTATGATCGCTAAAACTGAGATATTGTGTTTCATAAGAGGAACACAGTGGTACAAACTTCGCCGGTATGTATATTCTATCAAGCCTCGCATGGGAATCACCTTGAAAGTGCGTATACCATGCTGGGACGTCTCGCGTCATTGCATAACCAATGTTCTCAAGCTCTCTCTCAATTACTATCGCGTTCAATGGCTCAGCGCTTCTATCGCGTACTTTGAGGTTCGTCGTTTTAACTTCAGCTTTACAGACGCAGTTGAAGTCCCCAAGAAACACAAAATGTCGTTCTGTTTTCAAAAACCCTTCAGCATACTTAAAAAAAATTTCACGTTCTTGATTTTTGTTCGGTGCGTAGATGCACACTGCGCGCCATAGTAGTCCAGCAAAAATAAAATCACATGCAACAAGTCTCCCACTTTAGCAGGTGGACACTTTTTCAACAACCGATATGCTAATGCGTATAAAAATGACGCAGCTTCCTGACCGTCCAACAGCATGGCACACACATACACTGTATCTAAAGCGAAAAACTTGAACCATTTGTTCTGTTTGCTCCTCACTCTCAAATTTTGTTTCTTGTACAGCCAGAAGGTCAACGACATTCTCAAAAAGCATGCGACTAATCTGGCATTGCCGCCTGCGCGAACACATTCCTCGCACATTCAATGTCGCAACGCGTAGCCTAGATTTAAAGTTAGCCGCCATCTCATAGGGTTGCTTCGCCAAGCGTCTTACTCACATCGAAACTGTGGGGTTCTTGTGCTCATCGTTGAAGGCCGCTGGAACGGGTCCTCCGCTAGGGCGGAGGCGTTTTAGGGGCCGCCCTACTGCCAGGCGGCACATTCGGCTTTGGTTTAAGCAAAGACCGCCGCGTAGTCGATGCCTTCGGTGGAGGTTCACCGGTGCCTGACGCAGTAGTTATCCCTGTATTGCTAGTGTCTTCGTGAGCACGCTTTGAGGCGATGCTTCCGGCCACGAGCATCTCGACGTCCGTTGCTTCCTGGCCAACTTCTTGTGGCAGTGACGATGACGCGCTTGCTGCCTTCACGCCTGCGTCCCATGTAGCAGTCTCTGGCTTCGTTTCCGGGGCTGCAGCGAAGGGCTCACCCCCCAGGTTCGCTTCCTGGACAGCTCCTGTGGAGGGTTCAAGGGGCTTTGCAGGAGTCTTCGCCACGTCGTTTTCCTCCCTGCTAGCTTCTTCGGCATCTGCGGCGTCCATCAGGTGTTCGGATACTACGTCCCTTTGGAGTAGGCCTGTAACGCTGGCATAAGAGCGCACACACTGGGAATCATCGTGGCCGAAGCGACGACAGACCCCACATCGTGGAACGCGGCACTCTCGCTGGATGTCTCCCATGCCACGGCGTCGGAGGCAGAGCGGCGCTCTGCGAGGAACAAAGACGACCGCCATATCCTCAGCAACACGCAGTTGGTGGGCTAGGTCTTCCACAGTGAGGCCCACATTTAATTTCAGCGTCACCGAGCGGGCGGTTGATCCTTTGTCGATGCAGCCCTTGACCTTCCACTTGTCTCTGCTGATTTCCGTCACTTTTCCAAACGGCGCCAAAGCCACTCGCACATCTTCGTCCGGTACGCCATGAAGCAGCCAGTATAGCTTCAGTCGGACACCTTGGTCGCGCGGGTCGATGACCATGCAGCGGTGGTCTTTAACATTGAACCCTTCAGCTCTTAATATCTTCCTCTTGCCTTCCTCGTCCTTAAACGTCACTGCCCACAGGTGATTCATTTGGTATGCCCCGAGGGCAACCACTTCCGGCAGCAACGAAACACGTGCAAGGCTATCAGGGACATGCTCCACTCGACACGGTCTGGCTTTCACACCGCAATGCAAAAAAAGGGTGTTTAAAACAGAAGCACCTGTGGGCAGTTGAGGCAGAACAACCTGGTAATATTCAGCCGGCTTTTCAGTACACCTGATACCACGGCCCACACGGGCCGCTGAAACCGCCCCTACGAGGGAGCACATGATCGCACGTCCGTACGCTGTGAAGGCCGGAAGTGGAATGACTACTCGGCCACGACTGCGCATCTACACCACAGCCCTACTGCGCCACATTGATACACGTTCACGAAGCGCTGTCAGAAACAAAAGTAACCGCTACGCAGCCGACAGGATTCGAACCTGTGCAGGAAGACCCCAATGGATTTCTAGTCCATCGCCTTAACCACTCGGCCACGACTGTTTTTTTTTCTTTCTTACCTGTTTTCCACATAACGCACGTACAATAAAAGGTAAAACGTTTGCTCTTAGTAAAACATTCCACGCGTTAGAGTTAAAAACAGAAAGAGGTAGTTGTACTATGGTAAAAACACCGGCTGCATTTTGGGTAATGCAGCTTGGTTAGGGGAACCGAACTGTGGCCAATTTGTCTAACATGTGTAGCCACGCTGGTGGCTCCCCATTGGTCTTATGTATGTCACGTGGGTGCAGGATGTTTTCCACGAAATATTCTTGAGCAGAGCGAGGTTGGAGAGCTTCATGCCTTACATCCATTCTTGTCTTCCAGACACTGTGCATGCAGAGCAACATTATTGTGTCACACGGCATGTCTCCCGTGTCTTCAAAAGGCAGAAAGCGAATACCGAATGGTGTAAGAGGTAACTCATTTTTTATGGTTCTTTGTAGGATGTCCCACAAGGACACCGAGTCCCAGCAATCTAGAAATATATGGTCTGTAGTTTCCGGTTTATGACATATACCTCAATCGATACTCCATGGTACAAACAAACCCTTCTCTCTTAGCCATGGTTTTACGGGAAGCGTGCCGCTGTGCACAAGAAAGAGCAAAGATATGGTAGACGGCCTGATAGACATTCTTTTTACGCGTTTCAAGACATTGCGTTCAGGCGCTAGAGCGTATGTTGAGCGGTATATAGTCACGGGGCACAAAATATCCACGAGGTCCTTATGCAATTTCTTCCGGCCGACAACAGACAAATATTCAAGTGAGAAATCGGCTTTCAGCAAACGAAAAGCGCCTACCACTTCGCGCATATATCATTTCACCACTACATGTGGTGTTCCACATGATGTAACAATGAATTCATATAAGGCATTGTGTAGTTGGACGTGCATAACAGTTTGTAGAAATGCATTCCTTTGGTCGCGTAGGAAAATACACCTTGAGACTACTTGTCTTAAAAGCAAATTATGCTATGTTCAGACTACGTTCTTAAGGCGCCCATTTTTCGTAACATGCGTAAGCGGAAGCGCAACAAGCGCATGTGTCTAGTTCAGACTGCGAACGTAAAGGTACCACCGTGCGCAATTCATGTAAAAATCGTGGGTGAGAGTGTTAAAGGGTCCGCAACATTTACGACTGGGATATTACGACCGTTGCGACACAGCCAATGACCGATAAGCTTTCAGTTTTCAACAACCGGTGATGACACTTCCGTTCTCCCGTCTTCAGACAGCTCCGGGTGCGGGAAGTGCCATTCCGCCATTCCGTGCGCACGATTAGGTTGGCTGTGTTCGTGAAAATTTGTGCAGTCCGCCTTGCGATACTGTTTTCAGTTGATCTGGTTTATCCGCCGAGGAAATCGATGGCCGCAGATGCGTGCTCCGAACTTCGATGGGTGGTCTCACTAGCTTTTCAAGGAAGCGGAACTGCTGGGGCGACATGCGCATGAAGTTATGAAACATCACAGCGTCACCAACTCGGAGCGTGGCGAAAAGGTTGTTAAAATCGCCGTCCACGGCCCTGTCGAGATATACTTGCCGCTCCCAAACCCTTCTGCGTCGCCTTCGTCGTCTTTGTGCGATTCAATTCATGACTATTAGTTTGTTTTGAGCGTCAATTTCTTCGATCTCGGCGAGCGCTCGCATGTTGACAGGAGCCATATTGGACCGCTGGTGACGTCGATTCTGCAGCTCCAAATTTGATTGGCCTGTTGTAAAAGCCGTAATTTACGCAGCAGTAAATGTGAACAAAGGTGCCGGCTTAACTGCCGTAACTTTTTTTACAGCCGTTACGTTCGATACGCCGAAAGAGCTGTTACGCGCGTTACGACCGTAGTGTGAACATAGCTTTACACAAACCAAGGCCTCCGTTATTCACGGAATGAAATACGTTTAGCCTGCTTGTAGTTCCCATCCCGACCCCAAACCAACATTGCGAATATCCTGTGCAATTTTTGGACACACATCCTAGACATACATCATACTTGTAACATATAGAACACTTTAGCCACGACGAATGAGTTACACACAGTTGCACGCGCAAACATAGAGAGGTTCCGTGCTCTCCAGTTTCTTGTTTGCTCGTTTGCCCGATCAGTATCTGCTGTCCACTGCTCGGTCGTGTCGCGGTAATGTTCGAGTGGTACGCCGAGGTCAGTAGCAGGTGTCTCGCTGAAATTTATAGTGTCAAAAATTTCAGGCATAGATTCCCATTCACCATGCCTAAAACCTAAGCATTTTTGCCAGCTTATTGCACTTCCTGTAATGCTATGTTCAGACTACGTTCGTAAGGCGCCGATTTTTCTTAACATGCATAAGCGGAAGCGCAACAAAAGTAAGCGTCTAGTTCAGACTGCGAGCTAAAGGTACCAGCGTGCGCAATTCACGCGAAAATCGTGGGTGAGAGTGTTAAAGGGTCGGCAACATTTACGACTGTGATATTACGACCACTGCGACACAGCCAATGACCGATAAGCTTTCGGTTTTCAACAACAGGTGACGACACTTCCGTCCTCCCGTCTGCAGACAGCTCCGGCCGCGGGAAATGCCATTCCACCATTCCGTGCGCACGATTACCTTGCCTGTGTTCGTGAAAATTTGTGCAGTGTGCCTTGCGAGACTGTTTTCAGTTCATGTGGTTTATCCACCGAGGAAATCGATGGCTGCAGATGCGTGCTCCGAACTTCGATGAGTGGTCTCACTAGGTTTTGAAGGAAGCGGAGCTGCTGGGGCGACATGCGCATGAAGTTATGAAACATCACAGCGTCCCCAACTCGGAGCTTGGTGAAAAGGTTGTGAAAATCGCCGTCCACGGCCCTGTCGAGAAATAGTTGCCGCACCCAAACACTGCTGCGTCGCCTTCGTCGTGTTTAGGCGATAGAATACATGACTATAAGTTTGTTTTGAGCATGAATTTCTTCGATCTCGGCCAGCGCTCTCATGTTGATAGGAGCCGTATTGGACCGCTGGTGACGTCGATTCTGCAGCTCCAAATTTGATTGGCCTGTTGTAAAAGCCGTAATTTACGCCGCAGTAAATGTGAACAAAGGTGCCGGCTTAACTGCCGTAACGTTTTTTTTACAGCCGTTACGTTCGATACGCCGAAAGAGCGGTTACGCGTGTTACGACCGTAGCGTGAACGTAGCTTAAGGCTGCAGAAAGTTCTTGCGGTATGCATAGCTTCCTGAATACTTTCCTTATCAGTGCAGAATACTGCGATATCCTCAGCATAGGATAAGAGCTTTATTTCACGTGATAAGAGCCGGAAACCGCGCATCTTTTTATTCATCATTAGATTTAAACACACCGGTTCGAGGTAAATTGCAAAGAGCAATGAACTGGCTGGGCATCCCTGTTTTACACCAGAGTATGCTGTAATGCTTTCGGTTAAATTTTTATTAATAATTAGTTTCGAAGAACAGCCAGTGTAGGCCATTTTTACTCCATCATAAATGATGGTACCTACGTTGATGTGTTCTAAGAGTGAGAAAAGAATGCTGTGGGTTACCTCATCGAAAGCTTTTTCTAAGTCGAGTTGAAGCATGGCTACCCATCTGTGCATTAGTTCACATAGTTCCAATATAGTTCTGGTCACATGAATATTCGTGAGTATGGTTCTCCCTTTGATTCCACTAGTTTGATGTTCACCGACCAAGTTTGTAATCACAGACTGAAGTCGCTTAGCTATAACTTTTATAAATACCTTATAATCCGTGTTAGATTTATGGGTCGGTATGCGTCGGATGACAATAATTTTACAGGGTCTTTGGTAATAGTACGACATGGCTTCTTTTAAATGACGGAGGCAGCATTTTAGATTCATAAGCTTCTTCTATAACTCTGATGAGCATTTTTACCATTTGATGCCTAAAGTATTTATAAAATGCGGCACCACGCCCGTCGGGCCCCGGAGCTTTCCCTGCACTAACACTAACACATATTGGTCTTTCAAGTTGTGTTTCTACTTCATCTTCTAATCGTGGCAATAATTTAAGAAAATGGGTCTCGAAGCCCTCTCGCACATTCGCCCCGCAGCCTAGCAAGTTTCTGAAACGTTGCACTAGCGCTCGCTCGATAACCTTTTGGCCTGTGGAAAGCGCACCTTGCTAGCGCAGCTCTGTTATTGCATTTCTTGTAGCGTAGCTTCTTTCGTCGCTTAATGCTCGCTTGGTAGGTGTTTCGCCCATCCAGAGCATCTCGACACGCGACCTTATCATCGCACCTTGAACTTTTTCCTTATCAATATTCTCAAGTTGCCTTTTGATTTCTTTAACTTTGTTTGCAAGCAGGCGGGGAACAGTGCTTTCTGCATTTAAGAGATAGTCTAGAGTACGCTGCAACTCGGTTTCTTTCTCTCTTGCCTTGTAGCGCACGACACTAGCTCTATCGATTGCGCTCATCTTAACTTCACACTTAAAGTGCTCCCACAACTCGACAGGGCTGATGAAGTCGTTTTCCTGCATTTCTTTAATTATTGCCGTTGTTACTTTGATAAAGATTACGTCTTGCAGAAGGCTATCATTGAATTTCCAGAGGTCCCAATTAAAGGTGCTCGTTTTACGCTTTGTGCCTATTGTAACACATACTAAGGTACGATCGCTAAAGCTTACGTGCTTATCGGCAGATGTTGTGCAAAAAGTTATGAGGCTTGCTGTCAGATACACTCGGTCAAGTCGGGCGTGGCTTGTTCCTTGGAAATGCGGGAACTGAACTCGCTTTTCTCGCAGTACATCGCCTATATCAGTTAGGTCGTATTCCTGAACGATTGCGCTAAGTAGCAATGCGCTCTTATCATGTATCGGTAGGTTCTTGGCGTTGTCTTCAGCCATGCATACACAATTGAAGTCTCCTAATAGTAACACATTTCTTTCGCATTTCAAGAAGGCATCGATGTATCGGAAAAAATCTAAACGCTCACTAGCTTTGTTTGGTGCATAAATGCAAATAATTCGCCATAGTGCCTCCTTAACATAAAAATCGCAAACTACTAACCGACCACTTTCAGAAGCGATGACAGACTGCTCTACAATTCCGACGGAGTTACGCAAGAAAATTGCGCACCCCCCTGATTTACCCCCGGCGTGGCACACGCAGAGATTATATCTTGACCGAAAGATTGCCACCATCACATCAGTTTGTTCCTCACTTTCAATTTTTGTTTCCTGGATAGCTAGAATGTCGATATCATTTTCTAATAACAGGCGGCTCAGTTGAAGTTGCGCCACATTGATACACGTTCACGAAGCGCTGGAGGAAGCAAAAGTAACCGCTACGCAGCCGACAGGATTCGAACCTGTGCGGGGAGACCTCAATGGATTTCGAGTACATCGTCTTAACCACTCGGCGACGACTGCGCATGTACACCACAACCCTACTGCGCCACATTGATACGCGTTCATGAAGCGCTGGCAGAAACAAAAGTAACCGCTACGCAGCCGACAGGATTCGAACCTGTGCAGGGAGACCCCAATGGCTATCTAGTCCATCGCCTTAACCACTCGTTGACGAGTATTTTTTTTATTACCTGTTTTACACATAACGCACGTACAAAAAAGGTAACATGTTTGCTCTTAGTAGAACATTCCACGCGTTAGAGTTAAAAACAGAAAGAGGTAGTTGTACTATGGTAAAAACACCGGCTGCATTTTGGGTAATGCAGCTTGGTTAGGGGAACCGAACTGTGGCCAATTTGTCTAACATGTGTAGCCACGCTGGTGGCTCCCCATTGGTCTTATGTATGTCACGTGGGTGCAGGATGTTTTCCACGAAATATTCTTGAGCAGAGCGAGGTTGGAGAGCTTCATGCCTTACATCCATTCTTGTCTTCCAGACACTGTGCATGCAGAGCAACATTATTGTGTCACACGGCATGCCTCCCGTGTCTTCAAAAGGCAGAAAGCGAATACCGAATGGTGTAAGAGGGAATTCATTTTTGATGGTTCTTTGTAGGATGTCCCACAAGGACACTGAGTCCCAACAATCTAGAAATATATGGTCTATAGTTTCCGGTTTATGACATATACCGCAATCGATACTCCATGGTACAAACAAACCCTTCTCTCTTAGCCATGGTTTTACAGGAAGCGTGCCGCTGTGCACAAGAAAGAGCAAAGATTTGGTAGACGGCCTGATAGACATTCTTTTTACGCGTTTCAAGACATTGCGTTCAGGCGCTAGAGCGTATGTTGAGCGGTATATAGGCACGGGGCCCAAATATCCACGACGTCCTTATGCAATTTCTTCCGGCCGACAACAGACAAATATTCAAGTGAGAAATGGGCTTTGAGCAAACGAAAAGCGCTTATCACTTCGCGCATATATCCTTTCACGACTACGTGTGGTGTTCCACATGATGTAACAATGAACTCAGATAAGGCATTGTGTAGTTGGACGTGTATAACAGTTTGAAGAAATGCATTCCTTTGGTCGCGTAGGAAAATACACCTTGAGACTACTTGTCTTAAAAGCAAATTATGCTATGTTCAGACTACGTTCGTAAGGCGCCGATTTTTGGTAACATGCGTAAGCGGAAGCGCAACAAGCGCATGCGTCTAGTTCAGATTGCGAACGTAAAGGTACCACCATGCGCAATTCATGCAAAAATCGTGGGTGAGAGTGTTAAAGGGTCGGCAACGTTTACGACTGTGATATTACGACCACTGCGACACAGCCAATGACCGATAAGCTTTCAGTTTTCAACAACCGGTGACGACACTTCCGTTCTCCCGTCTGCAGACAGCTCCGGGTGCGGGAAGTGCTATTCCGCCATTCCGTGCGCACGATTAGGTTGGCTGTGTTCGTGAAAATTTGTGCAGTGCGCCTTGCGATACTGTTTTCAGTTGATCTGGTTTATCCGCCGAGGAAATCGATGGCCGCAGATGCGTGCTCCGAACTTCGATGGGTGGTCTCACTAGGTTTTCAAGGAAGCGGAACTGCTGGGGCGACATGCGCATGAAGTTATGAAACATCACAGCGTCACCAACTCGGAGCGTGGCGAAAAGGTTGTGAAAATCGCCGTCCACGGCACTGTCTAGAAATACTTGCCACTCCCAAACCCTTCTGCGTCGCCTTCGTCGTCTTTGTGCGATTGAATACATGACTATTAGTTTGTTTTGAGCGTCAATTTCTTCGATCTCGGCGAGCGCTCGCATGTTGACAGGAGCCATATTGGACCGCTGGTGACGTCGATTCTGCAGCTCCAAATTTGATTGGCCTGTTGCAAAAGCCGTAATTTACGCAGCAGTAAATGTGAACAAAGGTGCCGGCTTAACTGCCGTAACTTTTTTTACAGCTGTTACGTTCGATACGCCGAAAGAGCTGTTACGCGCGTTACGACCATAGTGTGAACATAGCTTTACACAAACCAAGGCCTCCGTTATTCACGGAATGAAATAGGTTTAGCCTGCTTGTACGTTCCCATCCCGATCCCGAAACAAACATTGCGAATATCCTGTGCAATTTTTGGACACACATCCTAGACATACATAATACTTGTAACATATAGAACACTTTAGCCACGAGGAATGAGTTACACACAGTTGCACGCGAAAACATAGAGAGGTTCCGTCCTCTCCAGTTTCTTGTTTGCTCGTTTGCCCGATCAGTATCTGCTGTCCACTGCTCGGTCGTGTCGCGGTAATGTACGAGTGGTACGCCGAGGTCAGTAGCAGGTGTCTCGCTGAAATTCATAGTGTCAAAAATTTCAGGCGTAGATTCCCATTCACCATGCCTAAAACCTAAGCATTTTTGCCAGCTTATTGCACTTCCTGTAAGGCTGCAGAAGGTTCTTGCGGTATGCATAGCTTCCCGAATACTTTCCTTATCAGTGCATAATACTGCGATATCGTCAGCATAGGATAAGACCTTTATTTCACGTGATAAGAGCCGGAAACCGCGTATCTTTTTATTCATCATTAGATTTAAACACAGCGGTTCGAGGTAAATTGCAAATAGCAATGAACTGGCAGGGCATCCCTGTTTTACACCAGAGTATGCTGTAATGCTTTCGGTTAATTTTTTATTAATATTTAGTTTCGAAGAACAGCCAGTGTAGGCCATTTTTACTCCATCATAAATGATGGTACCTACGTTGATGTGTTCTAAGAGTGAGAAAAGAATGCGGCGGGTTACCTCATTGAAAGCTTTTTCTAAGTCGAGTTGAATCATGGCTACCCGTGCGTGCATTAGGTCACATAGTTCCAATATAGTTCTGGTTACATGAATATTCGTGAGCATGGTTCACCCTTTTATTCCACAAGTTTGATGTTCACCGACCAAGTTTTAACCACAGACTGAAGTAGCTTAGCTATATCTTTCATAAAAACCTTATAAACCGTGTTAGTTAGACTTATGGGTAGGTATACTTCGGATGACAATAATTTTACAGGGTCTTTGGTCTTGGGTAGTAGTACGACATGGCTTCTTTTAAATGACGGAGGCAGGATTTTAGATTCATAAGCTTCTTCTATAACTCTGATGAGCATTTTTGCCATTTGATGCCTAAAGTATTTATAAAATGCGGCACCAAGCCCGTCGGGCCCCGGATTTTTCCCTGCAGGCAAGTCATATATTGCATTTTCCAGTTCACTAACACTTATTGTTCTTTCAAGTTGTGTTTTTACTTCATCTTCTAATCGTTGCATTAATTTCAGTAAATGGGTCTCAAAGCCCTTTCGCACATTCGCCCCGCAGCCTAGCAAGTTTCTAAAACGTTGCACTAGCGCTCGATCGATAACCTTTTGGTCTGTGGAAAGCGCACCTTTCTAGCGCAGCTCTGTTATTGCATTTCTCGTAGCGTAGCTTCTTTCGTCGCTTAACGCTCGCTTGGTAGGTGTTTCGCCCATCCAGAGCCGCTCGGCACGCGACCTTATTCGCACCTTGATATTTTTCCTTATCAATATTCTCAAGTTGCCCTTTGACTTCTTTAACTTTGTTTGCAAGCAGGCGGGGAACAGTGCTCTCCGCATTTAAGAGATAGTCTAGAGTACGCTGCAACTCGGTTTCTTTCTCTCTTGCCTTGTAGCGCACGACACTAGCTCTTTCGATTGCGCTCATCTTAACTTCACACTTAAAGTGCTCCCGCAACTCGACAGGCCTGATGAAGTTTTCCTGCATTCCTTTTATTTTTGCCGTTATTACTTCGATAAAGGTTTCGTCTTGCAGGAAGCTATCATTGAATTTCCAGAGGTCCCAATTAAAGGGGCTCGTTTTACGCTTCGTGCCTATTGTAACAGTTACTAAGGTATGATCGCTCAAGCTTACGTGCTTAACGGCATATGTTGTGCAAAAAGATAACAGGCTTGCTGTCAGATGCACTCGGTCAAGTCGGGCGGGCTTGTGCCTTAGAAATGCATGAACTGAACTCGCTTTTCTCGCAGTACGTCACCTATATCAATTAGGTCGTATTCCTGAACGATTGCGCTAAGTAGCGATGCGCTCTTATCATGCATCGGTAAGTTCTTGGCGTTGTCTTCAGTCATGCATACACGCATACACAATTGAAGTCTCCTAATAGTAACACATTTCTTTCGCATTTCAAGAAGGCATCGATGTATCGGAAAAAATCTAAACGCTCACTAGTTTTAACGCGGTAGCTTAAGGAGCTCGTGTCGCAGAAAAGCCGGTGTCGTCGGCGTCGGTGTCGGCGGTGTTGGCCATGAGCGATAAATCATGGCAGACACTTCATAAATAAAAAGCAACTTCGAAGATGGGTTTGGTGGGAATCGAACCAGGGTCTCCGGAGTGTGAGACGGAGACGCTACCACTCAGCCACGAGTTCGAGGCTTGAAAGAAGTACAAAAGTGCTTCTAGTGAATGCGGTGTTGCCTTAGAAACGTGCCGTAGAAAGTTAGACTGCGGTGGATATCGGTAATTATGAGCATGTAACTTACAGAAGTCGCATTTACATGAGTAGCGCAGTACGTTTCCGCAACACTTCTTCTGTGCATACCGCACACGCAGAGCCATCTTGCGGCAAACACAGAAGACCCCCTCCTCTCAATGTACGGCGCTGCCCCGACAGGTGGCGCGCCACGCGCGCATTGGGGCTGTGCGCGGACCGGTGCAAGGCGCGTCGCGGCCCCGACTCCCTCTCCCCTGACGACGCTTCGCCGTTCTTCCACACGGGTTGCAGACTCAAGCGCCGTTCCTTTCTTTTGATTACTATCTATCTGTCTCTCTGCCCATGCCGATCACGACGTTCGGCTGGCGTAGATCGTTTCGTCCTCCGAGACACCGAGTTCTTTGGTTCGTTCCGTTTGCTCAGGCGCACATTTCGTTGCCGCGCCGAACACTGCGTTGCTCGACGCTCACCGCGTCCGATGCGGGGCGCCTCGTAAGTGATCGCTGCGCCGTAGCGCATTGTCTTACACCCCTTGGCGGGTCGACGGGAACGCTGTCGTGTTCCACTCTTGAAGGGGAAGCTCAGGCGTCCTTCAATTTTTGTTTAGTGCATAAATGCAAATATTTCACCATAGTGCGTCCTTAACATAAATATCGCAAACTACTAACCGACCACTTTCAGAAGCGATGACAGACTGCTCTACAATTCTGACGGAGTTACGCAAGAAAATTGCGCACCCCCCTGATTTACCCACGGCGTGGCACACGCAGGGATTATCTTGACCGAAAGATTTCCACCATCACATCAGTTTGTTCCTCGCTTTCAATTTTTGTTTCCTGGATAGCTAGAATGTCGATATCATTTTCTAATAACAGGCGGCTCAGTTGAAGTTGCCGCCTTCGGGGCTCCGAAGCCGCGTACGTTTAGTGTTGCAACACGAAGGGCTATTCCAGGATTAACGTCCATTCTAAGTAAAGTTTACACAAACCGACACGAGATACTGTTCACATGAGTAGAAACTTACAACGCTAGACCAGTGAACACTGCTGTCTTTGCTGCACCCGATGCAGCCCGTCGCTTGGTTGAGTTGCCATCCGTGATTGTCCATTGTAGATGTAAGTCTTTCACCGGTCCCACAACGAAGTGATTAGCCGAACCATGCTCCCGCTAACGCGGGGGCATAGACGGCGCTGGTTTCCTGTCTGGTGCCACGGTAGGTTTTGGCTTGAAGCTAGACCTACGGGTAGACGCTGTTTTGGAGGGAGGTTCTTCTGCACACTTTGAGTCAGAGCGCTGGTCGTCGCTGCTCGCTTTTTCTCGCGGGCGCTTAGTAACTGCCGCAACCGGCAATTCCATAGTGACGTTGGTGCATGTTTCTTCCTTCTTGCCTTCCCATGTTTTGCTGGGCCCAGGCTCTTTGACAGTAGTTACGCTTGCGGTATCGTTTGCAGGGGCAAGCTTTTGCGGTAGTTCCTCAGTGGCTCTCTGAAGTTTCTGTGCCTCGTCTACATAGGGGGGCGTGGCCTCAGGCGTCTTGTCTTCGCTGGGATGTGTTTCGCTTGCTGCTGCTGTCTCTTTGGCGTCGACCTGATCCATCAGGTGTTCGTCTAATATGTCACTACGACCCGGCCCAGTGACGTTCGCGTAGCTACGCGCGCACTGGGTCTCTTCGTGGCCGTAGCGATGACACAGCCCACAGTGCGGCACGCGACATTCGCGACGTATATGGCCAGTACAATGACACCGGAGGCAAAGCGGAGGCCTTCCCGGCCCGATGACTAGAGCATGATCCTCCCCTACTCGCACCTGGTGCGGCAGGTCTTCGACTGACATCCCTGCCTTCAAATGCAACGACACTAGGCGTGTATGTGACCCCTTGTCGTTACAACCGGCAACACGCCATCTTTCTCTGGAGATTTCGGTCACGGTTCCGAATGGTGCCAGGGCTGCTTTGACGTCTTCATCGGGCGTGGTGTGGAGAAGCCAGTACAACTTCATTCTCACATCTTGGTAGCAGGGGTCCATCACAGCACAACGGTGGTCTTTCACGCTAAAAGCTTTGGTAGACAAAAGCTTCTTCTTGCCTTGAAGGTCTTTGAAGGTGATGGCCCAGACGTGGTTCATTTGGTAGGCCCCGAGGGCAACCACTTCCGACATGAGATGATGGCGGACGAGTGCATCGCGAAAATTCTAGACGCGATAAGGCCTTGCCTTCAAGTCACCGTGTAAGAACACAGTAGTAAGTACAGTAGTTCCTGATGGCAGCTGTGGCAAAAGAAGTTGATAATCCCGTTGGGTCGTTTCCGAAAACCTGATTCCGCGGCCCGAACGGGCCGCAACAGCCGCTCCTGCGGAGCTCGACATTTAACGACCATACCGGACGGAAGCCGGAAGTAGAATCCACTCGGCCACGACTACGCATGTACACCACAGCCCTACTGCGCCACATTGATACGCGTTCACGAAGCGCTGGCAGAAACAAAAGTAACCGCTACGTAGCCGACAGG
Organism: Dermacentor albipictus; assembly: GCF_038994185.2. Taxonomy (NCBI): domain Eukaryota; kingdom Metazoa; phylum Arthropoda; class Arachnida; order Ixodida; family Ixodidae; genus Dermacentor; species Dermacentor albipictus. Next base: position 3,283,485 of record NW_027225580.1, on the reverse strand, counting down.
ATTCGAATCTGTGGAGGGAGACCCCAATGGATTTCTAGTCCATCGCCTTAACCACTCGGCCACGACTTTTTTTTTCTTTATTTCCTCGTTACAGAAATCCCATGCGAATTCATTGTTAAAAAGAGAATCAGCTTAGCCTATGCTGACTCTCTGAAATTAAAATCGCTTGAATTTAGCCAACTCATCGAACAGCGGCAACCAATCGGGCGGTTCTTTCTGGGCTTTGTACACTTCACGCATGTAGACGACACTTTCAATAAAGTTTTCTAGCACAGATTGGACATTCACATCAGTATGACACACCGACATTCTTTCGGACCACTTACTATGGAGGCTCAGCACCATAATAAGGGCATATGGAATATCGTTATTGCCTGGGTCTAAGTATCTGATACCACGTGGGGTTATTGGTAGTGCTTTCTTTATTGTTCGTTGTAAGATGTCCCAATGAATAAAGCGATCCCAACAATCAATGAAGACGTGATCAACAGTCTCTGGTTTTTTACACATTATACCATCGGTGGTCCACGACACATATATTTCCTTGTCGGCCAGCCAAGTCTTTACAGGCAAAGTAAATTGTGTGGAGTTTAAAGGCGAATGATTTTACCGATGGTTTCACAGGCATTCTTTTGACCCTTTTGAGGACATCATCGCCTGCACCTCCATAGTATGCTAACCTATACATTGGAACTGGCATTAATGAGTCTATCATATCATGGTACAATTTCTTTCTTTTGACGGAATTTAAATATTCTAGCGAGAATCGAACACTAAGCATACGGAAAGATGACACTAATTCCTGAAGAAAACCTTTCACTGGAGGGGATTCAAAATTCGAACACGAAACAAGGAAGTCAGGTAAAGTATTACTTAATCGCACGTGTGTCATGGTGCGCAAAAATGTATCACTGTGGTTCCGCAAGAACATAAACCGCGATACAATCTGGCGTACAAATAGGTGTGACAGTCCAAGACCACCGCTGCGAACTGATCTGAACAGATTAGCGCGGCTGCAGCGTTCCCAAGTTGAGTTCCAAATGAACACAGCGAACACTCGATGCAGTTTCTGTACATTCACTCACGACATGAATAGCGCTTGTAGTATGTACCATATTTTTGCAACCAGAAAAATGTTGCACACAGTGGAGCGCGCGAACATTGACAGATTGCGCCCTTGCCATGCCAGTGCTTTTTCCTTCGCCATCTGTGTTTCCTGCTCCCAGAACTGCGTACTGTCTTTGTATTGTTAAAGCGGCACGCCAAGATATTTCACAGGCATGGTCACCCACTGTATGTTTGCGAAACTGCGTGGTTTGCTTTGCCACGCGCCATGCCAAAACCCGATGCACTTATCCCAGTTTAGGGCACTACTTGTTTTTTCACAATAAGTTTTCGCCAGAGTTACCACTTCGCTGACACTGTCATAGTCATCGGAAAACACTGCTAGATCGTCTGCGTAGGAAAGCACTTTCACTTCACTTTGCTGTAATTTGAAACCTCTTATTTTCTTGTTCTGTTGAATGGCTAAGCAAAAGGGCTCCAGCTATATTGCGAAAAGCAATGATGAAATTGGGCACCCCTGTTTCAGAGATGAGCAGACTTTGACACTTCTCGTGAGACTCTTGTTAATAATCAACCGTGTGCTGTAGTCTGTGTGCACCATTTTTAAGCCATCTATAATCACATGATCCTATGTTCATGTATTCTTAAATCTCGAAGAGAATATCATGAGCCACACGGTCAAATGCCTTCTCCAGGTCTAGCTGCAGCATTGCAACTTTACTTTCGAAAGCATCGACGCATTCTAGAACGCTCCTGGCGACGTGTACATTGGTGGTTATTGTGCGCCCTTTAATCCCACACGTTTGGTGGGTTCCAGCTAAAAGTTTTATTACGCTCTGTAAACTTTTCGTCAGTATTTTCATAAAAATTTTATAGTCAGTGTTCGCAAGGCTAATGGGGCGGTACGATGCAACAGACAAGCGCTTTACATGATCGTCAGATTTTGGTATCAGGACCATCTGAGCTGTTCGGAATGCCGCGGGTATTCGGTTGTTCTTGTAGGACTGCACTAAAGATTTCTTCATAATTAGGGCTATTTCTGCTTTAAATGTTTTGTAGAAAGCTGCGCTTAATCCATCTGGCCCAGGTGCCTTTCCTGAGCCTAGTTTTTCTATAGCAGCTTCAACTTCACGCACAGTTATAGACGCTTCGAGGCCTTGTGTAACGTTTTCTTCAAATCGTGGCATAAAGTGAAAGAAGTGGCTTATGAAGCCACCCAGATCAGTTTTTCTTTCCCTAAACAAGCCTCCATAGTGTTCAACAAAGGCGCGTTCAATGGCCCTGCGGTGACTCGTCACTTCGTCATTGTAGCTTATCTGTTTTATATCACTGCGGCGAGCGTAAGCCTTCTCGTCACTTAGCGCACGTTTATTCGGTGTTTCCCCTTGCCACAATCTTTCTGCACGGGATCTTATCATGGCACCGCGGTACTTCTCTGTGTCGATGATTTCTCACTGGCTTTTAACTTTCTTGATTTCCTTCGTGACTTGGCCAGGTTCCGTGCTTTCTACATTAGGTAGAAAGTCGAGTTTACTCCTCAGGGCTTTTTCTTTCCGTTTTTCTTCTTGTTTCAGTTTAGTTGCCCTTTCTATAGCACTCATCTTCAATTCATTCTTAAAATCTTCCCACATGGTGACTGCATATTTATCTTCAGCTACAATCAATCGTCCAAATTTTTCTTTAATGTCATTTACGAAACAGTCACCGTTGAGTAGCTTATCGTTAAATTTCCACAAATGCCACGAGAAGTTTGTTTTTCGTTCTTTTGTTCCTATTGTGAAAGCGACCAAACTGTGGTCACTAAAAGAGACTTGCTTGTTCTCGTACGTTTTACATTACGGCACTAGTTCCAGTGACACATAAGCTCTATCTAGCCGAGCATGGTTAAGTCCTTGAAAATGAGTAAAACGCGGAACGCTGTGAGCATACAACACATAGCCGACGTCTTCCAGGTTGTATTCACTGATAAGATTGTTCAATAGCAGTGCACTACGATCATTCAGGGGCAGTTTTTTCATGCGATCCTCCGGACAACAAACACAGTTGAAATCGCCAAGCAAAACCAAAAGCTTATCGGTCTTTAAATAATCCTCAACTCGTTCAAAAAAAGACTGTCTCTCGCTCTCTCTGTTAGGGGCGTAAATACAGATAACTCGCCAGAAAACTTCACTCAAGCTAAAATCGACAACAACCAGGCATCCCGTTTCACACACTGTGACTGCTTCCACACTTATATTTAGGCTATTGCGCAAAAAAATAGCACAGCCCCCCGATGTGCCGGCCGCATGACAGACGCATACATTGTAACTGGGAACGAGTGGATGCACCATGCGATCCATTTGCTCTTGACTCGCTATCTTGGTTTCCTGAACGGCGATTATGTCGAGATCGTTTTCCAGAAAGATACGACTCAATTGATATTGCCGCCGCCTCGTGCTTAGTCCTCGGACATTTAGCGTGGCAATACGAATCGCGGTGTTAATTGCGGCCTCCATTATGAGCAAGAACAATCGGGTCGCATAGCGCTTACCTTGAGCGACCCATGCACTATGCATAAAGTGGTGTCATCTATGTTGTAGTACATGGCTCCGCCAGTCAAGCTGGTGGTGTCACACGTACTGGCCATATCTAGGTTGCACTACCCAAAACGAAGCCGCTATGGGGGCGGCCCCGTCTCGCGTCTCCGCTCGACTTGGACGCTGTGCCTCGGCTTGAAAGGCGTACGTCGCAGCTGAGCCGCCTTTGTAGGTGGTTCGCTGCATTTCGTTGCTCCAGAGGTCCCGGTTACGCCGATCGTTTCCTCGTGTGCCCGCTTCGCAGGCATGCTAGTGGCTGCTGACATGTCGACGTCAGTCGTAGCAGACGCCTCGGCGCACGTAATGGCAGGCGACGACTTCGAGGGGACATCACTCTGTTCTGTAGCCAAACTCTGATTATTAGGCGCCCCGTTTTCAGTCTTTTTCCCAGAATCAGCCTCGTCGTTAGGTTTCTTGTCTGGGCACAAGTTTTTGGGGTGAAGAGACTGCTTCTGTGTGACCACGTCACCAACCTTCTCGCTCTTAACCGGAGAAATATCTTCAACTTCAGCCTCATAAATGAGGTGTTCAGATGCTTCTTCTTCTCTTCTCGTTGGTCCTGCGACGACGGCGTATGTCTTGACGCACTGAGATCGTTCATGGCCGAAGCGGCGGCAGACCTCGCAGCGTGGAACTCGACAGTCCCGGCGAATATGACCGGTTGTATGGCACCGCAGGCAAAGGGGAGCGCGGCCCGGAATGACGGCAAGGACGAGGTCCCCTGCTATTCGTAGCTGGTGCGGAATATCTTCGACTGTAGTACCTGCGTTAAGCTGCAGGGTCACCGAGCGCGTCGTTGAGCCCTTGTCCAAAATCCCTTGAACACGCCACCGTTCTTTCGCCGCTTCCGTAACCGTTCCCTATGGGGCAAGAGCTTGTCTGATGTCTCGATCTGACACGTTTGGCAGCAACACTTCATTTGGGCCTAGTTGGTACATACTTCTGAACTAAACGTAACAGCGCAAACATATAAGACAAGCCACAAAAAGAAAGACACGACACACACTGGCGCCAGTGTGTGTCGTGTCTTTCTTTTTGTGGCTTGTCTTATATGTTTGCGCTGTTACGTTTAGTTCAGACGTTTGGCAGCATCCAGTGTAACTTCATGCGCACGCCTTGATTGGTGGGGTAAACGACAATACAGCGCCGTTCCTTGACAATGATGCTTCGGATAGAAAGCAGTTTCCTAGTGGCTTCAGTCGCCTTCATCATGACCGCCCAAACGTGATTCATCTGATACGCCCTCTTGTGCCATTACCACCAGCCCGGATTCCGAATCTGCAAGATGCAGAATTTATCCTGCGAGCGCCCTAATTCTCCCTTGACTAGTCATGATGCTGAGCCGTCAGGCAGCGGTGTCCTGCGGAGAAGCATCGGCGGGCAACATGTCCGAACGTGCAACCGAGTGCCAGACAGCCCGGCGCCGCACCTCCTTTTGCCTGGAGGTCACCGCGCGCGCGAACTTTGAACCGGGTGGCCAGCGCGGTCGCTGGTTGGACCTCTCGGACGAGCGTCGAGTGCTGGCTTTGTATTGGGCCATTTGAGTGACAATGGTTCCTCGGGGATTATAAGACCGGACGCGGCCGCCTCGAAAACCGGATCCGCCGACCCACTGGGAGCAGAGTGTCGCGCTCGACTGCAGTGACATGCGTCACGCGTTTTCGCCGGACGTCGCCATGCGAGAACAGTCGCGTTTGCTGTGAGCTCTCGGCCCCAGTGTCGATCCGATCCTGTCCGGTATAATAACCTGTATATAGTGTATATAGTGTTATTCTCACCGACGCCTGACTCGGAGTCTTCGCTACCAACGCTCTGTCACGAAACGGGTGACGAGCGCTACGGGACCACCTCAAAGTCGTCATAGTGGTGCAGCGGTACAAAGTCGTAACAGCCCCCAAAGCAACTTCTTCGGGGAGCAGTTCCAGACGAACCAGAGCGTCACGGAAATCCTCAACCTCGTACGGTCTTCCACGGACGTCCGCGTGCAAAAAAAAAACAGTATTAAGGACGATTCGACCGGTAGGCAAGTGCAGCAAAATCACCTGATAATCCTCGTCTTCTAAAACAGCATTCCTGTTACTGCAGCCGTTCGCGGCCACCAACGCCGCTCCGTCGGAGCACATGACAACACGTCCGTTCACTGCGGTGCCCGGAAGTGGAATCACCAATCAGCCACGACCGCGCATGTACACCACAGCCCTACTGCGCCACATTGATACGCGTTCACGAAGCGCCGGCAGAAACAAAAGTAACCGCTACGCAGCCGACAGGATTCGAACCTGTGCAGGGAGACCCCAATGGATTTCTAGTCCATCGCCTTAAGCACTCGGCCACGACTGCTTTTTTTTTTATTTAATGCCGGTTTTCGACATAACACTGAATATACAAATACTACACACATGTCAGGAATACAAGCTTGCGGGGAAGAAAAAAAAGAAAAGGGAAAAAAATACGATAATGCCGACTGTCCGTATGGGACCGGTGTCGTCCAATTAAAATTCCTTCATGGCTGTCAGAGCTTCTAGCCTCGACAGCCAATCCGGTGGACATTCTTGCAATTTCTGTACCTCAACGAACCGCGATATACATTCTCTAAAATATATGTGAACCGGGTGGGCGTCGGCATCGCAATGGTACCCTGCCATGCGAGCCCGCCATATACAGTGGAGTGCATTCAACATAATAAAGTCGTATGGAACTCCCTCTTCATCCTTGATTGGCAGATACCGTATCCCTTGGGGGTTTACAGGTAATTCTTTCTTCAGTGTTCGCTTCAAAACGTCCCAGAAGAACACAGCCGCCCAGCAGTGCAAGAACACGTGATTGATGGTTTCGGGCTTCTTGCAGATCAAGCAGTGTGATCCCCACGGCACAAGACAGCCTCGCTCTTCCATAAATGTCTTCACGGAAAGTGTTCCAGTGTGGAGCTTAAAAATGAAGGTTTTAACCCCTGGTGGCACCTGCATGCGTTTCACCCGTTTAAGGACGTCTTGTCCTGGCCCTCCACTGTATATGGCCCTGTATAAGGGCACTGGGAACACAATGTCGCACACATCATTATACAGTATTTTCCCTTTTCACTTCAAACAGATAACCATTTGAAAAACGGACAGGAAACGCACGCTGTCGACCACTTCCTTAAGATAACCTCGAAGTTTTCCGGTCATCCTTGCCGTACTAACAACATACGCCGGCAACGCGTCGCTCAACCTGAGTTGACATACGGTGCTCAGAAAAGGATCGCGCACATCTCGAAAAAACAAAAAGCGGTTGACAAGTTGACGAAGAAAAAGATGTGCCAAGCCAACACCCCCGTCCTTCACTCTTCTAAACAAATTTGTTCGGCTGCACCTTTCCCATGTTGATCCCCAGATGAAGACCACAAAAACTCTGCGCAGCCTTTGCACATTTGCCCTGGAACAATGCAACACTTGCATAACATAATTTAACTTCGCTATCAAAAACATGTTACAAATTGTTGCCCTTGAAAAAATAGACTGGTTAGTGTTTGTCCATTTGTCCGCTTTTTCTTTCGTTTCATTAGTTCGGTTCCTCCAGTACTCATCGCTGCTTTTGTACCTGTCGAGGGGAACACCCAGATACTTCGTCGGAGTTTTCACCCAGTTGACATTGGCGAAGTATTCCGGTGCCGAAAACCACTCCCCGTGCCACAGCCCGAGGGATTTGCCCCAATTGACTTTGCTGCCCGTGACGTCACAGAAATGTTTTACTACAGCAATTGTTTCAGTCACACTTGGTTCGTCTGTGCAACACACTGCAACGTCATCAGCATACGCTAGCAGCTTCACTTCGGATTCTGCTAATCTAAAACCACGTATATTGTTATTTGCGGTAATGGCAACACACATTGCTTCTATATATATAGCAAATAACAGAGGACTGAGGGGACAGCCTTGGTGCAGTGACCGCATGATTTTAATGGGGGCCCCCAGAGACTTACTAACAATTAACCTTGTAGTGCAGTTCTGGTACGCCAAGGCCACACCCTCAGTGATGATGGTACCTACATTAACATGATCCAATATGGAGAACAAAATAACGTGAGCGACGCAATCGAACGCTTTCTCAAGATCAAGCTGAAGAACTGCGACGCTGCCACCGGTGACGTCACAGCACTCGAGCACACACCGCATCTTATGGATGTTAGAAAAAATTGTTCGCCCTTTGATTCCACAAGTTTGATGGTCTGCAACGATTTCCTTTATGACGCTTTGAAGTCTGGTCGCTAAAATCTTCTTAAATATCTTGTAATCCACATTTGTTAGTGATATGGGCCTATAGGATGATACGAATCTCAGTTTATCTAATTTATCGTTCTTCGGAATTAGAATGGTGTGCGCTTTCCCAAAAGAAGGTGGCAATGATTTCTTCTCGTACGCTTCATTACATACTTCTACTAATAAAGGGGCCAGTTCTCTTTTCAATGTCTTATATAGGGCGGCGCTGAGTCCATCTGGTCCCGGTGACTTGCCCAAGTTTAAATCGTCGATGGCCTTTTCGACTTCCCCCTCCGTTATTTTCCCTTCTAATCGCTCCTTACCTTCATCACTCAAACGCGGCCTGCGGTGCAGAAAGTCTGCTTTGAAACCCTCTAAATTCGCTTGCTGAAATGCAAAGAGTGACTGATAGTACTGGAAGAAGGCGTGTGCTATGCTCTCGTTGTCGTCAACAACAGCTCCATTCATTAAAAGGTGATCGACATGGTTTCGTCGTCCGTGTGCCTTCTCTAAACCGAGCGCCCTTTTAGTGGGCGTCTCCCCTGCCGCTAGTGCGTCTGCTCGTGCTCGCACTATGGCACCTTGATAGCGTTCCTTGTCAAACAGTTCAAGCTTTTCCTTGACGCTCCGCACATCGTCTTTGTACAGACCAGGCTCTCTGCACTCAAGCGTTATCAGCTGCTGAAGTAGTGTTCGCAAACCCTTTTCTTTAGATTCCCTCTGAAATTTGAGGCAGCTTGACCTTTCTAAGGCTTTCATTTTAAATTTTTGTTTAAAACATTCCCACTTTTCTGCTATTGTATCAGCCGCACCTTCGCGTAATTCATTAACCGCATCCCGTACTGCCTTTACAAAAGATGCATCGTATAATAACAAGTCATTGAGTTTCCATAGATGCCAGTTAAAAGCATGTTCCCTTTTCCTTATACCTATTTTATATTTTACCAGGCAGTGATCCGAAAAGACAATTGCTTTTTTGATTTCATCTCTAGTAATTTCTCTTAAGCTCTAGCTTCATATCCTCGTCAAGCCTTGGCATTTGCTTAACATAGTCGTTTATAAATATATCTTTTACTTGCACTTTGTTGCCGAGCAAACTACGGTATCGCTCTACATATGCAGTTTCAATGACGCTCTTACCTGCCGAGACTTCGTTTTGGTAGCGAATTTCATTTATTTCGTTTTTTGTTGCATATCTTTTTCTTCGCCAATCGCCCTCTTAGTTGGTGTTTCGCCTAACCAAAGCCTCACTGAACGCGCTCTAATAACAGCGCCTTTATATTTTTCTTCTTCCATCTGTTCCATCTGTCCTTTAACAAATTCGACTTCACTTTTAAACAAACCCGGTATTGTAGTCTCTGCATTCAAAAGGAAATCAAGTGTGCACTGTAGTTCCTTTTTCTTTTGTTTTTCTTTATGTCGTAGTATGCATGATCTGTCTATTGCACTTAGTTTAACTTCGCACTTGAATTGTTCCCAAGCTTCGATGAAATTTGTGTGACTCGTGGACACCATTTCCAATTTCTCGCGTACTATTTGGACAAATGTGTCTTCGGTTAAGAGCTGTTCATTTAATTTCCACAGTTCCCAGTTGAATGCAGAGACTTTGCGCTATCTACCTATTTCAAACATTACGAAGCTATGATCACTAAAACTAACATGTTTCACGGCACTGTTACAGCACATAGACACAACACCCCAAGAGATATAGACGCGATCTAATCGTGTGTGGCTTTCGCCCTGAAAGTGGGTAAATTGCACTTGATTTCCGTGGAAAAGGTCCCCTACATCAACAAGACCACAATCATCCACCAACGCCTTAAGCTGTAGGGCACTTTTGTCCCGTATATGTTCATTCTTAACTAAGTCTTCGGGCATGCAAATACAATTAAAATGCCAAGCAAAATGAGTTGCCTGTCACAATTTAGAAAGCCAGTGACACAGTCAAAAAAAAAAACTTTTCTTTCTGAAATTTGGTTCGGCGCGTACCCATATAATTCGCCAGTGTACTTGGTTTAAATAAAAGTCGCACAATGCTAGCCGTCCGTCATCACAGGTGATAACACTCTCTTCAACGATTCCGATACCTCGTTTCAGAAAGATAGCACAACTGCCATACTTTCCAACGGCATGGCAAACACAAACGTTGAAGTCAAATGCTTAAGTTTGGACCATGCGGTCCGCCTGCTCCTCGCTGTCTATTTTTGATTCCTGTAAGGCTGTAATGCGTGTGCACCTAAGACACTTCGCCCGGAACCCTACCCACCACCTAGCAAGTCTCCCAGTAGATAGGCCCCACACGACATTCAGTGCGACTGTCTTCGCGCACCATGCCTCTTTCAGGTCAGGTTACACACCTGCGGCAAGGCCTTCTATTCCTCCATGGTGTATGCGCCGTACTCAAGTGAACCTTACAGTCCCAGGACTTCAGAAAAAGTCGGACTTGCCATCATCAGCGCTCAAGCAACTAACTTTATTTCTCTTGTACGAGAAATACAGCGACTGCACACACGTCTACACTGATGGATCAACTACATCAACCAGTTCCGGCGGCGCTGTAGTTATACCAGCAATGAGAATAACCAAGCGGTTCAAGACTTCCCATGTCACTACGTCTACAGCTGCAGAGCTCGCGGCTCTCCGCGACGCGCTTCAAGTGATAAATACTGAAAGTCCTAGAAAATGGGCAGTCTTCTGCGATTCCAGGCCGGCCTTGCAATGTGTGCATTCATTTCTCCGACATGGAACTCACGATCAGCTCACGTGCGAAATCGCGGAACTTGTCCATCGCTTAAGAGAAAAAGGCCATGATATCTCTTTTCAGTGGATACCAGGTCATTGCGGAATCATTGGTAATGAAGACGCCGATAAGGCAGCTCGGACGTCAAACCAAGAGGACCGCTGCGTCCCCATTCCGCTCTCAAGGACCGACGCCGCGAGACAACTTGGCATTCTGGCACGCACGATCTCCTTAGCAGAGTGGAATAATGTACATACAAGACGCACAAGACTGCACCGACTAAACCCATCACTTCAACTCAGACCTCCAGCCGGTGTGCACCGGCGTGAAGCGTCTCTTCTGTGTCGGTTATGGCTTGGAGTGGCCTTCACGAATGCCTACTCAGCACTAATTGGATTGCCTGATAGTCCTGCATGTGATGTTTGCGCATGCGAGGAGAACATTGACCACATATTGTGCCATCGTCCTCAATTTCAAGCCCAAAGACAGTATTTGTCCGACACATTGAGGAAACTAGACGATCGTCCTCTGAGTGAACAGACAATATTAGAGCACCGTCCCGACCGATCATCGGCTCAGAAGGCAGTGAAGGCACTTTTGTGTTTTCTCAGAACTTCTGGTTTGCTCGAGCGACTTTAACTGAAGTGCTGTCGCGTACGCGTACCTTCACCTTCTCTCTCTCTTCTTTCTCTTCCCCTTCTCCCTTCCCCCAGAGTAGGGTAGCCAACCAGACTATTGACTGGTTAACATCCCTGCCTTCCTGTATTCTTCTCTCTCTCTCTGTAAGGCTAGAATATCGATGGTATTTTGTTTTAGCAGACGTCTTAACTGCAGTTGCCGCTTTCTTGCCGTGAGACCGCGCACATTGAGCGTGCGTATTCTTAATGCAGATAAGGACGTTAAATTCATAGAAAGCGAAAGGTCAAGCGGACCGCTGGGTGATTATGCCAAATTTACAGGACGCACACCTACGCTGTTATATCGCACTAATTCTGAGTGCTTCGTCAAGCATGGCGAAGCCGAGGCGTTTTCCTTGTCGATAGGCGTGGCGAAGTTTCATGCTGCGCTTCCCGCTCCAGTCTAGCGGTGAAGTCATCCCTCGGACAGCGCCTTCCGCGAACGCGGAGGCACTGTCGGTGTAGTCCTCCTCTCTGGAGTCCTCCTCTATGTTGGGGTTCACTTTCAGGCGAGGCCTACGGAGGGACCCTGCCTTTAGGGGCGGTTCACCGGCGCTGACCTTCTCTCGGTTGTCGTCTTCGATGGTATTTTCCTGTGGTCTCTTTGACACAGCGAAGCCAGGGTTGGTTTTTTCTCTTTCCGAGTTGATGCCCTCCATTGCGGTTCCACTCTCTTCCGTCTCGTCTGTCTCGCTAACGGCAGCACAGTTGCTAGGAGTTTTCACGGCCTCTGATGTATTCTGAGGCTCGTCGTTCTTCCCATTTTGACTGACCGCAGCTTTCATTGGTCCCTTGTTTTCGTATGGGGGAGAAGGCGTCGAACCCGACGTTGTTGGCTTCTCGCCTCCTCGGACGGTCTCCTCCGCGTCGACTTGGTCCATGAGGTGCTCATCGACGGTGTCGCTTCGCCCAGTTCCGGTCACACTGGCGTACGCACGCAATGACTCTCGTCGTGGCCATAGTGACGAGAGAGCTTGCAACACGGAACTCGGCACTTGCGCCCTATCTGACCGGTGCCATGGCACCGGAGGCAGAGCGGGGGTCTGCCTGGGACGTGCATGAGCGCATGGTCTTCCCCGACGCGAAGTGGATGAGGCAGGTCTTACATGGTAACGCCCACCTTCAGCCGTAGGGACACCAGGCGCGTGTGGGAGCCTTTGTCGTTGCAGCCTGCAATGCGCCACTTTTCCCTCAAAATTTCGCTGACCTTCCCAAAAGGCGCCAGGGCACCTCTGACTTCGTCGTCCGGAGTCGTGTGCAGAAGCCAATACAGCTTCATCCTGACGTCTTGATTTCGAGGGTCTATTACCGTGCATCGGTGGTTCTTTACGCTGAAGGTTGGAGCACACAAAATCTTTTGTTTGCCCTTTTCGTCCTTGAAAGTGATGGTCCAGACGTAGTTCATCTGATAAGCACGGAGGGCCTCCACTTCTGGCATCAGCTGCAGATAGTCAAGTGCTTCACGGAACTGCTCGACTCGGTAGGGCCTCGCCTTCACGTCTCCCTGCAGAAAAACGGTCGTTGTAACTGTCGAACCTGTAGGTAGTTGCGGCAAACTAACCTGGTAGTCATCCTTCGGTGTGTCGTTCAACCTGAGACCGCGACCCTGCTGGGCCGCTCTAATCGCCCCTTCGGAGCAAAACATTCCGCCACCGTGCACTGCGGTGGCCGGAACTGGAATCCTCCTCGGCCAGGACTGCGCATGTACACCACCGCCCTACTGCGCCACATTGATACGCGTTCACGAAGCGCTGGGAGAAACAAGAGTAACCGCTATGCAGCCGACAGGATTCGAACCTGTGCAGGGAGACCCCAATGGATTTCTAGTCCACCGCCTTAACCACTCGGCCACGACTGCTTTTTTTTTCTTTATTGCCGGTCTTCGACACAGTATACAACAAATGTACACAAAATATATAGTGCGCCAGAAGGCACAAGTGGCCTAACTGCCACGGAGGCCTGGCGTTGTCATCTTTAAAATTCCCGGAGCTCTACCAAAGGCTCCAGCCTTGACAGCCACTCAGGAACATCCGTTTGCGCTTTCAAAGTCTCCAGGAATATGTGTATGCCTTCGCGAACATACATACGTGTTGGTCGCGCGTCCGTATCACAAAAATAGCCAGCCATTCGGGAGAGCAATATACTGTGGAGGCCCATCAGCATAATCTGGTCGAAGGGGACGCCATCCTCGTTATCGGTTGGCAGGTACCGAATCCCGTGAGGGTTTAGCGGTAATTCTTTTTTAATGGTTCTTTGGAGCACGTCCCAGAAAAATACCCCTTGCCAGCAATGAAGAAAAACGTGGTCGATTGTCTCAAGCTGCTTGCATATAAGGCAGTGGGAACCCCACGGCAGAAATAAACCCCTTTCCTCTAGAAAGGACTTAACAGTTAAAGTTCCAGTGTGTAATTTGAAAAAGAAAGATTTGGCTCCCGGCGACACCTGCATTTTTTTAACTCTTTTTAAAACATTGCCACCTGCACTCGGCCACGACTGCGCATGTACACCACCGCCCTACTGCACCACATTAATACGCGTTCACGAAGCGCTGGCAGAAACAAAAGTAACCGCTACGCAGCGAAAGGATTCGAACCTGTGCAGGGAGACCCCTATGGATTTCGAGTACACTGCCTTAAATACTCGGCCACGACTTTTTTTTTCTTTATTGCCTTTTCACAAATGAAAACAAAAAGATCAAATACACGACATGTACATATGCTAAAAACACCAGCCACAGCTCGGGCAGTGTAAGGCGCTTAAAAGGGCTTCACAGAAGCCAATTGGTCTAATACCGGTAGCTATTCCGGGGATTCACATAGTGCTCTGAACAAGTCGCGTGTGTATATAATACTCTCAACAAAATAGTGTCTTGCTGAGTGAGCCTGTGTATGACCATGCCTGATATCCATTCTCGTCTTCCATACGCTATGCATGCAAAGCAGCATTAGCATATCACTCGGCACTTCCCCTGTTTCTGCACGTGGAAAAAACCGGATTCCAAAAGGGCTTAACGGCAACTCTTTTTTAAGTGTTCTTTGTAGGACGTCCAACAGAAACACGGCGTCATGGCGGTCAAGGAAAATATGCTCTATTGTTTCCCGCTCATTACAGATTAAGCAGTTTACCGACCAAGGTACAAAAAGACCTTTACTTTGTAACCATGGCTTTACGGGGAGAGTGTCGGTATGTATTTGAAGAAAGAACGTTTTAACAGAGTGTCTCACTGGCATTTTTTTTAACACGCTTTAGCACATCGTGCTCAGGACCTAGCCTGTAGGCAGCTCGATAAACCGGTAATGGTAAAAATACATCAAGTATATCAAATACAAACGCTTTTTCGTGACATCACACAAGTATTCATATGAAAACCTCGCCTTGAGCAGGCGTACAGAAGTAACCACTTCACGCAAATAAGGACTGAGCGGTCCAGCTCCCAAAGAAACAGATGATACGACAAAGTCAGATAGATAATCTTGCAATCGTGCTTGGATCACAGTTCTCAAAACACATCAGTTTGATACCGCACAAGGAAGAATCTGCTCACCAGCTGCTTGAAAAATAGGTGTGACAATCCTAGCCCACCATTTCTCACCTTATGAAACAAATTGCACCGGCTTGTGCGTTCCCATTGCGATCCCCAAATAAAGGTCGCAAACACTCTGTGTATTTTCTGAACCAAAGTTCTTGCAGTAGTCATCACTTGCAACACGTAAAATACGTTTGAAATTTAATAATATTACAAACGGAAGCTCTTGCAAACATTGAAAAGTTATGGCCGCCCCATTCATCGGTAGCACTTTTGACGCGTTTATTTTCCTCAGACCAATATTCCTCAGCATTGCGGTAGTTATTTAGCGGGACACCCAGGTACTTTCCAGGGGAGACGGTCCAATTCCTATTATAGTGCACCACGGGTGTGCTCTGCCAGTTGTTATGCCAAAATCCAAGGCATTTCGGCCAACTGATCGCGCCAGCAGTTGCTGTGCAGAACGCATTCGCAACACTGAAAACTTCCTGCACGCTCCTTGCACCAGCCCAAAACACGGGTACGTCGTCCGCGTAGGCTAACACCTTAATTTCACTGCTCAAAAACGCGTAGCCTCGAATACGTGGTGTTGCAAACAAACGTAAACAAACAGGCTCCAAGTATATCGAAAAAAGCAGAGGGGACAACGCACATTCTTGTTTCACGCTCGACCGTACAGGAATTGACATACTTAATTCTTTGTTGATCACTAATTTGGCTGTGCAATCGTGATACACTATTTTAACACCGTCGGTAATTACAGATCCAACATTTACTTGTTCCAGCAATAAAAACAGAACTTCATGTACAACTTTGTCGAACGCTTTATGTAAGTCTAGCTGAATCATAGCTACGCGATCATGCACTGCGTCACAACATTCCAGAATACTTCTTGCTATGTGTATGTTCGTAAAAATTCTTCTACCTTTAATGCCACAGGTTTGATGCGGGCCAACAAGGGACTTAATAAAATTTTGGAGCCTTCTAGCTAACACCTTCATGTATATTTTATAATCTGTATTGGTCAAACTAATGGGACGGTAGGACTCAACTCAAAGTAATTTTGCAGGATAGTCAGTTTTGGGAATCATTACTACGTGCGCTGTGCTGAACGATAGAGGCGCTTGCTTTTTTTCATAGCATTCAGCGATCACTCGGTGCAAAGCCCCTGCTATTTCTACGTTTAAAAATTTGTATATGGCTGCAGCCAGTCCATCTGACCCAGGTGACTTCCCATTACCTAAGTCATCGATTGCCGCTTCAATTTGGGCCACGGTAATTTCAGATTCCATTTATTCTCTAACCGTGTCCTCTAACCTTGGCATAAGGGCCAGAAAGTGGGTTTTGAAGTACTTGGGGTCATAAACTCTTCCTCCTAGAAGTTCGGTATAAAATTCAACAAAAGCAAGTTTTTTCTCTTCACTTTGTCGTGTAATTTTGCTACCATATCGAATTTCATTTATCTCCTTATTTGCAGCATGTTTCTTTTCTTCACTAAGCACACGCTTAGTGGGCGTTTCGCCCAGCCACAACTTTTCAGTGCGCGCCCTTATCATTGCGCCGCGGTACCTATCTTCGTCGATAAACTCGAGTTTTGCTTTCACCTCTCGTGTTTCTTTTTTAAAGGCTCCAGGCACTTCATGCTCTACCACTTACATGTACACCAGCTGACTGTGTAACTGTTTCTCTTGTTGCCTTTCCTTGTGACGCAATACACATGCTCTATCGATGGCACCAATTTTTATGTCGCATTTAAACTGATCCCACACTAATATGAAACTGTTGGTTTCCGTATGCAGGGCATTTGAAAGATACTCCTTGGCTCTCGTGAAAAACACTTCATCTTGCAGCAGCTTTTCATTCAACTTCCACAGGGACCAATTAAGCTTGACACTCTTTGGTTTTTCGCCAATCGTAATCGAGACCAAACTATGATCGCTAAAACTGAGATATTGTGTTTCATAAGAGGAACACAGTGGTACAAACTTCGCCGGTATGTATATTCTATCAAGCCTCGCATGGGAATCACCTTGAAAGTGCGTATACCATGCTGGGACGTCTCGCGTCATTGCATAACCAATGTTCTCAAGCTCTCTCTCAATTACTATCGCGTTCAATGGCTCAGCGCTTCTATCGCGTACTTTGAGGTTCGTCGTTTTAACTTCAGCTTTACAGACGCAGTTGAAGTCCCCAAGAAACACAAAATGTCGTTCTGTTTTCAAAAACCCTTCAGCATACTTAAAAAAAATTTCACGTTCTTGATTTTTGTTCGGTGCGTAGATGCACACTGCGCGCCATAGTAGTCCAGCAAAAATAAAATCACATGCAACAAGTCTCCCACTTTAGCAGGTGGACACTTTTTCAACAACCGATATGCTAATGCGTATAAAAATGACGCAGCTTCCTGACCGTCCAACAGCATGGCACACACATACACTGTATCTAAAGCGAAAAACTTGAACCATTTGTTCTGTTTGCTCCTCACTCTCAAATTTTGTTTCTTGTACAGCCAGAAGGTCAACGTCATTCTCAAAAAGCATGCGACTAATCTGGCATTGCCGCCTGCGCGAACACATTCCTCGCACATTCAATGTCGCAACGCGTAGCCTAGATTTAAAGTTAGCCGCCATCTCATAGGGTTGCTTCGCCAAGCGTCTTACTCACATCGAAACTGTGGGGTTCTTGTGCTCATCGTTGAAGGCCGCTGGAACGGGTCCTCCGCTAGGGCGGAGGCGTTTTAGGGGCCGCCCTACTGCCAGGCGGCACATTCGGCTTTGGTTTAAGCAAAGACCGCCGCGTAGTCGATGCCTTCGGTGGAGGTTCACCGGTGCCTGACGCAGTAGTTATCCCTGTATTGCTAGTGTCTTCGTGAGCACGCTTTGAGGCGATGCTTCCGGCCACGAGCATCTCGACGTCCGTTGCTTCCTGGCCAACTTCTTGTGGCAGTGACGATGACGCGCTTGCTGCCTTCACGCCTGCGTCCCATGTAGCAGTCTCTGGCTTCGTTTCCGGGGCTGCAGCGAAGGGCTCACCCCCCAGGTTCGCTTCCTGGACAGCTCCTGTGGAGGGTTCAAGGGGCTTTGCAGGAGTCTTCGCCACGTCGTTTTCCTCCCTGCTAGCTTCTTCGGCATCTGCGGCGTCCATCAGGTGTTCGGATACTACGTCCCTTTGGAGTAGGCCTGTAACGCTGGCATAAGAGCGCACACACTGGGAATCATCGTGGCCGAAGCGACGACAGACCCCACATCGTGGAACGCGGCACTCTCGCTGGATGTCTCCCATGCCACGGCGTCGGAGGCAGAGCGGCGCTCTGCGAGGAACAAAGACGACCGCCATATCCTCAGCAACACGCAGTTGGTGGGCTAGGTCTTCCACAGTGAGGCCCACATTTAATTTCAGCGTCACCGAGCGGGCGGTTGATCCTTTGTCGATGCAGCCCTTGACCTTCCACTTGTCTCTGCTGATTTCCGTCACTTTTCCAAACGGCGCCAAAGCCACTCGCACATCTTCGTCCGGTACGCCATGAAGCAGCCAGTATAGCTTCAGTCGGACACCTTGGTCGCGCGGGTCGATGACCATGCAGCGGTGGTCTTTAACATTGAACCCTTCAGCTCTTAATATCTTCCTCTTGCCTTCCTCGTCCTTAAACGTCACTGCCCACAGGTGATTCATTTGGTATGCCCCGAGGGCAACCACTTCCGGCAGCAACGAAACACGTGCAAGGCTATCAGGGACATGCTCCACTCGACACGGTCTGGCTTTCACACCGCAATGCAAAAAAAGGGTGTTTAAAACAGAAGCACCTGTGGGCAGTTGAGGCAGAACAACCTGGTAATATTCAGCCGGCTTTTCAGTACACCTGATACCACGGCCCACACGGGCCGCTGAAACCGCCCCTACGAGGGAGCACATGATCGCACGTCCGTACGCTGTGAAGGCCGGAAGTGGAATGACTACTCGGCCACGACTGCGCATCTACACCACAGCCCTACTGCGCCACATTGATACACGTTCACGAAGCGCTGTCAGAAACAAAAGTAACCGCTACGCAGCCGACAGGATTCGAACCTGTGCAGGAAGACCCCAATGGATTTCTAGTCCATCGCCTTAACCACTCGGCCACGACTGTTTTTTTTTCTTTCTTACCTGTTTTCCACATAACGCACGTACAATAAAAGGTAAAACGTTTGCTCTTAGTAAAACATTCCACGCGTTAGAGTTAAAAACAGAAAGAGGTAGTTGTACTATGGTAAAAACACCGGCTGCATTTTGGGTAATGCAGCTTGGTTAGGGGAACCGAACTGTGGCCAATTTGTCTAACATGTGTAGCCACGCTGGTGGCTCCCCATTGGTCTTATGTATGTCACGTGGGTGCAGGATGTTTTCCACGAAATATTCTTGAGCAGAGCGAGGTTGGAGAGCTTCATGCCTTACATCCATTCTTGTCTTCCAGACACTGTGCATGCAGAGCAACATTATTGTGTCACACGGCATGTCTCCCGTGTCTTCAAAAGGCAGAAAGCGAATACCGAATGGTGTAAGAGGTAACTCATTTTTTATGGTTCTTTGTAGGATGTCCCACAAGGACACCGAGTCCCAGCAATCTAGAAATATATGGTCTGTAGTTTCCGGTTTATGACATATACCTCAATCGATACTCCATGGTACAAACAAACCCTTCTCTCTTAGCCATGGTTTTACGGGAAGCGTGCCGCTGTGCACAAGAAAGAGCAAAGATATGGTAGACGGCCTGATAGACATTCTTTTTACGCGTTTCAAGACATTGCGTTCAGGCGCTAGAGCGTATGTTGAGCGGTATATAGTCACGGGGCACAAAATATCCACGAGGTCCTTATGCAATTTCTTCCGGCCGACAACAGACAAATATTCAAGTGAGAAATCGGCTTTCAGCAAACGAAAAGCGCCTACCACTTCGCGCATATATCATTTCACCACTACATGTGGTGTTCCACATGATGTAACAATGAATTCATATAAGGCATTGTGTAGTTGGACGTGCATAACAGTTTGTAGAAATGCATTCCTTTGGTCGCGTAGGAAAATACACCTTGAGACTACTTGTCTTAAAAGCAAATTATGCTATGTTCAGACTACGTTCTTAAGGCGCCCATTTTTCGTAACATGCGTAAGCGGAAGCGCAACAAGCGCATGTGTCTAGTTCAGACTGCGAACGTAAAGGTACCACCGTGCGCAATTCATGTAAAAATCGTGGGTGAGAGTGTTAAAGGGTCCGCAACATTTACGACTGGGATATTACGACCGTTGCGACACAGCCAATGACCGATAAGCTTTCAGTTTTCAACAACCGGTGATGACACTTCCGTTCTCCCGTCTTCAGACAGCTCCGGGTGCGGGAAGTGCCATTCCGCCATTCCGTGCGCACGATTAGGTTGGCTGTGTTCGTGAAAATTTGTGCAGTCCGCCTTGCGATACTGTTTTCAGTTGATCTGGTTTATCCGCCGAGGAAATCGATGGCCGCAGATGCGTGCTCCGAACTTCGATGGGTGGTCTCACTAGCTTTTCAAGGAAGCGGAACTGCTGGGGCGACATGCGCATGAAGTTATGAAACATCACAGCGTCACCAACTCGGAGCGTGGCGAAAAGGTTGTTAAAATCGCCGTCCACGGCCCTGTCGAGATATACTTGCCGCTCCCAAACCCTTCTGCGTCGCCTTCGTCGTCTTTGTGCGATTCAATTCATGACTATTAGTTTGTTTTGAGCGTCAATTTCTTCGATCTCGGCGAGCGCTCGCATGTTGACAGGAGCCATATTGGACCGCTGGTGACGTCGATTCTGCAGCTCCAAATTTGATTGGCCTGTTGTAAAAGCCGTAATTTACGCAGCAGTAAATGTGAACAAAGGTGCCGGCTTAACTGCCGTAACTTTTTTTACAGCCGTTACGTTCGATACGCCGAAAGAGCTGTTACGCGCGTTACGACCGTAGTGTGAACATAGCTTTACACAAACCAAGGCCTCCGTTATTCACGGAATGAAATACGTTTAGCCTGCTTGTAGTTCCCATCCCGACCCCAAACCAACATTGCGAATATCCTGTGCAATTTTTGGACACACATCCTAGACATACATCATACTTGTAACATATAGAACACTTTAGCCACGACGAATGAGTTACACACAGTTGCACGCGCAAACATAGAGAGGTTCCGTGCTCTCCAGTTTCTTGTTTGCTCGTTTGCCCGATCAGTATCTGCTGTCCACTGCTCGGTCGTGTCGCGGTAATGTTCGAGTGGTACGCCGAGGTCAGTAGCAGGTGTCTCGCTGAAATTTATAGTGTCAAAAATTTCAGGCATAGATTCCCATTCACCATGCCTAAAACCTAAGCATTTTTGCCAGCTTATTGCACTTCCTGTAATGCTATGTTCAGACTACGTTCGTAAGGCGCCGATTTTTCTTAACATGCATAAGCGGAAGCGCAACAAAAGTAAGCGTCTAGTTCAGACTGCGAGCTAAAGGTACCAGCGTGCGCAATTCACGCGAAAATCGTGGGTGAGAGTGTTAAAGGGTCGGCAACATTTACGACTGTGATATTACGACCACTGCGACACAGCCAATGACCGATAAGCTTTCGGTTTTCAACAACAGGTGACGACACTTCCGTCCTCCCGTCTGCAGACAGCTCCGGCCGCGGGAAATGCCATTCCACCATTCCGTGCGCACGATTACCTTGCCTGTGTTCGTGAAAATTTGTGCAGTGTGCCTTGCGAGACTGTTTTCAGTTCATGTGGTTTATCCACCGAGGAAATCGATGGCTGCAGATGCGTGCTCCGAACTTCGATGAGTGGTCTCACTAGGTTTTGAAGGAAGCGGAGCTGCTGGGGCGACATGCGCATGAAGTTATGAAACATCACAGCGTCCCCAACTCGGAGCTTGGTGAAAAGGTTGTGAAAATCGCCGTCCACGGCCCTGTCGAGAAATAGTTGCCGCACCCAAACACTGCTGCGTCGCCTTCGTCGTGTTTAGGCGATAGAATACATGACTATAAGTTTGTTTTGAGCATGAATTTCTTCGATCTCGGCCAGCGCTCTCATGTTGATAGGAGCCGTATTGGACCGCTGGTGACGTCGATTCTGCAGCTCCAAATTTGATTGGCCTGTTGTAAAAGCCGTAATTTACGCCGCAGTAAATGTGAACAAAGGTGCCGGCTTAACTGCCGTAACGTTTTTTTACAGCCGTTACGTTCGATACGCCGAAAGAGCGGTTACGCGCGTTACGACCGTAGCGTGAACGTAGCTTAAGGCTGCAGAAAGTTCTTGCGGTATGCATAGCTTCCTGAATACTTTCCTTATCAGTGCAGAATACTGCGATATCCTCAGCATAGGATAAGAGCTTTATTTCACGTGATAAGAGCCGGAAACCGCGCATCTTTTTATTCATCATTAGATTTAAACACACCGGTTCGAGGTAAATTGCAAAGAGCAATGAACTGGCTGGGCATCCCTGTTTTACACCAGAGTATGCTGTAATGCTTTCGGTTAAATTTTTATTAATAATTAGTTTCGAAGAACAGCCAGTGTAGGCCATTTTTACTCCATCATAAATGATGGTACCTACGTTGATGTGTTCTAAGAGTGAGAAAAGAATGCTGTGGGTTACCTCATCGAAAGCTTTTTCTAAGTCGAGTTGAAGCATGGCTACCCATCTGTGCATTAGTTCACATAGTTCCAATATAGTTCTGGTCACATGAATATTCGTGAGTATGGTTCTCCCTTTGATTCCACTAGTTTGATGTTCACCGACCAAGTTTGTAATCACAGACTGAAGTCGCTTAGCTATAACTTTTATAAATACCTTATAATCCGTGTTAGATTTATGGGTCGGTATGCGTCGGATGACAATAATTTTACAGGGTCTTTGGTAATAGTACGACATGGCTTCTTTTAAATGACGGAGGCAGCATTTTAGATTCATAAGCTTCTTCTATAACTCTGATGAGCATTTTTACCATTTGATGCCTAAAGTATTTATAAAATGCGGCACCACGCCCGTCGGGCCCCGGAGCTTTCCCTGCACTAACACTAACACATATTGGTCTTTCAAGTTGTGTTTCTACTTCATCTTCTAATCGTGGCAATAATTTAAGAAAATGGGTCTCGAAGCCCTCTCGCACATTCGCCCCGCAGCCTAGCAAGTTTCTGAAACGTTGCACTAGCGCTCGCTCGATAACCTTTTGGCCTGTGGAAAGCGCACCTTGCTAGCGCAGCTCTGTTATTGCATTTCTTGTAGCGTAGCTTCTTTCGTCGCTTAATGCTCGCTTGGTAGGTGTTTCGCCCATCCAGAGCATCTCGACACGCGACCTTATCATCGCACCTTGAACTTTTTCCTTATCAATATTCTCAAGTTGCCTTTTGATTTCTTTAACTTTGTTTGCAAGCAGGCGGGGAACAGTGCTTTCTGCATTTAAGAGATAGTCTAGAGTACGCTGCAACTCGGTTTCTTTCTCTCTTGCCTTGTAGCGCACGACACTAGCTCTATCGATTGCGCTCATCTTAACTTCACACTTAAAGTGCTCCCACAACTCGACAGGGCTGATGAAGTCGTTTTCCTGCATTTCTTTAATTATTGCCGTTGTTACTTTGATAAAGATTACGTCTTGCAGAAGGCTATCATTGAATTTCCAGAGGTCCCAATTAAAGGTGCTCGTTTTACGCTTTGTGCCTATTGTAACACATACTAAGGTACGATCGCTAAAGCTTACGTGCTTATCGGCAGATGTTGTGCAAAAAGTTATGAGGCTTGCTGTCAGATACACTCGGTCAAGTCGGGCGTGGCTTGTTCCTTGGAAATGCGGGAACTGAACTCGCTTTTCTCGCAGTACATCGCCTATATCAGTTAGGTCGTATTCCTGAACGATTGCGCTAAGTAGCAATGCGCTCTTATCATGTATCGGTAGGTTCTTGGCGTTGTCTTCAGCCATGCATACACAATTGAAGTCTCCTAATAGTAACACATTTCTTTCGCATTTCAAGAAGGCATCGATGTATCGGAAAAAATCTAAACGCTCACTAGCTTTGTTTGGTGCATAAATGCAAATAATTCGCCATAGTGCCTCCTTAACATAAAAATCGCAAACTACTAACCGACCACTTTCAGAAGCGATGACAGACTGCTCTACAATTCCGACGGAGTTACGCAAGAAAATTGCGCACCCCCCTGATTTACCCCCGGCGTGGCACACGCAGAGATTATATCTTGACCGAAAGATTGCCACCATCACATCAGTTTGTTCCTCACTTTCAATTTTTGTTTCCTGGATAGCTAGAATGTCGATATCATTTTCTAATAACAGGCGGCTCAGTTGAAGTTGCGCCACATTGATACACGTTCACGAAGCGCTGGAGGAAGCAAAAGTAACCGCTACGCAGCCGACAGGATTCGAACCTGTGCGGGGAGACCTCAATGGATTTCGAGTACATCGTCTTAACCACTCGGCGACGACTGCGCATGTACACCACAACCCTACTGCGCCACATTGACACACGTTCACGAAGCGCTGGAGGAAGCAAAAGTAACCGTTACGCAACCGACAGGATTCGAACCTGTGCGGGGAGACCTCAATGGATTTCGAGTACATCGCTATTAACCACTCGGCCACGACTGCGCATGTACACCACAACCCTACTGCGCCACATTGATACGCGTTCACGAAGCGCTGGAGGAAGCAAAAGTAACCGCTACGCAGCCGACAGGATTCGAACCTGTGCGGGGAGACCTCAATGGATTTCGAGTACATCGCCTTAACCACTCGGCAACGACTGCGCATGTACACCACAGCCCTACTGCGCCCCATTGATACGCGTTCACGAAGCGCTGGAGGAAGCAAAAGTAACCGTTACGCAACCGACAGGATTCGAACCTGTGCGGGGAGACCTCAATGGATTTCGAGTACATCGCTATTAACCACTCGGCCACGACTGCGCATGTACACCACAACCCTACTGCGCCACATTGACACACGTTCACGAAGCGCTGGAGGAAGCAAAAGTAACCGTTACGCAACCGACAGGATTTGAACCTGTGCGGGGAGACCTCAATGGATTTCGAGTACATCGCTATTAACCACTCGGCCACGACTGCGCATGTACACCACAACCCTACTGCGCCACATTGATACGCGTTCACGAAGCGCTGGAGGAAGCAAAAGTAACCGCTACGCAGCCGACAGGATTCGAACCTGTGCGGGGAGACCTCAATGGATTTCGAGTACATCGCCTTAACCACTCGGCAACGACTGCGCATGTACACCACAGCCCTACTGCGCCCCATTGATACGCGTTCACGAAGCGCTGGAGGAAGCAAAAGTAACCGTTACGCAACCGACAGGATTCGAACCTGTGCGGGGAGACCTCAATGGATTTCGAGTACATCGCTATTAACCACTCGGCCACGACTGCGCATGTACACCACAACCCTACTGCGCCACATTGACACACGTTCACGAAGCGCTGGAGGAAGCAAAAGTAACCGTTACGCAACCGACAGGATTCGAACCTGTGCGGGGAGACCTCAATGGATTTCGAGTACATCGCTATTAACCACTCGGCCACGACTGCGCATGTACACCACAACCCTACTGCGCCACATTGATACGCGTTCACGAAGCGCTGGAGGAAGCAAAAGTAACCGCTACGCAGCCGACAGGATTCGAACCTGTGCGGGGAGACCTCAATGGATTTCGAGTACATCGCCTTAACCACTCGGCAACGACTGCGCATGTACACCACAGCCCTACTGCGCCCCATTGATACGCGTTCACGAAGCGCTGGAGGAAGCAAAAGTAACCGTTACGCAACCGACAGGATTCGAACCTGTGCGGGGAGACCTCAATGGATTTCGAGTACATCGCTATTAACCACTCGGCCACGACTGCGCATGTACACCACAACCCTACTGCGCCCCATTGATACGCGTTCACGAAGCGCTGGAGGAAGCAAAAGTAACCGCTACGCAGCCGACAGCATTCAAACCTGTGCGGGGAGACCTCAATGGATTTCGAGTACATCGCCTTAACCACTCGGCCACGACTGCGCATGTACACCACAGCCCTACTGCGCCCCATTGATACGCGTTCACGAAGCGCTGGAGGAAGCAAAAGTAACCGCTACGCAGCCGACAGCATTCAAACCTGTGCGGGGAGACCTCAATGGATTTCGAGTACATCGCCTTAACCACTCGGCCACGACTGCGCATGTACACCACAGCCCTACTGCGCCCCATTGATACGCGTTCACGAAGCGCTGGAGGAAGCAAAAGTAACCGCTACGCAGCCGACAGCATTCAAACCTGTGCGGGGAGACCTCAATGGATTTCGAGTACATCGCCTTAACCACTCGGCCACGACTGCGCATGTACACCACAGCCCTACTGCGCCCCATTGATACGCGTTCACGAAGCGCTGGAGGAAGCAAAAGTAACCGCTACGCAGCCGACAGCATTCAAACCTGTGCGGGGAGACCTCAATGGATTTCGAGTACATCGCCTTAACCACTCGGCCACGACTGCGCATGTGCACCACAGCCCTACTGCGCCCCATTGATACGCGTTCACGAAGCGCTGGAGGAAGCAAAAGTAACCGCTACGCAGCCGACAGCATTCGAACCTGTGCGGGGAGACCTCAATGGATTTCGAGTACATCGCCTTAACCACTCGGCCACGACTGTTTTTTTTCTCTTTATTGCCGGATAATCACAGATACAGGACATTGACCACACTAAATTGAGTACATAACAAAGTGTTACACAGTCATTACATATACTTCTCGAAATGCCCTTGTCAAAAACGCTTTAAGGTCACCAGTGTATCCCGTACAGGTAACCATTCTGGTGGTTCAGCCTGAGATTTATACACGTCTCTTATTTGTGAAACACTTTCAATAAAATATTGACTGGCTGGTTTGGCGTCCACATCAGCATTTCGTACGGCCATTCGTGTTTTCCATATGCTGTGTAGGCTCAGCGTCATGATCATGTCATAGGGCACGTCGTTTTCATTTTCAACTGGGAGAAAGCGGATTCCGTAGGGTGATATGGGGAGCTCTTTTTTCAGCGTTCTCCGTAAGACATCCCAGTGGAATATTGCATCCCTGCACGCTAAGAAAATGTGTTCGATTGTCTCAGGCTTTGAACAAATGAGACAATTAACTAACCACGGTACGAACAGTCCTTTCTCTTGCAACCACGGTTTAACAGGCAAGGTATTGGTATGGAGCTGAAAGAAGAACGTCTTAACCGAGGAGCGGACTGCCATTCTTTTAACACGTTTCAACACGTCTCCTTCCGAGCCTACACAATACATGGCACGATATATGGGCACTGGCAACATAATGTCATTCAGATCCCGGTATAAACGCTTTTTAGGTACATTACTTAGGTACTCCATTGAGAATCTCACTTTTAGCATTCGAAAAGACATAACGACCTCACGGAGAAAGCCGCGAATATTCCCTTTTTTTGTGACATTTGATACAACATATTCAGGAATTACATCACTCATTCGTAATTGTAAAATTGTTCGCAGAAATCCGTTATTTTGGTCGCGCAAAAAAATGAATCGTGACACAACTTGTTTGAGAAATAAATTACAAAAACTGAGTCCGCCGCTACGGACTGATCGAAAACAATTAGTTCTGCTGCATCTGTCCCATGTTGAACGCCACACGAACACTGCAAAGACTCTGTGCAACTTCTGCACGTAGGTACGAGAAAAACAAAGCACTTCAAGAACATACCACACTTTCGCGACTAAAAACACATTGCAAACTGTAGCACGCGCGATAACGCAGAAATCCCGCCCACCCCATTTGTCGGTTTGCCCCCTAACACGTTTGGTTTCCTCGTTCCAGTATTGCGTGGTGTCGCGATAATGTTCTAAGGGCACTCCGAGATATTTGACAGGTGTCACGGTCCATTTCATGTTGGCAAAATAATCTAATGTGTTTTCCCACGGCCCATGCCATAAGCCTAAACATTTGTTCCAATTTATCATACTGCCCGTGAGCGAGCAAAAAAGTTCTGCTTCTTTAACGGTCTCCTTAACGCTTTCCTTATCGCCACAGAAGACTGCTATGTCGTCAGCATAACACAGTATTTTAACTTCACTTGCGAGTAATTTGAAACCATGTATTGTGTCATTATTAAGAATTTTTAAGCAGAAAGGTTCGAGAAAAATTGCAAACAATAATGATGATAATGGACACCCTTGCCGAATACTACACTGAACTTTGAAACTTTCGCTGACACTTTTGTTTACGATTATGCTAGCTGAACTGTGAGTGTAACACATTTTCACACCAGTCGCAATCACAAATCCAGCATTAGTATATTCCAAAAGACTAAAAAGAATTTGATGTGATACACGATCGAAAGCTTTTTCTAGATCAAGCTGTAACATTGCTACCCGTTCTGAAAAGTCATCGCAGTATTCAAGTACACTTCTGGTAACATGAATGTTAGTAAATATCGAGCGTCCCCTGATCCCACATGTCTTGTGGGGTCCTACCAAATCTGTGATCACGGTTTGTAATCTTTTTGCCAGTACTTTCATATATATTTTGTAATCTACATTGCTTAAGCTTATCGGTCGATAGGACAAAACCGATAGAAGTTTGACTGGGTCATCTGTCTTGGGTATAAATACAACGTGAGAACAGTTGAAAGATTGGGGCAACGCATTTTCATTATATGCTTCGGTTATTACATGATGCAGGGCTTTTGCCAGATATATTTTAAAAGCTTTGTAAAAACAACTGCTTAAACCATCCGGGCCTGGAGATTTGCCTACGGATAACTCATCAATTGCGTCTTCAATTTTGCGTACGGTAATATCTGCTTCAAGGCGGGTCTTCATGTCATCATCTAACCTTGGCATTAAGTGAAGGTGCTCATTTTCAAAGCCAGTTGCAATATCAATGTTATGTCCTAACAGATTTTTAAAGTACTCTACAAAAGCAAGTTCAATTATCTGTTTGTCTTTTGTAATAACGCCCTCGTACTGTATTTCTTTTATTTCATTGTTGACGGCATAACTTTTCTCATTCGCTAGCGAGCGCTTGGTAGGCGTTTCTCCAAACCACAGTCTTTCGCCATGAGCGCGAACAATGGCTCCCTTGTATCTTTCGACATCTATTGCTTCCAGTTTGTTTTTGACATCTTTAATTTCATTATTTATAGGCCCTGGTTGTGTGCTTTCTGCGTTCAGCAAATAGTCTAATTGACTACGGAGCACATTTTCTTCGTTTCTTTCACTGCGGCGTAGTGCGCATGCCCTCTCGATTGCAATTATCTTAATTTCTTGTTTGAACAGCTCCCATTCAGCGATAAATCTATCCGTTTTAGACAGTAGTCTTTCTATGTATTCTTTTGCTTTGCTCACAAAGCTATCATTGTCCAGAAGTTTATCATTAAACTTCCAAAGTGTCCAACTGAATGACGACCCTTTGTGCTTTGCTCCTAAGGAAACCATAACCAAACTGTGATCACTGCAAGAAACATGTTTTACGTTATAATCTTGGCACAGTGGCACTATATTTCCAGATACATATAATCTGTCCAAGCGTGCATGTCTTGTGCGTTGGAAATGAGTGAACTGTGGCGGTTTTCCGCCAGCTGTAATATGACCAATATCTTCTAGGCAGTGATCCTGAACTATTGCGCTTAATTTCATGGCACTATTATCGCGTACCGGTTCGTTCTTTATTCTATCAGCAGAAGCACACACGCAGTTAAAATCACCAAGCATTAGAATCACTCGTTCAGAGTTTACAAAGGATCCAAGGCTTTCAAAAAAAGCTGAGCGCTTGGTTTCTCTGTTAGGCGCGTACAAACATATTGCCCGCCACTTCAAAGCAGAGAAAAGAAAATCACACACAACTAACCGTCCAGATTTACACACAGTCACGGTCTCTACTACAATTCCCAGGGAGCTGCGTAGCAACAAGGCACACCCTCCGGACGAACCTACTGCATGACATACGCATACATAGTACCGTCCAGTAAAAGGTTCTACCATGCGATCTGTTTGATCTTGGCTTTCGACTTTAGTTTCTTGAATTGCTACGATGTCAAGGTCATTTTCCAGTAAAAGATGGCTTACTTGGTACTGTCGACGCCTTGCAGAAAGGCCCCGCACGTTTAACGTGCCTATGCTAAGCGGTGCGTCAAGTTTTACTGCCATTTATGAGAATAATCAAACAGGTCGCATGGCGCTCACCTTGTTCTGTGCGAGGCTGAAAATTTTTGACTGGAGGCTTTTCTATCTTTAGTTGCCACGTGCAAACACACCATGAGTGCCTCAGAAAGAAGGAACTGGTGTACCAGCCCCTTAGCTTGTCCTCGCCCACTTTTAGCATGTGTAGCGTTGGAACCAGGAGGCTGACCCGGGCTTCCCTGAAACAGGGGGCTACGTGCCCCCCGGAAAATGATGGTCCGGTGTTACGTTGGGCTTGGGCTTGAAGCTCGTGCGGCGCCCTTGGGCCGCTTTAGGGGGTGGCTTGCTGGCAGTGGGCTCGTTTGAGGCCGCGTTCGCTGTTGCTGTTTCCTCGCGTGTTCTCTTCCCTGCACCGGTCCTCGAATCCTTCATGTTGACATCTTCAGATTTCTCTAGAGGCATTGACTGACTCTTGGTGGGTTTTTTCCCTGAACTGTTGGACGCACTGGTATTCGTCGCGGGCGGCAGCGCTGGTTGTACAACTTGATCACCGTTATCCTCTTCCTCTTTGGTAACGTTGGGTGAATGCGACGAAGGGGGCGTTTCCTCTTGTTCGGGTTCACTGGTCTTGCTGGTAGAAACATCCTCAGCTTCCGATTCGTCCATTTGTAGCTCTGCGTTGTCGTCCCACGCAGATCGGCCTGTGACCTTCGCATAAGTCTTCACGCACTCTTCCTCAGCGTGGCCAAAACGTCTGCACAACGCGCACCGAGGAACACGACATTCGCGTCGTATGTGGCCAGTCCCTTTACACCGTAGGCAGAGTGGAGCTCTTCCAGCTACCACGACCAAAGTCAGGTCGCCTGCCACTCGTAGTTGATGTGGGGTGTCTTCCTTCGTGTAGCCTGCCTTGAGCTGAAGACGGATAATACGCGTAGTAGAGCCATTGTCCGATAACCCTTCCGTTCGCCATCGCTCTCTTGCGACTTCGGTGACTTTTCCGAAGGGTGCAAACGCGGTCCGTATGTCTTCGTCGTCCACATAGTGAACGACCCAATGCAGCTTCAGTCGAACATCTTGGTTGTTTGGATCTACGACGAGACAACGGCGCTCCTTCACGATCACTTCAGTTGCAGAAATCAACTTATTCTTAGACACCGTAGTCTTCAGCGTGACCGCCCACACATGGCTCATTTGGTATGCTCCTAACGCTTCAACGTCTGGGAGCATTGCCAAAGCACCCAGTGCATCGCGAATATCTTCGACACGGTAGGGCCTTCCAAGAACATCCGCATGAAAAAATACAGTGTTTAAAACAATACGACCGGTTGGTAGAGCAGGTAAAATAATTTCATAGTCCTGGTTGCCACTGGCTGCATTCCGGTTTCCACGGCTAGACATAGCCGCTGACACCGCCCCAGAGGAGCGAAACATTCCTCGACCGTTCACGGCGGTGGCCGGAAGTGGAATCCACTCGGCCACGACTGCGCATGTACACCACAGCCCTACTGCGCCACATTGATAAGCATTCACGAAGGGTTGGCAGAAACAAAAGTAACCGCTACGCAGCCGACAGGATTCGAACCTGTGCGGGAATACCCCAATGGATTTCGAGTCCATCGCCTTAACCACTCGGCCACGACTTTTTTTTTTTATTGCCGGTCTTCGACATTACTCAGACGATACAGTTAGCACACACTTATGTACAGGGTCGTTCAAAATATGTGCGAACGCGGGGAAGCGTGGCCGCGCCAAGGTAAATGTACCTGGTAGCGAAGCTTCCATAGGAGCCCATACGTTCAAAACATGGCGGTCCATCGCCGGTTCATGGGGCTTAGCGCCATCTGTATGTGGTGGGAACACTTCCGGCGGAAGACAAAATAACGTGACGCCATGT
Organism: Dermacentor albipictus; assembly: GCF_038994185.2. NCBI lineage: Eukaryota > Metazoa > Arthropoda > Arachnida > Ixodida > Ixodidae > Dermacentor > Dermacentor albipictus. Next base: position 3,251,583 of record NW_027225580.1, on the reverse strand, counting down.
CCGTTAAAGGCAGAAGTGACGTCATTTTGTTTTCGACGGCGCGAAATTTTTGTTGTTCTTCCTTTGGAGCTATGTATTCAAATGCCCCGCCATTCGACTTGATGGGCGTTTCGAGCTTTCAGCGTGGAAAGCGATGCAGGAAAAGGCCAGCCGTACGGTTGTCGAAATCGCATCCCTGCGCAGAACATACTTTCTTTGGAAGCCGACGAAAGCTTTAGGTGTAGAGTGCTGATCCTATTGTCGGATGCCAAGTCCGTCGGCCAGCGCAGTCGCACGAAAACAACTACACAATTATCTGGCGGTCGTAACTCACTACTTTTGACTGAACAGATTAAGAAGCAATGAAGCTACCCACGTCACCAAATTCAGACAAACTTCGACAAGCAAGAAAGCACAAATCGTGAGGGGGGCGTATTTCAACAGGTGATACGAGTGCGCCTAGCTTTCTGCCCACTTCAAGACGTGCATTGTACTGCGAGTGATAGTGGCGTCAACGCCCCCTGTAGCGATGGGCGCTGAAAAGAAATGCATTTATTAATAATAATAAAATTAAACGTATTTATTTAACTCATCACGAATATATAAAATTGACTAGGAATTTTATTTTCGTTGAATGAATCTAACTGTGTATCCTTTGAATTAAAAAAGGCGTTTTTCTTTCCCGATGTTTGTTCCCTCCAAACATAGTCGCGCTTCGATCGCTGCTCCCATAACCCCCCATGCTGATGTCGGTGACAATCTGTACTTAACCGCTTTTCGCCCGAAGCTTCGCGACCTATTTGAATCGGCCTTGGCCGCGCTCCGCGGAGCGTCAGCGCATCCGGCGCGGTCGCGCATCGAAACAATGTGGCGCAGGCGCAGAGCAGTCTGGAGGCGGTGCTTCGTGTCGTCTGCTACAGTGCTGAAGCGCACCGTGCTTGCTTTGCTGGGAAGCGCGCCTAACTCTGTGCTGGCAGCGTCCAGACGTGGTGCCGAGATGGCACTGTCGCATTTTACTGATTGCAGCGCGTTGTTCAGTACTGTGGAAGGGTATCAACTGGCAGAGGGAGCTAGCTTGGGCACGGCAATTCTCTTATCCGCTGGCGCGGCTGATAAGCTGCTGTAAATAAGTGCCAAGCTAAGCGACTGCTCTGTACTAGTGAATGATTCTCGGACGATTCTCGAATGATTCTCGGATCTACACTAGAGTTGAGAAATTTGAAACAACGCCTGCATTTAACCGAGAACACTGCATTGCAAACACACGCTGCTGAGTTGCCGTATGCGGAACCAACAACAACGCGCTGTAGTCAGTAAAATGCGACAATGCCATCACGGCACGTCAGGGCACTGCCAGCACACAGGTGCGCTTCCCAGCAAAGCAAGCATGGTGCGCTTCCGCGCTGTAGCAGACGACACGAAGCACCGCCTGCAGACTAATGTGCGCCTGCGCCACATTGTTTCGATGCACGGCCACGCTTCGCCGTGTTCGCACATATTTTGAACGACCCTGTATCACAAATTCCACACATTGAAGGAAAAGAAAACAACAAGGGAAGGTGCGTAAGAAAAGAAACCGCACAATAGAGCCGTCTGTCCATGTTGGACTGGCTTTGTCAAACTAAAATTCCTTCATGGCTGTAAGGGGTTCTAGCCTCGACAGCCAATCCGGTACACACTCGTCCATTTTCTGCATTACAATAAATCGCGACATACATTCTTCGAAGTAAACACGAGCTGGCCTAGCGTCAGGATCACAATAGTACCCTGCCATACGAGCCCGCTATATACAGTGCAGAGCATTCAACATAACAAAGTCATAGGGAACCCCGTCGTCATCTTTAATGGCCAGATACCTAATGCCTTGAGGGTCCACCGGTAGCTCTTTCTTCAGGGTACGCTTTAAGACGTCCCAGAAGAAAACTGCCGCCCAGCAATGTAGGAAAACGTGATCTATATTTTCGGGCTTCTTGCATATCAAGCAGTGCGACCCCCAAGGTACGAGACAACCCCTTTCCTCCAGAAACGTCTTCACGGAGAGCGTTCCTGTGTGTAGCTTAAAGAATAAGGTCTTTACACCTGGTGGCACCTGCATGCGTTTTACTCGTTTAAGTACGTCTTGTCCTGGCCCTCCACTGTATATGGCTCTGTATAAGGGCACTGGGAACACAATGTCGCATACATCTTTATACAATGCTTTCCTTTTCACTTCACAAAGGTAACCATTTGTAAAACGAACAGAAAGGAGCGTACACTGTCGACCACTTCCTTGAAATATGCACGCAGCATTCCCGTCAAGCTTGCCGTGCTAACAACATGTGCCGGCAAAGCGTTACTCAAGCTTAGCTGGAATACGGTGCGCAGAAATGGATCGCGCACATCGCGAAAAAACAAAAATCGGTTTACAACTTGACGAACAAAAAGGTGCGCCAGGCCCACACCCCCATCCTTCACTCTTTTGAACAAATTTGTTCGGCTGCACCGTTCCCATGTTGACCCCAGATGAAAACCGCAAACACTCTGTGCAGCCTTTGCACATTTACTCTAGAACAATACAGTGTTTGCAAGGCGTAATATAACTTAGTAATAAAAAACATGTTACAAACTGTCGCTCTTGCAAACATGGACAGGTTATTACCTTTCCATTTATCTACTTTTTCTTTCAGTTCTTTGGTTTGGTTCCTCCAGTATTCGTCTCTGCTATTGTACCTGTCTAGGGGAACACTCAGATACCTTGTCGGAGTTTTCATCCAGTTCACGTTCGCGAAATAGTCGGGTGCAGAAAACCACTCCCCGTGCCACAGCCCTAGCGATTCGCCCCAGTTTATTCTGCTACCCGTTACGGCACAGAAATGCTTAACTACAGATATTGTTTCCATTACACTCGGTTTGTCAGTGCAACACACTGCAATGTCATCTGCATATGCAAGCAACTTCACTTCTGTCGCTGCCAATCTGAAACCCCGTATTCCGTCATTTTTATTAATTGCTACACATATTGCTTCTACGTAGATAGCAAATAACAGCGGGCATAGGGGGCAGCCTTGGCGCACTGAACGCATGATGTTAATGGGGGCCCCCAGAGACTTGTTAACAATTAATCTTGTTGTGCAGTTCTGGTACGCCAAGGCCACGCCCTCAGTGATGATGGAACCGACATTAACATGATCTAAGATGGCAAACAAAATAACGTGTGCGACACAATCGAACGCTTTCTCTAGGTCAAGCTGAAGAACTGCAACACCGCCACTGGTGACGTCACAGCACTCGAGCACACATCGCATCTTGTGGATGTTTGAAAAAATAGATCGCCCTTTGATACCACAAGTTTGATGGTCCGCGACTTTTTCCTTGATGACGCCTTGAAGCCTGCTAGCAAAAACCTTCATAAATATTTTATAATCGACGTTTGATAGTGAAATCGGTCTGTAGGATGACACGAATCTGAGTTTATCGATTTGATCGCTCTTCGGTATAAGAATGGTGTGCGTTTTTCCAAAGGAAGGTGGTAATGATTTCCTTTCGTATGCGTCGTTAAATACATGTGCAAGCAAAGGCGCCAGCTCTCTTTTAAAAGCTTTATATAGACCCGCGCTGAGTCGATCAGGTCCCGGTGATTTACCCAAGTTGAAATCGTCGATTGCCTTTTCGACTTCGCTCTCCATTATTTTTCCCTCCAATAGCTTTTTTACGTCATCGCTCAAACGTGGCATGCGATGCAGAAAACCTGCTTTAAAACCGTCAACATTTGCTTCCTGAAATTGAAAAAGCGACTGGTAGTACTCAAAGAAGGCTTGACGAATGCTATCACTGTCTTCAACGACATTCCCGTTCACTAAAATCTGGTCGACATGGTTTCTTCGTCCATACGCCTTCTCCATGCCGAGCGCCCTTTTTGTGGGCGTCTCCCCTGCCGCTAGTGCGTCTGCTCGTGCTCGCACTATGGCACCTTGATATCGTTCCTTGTCAAAAAGTTCAAGTTTTTCTTTGACGTTCCGCACATCGTCTTTGTACGCACCAGGCGCTCTGCACTCAAGCGTTAGCAGCTGCCCAAGCAGTGTTCTTAAACACTTTTCTTTCATTTCCTTCTCGAATTTTTTGCAACTGGATCTTTCTATTGCTTTCATTTTAACCTTTTGTTTAAAACATTCCCACTTCTCGACGATTGTTCCCGCAGCATCACATTGAACTTCATTAACCGCATCCCGTACTACTTGTAAAAAGGGCTGGTCATTTAGTAACAAGGCATTCATTTTCCACATGTCCCAGTTAAATACATGTCTCCTTTTCATTATACCTACGTTACATTTCACTAGGCAGTGATCTGAAAACGACACTGGTACTACACAGTAACCGTGGCATCTTGGAATTGTATCCAATGAAATGTACAGGCGCCCAAATCTTTAACTGGTGTGCGGGAGCGGCGACTTTTTCGTGCGTCAGCGCCGTTTGACGGGGCGAGGCTGGAAACAGTCTGAGGCTAATAGCATGCGGACAAAGCGCGCTCAGCTGGGCCCATCGTCTAGTAGGCTGTTTCCAGCCTAGTCGCGTCATACGGCGCTGACGCCCGGAAAAGTCGCCGCTCCCGCACACCAGTTAAAGATTCGGGCGCCTGTACATTCAGTCCAAACGCGCATGGCTGCTGCCCTGAAAACGTGTAAAAGTCACTTGACGCCCCCCTTCCAGACATTCATAAACGTCATCGAGTTCATTTTCATTAATTAAATATGATAACACTTCACTGCTTTGGTCACGCACACCTGCATTATTGGCTCTGTCTCCAGCACTCAACACACAATTAAAGTCACCTAACAGGAACACGCGCATATTACAACATATATATTGTGTAAGGTTCGAAAAAAAAACGGACGCGCTCATCTACTTAATTCGGCGCATATACACATATGACGCGGAACTCAGCATCACACATAACAATATTGTTGCGGGAAGAAAGCAGGCCCACGAGTGTAAAATAACTTATATTTACAAATGATGGATATGGCGTTCAGGCAACCGCCAGACTTCGTCTTTCTCTAGTCCAACTCAACGTCTTCCTTCACTTCACCGTAACATCACCCTCCCGGTGGGGGAGCTCCGTCCCGGTGCAAGTTAAACAGCCTCACTTATTGGGGGGACATAGGGCTTGAGCCTGGTGACGTGAACAACATCACTGGTTAAGTTGGGAGGCACGGAAGGCTGACCGAGTGGGGCGATCTCGTAGGTCACGTCGGACAGTTGGCGTAAGATCTGGTACGGACCAGAAAAACGGGACAGTAATTTTTCCGACAAGCCGACACGACGTGAAGGCGTCCAGAGAAGGACAAGGGAACCAGGTGAAAAATGGTGGTCTCGGTGCCGAAGGTCGTAGCGTCGCTTTTGAGAAGCTTGCGAGACTGTGAGGCGATGACGGGCGACATCTCGGGCCTGGGCGGCTAAGTCAATAGCCTCGCGAGCGTAAGCAGTGCTGGGTGACTGTACTGCGGAAGGTAGCAACGTGTCAAAAGGCAAGGTGGGGTCGCGGCCGTACAAAAGGAAAAATGGTGAAAATCCGGCAGTGTCGTGACGGGACGAGTTGTATGCGAAAGTGACGTATGGTAAAGCGACGTCCCAGTCGCGGTGATCGTTGGAGACGTACATGGCGAGCATTTCAGTGAGTGTGCGGTTGAGTCGCTCGGTGAGGCCGTTCGTTTGAGGGTGGTACGCGGTAGCAATCCGATGTTCTGTAGAACAGGAGCGGAGCAGATCATCAACGACCTTCGATAGAAAGTAGCGGCCGCGATCCGTCAGCAACTGGCGAGGGGCGCCGTGGTGCAGGATGACGTCTTTTAGTAAGAAGTCGGCGACATCTGTAGCGCAGCTGGTTGGCAGGGCTCGTGCGATGGCATATCTAGTGGCATAATCGGTTGCTACAGCAATCCATTTGTTTCCTTTGATGGAAATTGGAAACGGACCAAGGAGGTCGAGGCCCACACGGAAGAAGGGCTCTGTAGGTATATCAATGGGTTGAAGCAAACCAGCGGGAGGCATAGCAGGCGTCTTCCGGCGCTGACACAGGTCGCAAGAAGCGACATAACGGCGCACAGAGCGATAAATGCCAGGCCAGAAGAAGCGGCGCCGCAGGTGGTCGTAAGTACGAGTGACGCCCAGATGTCCAGCAGTAGGAGCGTCATGAAGTTGCTGGAGCACGGTGAGTCGAAGGTGCTTGGGGACGACTAGGAGGAGCTCCGGGCCGTCAGGACGAACGCTACGACGGTATAAAGTTCCATCGCGCAAGGTGAACATCCGAAGGGACGGGTCATTGGGCGAGGAGCTTAGGCGGTCCATAAGTGTTCGAAGAACAGGATCCTTGCGCTGCTCGTCGCCAATGTGGAGGAAGCCGGAGAGGGACAGAATACTGATGTCCGAGTCTGCATCGGTATCGTCCGGTTGATCCACGGGATTGCGGGACAGGCAGTCAGCGTCTTTATGCAGGCGTCCTGACTTATATATAATAGAAAATGTATATTCTTGTAGGCGCAATGCCCAACGTGCAAGGCGTCCAGTTGGGTCCTTCAAAGAGGAGAGCCAGCAGAGGGCGTGATGGTCGGTGACAACGCAGAAGCTCCGACCGAAAAGGTACGGGCGAAATTTCGCGACCGCCCATACGAGCGCGAGACATTCTCTCTCAGTAATGGAGTAATTTCGCTCGGGCGTGGAAAGGCGGCGGCTAGCGTAAGCGATGACACGGTCTTGGCCCTGTTGACGCTGAGCGAGGACAGCGCCGATGCCATGACCACTCGCGTCAGTTCGTACTTCAGTGGGCGCAGAAGGGTCAAAGTGGGAGAGAATCGGGGAAGTGGTAAGCCGCTCAATCAGGGTAGAGAAGGCTTTCTCCTGTAGCGGGCCCCAAGAGAAAGAGGCGTCTTTCGTAAGAAGGTCAGTGAGAGGGTGAGCGATGTCCGCAAAATTTTTCACAAATCGCCGAAAATAAGAGCATAAGCCCAGAAAACTACGGACATCGTTCGTTGAACAAGGTACAGGAAAATTTCGCACGGCGTGAACTTTCTGTGGATCAGGTTGGATTCCGGCGGCGTTGACGAGATGACCAAGCATGTTAATTTCACGGCGACCGAAATGGCACTTGGAGGAGTTTAGCTGAAGGCCAGCCCTGCGAAACACGGAGAGTATGGTTGTGAGGCGCCGCAGGTGGCTCTCAAAGTTCGGCGAAAACACAATCACATCGTCGAGGTAACACAGGCATGTAGACCACTTCAAGCCGCGCAAGAGAGAGTCCATCATGCGCTCGAATGTAGCTGGCGCATTGCATAATCCAAAGGGCATGACTTTAAATTGGTACAGACCGTCCGGTGTGACAAAGGCGGTTTTCTCGCGGTCCATCTCATCGACGCTAATCTGCCAATAGCCGGAGCGGAGGTCAATTGATGAAAAGTATTGGGATCCGTGAAGGCAGTCAAGAGCGTCATCAATGCGAGGCAAGGGATAAACATCCTTCTTTGTTATCCGGTTGAGGTGACGGTAGTCAACGCAGAAGCGCCACGAGTTATCTTTTTTCTTTACTAAGACAACCGGTGATGCCCACGGGCTACTGGAGGGTTCAATGATGTCCTTGTCCATCATCCTGTCTACTTCTTTCTGTATGATGGCCCTTTCTGTTGCCGAGACACGATATGGCCGTCTATGAATGGGGCTGGCGTCACCGGTGTTGATGCGATGCGTGACAACAGATGTGTGGCCAAGTGGACGGTCGTCCAAATCAAAGATGTCCCGATAAGATGACAGGAGATGACGAAGAGCTGTTGTTTGCTCGGAAGGAAGGTCGGGGGCGATCATCTTAGAAACATCGTCCGCAGGCGTCGAGTACGAAGGAGTGGATGACAAAGGTCCGTTCGTACTGAGGAAGGATTCAGAGGTCAAAAAAGAAATCTGAAATTCTTCCAAAGGAGTGATATGCGCTATGGCGATACCGTGTGGCAAAACATGTGACGAGAACCCAAAATTGAGGATGGGCACGCGAGCGCAGTTTTCGCGGATCCGAATTAAGGTGCTCGGTAGGGCAATATTACGCGACAAAACCACGTCAGTAAGCGGCGACAGGACGTACTCGCCATCAGGTACGGGAGGACAGGGCGTCAGCAGGACATTTGTAGCAGCCTGTGGAGACAGCCTTGCAAATTCAGCAGCACATAAGCGGTGTGGAGCACAAGTGGTTGCGTCGGCAGGAAGCGGCAGGTCCAACTGTACAACACCTGCGGAGCAGTCAATTTGGGCAGAGTGTTTCGAAAGGAAGTCGAGGCCGAGAATTAGGTCGTGTGGGCAGTGTTCAAGGACGATAAATAGAACAACGGTATAATGGCCCCCAATGGTCACACGTGCTGTGCACATTCCAAGGACAGGTGACGTACTCCCATCGGCGACTCGCACGGTGCACGGTACGGCGGGGGTCAGAACCTTTTTGAGCCGGCGGCGGAGAGCAGCGCTCATAACTGAAAGCTGCGCTCCTGTATCAACGAGAGATCTAACAGGAACGCCATCGACTTCAATGTCCAGCAGGTTTCCACATGTAGGCAGGGTCAATAGAGGATTTGTGGGCCGGGTCGGAGTTGCAGCTTCACCTCCGGGAGCTGCACCGCCTAGTTTCCCGAAGCGAAGCGACCGGTTGCAGAAGGGGACGAAGAGCGGTGAACGAGAGGCGAACGGGACCTACGACCTTGCGGAGACGGGGATCGGCTGGATCTTGGTGGAGCACTGTCGGCGTTGATGTTCCTAGTCGGCGTATAGGGCGAGAAAGTGCGATTGTCGGGTACTTGGCTGTAGTGACTCGGAGACGACCACCGAGGAGGCGACGACCAGTGGTTGCGGCAATGACGGGCGATGTGTCCAATACCGGAACAATTAAAACAGATGGGTTTATCATCCGCTGTGCGCCATTCAGCTGGGTTGCGGCGGAGTGGTGGAAAGCTTTGCGTCCGGGAGCGAGCGGTCGGAGAAATTTGGTAGGTGTTGGTATGGCGGACTGAGCAGAGAGATGGAATGCCCAAACTTGCTATTTCCTCCCGAACGACCGCTTGTATAAGGGAGATAGCGGGTACGCTTTCCCGACAGTCTGAACGAACGGGAGCCGGGGCCATGGCCTCAAGCTCACGGCGAACGATGCGCGTTATTTCTTCCGGTCCTGCGGGCTGAACGAACCGCGGCGGGTCTTCGCAAGAAGATGTCGCGGCGGTATTGGGCAACCGGTCGAAAGTTTGAGTGACGCGGCGGCCCTTCGCTTGTTCGAAGCGCCGGCACTCCTTAATAATTGCATCCACAGTGGCACAATCCTTACACATCAAGAGATTGAAGGCATCGTCTGCAATACCTTTCAATATATGGCCAATCTTGTCTGCCTCGGTCATGTTGTCATCAGCCTTGCGACAGAGGGCCAGCACATCCTGTATGTACACGACATAGGATTCTGTGGACGTCTGAGCGCGGCACGCAAGTTCTTTTTTAGCTGCCAGCTGACGACCGACAGGTCTGCCGAACAGGTCTCGCATTTTTTCTTTGCAAACATCCCAGCTCGTTAGGTCAGCTTCATGTGTGTCATACCATTGCTTCGCAGTTCCCTTCAGATAAAATATTACGTTTGCAAGCATCATTGTAGGATCCCACCTGTTGTTGTCGCACACTCGCTCGTACATCGTAAGCCAGTCCTCGACGTCGACGTTGTCCGTGCCACAAAATGTTCCCGGGTCCCGTGGGTGAGTGAGGATGACCGTGGGCACGGGCTGCCGAGGCGTTGTCGCTTGTGTCGGTTGATTTGCCATTGTGGCAGCAGGTAGATGACGTCCGCTGCGAAGTTCCGTGGTGGTACCCCGCACCTTCCACCAAAATGTTGCGGGAAGAAAGCAGGCCCACGAGTGTAAAATAACTTATATTTACAAATGATGGATATGGCGTTCAGGCAACCGCCAGACTTCGTCTTTCTCTAGTCCAACTCAACGTCTTCCTTCACTTCACCGTAACAATATCACAGAGAACAATCCTTCCGGACTGACCCGAAAAAATACTTTGAATCTGCACTCCAGGAAGCTTTTTTAAAAGAAGAACGCACCCTCCAGCCGTGCCTACCGCATGGCTAACCACCACAAAATACCTAGTCGTGAAAGGTCGCACCATGCTCCCGGTCTCCTCCTCTCCTTCAACCTTAGTTTCCTGGACGGCTAGTACGTCTATGTCGTGGTCAGTGACTAACCGTAGGACCTGACTTTGCCTACGACTGGCCGCCAGCCCTCTCACATTTAATGTGGCAATCCTAAGGGACCGTATTTGAGCCATCTTGATCTAAAAGAAGAGTAAAGTAGGCTGGGAGCATGGTGCTTACCGTTCACGACTAGCCCTCTGCTAGCCGCGTCGGGACCTCCCGGTTTGTTGGTGTCCTTAGACGTGGCCGCTTTGTCAGCAGGCTTCCTTTCAGGCGGTACATTTGCCTTTGGCTTGTAGCCCATCCGCCTCCCATGAGGCGTCTTCGTCGGCGGTCCCTCACTGGTGCTGGGTGCCCGATCCTCGCGGTCCTTCGTCTGGTCGTGGGTGCGCTTGACGGAGGCAGCAAGAGCCCCAGTACGGTCGTCGTCGGAGACGCCCTCGTCCTGCTGCATTGCGGTCACGTCGTCAGTTGCGTCTTCACTGACGCTTCCCGTCGCCTGCCCCTGGGTCGTAGCATCCCGTTCCGCCCTACTCGGTTTCTGGGTAGCCTCAGCCGCGTTGCCGTCCACCTCCAGAGTCGTCGTTCCACTACTTGTCTCTGTCGACACCATGTCACCGGTTCCTTTAGCCGCGTCCTCTGCCTCAGCCACGTCCATGAGGTGCTCTGCCGCAACATCATTCGCTGGTGGGCCTGTCACAGCGGCATAGGACTTCACGCATTCAGCGTCGACGTGGCCGAAACGTCTGCACCGGTTACAACGCGGTACTCTGCACTCACGGCGGACGTTCCCGTGCTGTGGCAGCACAGGCACTGCATCCGTCGACCTGGAACGACGACCAAGTCTAACTCTCCACCGACGCGGATCTGATGGGGGAGGTCTTCCACCTTCATGCTGGCCTTCAGCTTGAGAAGGGCGGTCCTTGTGGTTGAGGTCTTGGTTCCCATGCCTTCAACGCGCCACCGTTCCCGGCTCACCTCCTCCACCTTGCCGAAAGCCGCGAAAGCCGTCCGGACATCCTGGTTGGCAACGCCGTAGAGCAGCCAGTGAAGCCTAAGCTTCACCTGTTGGTCCTGCGGGTCAATGATGAGGCACCGTCGTCCCTTCACTTGAAGTTCCTTCAGGGCAAGCAGCCTTTTCGTTGCAGTTGCATCGCAGAGGGTCACTGCCCAGACGTATGTGATTTGGTACGCCCCTATGCACACCACATCCGGCAACAGGCCCGTCGGCAGAAGGGCATCCCTGAAATCCTACACCTTGTACGGCCTCGCACGTACATCACCGTGCAAAAAGACGGTGTTAATCACTAGTTGTCCTTTAGGCAGCTGCGGCAAAATAAAAGCGTAATCCTTATCATCGTTGAGCCTGTTTCCGCGGCCAAAAGCGGCCGCTGTCGCTGCTCCACTGGAGCCCACGATTCTGCTGACCGCTCAGCTCGGCTGCCGGAAGCAGAATCTCTCGGCCACGACTGCGCATGTACACCATAGCCCTACTGCGCCACATAGATACGCATTCACGAAGGGCTGGCTGAAACAAAAGTAACCGCTACGCAGCCGACAGGATTCGAACCTGTGCGGGGAGACCGCAATGGATTTCGAGTCCATCGCCTTAACCACTCGGCCACGACTGCGCATGTACATCATAGCCCTACTGCACCACATTAATACGCATTCACGAAGGGCTGGCTGAAACAAAAGTAACCGCTACGCAGCCGACAGGATTCGAACCTGCGCGGGGAGACCCCAATTGATTTCGAGCCCATCGCCTTAAGAGGAAGCTTTAGCTCGGGCCCAACTCCGACGCGGCCTATTCAAATACATGTAAAAACGCAAAAACGTTTTTCTGAGATAACACCTGGACCGATTTTAATGAAATTTGTTGCATTTGAGAGAGAAAGTTATATTCTAGTGACTGTTGGAAGCGGAATTTTTATTTAGGGATTGAATTTTGTTGAAAAGATTTTCAAATATTCAGACGTTCGAAAAAAATAGAAGCACGAAGTGTACAAGCTAATAGCTCTACATCAAGAACAGATATCGCGATTCTGTAAACGGCATCCATTAGACCATTCGAAGCGGACAAATTTGATATGTCAGTTTATATCTTACGTGAATTTGTTACGTTGTTTACGAGGGTTCTGCAAAAGTTGTAATTACACATTACTCCATTTTTCGAGGTTCATGTGTAACATATCCATTTTGTCCGCTTTAGACGTGCTATCAGGTGCAATTCACATAATTGCGATATCATTTTTTCTTGCTGAGTTACGGAGTTGTAAACTTGATAGTTTCGTTTTCTGAAAATTTGCGATTTTTGCCAAATTTTTATAAACATTTGACAACCTAAATCGAAAATTCGAAACCAATAGTTACTAGATTTTAAGATTTCCTTTTAAATGCAGCAAACCCCGTCAAATTTGGTGCAGTGGTTGCCTAGAAAAACGAATTCTCCTTTTACATGTATTTAGATAAGAGCCCCCGAGCTAAAGCTTCCTCTTAACCACTCGGCCACGACTGCTCTTTTTTTTATTTATTGCCGGTCTTCGACATTACTCAGACGATACAGTTAGCACATACGTATGTATCACAAATTCTAAACATTGGAGGAGGGGTAAAAAAAAACAACGGAAGGTGCTTGTGAAAAGAAACCGCACAATACAGCCGTCTGTCCATATTGGACTGGCTTTGTCAAACTAAAATTTCTTCATGGCTGTCAGGGGTTCTAGCCTCGACAGCCAATCCGGTACACATTCTTCCATTTTCTGCATTTCAATAAATCGCGATATACATTGTTGAAGTAAGCACGAACTGGCCTAGCGTCAGGATCGCAATGGTACCCTGCCATACGAGCCCGCCATATACAGTGTAGAGCATTCAACATAACAGAGTCATAGGGAACCCCGTCGTCATCTTTAACAGCCAGATACCTGATACCTTGGGGGTCTACCGGTAGCTCTTTCTTCAGGGTTCGCTTTAGGACGTCCCAGAAGAAAACTGCTGCCCCGCAATGTAGGAAAACGTGATCTATGTTTTCGGGCTTCTTGCATATCAGGCAGTGCGACCCCCAAGGTACGAGACAACCCCGTTCCTCCAGAAACGTCTTCACAGAGAGCATTCCTGTGTGTAGCTTAAAGAAGAAGGTCTTTACCCCTGGTGGCACCTGCATGTGTTTTACTCGTTTAAGTACGTCTTGTCCTGGCCCTCCACTGTATATGGCTCTGTATAAGGGCACTGGGAAAACAATGTCGCATACATCTCTATACAATGTTTTCCTTTTCACTTCACAAAGGTACTCATTTGTAAAATCAACAGAAAGGAAGCGTACACTGTCAACCACTTCCTTAAAATATCCACGCAGCGTTCCAGTCAAATTTGCCGTGCTAACAACATGGGCCGGCAAAGCGTTACTCAACCTTAGCTGACATACGGTGCGCAGAAAAGGATCGCGAACATCGCGAAAAAACAAAAATCGGTTTACAACTTGACGAACAAAAAGATGCGCCAGGCCCACACCCCCATCCTTCACTCTTCTGAACAGATTTGTTCGGCTGCACCTTTCCCATGTTGATCCCCAGATGAAAACTGCGAACACTCTGTGCAGCCTTTGCACGTTTACTCCAGAACAATACAGTGTTTGCAAGACGTAATATAATTTAGTAATAAAAAACACGTTAAAAACTGTCGCTCGTGCAAAAATGGACAGGTTAGTGCCTTTCCATTTGTCTACTTTTTCTTTCATTTCCTTGGTTTGATTCCTCCAGTATTCGTCGCTGCTATTATACCTGTAGAGGGGAACACCCAGATACCTGGTCGGAGTTTTCACCCAGTTCACGTTCGCGAAATAGTCGGGTGCAGAAAACTAGTCCCCGTGCCACAGCCCTAGCGATTTGCCCCAGTTTACTCTGCTACCCGTTACGGCACAGAAATGCTTTACTACAGATATTGTTTCCGTTACACTCGGTTTGTCAGTGCAACACACTGCAATATCATCCGCATATGCTAGCAACTTCACTTCGGTCGCTGCCAATCTGAAACCCCGTATTCCTTCATTTTCATTAATTGCTACACACATTGCTTCTACGTAGATGGCAAATAACAGCGGGCTGAGGGGGCAGCCTTGGCGCACTGAACACATGAAGTTAATGGGGGCCCCCAGAGATTTGTTAACAATTAATCTTGTTGTGCAGTTCTGGTACGCCAAGGCCACGCCCTCAGTGATGATGGAACCGACATTAACATGATCTAAGATGGCAAACAAAATAACGTGAGCGACACAATCGAACGCTTTCTCTAGGTCGAGCTGAAGTACTGCAACACCGCCACCCGTGACGTCACAGCACTCGAGCACACATCGCATCTTATGGATGTTTGAAAAAATAGATCGGCCTTTGATGCCACAAATTTGATGGTCTGCAACTATTTCCTTGATGACGCCTTGAAGCCTGCTAGGCAGAACCTTCATAAATATTTTATAATCGATGTTTGCTAGTGAAATTGGCCTGTAGGATGACACGAATCTGAGTTTGTCTATTTGATCGCTCTTCGGGATTAGAATAGTGTGCGTTTTTCCAAAGGAAGGTGTTAATGATTTCTTTTCGTATGCGTCATTAAATACATGTGCAAGCAAAGGCGCCAGGTCTCTTTTAAAAGCTTTATATAGAGCCGCGCTGAGTCCATCAGGTCCCGGCGATTTACCCAAGTTCGAGTCGTCAATTGCCTTTTCGACTTCTGTCTCCATTATTTTTTCCTCTAATCGCTTTTTTACGTCATCGCTCAAACGTGGCATGCGATGCAGAAAACCTGCTTTAAAACCCTCAACATCCGCTTCCTGAAATGCGAAGAGCGACTGATAGTTCTCAAAGAAGGCGCGCTGAATGCTATCACTGCCTTCAACGACATTCCCATTCACTAAAATCTGGTCGACATGGTTTCTTTGTCCATACGCCTTCTCTAAACCGAGCGCCCTTTTCGTGGGCGTCTCCCCTGCCGCTTGTGCATCTGCTCGTGCTCGCACTATGGCTCCTTGATAGCGTTCCTTGTCTAACAATTCAAGTTTTTCTTTGACGTTTCGCACATCGTCCTTGTACGCACCAGGCTCTTTGCACTCAAGCGTTAGCAGCTGCCCAAGCAGTGTTCTTAAACCCTTTTCATTCATTTCGTTCTCGAATTTTTTACAACTGGATCTTTCTATCGCTTTCATTTTAATCTTTTGTTTAAAACGTTCCCACTTCTCGACGATTGTTCCCGCAGCATCACATTTAACTTCATTAACCGCATCCCGTACTACCTGTAAAAAGGTCTGGTCATTTAGTAACAAGGCATTCATTTCCCACATATCCCAATTAAATACATGTCTCCGTTTCATTATACCTACGTTACATTTCACCAGGCAGTGATGTGAAAACGACACCGGTACTATACAGTAACCGTGGCATCTTGGAATTGTATCCAATGAAATGTACATTCGGTCCAAACGCGCATGGCTGCTGCCCTGAAAACGTGTAAAAGTCACTTGACGCCCCCCTTCCAGACATTCATAAACATCATCGAGTTCATTTTCATTAATTAAATTTGATAACACTTCACTACTTCGGTCACGCACACCTGCATTATTGACTCTGTCTCCAGCACTCAACACACAATTAAAGTCACCTAACAGGAACACGCGCATATTACAACATAAATATTGTGTAAGATTCGAAAAAAAAAACCGACACGCTCATCTACTGAATTCGGCGCATATACGCATATGACGCGGAGCTCAGCATCACACATAACAATATCACAGAGAACAATCCTTCCTGACTCACACGAAAAAATACTTTGAATTTGCAGTCGAGGCAGCTTGTTCACAAGAAGAACACACCCTCCAGCCGTGCCTACCGCATGGCTAACCACCACAAAATACCTAGTCGTGAAACGTCACACCATGCTCCTGGTCTCCTCCTCTCCTTCAACCTTAGTTTGCTGGACGGCTAGTACGTCTATGTCATGGTCAGTGACCAGCCGTAGGACCTGATTTTGCCTACGACTAGCCGCCAGCCCTCTCACGTTTAATGTGGCAATCCTAAGGGACGGTATTTGAGCCATCTTGATCTAAACGAAAAGTAGGCCCGGAGCATGGTGCTTACCGCTCACGACTAGCCATCGGCTAGCCGCCTCCGGAGCCTCCCGACTTGTTGGTGTCCTTAGGCGTGGGCGCTTTGTCGACAGGCTTCTTTTCAGGCGGTATGTTGGGCTTTGGCTTGAATCCCATCCGCCTCCCATGAGGCATCTTCGTCGGCGGTCCCTCACTGGTGCTGGTTGCCCGATCCTTACGGTCCTTCGTCGGGTCGTGGGTGCGCTTGACGGAAGGAGCAAGACCTCCAGTACGGTCGTCATCGCAGACGCCCTCATCCTGCTGCATTGCGGTCGCGTCGCTAGGTGCGTCTTCACTGACGCTTCCCGTCGCTTGCCCCTCAGTCGTGGCGACCTGCTCAGCCCTACTCGGTTTCTGGGTAGCCTCAGCCGCCTTTTCGTCTACCTCCAGAGTCGTCGTCCCAATAGTTGTGGCTGTCGACACCATGTCACCGGTTCCTTTAGCCGCGTCCTCCACCTCGGCCACGTCCATCACGTGCTGTGCCGCCACGTCAATAGCTGGTGGGCCTGTCACAGCGGCATAAGGCTTGACGCAGTCAGCGTCCACGTGGCCGAAACGTCTGCACCGGGAACAGCGGGGGACTCTGCACTCTCGGCGGACGTGTCCCGTGCCGTGACAGCGAAGGCACTGCATCGGTCGACCAGGAACGACGACCAAGGCCAACTCACCGCCGACGCGGATCTGATGAGGCAGGTCCTCAATCTTCACGTTGCCCTTCAGTTTGAGAAGGACGGTCCTGGTCGTTGAGGTCTTGCTCCCCATGCCTTCCACGCGCCACCGCTCACGGCTCACCTCCTCCACCTTGCCGAAAGCCGCGAACGCCGTCCGGACGTCCTCCTCGGCAACGCCATACAGCAACCAGTGAAGCCTAATCTTCACCTGCTGGTCCTGCGGGTCAACGATGAGGCACCGTCGTCCCTTTACTTTCAGTTCCTTGAGGGCACGCAGCCTTTTCGTTGCAGTCGCATCGCAGAGGGTCACTGCCCAGACGTGGTTGATTTGGTACGCCCATATGCATACCGCGTCCGGAAGCAGTCCCGTCGGAAGAAGGGCGTCCCTGAAATCTTCCACCTTGTACGGTGTCGCACGTACAGCGATGAGCACAGTTAGGGTGAACACGCGAGCGCGTGGCCGACGACACTGTTGGCGCCGCGTCACGACAATCACAGGAAGCACTGCACATGCGCAGTACACGTGTAGGCGAGGCTGTCTTTCTACCGCGCGAATCACGTCACTGGAGCGGCCCGTCCATCGTCTGCTAGCCGAACTTTTGCTTTGTGAGCTGATACTTTCGGCATTTAAAGTGCTTCAAGAAAACAAAACTGAAAAAAACGCACATAGCTATGTGGGGCGTGACTAATATCTTCAGAGTTGTTCCGCATACAAATGCAGCATATAAAATACCGAGTATCTACCGCAGACTTTGAATCTGTCACCACATGCTATTATGGCTAGAGTTCCGGATCATCAAAGACGCTCTATCGTTGACCTTTCACTAACAGGTTATTCCCAGCGATACATCGGCTCTTTAGTAGGTAGGCCTCTCAAGACTGTGAACCGAATAATTCAGGCATATAAGAACGAAGGTCGCATTCGGGATGCGCAACGTGCACCTCGTCCTAGGGCTACCACAGATGACGAAGATTCATGCGTAATTGTAGCTGTTGTCGAGAATCCTTTTTTGCCTGCCGCAGCAGTTCGCTAGGAGTTGGATTTAGACGTTTAGGACACTACTGTTCGACGTCGCCTGCGTGGTTCAGGCCTTCGCAGTTACGTCGCAGCACAGAAGCCGCTACTTACGGCTGCCAACAGGGAAGCACGACGGCGGTTCTCTGAGCAGCACGTGTCGTGGAAAACCGAAGGCTGGGGACGTGTCATCTTTTCGGACGAGTCGGCGTTTTCGACGCGACAAGACCAAAGAGTGCTTGTGTGGAGACAGCCACGAACACGGTAACATAAACTTTTTTGTTGAAGAGTGGGTTTCTTACTTTATTTAACAACGATATGCAGGAACGACCCAGACAACGTGCAACGCGTCTCTACCAGCGGGAGGGCAAGTGAGCGTGTGGGGTGCGGTTCCGCAATATGGTTTAGGACCATTACACTGCATACGTGGGCACTTGTCGTCTCAGAAATACTGCAGTATATTGAACGATGTGATGTTGCCATATGCGAGCAGTTTATCCCCCGACGCCAACTATCTTTTCCAGCAAGACCGGTCGCCGATCCACACGGCCAGGGTTGTGAAGGACTTCCAGGCAGAGGAGCACATATCCGTACTGGAATGGCCATCGAAAGGGGCGGACCTTAATATTGCTATGGCACAATATGTGCGATCACGAAAGGCCAGCAGTGTGAAGACGACGACGACGATTAGAAGCTAGCGCGGGCTGTTGCCTCTTGGCCAAGCGCAGCGTATTTTCCTTGTATATATATTTGTACATAGCTTTTCGTCTGCGTCTTCCTACGTAACATATCTGGTGGAGGTGGACGTTCCCTGTACCTCTTCACGGAGCTTCGCAGTGGACGGTACGTCGAGCCTTCCTTCATGGCTCCCGGCGACGACAACCCGACTCCTCCGGCTCCGACACCTGCTGCCACTTCGACGACCTACATTACTCTCCCCGCTCCCCGTGATCCTGGCGTATTCTCGGGCCAAGATGGGGTAGACGTCGATGACTGGATCCGCCTGTATGAACACGTCAGCCGCAATAACCGGTGGGACCCTACTATTATGCTCGCCAACGTAGTCTTTTACCTCGGTGGCACACCTCGAGTTTGGTATCGCACGCACGAAGATGAGCTCACCAGTTGGGATTCACTTAAGACACAGCTTCGAGACTTGTTCGGCAACCCCTAGGTCACAAACTTGCCACGCAGAAGGCGCTTTCCGGCCGTGTGCAGACGTCAACAGAGACCTATGTCACGTACATTCAGGACGTCTTGTCTCTGTGCCGCAAAGTTGACACCCACATGACTGAGTCAGACAAGGTTTCCCACATCCTCAAAGGCATTGCCGATGACGCCTTCAAGTTGCTCGTTTGCAACAACGTAGCCACGGTAGATGCTGTTATAAAAGAGTGCCGCCGCCTGGAACTCGCCAAAAGCCGACGTATTGACCAGCAGTTTGCCCGTCTGCCCAACACCCCAGCGACATCTTCCTGTGCTGACGCTCCTCGTCCCAACAACACTGCCGATGTTACCAGGATCGTCCGGCGTGAGATCGAGGCCGCCTATCCGGCTGCCTTCGACTCTAGTCCCACCAACACATCTGCAGTCACGGTCTCGCTGATCCAGGCAGTTGTCCGCCAGGAGTTTGAAAACATGGGTCTTCACACCATCTGCTCGGCCCATCGCCCTGATACCCGCCCGGCTTCTTCGATTTCGCCCCGTCCCGCATCTTCTTACCCACCACGTTTCCGCAACCCATCTGAATGGCGCACTGCTGACGACAAGCCTATTTGTTTCCACTGCCATCGAATCGGGCATATTTCTCGGCACTGTCGTAGTCGCTGGAGTTCCCCGATCCGGTCTACTTATACTGCCTACTCTCGCCCCTCAGGTGGCCCTTCTCGTCCCTATGCCGCACGCTCCGATAATGCCGCCACTGCTTCTCCTGCAACAAACCGCCCCTATTCTCGTTCGCCTTCGCCCCAACGACGACAATCTCGCTCTCCCCAGCCCCGTCGCTCCTATTCGCCGACTCCCTTCGGACGCCGCTCCCAGCCGGAAAACTAGACGATGCAGCGCCTCGAGGTGACGCTGCATTGCTCCCTACGCCGCCAAATCCTCTACTGACTTTGCCCACTCATCTGAACCTTCTTGACGTGCAAGTCGACGGTGTTTCTGTGTCTGCTCTCATAGACACTGGGGCGCATTTGTCCATAATGAGCGCTGACCTTCGTAACCGGCTCAAGAAAATTATCACGCCCGCCACGACGCCTGTTGTCCGTGTCGCCGATGGCGGAACAGCCCCCGTAATTGGTATGTGTACCGCCCGCGTCTCCTTCGCCGATCGCCCAACACTCGTGCTATTCACAGTCATCGCCCACTGTCCCCACGACATCATCCTCGGCTTAGACTTCCTCTCCGCACATTCTGCTCTCATCGATTGTTCTGCCAGTACTCTCCGCCTTTACCTGCCTGTTCTGGATCCTGCTGAACCACACCCCAGTCGCCTCAGTTCCGCCAACTTCGTTCGCTTGCCACCTTCGGCACGGACCTACGTTGACCTAGTGTCATCCCCACCAGTCCCCGACGGTCACTACATCGCGGCTCCTATGCAAGACGTCCTCCTTACACACGGGATCACAGTACCCCATACAGTTTTATCTATTACGGCGAATTGCGTCTGCCTGCCAGTGGTCAACTTTGGCTTGACGACACAAGTGCTGCCACGTGGGATGTCTTGGGCCCAGCTTTGTTCATTCGAAGATCACTCAGTAGCATCCATTGCAGTAGACGACACTTCATCCGATACTCCTCTACCATCGCAGTCGACAAATTGTACCATCGCGGACTTACGGAAAATGCTTGCCCCCGACTTGCCCTCCGAGCACGCTCGTGAACTCTACCGCGTTCTGTTTTCCTACCACGATACTTTTGACTTTAACGATCGTCCTTTAGCCCAAACTACAGCTGTCAAACATCGCATTAATACCGGCGATGCCCCTCCTATTCATCGCCGCCCGTATCGAGTGTCACCAGCTGAGCGTCAAGTTATTCACGCAGAAGTTCGCAAAATGCTTGCCAAGAACATTATTGAACCGTCATGTAGTCCTTGGGCGTCACCGGTTGTGCTGGTAAAAAAGAAGGATGGCTCATGGCGCTTTTGCGTGGATTATGGGCACCTTAACAGGGTTACCAAAAAGGACGTGTACCCCCTCCCTCGGATTGATGACGCCCTTGACTGCCTCCACGGTGCTCGCTATTTCTCCTCTATTGACTTTCGCTCCGGCTATTGGCAGATTGCCGTGGACGATCTCGACCGCGAGAAGACTGCCTTTGTAACACCAGACGGTCTTTATCAATTCAAGGTGATGCCGTTCGGCCTATGTAACGCTCCTGCCACTTTTGAACGCATGATGGACTCCCTTCTTCACCTTTTCAAATGGTCCACGTGCTTGTGCTACTTGGACGACGTTATCGTATTCTCCCCAACGTTCCCTACGCACCTCGAGCGCCTCTCAGCAGTCCTGGACGTTTTTCGGCGAGCCGGTCTACAACTCAACGCATCGAAGTGCCAATTCAGCCGTCGCCAGATTACCGTCCTTGGACATCTCGTTGACGCGAACGGAGTGCAACCGGACCCAGGCAAGATCCATGCTGTTACGCACTTCCCTGTTCCGAAGTGTGTCAAGGATGTGCGCAGCTTCATCGGCCTTTGTTTGTACTTCCGCCGTTTCGTGAGGAATTTCGCCGCCATAGCACGACCACTAACCGACCTTTTGAAAAAAGACGCTCCTTTCCAGTGGGGCGAAAACGAGGCCTCTGCATTCTCTCATCTAATCGACATTCTCACAACGCCTCCAGTTCTGCCCCATTTCGATCCTTCTGCGCCTACTGAAGTCCGTACTGATGCCAGCGGTCACGGAATTGGAGCAGTACTGGCACAACGCCAGCGTGGCCACGACCGTGTTATCGCTTACGCCAGCAGGCTCCTCTCACCCGCGGAGCGCAACTATTCCATCACTGAGCGTGAGTGTCTGGCCCTAGTTTGGGCGGTTGCGAAATTCCGCCCATACTTATATGGCCGATCCTTTTCCGTTGTCACAGACCATCACGCGCTTTGTTGGTTATGCTCATTGAAAGACCCTTCAGGAAGACTTGGTCGCTGGGCCTTACGCCTCCAAGAATATTCGTTCTCTGTCACCTACAAATCTGGCCGACTACACAAGGACGCTGACTGCCTGTCTCGCTACCCGGTAGACCAGCCTGACGACGCCGACAGTAGTACCGCCGACGGCATTTTCTCTATGTCTGCCTTCGTTAACATCGCCGATGAGCAGTACCGAGACCTATCGCTGCGAGTACTCATCGAGCGTCTGCGCTCTACACCTACCGACGCATCCGTTCGACGATATGTCCTCCAGGGCGGCATTCTGTACCGAAGGAGCTTCCTCCCTGATGGCCCTGATCTTCTTCTTGTCGTGCCAAAACATCTACGACAGACTGTGCTCTTTGAGATGCATGACGCACCCACTGCAGGAAATCTTGGGGTAACCCGCACGTACGACAGCGTCCGCCGCCGCTTCTATTGGCCTGGTCTCGCTCGCTCCGTTCGACGCTATGTTGCTGCCTGTGATCCCTGCCAGCGTCGGAAGACACCTCAGGTGCTACCTGCCGGTCATCTCCAGCCGATCACCGTTCCTGTGGAACCGTTCTTTCATGTTGGATTAGACCTGCTCGGTCCCTTTCCCACGTCATCCTCTGGGAACAAATGGGTAGCCGTCGCGACTGATTACGCCACCCGATACGCTATCACTCGGGCTCTCCCTAACAGCTGCGCCACTGACGTCGCGTACTTTCTCTTGCGTGACATTATCTTGCCTTATGGCGCCCCGCGACAGCTGCTTACTGACCGTGGTTGAAACTTCCTCTCGAAAGTTATCGCTGACATTGTGCGTTCCTGCTCCATTCAACACAAACTGACTACTTCATACCATCCTCAAGCCAATGGCCTGACAGGGTGGTTAAACCGTACTCTTACCGATATGCTGGCCAAGTACGTTTCCAAGGACCACCACGACTGGGACATTGCCCTTCCTTACGTAACATTTGCGTACAATTCTTCCCGGCACGACACCGCCGAATTTTCTCCCTTTTATCTACTGTACGGTCGCGAACCTACCTTGCCCCTAGACACGGCACTTCCTCCTGCTGCGGTCTCAACAAGCGAGTATGCGCGCGACGCCATCGCCCTCGCCGACCATGCACGCCAGCTTGCCCGTGCTCGACTTACGGCCTCACAGACCACTCAGCAGTGTCAGTACAACGCCCGCCATTGTGACGTACAGTTTTCAGCTGGTGCGCTCGTGCTCCTGTGGTCGCCCTCTCGTCACGTCGGACTTTCAGAGAAGCTTCTTTCGCGATACACAGGGCCCTACCGCGTGCTGCGCCAGGTGACGCCTGTGACTTACGAAATTGCTCCTGTGGGCTCAACCTCGTCCTCTCCTGTGGCATCTAGTGATGTCGTACACGTCAGTAGGCTCAAAGCCTACTACACTGCTTCCGAGTCCGATCTGTAGTCGCTCCGGGACGGCGCTTTTGCAGCCGGGGGTAGTGCTACGGCACAATATGTGCGATCACGAAAGGACAGCAGTGTGAAGACGACGACGACGATTAGAAGCTAGCGCGGGCTGTTGCCTCTTGGCCAAGCGCAGCGTATTTTCCTTGTAAATATATTTGTACATAGCTTTTCGTCTGCGTCTTCCTACGTAACAATATTATTGAAAACGTGTGGGGCCACCTGAAAGCTGCCTTGACAAGAAAGCCCCTTCATTCCGCGACTTCCGACCAGTGGTTACGTGACTCGGTTCTAAAAATTCTAACATTTTATTTCCCTGGAGTACGTCTGTTCCACTTACACTGCGAGCTTGCAGTTTAGTTCAATAAACAGTTGAAACACAAAATGTCTTATGCTGATTTATTCATTGACGCACCACATTTTCTACCAGATGGGCCAGCAAGTACTGAAAGTGTCAGCTCAGCAGACAAAAATGCGTCTAGCAGACGACTAACGAGCGTCTCCAGTGACGTGGTGCGCTAGGTGGAAATATTCTTTCGCAGAGCGTATACTGCGCATGTGCAATGCTTCCAGCGATTGCCGTGACGCGGCGCTAACAGGGCCGTCGGCCACGCGCTCGCGTGTTCACCCTAACTGTGCTCATCGCTGTACATCACCATGCTAAAACACGGTGTTAAACACCACTTGTCCTTTAGGCAGTTGCGGCAAAATAAACGCATAATCCTTATGATCGGCGAGCCTGTTTCCGCGGCCAAGAGTGGCCGCTGTCGCTGCTCCACTGGAGCCCATGATTCTGCTGACCGCTCAGCTCGGCTGCCGGAAGCAGAATGTCGGCCACGACTGCTCATGTACACCATAGCCCTACTGGGCCACATTGATACGCGTTCACGAAGGGCTGGCAGAAACAAAAGTAACCGCTACGCAGCCGACAGGATTCGAACCTGTGCGGGAATACCCCAATGGATTTCGAGTCCATCGCCTTAACCACTCGGCCACGACTGCGCATGTACAACACAGCCCTACTGCGCCACATTGATAGGCATTCACGAAGGGCTGGCAGAAACAAAAGTAACCGCTACGCAGCCGACAGGATTCGAACCTGTGCGGGAATACCCCAATGGATTTCGAGTCCATCGCCTTAACCACTCGGCCACGACTGCGCATGTACACCATAGCCCTCCTGCGCCACATAGATACGCATTCACAAAGGGCTGGCTGAAACAAAAGTAACCGCTACGCAGCCGACAGGATTCGAACCTGTGCGGGAATACCCCAATGGATTTCGAGTCCATCGCCTTAACCACTCGGCCACGACTGCGCATGTACAACACAGCCCTACTGCGCCACATTGATAGGCATTCACGAAGGGCTGGCAGAAACAAAAGTAACCGCTACGCAGCCGACAGGATTCGAACCTGTGCGGGAATACCCCAATGGATTTCGAGTCCATCGCCTTAACCACTCGGCCACGACTGCGCATGTACACCATAGCCCTCCTGCGCCACATAGATACGCATTCACAAAGGGCTGGCTGAAACAAAAGTAACCGCTACGCAGCCGACAGGATTCGAACCTGTGCGGGAATACCCCAATGGATTTCGAGTCCATCGCCTTAACCACTCGGCCACGACTGCGCATGTACACCACACCCCTACTGCGCCACATTGATAGGAATTCACGAAGGGCTGGCAGAAACAAAAGTAACCGCTACGCAGCCGACAGGATTCGAACCTGTGCGGGAATACCCCAATGGATTTCGAGTCCATCGCCTTAACCACTCGGCCACGACTGCGCATGTACACCATAGCCCTACTGCGCCACATTGATAGGAATTCACGAAGGGCTGGCAGAAACAAAAGTAACCGCTACGCAGCCGACAGGATTCGAACCTGTGCGGGAATACCCCAATGGATTTCGAGTCCATCGCCTTAACCACTCGGCCACGACCGCGCATGTACACCACAGCCCTACTGCGCCACATTGATAGGAATTAACGAAGGGCTGGCAGAAACAAAAGTAACCGCTACGCAGCCGACAGGATTCGAACCTGTGCGGGAATACCCCAATGGATTTCGAGTCCATCGCCTTAACCACTCGGCCACGACTGCGCATGTACACCATAGCCCTACTGCGCCACATAGATACGCATTCCCGAAGGGCTGGCAGAAACAAAAGTAACCGCTACGCAGCCGACAGGATTCGAACCTGTGCGGCAATACCCCAATGGATTTCGAGTCCATCGCCTTAACCACTCGGCCACGACTGCGCATGTACACCATAGCCCTACGGCGCCACATAGATACGCATTCACGAAGGGCTGGCTGAAACAAAAGTAACCGCTACGCATCCGACAGGATTCGAACCTGTGCGGGGAGACCACAATGGATTTCGAGTCCATCGCCTTAACCACTCGGCCACGACTGTTTTTTTTTCTCTTTATTGCCGGATAATCACAGATACAGGACATTGACCACACTAAAGTAAGTACATAACAAAGTGTTACACAGTCATTACATATACTTCTCGAAATGCCCTTGTCAAAAACGCTTTAAGGTCACCAGTGTATCCAGTACAGGTAACCATTCTGGTGGTTCAGCC
The DNA here is from genome assembly GCF_038994185.2 of Dermacentor albipictus. NCBI lineage: Eukaryota > Metazoa > Arthropoda > Arachnida > Ixodida > Ixodidae > Dermacentor > Dermacentor albipictus. The sequence continues at coordinate 3,225,438 of NW_027225580.1, read as the reverse complement.
TGGGTTTTATACATGTCTCTTATTTGTGAAACACTTTCAATAAAATATTGACTGGCTGGTTTGGCGTCCAGATCAGCATTTCGTACGGCCATTCGTGTTTTCCATATGCTGTCTAGGCTCAGCGTCATGATCATGTCATAGGGCAGGTCGTTTTCATTTTCAACTGGGAGAAAGCGGATACCTTAGGGTGATATGGGGAGCTCTTTTTTCAGTGTTCTCTGTAAGACATCCCAGTGGAATATTTCATCCCTGCACGCTAAGAAAATGTGTTCGATTGTCTCAGGCTTTCAACAAATGAGACAATTAACTAACCACGGTACGAACAGTCCTTTCTCTTGCAACCACGGTTTAACAGGCAAGGTATTGGTATGGAGCTGAAAGAAGAACGTCTTAACTGAGGAGCGGACTGCCATTCTTTTAACACGTTTCAACACGTCTCCTTCGGAGCCTACACAATACATGGCACGATATATGGGCACTGGCAACATAATATCAATCAGATCCCTGTATAAACGCTTTTTTGGTACATTACTTAAGTACTACATTGAGAATCTCACGTTTAGCATTTGAAAAGACATAACGACCTCACGAAGAAAGCCGCGAACACTCCCTTTTTTGTGACATTTGATACAACATATTCAGGAATTACATCAATCATTCGTAATTGTAAAATTGTTCGCAGAAATCCGCTATTTTGGTCACGCAAAAAAATAAAACTTGACACAACTTGTTTGAGAAATAAATGACATAAACTGAGTCCACCGCTACGGACTGATCGAAATAAATTAGTTCTGCTGCATCTTTCCCATGTTGAACGAAACACGAACACTGCAAAGACTCTGTGCAACTTCTGCACGTTGGTACGAGACATACAAAGCAGTTGAAGAACATACCACACTTTCGCGACTAAAAACGTGTTGCAAACTGTAGCACGCACGAAAACGGAGAAATCCCGCCCACCCCATTTATCTGTTTGCTCCCTAACGCGTTTGGTTTCCTCGTTCCAGTATTGCGTGGTATCGCGATAATGTTCTAAGGGCACTCCGAGATATTTGACAGGTGTCACAGTCCATTTCATGTTAGCAAAATAATCTAATATGTTTTCCCACGGCCCATTCCAGAAGCCTAAATATTTGTTCCAATTTATCATACTGCCCGTGAGCGAGAAAAAAGTTCTGCTTCTTTAACGGTCTCCTTAACGCTTTCCTTATCGCCACAAAAGACTGCTATGTCATCAGCATAACACAGTATCTTTACTTCACTTGCGAGTAATTTGAAACCATGTATTGTGTCATTATTAAGAATTTTCAAGCACAAAGGTTCGAGAAAAATGGCAAACAATAATGATGATAATCGACACCCTTCCCGAATACTACACTGAACTTTGAAACTTTCGCTGACACTTTTGTTTACGATTATGCTAGCTGAACTGTGAGTGTAACATTTTCACACCTGTCGCAATCACAAACCCAGCATTAATATATTCCAAAAGACTAAAAAGAATTTGATGCGATACACGATCGAAAGCTTTTTCTAGATCAAGCTGTAACATTGCTACCCGTTCTGAAAAGTCATCGCAGTATTCAAGTACGCTTCCGGTCACATGAATGTTAGTAAATATTGAGCGTCCCCTGATCCCACATGTCTGGTGGGGTCCTCCCAAAACTGTGATCACGGTTTGCAATCTTTTTGCGAGTACTTTCATATATATTTTGTAATCTACATTGCTTAAGCTTATCGGTCGATAGGACGAGACCGATAAAAGTTTGGCCGGGTCATCTGTCTTGGGTATTATTACAACGTGAGAACAGCTGAAAGATAGGGGCACTGCATTTTCATTATATGCTTCGGTTATTACACGATGCAGGGCTTTTGCCAGATCTACTTTAAAAGCTTTGTAAAAACAACTGCTTAAACCATCCGGGCCTGGAGATTTGCCTACGGATAACTCATCAATTGCGTCTTCAATTTCGCGCACGGTAATATCTGCTTCAAGGCGGGTCTTCATGTCATCATCTAACCTTGGCATTAAGTGAAGGTACTCATTTTCAAAGCCAGTTGCAATATCAATGTTATGTCCTAACAGATTTTTCAAGTACTCTACAAAAGCAAGTTCAATTATCTGTTTGTCTTTTGTATTAACGCCCTCGTACTGTATTTCTTTTATTTCATTGTTGACGGCATAACTTTTCTCATCTGCTAGCGAGCGCTTGGTAGGCGTTTCTCCAAACCACAGTCTTTCGCCATGAGCGCGAACAATGGCTCCCTTGTATCTTTCGACATCTATTGCTTCCAGTTTGTTTTTGACATCTTTAATTTCAATATTTAATGCCCCTGGTTGTGTGCTTTCTGCGTTCAGCAAATAGTCTAATTGACTACGGAGCACATTTTCTTCGTTTCTTTCACTGCGACGTAGTGCGCATGCCCTCTCGATTGCAATGATCTTAATCTCTTGCTTGAACAGCTCCCATTAAGCAATAATACTATCCGTTTTAGACATTAGTCTTTCTATGCATTCTTTTGATTTGCTTACAAAGCTATCATTGTCCAGAAGCTTATCATTAAACTTCCAAAGTGTCCAACTGAATGACGACCCTTTGTGCTTTGCTCCTAAGGAAACCATAACCAAACTGTGATCACTGAATGAAACATGTTTTACGTTATAAACTTGGCACAGCGGCACTATATTTGCAGATACGTATAATCTGTCCAAGCGTGCATGGCTTGTGCGTTGGAAATGAGTGAACTGCGGCCGTTTTTAGCTAGCTGCAATATGACCGATATCTTCTAGGCAGTGATCCTGAACTATTGCGCTTAATTTCATGGCACTATTATCGCGTACCGGTTCGTTCTTTATTCTATGAGCAGAAGCGCACACACAGTTAGCATCACCAAGCATTAGAATCAGTCTTTCCGAGTTTAAAAAGGGTCCAAGGCTTTCAAAAAAAGCTGAGCGCTCGGTTTCCCTTTAGGCGCGTACAAACATATTGCCCGCCACTTCAAAGCAGAGAAAAGAAAATCACATACAACTAACCGCCCAGTTTTACACACAGTCACGGTCTCTACTACAATTCCCAGGGAGCTGCGTAGCAACAAGGCACACCCTCCGGACGAGCCTACTGCGTGACATACGCATACATAGTAGCGTCCAGTAAAAGGTTCTACCATGCGATCTGTTTGATCTTGGCTTTCGACTTTAGTTTCTTGAATTGCTACGATGTCAAGGTCATTTTCCAGTAAAAGACGGCTTACTTGGTACTGTCGACGCCTTGCAGAAAGGCCCCGCACGTTTAACGTGCCTATGCTAAGCGGTCCGTCAAGTTTTACTGCCATTTATGAGAATAATCAAACAGGTCGCATGGCGCTCACCTTGTTCTGTGCGAGGCTGAAAAGTTTGACTGGAGGCTTTTCTATCTTCAGTTGCCACGTGCAAACACACCATGAGTGCCTCAGAAAGAAGGAACTGGGGTACCAGCCCTTAGCTTGTCCTCGCCCACTTTTAGCATGTGTAGCGTCGGAACCAGGAGGCTGACCCGGGCTTCACTGAAACAGGGGGCTACGTGCCCCCTGAAAAATGACGGTCTAGTGGTACGTTGGGCTTTGGCTTGAAGCTCGTGCGGCGTCCTTGGGCCACTTTAGGGGGTGGCTCGCTGGCAGTGGGCTCGTTTGAGGCCGCGTTCGCTGTTGCTGTTTCCTCGCGTGTTCTCTTCCCTGCACCGGTCCTCGAATCCTTCATGTTGACATCTTCGGATTTCTCTAGAGGAGTTGACTGACTCTTGATGGGTTTTTTCCCTGAACTGTTGGACGCACTGGCATTCGTCGCGGGAGGCAGTGCAGGTTGTACAACTTGCTCACCGTTATCCTCTTCCTCTTTGTTGACGTTGGGTGAATGCGATGAATGGGGCGTTTCCTCTTGTTCGGGTTCTCTGGTCTTGCTGGTAGAAACATCCTCAGCTTCCGATTCGTCCATTTGTAGCTCTGCGTTGTGGTCCCACGCAGATCGGCCTGTGACCTTCGCATAAGTCTTCACGCACTCTTCCTCAGCGTGGCCAAAACGTCTGCACCACGTGCACCGAGGAACACGACATTCGCGTCGTATGTGGCCAGTCCCTTTACACCGTAGGCAGAGCGGAGCTCTTCCAGCCACCACGACCAATGTCAGGTCGCCTGCCACTCGTACTTGATGTGGGATGTCTTCCTTCGTGTAGCCTGCCTTGAGCTGAAAACTGATAATACGCGTAGTAGAGCCTTTGTCCGATAACCCTTCCGTTCGCCATCGCTCTCTTGCGACTTCGGTGACTTTTCCGTAGGGTGCAAACGCGGTCCGTATGTCTTCGTCGTCCACATAGTGAAGGACCCAATGCAGCTTTATCCGAACATCTTGGTTGTTTGGATCTACGACGAGACAACGGCGCTCCTTCACGATCACTTCAGTTGCAGAAAGCAACCTATTCTTAGCCTCCGTAGTCTTCAGCGTGACCGCCCACACATGGTTCATTTGGTATGCCCCTAACGCTTCAACGTCAGGGAGCATTGCCAAAGCACCCAGTGCATCACGAATATCTTCGACACGGTAGGGCCTTCCACGAACATCCGCATGAAAAAATACAGTGTTTAAAACAATACGACCGGTTGGTAGAACAGGTAAAATAATTTCATAATCCTGGTTGGCACTGGCTACATTGCGGTTTCCACGGCTAGACATAGCCGCTGACACCGCCCCAGAGGAGCGAAACATTCCTCGACCGTTCACGGCGGTGGCCGGAAGTGGAATCTACTCGGCCACGACTGCGCATGTACCACAGCCCTACTGCGCCACATTGATACGCGTTCACGAAGGGCTGGCAGAAACAAAAGTAACCGCTACGCAGGTGTTAGGATTCGAACCTGTGCGGGGAGACCCCAACGCATTTCGAGTCCATCGCCTTAACCACTCGATGACATACCACAACTTCGTAATAAAAAACATGTTACACACCGTTGCCTTAGCGAAAATGGAGAGGTTGATGCCTTTCCACCTTTCTGCTTTTTCTCTAGTTTCTTTTGTTTGGTTCATCCAGTACTCGTCGCTATTTTTGTAACTGTCCATGGGAACACCTAGATACTTAGTCGGGGTTTTCATCCAGTTCACATTTGCAAAATGGTCCGGGGCGGAAGACCACTCTCCGTGCCACAAACCGAGGGACTTCCCCCCGTTCACTCTACTACCCGTCACACCACAAAAACTTTTCACTACGCTTATCGTTTCCGTTACACTTTGTTTGCTTGTACAACACACTGCGATGTCGTCTGCATATGCCAAGAGCTTGACTTCTGTGTCTGCCAAATTATACCCGCGTATTTGATCATTTTGAATTATGGCCAAACACAAAGTTTCTATGTAAATTCCCAACAACAGAGGACTGAGGGGGCAGCCCTGACGCACAGAACGCATGACGTTAATGGGGGCCCCCAATGATTTATTCACAATTAAGCGTGTTGTGCAGTTCTGGTACGCCAACGCCACTCCCTCAGCGATGATGGAACCAATATTAACGTGATCCAAAATGGCAAGCAAAATCCCATGCGAGACACAATCAAAGGCTTTCTCGAGGTCGAGCTGAAGCACTGCGACTCCGCCCAAGGTGACGTCGCAGCACTCGAGCACGCACCGCATCGTGTGAATATTCGAAAAAATCGATCTTCCTTTGATGCCACACGTTTGGTGATCTGCGAAAATTTCCTTTATTACACTTTGAAGTCTGGCTGCCAAAACCTTCATGAAAATTTTATAATCTACATTGGTTAAAGATATCGGCCTGTAAGATGTCACCAGCCTAAGTTTCTCCACTTGATCACTCTTAGGGAGGAGTATGGTATGCGCTTTGCCAAAAGAAGGTGGCAAAGCTTTGTTCTCATACGCATCATTAAACAGCCGTGCTAGCAACGGTGACAGTTCCTTCTTGAAAGCTTTATATAAACAAGCGCCCAGGCCGTCAGGTCCAGGTGATTTGCCTTGATTCAAATCCTCAATCGCCTTTTGAACTTCGCTTTCTGTTATTTTCCCTTCTATTCGTTCTTTTGTGTCGTCACTCAATCGCGGCATGGGACCGAGGAAGACCTTTTTGAACTCGTCTACATTGGCTTCTTGAAAGGCAAAGAGGGACTGGTAATACTCGAAAAACGCTTGGCCTATACGCTTACTGTCGTCGGCAGTTGTGCCATTCCATAGAATCTTATCGACGTGATTCCTTCGACCGTGAACTTTTTCAAGTCCAAGCGCCCTTTTAGTGGGCGTCTCTCCAGCTACTAATGCATTTGTTCTTGCGCGCACCATCGCACCTTGATACCGCTCTTTGTCGAGCTGCTCGATTTTTTCTTTAATGGTTCGCACATCTTGTTTATACGCCCCTGGCTCTTCGCACTCAAGCGCGATCAGCTGCTTAAGTGTCTTTCGCAAGCTCTTTTCTTTCATTTCCTTCTCAAACTTTAAGCAGCTCGATCTTTCACAGGCTTTCATTTTTACGTTTTGTTTGAACCCTTCCCATTTCTCTGCTGTTGTTTGACTATTATCCTCACAAACCTCCCTTACGGCCTCATGTACTGCCTCTACAAATGGAACCACTCGGCCACGACTGCGCATGTACACCATAGCTCTACTGCGCCACATAGATACGCATTCACGAAGGGCTGGCTGAAACAAAAGTAACCGCTACGCATCCGACAGGATTCGAACCTGTGCGGGGAGACCCCAACGCATTTCGAGTCCATCGCCTTAACCATTCGGCCACGACTGCGCATGTACACCATAGCCCTACTGCGCCACATTGATAGGCATTCACGAAGGGCTGGCAGAAACAAAAGTAACCGCTACGCTGCCGACAGGATTCGAACCTGTGCGGGGAGACCCCAACGCTTTTCGAGTCCACCGCCTTAACCACTCGGCCACGACTGCGCATATACACCATAGCCCTACTGCGCCACATTGATAGGCATTCACGAAGGGCTGGCAGAAACGAAAGTAACCGCTACGCTGCCGACAGGATTCGAACCTGTGCGGGGATACCCCAATGGATTTCGAGTCGATCACCTTAACCACTCGGCCACGATTTTTTTTTATTTATTGCAGGTCTTCGACATTGTGGAAAGCACATAATACAGAACACAACTACAATACACAATTAACAAATACAAAACATTTAGAAAGGATATACATGCCATCAGTCCTATAAGGACTGGCGCTGTCGAATTAAAATTCTTTCAATGCTGTCAGACGTTCTATCCGAGACAGCCATTCGGGTACACATTCTTGTATTTTCTTTATTTCAATGAAACGAGACATGCTTTCGCGGAAATACGTACGCGCAGGCCTAGCGTCCGGGTCGCAGTACTACCCAGACATCCTTGCACGCCATAAACTATGGAGGCCCTTGAGCATTATTAGGTCGAAGGGAACCCCGTCGTCATTCGTTACCGCTAAGTACCTGATGCCATGCGGATTTAACGGTAACTCCTTCATTGTTCTTTGTAGGACATGCCAGAAGAACACTCCGGCCCAGCAATGCAAAAAGACATGGTCTATTGTTTCTGGTTGCTTGCAAATCAAGCAATGCGAGCCCCAGGGTACAAGAAAGCCACGTTCTTCCATGAGTGTCTTCACTGAGAGTGTTCGTGTGTAATTTTAAAAAAAATGTCTTTACCCCAGTAGGCACCTCCATATTTTTCACTCGCTTAAGGACATCCAGTCCTGATCTTCCACTGTATAACGCTCTGTACAATGGCACTGGAAATACAATATCGCAAATATCTTTATACAATGTTTTCTTTTTAACCTTACATAAATACTCAAAAGAAAAACGCACAGAAAGAAAGCGCACACTATCTGCAACTTCTTTAAGATAGCCACGAAGCGTTCTGGGCATGCTATCTGTACTAACAATAAGTGCCGGCAAAGCACCTCTCAACTTCAGTTGGCATACAGTGCGCAGAAACGCATCACGCACATCCCGAAAAAACAAAAACCTGTTCACAAGCTGGCGTGCAAAAAGATGCGCCAAGCCCAGCCCCCCTTTCTTCACGTGCCGGAACAGATTGGTTCGGCTACTCTTTTCCCAGGTAGAGCCCCAGATAAAAACCGCGAACACTCTGTGCAACCTTTGCACGTTTACCCTTGAACAGTACAACGTTTGCATGACGTACCACAACTTCGTGATAAAAAACAAGGTACACACAGTCGCTTTTGCGAAAATCGACAGGTTGATGCCTTTCCACCTGTCTGCTTTTTCTCTTGTTTCTTTTGCTTGGTTCGTCCAGTATTCGTCGCTATTTTTGTAACTGCCTATGGGGACACCTAAGTACTTGGTCGGGGTTTTTATCCAGCTCACATTTGCAAAAAAGTCCGGGGCCGAAGACCACTCTCCGTGCCACAAACCGAGGGACTTTCCCCAGTTCACTGTACTGCCCGTCACATCACAAAAATTTTTCACTACCCTTATTGTTTCCGTCACACTTTCTTTGCTTGTACAACACACCGCGATGTCATCTGCATATGCCAAGAGTTTGATTTGTGTGGCTGCCAAGCTATACCCGCGTATTTGCTCATTCTCAGTTATTGCCAAACACATAGTTTTTATGTAAATGTCAAACAAAAGAGGACTGAGAGGGCAGCCCTGACGCACAGAACGCATGACGTTAATGGGGGCCCCCAATGATTTATTCACAATTAAGCGTGTTATGCAGTTCTGGTACGCCAGCGCCACTCCCTCAGTGACGATGGAACCAACATTAACGTAATCCAAAATGGCAAACAAAATATCATGAGAGACACAATCAAACGCTTTCTCGAGGTCCAGCTGGAGCACCGCGACTCCACCCGAGGTGGCGTGACAGCACTCCAGCACGCCCCGCAACGTGTGAATATTCGAAAAAATTTACCTTCCCTTAATACCACACGTTTGGTGATCTGCCACTATGTCATTTATGACGCTTTGAAGTCTGGCAGCCCAAACTTTCATAAAAACCTTATAATCAACATTGGTTGAAGATATTGGCCTGTAACATGTTACTAGCCTAAGTTTCTCCACTTGGTCACTCTTAGGGATGAGTACGGTATGAGCTTTTCCAAAAGAAGGCGGCAAAGTTTTGTTATCATACGCATCATTAAACAGCTCTGTTAGTAACGGCGACAGTTCTTTCTTAAAAGTTTTATATAAACACGCGCCCAGACCATCCGGTCCAGGTGATTTGCCTTGGTTCAAATCATCAATCGCTTTTTCAACTTCACGTTCTGTTATTTTCCATTCCAATCGTTGTTTTGTATCGTCACTCACTCGCGGCATCCGAGATAGAAAGGCCCTTCTGAACTCGTCTATATTCACTTCTTGAAACGCAAAGAGTGACTGATAATACTCTAGAAACGCTCGGCCTATCCTCTTACTATCGTCTGCAACTGTGCCGTTCCATAAAATTCTGTCGACATGATTCCGTCGTGCTTGCGCTTTTTCGAGTCCCAGCGCCCGTTTAGTGGGCGTCTCTCCAGCTACTAATGCATTTGCTCTTGCTCGCACAATCGCACCTTGATACCGTTCCTTGTCAAGCTGCTCGATTTTTTCTTTAATGGCTCCTACATCTTGCTTATACGTCCCAGGCTCTTCGCACTCCAGCGCTATCAGCTGCTTAAGTGTCTTTCGTATGCCCCCTTCTTTCATTTCCTTCTCAAATCGTAAGCAGCTCAATCTTTCTAAAGCTTTTATTTTTACGTTTTGTTTGAAGTATTCCCATTTCTCTGCTATTGTTTCACTGTTTTCTTCACTTTCCTGACGGCCTCACGTACTGCCTCTACAAATGGCTCGTCTTTTAGTAGTAAGGCATTCATTTTCCATAGTTCCCAATTAAAATCTTGTTTCTTCCTCTCCGTGCCTATATGACATTTCATAATGCAGTGATCTGAAAACGATACTGGTGCCACCGAATAACTATGGCACTTTGGAATTATGTCTTGCGATACGTATATGCGGTCTAACCGCGCATGACTACTGCCTTGGAATCGTGTGTACATGACTTCCCGCTCCCCCTCCAGGCACTCACAGACATCGTCCAGTTCATTATCACTAATTAGCTTAGTCAACACACTACTGCTTTTATCGCGAATACCAGCATTATTGACTCTATCCCGAGCCCTCAAAACACAATTGAAATCCCCCAACAAAACCATGCACTTATCAGTGCTAATATACTGAAAAAGGTTCGCAAAAAATGAAGCGCGTTCTTCCACAGCATTCGCTGCGTATATGCACATGACTCCGAATTCCAATTCACGAAAAACAAAATCACAAAAAACGATCCTTCCGGTTTGACATGAAAATACATTTTTAACAACAAGGCCAGGCAGCTTCTTAACATACAGGACACAACCGGTGGACGTCCCTGCCGCATGGCTCACGACCGCATAATAGCTAGTCGTGAAACGCCGCACCATGCTCCTGGTCTCCTCCTCTCCGTCAACCTTTGCCTCCTGGACAGCTAGAACGTCTAGGTCTTGGTCAGCGGTCAACCGTAGGACTTGGCTTTGCCTACGCTTGGCCGCCAGCCCTCTCACGTTTAGTGTGGCAATAGTGAGCGACGGATTAAGAGCCATTATGAACTAAAGTATGAGATACACCCGGAGCATGGTGCTTACCTTTCACGACCAGCCCTCGGCTAGCCGCCTCCGGGACCACCCGTCTTCCCGGCGTTATTCTTTTGCTGTGCTTTGTCACCAGGCTTTCTCTCGGGCGGAACATTTGGCTTCAGCTTGAAGACCGACCGCCTCCCAAGAGGCGTCTTCGCTGGTGGCCCGTCACTTGTGCTGGATGCCGCGCTGTCCTTGTCTCCGCCCTCGTCACGGGGGCGCTTGGAGGTGGCACCGAGACTAGCCGCCCGGTCCCCGTCGTTTGCATCCTCGCCCTGTTGCATCGCTGACTCAGTCTCCTCGCGTTCGCCTTCATTAGCACCTGCCTTCACAGGGTCTTCGTCCCTCTCGACACGTGCAGGCCTAGTCACCTGCTCAGCACCCTCGACTACCTTGGCTTGAGCGACCTCCTGTACCGTCGTGGCATTTGTCGTCAATGAAGGCACTTGCACACCGGCTCCCTTAGCAGCTTCTTCTGTCTCGACTGCGTCCATGACGTGCTCTGCAGCAACATCACTCGCTGCTGGTCCTGTCACGGCCGCGCAAGATTTAACGCAGTCAGCGTCGACGTGGCCGAACCGTCTGCATCTCGAACAGCGGGGGACTTTGCAAACACGGCGTACATGTCCTGCCCCTTGGCAGCGCAGGCACTGCATGTGCCGCCCAGGTACGACCACCAATGCCAGCTCTCCACCGACGCGGACCTGGTGAGGCAGGTCATCCACTTTAATGCCGCTTCTCAGCTTCAGTAGCACGGTCCGGGTGGTCGAGGTCTTGTCTCCCATGCCTTGGACGCGCCAACGCTCCCTGCTCACCTCTTCTACCTTGCCGAAGGTTGTGAATGCCGCCCGGACGTCCTCGTCGGAAACGCCGTACAGCAGCCAGTGAAGCCGGAGTTTCACCTGCTGGTCCTGCGGGTTGACGATGACACATCGACGCCCTCTCACGTGAAGCTCTTTCAGGGCGAGCAGGCGTTTTGTTGCAGCTGCGTCACTGAGGGTCACGGCCCAGACGTGATTGACCTGGTAGGCCCCGAGGCACATAACTTCCGGCAGCAGGCTTGTGGGCGTAAGCGCATCCCGAAAATCCTCGACCTTGTACGGCCTCGCTCTTACATCACCGTGTAAAAAGACGGTGCTGAGAAAAATTCGTCCTTTTGGCAGTTGGGGCAAAATAAACTGGTAGTCCCTTTCATCGTCGTTGCTGAACCTGTTTCCGCGGCCCAAACTGACCGCTGTCGCCGCCCCGCTTGAGGCCATGATTCAACGATCCGATCAGCTCGGCTGTCGGAAGCAGAATGACACTCAGCCACGACTGCGCATATACACCGCAGCCCTACTGCGCCACATTGATACGCATTCACGAAGGGCTGGCTGAAACAAAAGTAACCGCTACGTAGCCGACAGGATTCGAACCTGAGCGGGGAGACCCCAATGGATTTCGAGTCCATCGCCTTAACCACTCGGCCACGACTGCGCATGTACACCATAGCCCTACTGCGCCACATTGATACGCATTCACGAAGGGCTGGCTGAAACAAAGGTAACCGCTACGCAGCCGACAGGATTCGAACCTGTGCGGGGAGACCCCAATGGATTTCGAGTCCATCGCCTTAACCACTCGGCCACGACTATTTTTTTTTATTCGCTGATTGGTACATCACACGTTAAAGAACAACAGAACAAAACGCATTTACAGAAAATATGACACTGAAAAATGTTTAAAAACGTCAAACACGCTTTGTTTGACGTGGGGATGATTATAATGACATGAGGTCATTCAGGAGGGGTAGCCATTCTGGCTCTTTGCCTGCGCAATATACATCCCTGGTGTGAGCTATACTTTCTATAAAATATTCTCTGGCTGGGCGTGCGTTTACATCCGCATGCCTCACCGCCATACGCGTCTTCCAAATTGCGTGCATACTGAACAACATAAACATATCATACGGTATGCCACTTTCACACTGAACCGGCAGAAAACGAATACCGTATGGTGTTATAGGGAGGTGTTTCTTTAATGTTCGCTGAAGGATGTCCCAGTGAAATACGGCATCCCAACAGTCCAAAAAGATGTGATCAATACTTTCCGACTTACGGCACAAGAGGCAATTAGTACTCCACGGAACAAATAGGCCCTTATCCTTTAGCCATGGTTTCATGGGCAACGTACCAGTATGTAGCTGAAAAAAAAAGGTCTTGGCTGATGGCCATACTACCATTCTTTTGATTCTTTTAAAGACATCTTTTCCGGGCCCGATTGCATACATGGTGCGATACAAGGGTTCTGGCATCATTACGTCGATAAGATCCTTATACAGCCGTTTTTTTCTTAACTTCGCACAAGTACTGCAGAGAAAAACGAACCTTTATTATACTGAACGCCGATACTACTTCGCGCAGATAACCACGTATACCCATTCGCCCCGCACAAGAAGTCGATACAATGAATTCGGGTAAATAACAGCATAGTCTAACTTGTAACATGGTGCGCAAGAATGGATGACTCTGATCACGTAGAAAAGTAAACCTCGACACTATCTGTCTTACAAACAAATGGGCAAATCCCAGCCCATCAGCTCTCACTGATCGAAAAAGATTTGTACGACTCGTGCGTTCCCATTGGGATCCCCAAACAAAAGTGGCAAAGATTCTGTGTATCTTCTGAATGTTTAGCCTATTCATGCACAGCACCTGAAGCACGTACCAAACTTTCGCTGCTAAAAAGATATTGCAGACTGTTGACCGGGTGAATATCGAGAAGTTTTTTCCCTCCCCACTTATTTACTTTCTCTCTCAGCATTTCTGTTTCGTCCTTCTAATATTCATCTGGATCTTTATATCCCTCTAGTGGCACCCCGAGATACTTTGTGGGTACGTCCCTCCATTTCACATTTTCGAAAAAATCTGGCATTGCCTCCCAGGTGCCATGCCACAGACCTACACATTTATCCCAGTCTATTGCACTACCGGACCACTTGCAGTACTTGACTGCTCTCACAGCTTCGCTAATACTTTCTCTGTTTTCACAGAAAACGGCTATGTCATCAGCATAAGACAATAATTTGACCTCGGCCATCATAAGCTTAAAACCACGTACTTTGTTATTTTGAATTATGCTCAAACAAAAGGGCTCTAAGTAAATAGCAAACAATAAAGGAGAAATTGGACAGCCCTGGCGAGCGCTCCTGGCAATATGTATACTTTCAGTGACTTCTTTGTTAATGACAACGTTAACCTCACAATTTTTGTATGACATTTTTACACCTTCCAAGATAACATTCCCGACATTCACATGTTCCAATACTTTGAGAAGTACGTCATGCACTACGCGATCGAAAGCCTTTTCGAGGTCTAATTGCAACATCGCGAGTTTCCCGTCCCATGCATCACAACATTCTAGGATGCTCCTCGCTGTGTGAATGTTCGTTCCTATTGTTCTACCCTTTATGCCGCACGTTTGGTGAGGTCCTACGATTAGTTGTATTACAGTCTGCAGTCTTTTGGCTAGCACCTTCATGAACACCTTATAATCTACATTGGTGAGGCTTATAGGACGATAAGCACTCACCGATAAAACCTTCACTGGATCATCACTTTTGGGTATCAGTACAATATGCGACCTTCTAAAGGATGGTGGTGCATCTTTTATTTCGTACGCCTCAGCGAAGAGCCGCCAAAGAGCCTTCGAGAGGCCATGCTTAAACGCCTTATAAAAAGCAGCACCAAGTCCGTCTGGACCCGGCGTTTTCCCTTCACTTAGATCATCTATTGCTTTTTCTATTTCGGTTAAGCCAATTGGCATTTCAAGGCGTACTTTGGTTTCGTTATCTAATGTAGGCATTGGTGTAAAAAATTCACCTTGTAAAGAGGCCTCACTTTTACCGCGGCATCCCAGCAATCCTTTGTAGTATTCGACAAACGCTTGTTGGATTATCAATTTGTCCCTTGTAATCTCTTCACCGTACGTTATCTGCGTTATTTCCTTGCGTGAAGCGTACCGCTTCTCCTCGCTCAAGGATCGTTTCGTCGGTGTTTCGCCGAGGCAGTGGTGTTCTGCGCGTGCGCGTATAACTGCGCCTCTGTATTTTTCTATATCCATTATTTCAAGCTGATTCTTTATTTTTCTTATTTCTTCATTGAAAGTACCTGGCTGCGCGCTCTCGACGGTCAACAGGAATTCCAGCTGACACTGTCGTTCCCTTTCTTTTCGTTTTTCATTCTGGTGTAAAATGGAAGATCTCTCGATAGCGCTAATTTTTACTTCTTCCTTAAACAAGTCCCATGCGTCAACAAATCTCCCCGACTCAAACAAGTGCAATTTTTCTATAAGTACTTTCACCTTGTCTACAAAGACTTTATCGTTAAGTAATTTGTTATTGAGTTTCCACAACTTCCACGAAAAACCTGACCTACTTTTTTTTACGCCTATTGAAAACATCACGACACTGTGGTCAGTAAACGCTACCGGCTTAACCTCATAACTGTGGCAATGTGGTACAAGCACATCTGCCACGTACACTCTGTCTAAACGTGAGTGGCAATCACGTTGGAAATGTGTATAGACAGCGCCACTTCCTTTTTGCAGTACATTTCCAACATCATCTAGTCCACAGCCCTGCATAATCGTAGATAAAAACAAAGCACTTTGATCCCGAACTGGCAATCCCTTGCTCCTATCTTCCTTCAGGCATACACAGTTAAAATCACCGACCAGAATCACTTTTCTTTCACATTTTAAATATCGTTCAACAGTTGCAGAAAACCTGAGACGATCTTTAACGCTATTTGGTGCATATACACAAATGACGTGCCATTTCTCAAACAAGAACAGAAAATCACAAAATACAATTCGGCCGTCTTCACTAGAATAAACATATTCTTCCACAAGACCTAAAGAACTACGCAAAAAAATGGCACAGCCTCCAGAGGTGCCAAGGGAGTGACATACGCAAGCGTTGCACAAATACCTAAAAGGTTCGACCATGCGTTTGCTCCTGACTTTCAACCTTGGTCTCCTGAACAGCTATAAAGTCAAGGTCATACTCGCGGAAGAGACGACTGACCTAATATTGCCTTCGTCTAGACCGTAGTCCACGAACGTTCAATGTGGCAACCCGTAACGCGGTTCTAGATTGCGAACTCCGCGTGCCAGTAGGAACGGACACTCGACCACGACTGCGCATGTACACCAGCCCTACTGCGCCACATTGATACGCGTTCACGAAGGGCTGGCTGAAACAAAAGTAGCCGCTACGCAGCCGACAGGATTCTAACCTGTGCGGGGAGACCCCAATAGATTTCGAGTCCATCGCCTTAACCACTCGGCCACGACTGCGCATGTACACCAGCCCTACTGCGCCACATTGATACGCGTTCACGAAGGGCTGGCAGAAACAAAAGTAACCGCTACGCAGCCGTTAGGATTCGAACCTGTGCGAGGAGACCCCAACGCATTTCGGGTCCATCGCCTTAGCCACTTGGCCACTACTGCTTTTTTTTCTTTATTACCGGTTTCGTAACAACAATACACTTACAACACATGAAAAGTCAAGACAGGGTTACAATATACTTTGTCAACACAATGAGCGAAAAGCCATCAGTCATGTTGTGACTGACGTTGTCACTTAAAATTCCCTTATTGTGACTAAGGGTTCTACCCTGGCTACCCAGGGAGAAAGACATTATTTTGTTTTTTCAACTTCTAATAACCGAGCAATGCTCTCTCGAAAGTACAGCCTTGCTGGTCTTCCGTCCGGTTCACAGTAGAAGCCAGCCATTCGTGAGCGCCATATACTGTGCAGGCCTGTCAGCATGATTAGATCGAAAGGTACTCCTTCTTCATTGTCTATGGCAAGGTACCTAATTCCATGCGTGTCTAGTGGGAATTCTTTTTTGATTGTCCTCTGCAACACATCCCAGAAGAACACCGCTTCCCAACACTGAAGGAAAACGTGGTCGATCGTTTCCGGCTTTTTGCAAATAATGCATTGAGACCCCCATGGCATATAAAACCCACGCTCCTCTAAGAAGGTTCTTACAGGGAGAGTTCCGGTATGCAGTTTGAAAAAGAAAGTTTTTGCACTTGGTGCTACTTGCATTCTTTTAACCCGTTTTAGTACGTTCTGACCCAGGCCTGCACTGTATATCGCCCTGTACAACGGTATTGGTAACACTATATCACGTAAGTCTTTATAGAGCTTCCTCTTTTTAACAGAATATAAATAATCATTAGAAAAACGCGCACTCAAAAATCGCACACTCGCCACTACTTCCCGAAAAAAACCTTGTGCCGTTCCCGTCAGGACTTCCGTGCTAATAACATATTCAGGTAGCAGTCGCCCTAATCTGGCCTGGCACACCGTTTGCGGAAATGGGTCGCTGACCTCGCGAAAAAAGAAAACTCTATTAACTAATTGTTTGAGAAAAAGGTGTGCCAGTCCAAGTCCCCCACACTTCACACTCCTGAACAAATTTGTACGACTGCACCGTTCCCACGTAGGTCCCCACACAAAGATCGCAAAAACCCTATGAAGTTTCTGCACATTTACCCTAGAACAGTGCATCACTTGTATCACATACCATAGTTTAGCCACAAAAGCATGTTACACACGGTCGCCCTCGCAAACATGGAGAGATAATTCGCCCTCCAAACATTCGCCTTTTCGCGTAAGAGTTCTGCTTGTTGCTGCCAGTAGTCATTATTTTTGTAGACCTCAAGTGGGACACCAAGGTATTTCACAGGCGTTTTCTGCCATACAACATTGGCAAAAATGCCCGGGGTGAACGGCCACACGCCGTGCCAAAACCCCAGACACTTTCCCCAGTTTACTCGGCTTCCTGTAACGTCGCTGAAAAATTTAAAACTTCGAATGGTTTCTTCAATGCCTTCGTAGTCAATACAACATACCGCCACATCATTCGCATATGCAAGCAGTTTTACCTCTGAAGATTGTAAGCAAAAACCGCAGATAGAATTATTTTCAATTATTGACAAACATAAGGTTTCAATATATATACAAAACAAAAGTGGACTGATGGGACAGCCTTGACGCACAAAACGCTGCAATTTAATGGGGGCCCCCAATTCTTTGTTAATAATTAGTCTGGTAGAGCAGTTCCGATACGCCAGAGCTACACCATCCGTGATGACGGATCCGACAATAATGTGTTCCAACATTGCAAACAAAATAGCATGCGCTACGCAATCAAATGCCTTCTCCAGATCCAGCTGAAGTATGGCCACACACCCTTCAAGAGTGTCACGACACTCAAGAACTGAGCGCATCTTGTGAATATTCGTCGCTATAGTGCGACCCTTAATTCCACACGTTTGGTGTGGTCCGAGTATGTCTTTAACAACCGA
This sequence comes from Dermacentor albipictus, assembly GCF_038994185.2. NCBI lineage: Eukaryota > Metazoa > Arthropoda > Arachnida > Ixodida > Ixodidae > Dermacentor > Dermacentor albipictus. The sequence goes on along the minus strand of NW_027225580.1, from coordinate 3,207,425 downwards.
CTGAAGTCTAGCTGCTAAGACTTTCATTAGTATCTTATAGTCTACATTTGTGAGTGCTATCGGTCTGTATGATGTTACACTTTTCCACTTATCTACATCCTCTGTCTTCAGAATCAACACCGTGTGTGATTGACCGAAAGATGGCGGTAACGCCTCACCATCGTACGCTTCGTTAAAAATTGCTACAAGTACCGCTGACAATACCTTTTTAAACCGCTTGTACCACAGGGCGCAAAGCCCGTCAGGGCCAGGTGACTTGCCAGGATTCAAATTGTCAATGGCGCGTTCCACTTCCAAAACAGTTATCGGCGTTTCTAATGCAACTTTTCTTTCTTCAGTCAGTTGAGGCATTCTTTTCAAGAAGTTCGTCTTAAACCGTTCTAGGTCCACCTGCCTAAATGCGAACAGATTTTCGTAGTTTTCAAAAAACGCACGTGCGATACTATCATTATCTGTAACTTCGTTACCACCCACCTCGATCACGTCAATATGATTTCGTCGAGCGTGCGATTTTTCCAGTCCGAGCGCCCTTTTTGTGGGTGCCTCCCCTATCGCAAAGGATTCGGCTCGAGCACGAACAATCGCTCCGCGATAGCGTTCCTCATCATGCAGTTCAAGTTTCTGTTTAATATTAAGTATGTCGCTTTTGTATGCTCCCGGTTCTTGGCATTCCAGTTCTGTCAGCTTTTCCAAGATTATTCGCAGTTCCTTCTCTTTCTTTGTTTCATGCATTATTGCGGCGGAACGATCGATGGCTTTCATTTTAATGCACTGTTTAAACTCTTCCCATCTATCTTTTAATTCACCCTCACCGCTCATTACAATTTTTCGATGCAGTCCGATATATATTCTCCGAAACTTTCGTCAGTAGTTAAGTTTGAATTCATTTTCCACAGCTCCCAAGAGAAGCTGCCGCCTTTTCCCTTCCTTCCTATGTCACATTTAACCAGACAATAATCAGTGAAGAAAATAGGATATGCACTGTAACTATTACACATTGGTATTGCTTGAAGCGACAAGTAAATACGATCTAAACACGCATGGCTATTTCCTTGGAAGTGCTTGAAACGCACATCTCGCGTCCCTATCATACATTCAGCCACATCCACTAATTCGTATTCAGTAATTATCTCGTTCAAAACATCCCTACTTTTATCTCTCCTTAATGCTCTATTAGAGTGATCTCGGGCACTGAGAACACAATTAAAATCACCTAACAGCACCATCTGCTTTTCGGAAGATATATACTCTTTTAACATGGAAAAAAACAAAGCCCGTTCCTCCAACGCATTTGGTGCATAAATACATGCAACCCGCCATTCAATTCCATGCAAAGCAAAATCACAGAAAACTAATCTACCGGATGGACATGAATAAAAACCTTGCACCGTTACACCGGCTAATTTTCTAACAAACAGCACGCAGCCCGCAGACGTCCCTAAGGCGTGGCTCACTACCGCGTAGTACCATGGCGTAAACCGCTGCACCATGCTGCGGGTCTCTTCATCACCATCTATTTTTCTCTCTTGCATGGCTAACACGTCAAGGTTATAGTCCACCAGCAGCCTACACAATTGGCTCTGCTTTCGCTTGGCGGCCAGACCTCGAACGTTTAGCGTGGCCAATCTAAGCGACGGGTTGGGAGCCATGATTATAGGTCTAGTGAAAAGATTTGGCCCGGAGCATGGTGTTTACCTTTTGCGCCTAGCACACCGCTAGACGCCCCCGGAGCCACCCGGTGGACCAGTACCACTGGAGAGCGGTGGCAGCTTCTTCTCGGACTTCTTGTCTGCGTTAGCGGTGTTCGGTCGTGGTTTGTAGCTGCTGCGCCTGCCCGTTGGCGTCTTCGAAGGCGGCCCGTCTTCCCCTCTTCCTTGGTTCGCTGCGCTGCTGTCCGTAGCCTTCTCAAGAGGCCGTTTGACCGAGGCTCCGACATTGCTGCTCGTAGGGTCACTCTTCGCCGACTGGTCCTCAGCTGTCTCCATTTGCTCGCTGGCTTCCGTTAGGCTGCTCTTGCTTTCTTCCTTAGTCTCTTCGGCTGGCTCTTTTGCCGCACCTTCCGTAGCGTTTTCTCTGTCCGGTGGTGTCCCCGCGCAAGCATCAGGTGCAAGCACACCGCCTACAGCACATGGGGTTGCCTGGTCTCCTGCCCCTTTCGCCGCGTCTTCGGCCTCAGCCGCATCCATCACCAACCTTGCCGTGTCGTCGCCTTCGGCTGGCCCAGTCATAGAGGCGTATGTACGTACGCACTGGTCCTCGGCGTGTCCAAACCTACGGCATTGCGAGCACCGGGGGACCTTGCAGTCTCGTCGTACGTGACCGGTGCCTTGACAGCGCAAGCGCTGCATTGGCCTGCCAGGAACGACGACTAGGGCCAGCTCACCGGCGACCCTAATTTGGTGCGGAAGATCTTCCACCTTCACGCCGCTGTTCAGCTTGAGCAAGACGGACCGTGTAGTCGTCCCCTTGTCGTTGATACCCTGAACCCGCCATCGCTCTCGGGTCACTTGTACGGCTTTACCGAAAGCCGCCAACGCCGTTCTCACATCCTCATCAGCCACACCATGTATTAACCAATGAAGACGCAGCCGCACCTGCTGGTCTTGAGGGTCGACCACGATACAGCGCCGCCCCTTTACCTTCAGCTCGTTGACTTCCAGCATCCTTTTCGTGGCATCCGCGGTGTTCATGGTCACAGCCCAGACGTGGTTAATCTGGTAGGCCCCCAGGGCCAGCACTTCCGGCAACAATCCTGTTAGGCCAAGAGCGTCCCGGAAATCTACTTTGTAGGGTCTAGCTCGCACGTCGCCGTGCAAAAACACGGTGTTTAGCACGACGCGCCCCTTTGGCAGTGGAGGCAAAATAATCTGATAGTCTGCGTCATCTTCGGTGTTCCACCTGTTTCCGCGGCCAACAAAGGCCGCTGTCGCCGCTCCACTGGAGCTCATGATTCGCCGTCCGTCACGCTCGGTGGCCGGAAGTAGAATGGCTCGGCCACGACTGCTCATGTACAATCGCCCAATTTTTAACCTGAACGCGCGAGCATCGACCGGCCAGTCGATAAGCGCCGTATAACGGAGTACAGCGGCGAAGTGTGCGAGAATACGCGCGTGCGCGCAATGCACAGTCCAATGCAGCTTCCCTCTGCCAGGCGTATTCTCGCACACTTCGCCGCTGTACTCCGTTATACGGCGCTTATCGACTGGCCGGTCGATGCTCGCGCGTTCAGGTTAAAAAATTGGGCGATTGTACACCACAGCCCTACTGCGCCACATTGATAGGCGTTCACGAAGGGCTGGCAGAAACAAAAGTAACCGCTACGCAGCCGTTAGGATTCGAACCTGTGCGGAGAGACCCCAACGCATTTCGAGTCCATCGCCTTAACCACTCGGCCACGACTGCTTTTTTTTTAATTTAATGCCGGTCTTTGACATAATACAGAAAATACAAATATTACACACATCTCAGAAATGCAAAACAGAGAAAAAAAAATTACAGTAATGCCATCCGTCCGTATAGGATCGGCGTTGTCAAATTAAAATTCCTTCATGGCTGTGAGAGCTTCTAGCCTCGACAGCCAATCCGGTGCACATTCTTGCATTTTCTGTACTTCAAGAAACCGCGACATACATTCTCTGAAATATATGTGAACCGGCCGTGCGTCGGGATCGCAGTGGTACCCGGCCATTCGAGACCGCCATATACAGTGGAGAGCATTCAACATAATGAAGTCATATGGGACGCCGTCTTCATCCTTAATAGGCAGATACCTGATCCCTTGGGGGTTTACAGGTAATTCTTTCTTCAGGGTTCGCTGCAAGACGTCCCAAAAGAACACAGCAGCCCAGCAGTGCAAGAACACGTGATCTATGGTTTCGGGCTTCTTGCAGATCAAGCAGTGAGAACCCCACGGTACGAGACAGCCTCGTTCTTCCATAAACGTCTTCACAGACAGGGTTCCAGTGTGGAGCTTAAAAAAAAAGGATTTTACCCCTGGTGGCACCTGCGTGCGTTTCACCCGTTTAAGAACGTCCTGCCCTTGCCCTCTACTGTATATGGCTCTGTATAGCGGCAATGGGAATACAATATCACACACATCTTTATACAGCGTTTTCCTTTTCGCTTGACATGGGTAATCATTTGAAAACCGAACAGTAAGGAAACGGACACTGTCGGCAACTTCCTTAAGATAGCCACGAAGTGTTCCATTCAAGCTTGCCGTTGTGACAACATGTGCCGGCAATGTGTTGCTTAATCTGAGCTGACATACGGTGCGAAGAAAAGGATCGCGCACATCGCGGAAAAAGAAAAATCGGTTGACCAGTTGTCGAACAAAAAGATGGGCTAATCCCACACCCCCGTCTTTCACTCTTCTAAACAAATTTGTTCGGCTGCACCTTTCCCATGTTGAACCCCCTATGAAAACCGCAAACACTCTGTGCAGCCTTTGCACGTTTAGTCTAGAACAATACAACGCTTGCATAACATAGTATAACTTGGCAATTAAAAAGATGTTACACACTGTCGCCCTTGCGAAAACAGACAGGTTAGCACCTTTCCATTTGTCTGCTTTTTCTTTCATGTCACTTGTTTGGTTCCTCCAATATTCATCACTGCTATTGTAACTGTCTAGGGGAACACCGAGATACCTCATCGGAGTTTTCACCCAGCTCACACTCGCGAAATAGTCCGGCGCGGAAAGCCAGTCCCCGTGCCACAGCCCGAGGGATTTGCTCCAATTTACTCTGCTACCCGTGACTTCACAGAAATGATTTACTACAGATATTGCTTCGGTTACACTTGGTTTATCTGTGCAACACACTGCAATGTCGTCTGCCGTCTGCATACGCCAGTAGCTTCACTTCTGTCGCTGCCAATCTAAAACCACGTATTTTATCATTTTCATTATTGCCACACACATGGCCTCTATATAAATAGCAAACAGAAGTGGACTGAGGGGACAGCCTTGGCGCACTGAACGCATAATGTTAATGGGGGCCCCCAGCGACTTATTAACAATTAATCTGGTTGTGCAGTTCTTGTACGCCAAGGCCACGCCCTCAGTGATGATGGAACCGACATTAACGTGATCCAAGATGGCAAACAAAATAATATGCGCGACACAATCGGAAGCTTTCTCGAGATCGAGCTGAAGAACTGCAACGCCACCTCCGGTGACGTCACAGCACTCGAGAACACTTCGCATCTTATGAATGTTAGAAAAAATAGTTCGCCCTCTGATGCCACAAGTTTGATGCTCTCCGGCTATTTCTTTGATGACGCCTTGGAGTCTGGTAGCTAAAATCTTCATAAATATCTTTTAATCAACATTTGTTAGTGATATTGGCCTATAGCACGGCACTAACTTTAGTTTATCTATTTCATCGCTCTTAGGTATTAGTATGGTGTGCGCTTTTCCAAAGGAAGGGGCAAACATTTCTGCTGATACGCGTCATTTAATACCTCTGCCAACAATGGAGCCAATTCTCTCTTAAACGCCTTATACCACCCAGCGCAGAGGCCATCAGGTCCAGGCGACTTACCAAGGTTCAAATCGTCGATTGCCTTTTCTACTTCCCCCTCAGTTATTTTGGCTTCTAATCGTTCTTTGGTATCATCACTTATTCGCGGCATGAGATTAAGAAAATCCGCTTTGAAACCCCCTACATTCGCAGCCTGAAATGCAAAGAGTGACTGGTAGTACTCTAAGAAGGCGCTCCCAATGCTCTCACTGTCTTCAACGACAGTGCCGTTCATTAGAATTTTATCGATGTGGTTTCGCCGTCCGTGCGCCTTCTCAAGACCCAGCGCCCTTTTAGTGGGCGTCTCCCCTGCCGCTAGTGCATGTGCTCGCGCACGCACTATGGCGCCTTGATAACGCTCTTTGTCGAACTGTTCAAGTTTTTCCTTGATGTTCCGCACGTCGTCTTTATATGTACCAGGCTCTCTACACTCAAGCGTTATCAGCCGCTCAAGCAGTCTTCTTAAGCCCTTTTCTTTCGTTTCCTTCTCGAATTTAATGCAACTCGATCTTTCTATGGCTTTAATGTTAACCTTCTGTTTAAAACATTCCCACTTCTCCGTTATTGTTTCCGTTGCATCATCGAATAGTTCGTTAACCGCATCCATTACTGCTTTTAAAAAGCACTGATCACATAGTAACAAGTCATTCATTTTCCACAGATCCCAATTAAAAGCATGTTTCGTTTTCACTATACCTATGTGACATTTCACGAGGCAGTGGTCCGAAAACGACACGGGCACTACACAATAACTGTGGCACATTGGAATCCTGTACAATGATATGTACATTCGATCCAGTTTTGCATGACTACTGCCTTGAAAACGAGTAAAAGACACTTCACGCCCCCCTTGCAGACAATCGGAAACATCGTCAAGTTCATTTTCACCTATTAGTTTTGATAGTACGCTGCAACTTTTGTCCCGCACACCGGCATTATTCACTCGGTCTCTGGCATTCAACACACAGTTAAAATCCCCTAACAGAATAACGCGCTTATCACAATAGACATGATTAGAAAGGTTAGAAAAAAACAAGACACGCTCCTCCACTGAATTCGGAGCGTACACGCATATGACGCGGAATTCAACATTACCTATCAAAGCATCGCAGAAAACAATCCTTCCAGATTCGCACGAAAATACACTTTGAATCTGCAGTCCAGGTAGCTTCTTGACGAACAGAATGCAACCACCGGACGTGCCTACCGCATGGCTAACCACCGCAAAATATCTGTGCGTGAATCGTCGCACCATGCTCCCGGTCTGCTCCTCTCCATCAACCTTAGTCTCTTGGACGGCTAGTACGTCTAGGTTGTGGTCAGTGATCAACCGTAGGACCTGACTTTGCCTACGACTAGCCGCCAACCCTCGCACGTTCAATGTTGCAATAATAAGGGACGGTATCTCAGCCATCTTAAGCTAGCGAGAAAAGCAGGCCCGGAGCATGGTGCTTACCGTTCCCGAATAGCCCTCGGCTAGCCGCCTCCGGGACCTCCCGGCTTGTTCGTGTCGTTAGGCGAGACCGTTTTGCCCACAGGCTTCCTTTCAGGTGGTACATTCGGCTTTGGCTTGTAGCCCATCCGTCTTCCTTGTGGCGTCTTCGCCGGCGGCCCCTCGCTGGTGCTGGTGGCACCACCGTCCCTGTCCTTGGTATCGTCGTGGGGGCGTTTGACTGGGGCACCAGGAGTCCCAGTCCGCTCATCGTCGTTGACTTCCTTGTCCTGCAGTATTGCCGTCGTGTCGTTGTCGGGTGCGTCTTCGTTAACGCCCCCCGTAGCAAGGCTCACTGCAGGCAGGACCTGCACCGGTTTGTCCGTCTTTTCGTCAGCCTCAGCCACCATGCCTTCAGCACCGGCGGTAGATGACCCTCTGAGTGTCCCTGTCGAAACCGAGTCTCCGGTTCCCTTGGCGGAGTCTTCCGTCTCGACCACGTCCATGACGTGTTCAGCCGCAACGTCCCTCGCTGCTGGTCCTGTCACGGCGGCGTAGGATTTGACGCAGTCAGCGTCAACGTGCCCGAAACGTTTGCACCTGGAACAGCGCGGTACTTTGCACTCTCGGCGGACGTGCCCCGTGCCTTGGCAGCGCAGGCACTGCATGGGTCGACCGGGCACGACCACCAAGGCCAACTCTCCGCCGACGCGAACCTAATGAGGAAGGTCCTCAACTTTGACGCCGTTCTTTAGCTTGAGCAGCACCGTCCGGGGGGTCGACGTCTTGTTTCCCATGCGTTCGACTCGCCACCGCTCCCGGCTCACCTCCTCCACCTTGCCGAAAGCCGCGAACGCTGTCCGGACGTCCTCATCGGCAACGCCGTACAGCAGCCAGTGAAGCCTGAGCTTCACCTGCTGGTCCTGCGGGTCCACGATGACGCACCGTCGTCCCTTCACTTGCAGGTCCTTTAGGGAAACTAGTCTTTTCGTCGCAGTCGCATCATTCAGGGTCACCGCCCAGACGTGGTTTATCTGGTACGCCCCTATGCATACAACGTCCGGGAAGGGGCCCGTCGGCAGTAGGGCATCCCTGAAATCTTCGACCTTGTATGGTCTCGCACGCACATCACCGTGCAAAAACACGGTGTTAATCGCAACTCGTCCTTTAGGCAGTTGAGGCAAAATGAACGGATATTCCTTATCATCTTCCGTAATCCTGTTTCCACGACCAAAAGTGGCCGCTGTCACTGCCCCTGAAGAGGCCATGACGCTACGATCCGAACAGCTCGGCTGCCGGATGCAGAATGCTCGGCCACGACTGCTCATGTACACCACAGCCCTACTGCGCCACATTTATACGCATTCACGAAGGGCTGGCAGAAACAAAAGTAACCGCTACGCAGCCGACAGGATTCGAACCTGTGCGGGGAGACACCAATGGATTTCAAGTGCACCACCTTAACAACTCGGCCACGACTGCGCATGTAGTACTCCACAGGCCTACTGCGCCACATTGATGCGCGTTCACGAAGGGCTGGCAGAAACAAAAATAACCGCTACGCAGCCGACAGGATTCGAACCTGTGCGGGAATACCCCAATGGATTTCGAGTCCATCGCCTTGACCACTCGGCCACGACTTCTTTTATTATACCGGTTTTTCGCAGAACGTGCAGTTTCCACACATTACAGTATCCCAATTGCAATACAAACAAAAAAAGAAACAAAAGAGTCACACCGTACAACAAAGCCGTCTGTCCCTATTGGACAGGTGTTGTCAACTTAAAATTCTTTCATGGCTGTCAGGGGTTCTAGCCTCTACAGCCATTCCGGAACACATTGTTCCATTTTCTGTAGTTCTATAAATCGGGACATACACTCTCTGAAATAAATGCGAGCGGGCCTAGCGTCAGGATCTCAATAGTACCCTGACATACGAGCCCGCCATATAGAGTGGAGAGTGTTCAACATAATAAAATCATATGAAACGTGGTCATCAGCATTAATTGTCAGATACCTTATCCCTTGGGGGTCCACCGGTAACTCTTTTTTCCGGGTTCGCTTTAAGACGTCCCAGAAAAAAAAGCCCTCCCAACATTCCAAGAAAACGTGATCTATGGTTTCCTGCTTTTTGCAGATCAAGCAATGGGTTCCCTATGGTACGATACATCCTCGCTCTTCCATGAAAGTCTTCACGGAGAGCGTTCCGGTGTGAAGCTTAAAAAAAAAGGTTTTTACCCCTGGTGGCACCTCCATGCGTTTTGCCCGTTTAAGTACATAGAGTCCTGGCCCTCCACTGTAAATGGATCTGTATAATGGCACTGGGAAAACAATGCCGCACAAATCTTTATACAATCTTTTGAAATGAAATGAAATGAAAGTTTATTTCCATCTTGTAAGGTGCAGATCTTGTAAGATACAGATGGAGGGGTGGAGGAAAAAAAGCTGTCCATTGAACAGCTTGACAAGTCCCCCATCCCTCATTTGGACAGAAGCAGCATCACATTCTTTTATTCAAATATACGCATGTATACCGTACATACATATTATTACACATCATATACATTACTCAAGAAGTCACGAAGATCATCAAGGAAAAATACACATATAATGGCCATAGAAGTATTACAAATCAATCACATACATCAGCCGGAGCTCATTGAGAGACGAAGAGAAGAGATTGAAACCAACCAAATTGTGATAGTTTAGGAGTGTGGGTAATGTATACCTCAGACACTGTTTCCCATAGTTTCACCGTGGTGTCAGTACTGCCCAGTCTTCAAAGTGTCTTGTGCTATAATGTGGTGGTCTAGTTTGCAATTGGGCGTGCTTATGCAAATTAAAAATATTCTTATAGACTTCTGCCTTATAGACACGACTTAATCGATATTTGTACAGATTATACGCTGGAATTACACCGGTGTTCATGAAGAAAGTTATTGTCGATGCAGTGTAGGGAGCATTATATGTATGTCGGAGATATTTTTTCTGTACTAAGTGAATATGCTCTAGATTGTTGGATGTCGTGTTTCCCCACACTAACTGACAATAGTTCAAGTGTGAATAAATTTCATAAATAAATTTCCTTTTCACTTCGCAAAGGTAATCCATTGAAAATCGAACAGAAAGAAATCTTGCGCTGTCGACCACTTCCTTAAAGTAGCCACGAAGTGATCCGGTAACGCTTGCCGTACTAACAACTTGTGCCTGCAAAGCGCTGCTTAACCTGATCTGGCATACGGTGCGCAGAAAAGGATGGCGCACATCGTGAAAAAACAAGAATCGGTTTACCAGTTGTCTAACAAAAAGATGAGCCAAACCCACACCCCCGTCCTTCACTCTTCTAAACAAATTTGTTCTGCTGCACCTTTCCCATGTTGACCCCCAGATGAAAACAGCAAACACTCTGTGCAGCCTTTGCACATTTGCTCTCGAGCAATACATCGCTTGCATGACATAATATTACTTGGTGACAAAAAGCATATTACAGACTGTCGCCCTTGCAAAAATAGACAGCTTCGCACCCTTCTTTCATTTCATCGGCTTGGCTCCTCCAATATTCATCGCTACTATTGTAGCTATTGAGAGAAACACCCAGATATCTCGTCGGCGTTTTGACCCAGTTGAGGTTCGCGAAGTTGTCCGGTGCAGACACCCATTTCCCGTGCCACAGGCCTAGGGATTTGCCCGAATTTATTCTACTACCCGTGACATCACAGAAATGTTTTACTACCGATACTGTTTCCGTTAAAATTGGTTTGTCTGTGCAACACACTGCAGTGTCATCTGCGTATGCGAGCAACTTCACCTCTGTCGGTGCTAATCTGAAACCACGTATTTTGTCATTTCCGTTAATTACTACACACATTTCTTCTATATAGATGGCAAATAACAGCGGAATAACAGGGGACAGCCTTGGCGTACTGAATGCATGATGTTAATGGGGGCCCCCAGAGACTTATTGACAATTAATCGTGTTGTGCAATTCTGGTACGCCAAAGCCATGCCCTCGCTGATGATGCAACCGACATTAACATGATCCAAGATGGCAAACAAAATAACGTGAGCGACACAATCGAACGCTTTCTCCAAATCGAGCTGAAGAACTGCAACGCCACCATTGGTGACGTCACAGCACTCGAGCACACACCGCATCTGATGAATGTTCGAAAAAATGGACCGCCCCTTGATGCCGCAAGTTTGGTGGTCTCCGACAATTTCCTTGATGACGCCTTGAAGTCTCGCAGCTAAAATCTTCATAAAGATCTTGTAATCAATGTTTGTTAGTGATATAGGTCTATAGGATGACATGAATCTGAGTTTGTCTGTTTGATCACTCTTAGGGATTAGTATTGTGTGCGCTTTTCCAAAAGATGGGGGCAATAATTCTTCTCGTACGCTTCATAAATACATCTGCTAACAGTGGGGCAAGTTCTCTTTTGAAAGCCTTATATAACCCCGCACAGAGTCCATCAGGCCCAGGCGACTTGCCCGAGTTCAAATCACCGATTGCTTTTTCAACTTCGTGCTCGGTAATGTTGCCTTCCAATCGTTCTTTAGCGTCATCTGCCAGCCTCGGCATCCGCTGAAGAAAATCGGCTTTGAGACTCTCTACATTCGCTGCCTGAAATGCAAAGAGCGACTGGTAGTACTGAAAGAAGGCGCGTCCTATGCTTTCGTTGTCCTCAACAACAGCCCCGTTCATTAAAATCTTATCGACATGGTTTCGCCGTCCATGCGCCTTCTGGAGTCCAAGCGCCCTTTTTGTGGGCTTCTCCACCGCCGCTAATACATCTGCTCGTGCTTGCACGATGGCACCTTGATAACGATCTTTATCGAACTGTTCAAGCTTTTCCTTGACGCTCCGCACATCGTCTTTGTACAGACCAGGCTCTCTGCACTCAAGCGTTATCAGCTGCTGAAGTAGTGTTCGCAAACCCTTTTCTTTATATTCCCTCTCAAATTTGAGGCAGCTTAACCTGTCTAAGGCTTTAATTTTAGCTTTTTGTTTAATACATTCCCATTTTTCAGCAATTGTTTCAGCTGCATCTTCCCGTATTTCATTAATGGCATCCCGTACTGCCTTTACAAAAGATTCATCATTTAATAAGAAGGCATTCATTTTCCACATCTCCCAATTAAACTCATGTTTGCGTTTCCCTATACCGACATTACATATTACGAGACAATGATCTGCGAACGATATGGGCACTACAGAATAACCGTGGCATCTTGGAATTGTATCCAGCTAAATGTAGATTCGGTCCAACCACGCATGGCTATTGCCCTGAAAACGTGTAAAAGTCACGTCACGCCCCCCTTCCAGACACTCAAAAACGTCATCGAGTTCATTTTCACTGATTAGTTTTGACAAGACTGCACTGCTTCTGTCACGCACACCGGCATTATTGGCGCTGTCTCTAGCGCTCATTACACAATTGAAGTCTCCTAACAGCATAACGCGCTTATCGCATCGAACATACTGCGAAAGGCTCGAAAAGAAACGGACGCGCTCTTCTACTGAATTGGGTGCATATACGCATATGACGCGGAACTGATATCGCACAAAACAATATCGCAAAAATCAATCCTTCCAGACTGACAAGAAAAGGTACTTTGAATCTGCAGTCCAAGCAGTTTCGTCACAAAAAGAATGCACGCCCCAGCGGAGCCTAACGCATGGCTTACCACCGCAAAATACCTAGTCGTGAAACGGCGCACCATGCTCCCGGTCTCCTCCTCCCATTCAACCTTAGTTTCCTGGACGGCTAGTACGTCGACATCGTGGTCAGTGACCAACCGTAGGACGTGACTTTGCCTACGACTAGCCGCCAACACTCTCACGTTTAAAGTGGCAATATTAAGGGATGGTATCTGAGCCATGTTGAGCTAAAGTGAAAAGTAGGCCCGGAGCATGGTGCTTACCGTTCACGACTAGCCCTCGACTAGCCGCCTCCGGGACCTCCCGGTTTCCCGGCGTTGCTTGTGGACGGCACTTTTTCCGGAGGCTTTCTCTCAGATTGGACATTCGGCTTCGGTTTCAAGCCCATCCGCCTCCCAAGAGGTGTCTTTGTAGGCGGCCCTTCGTTGGTACTGGTCGCACCCTCGTTCCGGTCCTTAGTCTGGTCATGGGGTCGCTTGACTGGGGCACCAAGAGTAGCAATCCGGTCGCCATCGTGGACGGCTTCGTCCTGCTGCATCGCCGTCGCGCCGTTGTCGAGCGGGTCTTCACTGCTGCTCCACGTAGACTGGTCCATAGCGGTCGCGACCTGTACCGTCCCACTCGGCTTCAGGGTAGTCTCAGCCACCTTGCTGTCTACGGCCAAACTCGTCGTCCCACTGGCTGTCGCTACCGCGACCCTGTCTAGAGTTCCTTTAGACGCGTCCTCCGCCTCGGCCACGTCCATGACGTGCTCTGCCGCAACGTCACAAGTTACTGGGCCTGTTCCGGTGGCATAAGATCATACGCAGTCAGCGTCGACGTGGCCGAAACGTCTGCATAGAGAACAGCGGGGGACTCTGCACTCACGGCGGACGTGTCCCGTGCCGTGGCAGCGCAGGCACTGCATCGGTCGACCGGGCACGACGACCAAGGCCAACTCGCCGCCAACGCGGATCTGATGGGGCAGGTCCTCCACTTTCATGCCGCTTTTCAATTTGAGAATGACTGTCCTGGTGGTTGAGGTCTTCGTTCCCATGCCTTCAACGCGCCACCGCTCCCGGCTCACCTCCTCCACCTTCTGAAAGCCGCGAATGCCGTCCGAACGTCCTCGTCGGCAACGCCGTACAGCAGCCAATGGAGCCTTAGCTTCACCTGCTGATCCTGCGGGTCAACGATGACGCATCGTCGTCCCTTAACTGGAAGTTCCTTAAGATCCAGCATCCTTCTTGTGGCAGTCGCATCGTTGAATGTCACTGCCCAGACGTGGTTGATCTGGAACGCCCCTATGCATACCACATCAGGCAGCAGGCCCATCGGCAGAAGGGCGTCCTTGAAATCTTCCACCTTGTACGGTATCGCACGTACATCACCGTGCAAAAAGACGGTATTAATCACTACTTGACCTTTAGGCAGTTGCGGCAAAATAAAGGCATAATCCTGATCGTCGTTTAGCCTGGTTCCGCGGCCAGAAGTTGCCGCTGTCGCTGCTCCACTAGAGCCCATGACTCAGCTGACCGCTCAGCTCGGCTGCCGGAAGCAGAATCAACCACTCGGCCACGACTGCTTTTTTTTTTTTCTTTATTGCCTTTTCACAAATGAAAACAAAAAGATCAAATACACGACATGTACATACATATGCTAAAAACACCAGCCAAAGCTCGGCCAGTGTAAGGCGTTTAAAAGGCCTTCACAGAAGACAATTGGTCTAGTACCTGTAGCCATTCCGGGGGTTCACATAGTGCTCTTAACAAGTCGCATGTGTATATAATACTCTCAACAAAATAGTGTCTTGCTGAGTGAGCCTGTGTATGACCATGCCTGATATCCATTCTCGTCTTCCCTACGCTATGCATGCACAGCAGCATTAGCATATCACTCGGCACTTCCCCTGTTTCTGCGCGTGGAAGAAACTGTATTCCAAAAGGGCTTATCGGCAACTCTTTTTTAAGTGTTCTTTTTAGGACGCCCCACAGGATTACGGCGTCATGGCAGTCAAGGAAAATATGCTCTATTTTTTCCGGCTTATTATAGATTAAGCAGTTTACCGACCATGGTACAAAAAGACCTTCACTTTGTAACTATGGCTTTACAGGGAGAGTGTCGGTATGTATTTAAAAAAAGAACGTTCTAACGGAGGGACTCGCTGACATTTTTTTAACACGCTTTAGCACATCGCGCTCAGGACCTAGCCTGTAGGCAGCTAGGTAAGCCGGTAATGGTAAAAATACATCAAGAATATCAGAATACAAACGCTTTCTAGTGACATCACACAAGTATTCATATGAACACCTTGCCTTCAGCAGGCGTACAGAAGTAACCACTTCACGCAAATAAGGACTGAGCGGTCCAGCTCCCAAAGAAACAGATGATACGACAAAGTCAGATAGATAATCCTGCAATCATGCTTGGATCACAGTTCTCAAAAACACATCAGTTTGGTCCCGCAAAAAGAAGAATCTGGTCACCAGCTGCTTGAAAAAAATGTGTGAGAGCCCTAGCGCACCATTTTTCACCTTATGAAACAAGTTGCACCGGCTTGTGTGTTCCCATTGCGATCCCCAAATAAAGGTCGCAAACACTCTCTGTATATTCTGAAAACCGAAGTTCTTGCTATGGTCATCACTTGCAACAAGTAGAACGCTTTTACAATTAAAAAATATTACAAGCGGAAGCTCTTGCAAACATTGAAAAGTTATGGCCACCCCATTTATCGGTAGCACTTTTGACGCGTTTATTTTCCTCAGACCAATATTCCTCAGCATTGCGGTAGCTATTTAGCGGGACACCGAGGTACTTTCCGGGGGAGATGGTCCAATTCATATTACAGTACACCACGGGTGTGCTCTGCCAGTTGTCATGCCAAAATCCAAGGCATTTCGGCCAACTGATCGCGCTACCAGTTGCTGTGCAGAACGCCTTAGCAACACTGAAAACTTCCTGCACGCTTTTTGCATCAGTGCAGAACACGGCTACGTCGTCCGCGTAGGCTAAGATCTTAATTTCGCTGCTCAAGAACGCGTAACCTCGAATACATGGTGTTGCGAACAAACGCAAACAAAAAGGCTCCAAGTATATCGCAAAAAGCTGAGGGGATAACGCACATCCTTGTTTCACGCTCGACCTTACAGGAATTGACATACTTAATTCTTTGTTGATCACTAATTTGGCTGCGCAATCGTGATACACCATTTTAACACCTTCAGTGATTACAGATCCAATATTTACGTGCTTCAGCAATAAAAACAGAACTTCATGTACCACTTTGTTAAAAACATTATAGGGTTTTACTTGCCAAAACCACTTTCTGATTATGAGGCACGCCGTAGTGGGGGACTCCGGAAATTTCGACGCCCTGGGGTTCTTTAACGTGCACCTAAATCTAAGTACACGGGTGTTTTCGCATTTGGCCCCCATCGAAATGCGGCCGCCGTCGCCGGGATTCGATTCCGCGACCTCGTGCTCAGCCGCCTAAAACCATAGCCACTGAGCTACCTCGGCGGGTTACAACTTTCTCGAACGCTTTGTGTAAGTCTAGCTGACTCATAGCTACGCGATCATGCACTGCGTCACAACATTCCAGAATACTTCTTGCTATGTGTATGTTTGTAAAAATTGTTAATAAATACAGGTTTGATGCGGGCCAACAAGGGACTTAATGACGTTTTGGAGCCTTCTAGCTAACACCTTCATGTATATTTTATAATATGTATTGGTCAAACTAATGGGACGGTAGGACTCAACTGAAAGTAATTTTGCAGGATCGTCAGTTTTGGGGATCATTACTACGTGCGCTTTCCTGAACGAGAGAGGCACTTGCTTTTTTTCATAGGATTCAGCGATCCCTCGGTATAAAGCCACTGCTATTTCTGCCTGAAAAATTTGTATATGGCTGCACCCAGTCCATCTGGCCCAGGTGACTTCCCATTACCTAAGTCATCAATTGCCGCTTCAATTTCGGCCATGGTAATTTCAGATTCCATTGATTCTCTAACCGTGTCCTCTAACCTTAGCATAAGGGCCAGAAAGTGGGTTTTGAAGTACTCGGGGTCATAAATCCGTCCTCCTAGAAGTTTGGTATAAAATTCAACAAAAGCAAGTTTTATCTCTTCACTTTGTCGTGTAATTTTCTTGCGATATCGAATGTCATTTATCTCCTTATTTGCAGCATGTTTCTTTTCTTCACTAAGCACACACTTAGTGGGCGTTTCGCCTCGCCACAACTTTTCAGTGTGCGCCCTTATCATTGCGCCGCGGTACTTATCTTCGTCGATCAACTCGAGTTTTGCTTTCACCTCTCGTATTTCTTTTTTAAACGCTCCAGGCACTTCTACCCCTAACATGTCCACCAGCTCACTGTGTAACTGTTTCTCTTGTTGCCTTTCCTTGTGACGCAATACACATGCTCTATCGATGGCAACAATTTTAATGTCGCATTTAAACTGCTCCCACACTGATATGAAACTGTTCCTTTCCGTATGCAGGGCATTTGAAAGAGACTCCTTGGCTCTCGTGACAAACACTTCATCTTGCAGCAGCTTTTCATTGAACTTCCACAGGAACCAATAAAACTTGACAGTGTTTCGTTTTTCGCCAATCGTAATCGAGACCAAACTGTTATCGCTAAAACTGAGATATTGTGCTTCATAAGAGGAACACAGTGGTACAAACTTCGCCAGTATGTATATTCTATCAAGCCGTGCATGGGAATCACCTTGAAAGTAATAATAATGATATATGGGGTTTTACGTGCCAAAACCACTTTCTGATTATGAGGCACGCCGTAGTGGGGGACTCCGGAAATTTTGACCACCTGGGGTTCTTTAACGTGCACCTAAATCTAAGTACACAGGTGTTTTTGCATTTCGCCCCCGTCGAAATGCGGCCGCCGTTGCCGGGATTCGATCCCGCGACCTCGTGCTCAGCAGCCCAAAACCATAGCCACTGAGCAACCACGGCGGGAACCTTGAAAGTGCGTATACCGTGCTTGGCCGTCTCGCGTCATTGCATAACCAATGTTCTCAAGCTATCTCTCAATTACTATCGCGTTCAACAGCTCAGCGCTTCTATCGCGTACTTTGAGGCTCGTCGTTTTATCTTCAGCTGTACAGCCGCAATTGAAGTTTCCAAGAAACACATGTTGTTCTGTTTTCAAAAACCCTTCAGCATACTTAAAAAAAATTTCACGTTCATGATTTTTGTTCGGTGCGTAGATGCACACAGCGCGCCATAGTAGTCGAGCAAAAATAAAATCACATGCGACAAGTCACCCACTTCCGCAGGTGGACACTTTTTCAACAACCGATATGCTTTTCCGAATAAAAATGGCGCAGCCTCCTGAACGTCCAACAGCATGGCACACACATACACTGTATCTAGAGCGAAAAACTTGAACCATTTGTTCTGTTTGCTCCTCACTCTCAATTTTCGTTTCTTGTACAGCCAAAAGGTCAACGTCATTCTCAAAAAGCATGCGACTAATCTGGCATTGCCGCCTGCGCGAACACATTCCTCGCACATTCAATGTCGCAACGCATAGGCTAGATTTAAAGTTAGCCGCCATCTCATGGGGTTGCTTCGCCAAGCCTCTTACTCACATCGAAACTGTGGGGTTCTTGTGCTCATCGTTGAAGGCCGCTGGAACGGGTCCTCCGCTAGGGCGGAGGCGTTTTAGGGGCCACCCTACTGCCAGGCGGCACGTTCGGCTTTGGTTTAAGCAAAGACCGCCGCGTAGTCGATGCCTTCGGTGGTGGTTCACCGGTGCCTGACGCAGTAGTTATCCCTGTATTGCTAGTGTCTTCGTGAGCACGCTTTGAGGCGATGCTTCCGGCCATGAGCATCTCGACGTCCGTTGCTTCCTGGCCAACTTCTTGTGGCAGTGACGAAGACGCGCTTGCTGCCTTCACGCCTGCGTCCCATGTTGCAGTCTCTGGCTTCGTTTCCGGGGCTGCAGCCAAGGGCTCACCCCCCCCCCCCCCCGGTTCGCTTCCTGGACAGCTCCTGTGGAGGGTTCAAGGGGCTTTGCAGGAGTCTTCGCCACGTCGTTGTCCTCCCTGCTAGCTTCTTCGGCATCTGCGGCGTCCATCAGGTGTTCGGATACTACGTCCCTTTGGAGTAGGCCTGTAACGCTGGCATAAGAGCACACACATTGGGAATCATCATAGCCGAAGCGACGACAGACCCCACATCGTGGAACGCGGCACTCTCGCCGGATGCGTCCCATGCCGTGGCATCGGAGGCAGAGCGGCGCTCTGCCAGGAATGAAGACGAGCGCCATATCCTCAGCAACACGCAGTTGGTGTGGTAGGTCGTCCACAGTGAGGCCCACATTTAATTTCAGCGTCACCGAGCGGGTGGTTGAGCCTTTGTCGATGCAGCCCTTGACCTTCCACTTGTCTCTGCTGATTTCCGTCACTTTTCCAAACGGCGCCAAAGCCACTCGCATGTCTTCGTCCGGTACGCCATGAAGCAGCCAGTATAGCTTCAGTCGGACACCTTGGTCGCGCGGGTCGATGACCATGCAGCGGTAGACTTTAACATTGAACGCTTCAGCTCCTAATATCGTCCTCTTGCCTTCCTCGTCCTTAAACGTCGCTGCCCACAGGTGATTCATTTGGTATGCCCCGAGGGCAACCACTTCCGTCAGCAACGAAAGACGTGCAAGGCTATCTCGGACATGCTCCACTCGATACGGTCTGGCTTTCACATCGCAATGCAAAAAAACAGTGTTTAAAACAGAAGCACTTGTGGGCAGATGAGACAGAACAACCTGGTAATCTTCCGCCGGCTTTTCAGTACACCTGATACCACGGCCCACATGGGCCGCTGAAACCGCCCCTACAAGGGAGCACATGATAGCACGTCCGCACGCTGTAAAGGCCGGAATTGGAGCCGGCCCCGACTGCTTTTTTATTTCTTTTATTGCCAGTCCTCAACATGTCACAACACAAATTCCTTAAATGATATACACAAAGACCAAAGAAGAAAAAAGGAAAGAATACACAAACCAAACAAAGAACAGTAATATATACACTTGTTACCGTCCGCTACAGTGGCACGACGTTGTCGTCTTAGAATTTCTTTAGTGCTGTAAGGCGTTCAACCCTCGACATCCATCAGGAACAGGCTGTTGCAACTTCTGCATTTCCACATACCGCTGCATGCATTGACGGAAGTACGCACGCACCGGTCGGGCATCCGGGTCCCAATGGTAGCCTCCTATTCTTGCGCGCCATCAACAGTGGAGGCTCGTAAGCATGATCAGGTCATACGGTACACCTTCGTCGTCATATACTGGCAGAAACCCGATTCCGTGGGGATCTATAGGTAGCTCCTTTTTTAGAGCCCTTCGCAACACATCCCAAAAAAAGACCTCTTCCCAACAGCAGATGAAGACATGATCTATGCTTTGTTTCTTTTACATATAAGGCAGTGGGTTCCCCATGGCATGTAGAACCCACGTTGTCAAGAAATATTTTACCGGGTAGAGTACTGGTATGTAAATTAAAGAAGAATGATTTAGTGGCTGGTTTAACTGGCATCTTCTTCACCCTTTTCAATACGTCTAGGCCTGAGCCTCCACTGTACGGGGCTCTGTACATAGGTACCAGCAAAACACTGTCACGCAAATCACGATATAACTTTTTCCGTTTTACGCTCCATAAGTATGCGCTTGAAAAACGAACACGCTAAAAAGAAACACTCTGGATTATTTCCCTAAAGAAACCACGAACTGGTCCTGGCATTATTACGGTGCCTACAACGAATCCGGGGAGGTATCTTGACAGCCTTATTTGGATAACGGTGCGTAGAAATGGGTCATTTGTGTGTCGAAAAAAGGAGAACCTCTTCACCAGTTGACGCAAGAAGAGGTGCGCCAACCCCAGACCGCCATCCGTCACGCGCCGGAAGAGATTCTCTCGGCTGCATCACACCCAGCTCGACGCCCACACGAAAACAGCGAACACGTGGTGCAGTTTCTGCACATTAATCCGAGAGCACTGTAGAACCTGCACTACGTATCAGATCTTTGTCACGAGAAACACGTTGCACGCTGTAGCTCTCGCGAATGTTGACAAGTGACTGGCGTTGCATCGATCGGCTTTTTCTTTCAGTTCTTTTGTCCGCTCCTTCCAGTACTCGCTACTGTCCCTGTAGGCATCAAGGGGTGCACCAAGGCACTTAACTGGAGTCGTGACCCAGGTTACGTTCAAAACGTTGTCTGGTGTGGACACTCATCCTCGATGCCAAAGGCCCAAGCATTTCTGCCAGTTCATGAAGCTATTAGTGACGTTACGAAACTGTCTGACGATACTCACAGTGTTCAATACACTTTGCATAACTTTACAACATACAGCCACATCGTCAGCATATGCCAATAACTTCAGCTCTACTGCTTGAAGTCAAAATCCCTTAATGTATTCATTTTCGATGAAGGCCTGACTTAGCGTTTCTATGTAAACACAAAACAGGAGTGGGCTGAGTGGACAACCCTGGCGAACGGAGCGCTTCAGGTTAATGGGGACCCCCAGCGTTTGATTAACTATAAGTCTCGTATAGCAGCTGCGGTATGCCATGGTCACCCCCTCAGTGATTATGTGGCCAAAATTAACGTGCTCAAGGACGGCGAGCAATATCTCGCGAAGAAGGCGCTTTCTCTAAGCCAAGCTGGAGGATCGGAGCTGCATCACACATGGCGTCACAACACTCTAGCACACATTGCATCTTATGAATGTTAGTAAAGATGGTTCTTCCACGAATGCCACACGTCTGGTGAGGGCTGACTACTTCCTTAATGACTGAGTGCATACGACGTGCCAGCACCTTCATCAGTATTTTGTAGTCGCAGTTAGTAAGCGCTGTGGGTGTGCAGGAGGAAGCTTGGGCTTTTCGATCACTTCTGTTTTAGGTATTAGTACTGTATGGGACTTGCCAAAGGATGGTGGAAATATTTTCAGTTCGTAGGCTTCATTGAAAAATGCGGTTAAGATAGGAGCTAGGTGACCTTTAAACGATTTGTACCAAGTGACACAAAGACCGTCTGGACTTGGTGACTTGCCAGGGTTCAGGTCTTCGACAGGCTTTATTACTTCCGGTTCAGTTATTCCTCTTTCCAACGTTTCTTTAACTTCACTCGACAGCTGTGGCATTCGCTGCAAAAATAAGTACTTGAAACTTTGCATGTTGATGGGCCTGAATGCGAGAAGCTTTTGGAAATGTTCAAAGAAGGCACGCCCTATATTTATCTCATCAGTTACTACCACCCCATTATATTCGATGGTGTCAATCTGCTTGCGTCAGGAGTGCTTCTTTTCTAGACCCAGTACTCTTTTCGAAGGCATTTCCCCCCATGCTAGCCTCCTGCTGTCGCACGCAAGAGCGCGTCTCGATAAAGCTTTTCATCGAAAACTTCGAGCTTCTTGTTAACAGCACGCATAGCTTCTTGATAAGCGCCGGGTTGCATGCATTCGAGCGTCACAAATTTTTCCAGCAATATTTTTAAATCCCTTTCTCTGGCCTTCTATTCATATCGTAGTACGCCGCTTCTTTCAATTGCCTTGATTTTAATAGTTTGCTTCAGCAACTCCCATTCCTCGCCCAACTTCATAGAATTGTCATTTCCAAAAGAATTCAGAGCACTCACTACCGTTTCGTTAAACGTATCATCCCGTAGGAATTCAGCATTCATTTTCCGAAGTTCCCGGACGAATTCTTTTCGTTCTTTTCTGCGGCCCACCCTGCATTTTACCAGCAGCGGTCAGAAAAGGATACGGAAGTAACTGCATAGCGCTGGCATTTTTCTGCTGGCACAGCACGCGCCATTGGACGTCGCAATAACTGAAATCACAAACGACAAGTCGACCGGAAGTGCACGAGAAGTAACCGTCTATGACCAGGCCTGGAAGCTTCCTCACGAACAACACACACCCCGCCGAAGTCCCTAAGGCGTGGCTCACTACCGTATAATAGTTGTACGTTAACCTTTGCACCATGCTCCCGGTCTCCTCCTCGGCGTCTACCTTGGTTTCCTGCACTGCTAAAACGTAGAGGTAGTGATCCACTAGCACTCTATACACCTGACTGTTTGCTTTTTCGCATCCAGACCTCGAACGTTTAGCGTGCCGAGGCTAAGCGACGGGTTGGTAGCCATTATTGATGAAAACCGGCGGGGAGAAGGCCCAGAGCATGGTGCTCACCTTAACGTCTAGCTGAACGTTAGACGCCTCCGTCACCATCCGCGGTGGCCGCCGCCCGAGTTCGTCTCTGTTCGGCTTCGTCGCAAGCCTCCAAGGTCGCAGGTCTCCTAGGTCCAAGGTCGCAAGCCTCCGAGGCAAGGTCGGCCTCCAGGTTCGGCTTAGGCTTGAGTGTGGAGCGCCTTCCGGAAAACGTCTTAGCGGGTGGTGGCTCTGAGCCACCGCCGGCCTTTCCGTCGACTTTCTCCTCCTGCTGCAGGGACTACTTCACCGGCGCCGAGACGCATTCGATGCGGGCGCCAGTTGGGGCCGCGTTGTCTTCCTCTGCCTGCGTAGCATCCGTAGCTGCCTGGCGGCTCTCATTTTCTTGCGGGGCCGTCCTCACGCTCTCGAGTGTAGCTGGTGGGTCCTTGGGGGGAGGTACATTGTTCGTCTTCCTTCGGTCGGCGTGGTCGTCGCGCTCGTTTCTGCCACCACGTTGCCGTTTTCAGCTCCCTTGGCCGCTTCCTCCACTTCGGTCACGTCCATCATATGTTCTGATGTCCACGGCTTGCTCTGCGCCGTGCCCGCGGCCGCTGCGTAAGAACGTACACAGTCTGCGTCGTTGTGTCCGAAAAACCTGCATCGGGAACAACGGGGAACCTTACATTCTAGTCGAACGTGGCCAGAGCCCCGGCAGCCCAGGCACTGCATGGGGCGACCTGGGGCTGCCCCCAGCGCAAGCTCACCGGCTACGCGTATCTGGTGGAGCAGGTCGTCGACTTTCAGTCCAGCCTTCAGCTGCAGCAGCACTGCTCGGGTCGTAGAGCCCTTGTCGGAAACGCCATCCACTCGCCTGCGCTCCCGGGTCACTTCCGTCACTTTGCCAAAGGAGGCCAGCGCGGTCTTCATGTCTTCGTCATCCACCCCATGCAGAAGCCAGCGGATACGAAGCTTCACCTGTTGTTCCTTGGGGTCGTTCACCAGACAGCGACGCCCCTTCACCTGCAGCTCCTTCAGTGCCGCCAGCTTTTGTGCAGCCTCGGCTGTCTTCATCGTCACCGCCCATACATGGTTGATTTGGTACGCTCCAAGGGCGGCGACGCCAGCGAGCATACGAACAGCTTGAAACGCGTGTCGAAAATCCTCTACACGAAACGGGCGAAAACGAGCGTCGCCGTGCAAAAAGAAACACTGTTTAAAATAATACCTCCTGTAGGTAGCCGAGGAAAACTAATCTGGTAATCCTTATCTTCCTCCGTCGAAAGTCTGTTGCCGCGGCTAACAGCAGCATATGCCGCTCCAATGGAGACCATGATCCCGCGATCCGTTCAGCTCGGGAGCCGGAAGCAGAATAACCACTCGGTCACGACTGCACGTATACGCGACAGCACTTCTGCGCCACATTAATACGGGTTCACGAAAGGCAGAAAACGAAAGGCATCGCTACGCAGGCGACAGGTTGCGAACTTGTGCGGAGAAACCCCAATGGATTTCGAGTCCACCACCTTATCCTCTCGGTTACGACTGTTTTTC
Source organism: Dermacentor albipictus (assembly GCF_038994185.2). NCBI lineage: Eukaryota > Metazoa > Arthropoda > Arachnida > Ixodida > Ixodidae > Dermacentor > Dermacentor albipictus. Next base: position 3,183,104 of record NW_027225580.1, on the reverse strand, counting down.
TTATCTTTATTTTCAATGCAACAAAACACAACAGCCACCAACACAAAAATGTTAAAAAGCGCCAACCAGTCACTTGTTGACGGGACATTGCTAAAAGCGCTTTTATGACAGTAGGTCATTAAGTACAGGAAACCGTGTTGGCTGTGCGTCCTGGGATTGGTACACATCTCGGATATAGGCAACGCTTCCAATTAAGTTTTCTCTTACCGATATTACAATAGGTTCTGCATGTCTGACAGCCATTCTTGTTTTCCAAATGATATGCATGCTTAATACCAGGAACATGTCATAGGGCACACCCGCTTCATTGTTAACTGCAAGAAAATGAATTCCATATTGCATGAGGGGCAAAAACTTTTTTCACCGTTCTCTGGAGGTCGTCCCAATGACATACTGAATCTAAACAGTTTAGGAATATATGTGTTACTGTTTCTGGCTTGCGGCATAAAATGCAGTCAACTGACCAGGGAACGAAAAAGCCATTTCCCGCAGCCAGGGTTTGACTGGGATCGTGCCACTACGAAGTTGAAAAAAAAAAGTTTCCACAAACGACCAAGCCGGCATTCTTTTGACTCTTTTTAAAACATCCTTACCCGGACCAACAGAGAGATGTCTCGATATAAAAGTACTGGATGCATTACATCATGGAGCTCTTCGTACAATCGCTTCTTTGATACTATAATGAGATAATCAAACGAGAAACGTACTTTAAGAATCTTGAAAGCACTTACAACTTCACGTAGATAGCCGCTCAAACCACTTCCGGTAAGGCCACACGGTGACACAATAAACTCAGGAAGAGCATTCTGCAGTCTCACTTGAAGCGCTGCTCGCCAAAGGGGTCAAGCTGGTCCCGCAAGAAAATTAACCTTGAGACAATCTGCCTCAGAAAAAGATGAGCTAAGGCAAGCCCCCCTACTTTCAATGAATGAAACAAGACGACTTGTGCGCTCCCATGTTGAATTCCATACAAAGGTTTCAAGAATTCTGTGAAATTTTTGTGCACTAGTTGGTGACATAGCGATCCCTATGTCACCAAGTTGTTTATGTGTTGCAGGTGCTCGAGCACCTGCAACACATACAAAATTTGCGAAACAAGGAAAATATTGCAAATCGTTGACCTTGTAAATATGGATAACTTTTTCCACCCCATTTCAAAGTTTTCTGGCGCATTCTCTCAGCTTATTCTCTCCAGTATTCTTCTGAAGCCTCATCATAGCAGTTTAAAGGTGCTCCTAGATGTGTTGTAGGAGAGACTGTCCACTGTAAATTTTCAAAGACATTGGGCTTCTCATTCCAGCTGCCATGCCAAAACCGTCGAAAAACACAGTTAACAGTGGTTCCAGACATTCTGCAATACGTTCGAGCTGGTTTAACAGTTTCACGAACACTTTCTTTATCCCCACAAAAGACGGCCACATCATACGCATAAGAGAGAATTTTGACTTCACTCGAAATTAAACGAAAACCCCGTATTTTCTCACTATGTATAACTTTTAAGCAAAAAGGCTCCAATAAATTGCGAAGAGAAGCGATGAAACCGGCCATCCCTGTTTTATGCTTCGACATAAATCAATGCTACCAGAGAATTGCTTATTTACTAACAAGTTCGTGCTACACCCTTCGTAAGACAGTTTCAAGCCTTCTATTACGTGCTCTAGAATAGAAAAGAGCACTCTGTGCACAACATGGTCGAAGGCCTTCTCCATGTCTAGTTGCATCATAGCAACTCTGCCTTCCCAGGCATCGCAACACTTAAGAATACTTCTTGCCACATGTATGTTATTAACTATCGACCGGCCTCTCAAGCCACAAGTTTGGTGTTGGCCTACTTTTGATGTTATCACTGATTGCAACCTTCTTGATAACACCTTCATGAATATTTTGTAATCTACATTAGACAAAGTTATGGGGCAATACGACCTTATTGAGGACTGCTTTACAGTGTCATCGCATTTCGGGATCAGCACAGTATGGGATTTTCGCAAAGAAGGCGGCATGTATTTTACTTCACAAGCCTCGGCTAGAACACCACGTAAAATGGCTGCTTGTTTATGCTTAAATGCCTTGCAGAAAGCAGCGCCTAGGCCATCAGATCCGGGCGTCTTTCCAGGTAGCAGTTCAGCAATTTCGGTTTCGATCTCATTGAACGTAATCGGTTCCTCGAGGACTGTCTTGACGTCATCATGTAGTCTCGGTATTAAATGCAAGTAAATGCAAAGGAAGAAAAGCCGGCACAGTAGTTTAATTAAGCCCATACACTTTGCCGTTTCTCAGAACGCGCAAAAATCCTTTCCTGAAGGAAGAATTGGCCGAACTATACAAACGTACTCTGGAGCCCGTCCCTCACCTCGCATAAAAGCATTGCTGGGCGACGCCCTCGTTATAACGGGGGTGCCTTCGATACCGTCGGAGTAGGATACGGCTGAATGTGAAGTTTTGGTTTGAAAGATGGACGGCGGTATGAGCTTTCTTTTCTGGGCAGCACCTGTGCCTTCCCGCTGTCACCTTCGTCAACTTGCGCGTGTGGCAGTTTTGCGGACGAGCTGTTCGCGGCGTCCATGTCTTCCTCGTCGCTACTCGGCGAGACTTGACTGGTGTCAGAGACGACTTTGACGACGCACGTTGGCGTAGCTGTTTCCTGTCGTAGACATGCCACATCACTGTTGTCGCTTCCAACACTTTTCACAATTCCCCTCTCGGGTGTTTCAACACCTGCCGACGTAGGTTTGCTGTCCTTGATTACCGCAGCCTCCGCCTCGTCCATAATGCGCTCGGTGTGGTCCTCCCGGCTCCTTTGGCTTGATACGCTTGCATAAGCTTTAGCGCATTAGCTATCATGTCCGAACCGCCGACAAAGCATACACCGTGGAACGCGGCAGGCTCGGCGAATGTGCCCTGTTCGCTGCCACTTCAGGCAAAGCGGCGGTCTTCCCGGTACCACCACAAGGGCCGTAATGCCAGACACTCGTAGCTGGTGTAGCAAGTCGTCCAAAGTAACGCCACCCTTAAGCTGCAGACTAACCATCCCTGTCGAGGAGCCCTTATCACCGAGTCCAGGTACGCACCATTCGTCTCCGCAAACGTCTGTCACTTTGCATTACGGTGCGAGAGCAGCGCGCACGTCTTCATCTTGTATGTGGTAAAGCAGTCAGTAGGGCCTTAGGCGGACAATATGGGTGCTCGGATCTATCACCAGGCAGCGGTGATTCCGCACAGTCACGTCAGCCTCCTGTAACCGCTACGCAGCCGACAGGATACGAACCTGTGCGGGGAGACCCCAATGGATTTCAAGTCCATCGCCTTAACTACTCGGCCACGACTGCGCCTATACCCCGCAACACTTCTGCGCCACATTGATACGCATTCACGAAGGGCTGGCAGAAAACGAGGCAGCGCTACACAGCCGACAGGGTTCGAACTTGTGCGGGGAAACCCCAATGAATTTCGAGACTATCGCCTTAACCGCTCGGCCACGACTGCGCTTTTTTTCGTCCTTTGTTGCCTTCTTGGCATATAACACGATTGTATACAGTGCATTGTCACTTTTAAAAGGGCTGTCACACTTTCAACACGTGGGGGTATACAAACGTAGCCGTTTCATCATAGATTGTTACACTTAAAGGGGGTACCACTCACGCTTTTCAATTTGAACTTTGTACACTTCACTCAAGTATTGTACACTCTCAATGAAATACTCTCGTGCCGGTCGCGAATTCAGGTCCTTGTTGCGCACGGCCATCCGCGTCCTCCACACGCTGTGGAGTACTAGTACCATGATTATGTCGTAGGGCGTGACAGGGAGAAAATGGTTGCCGTACGGTGTAATGGGTAAGTCTTTCTTCAAGGTCCTCTGAAGGATGTCCCATAGAAAGACTGCATCACTACAGTACAGAAATATGTGTTTAACTGTCTCTAGCTTTTTGCAGGTGATGCAGTCTGCAGACGAGGCAACAAAAATGCCTTTTTCTCGCAGCCAAGGTTTTGTAGGGAGCGTGCCCCTATAAGCTTGAAAAAGAACGTTTTGACTGATGGTCGTACAGACATCTTTTTAAATCTTCCTAAAACATCGTCCCCTGGACCTCTTGGGTACAGTGATCGGTATACAGGCAATGGCAACATGGTTTCTACAAGATCATTGCATAATTTATTACGCATCACCTCAGAGAGAGATATTCCATGGAAAAGAGTACTTTTAGGATTTCGAAAGCACTAATGATTTCATGCATATAACCCCTTGGCCGTCTTTGTTCCACATTTGCCGTTGAAACAAGACATTCTGGCAAATAATTTGACAATTGCACACGTAACATTGTTCTCAAGAAGCAATCGCTTTGATCGTGTAAGAAAATAAACCTAGCCACGATCTGCCGCAGAAATAGGTGACTAGGCCAAGCCCCCTTCTGCACACAGGTCGAAACAAATTTGAGCGACTGGTTCTTTCCCATGTAGAACGCCAAACAAATACTGCCATCACTCTGTGTAGCTTTTGAAGTGGTCGTAGATAACACTTGAAGAACATACCAAACTCGCGAAACAAGAAATATGTTACCCACAGTTGAGCACGTAAACAATGACAATTCTCGACCACCCCATTTTTGCGTTTTCTCGCGTAGTTGCTCAGTTTCATTCTTCCAATATTCTGTTGTGTCCCGGTAGTGTTGGAGGTACGCCTAGATACTTATCAGGCGTCACCATCCATTGACATTTTCGAACAATGAGGGTGTACTTCGCCAGCTTCTATGCCAGAAAGCGAGGCATTTATTCCAGTTAATTCTACTAACGTGCACTCACAGAATGTCTTGACATCATTTATTCCCACTTTGACACTTTCTTGATCATTACAGAACACCGGGATATCATCCGACTTCCGCGGTCATCTAGCGGAATCCACAAACTCGTTCATTCTGAAGCACTTTTTGACAAAGGGGTTCTAGGTAGAGAGCGAAAAGTAATGCTGACGTAGGACATCTTTGTTTTACGCTTGATAAGACCTGAATACTTTCGCTGAGCTGCTTGTTAACTACAATCCTCGTAGTGCATCCAGTGTACGCCATTCGTACTCCTTCCAAAACTACAGATCCTTGTTTTACGTAGTAGAGGATGCACAAAATGATCTCGCGACTCACGCGGTCAAAGGCCTTCTCGAGATCAATTTGTAGCCTCGCTATCCTACTCTCAAAATCTTCACAACATTCTAAAATATTCCTTGCAATGTGAATATTTGTCGTTATAGATCTGCCTTTGATGCCGCAGGTGTGATGGGGCCCTACAATTTCTCTAATAGCAGTTTACTGTCGCCAGGCCCACACACCCATAAAAAGTTTATAATTAATATTGGCTAAGGTTATCGGCTGATATAATCCTATAAACTGCTGTTTCGTGAGATCTTCTGTTTTGGGAATCAACACAATGTGGGATCTGCGGAAGGACGCTGGTAATTTTTTTCTTTTCGTATGCCTCGTGCAAAACTTCGCATAATGCTATGTTCACACTACGGTCGTAACGCGCGTAACAGCTCTTTTGGCGTATCGAACGTAACGGCTGTAAAAAACGTTACGGCAGTTAAGCCGGCACCTTTGTTCACATTTACTGCTGCTTAAATTACGGCTTTTACAACAGGCCAATCAAATTTGGAGCTGCAGAATCGACGTCACCAGCGGTCCAATATGGCTCCTGCCAACATGCGAGCGCTGGCCGAGATCGAAGAAATTCACGCTCAAAACAAACTTATAGTCATGTATTTAATCGCCCAAAGACGACGAAGGCGACGCAGAAGGGTTTGGGTGCGGCAAGTATTTCTCGACAGGGCCGCGGACGGCGATTTTCACAACCTTTTCGCCAAGCTCCGAGTTGGTGACGCTGCGATGTTTCATAACATCATGCGCATGTCGCCCCAGCAGTACCGCTTCCTTGAAAACCTAATGAGACCACTCATCGAAGTTCGGAGCACGCATCTGCGGCCATCGATTTCCTCGGCGGATAAACCAGATGAACTGAAAACAGTCTCGCAAGGCGCACTGCAAAAATTTTCACGAACACAGCCAATCGTGCGCACGGAATGGCGGAATGGCACTTCCCGCACCCGGAGCTGTCTGCAGACGGGAGGACGGAAGTGTCGTCACCGGTTGTTGAAAGCCGAAAGCTTATCGGTCATTGGCTGTGTCGCAACGGTCGTAACATAACAGTCGTAAATGTTGCCGACCCTTTAACACTCTCACCCACGATTTTTGCGAGAATTGCGCACGTTGGTACCTTTACGTTCGCAGTCTGAACTAGACGCATACGCTTGTTGCGCTTCCGCTTACGTTTGTTACGAAAAATCGGCGCCTTACGAACGTAGTCTGAACATAGCATAAGGCTTCTGCCGCAGGACCTTTAAATTTCTTATACTATGCAGCGCTTACGCCATCTGGACCAGGTGTCTTTCGAGAGCTCATTTTTTCGATTGATTTTTCAATTCCTTTGACGGTGATAGGTGCCTCTAAGCTTGCGTTTATATTGACACGTGTACTTATCTTTATCGGGCCACCACGTTTCGCCGCTTAACAAATGCAATCGCACAGCGAGGGACGCGCCTGCATGTATCCGACGTTTCTGGAAAGTTATCGACGCTTCTATCCGCGTGTCTGTTGTCGCCGAACCTTGTGTTATCAGATTTCATCGCGTGACACGAATGGTGTAGAACTTTGTGGAAGACACGCGGGTCCCATCAGGTAATCTGGAACATTCGACGACTTATCTATAAAAGCCGACGCGCTGGACCCGCTGATTAGTTTTCCGACGATCGCCGACCGTGTTCGCCGCTATGGGGAACCAGCGCTGGCCAGGAGGCGCTACGACATTTTTCATGCGTTACTAAAATATGCTGAAACCGTCCGATAGGGAGGCTACGAAGATGGCACGACATATTTGGCGATAAGAAACGTGCGCCTGTATCAATGTTTGTCTAGCCCGATGCGGCCAGCCAAGTTCTGTCCATGGCCATGCGCGCTGCGTAGAGCGCATGCGCTGCTACGTCCTAGCACGTCGGTTCCCTGCCGTTTGAGGAGCCGTGAAAAGTGTGACTCAAGACAATCGGTGAATTTGCTGACACGAAATCACTGCGTGTGCTACTGGAAACTGTGTCTACCGCTCGCTAGGCTGTGTGTTACGGCGCTGCTGTCGGCACGCGAAGCTTCAGCGCTGGTTGCCCATCGTTGTGCTATAAGTGTAGCCTGTTTTTGTGTGCACAGGTTCTCCCAATAAAAGCTAGTTTTGTATTCCACCGTATTGCTTCTTTCTTGACCGTCACTACCACGTGACAATATTGTCATCGAGTTGTGGAATAAGCGATAAGAATTCACCCTTGAATGTGCTACTTCCCTGTTTGATGTTTCCTAATAATTCGCGATAATGCTCCACAAGCGCTTGTTCAACTATTGCTGTATCGCTTGTGACGATATTTTGATATTCTATCGCCTTGCTTTCGTTTTTAGTCGCGTAGCTCCTCTCGTCTGCCAGTGGGCGTTTCGTGGCCATCTTGCCAAACCAAAGCCTCTGGGCGTGTGCGCGCACCACAGCTCCCTTATATCTCTCCACGTCTTAGTCTCCAACTTTCTTTTAATTAATTATGGGGTTTTACGTGCCAAAACCACTTTCTGATTATGAGGCACGCCGTAGTGGAGGACTGGGGAAATTACGACCACCTGGGATTATTTAACGTGTACCTAAATCTAAGTACACGGGTGTTTTCGCATTTTGCCCCCATCGAAATGCGGCCACCGTGGCCGGGATTCGATCCCGCGACCTCGTGCTCAGCTGCCCAACACCATAGCCACTGAGCAACCACGGCGGGTACCCAACTTTCTTTTCACATCTTTAATTCCTTTGCTGCACATGCCTGGTGCACGCTTTCTTGGCAGAGTAAAACATACAACTGACACTGCAACTGCTTTTCTTCCTTCGTTTCGCGGCGTTTTATACAAGATGGTCTTTCAATCGCGTCCATTTTTACTTTTTCTTAAAAACACTCCCATGTATAAATTAACTTGCCCGTGACACTCGCGTACTTCGTCTAGTTTAGTTTTAACGTTCCCTACAAACGTGTCACCACCGAGTAGCTTGTGTTTCAATTTTCATAGGTCCCAGCTAAATCTCTGCTTTTCTTTTTTAGTGATGGGGAACATGACAAGGCTATCGTCGCTGAAAGAAACGTGCTTCACTGTATAATCTCGGTACAAGGGAAGTAATGGTGTAGACACGTAGGCTCTGTCAAGCCTCGCCTGACTACCATGCTGGTAATGTGTGTACTGGGTGTTCTGAGGCAGCACACATCCTACGTCGTCGACCTCTCGCTCGCGAACCATTGCATTCAAAAACTAAGCACCATAATGACGCACCGGCGATTTGCTTTCCCTATCTTTGAGAGTGCAAGCACATTTGAAACGTCCGAGAAAAATAGTTCTCCTGTGACACGACAAATGCACTTCAAGGTTCATGAAAAATATTTTTCACTCTTGCTCCCTATTTGCCGCATATACACAAACAATCCGCAAACTCGCGCCAGAAAAAGAAAAATCACACACAATTAATCGTCCCAAATGATCAATATGTCAACATTTTACTGCAATACCAATGCTATTCATAAAAAGCAAGCAGCCACCGGATGTGCCATGAGAATGGCTGACACATACATTGTATCGGGAGCAGAAAGGCGAATGCATGCGGTCTGTTTGCTTTTAGGACTCGACTTTCGTTTCCTGCATGCGACAATATCAACATCGTTCTCAAGAAACAAACAACGCAACTGATACTGTCGCCTGCTAGACCCAAGTCCTCTAATGCTGAGCGTTGCTACGCGTAAGGCTGTTTCTAACCCAAAGAAGATGTTATAGCTATGAGCAGGCCTACCACAAGGTTTGTACTTCAAGTAGGTGCCCCCCAGAAAACGAGGAAATCGCACGACTTATGGGAGTCTCGGCTTTTTTCATGTTTTTCCGTCACGGCTCTCATACAACGCTTTCACTTTTGTCTCTTACAGATTACTGTCTCTCCAAAAATCACGATAGTCTCACCTACCCAGGTGATGTAGACGGCAGAGGCGGCTTGGCCTCTGCAGTGGGTCAACCATAATTTTTGGCCGCCGTTTGAATGTCGGGTGCCTAATCCCCGTTGTCTTCGTCGGTGGTTCTCCACCCTCGACGCCATCGCAAGTACTTGCCTCATCTCTACTTTCGTCCCAAGGGCGCTTGCCGGCCAGGCCGCTGCCTGCGCTCTCGCTGTCGTCCATGTTGTCATGTCCAGGTGCGCCTCTCTTCCCTTGGCGGACGTTTCACAGGATTGTGGCCTCTCTGAGGCTGTTGCATTCCGTGGTTGTAGCTCCAACGCCTGGTCTGTGGGCTCCTGCTCCGTTATCGTGTTCGGGCCTTTTACTGTGGCCGGGTCTGGCGTCGCCAGCACTCTGTCGCGCGGACTGTCGCCCGATCTTGCTGCGTGTTCAACGTCAACCTCGTCCATGAGTAGCTCGGATGCGTCGCCACCATCCACAGACCTGGTGACGCTGGCATAGGAAAGTATGCAACCGTACTCATCGTGACCGAACCTCCAGCAGCCGCCCCAACAACGCGGCACTCAGCAGTCGCGACAAATGTGCCCTTTTCCTCTGCAGCTAAGACAAACGGGCGCTCTTCCCGGCACAACAATAAGCGCTTGCTCGCCGCTCACGTTCACTTGATGAGGCAGGTCATCAATTTTAGGGCCCACCTTCAACCTTAGTGTTAGCAGACGGGTCATTGAACCTCTGTCGGCCGCGCCGTGTACCCGCCACCGCTCGCTGCTGACTTCCGTCACTTGGCCGTACGGCGCTATGCACGTTTCACGTCTTCGTCGAGTACATTGTGGAGCAGCCAGTGTGCCTTCATCCACACATCTTGGTTTGCTGGTTTGATGACGAGGCAGCGAGAATTTTTTACCTTGAGGTCTCCGACACCAAGGATCCTTTTCACTGCATCCATATTTCACTGCATCCACACATGGCTCATACGATACGCCCCCAAGGCAACAACCTCGAGGAGCAGCGTCAGACGAGCCAATGTGTCGCGGAAGTCTTCCACCCGATATGGCCGGCAGCGGACGTCAGCATATAAAAAAGAAGCAGTATTCAAAACAACTCGTCCTGTAGGCAGGTTTGGCAATACAATTTCATAATTACTGTCAATGTCAAAATACCTGTTACCGCGCCCAAAACATGCCGCTGTAGCCACCTCTGAAGGGCCTGCCATCCTGCGTCCAATCAGGTCGGCTGCCGGAAGAAGAAATGCCCTGTTCGGCCACGACTGCGCATATAACCCCACCGTACTTCTGCGCCAGAATGATATGCGTCCACGAAGAAAAGAAAGGCACAGCTACGCCATCCACAGGATGCGAATCTTCGCAGAGAGACCCCGATGTATTTCGAGTCCATCGCCTTAACCACTCGGCCACGACTGCGAATATACGCCACAGCACTTTTGCGCCACATTGATACGCGTTCATGAAGGTTGCTGGCAGAAACGAAAGCCCCTCCACGCGGCCGACAGGATTCGAACCTGTGCGGGGAAACGCTATGGATTTCGAGTCCATCGCCTTAACCACTCGGCCATGACTGCGCATATTAGGGGCGACGAGTCACGCAGTCGCGATCAGTCGGAAGCGGCTCCCTTGCGTAGTATGAGGGATCACGCGGCGCACTCCCCATAGGTTTCGCTTACGGCGCTCAATAAAAACGCCACGCGGCAGCCCTCCTGCTCGTTTATCTAGGTACTCTAAAACGAGGGAAGTTTTTGACTGTCGATATAATAATCTTAGGCAATCTGAAAGCACAAAATCGTTTACGGACTCTGTCTGTTTACCGAATCCATACAGTGAACGCCATTATATATACGCGCGGTCGCCGTGATGGAGCCTCCCGAACCAGCTTCTTGCATGAAAGGTAGGCAAACGCTGAGAGTAAACTATGTAAAATATGCTCTTATAGTGGGCTGTCTGTATAACCAAACGGGGCATAACAAAATGAAGCATCAACGCAGATATCCCATGGCTTCGCAGCGACCAACTGCGCGTCTGCATGCATGTCCGCGCAGAATGTTTTGCTTTCGCTGTGAGAGCGTTTTCACACCGCGCCGTGATCTTTAGGCCGCAGCCTATGAGCAGTTGACAGTACACTAGCAACCATTGTGGCGTGGACTCTATCAGAACTGTTCAGAAATAATTTCGTTATAGAGACTTCGACGCCTACGGCGACTGTGATATGCCGTCGCGAGGATTCAATCTTTTTTTGTCTTCTAAATTCTTGGACATTTCTATGTTACTTCTCAAGTTGAGTCGCACTATATGTTTATCGGTCTTCTCATCGTGCGATTTCCCTCTGCTTCTTTTTTGTAATCCAGTGCGTTAATTCATAACACAAACGTGGCAATATGCCATGCCTTTCTGTAATGTGCGTCTTACCGCTCCCTTTCCGTTCCAGTGAACTTGCACACACATATATAATTAACAGGAAAAGGAAAGCGATCAGCACGCTGGCAACTGCCACCGAAAAGGGCACAACGCATTGTCAGTATCAAGCATCAACAAGTTTATAGACCAAACCGTCCTGACATTAGCCGGGCAGCGGACGCGGGTGAGCGTCTCAGTGCGCGTTTTCTGCTGCTCACCGAACATCGCGCCCACCCGGCGCCGTAGCAGAAATCTTCCTCACATGTGTGCTTTCTGCATACCCCGTTTGTAGCCGATGGTTGCCTGCCGGTTCTAAGTTTCGCCAGCCAAGCTTCACGCAGCTCCTTACCCTGCGGCTACGTGCGAATAAGGCTGACACCGGGCTCCGTTGCGCACATCCGGCTCTGCGGCACCGAGCAGTAGCCTACCATGCTGCACGCCTCCAAAGGCAGCCACTACCTATTATAGTAGTTTCAAATGTTGTCAAGCAGGCACCCTGTGGCGGGAAAGCCTCACTACTTAATCAGAGCCGCGGCGCACGTGGGACTTTAATTTTCAGCTCGCTTCGGCGCTGCCGAAGCAGCCGACGCCGCCACTGTGTCCACGTGATCCCTTATGCCACGTGTCGCCGATGGTGGCGCCAGCTTTTCCAGTGGTGAAGCTCACCCCCAATACGCCTCCGCACTTCTTCGCCACATTGATACGCGTTCACGAAGGGCTGGCAGAAAAAAAAAAGTCACCGCTACGCAGACCACTGGAATCGGACCTGTGCAGGGAGACCCCAATGAATTTCGAGTCCATCGCCTTAACCACCCAGCCACCACTTTTTTATTGCCAGTCCTCGACATATCACAACAGCCCACCTTCCTTATATGATACACAAAAAGACCAAACAAAAAGGAATGAATAAAAAACCGAACAAGAAATAGTAATATACACATTCATTTCCATCCGCTACTGTGAGATGATGTTGTCTTATTAAAATTTCTTGAGTTCTGTCAGGGCATGCCAAGTCGCTCCGCTCCTCTTGGCAGGAACCATTCGCGTCAGGCGCACTGGTGCAGTATAGGAAAAAGGAACACGCACTGCAGAAGTCAAAAGCGGGAAATGATATAATAGTGCAGCATTATTTCAAAAATGTATCACCCGTGCATCATCCCTCGTCCCTCCACAATGTGTGACTGCGTGCGCCTAACTTTCTACGTGCCCCACCATTCCTGCATAGACAAGAGTAGGAAACAACAAAGAAGGAAGAAAGTAGCTCCCATTGTCAGCACGAGATCCCCATACCCATTCTCAATACAGCTCTACGCACAGCGCTTTCGTTCGCAAGGTCGCGGTGAAGTGAAATCGAAGCGACGAAAAGGCTACCACCCTGAGAATTCCTTTCTAGAGAAGGCACCAAACCAGATTTCTCGATCGATGGCATCTAGAACAGTTTCCCTATGACAATTTTTCCGTTGACTAGTGGGATTGGGACAAGTGTGCTTGTCCGTTGTCAGGGCGACTGGGTTGACAGCAGTCACTCTTTTGATCCACCATACTCGGGCACCACACAAAGCATCCGTTCGTGTCGCGTGCATCGCTTCCACTCTTCGGCTCAAGGTGCGTGTCTCAGCTCTCATTCCTCAGCACTCTCGTACGCGGGGTGTAATGTGAGACGGCTCTGCAGCTGCTCCAACTCTGTGGTGCGGCGCGTTTCTTTAAGATCTTCTGCTATCTCTCTTTTATGTTGTTTTTGCGGGCTAGCCACTGTGGACAACATAATTATCTGCTGTATGCTTGAAACCAAGAAAACTGATTGTAAATGTGCTTCATGTTTTCTTAATGATTTGGAGAGCCGAGCTAGTGTTTGCAGTTTTTTAGGTTTTTTTTTGTGCAATCCAGTAGATGCGAGCGATAAAGCTTTTCCGTGTTGTGAAATCGAGGAAAATCAATACAACGTTGCAAATAAAGCTCTACGGATTACACACTCTGCAGAATCATGATGGCATACTTTTGACCAAAGGCACAGCAGTCAAAGTAAAAGAAAATGCTGTTCTTTCAGATCCCCCAGTGATCACAGTATTTTATCCCGAGCAAAATGTAGTGGTCATTGGCAATGAAATTTCGCTCATCTGTCAAGCGAAAGGGCACCCCAAGCCGGCGACTTACTCGGAGCACGACGTTCTCATCAGTGATCGAAAGACCAGGTAAGCGGTGACGCAGATGTCAAAGTACATCCTATTGCACCCCCCCCCCCCCTCCGCCCCCACACACTCTATACCTTTTCTCTCTCTCTTTTCTCTCTTCCCCTTCTCCCTTCCCCCATCGTAGTATTGCCCAACTGGACTCTTGAGTGATTAACATCCCTGCCTTGCTTATATCCATCTCGCTCTCCCTCTCCTCCCTAATATGATTTTTTCTACACGGTCTGCTTTTGTTTTAGTCATGTTGCAGGCGCTAAACGCTTAGTGGAATGCCTCTGAACGGCTAGTTTTCGATGTGAATGATGGAGATGATACCTGCACCCACATCGATGAATGGACACGCGACACCTTTATCACTTGCGTAATCAAAAGCAGTGCGATGAATGCTCATGCTCCTGTGGACGTGAACATTTGGTAGTTATCACTGAGTACAATTTCTTAAAAAAATTTTGGGCAGAGCTCATCTACGATTACTATCCAACTATGCGAATAGCTGAAACGCGTCATGTATGAGGCAAGCCTGGCTCGTCTCTCACGCATCCCTCTGGACACGCTGTGCATTTTGGTGGCGCCGCCTTTAATTCTGCGCATACCCAGTGGCACATACATAGCGATACTAGTTGTCAAAGAGGTGCATTGAAGAGCGGCACATACCCAGTGTCACATACACAATGCCACATACTCACGGAATGGCTCTCTGAGGATTGGGAGGTCAACCCCACCGTTCGTAACCAGTTGTCAAGATTGGAATCGGGTATGAATTAGGTGGAAGCTGGCCCATGCCGTCGTCCAACTAATCCACGCTGAGGACGTTGTCGAAGGGAAGCACTGCTTCTCATCGAGAACGAGGATTATGGGTTTATTTACAGTATCTACATAAGGACGTTGCAGTTCATCAGTCTAGCATGACTGCGAGAGAAAGTGCACTGAGCAGCCGCACAGCAGCGGTTTATAAACACTCGGTCCTCCCTCGATCCCAAAGTGAGTGAAACGTTTGACCAGGCACCGTAGACGAGCCGACCAGGCACCGTAGGCGAGCCGCCTCTTTGCGCGAGGGCTTACATGCACACACTTCCGCACAGGTTCGTGGTCCCCAACCGAGGTCAGACGGTCTTCGCAGAACTCGGGGCTGACGTCAGGAACGGTGCGTGGGAAGGGGCCGCGAACTACGTTCCCTCGGGGACACCCTTGTTCACAGCAGACCGGGTTGGCGGTGGCGTGTTCCGTCACAAAGCCTGGTTCGTCGAACTCATCTCGGCAATCCCGCGATGCAGAATGGCGGACTTGGCGCATTGTCCTGCGGACACAGTAAACTAAGTGACGCCGTGTGGCTAGAGGGTTGCGGTGGCGTTCCAGGAATAATTGACGCCGCCGTCGCAAGCGGCTGGCAAAACTTGCACCTCAGCGGGCCGTTCTTAAGAGCGCCGCCATGGCCCGGGAAATCTCGATTGTCAAGCGCTGACAACCGCTGGGAAGGAAGAGAATGGCTGGTGGCCAGGGGGTGATGCCTTAGCTCGCAGCTACCACTTGTGCAATGATGTCACCGCCCCAAAACATCCAACAAGGACAGGCAACTGCAAAACGAACCCCACAACACGACTCTGCGCCGAGACGACATACCTTGGATCTCACTTTAGATCTGCTAGGCTTCAAAGAAAACATAAGTGCAGAAACAAAAAAATGTTGCATTTCGCTATGCCAATTTTGGAAGCAATTTCGTGCTGACAAATTCAGCAATCATGGAGGGAATCCTGCTAAATGATCTAGGCTTAACAAAATTAACAATAATAACCCTAAAATTTAGGCGGGACCCTTAAACGCAGAATTCAGATTAGCCTGCTCAAACCGTCCGCATTGCTATGCAACTTTCCCTTCTTATATCTAACGCAGAAGTAATGTTGGAGAGTGAGGCTTCATCGGAGCAAGCGGCCATTTTTGTGTGATATTTGATTGCGCCACGTCAGAGCACAGCGGTCGGTCTCGAAGATGAACTTCGCTCCGTACAAGCAACAATTCAACTTCTGGGCGGCCCAAACTAAACAAGCGCACTCCTTTTCTGAAGCACTGTAGGCTTCTTCTCCTACAGTTAGTTTACGGCTGGCATAGAGGATATGATGCTCCTCGTTATCGTCGCCAACCTAAGTACCACGCCCATACCTCTGTCGCTTGCTTCGCATTGAACTATGAATTCCTTTGTGTAGTCTGGCGCGCGAAGCACAGGACAAGAAACCAATAGCGTTTTCAAACTTTGGAAAGCGTTCTCTTCGCCTTACCCCAGTGTACGCTACTCGGTGCTGCCTTTCGGAGGGCGTCCGTTAATGAACTTGCCATTTGCGAGTAATTCGGAATGTACCGTTGACAATACCCTACAAGTCCCAAAAATGAACGAAGGTATGTTTTCATGCGTGGCTGTGAAAATTCTCCAATCGTAGCTATTTTCAGCTCGGCCGGCCGTCTCGTGCCCTCGCCGAAAACATGGCCCAGATAAGTGACCAGCGAACAACCAAATCTACACTTTTCCGCTTTCATTGTTAAGCCGGCTTCCCTCAACCGTGAGAACACCTGTTTGAGGTGTGATACGTGTTGTTCCCGGCTCTCCGAAAAAATTGCTAGATCATCAAGATATGGCAAGGCGAACTCCTGCAAGTCCTTTAGGACAATATCCATTAACTTAGAGAAGCCAAACGGCGCGTTCTTCAGCCCTAAGCTCAGTGCGAGAGGGCGAAAAGTGCCTACAGGTGAGCTGAATGCGGCACAGCGGCTGGCATTTTCTGAACGGGGAACTTGCCAGTACCCCCGCACGCGGTCTATAGTTGAAATGTATTTAGTAGCGCTAACTCTTTTGATTCGTTCCTCAATGATGGGTATCGGGTACAGCTGACCCCAGTGATGGCATTTAACTTCCTGTAGCCAACACACGCACCAGAATCCTTGTTAGGGGCTTCTACCAGTATTAGCGGCGACATGTATTAACTCTCAGCGCGCTCAATAACTCCCAACTCTAGCATGCGCTGTATCTCTGCCTCCATAATTTCTCTGTGTCTTGGAAAATACCCTGTAAGGCTTTAATCTTACGGGTCCGGTTGATGTCAGCTCAATTTCATGCGTTATTAATTCGGTTCTACCCGGCCAATCGCTGAATCTGTCGAGATATTCCCCTAACACCGCTTTTAGCTCATTTAGCTGCTCGGCTCTAAGAGCGTGCGAGCTTACCGAAAGGTTTATTACTTCTTTTAGGCCGATTTCAGAGTTGGAGGTCACCCTATACTCCCTAAACTTGGTACTAGTGCCATCCTGCTCTTTGATGGTATAGTTAACGACTCCGCCCCGCTCTACATACGGCTTCATCAAATTGCAGTGATATATCCTCACCTCCTTCCTGCGACCGGACATTTTCAGAACATAGTTAGTATCTGAAAGTTTGAGCAAGACTTTAACGGGCCCATCCCAGTGAACTTCAAGCTCGTTTTTTTTTTTGAAGGTTTTAGGATCATTACCTGGTCTCCGGCGTTAAACGTACGAAACCTTGAATTCTTGTCGTAATAGAATTTGGCGTTCTTTTGAGCTACTCCCATGTTCTTTCCGACTAGTTCTTCGGTTGCGCTTAGCCGTTCCAGCAGATTTAGCACGTATTCAACCACTGTTGGCCGGGGCTCTCTCCTCTTTCCTACCCCATATCATTTACCATTCTCAGTTGAGAACGGAGTGTCCTCCCATACACTAGTTCTGCTGGCGAGAACCCTGTAGCCAGCCTCATGTGGAACTGTTCGTAAAGCAAGCAATGCTGCCGGCAGACAGTTCTCCCAGACCTCCTTGTGCTCGTAACAGAGCGCACGCAAAACTCGCTTAAGCACTGAATGCCACCTCTCCGCTGTTCGACTGAGGGTGATAGACGGAACTGTGTATCAACTTTTCCCCGCACTTTTGCAAGAATGTGGAAGTCAGTGCGCTGGTGAATACTGATCCTTGATCCGCCTGAATTTGGCTGGAAACCCAACTCGTGCAAATACTGTAAAAAGTGCGTCTACTAATTCGGTGGAGCTGAGCTCTTCTGGTGGGATTGCTTCTGGAAACTTTGTAGCCGGACACAGCGTGGTAAACAAGCACCTGTAACCCAATTTTGTTTTTGGTAGAGGCCCTACCGTGTCTATCACAAGTCGTCTGAAAGGTTCTTTCATTAAGCTCCACTGCCTTTAGTGGAGCTTTCCATGTTTCTCCTGGTTTACCCGAGCGCTGGCAGGCGTCACATGATCTTACAAAGTTTACTATGTCTTTAAAACACCCAGGCCAGTAGTATTCCATAAGCAATCTTTCTTTTGATTTATTTATGCCTAGGTGGCCGGACCACACATTTCCATGACAGAGACTCAAAAGGTCCTCCCTGTACTTAGTAGGTACGACTAACTGATCTAAAATCCTACCCTTTCTATCTCTGTAGTGCCGATACAACAATCTTCCTCTCTCATGTATCGCCACGTTGCGCTTAGCAATGCCTTCTTCAGCTGTGTGATGTAATTTAGCTAAGCTCTCATCATTCTTTTGCCCGGCTTCCAGTGACTCTCTATCCACACGTAAGAGCTGATCAAAGTTCTTTGAGGCTGGTGATAGTAATGACCCTGTCTCGCTTGCCAGTGCATCAGCGGGCTCATCCTGCAGGGGTGAACTTTGACACCCTGGCGATACCTTCTCATTGAGCTGGTCAGCTGGCAGGCTTTCTTGAACTGTTTTTTCATCCTTCGAGCCTAGCTCGGATTCGGTTACTAAAGTTGTCTCTTTTGCTGCTTCCGCTGGAGCAGCTTGTGCATTTTCAGCCGAAAGCGACGCGATTTTACGAGCTTCGCCTCGCGTCAATGCCTGTACTACGCCCTCTCCCAGCTTAAGCCCTTTTTCACGCAGTAACCAATCCGAAGGATTCGAAAAAATGTAAGGGTGCTGCAGTGACAAAAATTAGGAAACTGCAGCCTCGGTCACTAGCTCCCCGAATGGTCCACTGCTTTTGACTTTGGCCATGGGCAGACACGCGTTGTGTTCTTCTGCAACCTGTTTGATGCATGCTACTTCTCTAGTGAAGTCATCCGCCCTCACGTAAGACGGATGGACAATGTCAATCGCGGCGGCACTGTCTCTTAGCACCCTGCATGGTTTACCATTAACTTGCAGGTCGTAAAGATATGGGCTCGAAAGTTCCATATTCTCATCTTTTTCATCTACGTAGAAAAAAACTACGCTAAGCTTCCCGCAGTTTGCAGGTATATGTCCCAGTTTGTGGCATTTATAGCAGTGGATTGGTCTGAAAGATTCGAATTTTCTTTTCTGCTTTTTTGGAACTGTTTCCCCGTTTGATTTCTCCTCGCTCTTTCCTGAGGGCTTCTCCTCCACGTATACCGGCTCCGATTGTCTAGTCTGCGAACCCTTTTTGAACGGAAATGGTTTCTGCGGTCCATTTTGACCGTCCAAATTTCCGTCCTCGGCGTTCAACTTTCTACGCGTTGCGTATTCTTCGGCTAATTCAGCCATCCTTTCCACAGTGTTTACATTCCTTCTATCTTGCACCCACAGTTTCACAGCTTGGGGGATGCTTTTGTAAAACTGCACTAGACACATGCATTCAATGATCATGTCTCTGCTGTCGTACGCTTCCGCGCTTTTCAGCCACTCGACTAGGTTGGCCTTTAAGCCGTAGGTAAACTCCGGATACCCCTCGCTATCTTTTTTCCCTGTGTTCCTAAATATTTGCCGAAAAGCTTCGGCTGAAAAGCGGTATTTCTTCAGGAGACTAGACTTAACTTTCGCATAATCATATGCATCCTGTGCACTGAGTCTGGCGATTACTTCCGCTGCCTCACACGGCAACATAGACAGCAACCACTGTGGCCATGTACTAGGACCGAAGTTCATCTTCTCGCAAGCCCTTTAAGAATTGCTTAGGAACAAGCCTATGTTGGTCGCGATTTCAAATGGCTTTAATAGCCTGTCCATGCGGTATGATTCTGCCTCACTTGATCGTCCCAGAGCCCCTTCACTTCCTTGAGAGAACTCCAAACGTTTGCTTTCAAATACAAGTTGCATTTTTCTTAACTCGCGGCCTTTATAGTGTTCCTCTCTCTCTCTGTTCCGTTCTTCTCTGTCCTTTACTTCTTTCTCTCTTTCCCATTTCTCTCTTTTGTTTAGAAGTTCCAATCCCATTTTAATTTATTTCTTACTGGCCTCTTCGGAAATTAGCTGCAATAATTGCGATTTTAGCATATCCTTGCGTACATCTAGGCCCAGTTCCTGACCAACAACCAACAATTCGTCTCTCAGCAGTGTTCTTAACTCCATGATTGCTGCTTTACTGCCTTGGTCCTGCTCGCTAAATCTACCTAGGAAAACACAACCTAGCTAACAATGAACAATCTAGCTTCCCTACTGTTCTAAACAGAACAACCACAAAAGAAGGCTAGAGAGTCAAAGCAAGAACCAAGCACTCACCGCAGACACAGCACCACGTCGCAAAGTCCGTCTCACCGTTCGTAACCAGTTGTCAAGATTGGAGTCGGGTATGAATTAGATGGTAGCTGGCGCGTGCCGTCGTCCAACTTATCCACGATGAGGACGTTGTCGAAGGGAAGCACTGCTTCTCATCGAGAACGAGGAATATGGGTTTATTTACAGTATCTACATAAGGACGTTGCAGTTCATCAGTCTAGCATGACTGCGAGAGAAAGTGCACTGAGCAGCCGCACAGCAGCGGTTTATAAACACTCGGTCCTCCCTCGATGCCAAAGTGAGTGAAACGTTTGACCAGGCACCGTAGACGAGCCGACCAGGCACCGTAGACGAGCCGCCTCTTTGCGCGAGGGCTTACATGCACACACTTCCGCACAGGTTCGTGGTCCCCAACCGAGGTCAGACGGTCTTCGCAGAAATCGGGGTGACGTCAGGAACGGCGCCTGGGAAGCGGCCTCGAACTACGTTCCCTCAGGGACTCCCCTGTTCACTGCTGACCGGGTCGGCGGTGGCGTGTTCCGTCACAAAGCCTGGTTCGTCTTACTCATCTCGGCAATCCCGCGACGCAGAGTGGCGGACGCATTGTGCTGCCGATACAGTAGACATAGTGATGCCGTGTGGCTAGAGGGTTGCGGTGGCGTTCCAAGAAAAGTGTACGCCGCTGTCGCAACTGGCTGGCAAAACTTGCAACTCTGCGGGCCATTCTTAACCGCTCACATTTTGGCTCCCATGGTTTAGGTGTGATAGCCAGATAGCCGAAAAGAAAACTGGTCTGACAATGCCAAGAATGCTATTTCCATTCAAAGGAATGACACTAATCTCGGTGACAATCTAAGAATTCACCCACAAAGCCGCAGTGCAGCTGCTCTATGTGCTTTCGCTTTCCTAAACACAGTATGCGCGAGCGAGGTGAAGTCAACACTTGCCCCGACTTCACCGGCTTCGCCAGCTTAAGTCCGCTTAAGTGCTATTGCTCTGCTGGTGTAAATGCTATGCTAATCCAAAAAGCACACGCCGTTCCACTGCTGTGAAGATGGATTATTAGCGAAGCTGTTTAGCACAAGACATAGACGTGACAGAAAATTTAGATGAAAGGCATAGGCAAATTATATTTCTGCTGAGCGGTGACGGCGGTTATCCCTAATACACCCACCCACCCACACACACACACAAACGCGCACGCACACACACATTTATTTAAGATCAGCGGCACATGAACGCACGCACACATTTTCTTGATGGCTGAGTCTTAGTCGGTGGTCTTTGTAGGTGAACTTGGTGCTCAGTGCTCATCATTTGGCCGTGACGCTGGTGACGACACCCTTGTGGTCACTATTGTATACACTGATCGGCCATGGCGCCACCTTAGAGTCTTTGCCAGAATGAGATCTATGCACAACTGGTGGTGAGTGATTGGAGTTGCACAATTTGTGTGGCAGTCCAAGCCAAAGCATTCGACCACAAATTGTGGACACTACTTCTCTTCCTGCCTCGAGATATCAATGTTAGCATTAACAAGTATTTTGGTAGCTCTCTGCTGTTGGTAGTGTATATTATATAAACTGTAGATGCATCTGCGTCGTTCAAAGAAGTAAAAATTTTCAGAAGGCCTATAAAGGTGTGTGTGTGTGTGTGTGTGTGTGTGTGTGTGTGTGTGTGCGTGTGTGTGTGTGTGTGTGTCATGTACTGTCATGTAATGCCAGGGGTCATGTACTGGAAAAGCACAATAAACATTGTTTTCGGCGTTACTACCAACAAGAATTTAAGCTCCGCTCTACAGCCATATTGCAGGCCATGAATTAAAATGTCATGTTTATAACTTTAGAATATCATTACATTGCACATTTTAAAAACAACGTTCCTGTAACATTGAGCGACACTTGGCCTTCGTGCCAATAAAAATCATTAAATCATCACCGTCATCATCATAAAATCGGTGACACAATTCTAATCTGTGCGATTTAATTAGGTGTCTTAAACTCGTGGGAAAACAGAAAGCGATTGACGTCACGGAAATGAGGGAACGTAATTGACTGGTGCAAACATACCAATTCTGTTTGAATTGGACAGCGGTGCATGCGACTCCGCATTTTTGGGCTGTTTCTATTATAGGAACGTCCGAAGTGCTAACAATTCACTTAACTGAAGTTTAAAGAATTGCATAAAAATTTGTACCTAAACATATTCATCACAAGCCGAACTGAGCTTCATCAGCATTGGGTGAGCTATGAACATCGCTAATTACGGAGGTTTTAAGCAGTGCGTTGCGAATGGGTGACACCACAGAATGTTAACCTGCCCTTGAGGCTGCCTTTATAGATTCGTGTAACATAACAGTAGTCTTACCTAAAGGTTCATGTCCTCCTATGAGAAAAGTGAGCATTGCACGCTAGCATTTAAACTATATCGCGCCTGCCTTTTTGCAGTACATGTGGCGTATCAGGGGCATTGCCTATGCAGCCTTTTTTCAGTGGCTTCTAAGTTGAGGCATTCTTTTCAGGTTGTTTTTTGTGGTCAAAACCATACTTCGTATCCTCATAAGCATGTTTTACGCAAGTCAATAAGCTACGACTGCGTGCCGTGTTCCAAGCGGCCAACATTAAGCGCAAGCGAAACTTGTCGACTCGCGCAGCAACTCATGTTTCCGAACGACTCGCAGCCTTGACCAGCGGTACATCTTCGTGGCCGGGGGTGAGCTGAAGATTCTCGTGGCCGAAAGCAGGGACGCCGGCTTGTGCCGGTGCAGCACAAAGAACCAGGCAGGCTGGGACAGCCGCACCGCTACCATTACCGTGCATCGCGAGCAGGCATCGCACGGAGTGGCAGAGGTGTGGGCAGAGCCTCGCGAGCGTCCTTGCGTTCACAACAGCGTAGGCCGATCTTTGAAGTGGCCCAATGAGCGTCGGCATACAGGGGTCATGTGTTACGATCTAACCTTGTGTGCAGTGTCACTTGTAGAGCGTGACGGTTAAATCATGGAAGCTCACGTGATGAAGGAAACATCATTGGGGACGGGCAAACTCGCACAGCATCAGCGTTATTTTCACTTTCCGTAGTTGTCGAGAGCCTCGACATGATTGGCAACGTCGAGGCGTCAGTGTTTCCCCTTCCATGCAGCGACATATTCTGCTGCAGCATTACGTTACTGAAAATTGATGGTGCCGGTAAAACGTAATCCAATAGATCAATAAACGATACCACTCATCAGCCGCTCACCATAAACGTAAACATCATACCAAGTGGCAGATGATTACAAGTACTTCAGAATTTACATCAAAGAGAGAAACAAATATATAAAAGAAAAAAAATACATGAATGGGCAATCAGTGCATAAGACAAAGTAAACGAGGTCGAAATGAAAAAGAGAGTGCTGTGGAGGTCCAAATATTAATGCGAGAATTCTTTGGCAAGGAATAACTCGGGGATGTGCATGCCTTATAATCTGAAGTTCACTTGGGAGTGGACTGTCTTGTTTGTAGTTTTTCCTTTATATGTACCCAATGCTAACCTTCCAAAAGATCAGTCTCCATTCCCGTGTGCACTTAAGATTTTAAGGCATGTATGTTTTTCTTTTATGTATTTGTTTGTCTTTCATGTATATTCTGAAGTACTTGTAATCACCCACCCCTTGGTATGATCTATACATTAATGGTGAGCGGCGGATGAGTGGTATCGTTGAATACTACAAAACGTGGTTTCTTTGCAATAGATTACACTCCACGTATCTAGATCCAAGCATATCTCAGAGGAGCTAAATATATATCTACCTCTGTCCACTAAAAAAACAATGACATCCACATACATTTAGCCTGGAATACACCACTCCACCCCCACCACTACCACATTTATTTCGTTTATGTAAAATAATATAACCTAACTTACATCTAACGAGATGTCACACGCAGTCAAGTTGAGCGAAATGTCCAGAGCTTCCGCATATGTAAAGAAAATTTGTCTGTGGCAGTTTTATTATTTTGTGGATATCTTTAGATACTTTGATCCTGCAGTAAACATGATAGGCTAGTCAGCCTTATAATGTGTCCATTACACTACACTTTGTTCCTAGCTAGTTATAATACAGTAGTTCAGGCCGGCCTCTCCACTTATGTACTAGATTGCTTCTTCGGGTGCAAGTTTCTGGCTGAGCACCGACTCCTATAACAAGCATATTAAAGAAGGGGGACGCAGTTAGGCACAGACCTGTTCTCAGGACGTCCAAAAGGCACAAAGAATTACACTGTCTCACTTTCTAAATTGCAAAACTAGTTTATTTACGTAGAGGAGACTCAGTATATGCGACTTCCTTTTTCAGCATTTCTCATGTCAAGGGCCCGGGAGAGGTAACTGGGAGCCGTGTTGAAATGTCACACAATACCGAACTCCTCACCCACGACTGGCTTGCTTCCTTGTCTGCTTTTGCGTGTGCCTTGTACCTGGGCTTGCGTTAATCCGTTCTTTTTTTTTCCTGTAATGGTTAATATCACTAGCGCATACCAAACAACTCATTGGAATCGGCGCTTTAGGAATACCGCTGAGTGTACCAATCACCCTCCATTCTCTTTGCACTTTGGCTGCCTGTATAGCTAACTGGCTAAAGCCTGCCACACCGTCATAGTCTTTGGTTGAAAAGAACTCTCTTGAGAAAAAGGAGCAGCATTGTGTATTGCTGTAGCTGTGTTGATCCGCTTTTTATTCAGTCTTTGGGTGTGTTAGCTTGACTTTCGTTGCATAACAAGTGATAATCACTGGGAGTGATATTTTCAAGTAATTCGTAGCTGAGCCCCCCTTGAAAGCTATAACATCGATGTTACACCGTCAGGATGGCTCTCGACTTTGTCCCTCTTTTTAGCACGGCTACTCGAGAGCCTGTAGAACTCTTTTTAAATTTATATCCGAACAGTGTCTTAATTTATTTGTATGCTACTAATAGTTAGCCATGTACATCCACCATGTCCATGTGTGAAATGTAATGTTTTAGGCCAGTGTTTCTCAAACTGACCCCCAAATGTGTCATGAGCCTCTTTTTCTGGGGCTCATGGAGGGTCGAACAATACGTCCATTCTGCTTGCCGGAACAGAAATTAATTTTCAGTCTTGGCATCCATGCTCTTCTAGCGCTGTTTTCACTATGATGTATCATATCTATATCACTGCTGTATCCTATTTATATCGAAAATTCGTCCTTTTTTTCTTCACCTGCTAAGCTTTTCTTTCGAGGAAACCGTATGGGTTTCCTTTGTGGCACTTAGCTACGTTTGGGTGGATGTCTCTCTTTCCTTTTAATAATTACTTCTCTCCACCTTGCGGGTTTCTGCAGAACTGTTACGTCAAACTCTTGCCTTTGCTTCTGAGTTGTTGATAAATTCGAATTCGCCGGCCATCTGGGCCTGGTTAGCTCAGATGGTAGAGCGGCTGTGGTCCCGGGTTCGTGTCCCGGACCAGGACGAATTTTTCTTCAACTGCGAAGCTTTCCTTTCGGGGGACCCGTATGGGTTTCCATTGTAGCACGTAGCACATGTTTGGGTGCATGTCTCACTTTCAAATCCTTGTTAAAAAAACATTAACGAGTATTTTGATAGATCTTTGCTGTGGGTGATGTCCTTTAAATAAATTAAAATATAAATATATCTGTGTCGTTGAAAGAAGTAAATTTTCAGAAGGCTTATGAAGGTATATGTGTGTGTTATACTCAACTAAAAACTGTCTTTAGTAAATACAGCAGTACAGCTTCTGTATAGGAGCCCATGCAAACAGAAACATGACGGGAATCATTAAGCTAATGTGTGGCACAAATTCATTCAATTTTGCCAAGTACAGTAGGTGATGACACAATTATTTCGGCAGAATGCTTTATTTTTCTTTAAAAACATTGGTCTAAGTTATTCTTTTCCAGCTGTAGCCCGGTGACTGCGGCATTAAAGTCAGGCAAAAGTCAAGTGGTCAGTTGGCAGAAATGAACCTCAACGAAAACTGCCTCTCCTGCCTCCTTCATGCATAGAAGGAAGTAGAGTCTTGCGACCATTTCTTGGTCGTATGCAGCGTATTATAGTTTTGGATATCTGACTTCAATGTGAGCGCGACGATAACTGTTCTCTTTCTTTCGACAGTAAAATGTCTTAACAGATGTATCAGATCTCCATTACTTTCTGTTTGTGTATATATTTAAAAAAAATAACCTTTCCTCTCATATTGATCTAGTAATGCCAATCAAGATGGCACACATGCTGCATTGCTAACCGTTTTCAGTGCCGCAGAACACACAAGCTTGCACTGGTTACTTCAAGAACCTTTGTGAAGGCACTCGGATCTTTTTCTCTGGCAGCAGCAGTGCCCGTATACACGCAGAAAATTGTGTACCTTATAGCTTCCACGTCTGTTAATTAAACTTTTTTCGTAATGATGCTGAACACTAGACCCAGGTTACCGTCGCGAAGAATAAATGCGAGAGTGATATGTTTCGCCGGAAACATGGGGCGGGTGTAAGGAGCTGGGAAGCTGTCTATATTGTGCACTTTTTCTCATCACCATGCATATATTGTCTCCCACGCCATTGTTAACTAGGTGAATTCTTCTGCTACGGAACGTCTTGGCCAGATGAAATGGTCTTTCGCTATCTAAATCTCATACTGATGAAGGCTATTTCGCTGTCTCCGGCTTTATTTTAAAGGGGAGGTCCTTGAGGAATGGAGTGCACGATGTGAAAAGTCTACGCTCTCTCACTCTTTGATTCTCATTTCCTACAGGCGGTTTTTTAATGGGTGCCACCATATTGTGAAGCAGTGACGCCCTCTATGGGCAGTCGGCATGCTGGCTTAGGCGAGTGCTCTATTCTAGATGGCAGGCATACGCTCGCCGGTAGTTACTGGCATTTGCTTTCGCTCTAGTGCGGTCTATTTAGTATTACGTGGCGTCTAATACGTGTAAAACGGTTCTGTGAGACGTACTGTAGTGGTTTAAGTCTGTATGGCCGGACTTTCTGCTGGCGCTGAGGCGGACAGAGCACGCAGCGCGATGTGTGCGCGCATGCTTGAACCTACAATCAGCCTAGCAGATTAATTGCGCATTTTTGAAATTTCTATTCACTAATGTGACCTTATTGCAGTATTATCCTCTAGTTCTAAGCTGCGGTTTAGGAGCAATGAAACATATGTGATGACCGTAACAGCGTGGGTACCGTTCTTCTACGGTAGTCCTGAGCTGTCCTGCTTTACTTTGACAAACGTTCGAACTGTTAGCTGCAGATTAGATTGCTTGACTAGTTGGTTCTCTGGATGAGGTGCCCACCCGTGAATAAAATAGTTTTGGTTAGTAAAAGCAGCATACCTTGCCGTGTGAACTATACTTGTCCAGCAAAGCGACAGTTTGTGAACTGTGCGAGCATCCTAAGCAGTGGTAGGTGCTGGATTACAGATATATTTGTTCTATATAGTGCATGGTCCAAGCATGCGGCATGACCGTTTATAGATCTATGCCACAGTACGACCTCGCATAGTCACACCACACGTTTATAGATCTATAAACGTGGTGGGGTGTGACTATGCGAGGTTGTACTGCGACATTAGCTTGTTTTTCTTTCTTTTTCGAGAAAGAGGATGATTGATAAGCGAATTTCTTTTTTTTGGTTGTGTTCGTTTCGCTGTTTAAGACACATTCACGTGTATTACAAAAAAATTTGTCCTGAAAGATAGCCATCACATCCCTTTTATGAGATCCATCTCGGAAATTATGGCTTTACAGGGCAAAAAGGCCATTCCGAAGCACGTAGCTTGTATACGTATCATGCTGGTTCACCAACAGCGGTGATCGCTGCGTTGAGCAGCGCTATCAGTCTCAAGCAGGAGGCTAGCGCAGACATATAGTGATTTCAAGTCTACTAGACTTGAAATGCGTCAGAAGGATGCCGGTGTATCACAGATATTTTATAGTGCCTGCCACTTAGACGTTTCGTGGTTGCCTTAGTTTGGCCGCACACGAGCATGCGCTCTTAATGTTTTAGTCCCTGCGCCAAGCCATCAGATAGTGAGCAGATTTACCGTTTCATGCTCCTAACACAGATATGCCGGTTCTCTTCGTTGAATTAAAATCGATATACGCAAAATAGATCACAGCACATACACACACCACCGCGATTGATAATGCGCGTCGTGTTTTTGAGCCCCCAAGAGATATTTCTGCATACTGTAGTTACCGATCGATGCACCGAAACGCTTCTCTGACGACCTTATATGAACTCACATTGCGTGAATTTCACAAAGTACGATCTAAAACATCTCGAAATCGCTTCACAGCACGCGACAGCAACACTTCCAAGCAGCGCCGAGCCGGCTCGCACAAGCCAGAGAGGAGGAAAGGCTCGCCGCTCACCCTTTCCCCCTCCCCCGATAAAAATGACTATGGGGCTCTTGCATTGCCCAGGGGGCGCTGCGAAAATGGTGCTAAAAAGCGCCCTCTGTCCTGAACTGGGTAGTACCAAGCTCGGTCGTCTGCTTCGGAAAGCACGTTTACAATATGGACCCGCCACTTTCGGTTTTGTAGTACCACGGCTTTCAGCGAATATCGGGCACGGAAGATTTTTTCAGGGGTGGCACGCTGCGTAAAGACAATAAATTATGGAACGTCGAATACGTGTACGCCGTTCAAGAAATAAGCGGCGAAGCTTTAGCGCGCCGTCAATCGCAAGTGAAGTGAGTTGCATATGAAGTTGAACTTCACGTAAGGTTTGCACGCTGCTAGATTCAGGCACACAAACGCGAGGAAATTCTTGCTGTAAATGAATTCACAGCAACGATAAGCAGACATCATGTGTACGGAACTGCTCGAGCGCACGACGGTACGCGCCGCGACTGCAGTGGCCTTTCGACATGCCGCGAAACGGCGGGCCCCCTGCAGTCATTGTTGACTGCAAGCCGCTAGACAAGTTGTTATGCCTGCACTGTAGTAGCGGCCATCTGTCCCTTTTAACAACTGATAAATAACTGGTGCAATGCGTATGAGCTAGCAGTAACGTACGTGCGAATCGCGCTGCAGTGCGAGCTCGGGCGCTGCTCGCTTGATGTAGCTTTTAATGACAGCGCTCGAACATCGATGTGCTGCAATCAATACTACCTTGCTGCGCTGCCTCAACATGCTCAACAGTCTAGAATCGTGATCACCAGCCATGCTTGCTGCTATGTCGGTCTGCCGTCAGAATTGTCGGTGCAAAAGACCGAATTTTATAACGCAAATAATCAAGCAAGCTTCAAGACGGGCGAAGCTGTCAGCATGGCGCGCAGTTTTGTTTAGCCAGTGCGACGAACTGCAGCTATCCAGCGCGCCCGACGCTCGGCTTCGTGAGGCCTTGAAGGAAAATGGTAGAATCTGATGTTGGGATTAATGCCTTCTTGTTCATGGCAGCCCACGGCGCAGAAGTAACGACGGTGACGCTTTTTTGAGGCTGAGCTAGGTCTCTCGGGATAGGCGTCGCCGATTCCTTGTGCTTCCAGCATTACGTCTCACGGAGAGTCCGTTTTCGTTAAACTATAGGCTGCGGCGAGCTCACAGCATGGCCGGCGTGGTCTGTGAGAAGTGACGAGCCTTTTCGCACTCGCAAGAGGACCAAAAAAAAGCGTGAATCAACGCAAAACACGGGCTAGAAACGTGCTTCGCTACAGCCAGGGCTCAATACTACCCAAGCTGGTACTACCCAGATAACGTTTCGCGCGCCGCCACCAGGCGCCGCTACTATACCTCAAACTCTAGTACAAGACACCCATACTTGTCAGCCTCTAGACGAGATCGGGGTGAGGGCTAACTGCACGCTCGAATTGTTCAGAACTGAAGTAGCAGCGTGTCTCGGGTGTGGGAGGCTGCTCCCCAATCATTCTCAGGTTGTGTCAAACTAGTTCCTTTACTTGTTTCACGTGAGTCGGAAGGAGCGCCAACGATGTTCCTTTCTATCAAACGCACAGTTCCCCCACACATTGACGACGGCGCCGATGAAGTGAGTGTCTAGAGAGGCGGCCTAGCAGTGCTTCATTGCAAAGCGCAAGTTCACCCAACTCCACTGGTCACGTGGTCGTGACAGGGCGAATCCGGGGACTCTCCCAGGGCTCACCAACACTCGAATGGAGACCTCGTCATCACGGCCGCTGAGGTGCAGTAGGCCTTTGGTCTTTCTAAAAATGTACGTCCTCTCTCATACCGAATGTGGAAGTCATGCGCTTACGCCAACAACCTGGCAGCCATGCTGTTACTTGCAGCGTACGATTACGCCTCGTGCAGAAAGAACGTGATGAATTTATTCAGCGGCGCGAGCTTTTCTTCCTGTGAGGAAGATTTTTTTAGGGGATACAATATTTTGTCTTGAACAACTAATCATGTGCGACTGAGATTATAGGCTCTGTGTCGCAACTCTCTGTTTGTTGGCAACTTGCGCGTGCTCTCGCAGCCGGAGGACAGCGGCAGCTACTTGTGTTCGGCGGAGAACGCAGTTGGCGTCAAGCTGCGGCTGCTCTCCCTCGAGGTCCTCGTGCCGCCAAGCATCAGCACGCGTCCCCGGGACCAACAGCTGGCTGCAGGTGAAGCACTCAGGCTGGGCTTCCACGCTAACGGCTCTCCCGCTCCCCGCAACACTTGGACGCACAACGACCAGCCCCTACCGGAAGACACGTCCCTGTCTGTCTGTCTGTTGGAAGGTTGCGTGCATTGTGGCTGCCGGTGCCCCCACTGCTGGTGCCAGAGCGTAACGATGATGGCCCTTGGAGCCAGGAAATCATGGAATTCACAATAAGTTTTATTATCAGTAATTCTAGTGAAGCACGTTGTGGCAGATACAATGACACACACTCGGAGATATCGGCAAGAGAAGATCAAAATACATGATATCAGCAATTCTAGCGAAGCACCTTGTGGCAGATACAATGGCACACACTCGGAGGTATCGGCAAGACAAGAGGCTTCCGGAAACGTTGGAACACATTTTATGCATAAGCTCAGTAAGCATCATGAATGTCGCTGCACTGCAGCTTCGTGCACCAATTCCACAGATTCACGCAGGCCGACTTCATTTCACTTTATTTATTTCGTTACTCTCAGGCTTAATAACATTACAGAGAGGGGGGCGTAATATGCTGTAATCGCATCAAGTGAGTAGGAATGGTAAACTTAAAATTCTCATTGATTATGGAGCCGAACGGCGGGAAGGTGGTTCCAGTCCCAGCATGTGGTTGATACAAAAGAATGAAAATATATCTTAGTACGACACTTAAGCACACAAACATTGGACCGGTGGTAGTTTCGGGAAGAAATATAAGAGGGCGCTGGGAAGAGCGAGTTAGATCGGGTTTAAAGAAGAAATAGGGTTTACAGGCCAAAACCACTTTCTGATTATGAAGCACGCCATAGTGGAATAATTTGGACCACCAGGGTTTTTTTTTTTTTTAATGTGCGCCTAAATCTAAGTATGCGGGTGTTTTCGCCTCCATAGAAATGCAGCCGCCGTGCCCGGCATTCGATCCGGCGACCTCGTGCTTAGCATCCCAACACCATAGCTACTAAACAACCACGGCAGGTGTAGATTGGGCTGGGAGTTGTATGTTTTAAGGAAACGACAGTGTCGGGCAGATTTACGTTGAAATAAAATATGAGGCTGGTAAAAAGGGGATTTCCTTGATGTAACCCTTGCAGTACGGCAATAGTTTGGCAACGTAAAGCGAGCACAATGGTTTTGGATGGCTTCGGTGCAGTTTTGAACGAACAAGTATTTCATACTAAAGCATCTTTGGGTGAAAGTGGTGGTTTATGTATCCAAGGGAACGATCAGCTTTACTGACTATCTGTTGAATACGGTGACTCCGGAAGTGTTTTCTGAGGGGGGGAGTGGGGACGCAAGGCCAACGCAGGGGAGGAAATGGCACCATTCATGTGTTGCCTTTTTTTTATGAAAGAAGAAAGGAATAATGTTGTGCTTGCTACATTTGTCAAAAAATGCATGAGTTTAGGCTCATATTATTCATGAAATATTTTTTTGCCGTACATCCCTTGCACTGTAGTTCATTTAGCCTACGTGGCTATTGCAGCTAATTGCTCTATGATAGCTTATATGAGCACTAATTATGTGCTTGCTTCATCTGGTAATGTTAGAAAATGTGCACACGCGCAGGCACACAAGAAACACCTAAAGCAGGATTTGCAGTGAATCACATTTATTACTCTGCAGATTTTCGCATTTTTATTCACAAAGGTATCCATGCTACATGCGCCTTTTAAAGAGACTATAAAGGCAAATATTAAGTCAAGTTAAGGTACTAAAATTAGTGCTTGAGAATCTCTAAGGCGTCGAAGTTGTCGCGAACAGAGGCTTAATAATTGACAAGTTCAGGTAAATGTGGGACGTGATTAGAGACTCCCCTGGGACATCCAAGCACTTGCCCGATGACGAAAGCACTCCTCAGTTAAATTTTGTCACAATTATTCGTTGCAAAAACATACTTGTAGTATATGACGAGATAAAATGCTGTTTGTCCATTTCTATTCCATTTTTTAGAAAAGAGAACTCATTGAAATTACTCTTGGCAACGACGCGAGTGGTCGAAAGGTTTAGTTTTCGCTCGAGTCTGCGCTGCCCACGCTTTCGCGTTCCAGTAGTTTCGTTATTGCGTAGTGCTGCGCAGGTTTCGGTGGCTCGCGGAACTCACACAAACTGCAAGCAGCCGAGAATTCAACTTCCATATGATGTTGTGGGATGCCCTAACGGTCTACGCCACTTGACCAAAATGCAGCTGCAGCGGCGAATCCATTGCTCTGTCTTGATTGGGTACCGCCGTCTGTCGAATGCCATTTTACTCACTGAAGGCAGGAAAGGCTGGTGATGGTGTATTCAACGTCACCACTCCCCAGGTTGTGTGACGGAAGATTTGAATGTCAAAAAAGGTATTCATACCCGTCAGATGCAATTTTCTCGTACACTGAGAATTTTCTGGGCACGAAACAAACATTGCGAGGTTTCTGGAGTTTTAGTTAAACAGTCCATGCTAACTTAGTATTGCCTTTAGTGTCCCTTTAAAAGTACGTGCAAACAAAAGCTACATGATAAAAATATAACATAAAACACAAACAAAACAATAGCACCTTTATTCTTTCCATTTTCCTACCATCAGATGCAGATTCAGTGTGGAATTTAACAGGATTTGTTGAAACAAGCATTCTAAATACATACATACATAAAGTCCTCCATTCTTTGCAACTGCTTTTAATGCAGTATTACATGAATAGCGAGAATGAAAGAAAGTTAATGCATACTTATTTTATACTACACACATGTACAATATATATACATATGAACATCTCTACATTTTTAATTGCGAGAGGTACGAAGATCAATGATCCGCAGGTGTAATTACAGCATTTGCAATAAATACAAGTGAGGACGACGCAGTGCATCGGTTTACAAGTGAGAACTTTGGGGATACCAGTCCTCCCCGTCGTCCCGCGAAGCTCAATGAAATACCCAGTCTATTTTCTGCTTGAGAGTGCTCTCACAACCTATGTTCCAATCTTCCCTGTGCATGAAAACAAAACAGCGCTCGAAGAGGGACGGGGAAGGGCTGTGCACAGAACGCCCTCGTATGCATTGCTCGCAGAACAATCATTCTTTATGCGCACAAGCTTACTCAAAGCAGCGCCGTTTCACCATACAGCTCTAAACGGCCTGCCGGTAGACTAACGTGTGATAATTCAAGGCAGAGGCAAAGAGCAGAGAGAAAGAAATGAGAGAGATGGATGGCTATACATACTTAGTGCACGCAGTATACTCCAGATTTCACAACTATATTGACAGAAATACACATTTCTGATCGCCTCAAAAACCAAAATTGGCTCTTCGCTCAGCAGTCATGGTGACAAATTCCTTGACTTACGTCTTGTAAGTTGAGCATGGCAGTCCTTTCATTTTAAACGTTCTTTTTGAACGTGCAGGGTGAACTTTGCTGCTGCGTTGCGTTTAGTTTTCCATTTTTGTTTGTTTATTTCGGAGGCATTGCTTTCTCGGCCCCCACTTACTCCAAGAGGCAAGCGTTCCATCACTTCTTAAGGTGGCCGGCAATTAAATTTACGTAGAATGTTTCCGTGTGAATTTTCCATTTGCATCTACACGTCCCTTTTAGTCACGGCGGCTTGAGTTAAACATTTCAGTTAAAACACACGGAAGACGAGAGATGGAAATTCAAGATGATGAAATGATTTTATTCAACAGTTTGCTAATTACAATTCCTTTGTCTCCGGAAGTACACTTTTATGTTCCGACGATATCGCATTTTTACACCCGCAACTAATGTACACTCACTAGACCTGTCGTTGCAGAATTACTGAGGAATGCTTGAGACATGGCTGGAGTGGTTGCGCATGTCGTTAAATG
Source organism: Dermacentor albipictus (assembly GCF_038994185.2). Classification (NCBI taxonomy): domain Eukaryota; kingdom Metazoa; phylum Arthropoda; class Arachnida; order Ixodida; family Ixodidae; genus Dermacentor; species Dermacentor albipictus. Next base: position 3,148,578 of record NW_027225580.1, on the reverse strand, counting down.
TTAGTAAGAGTGCGATACTAATCTTTGCGTAACCTGCACAGGTGCATATTTCTCTACAGTATCGCGAGAAAATCATTCCACAAGTTGACGCAGTCAAGTACCTTGGTGCTATTTACGATAGAAAGCTCGCCTGGTGCAGCCACATTGAACATATTGCAACAAAGGCAGAACATGTCGTAGCTATGCTCCGCCGGCGCAGCCCCCACTGCTCTTGACTACGCAGGGCTATCTTGCTGATGATATATAAGATGTACGTTCAGTCCATATTAGAATTCGGCTGCGCATTATTTTCCGGAGGCCCTGCCTACAAAATTAAAACTCTAATACAATATTCCTCGGGCTACCTTGATTCGTTGCCAACACTGTTTTATATTAGTGAGCTCATACACCCCCCTTGTCCTACTGATCCTGCTCGTCTGATAGACTCAAAACAAGGACGGCTGGCGCTTAGGCTTAGTGCGGCCGAGCCGCCGCGCACGCCCGACGAAGAAGTGTTTGTGCCAGATGTGAGCTCCTCATCTGTACCTTCCACTGGACTGCTGCGCGTGACAACATGCATGCTAACTATGCAGCCGAAGTGTGCAACCGATAGCTCGAATAACCAAGATGCAACACCGAAGGACAGTCCTCTTCGTGATGTGAATGTGAACCTATCCGCACTCGTGCCGACGGACACTGGTGACCCTATGGACATGCAGCCGTCTGGCGGTTCGACGAATGCAGCCAAGCGAGGTCCCCCTATCAACGTGCTTCAACAAGACGCCATCGCATCGGAGCAACCGGCAAAAAAGGTAAGGGCCACCCCAGACAATTCCTCCACGGCCTCCCCTACGCCCGCTCCCTCTCAGTCTTACCCAACGCCCACCCCTTCTCAATCATACCAAGTTCATATACGGCCCCTTTCATGCTACGACATAACTTCAGCAGCCACAAAATATGTCCAAAGGGTCATCGACCAATCTCTTGAAACCACCGGATACAAAGGGTTCGCAGCATATAAATCTACCAACTCGATCACTGTGCACTTGGCATCTCTCAGTGATGCGCAGAAAATGTGCACTTTAACATCTATCCCGCTGTCAGAAGATCAACACCTGCCTGTGCAGTGCTACTTTGCATCGGGCCCTAATATACAGAGGTGTGTTGTCTATGGCATTGACCCATAAGACACCCCTGAGATAATATGTCGTGAATTGACCTCCACGACGCACAGGGTGCTCGCAGCTAGATTCATGGGCAAAAGCCGTACATGCTTAGTGACGGTACAGGGCCCTCAATGTATCCCAGAACGGTTTTATTACTGTGGTTGCATATTGCGACCTAAACCCTACCTCCCTCGAGCAATATTCTGCTACCGCTGCTTTCAACGTGGGCACATGCAGGCATTCTGCCCATAGCGTACTATTGATCCAGAAAAGCTCGAAGGCCAACCACGATATCAGTGTGGCTTATGTAAATCTGATAAGTATGATATGACAAGCACAAATTGTCCGACTAAACAGAAGGCCACAATACGGATACGAAAGGCTATGCCAAAAACGACTATAGTAACAACACACAATCGTTATGAGGTTCTTGCAGAAGAGCCAGAGATGCTCTTGGCAGAAGAAGAAAAAGTCCCAGAAACACAACTGTACTCTTCTGTTCTTAAACGTGGCAAGCAGTCGCAGACAAAAAAAAACAGAAATTACCGGAACCTCTGCATCAGTCGGATGATGACCATGATGACATTGACGCTCGGATAGACGCACTGGCCAGAGAGATTGAGCGACTACGCAAACATAAAGAATTGGTAATTCTGCGTCGTCAGAAAATAGAACCGACACGTGACGCATCAGCCACTGCGAATGCCACCGTTACGCCTGGATCCCGTCTGGCACCACAAGTCAACCAAGCTGTTTGGACAGCAGTTTTACATCAACTTGCTCAACTAACGTTGCTCATTCAGAATTGCCTGCATCATGGCTAATTCTCCGCAGCAGCTGTCACAGGATGGAATTCTACAGTGGAATTGTCGGGGCCTAAACTCCAAGTTAGGAGAAATTAAAACCAAGCTTCAATACAATAAGCTACATGTATAGGCACTGCTTATTCAAGAGCATAATAAGCTATGCTCCCTATCCAATTTTAATGGGTATCATAACCCATCTATTAGAGATAGACGTGCTACTACAATGGCTTCAGCTCCGGGAAAAGCTGCAGTTTATATATCATCGCATATTACTCACACAGTGATTGACCTGGAGCCATGGTGTAGTGGTAATCAGGAAGTTGTCGGGGTCCTGACACGACCAGTGAAGACTCCTGTCATTCTAGTGTCATTCTACACCATACCGCAGCGCACACGTTTGAACTTGGGGTGGATAGCCCATCTCCGGTCTACGTACCCGGGCATTCCTATTCTCGTGGGTGGAGACTTCAATGCCCCACATACAGAATGGGGGTACAAGTACAACTCCCGAAGAGGATACCAAGTTAAAAACATCATAAGCAATGCCACTTTTACACTGCTGAACCATCACGCTGTGGCTACCTGTGCTGTACCCGCAGTATCTAGAACAAACGCTCCAGACCTCACGTGGTGGTTGGGTCCTGGAATGCCGCAGTGGCGGATGGAGCCAGATACATGGCGCAGTGATCATATGCCGATAATGATTGGTTTCCACAGAACGTGCATAAAGAAAATTCGACGACGAGTAACAGTCACGCATTGGGATAAGTTTCGGGAATCATCGATTGGTAAAGTACCCTCAGAGCCCTCAGAAAGTTTTCCCGCTTTGCAAGAACTGCTACGGAGGAACACCACTGTAGCCACAGTTGACGAGGAACAACCTCAACCGGACCTCACCCTTTTGCAACTTTGGGCAAAGCTACGTCAGGCAGAATTGTATGCGTCGAGAAATCCCGATGCACCAGGTAGCCATGCACGTGCTAACCATATAGCGGCGAAGGCGCGTCAGCACGAAAAGCAACTTTCTCGACGACGATGGTATGTGTGGTGCGAGAATCTTGGATCGGGCATTGGAAACAGAGCACTTTGGCGTACGTTCCGGTCAATGGAACGCGGTCATAAGCAACCTGACCCTGCAGTGAGCGTTAGGTTAGCGATGCAGAGTTCGCCACATCAATTTGCAGAACACGCTGCTAGAGCGTTTTTCCCGAAATACGATCAAGCGTCACCTATAAACTGCCCCGAAAGTGATGAGTCTGACACAACCTCCAAATCCGAAATATCCAGCCCTTTCAGCATGGCCGAACTAATAGCGGCGATTGAAACTTCGAAGCAACGAACGAACAACACCTGGTCCCGATGGTATTCCTTATGAGGTTTTCAAGAACATGGAAGGAGCAGCTCTCGACGCACTTCTTCAGGCTATTAATAAAGTATGGGAGACTGGAAACGTTCCACCTGACTGGAAGCATTCAATTGTTGTCGCGATTCCGAAACCAGGAAAGGCTCCAAATAGCCTGCAGTCTTTACGCCTAATTTCACTAACCTCAACTGTCTGCAAACTCGCTGAAAAGATGCTGGCTACACGAGTTTCCTGGTGGCTTGAACGCCACGATAAATATCATCCTGCTCAAATTGGAATCCGTTCTTACTTGGGAACTGAAGACTGACTTTCTATATTATCAGACGAAGTTTTACAGGTTTCTCCACACAGTCACGCTGTGCGCACGGTAGTAGCAACAGACATAACGAAAGCCTATGACAATATAGACCATGAAATCATTATATCCAACCTCATCGACCTGGGACTTCCACCGTGGGTGATAAGATTCATCTACTCATTCCTTCAGAATCGCACATTTGCGATTAGCGTAGATGGAAGGCAAGAAGGATACTTCACATCGAACAGAGGAGTCCCACAAAGTTCGGTTCTGGCTCCTCATCTCTTCAACGTTGCTCTAATACCTCTAGCCTGGCAACTACATCGGATTCCAGATGTGAGGTTCTTAATCTATGCGGATGACGTCACTTTTTGGTCCGTGCATAAACATATATCTAGATAAACTCAACAGCTTCAAGAAGCCCTTGATGTGCTGCACAACTACGCTCGGAAAGCAGGATTGGACATTTCCGCCCAAAAATCAAGCTATGTTGTGGTAGCCAACAAGAAAGGACGCACAAGAATCACGCAGCACCCCTTTACATTTAGAATCGGCGCAGTGACAATCCCTGAGGCTTCTGAGGTCCGCATACTGGGCCTCGATATTCACCAATCCGGCAGTGGTGCACACTGGCTCCGCAAAACCAGACAGAGTTCGACAAAAACACTTCACCTTATTCGTCGCATTGCAGCAAAAGCAGCTGGAGCTCGTACTGACGTAGCTCGACGGTTGGTGCGTGCAGTCTTGCAGCCACGAATTTTATATCAAGCACAATTTCAATGGCTCACTTTGGCACAGCTGGCACAGTTGGAGACGATTAATCGCGATGCTATGCGCACAATCACAGCACTGCCCCGCATCACTCCGATACCAACCTTACAGGAACATGCCCAGCTCAACACAATTGCAGGGCTAATTTTGCAACGTGAAAAAGCACGTGAAATAAAAAAAGCAACTTATTCCGGCTGTCGCTGCGTTGCATTCTCATTTTCACCGCGGCTCTCGGATTGACAATCAGCCCTATCCAATGCCTCCCTGGGAATTCACCAGCATCACAACAAATAAGCCAACGAAGTTGCGACGCAGCGATACAACAGGTATTATTGACGAACACAACATCGTCGATGCATCTTGCGTTAACACCTGCAAAGTCTATACGGATGCTGCTATTCTCCCAGACGGCGGAAGGACATCATTCCTGAGTACTACGCATAATTTCATCAGCGGCCACCAGCGCTATTTATCTACGGAAGCCAGCGCTCTAGTAATGGAACTTCAAGCCATCCACGACGCTGTGGAAGATACGACATCTAAGCTGCCTACCATCAAGCAACTAGATATCTTCACTGATTCTTTAGCGGCTATTCAGGAACTCAAGAAGGTCGATAAGGCGATGGAAATCTGCGAGAGAATACACACTATGAAGAGTAAGACAGCTACTTGCGTCAAGGTACACTGGATCCAAGGCCATTCAGCAAACCCTCACAACGTTGCTGCTGACCAGCAGGCACACTGCCCTCCAAATCCTGATCCTCCACCTATTCCCCTCCCACCCCTACCCCGTAACTCGCTGCGAGCCCGCAAAAATGTTCTCCGGCAGGACACACGCGCTCTTATACCACCGTGTGTCTGCTCTCTCCCCCTTCACCTCACTAGGGCGGAGGAAGTTGTGCTTAGGAGGCTTCGGGCCGGGGTGGCCCTTACACCGGCTGTTGTCTCAAGGTGGAACTGGTCGCATTTGCCACTGGGTGCTACGTGTCCATACTGCTCCGTTCCTGTAGTGGAATCAGATGCATACCACCTAATATGGACATGTACGGGTTTACAATCGGAACGCTCGCGTCTCCTACTGCAAGCCGGCCTCCGCTGCAGTGTGACAACCAGCTATGACCGCTGGATACATGACAACAGATTACACAAAACACTGCTTCAATTCATACACAACACAGGCCTCACAGCACACATACAATACACATATACGCTCCAAGAATTATGCCTTAAGGGCAAGCCTTTATAGCAATAAAAAAATATACACCCCCCTTTGAATGCAGAACCTGCATGCTTGCGGTTCAGGCGTTTAACAAATTATGACTTTTTGAAAAGACGTAAGCAGTATGTATTTATCGCTGAACCGTCTGAGTTTTTTAACGTATCGTGCTCGAGATTACACAGCCCTCAGATAATATATTTGTGCAAGCCCAGTTAGAATAATTGGATGTGTCCCTGTGTCAAAAGTCTACCATTCAAATATATGCCTCACCAGACCTCAAAATTGAATTCGAGGACATATTTCCAATTGATGCTAAACTATTACCTAGCAGACATTTAATTAATATCTTACACGACCACATACACCAGCTAGCCACTGACAACATAACAGCTACTGAGACTTCTCTGTGCAATGAGAAGGCAGGAGTGCGGATCGTTTCTGAACCTATTCAATGGTCTCACCCTCTTCCCCTTCCCGACTTCACATTAATATTTCAGGCAGAATTATTAGCCATATGATTAGCATTACGAAAGCTTCCCTAAAATCACCCATTAGCTGTTATTGTGACCGACTCGCTTTCTGTATGCACAGCCCTTACTGTACCTTCAAATTCAAGAATTCAGCGAACATTATGTTCGATGGCATCTCCGTACTTCCAGCAGGGATACTTGCTTCGGGAACCGGGAAATCGTGGGTTGCACTTGAGTGAAATGGCTGATTCACTCGCACGAGCATCCCTCAGTGGTCCGATCATATCTGTTTTGCCCACATCAGCTTACGTCATCACGCGGCAAGGCACGAAAATTTCTCAACATCGCAAAATTCTGCAGTGTCCATGCAACATCATCTTATGAATTCAACCATCTTTGTTTCCCTTGGACTAATAATTGGTGTCGTTCAGGGCAACTGGAAGTTTCCTTTACAAAAGTGAGATGTCGTATAGCGCCTCTAAATATTTACTTACACAGGTCTGGTCTAGCTGTGTCCCTCTATGTTCTTCTTGCAATGCACCTGAATCTATTGACCATTGCTTTCTCTCGTGTCGCCAATTTTCTAGACAAAGAAAACTCTTGGAAAACTCATCTCGACAACTTGGGCTATCGATAACCTCGCCAACCGTTCTTTCTTTAGGGATAACTTCTCTGGGATCCAGCCACAGTTACGCTTTTCTCGCAGTTTACAATTTTATTAGAGAGACAAAAGGAGTACCTTGCTGAATTCCTACAATTATCAAATATTTGTATTATATCACTTCCTTATGTTAAAGTATGTTAATTACCTCAATATTCTGAGCAATATATATTTTTTAATTTCTATATCTCATTTCTTTACTTCCACGGTCGGCTATTTAAATATAGTTTTGTTTTATTCTTAACATACTGAAAACCGCCTGCTCATTGGCCAATCCCCCATATACAGTGGTTATGCGCCAATTTTAGGAGACGATATAAGACAAGATCACGGCTCCTTCCGCCGCAACTACTCCTTCTGTCACTCTACGACGTCGGCCTAGACGCAATCGGCGACTGGAAATCGTCCACCCTCCTTCATCCCTCTTCTTCCGACGTTTTGCCAACGACGCTACGCGCAGCGGGCGTCGATCGACCGTCAGGGCGCCACAAAGGCCGCAGCTCGCCACGTCTTCCGGCCCAAGTGCCACCATGACGTCATCTCGGGCATGCTCTCTCGGATCAGCGGGAGCAACACCTGACTTGGGGCTACGATCTGCTGAAGATTCGGAGCACGCCGGGCTTGTATGGCTCCGCCGTCCGGACGCATGCCACCTCCGACCCTTCTTCAAGCTCCAGTGCGTACGGCTGCGCCCCTGCGGACGCCTCGAGCGTTGAGAGGTGGGCCGGCTGTTTCTCGAAATGGCGCCGGGGACAGCAGCGGTTGTTGCGACGAAGATGTTGTTGTTGTTGTTGTCCTTAGTGGCCGTGGCACATACCCACAGTGGGGGATTGGCCAAGAATCGGGCGGTTTAATTAGGTGCCTAAAAATAATAATGATAACAAGGGAGTTAACAATTTGGGCGTGTGAGTTTAAAAGTAAACGTTTTGTGTTTGGAGAAAAAAGGAAATAATCAGATGAAAACGGTATAAGATAACAATAATAATAACAATAACAATTATTAAAAGATAAGAAATAAAAATAAAAAAGCTACGGTTGGGAGGGAGAACGATGAATCTAACATGGAAATCGATTGGTTTCAATGAGATAATTTTGGATCGCCAACAAACATTTCTGTTGCTGAACCCAACACTGGAGGCTCCAAAAGATAGGATCACAGGCACTGATAAAGTTAGACCAATGGAGCGAAGCGGGATTTCAAGTAGTCGTTTTCTTATAATAGAAAAACGTCTGCAAGACAACAAGAAATGGTCGATCGTCTCCGCTTCGCCACAGAATGAGCGTAATGGTGAGGGGACCAGACCAGACCTGTGGAGGTAGAAGTTCAACGCAGGTATACGGCAGCGCAGCTTCGTGATGGACACTTCAATTTTCCGTGTTCGGCAAAAATCTCAGTTCCAAGGGTGCAGGCGATGTCCCTAATCCACAGAGTTAGTAATTGCGGAGCCTGATACTGAGTGTATAATGATACTCCTGCGAAATCTAGCTGCAGTAACATAAGCAGTCAAAGGACAGCAAGGAAGAATCGGGCCACTTATCGATGCCTTGGCTAGAGAGTCTGCAATTTCATTAATGATTAGTCCTTTATGGCCAGGCACCCAAATCAAACGCACGCTTCTCAAGTAACCAGGTACCAATGATTGAAATGTCCTCATCACGCGAGAATCACTAGAAGCAGTAAGGGAAGAGCACAATGATAAAGAATCAGTGACTATCACGGCTGACGTAATTGATGGTCCTAATTTGCGTAATGCCAGCACCACAGCCATGAATTCGGCTAAAAAAATTGGTATGAAATCTGGCAGCCGAAGAGAATTGGAAGATGCCTGCTCACGTTAAAGGGCCCCTGAAACGGTTCGGACAAATTTTGTAGGCGCGTAGGGTACAGCTTAAGTAGAAAATTCGCACCACAATTTAAGTGAAGCGTTACGTATTAATGGAGCTGCAAGCGATTAGAAGTTACCCTCCTCCCTAGCTATTCTTTTCCTCCTCAACTCGCTCGCCGAGCAAGCGGCGCTAAGCTCCGCCTTCACTGGTTCAGCGTCACGAGGCGACGTCACATCGCTCACTTCCGGTTGTTTAGGAGCACGCCCCCTCCCGCGCGAGACCTCTCCGCTAGCCGCTTGGCCGTCGACCGAGAGCTATCGAAGCAGCGTGCGTTGCGAGCATTCTGTCGTAGCGCCGAACGTGTCCGGTACTCCGCTAAAAACAGGCAAGCTGGTCATTTCGGCAAATGACTGGAGGCATAAACTCAAGCTGATGAAGGAACTTTAGCGTAGACGTACGTGAGCAGCCTGATCGGTCTGCACGGTCCAGACACTTGCTGGCGCAGCGTTAACCAGTCAAACAAAGCGGTAATATTGCTCTAACCAAGTGTAAAGCATTTTAAACATTTATAAATCAACGTGTTGATGATTACACTCCTGCGAAAAATACACACCAGCAGCAGTGGCGTAGCCAGAAATTTCGTTCGGGGGGGGGGCTACGCCACTGGCCCAATATATATATATATATATATATATATATATATATATATATATATATATATATATATATATATATATATATGTAGCTGCACGTTTTTCCCTGCAGCAAATTTGAGGTTTGTGGCATTTAAAAGAAAACGTTTAATTCTATTCACTACTGGCTTCGAATTTTTAATTTAGGAGGTCAATTATTTATTAAAAATTGGCCAAAATTGAAAATTTTCGGCAAACGAAACTATCAAGTTTAAAACTCCGTGACTCAACAATGAAAAATGATATCACAATGCTGTGAATTGCATGTAATAGTACATCTACAGCGGACAAAATAAATATGTTACACATGAATCTCAAAAAAATTTAGTATTGTGGAAATACGGCTTTTGCAGAACCCTTGTACACAACGTAACCAATTAACGTAAGATACAAATTGACACTGCAAACTTGTCCGCTTTGACTGTTATGATAAATGCCGTTTACAGAACCACAATATCTGTTCTTCATGCATAGCTATTAGTTTGTAAACGCCGTGCTTCTATTTTTTCAAACTTTCGAATTTTCCAAAATATTTTAAACAAAATTCAGGCCCTAAATCGAAGTTCTGTTTCCAACAGACACTAGGATTTAACTTTCTCTCTCAAATGCAACCAATTTCAATAAAAGCGATTAGCAGGATTATATCAGAAAAGCGTTTCTGCGTTTTACAAGTATTTGAATAGGCCGCGTCGGATTGGGCCCGAGCTAAATCTTCCTCTTAAACAATTTATCGAGGGATCAAATACATGAATAATAACTGCATTGTCATTGCCAAAGATGCTGCAAACGAATTCTTGAAAGCTACGCTCTGTAAATACAAGTAAAATATGTATTTTTTTCATAAAATATTATACTCGTATGTGCCAAAAATTGTGCCCAACATAACTGACGTCAATGCTTCCATGTTTTTTGTCTATTTATTAAGTAAAGAAAATATCACACGAACTTTAGAACTATATCAGTTCGAGACCAGGAAAGCAGTGCATGCCGCTGATATGAAAAATTAAAAGGCAATGAACTGAACAAGTTGAGGACAAATATCATAATGAAACTTTGTCATTCAAGAACCGTGCTTACATTCTTGTATATATGCAATGGCCAGTGAAAAATCTCAATGACGCTGTCGTTTGTTCCATTGTATTACGCAGGAGTAGCTGTCCCTTGTCGTGTATCGTGAGTAATTGAACCGAAGTTATAGCCGCGACAGAGAGCACGTATAAAAAGCAGGAGTTCTGCAAGATATATGAAGGCAAGTCAAATGAATGAGCCAACAATGGGGTACTTTATTTAAAAGTAGTCTTCATGAGAATTTAGACATTTGTCCTATTGACTGACGAGTTTCGTGATTCCCGTCTTACAAAACTCCTTGGGTTGCTGCTTCAAAAAGTCTGTATCTGGTTCCCTTGAGCTGTTTTTTCGGTTGCCCCAAAATGTAGAAGTCGCAAGGTGACAGGTCTGAGCTGTATGGCGGATGTTGCAGCGTTTCCCACTTGAACTTTGCCAGTTTCGTATTAACCACATAAGCGACGTGGGGACAGGCATTGTCGTGGAGCAAGATGACCCCATTCGTCAATTTTCCACGTTGTTCGTTCTTGATTGCAACACGCCGCCGTTTTGGCGTTTCCCAATTACGGAAACAATTGATAGCCTCTCAAGATTTAGCAAATTCTATCAGTAATGGACCCTGTCGATCGAAAAAAAAAAGTCAACAACACCTTTCCAGCGGAACTGATGGCCTTTACGTTCTTTGGGCGTGGTAAATTCGAATGTTTCCGCTGTAAGCTTTGCCGTCGTGTTTCAGGCTCGTAGTAGTGGCACCAAGGTTCGTACCCGATCACAGTTGCAAACAAGAAGTCACCATGCTCATTGTGATACCCGATCAGATGAGTCAAGGCAGCGCGAAACTTCTTCGTCTTCTCGCGATGGATAAAAATCTTGGGGATCCATTGCGCACCAAAGAGCCGATAGCCGAGAAGCTCATGAATTATGGCGTGAACCGAACCGTGACTGATGTTGGGATGGTCTGCCAGTTCATCGATGCTTATCCTCCGTTCTTGTTTCAGCAGCTCATGAACCTTTGAAATTGTGTGGGGGGTGATTGCACGATGGTTTTGGCCCGGTCTTGGAATGTCTTTGCAACGTCCTTTGAACCGTTTGCTCCAACGGTTCACAGTGGTCAATGAAATGCAGTGTTCAACGTACACGGCGGTCATATGGTGATTAATTTCTGTTTTGGAAACACCTTCAGCTGTCAAAAACTTCGTGACACCGAGTTGTTCAACTTTTGAAGTGTCCATTATGTGACGCAACCATATTCAACCCAGTGTATGAGAGCATTAAAGAACATTTATCTTCACACCTGCGTGTCACTTTTGTAAATGAGACATGCCGGTCTCCTACGCGCATGCCTCGCAGATAATGAACCGAACCATTATTGCGCGGTTAGGGTAGGCTCACTTTCATTTGACTCGCCCTCGTACATTAGAAATGCAAAGATACAATGGGATATGCAAATGCGAAAATACTGCTTGATAAAGGACAAAAAAGTGTCACTGGAAACAAAGTTCACTGCATGTATACACAAAACCTCGCAACAAGATATTTAAGTATACGTATAAGTCTCCAATGAGTCTATGTATGTAACTGTATAAGTTAACTGTATATAATGCGTCTAATAACTGTATATAATGCGTCTAATAACTGTATAACTGTAATAACTGTATAATGCGTACATAATACTGTAATAAAGAAGTAACTGTATATAATGTGTCAAACAAGGCAAATAAACATGTTGCACAATCATAGATTCACAGAATCCTAGATTCCGCCCCCATTCCATCCACTTCCCCCGATGTATTGCGCGCGACGGAAGGCGGCGCGCTTGCTCCCCGCTTTTCTCCTTTGCGCACACAAGACTGAGCCACCATCGTCGGCTCACCCATTCCACCTCCCCTCCTACGCTTTCACTCGCACATACAGCATGCAGCGCGTGGTCACGATGTTATCACCCTTGGACTTTATACGAAACATGAGGGAGATGGCAGGAATGCGCCTGGAGTGTCCATGTAATTGCTTTCGCAATAATATAATAAACGTATCCGGCAACTGAAGCGTCCCGTCGCCCATTACTTTCTGCAAAAGAAGTATCAAAATCGAACTTTCACCATGCGACAATTCGCTGCGCCGCAACAATGTATTTTTTTTTTGTGAGGCGGAGGCCCCGAAAGGAAAAAGAAACGCATAGGAAAGTATCTTGGCCAGAATCTAATGCCTACTTCGGGCACCTATTGGGGCAACGGAAGGAATACCGAAGAAAACATGAGACGCTTGGTCCACTGAGAACCATACGCATACTGCTCAGTATCCTACAGGGGCGAAAGAAGACTTTCCGGAAAGGTTCCGCTCAAGGAATGCGGTGCAATCCTTCGACTCCCCACAGTGACGGCGGCGAGCGACCATTGTTTTTTTTTTTTCTCGTCTGGGGCCCTATAACGTAAAACTATTCCAATACGTTTCTATTCCAATTTCCTGACGTCAAATTTGCGTAACCACCGACGCAAGCACCAGGCGGTCACCCATAGGGTTGTCTGAACAGACCAATCAAACGCTCTCCTCATTCATAGGAGGTCCCTTTTTTTTTGCTTGAAAAACGAATAACATTGCCTACACTGAGCGGCTTGTTGTATCTAATTGGCTGACAAGAGGCGAGGAGAACGCTCAAGTGGAGAGGGATTCACTAGGGCAGAGCCAGTGCACTGAAAACCGATAACCGGATGAAGAGGGTGGTGCCAGCTTCTGCGATTGGTCGGCTTTCCCTTACTTAGCTTGTGGTGGCTGGTCGAAAATCGCGGCGGCATGCAACGGAAGCTTAAGAATGACGCTAAAATTGACCCTCAGCAAAGAAGAGTTGGCAGAATGAGGTAGTAAACGTGTCGAAAGTGCTTAAAAACGTTACATGGTCACGCAAGAAGTTTTTTTATACGCAAATACACCCATGCTCTCCGGCAGGTGCGAGTAGCCAGCGTCTCAGCGATCGGCGGCAGCTATCTTTTATTCCTTTCGGAACGGGGCAGCCTGCGGCTATTCCGAAAAAAATTCAGTTTTGTTCGGCATATTAATGCATCTTTATCGCGTACACGTCACTTTGACGCGGTGAGTTCGTGCGGTTTTGTGACGTCGCGTGACAGGCAGGTGAAGTGGGTGCAGCCCGAAAACGTTTTACCAATAGCCGAGGGCTAATGGCGAAAAGGGGTCGAATCAGAAATAACTGTTTTTCTTTTTTCTGTCAAATCGTGCATAATCAGTGCGCACACATCATATCAGATGGGGAGGTATTGCGGTTTTTGTAACGTCGCGTGACAGACAGGTGAAATGGGGGGTGGTCGAAAAAAGTTTTTGACCAATCGCGGAGGGCTGATAGCAGAATTGGAATAGAAAAGTTTGGAATAGTTTTACGTTATAGCGCCCCTGCTAGCCAGAAAACGTCCAAAACTTTGTCCGGTGAAAATCCACTCGGCCAGAGCAAACCGAACGCGCACCAAAGTGTACCGCACGGTGGTCGGGGCCATACGAGAAAAACGTATGCGCTCTGGTTGGCTCTGGCAGCCCGCGGTTAGGGTAGTGAGAACAAAAAAAAATCGAAGAGGCTCATTGTGTCCTCGCGAATAAAAGTCAAAGTAGAAAAAATAAATAAGAACGTATTTACTTTGGCTGGCTTGAGTGTCTTGACATGGATGTTCTGGCGTAGGTTAAAAAAAATGTTTATATTTTTTTATGTGACATGACGGCACAAATGAACCACCCCAGCGCTTCGTCTCATTGGACCTCGCTGCCTGTTTGTCAACTCGTCTGCTAGTGTGTTGATTTGGCTTGTCTCGTTGTATGTTATGATGTAAGACTTTAGAAAAGTCAATAGACATTTGGCGTCCAATGTTTATAACAACATTAAACCCACAAAGTTCCGCAATTGAAAATCTAAAGCACAACTTTGGAAATGTCAATGCACCTTTCACATCAAGAGCTTATGAGATTTATACCCATAAAGTTTCGCAATTGATATCCATGCGCTCCACAGATTCCGTGGCCTCAGTGAGATGCCACGGCGAGCCCGCTCACCATCAAAGCGCCCTCGAAACTTTGTGCTCAGATGGGACTGCTTGGCGTTATGTGACTTCCGGTGTATGGGCGTTGCCACGAAATTCAGCCCGAGTTTGCAATCTTCGCGGTTAAATGTCTTTTCGAGCGTCAAAAAGACATTCTAGACAAAATCCAGAGTGATTTCCGGCGCCGGAGGTCACTTTGGTCGGCGGTGCATGGACAGCACGAAAAAATTTCGGGGGGGGCTGAAGCCCCATAAGCCCCCCCCCTGGCTACGCCCCTGACCAGCAGCAAAGAATACACTTCGTTGCTGCTACTGTGTATGGTTGAGCTCTGTGCCACCAGGTGGCTGCACCGTGCGGGACCGTTCACATTTGCCCTTCTGCTCATCTCGTGGCTCATCCCGGCACAGTCAAGCGGCCCGACCCTGTCCCCTTGCGCTTGTGTTTGCTCTAATACTGGACTCGCGGTTTGCAGGTCGCTAGGTTTGCAGTCCACAAGGCAACAAAGTCGAATCATAGTGCTCGCGAAAAAACTGAGACCGACTCTGACCGCGGAGCTCTCGTCAAAATGGAGTACGTTGTAACACAAGCAGACGACACTTGCTGTGTGCCGGAACTGCTGAAGTGTACTAAAAAACTATTCTTGTGTATTCTCTTTAAGTTATTTTCTTTTTACAAAAACAAAGTAACTAACATTCCAACTATTACGAGCATCATCTGTTCACCATAAAGTTGGAAAAATTATCGACCACGCGCCCTGGTCAGCCAATCAGATAGCTCGCCCATGTGACGTAATATGGGTTATTTGCATCATATGGGTAGGGGCGGCTTAAAATTCCGCCGAGCAGTGCGCTGCGATCGGCAGCGATGTGTATTTTTAAAACCTTATAATAAATTACACGCTTTACGCAGAGCACTTAGATGCATCAATTAATGATCAGAAGAACCTACTCTAAAGACTCAGTACGTTTGTAGAAAATCGCCAAAATCGTTTCAGGGTCCCTTTAAGAACCGACAAAGCGATTGACTGACTTCGTTTTCTTTGTTGTAAGTGCGTGCGGTTCCAAACATTCTCTTAACAAAATTCTCTTAACATAGAATTTGACTATGCTTTTCCGAGTAAGGCAAAGCACCTACCTTACCGAATATTAAGCGCTATTCTGAAAGATTGTCTAATAAGATCACAAACAATTGTTGTCATAGCGACTGATGCCACGGTGAACCAAGAAAACTCTGGTATTGCTATATTCAGTCCTATTCTCGAGTGGTCGTTTTTCCAGCAGCTTTCAGACTTCGTTACAATATTTTTTGCAGAAATTTTAGCAGTAGCACTGGCCCTTCGTAAAGTAAGCCCTACAAATCGTTTATGTAGTCTTTGCTACTAATTATTTGTCCTTGTGTACTTCACTCACAGCACCTAAGGAATCTCAGGTTCTGCGAGTGTTGAAATCCTCAGCACATCAACGCCTAACCAATATACATTTAGTTTGAGTATCAGGGCATACAGGCCTAGTTCTATACGAAGCAGCTGACTCACTGGTGTAGACGTCGATATCGTCGAATTCTCTCCTCACCAGCCTTGATCATAGCTCCAAGATTTCGGATGCAAATGATGCTGCGATAATTCTCTGTTCCATCTATAAGGAATTCCTCGGATTTTAAACACTTATTGTACCCCGAAAAATAAATCTAGGTCAATCGAGAAAATTTTAAATAGCTATTAGTACACTTTGATGTCGCATACTTTCTTTAATATTTTTTTATACAGGGCTGGTCTGGCACCCACACCGATTTGCCACAGGTGTGGGGAAGATGAAACCGTAGAAATTTTTTTTATTTCTTACTGTCACGTGGTAGTGATGTTAAAGAACACGGTAGAAGTACTGTGAAAGACAAAACTAGCTTTTATTGGGCGAACCTGTGCCCACAAAACAGGCTACACTTAAAGCACAACGAAAGCGGCGAACACAGTCGGCGATCGTCGAAAATCTGATCAGCGGGTCAAGCGCGTCGGCTTTTATAGATCACTCGTCGAATGTTCCAGATTAACCGATGGGACCCACGTGTCTTCCACAAAGTTCTACACCATTCGTGTCACGCGATGAAATCTGATAACACAAGGTTCGGCGACGACAGCCAGGCGGATAGAAGCATCGATAACTTTCCAGAAACTTCGGATGCATGCAGGCGCGTCCCGCGCTGTGCCATAACATTTGTTAGGCGGCGAAATGTGGTCGCCCCATAAAGATAAGTACACGTGTCAATACCCCCCTCTTAAAGAGCATCGACCCGATGCTGCATACAAACGAAAGTAATAAAGAAAGCGCCCATAGCAAACCAAACAATAAAATAAGGAATTTCCTCAGCGTGCGTAAAAGGGTTTCAGACGCACCACGTGGACCACTTCAGATCGTGCGCGGCGCCGCTGTGAATGCGACATTCCGTCAGGTACGATCTCATAGTCCAGTGCGCCAATACGCCGAATGACCTTGTAGGGTCCGAAATAGCGGCGCAATAGTTTCTCACTCAGTCCTCGTCGGCGTATCGAGGTCCAAACCCAAACACGGTCGCCAGGCTGGTACTCGACGAAGCGTAGTCGGAGGTTGTAGTGTCGGCTGTCGGTCCCCTGTTTGTTCTTGATCCGTAGGCAGGCGACCTCTCGGGCTTCTTCGGCGCGCTGGAGATAGGTAGCGACGTCAACATTCTTTTCGTCAGTGACGTGGGGCAGCATGGCGTCGAGCGTCGTCGTCGGGTTCCTGCCGTAACCCAGCTTAAACGGCGTGATCTGTGTTGTTTCTTGCACCGCCGTGTTGTAAGCGAAGGTTACATACGGCAGCACCGCGTCCCACGCCATGTGCTCGACGTCGACGTACATTGCTAACATGTCGGCGAGAGTCTTGTTCAGGCGTTACGTGAGACCATTCGTCTGCGGGTGGTAGGCAGTTGTCCTCCTGTGGCTTGTCTGGCTGTACTGCAGAATGGCTTGGACGAGCTCTGCTGTAAAAGCCGTTCCTCTGTCGGCGATGAGGACTTCTGGGACACCATGTCGCAGCAGGATGTGCTCGACGAAAAATTTCGCCACTTCGGCTGCGCTGCCTTTTGGTAGAGCTTTAGTTTCAGCGAAGCGGGTGAGGTAGTCCGTCGCCACGACGATCCACTTATTCCCGGATGTTGACGTCGGTAACGGCCCCAACAAATCCATCCCAATCTGCTGGAATGGTCGGCGAGGAGGTTCGATCGGCTGTAGTAATCCTGCTGGCCTTGTCGGTGGTGTCGTGCGTCGCTGACACTCCCGGCATGTCTTGACGTAAAGGGCGACGTCGGCGGTCAGACACGGCCAGTAATACCTTTCCTGTATTCTCGACAGCATCCGGGAGAATCCGAGGTGCCCAGCAGTCGGATCGTCGCGTAGGGCGTGCAGTATTTCTGGACGCAGCGCTGACGGTATAACAAGAAGTTAGCTGGCGCGGACTGGTGAGAAGTTCTTCTTCACGAGCAGGTTGTTTTGTAGCGTGAACGGAGACAATCCACGCTTAAATGCCCTAGGGACAACGTCGGTGTGCCTTTCCAAATACTCGACTAGGGCTTTTAGCTCCGGGTCTCCTCGTTGCTGTTCGGCGAAGTCTTCGGCGCTTATTATTCCAACGAAGGCGTCGTCATCCTCGTCATCTTGCGGTGGCGGGTCAATGGGGGCGCGTGATAGGCAATCAGCATCTGGGTGTTTTCGTCCAGACTTGTATGTTACAGTGATGCCGTATTCTTGTAGTCTGAGGCTCCACCGTGCCAGCCGTCCTGAAGGGTCCTTTAAGTTATCTAGCCAACACAGCGCGTGATGGTCGCTGACCACTTTGAATTGCCTGCCATATAGGTAAGGGCGAAATTTCGCTGTAGCCCAAACGATGGCGAGGCATTCCTTTTCGATTGTAGAATAATTGCCCTTGCCCTCCGCTTTTGACAACGACCGGCTAGCGTAAGCTATCACGTGTTCATGTCCATCTTTTCTCTCGACTAGGACGGCACCGAGGCCTAGGCTACTGGCGTCAGTGTGGATTTCGGTATCGGCGTGCTCGTCGAAGTGCGCAAGTACGGGCGGCGACTGCATGCGTCGTTTTAGTTCTTGAAATGTGTCGGCCCGCGGCGTTTCCCACTTGAACTCGACGTCACATTTAGTTAGCTGTGTCAGCGGCTCAGCGATGCGTGAAAAGTCCTTGACAAATCGCCTTTAGTAGGCACACATGCCAAGAAATCTACGCACTGCCTTCTTGTAGGTAGGCTGCGGGAACTTTGCGATGGCAGCTGTCTTCTGCGGGTCAGGGCGGATTCTAGACTTGCTGATGACGTGGCCTAGGAGCAGAAGCTCATCGTAAGCGAAGCGGCACTTTTCTCGCTTCAGAGTGAGCCCTGATGACTTGATGGCCTCTAGTACTGTGGCAAGCCGCCTCAGGGGATCGTCAAAATTTCCGGCGAATACAACGACGTCATCCAAGTAAACGAGACAGGTCTGCCACTTCAATCCTGCTAAAACCGTGTCCATCACGCGCTGGAACGTTGCAGGCGCCGAGCACAGTCCAAATGGCATAACCTTGAACTCGTAGAGGCCGTCTGGGGTGATGAAAGCGGTCTTTTCGCGATCTCTTTCGTCGACTTCTATTTGCCAATAACCAGACTTGAGGTCCATCGAGGAGAAGTCTTTAGCGTTGCAGAGCCGATCCAATGCGTCGTATATCCGTGGGAGGGGGTATACGTCCTTCTTCGTGATCTTGTTCAGACGACGATAATCGACGCAGAAACGTAGGGTTCCGTCCTTTTTCTTCACCAGGACAACAGGGGATGCCCACGGGCTTTTCGACGGCTGGATGACGTCGTCACGCAGCATTCCGTCGACTTGTTCTCTTATAGCTTCACGTTCTCGCGACGAAACTCGGTAAGGGCTCTGGTGGAGTGGTCGAGCGTAGTCTTCGGTGGTTATGCGATGCTTGGCGACTGGTGTTTGTCCAATCCTCGTTGTCGTCGAAAAGCAGCCTTTGTATCGTCGGGGCAGACTTCTGAGCTCCTGCTGCTTAATCACGGGGAGACTTGGATTAATGTCGTAGTCTGGTTCGGGAACATGGTCGTCGGGATAGATGCGGCGGAATCCGAGAGGACAAACGCATTACTGGTTTCCAGAATTTCCTCGATGTACGCGATCGTCGTGCCCTTGTTGATGTGCTTGAACTCCTGGCTGAAGTTTGTCAGGAACACTTCAGTTTTCCCTCCGTGCAGTCGAGCGATCCCTCTTGCGACGCAAATTTCACGGTCTAGCAGTAGACGTTGGTCGCTTTCGATGACACCTTCTACGTCAGCGGCTATTTTGGTGCCGACTGAAATAACAATGCTCGAGCGAGGCGGGATGCTAACTTGATCTTCGAGCACACTCAAGGCATGGTGACTACGAGGGCTCTCCGGCGGTATCGCTTTATCGTTCGACAGCGTTATTGACTTCGACTTCAGGTCGATGATTGCGCCGTGTTGGTTCAGGAAGTCCATACCGAGAATGACGTCTCGTGAACACTGTTGGAGGATAACGAAGGTGGCAGGGTAAGTCCGGTCATCAATGGTTATTCTTGCCGTGCAGATTCCAGTCGGCGTAATCAGGTGTCCTCCAGCGGTGCGAATTTGAGGGCCTTCCCCTGCAGTCTTAACCTTCTTCAACTGGGCGGCGATGTGTCCACTCATGACAGGGTAATCAGCCCCTGTGTCCACTAAGGCGGTAACTGCGTGGCCGTCGAGAAGCACGTCGAGGTCGGTGGTTCTTTGTCTGGCGTTGCAGTTAGGTCTAGGCGTCAGATCATGGCTGCGTCGCGTGCACCTATGGTTAGTAGGTGGCGTCGTCAGGTGGTCTTTCGTCGGCGTATTCTTTCCTTCCAGTCATCGTCGGGACGGCGGCGTTTCGTAGTTTCTGGCTGGGGCTGCGGTAATTGAGGTCGCACCTCAGAAGCTCCCAGCGAACGCTGAACCTCATCTTTCACGATGTCAGTGATCGAGGCTAATCGAGGCTGCGACGAAGGCAAGACCTTGCGCAGTTCTTCGCGCACAGTGGCCCTGATGGTCTCTTGGAGATCAAGGGAGCCCAGCGCTTGGGTGGCGCATTTAGGCGTGAACACTTGGCGGTTATATTGCCTAGTGCGCATTTATAACGTTTTCTCAATCGTCGCAGCCTCTGTCAGGAACTCAGCTACGGTCTTCGGTGGGTTTAGGATTAGTCCGGCGAAAAGTTCTGGCTTCACGCCTCGCATCAAGAAACGCACTTTTTTCTCTTCGGACATTTCCGGGTCGGCGTGCCGGAAAAGGCGGGACATCACTTCTGTGAAGATGGCGATGGTCTCATTGGGTAGTTGGCCTTGGGTTTCCAGCGGAACTTCGGCCCTTTCATTTTGGACAACGCTCGTGAACGTCCTCAGGAAGTTACTGCGGAACAGGTCCCATGTTGCTAGGGTTGACTGCCGGTTCTCGAACCAAGTCCTGGCGGCATCTTCCAAGGAGAAGTACACATGTCGTAGCTTATCCTTAGAGGTCCAGTTATTGAAGGTTCAGATCCTATCGAAGGTTTCGAGCCAGGTTTCAGGATCCTCTGACATAGCTCCACGGAAGGTAGGGGGCTCTCTCGGTTGTTGAAGTACGATGGGTGACACTGGGGCAGCCATTGTGGTTGTCTTGGCCGCAATCTTGTTGGTCTTCTTAGGTAGAAGTCCGTGCTCCGGGGGCAGCTGCTGTAGACGACGGCTTGCTCGATGGTCCGGGACTACGTTGGTGCTCTCTTTGCGGTCCGGGCTTGGATCACGGCTTGTCGAGGGCGTCCGATACATGGACGACAAGCACCTCCATCAGATATCACGTGGTAGTGACGTTAAAGACCACAGTAGCAATACTGTGAAGGACAAAACTAGCTTTTATTGGGCGAACCTGTGCCCACAAAACAGGCTACACTTAAAGCACAACGAGAGCGGCGAACACAGTCGGCGATCGTCGAAAATCTGATCAGCGGGTAGAGTGCGTCGGCTTTTATACAGCACTCGTCGAATGTCCCAGACCAATTGTTGGGACCAGCGTACCTTCCACAAAGCTCTACACTATTCGCGTCACGCGATGAAATCAGATAACACAAGGCTCGGCTACAACAGACAGCGGATAGAAGCATCGATAACTTTCCAGAAACTTCGGATACATGCAGGCGCGTCCCGCGCAGTGCGATAACATTTGTTAGGCAGCGAAACGTGGTCGCCCGGTAAATATAAGTACGCGTGTCAATATTTCTTAATCTCACCTGCACATCATTAAAAGTAGCAAGACGACTTCGCAGTCTTAGGTATCCGTAATTGTCCTTTCTACAGAGATCCCTCGAAGATTTTTTTTTGTGCAGAAACATTTTGTTGAAAGCAATTAAAAGGGGAATATGGGGAACGGGAAGCGTTAGAGATCAGAGGCAGAAACGGTGCAAGCAAGCACGTGTGCACGCTTTCGTTCAACCTGCCGGTTTCACCTGTCGAAGAAACGAAGGGGGCATGAGAGGTGACATGAGGAACGGATCCTCAGTAATTTCAACAATTCGTTTTTTTTTTCGAACGCGACAATGACGCTTTACAAAGGCTGGTATCTTAAATTATTCATTTAGCCTCGTTGGGATTCTGCCCCAGCGAAAGGGACGCGTCCTCGAGCTAAGATCATCGCACGGAGACATCAAGTGGGGTGTACGGAACCGTCGAAGAACTGTTCAAACTCTGTGATTTTATCGAATGCAAATTATCTCCGTAATTTTGCGGAAATGTTGGTTCGAAAAACCTGTCTACACTGCTCAATGGTTCTGGCCTTTTCAGGCTTAGCCGTGCTGCAGTGGACGCATATATATAGGGCCCGTGCATTCACGTTTATCATGCACCCTTCTTCAGGTATGTGAAGGAATGCCACATGTTCAAGGGTATAATCTGGAGCCCGTTCTCTGCATTGTCGCGGGTAGGCATAGTTAACTGTAGCAGCTGAGCTAGCGTAGCTTTTTAAGTTTGCTGCGATAGTTTTGTTAGAGTTGAGGCTTAATTGTGCTTCTTGAACGTAAAGCCATCCGAAGCGATGACAGACGGCCCGTCATCACTTGTGCCGGGCACGCCTCTTCGCACTTTGTCAAGCAGTGATATTTGTGGAGGACTCACCACGTCCACGTGGAGATGTCCGGTTCCTGTTTCTCCAACATTGAACAACAACTACACCGTCATGGAGCTCAAGCGATGGAAGAGGAAATGCCGCAAGACAACTAAGCGCGTGAGTGAGCACCGCCCCAGTGGACCGCCTACACGCAAGTTATAGGACTGCGTTTGTGCCTCTCGACGTCTCAGATAATTCCGTAAAGTCTCAACACATATCTTGGTTAATGTGGCTCTAAAAGGAACTAATGAGGTGCGTTTAAACGCTAAGAAAACTGCAAGCTTTATTTTCCATGTCGTGATGAACATCACAGACGAAGAGTTCCAAGGGCTTCTGTCTTCAACAGTGAAGATCATCGACCAATTTCGAGCTTCTTTTCGAGGGAAACACCACACCTGATGACGTCAAGGCGGGCTACGTGAGACACTCGGTGCGTCCTTACGTGCCCCGACCACTGCGATGTCGCAATTCCCGAAAGGTAGGTCATGCCAGCGCTTCTCTGCACAGGCCAGACGACAAGACTTTGCTATGCAGGCAGCCACGACATGTGTTTATGCGTGGTAAAAAAAAATGAAGTACTTCAACTACGACTGACCACACGAGGCAAATTTCAAGGATTGTCCCCAATCGAAAAACAAGATAAAAATTATGCAGATCCCACGCAGTGTGGGAATCGATGTAAGCGAATCTCTACGTGGTAGATGCTTTGATCGACGATATTTAGCGGTGATTTCGACGGCTAAAGCCTAATTTCTTCAACGTTAAGGCTAACACGAGAGTGGTGAGTTGATGTTAAACGTGACCTTGCATGCCCCACTGCTGTTTGTCTACGTACTACACAGAACACACAGGCAGGGGTATTTGCTTGAGGCGTTGTGGTGCGCCATATTTTATACCCTCCGAGAGGGTTCAGCGTTGTCATTCCCTCAAATGGCACATCGCATTGTTGCAGAAGTATTAAACTTGAATTGGATTATGGGGCTGTACATGCCAGAACCACACTCGGATTGTGAGGCAAGATGTAGTGGCGGACTCCGGATTAATTTTGACAGCGTGGTGTTCCTTAACGTGCCCCAAAATCCATGACCTCTAGCATTGCCATAGCCGCAAAGCTAACGCGGCGACACAGAAGTGTAGATTTGACGGTCAATCGCTTCCGTAGTGTCTCCTGGATTCTGCGGTGCGCTTTAATTAGTGGGGCTCTGCTTCTGCGCACCCTGCGTAAGTTGCCCGCTTGACCTGTTTGCATGGAGTTTATTTTTCAGAAATAGCAGCAATGCACTGTGCCGTACCTTGAACTTAAGCTTATCCTGTGTCCCGGCAGCCGCTGTCGTATAGTAGTGGGGTTTCCTTGCCTTCTCACGTCAACTCCCCCCCCCCCTCTCTCTCGCATGGAAACTGCCTCTTCTCCTTCCTCTCCTTCTTTTCCTCTCTACAGTTCTATCTGCATCCCCTCTGGCCTCACACGTTAGTAGAAAGATAAGCACTGCATTCAAAAGCATGACAGTATCGGCGAGTTTGTATGTCATGACTTTTTTAGGCTTGTAGCGCAGCTCAGAACGAGCGAAAGGGAAGGTGGAGGGGGTAATGAAAAGAAACGGAGAAAAGAGTGAGCACTCACTATGCTCTCCGCTCCTTTTCATTGCCCCTTCCACCTTCCCTTTCTTTGTTCTGAGCTCCGCTACAAGCCTAAAAAAGCAATGCAGTGTCTGCAATGGATCTGAGGGAGTCACGGATAACTACAGCTGCCAAGTGGCTAAAGTGGCGACAGCGAGAGAGCTCCAGAGGGCAACATGATCTTGGATTGTAGCGCGAAGTGACACGGACAGAGACTAGAAGAAGACAGGGCGAGCGCTAACTCTCAACTGAATTTTTGTTGAAACTAACAACATAGGGGATTGCAAATGTCGCAGCATATGAGCATGATAAGGTCTAAAGGCATCAGTTAAACATGTCAAGAGGTAGGGAAGCAAGAAAGCAAACAACAAAAAGATACTACCTGAGATTAACACACGTGCTGTGAAATACTGAAATTCGCATTCTAACAGACAATGATGCGTGGAATCGAATGTATGGCCTCGCCTGCCGCCGCGCACAGGGGCCTTGGACTGTGAGCGCCAGGAACGACAGTGCAATGAATAATCACCATCGGGTTCTCTCATCAATGTCATGCTGTGACAAATAATCAACACCCTGTAGCTGCTACTTTCTTGTTTTAACATGCCAGCGGCTCCAAGAGCTGCAAAAATAATGCAAGCTATAGACATTCTCGTAACTACACTACAATAACCTCTGCCTCTGTCCGCGAAGGTGTCTGTGCTGTGCTGTGAAGTGTGCATGTACGCGGAGCACAGGAGCAGTATGCTGTGCAGCTCTCATCATCATCATCTTCAGCACACAACCAGCTTCCTTCCACTTCACGTTCTACCTCTGTCATTCGGACATATCCCTTCACCAGCGTGGAGTATCAGGTTAAAGGCACATCATTCACGCCGACGCCTCCATCTTTCTGCAACTGAAAATTGTCCCTTTCTCTCTCTCTAGTCAAATGTGTAGCATCGGAACGTTGAACCGCACATGTATTCATTATTTATGGTGAAATAAACGTATTCAACCTTTTTTTTGCTTCTCTATTTGTCACCTTAACAATTATCACAAAAGTCTGACATCAACGTTTCAGCATGAAAGTTGAATGTCTCTCCGGTGCTCAATGCTAATAGTTTACTAGCATGATGCGATAGTTTTAATGCTAATCACATTAACGTAGATATTTATCGTTTTTCAATATGTGCCCACCCCTCTTGTAATGTCCTTTTAGGCACCTTCGAGGTACTAAATACATAAGTAAATAAATAAATAAATTGTATTAAGAAATATTGGTGCCTGCAGAAGACGAAGAGGAAGAAGGCGGTTGTTGTTTATGGCTATTATTTAATTTCTTTACGTTCACTTATTTTATCAAAATTCTTAACAATATTTTCATTACACTTCGAGATTACAGTTCTATAGTCCCACGCTCTACTATTGAAATCTAGTTTTGCTTTAATTCTAAGCATGCGGATGGATGGATGGAAAAACTTTATTTTCGTCAGGACGCATGTGCGGACGATTCCGTGCTAGATGGCCATCAGCTCATGGCTGACTGCGACCTGGGTGGCCCACTCCACGGCCCTGGTCTGGACAACCGGGGCCGTCCAGACGAGGGCTGCTCTTGGTCTTGGTCAATCCCCCATAGTGGGTATGCGCCACTGTTTAGGATGCAAGACAAGACAAGACGGCCCTCGTTTATGGACACAATTCTTTTGTATCGCCCCGACGCTTCCAAATCTACGACTCTATCCGAAGCCGCCACTTATGCCGAAGGATGTCGTCAGATCGCTCACCCACTTACCGCGCAAAATCTGGCCAGCCAGAAACATGGCCGTGACGCAAGCATGACTTTTCCTTCGTATTCACCAGGAACGCTGGTATGGTTCCGCCTTTCTTCCTCTACTCCTGCCTTTTTTACACCGTTAAGCTCAAAGTTTGATGGCCCTCACCGGCTTCCACAACAGACGTCCCCGGTCAACTACGTCATTGAGCCTATTAAGCTCATTGTTTTAGTTAAGTGTAGTAAAACTATGCACAACCACGCGAGACGGCCTCGTAGCAACAGGCCGCCTTTCCACGCGCCCGTTGCGCACGCAGCAACGAGTACGTAGCGTCTCTTTGTTTCGCGGCACGTGTAAGCGATGACACGGCGAGGCCGTCGTCCGTCACTTTTCGAAAGCCTCGGCGGCAAGGAATCAGGTTACAATTAGCAAACGAGGCAGTAACGGCGCTCGGAAAGGACGCCCGTCTGGCAGCATTGCCAACAGCGTGCTTCCCAACAGCATTGCGGTGCAATTTGAAGAGCGGCTACCCAAGATTGCTAACGTCGATAGTGTCGTCATAAAGAATTAATTCGTTTTGTTGTTGCAGTGGAAACAGATTCTCGTGTCTGTGGCCTGATTCTGTGCTAACACTGTTCTCCTCTTGCGGCAAGGCCCTGACACTCGTAAAATGCAATCAATTATGTACTGGTAATTAAGATTCATGAACCAAGTTGCTAATGAATCTGTTAGAATAGCAGTGTTGAGTGAGGTGCTAGAATTTTTTATTGAAGGGTGACCACATTATCCCAGGATGACGATGGCAGCGAAGCCTATTTCTCAAGCTCCATGTCATACCTTGTTGCAAAAGCTAAACAAAGTATGCGAAACCCACGTGCTTTGGGCATCGTTTAAAGCGAGAGAGAGAAGAAACTTTATTAATGAATGGTCCAGCAGTTTCGTTGTGGTGGCCTACAACCACGTTGGACACATTTTCATCCTGAAACGCATCGTTTAACAAAATGGCGTTCACACAAGCAGATCCCACGCGTGACGGCGAATTAGTGACGATGACGGCATAAAGACGACGCATTGACTATGTTGGCATGACGACGACGAAATGATTTCGACGGCGTGACAACGATGGCATCACGACTGTATGACGACGGCGAGATGAAGAAGGAATGGCGATGCTGGAAGGACGACGGCACTATGACGATGACAGCACGGCGCCATTTGCATAGCGATGGCACGACGACCATGGCATGACGACAGTAGGATTACCGCGATAGCATCGCGACGATGGTATGACCACGAGTGGATGGCGATGACGCACTGACGACAATGACATGATGACGATGGAACGATGACCACCGATCGAATAACGACGACAGAACGATGATACGGCGGGATGACTAAATGACAACGCACTGACGACAAAGTGAAAACAGCGGATTGATGACTACGGCAGGATAATGCAGGAATGGTCACAACGGAATGATAGCGATGAAACGAGTACGACGGAATGGCGACGGCAGCATGACGACGACGGTTTGTTTGCTTTGGAGCTCACGCCCACACTTACGTGCATCACCTGCCGCTCTGGGCCACTTCGGCTTGCACTGCATTCAGTGTTTGTTTGCACTGTGTCCCATACCGACCATTCATGCAGTACAGCAGCCAGCACCCGAAAAGTGAGGAGAAGAGGCAAAGGAAGCTTCGCTTTAATATCGCCTCATCTACCGAGCTCGGTTGCAAGTGCAGTCACTAGACGGAACCGGATTATAGCAGCGTTCAGCTCCACAAAAATGTTTGTTTCGCAGACGGGTTCTTTTCTGATCTCTTGGGAATAATAAAATTACTGGACCAGGCACAATTTAAAGCGGTGCGCAGCAGACGGAAGCCCGTCCAGCGTGGTCCATTACTGTAAGGATAATAGACCGTGAAAACGTGCCGCACCAAAGCAACGCTGGAATCGAAATGACGGGAAGCTTGTTTGAATTAGCGAGGAAGCAGTAGTAGCGGTTGACACGAGCACAGCCTCGTCGCTTGTATAGCTGTTAGCTATGTGCGTCACGAGGACGAAGACGATGTGGGTGCTTGTCGAGGGAAGAATGTTGACGAGATGTGCATGAAGGCACAGAGATGTATATATGACACATATCTAAGTACATTTAAGGCCCCTTGTGTCACAGTGGCAAATACATGCTGTGGGGATTGATTAACAACGAGCACATACCCACTTGCACCTAGCCATTGCTGAAGCTATATATTCGGGTACACAATGTACGGGTTGGAGGACGGACTTCGGGATGAAAACCCAAAACTTGGGAGTATTTATTTTACATTATGTACAGAGAGGTGAGACGTCAAGTACCAGTCGTACAGTCATTACGGGCCGGCAGCAACTCGGACGCTGCGGCCCGCGGCAAGAAGTTCGAGAGAGGTGAATCAGGGAATCAGGGAATGCTCTGGTCTCTCTGGAACGCTTCTTTTAAACCCTTCGAGGACTGGAAGTCGCGTCATGTTCGACCAATGGAAGAGTCCGCTCAGATGACGCCATTTTCAGCCAATGGTGGGCGCCCGTGCGATGGTGTCATACCCGGCGAAGAGAGTCGGCGCCTGGTCCTCCTCTCTTGATCACTTGATCCCCCTGCGATCTTGCCTCGCAGACTGGGAATACGCTTCTTCCAAGGAGGAGAAGGGGAGGGGGGTGCTCATGCTCCATTGTCCTAGGACCCACCTGCTCCCGGTGCTACGGCCGCGCAGCGGTAGCAAATGTCTTCTTCAAAGGCGAAGGGGGATGAATGGGTTCCATTTTCGGAGGCCCCCTTCTAATCCCGGCGGCGCACGACCTGGGGGCCGCAAACTTGTTTGCACTTGTCTGGTGCTCCTCTGGAATCTGCTTTCCTGCTTCTGCATTCCTCAATTAGCTGTGCTGCGATTCGATGTGGTCTGGGGAACTCGAAGTAGCCTCAGGAAACGGCGCCATATCTAACAGCTCGTCCTCACCCCGGTTGTTCTGAATGGCCGGTGAACTCAATTCGCTGGCCATGAGGAACGCTGATAGAAGCTGCAGGGTACTGGGCTCGAGCCTCGTTTGATGAACTTCGGGATCCTTGGCCCTGGAGAACAGACGCCAAACAAACAAAACAACACAGCGCTGCACCACGTGCAAGCGCAGGCTCTTCACCCCTGACTCGCCAGGCTATTACTGAGTCAAAATGAACCCTGATCTTTTATTTCCCCAATTTTGACAAAGCAGTTCCAACCACCCTTCCAAACAGCTATCCATTTCTCCTCGATTGCCGACAAGACCAGAGTACTATTGTTGTTGTAAAACAAAAGGGTCGTTGACGATGCAAACAACAAATAAAAACAGCCGAACATAACTTAAGTGGCCTAACTACACGAACAGCATGTTTCCAATCTATCGCAGTGGCGTACTCATCGCACGTATTGGTGCCACTGAACAATCTGGTCAACCTCACAAGTACGTAATCACAAGCGCGCTAGCCTTGTAGTCACTATTCAGAACGCATACTTGTGTCATAGGCAAACTCTTCATTACGCTTACTCACGTTTCTTCCTTTAGTCCCTCTAGGACACGTGACTTAAACGAACAATTAAACCCGCGGGATTTACACACTCCGCAGAACCCTTAAAATGATGCGTCTTCTACTAACTCTTTCCACGCACGCTCACTAAAGAAGTCAGAATACGGCTGCCCTCCACACACACTAGCAACCCAGTCATAAAGTCTGCTTCCTTCCGTCCACACAGGACACGCGCTAATGGAACTAAGAACGCTTCTCCGTGCAAATCATTCACTCACTGAAAATCTACGCGCTTAACCTTAGAAAATTCAACACTTAACAAGAAAGAAGGTTAAATAACACACGCGCTTTACCATAGGCCTTTCGACGATAACCTTGACCTTCAGGTTACTCTCACACACACAAAAAAGAAAACCTATATACTTATTAATGAACACCTCGCGAGACTACAGGTTTACTTTAAACGCGTCTTTCAAATCTCGGAGCTTTCTCAAACCAAAACAAAGAAAGCTCAAACCTTACACATTGAAAGAAATCCTAGTCTCAATTCGTGAAAACTTTCCGATGCTCAAAAATAAAACAAAACACTTCATTTCTACAGAAGGGCTCTTGGCCTCCCTTTCCAAACGCTTACGTCTGACTCATACTTTGAGTCGAACTCGAGGTGGGCGTGGTCTGAAAGTTACTCTGGCTATCCAGGGACAACAAAAGGGCTGACTCATTATCAGCTCCCCCAAGACGTTACGGTCTCCTGCCAATTTGCGTCCTGGCGCCCCGCTTTCAACACGAACTCGATTGACCGCGTCGCTACTCCCCACCTGGTCTCGTCCTGCCACCTTGCGTTTCTTCAAACTGCACGCTGAGCTATAAAAAGAACTACGGAACGACGAGGAGTTTAACTGCCTCGTGCCCTTTGTCCGCGTCCGTGCAGACCATGCTTCGCGGTCCCCCTTTGACCGGTGGCTCGAACGTTCTGGATGCGTCAACATCGTCCTTGACGACCGCACCTTTTGCCTCACGCCATGCCCTTTTGGGTTTCTCGCCATCTTTGGCGGCGCCACAATAGTTACCGACTTTCGGTCTTTACCGCGCTTCTTTTTACGGCGCTTTCTCTTTGCACTCGTTTTCATGTCGCCTTCTCATGCCTCGTGCTGGCCGGCACACATTTCGTCGGCCCGGATCGGTCTCTTACCCGCACAGTCTGAGTGATTCTCACTTAAATCAACACTCTCTCTGCCTTGACTGGCGGACAGCTCAACCGACTCTGGCACAATGCAGCAGGCTTTACTCGAGTAAGACAACTCGCACTCTTGCGAACTGCCCTCTGCTACATTGCCCAGCTCACGCTGTGCATCGACACACAGTCCGTCGGTCTCGATCGCTGTCTCACGCGCACAGTCCGAATGATTCCTAATTAGATCATCCCTCTCTAGGATACCTAGACTGGCAGAGAGCCGCACCGATCCCTGGATAATGCAGTTGTATTCTCTTGAGCTACGCAGCTCACAATCCCGAGAATTACTCTCAACTGCCTCGCTCAGCTCGCACTTCACTTCTGCACGCAGATCTGGCTCTACATGGGTGCTCGCGTCTGTCGCGTCAACAGTACCTTTTTCTTCGCTAGCAACCTCGCTAACATTACCAGCGACGCACACGCTCGGTAACTGTGCCAATTTGTTCGCAGCTGGCATAGCTGTCTCTACAGTCATCTGTTGGCACAGCACCTCGTCGCTCTCCTTGCGGCCTTTAACGGCCTCTGTTGCCACTAAGGCATCGTTAGCAGCTAGCCTTTTCCCTTCACTTATGAATCTGCAGCCAATCTCACAGGCACTACTCTTTTCGTCGGCTTCTGGCGAAAATCTGCTAGATGCTTCCTCATTCTTTCGCTCTATGCTACCTATAGAATTCTCAGACAGCCGTTGTCTCTGTGCCAATAACTGATCACAATGCTGTATCTCTTTGATCAGTGCTGCCTTCTCTCTCTCATACTTTTGCTCACGCTCAAGCTTACGTTCCTGATACTCACGTTCGCGTTCATTCTCACGTTCGTGACGCTCACACCTAAGAGTAAGTTCTTGAAGCTCATGCTTCCGTTCATTCTCGCGTTCTTCACGCTTACGCTCACTCCTAAGTTCACGATGCTCTCGCAAACGTTCACGACGCTCACGCTCCCGTGGCTCCTGTATCACCTCCCAAGCAAGCTCAATGCTTTTGTCATCATTGCCACTATCTTGAATCGCCTTTATGATAGCTAGCGTTTTCATCCGTTCGTCCGCCTCAACTCCCAAATTGTCGCACACCAACAACACGTCTAACCTCGTCAACCTTCCAAGATCCATGGCAGCTGCCCCGACAGGTGGTTAAAACTGTTTTCCTTAATTAATTTGTGCAAACACACAATGCATCAAACTCCCGATTCCCAGAACTATCAAAATGAACACACAACATTTGAGTCTGGCGAATCATAAGGAAAAAAAATTACCGACGATTACGTTACTTCCTAATGCGAAATTTGAGCGCAGCAAATAAGCTGTTTCACCTTTTCGATAGATTGAGGCAAAGAAATCGAGCAACACATGTATGCGCTATCACAGAATCTTTTTTTATTTTTCACACGTATTCCTTCAACAAAGACTCCACTAACAGTTCTTGACAGTCATGAAGGAAGCTTTGTGGTCGGAGAAATAGACTGATATATGTTCGACTTGGTACGAGTCTTACACTCACCGCATTAAGTTGTGGAAGGTGCGCTGGCCTCGAGGGATATTTATAACCGTTTGTTGTCGAAATAACAACCAAAACAAGCGCGAACGAGACCGACCCAACAGAGCCAAACAGGCGCGGGCGAGAGCTTTGGCGCGAGCAGACGATAGTACGAAACGAGCGGATCGGCTGAGACCAGACACGAGTGCGCATCGAGCCGTAAGGAGGGTCCGCATGACACCAGCATCGCGCGCGCACGTCACTGAAGGGGCCGCTCTCATTGGTCTCCACCATTCGCGGCTCGCGTCCTTCGTCTCCCACTCCAGCGAAGGGGGGCGGAGCTGGTTACGAGGCCGACAACGCCGACGACGACGCGAAACCCAGGAACGGACGCCAAAGAGCTGCGCTCTAAAAAACCACGCGCTCACTTACGGTTGCAGCACCCTGCCATCCGGTTCATTTGTCCGCTGTTCCCGGTTCCTCCGGACTCCCTGGGTCGAAGGCTCGCTCCTTCTTCACTACTCCCAGTTTCTTCAGACCTCTTTCGACGAAGGCTCTCTCTTCTTCGCCCTTTCCGGTACCTTATGATCTCTCTCGACCAAGGTTGATCCGTAGCGCTGCCACCAGGTGATGCATTCGGAGGCGATCCTACCGCTGCCAACCAGATGTAGGGGTTGTAGGACGGACTCCGGGATGAAAACCAAACTTGGGAGGGTTTATTTTACATTTTGTACAGAGAGGTGAGAGAGTCATGTAACAGTCGTACAATCATTACGGGCCGGCAGCAACTCGGACGCTGCGGCCCGCGGCAAGAAGTTCGAGAGAGGTGAATCAGGGAATCAGGGAATGCTCTGGTCTCTCTGGAACGCTTCTTTTAAACCCTTCGAGGACTGGAAGTCGCGTCATGTTCGACCAATGGGAGAGTCCGCTCAGATGACGCCATTTTCAGCCAATGGTAGGCGCCCGTGCGATGGTGTCATACCCGGCGAAGAGAGTCGGCGCCTGGTCCTCCTCTCTTGATCACTTGATCCCCCTGCGATCTTGCCTCGCAGACTGGCAATACGCTTCTTCCAAGGAGGAGAAGGGGAGGGGGGTGCTCATGCTCCATTGTCCTAGGACCCACCTGCTCCCGGTGCTACGGCCGCGCAGCGGTAGCAAATGTCTTCTTCAAAGGCGAAGGGGGATGAATGGGCTCCATTGTCCGAGGCCCCCTTCTAATCCCGGCGGCGCACGACCTGGGGGCCGCAAACTTGTTTGCACTTGTCTGGTGCTCCTCTGGAATGTGCTTTCCTGCTTCTGCATTCCTCAATTAGCTGTGCTGCGATTCGATGTGGTCTGGGGAACTCGAAGTAGCCTCAGGAAACAGCGCCATATCTAACAACACCCAATGGGCAATGCCTATGGTGATTAAAGTTGTCTACGAGGCCAGAAAGCAGCCAGTAGCAAGTTGTCTATTCGCGAGCGCACGCCCAGTGGCGCAAGTTATCTACTCGACAAGACAGCAGCCGTGACAAAGTCAGTGGCCTAAGCTGCCAATATCCGCAAATATATCCAGCGAGGAAATGACGACGAACGCCAAGCCCCAGGGCAATGAAGGCTTCGCGTTAATAATGGCTGGCCATCAAACGCGTGTTGCGCTTCATCCCGATGTGCGCGGTGAGGTAGGCAAAGCAGCTATTTGTGTTGGGGCGAGCTACATTGCGCTGATGCAGATCAGTAGTCATTGATATACCAGCGGTTTTAATGCGATTAGCATTCTTGGGACTCTTGACGCACTTTCTGGTGTCTGTCTATCTATGTCCGGATCTAACCGTTCGCTCGTCGACTCACCATTGGTGGTCCATATTATAGAATGGGTAGAGCATCGGTTTGCTGTGCTGAGGGAAGCGGGTTCGAAACCAGCCCTTCAGACGAAGCTTGGACCACTGCCTATGAGACACCAGGATTGTGCCGCTCTTCGATGAATAGCCTGCCAACTTGAGTCACTGAGTATGTGCCACTGGATATCCATGTGCTGCTCTTCAATGACAAAAAAAAATCCTTTTAATACCTCCGGTGCTGGGCGGAATCAAAGCCACGTCATATATATTCTGACAATCTCGTCTGAATATATATATTTACAAATGTGCCACGCGTGGCTTTAACGGTGGCGATGCTAGATGGCGCAGCGTGCCCAGAGGGATGCGCGGGAGAGAACGCCTTATCCCGACCCAAAACTTTACTAAATGAGGTACATAAATGGAAACACTGGGATTGCTTTAGAACAGACATGACATAAGCAACCCGGCGGGAACAAAAGCTTATCGTGATTCGGAAAGTGGAAATGAGGTGCTGCTCCCAAGCAAGGAGGGACACTTGCGGTTATGCTACTGGTGGAACGCCCTGCAGGAAACAATGGTGGCTTGGCAGAAGACACAAATGCATATTGTATTTGGGGAAGTGGACAAACGTGTATCCAGGTGTGCAGTACCTTGGATCTGGATGAATTCGGGCTACTGGTTTACGCCATTGTACCTCATGTAGACTGTCTCGGGTCTGAAGGATGAGTGATTTGCTTCAATGGAACAACTAAAATATCGGCCATAGCCCTTGATTTCCTGCGTCCTCCGGGTCGGTGTAGAGATTTGCGTCCGACATTTTTCTTCCATTTGGGAGAATAATCATCTCTTCGATTCCCTCACCTGTTAGAAATCTGCTTCTTCTCCTCTCCCTCCTTCTCCTCCTCCATATCATAAAAGAAAAACAGATAAACGTTTAGAAAATTTTGTTCGTAATATGCTTCTCCATGTAGTCTCCAAATAAGTTTAAGATAAACTGACAATAATAACTAGCAATAAGTTGTTTTCTATACTATAACAAAGGCAGGAAGCACTTTACACAACCTGGTTCGCTTATATATAGCTGCAAAAGAAGCGAAAATCGTGATACAAGCTTATCACAATACATCCGCGTACCATTGTAAACCTCTAACCGAATGTCACCATACACATGCGTCTCCCTATTTTGCCGGTGTATTACGAAAAGCGACTGCACTCGAGACGCATATGCACATACCCTCACGTACCAAGTGTTGCCCTAGGGCGACACAATTTTCTAGCGGGTTCATTGCGCATAAAAAAAGACATTATGAACGTGCATGACTACCAGCACCGCTAGTGTTGCCTGAGGCAGACTAAACTGAATATTCATTGCGAGAACCTTCTTTTTGTTGTGACAACCCAAATTTAAATATCCAGTGTTCGCACGGGTGTAGTGGGACGAAACGTCGGCGCGTCCTTCGTTCTCCCAGGACAATGAGCAGGTATTGCGCTGCCTGTCTCCCTTTATAAGGTTGAGAAGACTCAAACTTATCATGACATGGCTTTAGTTGTATCGATTCACAGTAGCTGAGGAAAAAGTCATATTTTAAGCTGTTGGTCCTGGGCAACACCTGGCGTCAAAGGGCTATAGGTGACGCGTTTTGAATACATTGCTACAATGCTAATCGCATTAACGTCGACCTTCATTGTGAGACGGGTTCTGCCGGCGTTATTTTTATGATTCTCCTTTTCTGACAAGTTCTTTATATCGCCTCTGGCAAATAGCTTAGTTTCGGCTTCTTTTTAATATTGCGACAAAAATTATATAGACATTCCCGGCGAATTTTCACCGTCGTGGTCGCCGTCGCAGTTGCCTTGGTGTTCCGTATAAAATCCAAGGGCGATAAGACCCTATCGAGCCCCGCGCCCTGTATCAACACCCTCTAGAGAACTGTCTAGGAGGTGTTGCCTGCATGCGGTGGGTGCGAGGGAAATAGCACGAGGGCGAGCCTAAGTGATGGTGGCTTGATGTGCGCTGTTATGGTGGCTAGAGCCACCATAGCGCTGTCTTACCGCGTGCAAGGGGGGAAGGAGGGGGGTGTAAGCGAGCGCGCGTACCTTCCCCTAGCCTAGCCGTGGCTGCGCATGACGCTGCTGAGCGTTAACGCGGCCCCGCGCGCCGTATCTTGGAGGTAATTTGCGGCGGGTTTGAATTAATGGCGAGCCGGGATGGCTGGCGGCTTCATGTGCACTGTCTTCCTGCGCTCCTATCACAATACACCGGCGTACCATTATAAACCTCTAACCGAATGTCACGATACACATGCGTGTCCCTATTTTGCCGCCGTCGCGTTAATGATCGCGTAATCACAAGTTTCGGGGATGCGGTGAAGTGAGAGGATGAATGAAGCGTTCGATCTCGTGCCGGTGCTCTACGCGTCAGCGTTGTGCCAGCGAGTGTTCGCGGTCATCGAGTGAGATCTGTTAATGTTTGCCTGTGCGCGCGTGGAACCGTGCTTGTAATTGAATTGTAACCGAATGGTGACGGCAATTTATACGACCGATAAAACTTGGAACCTTACTTCATGTAGTTATTTAACACTTTTATATCGCTATCAGTGCTTCGCCATACGGGGGAGGTCGACTTTTTTTAAGTGTGTTTCATGAAGCTTATAAATTATAGCCAAGTTCTTCAGTATTAAAGGACTCTGGTAACACGGATAAAGGCAAGCATTTGTGGCAGATACCAGCAAATATTCAAAATGCGACAAGCGGCTCAAGACACAGGTCGTCGTTAAGAGCGTCAGTGATTTCTAGGGCTGCGATTGGAGAGACCATCACCTGTGTAATTTGCAAAAATACAAGACTAACAAGACTAT
This sequence comes from Dermacentor albipictus, assembly GCF_038994185.2. Taxonomy (NCBI): domain Eukaryota; kingdom Metazoa; phylum Arthropoda; class Arachnida; order Ixodida; family Ixodidae; genus Dermacentor; species Dermacentor albipictus. The sequence continues at coordinate 3,111,764 of NW_027225580.1, read as the reverse complement.
CTGCGCGCAATCTCCAACTCTATTCAGCAAGCTCACGAGCGCTGGTGCGAAACGCGTTCCTTAATTGTAACCACATGAGATTGTGACGTTACAGTGATGGTGAAAAACGCAGCAGCAAAAACTGTGAATCACGAAGCCAACTCTTTATTGGGAGAGCCTGTGTCCAGAAGATAGATTACGCTCAAAGCACAACGATAACAGCGAGCACAGTCAGCGATCGCCGAAAATTCGATCAGCAGGTCAAGCGCATCGGCTTTTGTACGTGACTTGCCGAAGGTTCCAACATATAGTTCCACCGTAATCGCTGGTGCCTCAAGTCTTCCAGATGGTACTACATGATTAGCGTCGCGCATACAATGAGATTACACAAGCTTCGGTTACAACAGAAAAAGGATAGAGCCATGGATAACATTCGAGTAACCCGGTACATCAAGGCGCGCCGAGCGCTGAGCGATGAAGTTTAACATTTGTTGATCGGTGAAAAGCGGTCACCCGAGAAAGATAAACAAATACACGTGTCAATATGGATAAGATGTGGGTGCATGAATGCGGTGCCACACACTTAATGGCATTAGTTAATATTATGTACAGGTATAAAAGCAATACAAAGTAACAGCCAAACAACGCGGAGCCGAGAATACTTCTTGTAGGCTAGTTGGTGATACATACATGTATTGAAGACGCGCAAATTGACACATATACGCAGAGTAGTGAACCGCTGTTAACTCCTCAGCGTAATCGCTTTGCTAACACGCGGGCAAAATGTAGGCACTGTGTTTTTCGTTGATGTGGAAGACATGTTCTATTTTGTGCCTCGTGATAAATGAGGCGGTGTCCTTTCAGAATGGATCAAGAGTCGCTGTTGACGATATTTTTTTCATTAGAAGTTTATTTCAAGTCTCCTTTAATCAACTATGTCAGCGTCTTTTATGTGCAGCGTATACGAATAGATTTCGTGTGTGGCTCCTATTTTATGTAATGTAACACGCCTTAGCCTTTTCCTTGCCCAGTGGCCAGGTGATATGTGTTTTAGATATGTGGATGAATATTTTATCATCTTAACGAAACAGGATACGTACGAAGAAGTTGCAGTGATCTTAGATAATTTTGAACAATTTCGAAATGCCCTCTTTTATACTTATGAATTGTCTTTCCAATGCTCTCTACAGTCCTTAGACATTAATTTATTTCTTAATAAACATGTATGTTGGACTTACCGTCCCATGACACAGAAATGATTGATGCCGTGCGACTCGGCTCAGCCGAAAAACAGTAGAACGTGCTATCGCAAACCTGCACCTATGTAGAGTTAATACTGAAGAAGTGGTTCTCTCACACCATGCAGGAAAGTTTCCATAGGCAGGTAGAAGAACGGCTTTTTTCGGCTGTAGGTTCCCTGCTTGGTTGTGGTTTCAGTGGTAAAAGAAGGTAAAGGCGCACAGAAGGTAAAAGGAGCACGAAGAACAAAGGCAGATGAACGCGGAAAAGCTCGACCAAGGCCCCTTGACTTTGACACTGATGCTTATTCGCCCCTGGCCTTGCTCATCGAAACAGCGCAAAGCCCTGAACTTCCTGTTTTTATACGTTTAATCAATAGAGTTGCTCTCTAAACTGTGACCCACCTATCTCATTACGTCAAAACCATGTTCTCTTTTTCATGAACCATTAGTTTTACCAAGATTACCTGCCTTCGTCAACTATAAAGTCACAAGACTGGTACCCTTTTATTTTTTTTCTTCTACTTTTCTGCCCACATTCTTCCATGAAGCCTCTCTCTCTAAAGCTGAGTAATCAAGGATTAGACCGGTTATGCTACCCTACATCCATAAGGTTTCACATAGCCTCAAGGAGGTTGCTGGGAGGTATAAGGTGTCCATTGTGTTTTCGACGCCAAACAAGCTCTATACTGAACTTGAGCTTGTTGTCCGTCTTTCTTGTCTCGTTTTTATCGCGCTGTTTCCCCGTAATGAAACAAGCAAGCTCGCCCGCCTATGCCCCACATTTGTTGCAAACGAGAAAGAAAACAAGGTTGTGGTAAAAAGCACGCCACTTCTTTTGTTATTGCAGCGTAGGTTTGCTATATCGAATACCATTATCTTCTGGTGCCAGTATCCTCTTGTGTCTTCTACAGAGGACAGACTGGGCACTGCGTGAACGGTAGGGCATGGTAACATACCATAGCAGTTAAAAAAAAAAAAAGACGGCGCGCGCTCGGACCTGCGCATTCTGGCTCTTGCGAATGCGAGCCGCGCTTCTCATACATGCTATAAAAGCAAAATGGAAGAACCCGCTAGCAAAGGAAATTTTAGAAGCCTACAACATATCCAGCTTTCCTGGACACGTACCAACTAGCACCTCAAGCGGCCCCGGCACGAAGCTAGCGCGTTTTCAATGGAACGAGCGGGTTTTTCGCGAATAACAAAAGCTGCAGGTCGATTATCGAAAAACGCAGGCGACAGACGTGTTCTGGAAGACAATCCACACGATCCAAATGCAGTGATCACGCTATGGCACGTAAGAATTTTGTTCCCACAGTGGTTAAAGGTTTAGCAATGGAAGCCTATGGAAACGACGAAAATTTGTACTTGATTTTCGAGGCACGAACGGTGCCTGTAATTAACCTACGACGTCTATCGTAATACGCAGTGCAGCGTATGTAGTTCGGAGACTCAGCTTTCGATTGATGCCTATCTCGAATCTCCACACATGGCGCAACACTGTTCCCAAAAGCGTTTTTTGTAACACTGTCGTGAAAATTCACGTGGTATCTATAAAAACATAAGCGTACCACTGGACGAAGCCTCGGAAGCCGTGGCCGAGTGGTAGAATCGCGCGCATCTTTCGTCTCCCGTCGCGGTTGCCGCGGTTCGATTCCCGCTTCGCACTTTCTTTTTAGGCCGCATAGGGCCTACTTTTATAGTCTGTCACTAGGGGTGCGATCTTGTACGCGTTCCAAAATAGAACGGAGGCGGTCCGTTCCACCGAGCCGCACACGCTTGGTCAGTTTGAACGGTGTCGAACGCCATGACGTCAATTGTGAAGTGATATCTGCTGTCGATCATTCCGTGTTGCCTGCTATCGGACGAACGCAACGGAACGGACCGCCAATTTCGCGACGGAAAGAACGGACCGCCTCCGTTCGAGTTTGGAACGCGTACAAGATCGCACCCTAGATGGCAGAAACACGAAATCCAATATTTGCTTTCGGTTCTGGTTTTGCAGCGTGGTTTTCCAGTGGTTCTCTTGAAATATTATGTTTTCTATTTTTCCTTCCTAAAACATAACAGTGTTGTGTTCATTAGTTAGGTCATCGCATTTATAAATATTTTCTTCATTGGACATCATAACTAGAAGCTTGCGCATAGCTTTGTGTTATGCAAAATAATAAAATACTTTAGTGCTTTGTAGCGTGGAACCTGGGAGAACAAAATGGCTATTCTTATTGCGTTCTTCTGGAAGGTCCGTTTTCACGACTTTCGCCTGTCCTTAATGGCACATACTCCGAGCGAATCAGGTCCACCTGGGCCACAATACCACCCGGTGGCCAGTGCCATTCCTATGCAACATTCGTGCGGAACAAAGGGTCTGCTAAGCTGAGTCGCTGCCCGAACGTTAACTATTTCTAAAGATTCATCCAAATAAGAAATGCACCAACTAGGAGAAGACGTGCGGCGTGTGGATTAATAGCTACTGTTAATGTGTTGCCTACAGCCAAGTGGTATGAATCTGTAGGTGTGCCCGTAAAAAGCCATTTGAATAAATGTCCCGTGCTGTGGCTGCCCCGGTCGCTCTACAGAGAAGCTAGCTTGGCTAGCCGTCTATATTTAGGATCAACACATGGCGTCGCTCGTTCGGTGCAGTTGCTTTTAATGCGCAGCATTCGTTGGCGAGTACCCCATCAATTTGGCAGCAAAATCGTGCAAAATCGTGTCTGTAACGCCAAAAAACTTGACGCATTTCCCATATGAATACATAGGTCTTCATAAAAAGGGTTTGGGGTGGCCAACTTGAAATTGGAAGTGCCATCAGCATAAATTTGGGCGTGATACAGGGATGGACCAAGCTGAATTTGGTAGTGATATGGGAGTGGCCCAACCTAAATTTGGGGTGAAATGGTAATGAGTCAAGCTGAATTTGAGCCTGATATGGGGGTGGCCCAACCTAAATTTGAGGTGATATATGGGTGGGTAAGCCTAAGTTTGGGGGAATATGGGGGGTGACCAGCCTGGATTTGGGGATGATACGGGGGTGGGAGAACCTAAATTTGGTGGGATATGGGTAGTGGGACACCCAAACCATGGGGGTGACATGGGGCTGGGCGAAGCTTAATCGGGGGTGTAATGGGGATGGGCTAACCTAAATGTGGGATTGATTTGCGGTGGGCCATCCTAAATTTGAGGTGATAGAGGGGTGGGCCAGGCTAAGTTTGGGGCTGATATGGGGGTGGGCCAACCTGGATTTGGGGATGATATGGGGGTGGGCCAACCTAAATTTGGGGTGACATTGGGACGGGCTAACCTAACCATGGGGGTTAGGTTAGCCCAAGCTGAATTGGGGGGGGGGGGTGATATATGGGTGGACTTCAGCTTATATGGGTGGAATTCAGCTGCACCAAGCTGAATTGGGGGGGTGATATATGGGTGGACTAACCTTAATTGGTGTGTGATTTGCGGTGGGCCATCCTAAATTTGAGGTGATTGAGGGGTGGGCCAGCGCTAGTTTGGGGCGGATATGGGGGTGGGGCAACCTCGATTTGCAGGTGGTATTGGAGTGGGCCAACCTAAATTTGGTGGTGTTGTGGAGGCAGCCCAATTTGTATTCGGGGGTGATATGGGGTTGGTCCTACCTAAATGTGGGGGCAATCTCGGGGTCGGCCAATCTGAATTTGGGGGCGATGTGGGGGTGGACCAGCCTAAATTTTGGGGTGCGCCGACTCGAAATTTGGACGTCGATTTATGGAAATTCGTGCGTGCATGCACCAACTTGACAATTAGAGGTGGCCCAATTGAAATTTGGGATTGGGATTTGAGTTTAAGGCTGGGCGAAAAGAAAATCGGGCGTGGCCGAATTTAAATTTGGGGGGTGGGCCAATTTAAATTTGAGGGTGTGCCAACTTGAAATTTGGGGGTGAGCCTACTTAATGTTTGGGGTTGGCCAATTGAAATTCAGGGTCCTGTTTACGAATAGTTAGACAACACCAGCGGTGTTTCTGCATCTTTTTCATGATCGCAAAGTACGTACATTAATAATTGTAGCCAATACCCCTCAAAGTTAGCTACCACTCGAGCCTTCCCAGCCCACTGAGCTAATAATGTCACAGGAGTGCTCTCATCGTGACGACTGCGACGTTCAATGTGGAGATCCACAAGAACAAATCGCAGACCGAGCTGGCCATTTTCACACCAATCTCATCGTTAACGCTACTCGTAAGCTTGTGTTGCTAGACGCAACACAAGCTTACAACGATCATAATTCAACTTTCCATTGCACGCTAGTCGACACGCTCTCAGTGCACTATTTCGCCAATCATTGGATAGAGCCTTGCTGGATGTTTTACTGTCATGTTGCGTCGTTTTTCACGAAGGCCGTCTCCCGAAAAGAGAATACATTTTTGAGATTGACGAGGCAAGCTAGTATATAACTCATACGAAGCAAATGTATAAACGGTTATAGTGATTTTTCAAAAATGAATATAAATAAATAAGATTTCAGATGGTATTGTTTCGACCGGGCATGGCAACGAGTTTTTCCCGCCTGTCACAGTGCTTTGACCGAAAACCTAATCATTTTGCTCAAACGTGTTGCCCCAATACTACATGTGCTAAATGTAGAAAAGTGCGGTGCGTGGTCACAGCTTCAAAGCCAGTCAATTTTGTGTACGGTTGTTGATATTGTAGTAATGTGGAGTTTTCTTCTTTATAAGAGCACAAAAAGAAGAATATAACACATGGTAGCTAAGCGCAAAGTAAATTGGAAGATCTGAAACCAGCAATTATTTTAATTTGTGGGTTGGTCTTCTCCGCCGGTAGATCGCTGTCGGATCACTTCAAAGAATTTTGTTTGTGTGCAACTGCAGCAAAAACGAAAATACTACCATTTCATTGCCAGGACCTTTATGCCCTCCGCACATACAAGAAGGACACCAGATAATTGGCAATATCAGTTTATAAACTGACATTGTTTTACTAGTTTCAGTGTAGCGTGGTGCCTGCGGACGGAGTATTTTCTTAGTATCAGTCCAGTGCAGGGGCGTAGCCAGGGGGGGGGGGGGGGGGGGGGCTTATGGGGCTTTAGCCCCCCCCGAAATTTTTTCGTGCTGTCCATGCACCGCCGACCAAAGCGACCCCCGGCGCCGGAAATCACTCTGGATTTTGTCTAGAATGTCTTTTTGACGCTCGAAAAGACATTTAACCGCGAAGATTGCAAACTCGGGCTGGATTTAGTGGCAACGCCCATACACCGGGAGTCACATAACGCCAAGCAGTCCCATCCGAGCACAAAGTTCCGAGGGCGCTTTGATGGTGAGCGGGCTCGCCGCGGCATCTCACTGAGGCCACGGAATCTATGGAGCGCATGGATATCAATTGCGAAACTTTATGGGTATAAATCTCATAAGCTCTTGATGTGAAAGGTGCATTGACATTTCCAAAGTTGTGCTTTAGATTTTCAATTGCGGAACTTTGTGGGCCTAATGTTGTTATAAACATTTGACGCCAAAGATCTATCGACTTTTCTAAAGTCTTTCATCGGAACATACAACGAGACAAGCCAAATCAACACACTAACAGACGAGTTGACAAAGCAGGCAGCGAGGTCCAATAAGACGAAGCGTTGGGGTGGTTCATTTGTGCCGTCATGTCACATAAAAAAATATCAAATTTTTTTAAAACCTACGCCAGGACATCCATGTCAAGGCCCTAAAGCCAGCCAAAGTAACTACGTTCTTATTTATTTTTTCTACTTTGACTTTTATTCGCGAGGACACATTGAGCCTCTTCAATTTTTTTTTGTTCTCGCTACCCTACCCGCGGGCTGCCAGAGCCAGCCAGAGCGCAAACGTTTTTCTCGTATGGCCCCGACCACCGTGCAGTGCACTTCGGTGCGCGTTCGGTTTGCTCTGGCCGAGTGGATTTTCACCGGACAGGGTTTTGGACGCTTTCTGGCTAGCAGAAGAGAAAAAAAAATGGTCGCTTGCCGCCATCACTGTGGGGACTCGAAGGATTGCACCGCATTCCTTGAGCGGAACCTTTCCGGAAAGTCTTGTTTCGCCGCTGTAGGATACTGAGCAGTATGCTTATGGTTCTCAGTGGACCAAGCGTCTCATGTTTTCTTCGGTATTCCTTCCGTAGCCCCATTAGGTGCCCGAAGTAGGCATTAGATTCTGGCCAACATACTTTCCTATGCGTTTTTTTTTTCATTTTGGTGCCTCCGCCTCACAGAAAAAAAATACATTGTTTGCGGCGCAGCGAATTGTCGCATGGTGAAAGTTCGATTTTGATACTTCTTTTGCGGAAAGTAATGGGCGACGGGACGTTTCATTTGCCGGATACGTTTATTATATTATTGCGAAAGCAATTATATGGACACTCCAGGCGCATTCCTGCCATCGCCCTCATGTTTCGTATAAAGTCCAAGGGTGATAACATCGTGACCACGCGCTGCATGTTGTATGTGCGAGTGAAAACGTAGGAGGGGAGGTGGAATGGGTGAGCCGACGACGGTGGCTCAGTCTTGTGTGCGCAAAGGAGAAAAGCGGGGAGCAAGCGCGCCGCCTTCCGTCGCGTGCAATACATCGGGGGGAGTGGATGAAATGGGGGCGGAATCTAGGATTCTGTGAATCTATGATTGCGCAACATGTTTATTTGCCTTGTTTGACGCATTATATATAGTTACTTCTTCTTACATACATAGACTCATTGGAGACTTATACGTATACTTAAATATCTTGTTCCGAGGTTTTGTGTATACATGCAGTGAACTTTGTTTCCAGTGACACTTTTTTGTCCTTTATCAAGCCGTATTTTCACATTTGCATATCCCATTGTATCTTTGCATTTCTAATGTACGAGGGCGAGTCAAATGAAAGTCAGCCTACCCTAATCGGGCAATAATGGTTCGGTTCATTATCTGCGAGGCATGCGCGCAGGAGAACGGCATGTCTCATTTACAAAAGTGACACGCAGGTGTGAAGATAAATGTTCGTTATTGCTCTCATACACTGGGTTGAATATAATTGCTTCACATAATGGACACTTCAAAAGTTGAACACCTTGGTGTCGCGAAGTTTTTCACAGCTGAAGGTGTTTCCAAAACAGAAATTAATCTCCATATGACTGCCATGTACGTTGAACACTGCATTTCATTGACCACTGTGAAGCGTTGGAGCAAACGGTTCAAAGGACGTTGCAAATACATTGCAAGACCGGGCCAAAACCATCGTGCAATCACCCCCCACACAATTTCAAAGGTTCATGAGCTGCTGAAACAAGAACGGAGGATAAGCATCGATGAACTGGCAGACCGTCTGAACCTCAGTCACGGTTCGGTTCACGCCATAATTCATGAGCTTCTCGGTTATCGGCTCTTTGGTGCGCAATGGATCCCCAAGATTTTTATCCATCGCGAGAAGACGGAGAAGTTTCGCGCTGCCTTGACTCATCTGATCGGGTATCACAATGAGCATGACGACTTCTTGTTTGCAACTGTGATCGGGGACGAACCTTGGTGCCACTACTACGAGCCTGAAACATGACGGCAAAGCTTACAGTGGAAACATTCGAATTTACCACGCCCAAAGAACGTAAAGGCCATCATTTCCGCTGGAAAGGTGTTGTTGACTTTTTTTTTTCGATCGACAGGGTCCATTACTGATAGAATTTGCTAAATCTTGAGAGGCTATCAATTGTATCCGATATTGTGAAACGCCAGAGCGGCAGCGTGTCGCAATCAAGAACGAACAACGTGGAAAATTGACGAATGAGGTCATCTTGTTCCACGACAATGCCTGTCCCCACGTCGCTTATGTGGTTAATACAAAACTGGCAAAGTTCAAGTGGGAAACGCTGCAACATCCGCCATACAGCTCAGACCTGTCACCTTGCGACTTCTACATTATGGGGCAACCGAAAAAACAGCTCTAGGGAACCAGATACAGACTTTTTGAAGCAGCAACCCAAGGAGTTTTATAAGACGGGAATCACGCAACTCGTTAGTCAATAGGACAAATGTCTAAGTTCTCATGAAGACTACTTTTAAATAAAGTACCCCGTCGTTGGCTCATTCATCTGACTTGCCCTCATATATCTTGCAGAACTCCTGCTTTTTATACGTGCTCTCTGTCGCGACTATAACTTCGGTGCAATTACTCACGATACACGACAAGGGACAGCTACTCCCGCGTAATACATTGGAACAAACGACAGCGTCATTGAGATTTTTCACTGCCCATTGCATATATACAAGAATGTAAGCACGGTTCTTGAATGACAAAGTTTCATTAACATATTTGTCCTCAACTTGTTCAGTTCATTGCCTTTTAATTTTTTTGTATCAGCGGCATGCACTGCTTTCCTGGTTTCGAACTGATATAGTTCTAAAGTTCATGTGATATTTTCTTTACCTAATAAATAGACAAGAAACATGGAAGCATTAATGTCAGTTATGTTGGGCACAATTTTTGGCACATACGAGTATAATATTTTATGAAAAAATACATATTTTACTTGTATTTACAGTGCGTAGCTTTCAAGAATTTATTTGCAGCATCTTTGGCAATGACAATGCAGTTATTATTCATGTATTTGATCCCTCGATAAATTGTTTAAGAGGAAGCTATAGCTCGAGCCCAATCCAACGCGGCCTATTCAAATACTTGTAAAACGCAGAAACGCTTTTCTGAGATAATCCTCCTGATCGCTTATATTGAAATAAGTTGCACTTGAGAGAGAAAGTTAAATCCTAGCGCCTGTTGGAAACAGAACTTCAATTTATGGCCTGAATTTTGCTTAAAATATTTTGCAAAATTCGAAAGTTTTAAAAAATAGAAGCACGACGTTTACAAACTAATAGCTACGCATGAAGAACAGATATTGTGGTTCTGTAAAGGGCATTTATTATAACAGTCAAAGCGGACAAGTTTGCTGTGTCAATTTGTATCTTACGTGAATTGGTTACGTTGTGTACAAGGGTTCTGGAAAAGCCGTATTTCCACAATACTAAATTTTTTTGAGATTCATGTGTAACATATCTATTCTGTCCGCTGTAGATGTACTATTAGATGCAATTCACAGAATTCTGATATCTTTTTTTATTGTTGAGTCACGGAGTTTTAAACTTGATAGTTTCGTTTTGTGAAAATTTTCAATTTTGGCCAATTTTTAATAAATAATTGACCACCTAAATGAAATATTCGAAGCCAGTAGTCACTAGAATTAAACTTTTTCTTTTAAATGCAACAAACCTCCTCAAATTTGGTGAAGTGGTTGCAGGGAAAAACGAATTTCCCTTCTACATGTACTTAAATAGGAGCACCCGAGCTAAAGCTTCCTCTTAAGGAGGAGGCTGAGCTGCAACGTGCAGCTATATATATATATATATATATATATATATATATATATTGGGCCAGTGGCGTAGCCCCCCCCGAACAAAATTTCTGGCTACGCCACTGGTCCAGTGTTAGCAGTGAGCAGCAGTTCGGTCTACCATTCCCATGAGGGCATACTAGCCATTGTAGCGCGTTACGGTAGGACAAATTAAGTGCTAAAAACTTGGTGTGCCTTGTCCTTTCCGCAGGTCGTCCATCCATTCTGTTATGGTGACGATCAACGTTGTGTCCATCAGGCCTCCTCCTCATTTTTAGCTTCACCATCGCGAGAGTGGACAGAGAAAGGAAGCTTTCTTCACAATCAGCCCCAGCGGGATTCCACCAGTCGCAACTGCTGCAATTTGCATTCAGTGACTGGGCATGCTAAGCACATCCTTAGTTTCACAATGACTAGAGTACGCAGAAAAAGTAGATCTTTGGTCGCTATCACTACCATGAACCCATGTCAATGTAGATATAAGTACGTGCAGGGGCTGAGTATGCTAACCTCTCCGCTGCCACCTGCTTCCCCCACCTTAGATTTTCCAGGCATACCTGCTTCTTCTTTTCATCGCAGACGCATGCAGGGTAAACGCGGATAACTAAAAAATCTCAGTGCCCTTCCACTCTGTGAAGAAACATGACCTGCAAAGCTGTGTATGTGGGTCCCTTAATGGTGAACTGCACATCCACCATGAATACTTTGTTTAGCGCAAAACGACAGAGACAAGAAAGACGACAGGACAAGGCGCTACTCTCAACTGACATCATTTTATTGCGTCACTCCTTTATAGACCGCTCAAACTAGAGGAACATGCGCAGTGAGCACCATGTGGTGGAGCCACCAACATCCGATCCCAAGAGCGCACTCATGCGACAGAATCCAAAAAACCAAATTCAGCGCTGTACAAGGTTAAGGAAGGCACACTAATGCACTGTGACCCCAATGACTGAATGAAAAATGATTCCGATAACTCTCGGGCAGTGGTGTCACGGCTCATCTTCAAAATCGTGGTATCACGATTTTCACGACCAACTAGCCCGCCAACGCATTGTGCTGCACATCCACCGTATGTCGGCCCCGCATTTCACTGTCTTCGGGATCGGCCCACGTATGGGGAGTGCTGAACGCCTGCTTCATCTCCGCCGCGGGTCTCCCCGGCATGGCGTTACATTCGGGATCAGCCCACATATGGGGAGCGCTGACCGCATGCTTCACCACCACTGCGGGTCGGGTCGGTATTACGCTATCTTCGGGATTTGGCTCTACACGCGGACGCAATATTGGGGAAAGTAGCCCTAAAGAGGAAGCTTTAGCTCTGGTGGTCCTATCTAAATAAATGTAAAAGGATAATTCGTTTTTCTCGACAGCCACTGCATCTAATTTGACAAGGTTTGTTGCATTTAAAACAAAAACTGAAAATCTAGTGCCTGTTGGTTTCGAATTTTTGAATTAGGTCATAATTTGTTTATTCAAAATTGTCAAAAATTGCAAATTTTAAGAAAACGAAGCCATCAAGTTTACAACTCTCTTTCGGCAATGAAAACTGATATCAAAATTATGTACATTGCATCTAACAGCACATCTAAAGCAGACAAAATTGATATATTACGCATGAATCTCAAAAAATTTAGTAATATGGAAATACAGCTTTTCCACAACCCTTATTCACAACGTAATGACTTCACGTAAGATATAAATCGTCATATTGGAATTGTCTAATGGATGCTGTTTACCGAACCGCGATATCAGTTCTTGATGTGGAGTTAATAATTTGTAAACTTCGTGCTTGTGTACATTTCGCACTTTCGAATTGTTGAATATATTTTACCAAAATTCAGGCTCTAAATAGAAATGCCGCTTCCAATAGTCACTAGAATTGACCTTTCTCTCCCGAATCCAACAAATTTCATTAAAATCGGTCCAGGGGTTATCTAAGAAAAGCATTTCGGCGTTTTACATCTATCTGAATAGGCCGAGTCGGAGTAGGGCCCGTGTTAAAGCTTCCTCTTAACGACTTCGCTGTAAAAAAAAAGAATGAAAGAAAACAAGAACGCTGCAGCCAGCAACACTGCTGGCTCAGATTTCGTCATGATGGCACCGTCACCATCGGCACGGCTCCGTGAGCAGCTACCAAGCTGTTCACTTTCGTTATCTTCCTTCCCTCGGCGGCAGCGCATTGTCTTGATGCCAGCGACGCGCTAAATCTGCACCATCATTGCGTCATGCATCGCTCCTGCGACCAAGCAAGCTTTCGGCGGCACATGTACACTGCCGCATTGACACCAAAACTTTAAACTGCTTGCTTTCGAGAAAACAGCATGAATAAAAATGGAACGCGACTATAAGGCCACGGGGAATATGTTCGCGGGGCAATACTATTGATGACAGCATCCCGAAAGGCTAGATGTGGTCAGGTTGACTTTACAGGTTTGGAAGGAATGACTGACGGTCTAGTTGCTTCATTATCACATAAAGAACAGCGCTTGAAGATTTTAGCGCAGTTTGTGTGTGGTTCCTCGTTTGTGTCCCGTCGTGAACTGCTGTTCTTTCTGTGGCTTTACAGATGTTCCTTTTCTGCGTCAGTTACGCCTTCCAAGAGTGTTTACTTTGAAAATTTTTGTTCGGATGGCTCTTACAAAAGCATGTTTAGTCGAAAGTTTTTCGATTGGCTGCATAATCTCGTGGACGGGCTCCAAACTGCTCATTTTCTCTAGCCACGTAAGAACCATTACTGAAAATTTAATTAACGTAGCTTTGTTAATTACGCAAAGAACTTCTCAACTTACTCCGCATCTAGAGATTACCAATCTGAACACTCGAATGATAAAATGATGTTAACATTGTTTGTGTCATTTCAATAGTTTTGTTTCGTGCAGTTAAAAGCAGCCGGCATATTGATGATGTTGTAGACTTCTTACAAAGTAAGTGTGAAAGCTTGGACAGGTTATCTTGACACAAATCAACTTCATGAGCTTAAGCACATGTGTCAAACCTTGCACGATTGCCTTTACAACCGATTCTCATATATTATACAAGAAGCACCTCAGCGCTACGGTACATCCCACAAGATGTGCGAGAACATTGTGCGCGCTCCCAATTAGGTTCCTGAGCGTTGGTGGCATCAGGCTCGGTTTCCTGGCATCATATGGAATAAAAACAGCTGCCTGGAGGAAAGCAGTACTTTGTAACATATGAATCAGCACGGATGTGCAAATTAGAACAAAAAGTACTGAAATATTAAGATGAGGATTGCGCTGGATGTATTTTAGCTGTCTAATGATAAGATCTAAAGAAAAAATACTGTGGTTTTGTGACAATTAATGCTGACATGAAATATGAGCTCCGACACAGTACCCGTGGTGGAACTGGCCCCTGGACTATTGGGATACATTGAACCACGATACGGTGGTTTGATAGTTCGCGCTTGAATTTCCTGTATGTCGGCGCCACTGTGCAGTGTTGGAGGCCCTTTTTAAACGACAAGCACTATTTTTCAGCTGATATTGAAAGCATCTGTATTCTTTTTTTGGGGGGCAGGCTTTTTTTAGCGTCTAACCACAGTTCCAGAGTTATCAGTTAGCTTGGTTAGCTCAAGATGCGCCTGCGTGTGTTTCTAATATCCAGTATGTTGTCACGGATTAAATAGCGAAAGAGCGTTATCTTATCAGATTGCACGCGTGAAGCGAATACTGGCCTACATTCGCCGTCACATTTGAGGACCCGAGATTGCGCTGCAATGTACGACCATTTCAGTATGACGAGCTAACGCCTTGATCCGTAGATCGGAATCAGAGGAAGCACTTTGCGCGCAGCCATCATTGCGCTTTGAGCGTCTTCTTTTCCAGAGCAAGCTCACCTTATAATGAGTTATATTCATGACTCACTCTTTGGAAGGGTTTTGTTCTTGACATCCCTACAATGTGAGAGTATAGAGGCGCCCCATCTTCATTGAGTGAATACTTGAAAACGGACTATAGGCCTTTTCTTGCATCTGCGTTTACACACTTACCGCATCAATTTAATTTTTATAACCTAATTTAGGAGGCTGTAAAGCACAGCAACCTTTTATTGACAGGACGTTTTAATAACACAGAAAATATAAATGCTTATTAGTTGGCTTTCACCTCATGGTAAGGAATTTCAATAAAGATATCCTTGTGATAATTAAAAGCCTATCCTCTTGACAACGTTTAATCTCAGTTCCTTTTTTGCATGCTGATACAGACTTGCAGGTGGTTCGTATCGGGGGCCCTCAACATATGTCTAACCGTCAAACAAAGAGTTATTCCAAATGTTTAATTTCAGGAAGGCGTGTTACCCTCCTGTCTTTCATTCCCGTTCGCAAACACGCATAAGACGAAAGTGCTGCATGAAGAGCGTCGTTAGTCAAAACCAACGTGCTAGCGTAACTCACCTCGCTTATATCGCTGTCATTTAGGCTTATATACGAAATATATATATTTTATATCGAGGCATCACGAATCCAAAAAGAGCTGTCCGTGACCAGCGCAGCCAGGTTTCTTTCATTTCGTACTTCGTAGTAGCGGCTAATAGTAGCTCATGAAGCAGAGGACTGAGTGGGGATATTGCAGAGAAGGTGTTCTATATGCTGTCTCTTCACCCACCGAAAATTGCCCGCCGTGCTACTGGCCATTCGTAGAAAATTGTATATGTGACGCCCAGTCATTTGCAACACCGCAACTTGGTTTTGCGATTGGAGAGTCCAGGTGAGAGACAGGGTGGTTATGTAGATAAAGACACGCTATTTTTTGCAGTAACATAGGAAAGCATGAATGAATGCCTTCATTTATTGAGAAAAAAGAAGACCAAGCATCAGTGGAAGCACGTCTCAGTAGATTGGGAAAGAAGCGCGGGACAAAGAGGAAAAGCTGGAGGCCGGGTGGCCGGGTGGCAGGCGAAGGCGCAGTTTAAGGACGAGAGAATACAAGCAAGAGTTGGTGAAACCAGTTGAATTCAAGTGTAGATCTGTGATGTGGCGAGTAAATGATTGGAGTCACCGCCAAGCATCCGTCATTTGCAGTAGTATAAGCACCCGCCATTCTTGGTAACAAACGTTTGCTGAAAACCAATCTTCGCAATTAATTATTCATCAGCTATACCTCGCCACGTATTTCTTAGTGGCAGGGTCAGTGGATTTCAACTACGCTGTCGCGACAACTTACGACTATAACGCGGCGCTTGCGGTTACGGTTGCCATATTCGTGACTCTTACTATTGCGCGAATACTATAAACATGGGCTTACTGCACAAGTTAGTGAACAGACATTTTAGAACCGCGTTTATCACCTTACATACGCTCAATGCATGCACAATTGCAGCATGTTGCGGTGCGCGTCCCTTCAAGACAGAGACGAAAACAAAAGAACGCGTTAGAAGACAGGGTACCGACTTGGGCCTCGCGCCAAACATATCCAAGCCAACAATATTTGTTTTATTTCAATACCCTAACGGCCCAATGCGGGCGTTACGTAGGGGGGGGGGGGGATTCATCAAAGAAAACTTAACAATATACAACACAGAATATAAACGGCTGAAGACAGGAATAAACAAGTTAATAAGCGAGGTACAAGTTGACAGGGGAAGAAATGGCTGGGAACAGGTACTGAAAAAATGCACATGTAGCAAATCTCACAAAACAAAACAAAAATCGCACCTTCAGAAGTTACAAAACATGTCATCTAACATTCCACAGAACGTTACGGCCCACACGCACACACTGAAAAAAAAACGAAAAAAAACGCACATCATTCTACAGTGGAATTTTCTAAGTATGGGGCGGGGGACCATAGAGCTGTTTGAAATGATGATGTTCCAGCGATAGCCGCAATGCTAGAAAGAAGCGAATCCCACTCTTCAATAGCCAGGACCAGAGGTGAGTATTTGTATCGTTCTGTCCGAGCGAAAATGGGTTTAGTCTTCTACATGTGATCTACACGAGCCGGTGTGTGCGGCACCGGGAGAAGATGTGAACTTGCGAATGGTGTGTTGCTGTGGTAGAGAGTATGGAAAAAAGATAAACGGCTGAGTTTTCTGCGCATCATCAGAGGCGGGAGACGGAGCGATATTTTCAGTGCTGTTACACTTTGATACCGAGAGTAACGGAAAAGGATGAATCGAGCAGCCTTGTTTTGTATACATTCCAACATGTTAACAAGATAGGTATAATGAGGGTTTCAGATCACGGGTGCGTAGTCTATCACAGGCTTGATTAGTGCGTTGAATGCGTGTAGTTTTGTATCCTGGTTGGCTTGGCGTAGTCGGCGTTTAAGAAGACCAAGTTTTTTTAAGTCTTTGGTAGTAATCAGTTCAATATGAGTGCATATTGAACATATGAGTGCATTTGAGTGCATTTTTGTAGAAAACCGGTGGTCTGTGCCCTAAATAATAGATATTTGGCCAAGATAACAATTCGCCCTAATTAATGCTCATATAAGACGTAATGTGAGGCCTAAAATTTGCATGAGTGTGAGTAAAATTTACAGGATCCATGAATATGTAACTGCGGCACCATGTGTTGGTTTACAGCGTGTACAGAATAATGACTGGTGCCGAACTGTGCCATGAAGAACTGTAGCAAATTGCGCTTGTTGCTACAGATCCATGAGGGATAATAAAACAGCTCGCAAAAATGGTCGTCAATCCACGCTGTGAAAGTGGTTGGACAGTGAAGCTGTAAACAACTAGGAGGAATACCGTAGGTTGCGACGGAGGTTGAAATTATTCACGTGGTGACATTAGCATGAGCTTTCCCTAATTATTAGCCTAGGACGTTTCGACGGCCTGCAACCTGGCTTGCGCTGCTACTTCGTGCACCTACGAAGATTCCACCAGACAGAAGAGAAATTCGCCACGCCTCGTATGCACGCTGATCTTCATGAGTAATAACTGTAGGTGGCCTTCGCATAGCACTGTCACATCACAAATCAATTGCTTGGCGGGTTTATCTTTTACGTACAAAAGTGTAGTGATGTCACTCTCTGCTTCGTATTCTAGTCAAGCTGCTGTTGCCGTGGAAGCCTGTGCAACAGTATTCTTTGCTGTGAAACGTATGTGGGGAGCGCTAGGTGCTTCGAATCGCATGCAAGCGCAGGAGCGCCTTGTCATGAATAATGTGGTTTGGATGATTGTGTTGCGGTTGTTCTTTGTTGAAACGTATGCTGTTCTTCATGTTGTATGCGTGATTCCAAAGAATGTATGCATTGTTCGTTGCACTTTGATGAGTGCTTGTACCCTCTGCCTTACGGGGGTATGAACCATTGTATTTGGGGGTATGAGCCATAGGTGATAGTTTTCTGTCGACGTTACGCCACGAAAAAATCCAGGGATTCTAGCCATAGACAGCTTCGCTGTAAAGCACAGGGCACGGAGAAGTGGGCACAGGATGGGTGCCCACTGACAACTGAAATTATAGAACAAACAACATGTCCACAAAAATGTTGTGCAGATGCACAGCAACGCAATCACAGCAATAAAGTTATGTCATTGCTCAAGTTATGTATCGCTGAAAGCAAGTGACGTCAGAAAGAAGCCCTATTATTTTTCTATCCTGTGCCTCGAGGCAACTTTCAGACACACTTTTTCTTTTAGGAATGTGAATTTGCGAAAGTGTGAAGGTGTGTATTGCCCCTGAATATTGTGATAACACCGATTCTAGTATCTTATCTAACAAAAAACCCGAAAACATCCCAAACGACGCTTCTCTTGCCGGTATTTATAAGGTAAAGAATGCTGCCTACCATTAAAAATGGGAAAACGTGCACGTTTGTAGAAGGCGCCGTTTTTAGAGTGTACAGGCAAGGCATAAAGGGCATTGTTAAGTTATTCGCAGCAGCCGGAGGTTGGATGCCGGAGTCATTGTATTGTTGGCAAAAATAGTGTTCCACTGAAACTTCTAGCCAGAGTGAGCGCTGAAATGCTGATAAGTAAGCCATACCTGTAGGAGGGCGCGTCTATACTCGAGCGGCTCGCCCGCACCGTGATTGTGAAAATTGTCTTTCAACTTTTTTTTTATTGCCTGTTTGCAGCACAAACCAAGAACACATTCAAATGCTAAAACATATCAACCACACTTTGGCTAACATTATATATTAAAATCGCTTCAGCTTGATCAGTTCATCAAGAATAGCCACCCACTCGGGAGGCTCACTCTGGGCACGATATATTTCCCGAATATACGCGACACTTTCGATGAAGTTTATTCTCGCCGGACGAGCATCGACATCCGAGTGTCGCACTGCCATTCTCGTTTTCCACAGACTGTGGAGGCCAAGGAGCATAAACATATCGTACGGAACTCCTCCTTCGTTATCGGTTGGCAAATATCGAATACCAAGAGGTGTAATCGGTAGTTCTTTTTTAAGTGTACGTTGTAAGACATCCCAATGAAATATTGGATCCCAGCTATCGATGAAAACGTGTTCAATGGTCTCTGGCTTTTTACAAAGTAAGCAGTTTACTGTCCATGGCACATATATTCCTGTTTCGTCTAACCATGTTTTTACGGGTAGCGTGTTTGTGTGCAGCTTAAAGAAAAGTGTTTTTTGAGAGGGTCTAACTGGCATTTTTTTTCACCCGTTTCAGTACATCATCTCTTTGGCCTCCCCAGTTTACAGACCTGTAAACCTTTCAACCTTTCAACGCCTGCGTGTTTAGCAAGCGCCATTAATTGCCGGCGTTCGTCATGAGACCACGACGACGAGACGGTTCCAAGGAATTCTGCAAAAAACTCCTTCAAAAGGCGTGGTAAAAAGGGTTTCTTCAAGATAAGCAAGCAGCCCAAGCCGAGCTCCACGGAGAGCTAACTGATTTATTTATTTATTTTTATTATTGCGATAGCAATTATATGCAAACTCCAGGTGCATTTCTGCCGTCTTCGTCGCCGTCGCCGTGAGGTTCTGTATAAAGTTCAAGGGCGACAAAATCGTCGCCACGCGCCGTATGCTGTACGTGCGAGTGAAAGCGTGTGACGGTGAGCCGGCAATTGCGGCTCAATCTCGCGCACGCAAGGGAGGGAAGCGGGGAGAAAGCGCGCCCTCTTCCGTCGTGTGCGAGGCTCCAAGGGGAGTGTAGGGAGGGGGATGCGTTCTACTTCGGACGACCATGGCGGCGGAGCGCGCGCCTGCCCGGGCCGCTGTACCCTGAAAGCCATATGCGATGGGGACTGAGTCCGGCCACGCGCTGTGTTTTCGCCGCTTAGTTCACGTTTATGCGAGACGCAGCACGAAGGTCAATTCGCTCGCTGCTGCTGCCGCACTTCCTCACTCCAGCATTCTGACAGCGAGTTTGCGCGCTGATTGCGTGAGATGTGGTCATATGTTAGCTTGTGAGCGGGTGACACCATGCTTGTTAGTTTAGTTAGTATGCCTATGTTTGGGAGTTTATACGGCGGATAAAACCACCATCCTCACTTCGTATAACTTTCCACTAATTTGCTATTGAAATCGATGTCTCGCCTTTCGGACTAAAAGGTGACTTTTTTGTTACCCTAAAGTACCTGGGAGTATATTGTAGAGGGGAGGGGCGAAAAAAAAACTGAGGTGCAAAGCCAAGAATGCATATTTAGAAGCAGCTAAGTATATAATAAAATGGCAAAAATACATATGTATAATACACATAACATGGTGAAAACACAAAGAGGCATCATTACAAATTACAAAACAATAGAATGCTCTTATGCAACCACAAAGACAGAATTGCAGTGTTACAAAATGTTATTCAATGCATTTTTAAAGGGGGTCTCGAATGTCAATTATGAAATTATGGGGTTTTACCTGCCAAAACCACTTTCTGATTATGGGGCACGCCGTAGTGGAAGACTCGGGAAATTTTGACCACCTGGGGTTCTTGAACGTGCACCTAAATTTAAGTACACGGTTGTTTTCGCCTCCATCGAAATGTGGCCGCCGTGACCGGGATTCGAACCCGCGACCTCGTGCTCAGCAGCCTGACACCATAGCCACTGAGCAACCACGGCGGGTGAATGTCAATTATTTGGCCGCATTTCGATGGGGGCGAAATGCAAAAACGGCCGTGTCCCCTTCATTTGGGGCACTTTAAAGATCCCCTGGTGGTCAAAATTAATCCGGAGTCCGCCACTACGACGTGACTCATAATCAAATCGTGGTTTTCGCACGTAAAAGCTCAGCATTCAATGTCAATTATTCACGCGTGTACATTATTACATTCATCGCATGTTCGTGGAAAAAAAATGACTGAACACGTCACGGTGTTATAGCGGGGTGTGTTGATTTTATGCTGGTGGTCTGCACGGGCTGGCAGAAATGGCGCTTGATGAATCCACATGGAGCGAAGAGCTGTGTTACCGAGTAACCGGATTGGATGTGCCTGACATCACAGGGTTTTCCGGGCGTCGGAATCTAGGAAAGACAGGCAGTTTATATACGGACATCTTGTGTGTTACGAGCGGCTACGAGAGTGCTTCCCACGTGTAGTGTGCTTGGTAATCCCGTAACTATGAGTACCCATTAATCCTGTAAATATGTTTCCTTAGCTACATGTGAAAATGTAAAAAGACCGATTGTTGTACCTGCAATCTCGCGATATCAATTCCTCACCAAGTCATTCTCGTCGTGTAAGCACTGCTGATAGCGTGGACCCACAGATACTTCATGTCCCGCCCTCGTAACGAAACCAGCTAACAAGACAGGCCAGCTAACTCCCGCCAGACTCTGAGTGACGCCAGACTCCCGAACCACTAAACCCCGCTCCATCAGTAGTGGCCAGTGCCAATTTGCTAATGATACGAAACCAGCCCCACAGACACGCAGAAGGTGATTGTACAAAAGACTTGTCCTGCGGTTTTATGGATATTGTCTTTTTTATGAATGTATACCCGTTTAAAAACATGACACTGAGCGCGGTGCCAGCGAGCCGTCTGTCAGCGGCCGCGGGATCGAATCCTGTCCACGGCGACCGCATTTCGATGGAGGCGAAATGCGAAAGCACCCGTGTACTAAGGTTTAAGCGCACGTTAAAGAAACCCTGGTGGTCCAAATTACTCCGGAGTCCCCCACTACGGCGTGCCTCATAATCAGAAAGTCGTTTTGACACCTAAAGCCCCATAATATGTTTATAATCCCAGGTTAAGAATGCAGGTTTCTAGAGCAACTCAGAAAACTGTCGGATATTGTTGCCGTGGTCGGCCTCATGCGCCACAAGTAAGCTTGTATTTTCTTTCGAATAAACTAACACACTTGTATAATACCGATATAAGTCTTGTGTTTTGTCACCATCTTCGTCTCTAGCTGTCCTTTTTTTTTACGTCGTTGCTGTAGTCGTGCAGTAACGTGACATATCAACAGGTCCAGCAACGCACTACACATGCATGGCTAGTTTCCTCGCGTCATTTAAAAGCGTCAGTGCACGGTGACTGTCGCAGCGTTCTTCTTTTATACACCAGCGCATTTGCTGCGGCCACGTAAGATACACGTGATATACAGAGGCATGCGTAAGCAAAATGCAAGGTTTACTCGTGGAGTATCCACTATAATTGACCCTGAGCGTAAATAACAGGCACAATAACGTTTCATGGAATGCCATGCAACTCGTTCCACACGAGCCTATTGCTTAGGAGTTCAGATGCACTCTCCCCCATTGAAACGAAAACCTACCTTGTGGTCGGCCGCCACGGCGCCGTTCTGTCGGCGCAGGTGAAGCACAGTTTCTCTGTCCTGTAGTCATATTTCTGATAGCCTCTATAACAAATAATCTTGTAGGACCATAAATGATGTGATTTAACACCAAGAGCCATACAGGGACTACTAGAGACGCCGCAGGAGGGACTTCAGGAATAATTTTGATCACCTTGGTCTAACGTGCGTACAAAGGTCTAAAGCTCGGTGCCCGAGCGTTTTCGCATTCTGTATTTATCGGTATTCGGCCGCATACTCGGGAATCGATGACGGCCGCGATCTCGCTCTGAGTTGCAGGTTGCCATAATTATTGAACCACTACAGGCAGGCCACGTGAATTTTACCACCTACATATTTAAACGCACGACTGTGGAGATAGCATAATGTCTTTCTTTTCTTTCGGCAACACATTATTATAGTGGCGGCGGGCATCAGCAAATGAGTGACAATCGCAGAAAAATAAAAATGAGCTCAATATCACGAAATTCCTAATTTAATAGGTAGCCTCTTGATTACTTTAGTGCGCTCGTTAAAATTGCAGAATGTAAGCCATTCAGCGTTGGATGCACGTCCCGTTAGCAGGAATCCTGATTCTAGCACCATGCAGTTTCAAGATATTCGTCCTTAAAGTTCTTCCACCAGATACATTGGTGGTCTATTTACGAGGGTGAATCAGAAAGTCATAGCCCCTATTTTTTTTTTAGCCAGACTACAGCTATAAGTGCGAAGTCAACACATCCATTCCCAGCGGTGGAGACCTTCCTCGGACCACCCCGGCCTTACCTGCCGGTAGCTCCGCGGCACGGCGCTGCTGTCAGTTGTTGAACATGGCGGTTGTGTATTCACATGTCCACGGCGTACGAGCAACGAAGTGCGATTCGTTTTCTATCGAGCAAGGGGCGAACGCCCATCGAAATTCACAGGGAAATGTAGCCCACGTATGAGGAGTGGTGGTGTTGTGAGTTCGCAAAAGGCCGTGAAGACTTGCATGACAATGAGCGCTCCAGGAGGCCGCGCGCGTCACCTACTGATGACAGGGGCTTCTCAAGTTTAGTGCTGCGAAGGGACAAATGTCTGAGCTGGTGTGGGTACTATGTGTAAAAAATAGTGTAAGGTACGTAGAATAGTACGTATATTTGTAATTACCTGTGTGTACCTTATTTTGGGTAATAAAAAATAGGGGTAAATACTTTTGATTCGCCTTCGTAGCTTTGTCCCGGCATTGCGCGAGGGAGGCCTCCTAAACACTAATGCATGTCTGTATGCAAGTCTTCGAAGAAATATGTACTGGTGCTCGTCTAAGGTTTCCTATACTAAGTGTATATGCATTGAGAACGGATGCAGGGGAAGGATTTGTGGCATGTATACCATAACGTAAATAATAACTCACATTGTTTAATTAAATAATTATTCCGGTGATTTTTATGTGTTTACCGATATGTCACTACGCTAGTGATATGTTGTTTCAAAAAGACATTGCTATCTCTACTGCATGGATTAAGAAGATTTCGCTATTATTTGAAGCAGTTGGCATAAAAAAAAAGCGCCGATATGATCTCATTCGATCAACCGTAAGTTTTACATGTGAAAACCACGTGGGAGACGTCTGCTCCCTTGGTTTAGCACGTGCTCTTGAGCGGGAGAGAGACGGAGATAGAAAGAGTGAAAGTGTGCGGAGGGAAAGGTTGAGCGGTAGCAAAGCAAAGAAAGATCTTAACGCCAGCATCGGCAGGGGTACTTACGCAATGTGACGCAATCACCTATCCACCTCTACCCACACCGCTGACATGTATGGGAACGCGAAAGTGAGAAGACGGCGTCATGCTCGGGGCACTGCCAATGGACGCCATCGCGCTTATCGTCACGGCTGGCTTTGCCTGTAGTGCGCTGTGTTATCAGTTCTTGCTCGTCCGTCTTTGCCTTCGCGGTAAGAAGCACTGAGCAAAGGTTCAGCTGCTCCACGCTTCCCAGGTTGTAAACCAGATGCATCTTCCTTAGGGGATTCTTGCGTGAGTACAACTGCGCCTACAAGCCGAAAAAAAAAGAAAAGAAACGTGAGATATCCTTCTTTGACCCACTGCATTTTCCCTGCAACTGCGGCCATCGCGCCTGCAGAAAGTTTACTCTTCACTGTATTCAGAAATGTATGCTCGATATAAATGACGCCTGCCGTGAACGCGCCGAAGAAAACGCAATGAGCGTGCCGGGCACTCTCATGCCAGGCGTCATTTCGATCAAGTCAAGCGTGGAGATCAAGTTGAGATGCATTTCTGCATACGGGCGTTAAAGAAGTGGTTGGTCAAATTTTAGTAACCGATACATTTGCTCTTTTTTTATCTGTTGCAAACTCGGTACACCGTAGGAGTATAGACAGGAGCATTGAGTCGCCCTACCACACAATACATTTGTCGCGTTCAATTATAATGTCCCGGCGACGCGATGCTCCGAGCTTTCTAAAGTGCTCTCTTCCGCCTCCTTTCTTCGCACCGTTGTAACGTGCTCTCTCCCTTTTTCTTTCTCCTCTCGCTGTTAGTGCTATAGATAGCGCTAAATGTGCGCACCAGCCTACTGACAGGCCAGGAATTATTATGTAAGTAATTTGTTGTTTATTTAACAAATAGATAAATAATAAATACAAAGGAAAGGAAGGAGAGGAAATTAGATGATATAACCGCAACGTAACTGTCTAGCGCAGACGGCTGGCACCTGAACAGCGGTCAGCAGAGGGACGAGGGAGTAGTGGGGGAGTAAACGACAGAGGATAACAGAGAGTAAAGAACACAACTATTTACATATGTATACAGCAGAGCCGCCTGGCTCAGAGTTACCCCTAGTTCGCTTGTGGAGTGACTTACTCGAAAGAGTTTATTATTACGTAGTTTTAAACCGCGCACACGCAAGCGGCTTTCATTACCCAAAGGGACAATGCACACCCAAAGCAAAACGCAGTGCTTGGGATCTCTTGTAACCCTTTTGCTTTCTTTTCTATATATTTTGCGTGTGAACCCGGTGGTTTGCGTACCCAAACATAGGGTGCGCAATACGACGAGCACACGAGAACGAATTGTGCCCGTCGGCCTGTTGGACCTTGCCGTCATCGCGAAACTCGACGGCGATCGCGTGAAACGCGTCTCACTGAAGCGCGTTTGATCGTTACCTGCAGCTGAAAAAAAAAAAAAAAGCCGCGATAGGCCAATAGCCTAATTACATTTCCAGCGTTGCGATAGGGCAACAGGCACTGAGTAAGATAGGCTTGAGTACCGACTCTCATCATAAAGCACTCCAACTTACGTCCGGCCTGTTCAAGCCCACTTGTAAGCGACATATCTAGGTGACAGGATGAATAGCTGGAAAGTGCAAGACTGAAATATCTTGCTTGCAGACATCTAATAACTGTAGGAAAAAAAAGATTGTCTACATGAAGAGATGAGGGTGCTTACAGATAAGACGGCAATTATGTGCTAGACGATATGAGTGCCCACTTTGAAAACCTGGACAGGTGCATGCACTATGGGGCAAAAAAATTGCTTTACCTGAGTGAACAGCACAATATGGCAATTCTGAACCGGGCACCTAAGTGTGACGGTAAATTAATGTGGAGGTCCGGAAACAGGCAGCCGGCCGTCTATTAGTTACACTCGAATACCCGAAGGAACATACAGCAAGTTGGCTGATATAATAACGGATGAAGAAGGAAGAAGCTTATGGAGTGACTACAAGACGTACCCATGGATCTGTATTTTGAATATAGAACCCTGCAATAAAGAGGATCAGCATGGACAGAAAGTGTCGGGGTAAATTTAAATGGCCAACAAAGAGCTAAGACAGCAGCATTGAGGAAGAAATAGAAAAGACTGAAGACTGGCATTACAGTGAACTTGCGCATATAATATGGTAACCAAAATAAAAAAGTAACGAAATGTCCTGTGTAAAGGAAAAAAAAGCTCGCCTATAGCTTATGGATAAGAAAATCACGTAGGGACTCAGATAATGGGGTGTGGGGGCGCAAATAATCCGGAGAACCCACACATACAAGAAAAGGTACAGCATCCACAGAGCTTTAAACTATCAAGTTTACAACTTTGTAACTCAGCAATAAAAAAAATGATATCACGAATCTGTAAATTTCGTCTAACAGTGCATCTAAAGCGGACAAAATTGACGTAGTATGCATGGCTCTTAATTACACCACTTATATGTGAGGACTTTTGCGAACCATTTTAAACATTGCAACTCATTCACGAAAGCTATAAATTAATATATTAAATTTGTCCGCATGTAAACTCTAAGTATGCTGTTTAAAGAACTGCAATATAGGCTTTTGGAGCAGTGTTACTGATCTGTAAACTTCGTGCTTCTAGTTTTTCAAACTTACAGATTTTTGGCAACTCCTGTAAAATATTTCAGGAAAGAGAGAAATTGTCATCCACCAGACTGTAGCACGAATCTACAAAGGAAAGTGAACGGCTTTCTCGGAAAGAACGCTTCGCAGTTGAAGAAAACTTCGTCCTGGTCTCTGACGGCCAATTTTTCCCTTTCGTGATACTTCCTCCACCGTGCAAGGCTCCGCAATACTGATTTGCCGTAAAATATTTCGGGCCCTAAATCTAAATTACGCTTCCAACAGTGATTTGACTTACCTTACTGTCCCAAATGAAAGAACTCTCAATAAAATCGGCCCAGAGGTTATTTCAGAATAGCGTTGCTGCGTTTTACATGTATTTGAATAGGCGGTGTCGGAGTTAGGCCCTAGCTAAAGCTCCCTCTTAAAGAGCAGCGAATGAGCAAACGGGAAGAGGCAGAGAAGTGAGGCTGGCGCACACACAAACAAAAAAAAAGGAAATTGGTCCTGAACATCATCGACTGGAAAAATGGCGGGAGAGAAAATACCAAGTATAACAATCGGACTCAATGGAATAACGATGAGGCTTATTCATAATGTGGAGCGAAAAAGTGACTATACCTATGGGAAGAAATCGAAGAGGAGAAACAAATCCCAATAGTTGGCGACAGAGTATGACTCTCGTAAATAAAGGAGAAGTAGAAGGAACCAACATTAGACCTGCTGAAGTATCGTCACTATTGTATGCAGGTAAAAATGCAAAAGTTTCAAGCATGGGCGGAACAGACTGAGATACTGGGATAATTATTATCACGTTTTTAGAATAGACAGACGCAAAAACAATGACCTATTCCTAGCGACATGGTCTATATAGTAATAGCCAGGGAGAGGAAAATAGGCCATTATACTTTGCTTTCCGACTATTAGTGGCGCGTACGACAATGGAAATACTGAAAACTTGTGGAACGTCTTTATAGCATGAACGTCTGGGGAACACAGCATAACGCAAATAGATGAAATATGTAAAAATAATAAAGTACATAGAGCATGGGAAGGGCTCAATAACCTGCTGTGGTTGCTCAGTGGCTATGGTCTTGGGCTGCTGAGCACGAGGTCGCGGGATCGAATCCCGGCCACGGCAGCCGTATTTCGATGGAGGCGACATGCGAAAACACCCGTGTACCTAGATTTAGGTGCACGTTAAAGAACACCAGGTGGTCTAAATTTGCGGAGTCTTCCACTATACGGCGTGCCTCATAATCAGAAAGTGGTTTTGGCACGTAAAACCCCATAATTTAATTTTTTAAAGGGCTAAATGGCGGCGAGACCGCTGACGTTCAGATAGGCTTGGGCGAGCGTTGCCCGTTATCGCATCTGCTTTTTGTGATGTATGCTATCGATGACAAATGAAATGCGAGCATCGGAGTGCGCTCCATAGAAGCATGACCATGCAGGTAGGCACAGTGCACGCCGTCGGCCAGTCATCGTTGCATACACATGGGCGGGCATGTGGTTTTCACGTAGAGAGTGGGCTGCCCGCTCCACCACGATAATGCTGTTTGTAAAGTATTATGTTCGATACCACACCGCTGTAGCGTCACTTCGAGTGGTAGGGAACGTAATTGTGGCTAGCATTCAGTAATTAGAGATACCTATAATGGATGTGATGCTCACTTAGGGAACACAACTACACGGCACGCTGATGTATGCTGTTTTTATTCCGTGTAAATGGGCAATATGAAGGCGTTGTTATTGCGACGTAGTGCATATATGATGGGGGATGGCTTAGTGGTTCTCTGCCGCCTTCCTGAAGGTGTCAGTATATAAAAAAAAGGCTGGCTTGACAGAACTGCTTTTTGGACAAAATTCTGCATTTATGCAAGAACACGTGGACACTATATTACTTTGTTTCTTTGAGATGATTGCTATGATGGAATGTGCACCGTCCAGCATTACTGCGGCCTTTTAGCTCCAGTCATTTTTGCTTGCAACTGCCGAGACATAACGATGGTATGCTTGGTGTGTCGTATAATCACGTGGTGATTCCATGACCGTGTCTTATATAAGAGACTCCGCGACGGATAAAGCGCTTCGAATGTGCTAGTAGTTTTTGCAAAGTCGTTATTTGCTTGAACACTGCCTTTACTACACATATTTGCACGTTGGTGAGAAACTATATAGCAGAAAATGCAAAAGTGAGCTACTAACTCTTGTAATGCATCGGCGCTCCCCACCGGCTGCGGAGCAGCATTGGGGACGTATTCTCGACCTATCAGTTTGGGGAACTTTTTTTTCCTTTTACTTAATACGGGAAATTTTCAGCAAAGCATGTGGAGTAATATAACTTTGAGTGCACGTTCGTTGGATACGCCATTGCCAGAATGCCTTTCACTCCAGTGATTCGCAGTGCATGGTGGACATCGCACAGAAAGGAAAGTATCCCTGAAACTGTTCGACCGAAAATACGGGCATTTGTAGCTATGCATTTTAGCGAAGGAAGGGTGTCCCCCCAGCTTGTAACACAAGCGCTGGAAATGCGAGCCGAGGGCAGTAATTTGCAACAATCCATTTACTTTATTCTTTTCGTTGTTGCGCTGGACCGCTCTGCACCACCGTTGTCGCAGGTAAACAGTAATTCGGGCGCGACCTGCGCTAAGAAAAAAAGAATGAAAAATGAACTTGATCGCCACAAAATACAGCACCCGGAAGATGCATTTTGTAGCTATCTATTTCGTCTTTTATTCTTTACTTCTCATCCTCCGTCGCACTGAGAGACCGGTTTCAATGCATGGCAGCGTGGTGGTCTCGGAGCTAATGAAGTAGGACGAAAAGAACAGGAAATTATGGTTATAAAAAGAAAATACGGCTCCTTTAAGTTGCACTAGAGTGTAGTTGTACTATGCAGCTAGTGTAAAGTTTTTCACACATGCGAACTGTTCAGAGAATTTAATCGCGGACCCAACCCGTCCCGTTTCGTCTTGTCCTCTGCTGTGCGGGTTCGCCACTTGCACGTGTGCGGGTGCGCGTGTGGCTGCGTAAGCTGCCGAGAGCTTAGCTACGCTCGTGGAGTAGCGAAAAATTAAACTCCTGAGTTTCGCGTGCCGAAGCCACGCTCTGATTACGAAGCACGCCGTAGTGGGGTTGACTCCGGATTAATTTCGACCACCTGCGATCCTTTAACGTGCACACAACGCGTATGGTGCATACACGGGCGTTTTCGAATTTAGTTTGGAGTAGCAACCTGCGGGTGATATTCGAGCGATGGCCGCATGCAGACAAGAAGAGATGTCAAGGTGAAACTACGCAGGAACAAAGTGTGGGACTTTGCTTAAATACCTGTGTGGAGAGCCTCAACCTCGCCTGAGCGGGTGGGCGGTGCCGCAGCCGGCGCAGAGCCTTCTCAACATTTAATCTCTAATGGTCTCCACGTAAGCCTCTGGTGACTTCACTAACGTCTGTAAAGACTGCAGCGCGAGTTAAAGATTGTATTTCCAAGTGCTTGCGAGCCTTTAGGGTATCGCTCCCAGCTGACACTGTTCTCTATATGTGCCGGCTAACTGTGCAGAGATCTCCTAAGTCTCTTTTCTTGTTTCGTTTTAAAGCTGCAGCCGTCATCTTCAGATGGTTCCTGTACGGTGGAGACAAGCGAAATGCAAGGTCCAAGCCAAGCCTAGAAGTACCGGAGTGACGCGAGATTGACGTCGCCGGAAGAAACGAAGTCTGTGGCACCTCTTTGTGCGCCACGCGGTTCTTCGCAGCGTTACGGTTGGCGTCGCGGCAACGGTCGCTGGGCTGGCAGGCCGCCCACGACGGGACCGGGGGCTGCACGTGTCCCCACTGCCGCTTGACTTTATGACGCCGGCGTCCGCCGACGAGCGGGGCAACCAGGACACGAAGGAAACCCTCGCGCTTCGTCGTCGTGGTCGGCCCGTCTTTTGCCGTCGATTGTCATAAACTGCACGGTGGCACGCGCGTCGCTGTTCGCATATCGCTCCCGCGTCCGCCGAGGCGACCATGAGGGATGTCAAGAAGATCGCGCTTCGGGCACTGGCGCTCTGGAGGCAAATATTGATGGTACTCATTCCTGTCGTTCTGCTTCCGTTGCTCTTCTTCGAAGACGCTCAGGTGAGTTGCCACCGCTGTTCTTACGCTGCAGGAATAGATATTGCGCCGAGCGGCTGTGTACGGCTAGAGTGTGTCCTCTTGATTTTAAAAGCTCTTCGTCGTGTGCTGTTTATAAATTGTTTGTATCACCCCACCTCTTGTTTCTCTTAGGTATCGATGTACTATGGAGGGTTTTCCGCTCTTTGGTTAGAAGCGTTATTGCTTTTCTTTTTTCCTCTACTGTGAACTGAAACTTTTCTGGCGCTGCCTATTTTTGTTTATAAAGTACAGTGCCGGGCTAGTTGCTTCATAGCTTCCAAATAATATCGGTACATACTCTATATACCGCTTTAACACTGGTATAGTGCACTCAAGCAGCAATATTGAAAAGAATGAAAGCTCGTTCCTTTATAACAAGCAGCTGAAGAAAGAGCACTGTCACTTGGCTCTGAGTATATTGTATTCGCGGTTTGAATACATCGATAAAAAGGAAAGCTAGTGGACCGCTAAAAAAACTTTAAGAAAGTGTTTTCTAATCAGTGACAACCGTGAAGATCTTTTCACGCCGCGAGTTTCCGTTACTTTGTTGTACTTCAGCCCATTCAGTCCAAGCAGGAGCGTCTGATCCAATCATGTAAAAATATTGGTGTGGTGGAAGAGCCTTACAACTAGCTGACTACAAATAAACATATGCGTTCCTGTGTGGTCTCTATCTGTTTCCCAGACGCTTTTCTATTAATTTCTTTTTATATTCTGCCGCACGAATAGAATAACCCACTACGTAACCTCTTCGTAGTCTTGCCCAGTCGAAAGCTGAACCGTACGTGAACCAACTGCCATGGCACATACCAGTTATCATAAGTATGTCCCATGTCCTTTTAGCCACGTTCGAAAATTTCTGCGCTCTGTGCTTGTGCTATCGGTTTTGCATTTGTCCCGGCTCTTTTTATGCATTGTCGAATGACCCACGTCTAAACATTACTTTTTGTCGTGAAAAATTCACACTTAATCTGGAGGCTAGAAGCAGATATTGCCAAATATCGGAGAAAAAAAAAACGGCACACGCTTCAATGGCACCTTAAACAATTTCAGCTCATTTCCACTCCATGCAAAACAAGACTTCAAATTCACGCAATATGCGCTTTTCAAAATCTTAAGGAATCTTTAATTCACGGTGAAATGGCGGGGAAAACGAAATATTGACATGGCTCGGGGCTCGTATTTTTTGCACTCCATGTTGTCATACGACGCTCGTATTTTATTTGCTCTCAGTTTTTTTTTGTTGTTGCTGTTGTCGGATTTTCACGTTTTAATCTTCGAATAAAAGGTCTTCCCTGCGTCGCAACGCTCTGGGCAGCACTGCTGCCCTGAATAGCAAACATCATGCTTATTGAAGACATTCTCTGTCATTACTATCGTTGACTTTTGATTGAAACTACACACGGAAGCTGGCGTACTCTTCGCAGTCGCTTGCCCTCTTGCGCATGTTTAATGCCGGAAATTACGCAATGATCGTTTCATTTCCGCTTATGTAACAGCTTTGCTGACGTTACACACCATTTCGCTGTCCAGAAAAAAGGACTTTGCGGGCTGCAGCGGAAACGTGCACACCAGTTGCGCTTCAACACTCGCTCTTGTCGTTCCTTTCGAATGGCGCGCATCAACCTCACCCCGAAAATGCGTTTGCAGCGACAAAGAAAAGCCACCATATTACTCGAATAGCGAAATACCATGCAGATAACAACGACGCTGTCTAAATTCGCGAACGTTTGCTTATTTGTTTACAGCGCACATGAATCACCGCAGTGGCACCACTGCAGGGATTTATGTTCGACGAAGAATCGGCATGTATTTCCCCAAATTCCGAAATGTGAATAGAAACATCAAATTTGATAAAAATATTAGACAATGAACTATTAGTCAATAGCCCATAAGTTTGTTGATCCTTTTAGAAACGCATTCCAGTTGCTATACTTGTTCTTAGAAAAAAAAAAGGAGGGGGGTTGGCAAAGCTCGAGGCTCTTTCTACACTTTTCGAGTGCCTAACGATCGAGTTGAAAGGTGTGTTCTCGCTAAATGACACTCGGTCCGGTTTCATTATAGTATAGTAAAGGATGAATTGTACTGAATTTCTATTTCTTTTCCTTTCAAAGGAAGTAGAAACTGAGACTAAGGGTGAACAGGCCTGACCCGAGATCTGGGCTGAAGAGATGAAATAGCTCCAACACGGACAGAAGCGGAATGAGCAATCGCTGGACTAAAAACCTAATTTATAACTATGGCAAAGGACATACAATTATCCAATACAGCGAAAATAATAAAAAAGAAAACTGGAAACACTGTGCGCACCAGCCGCAGTCGCGGTCTATGGCAAATTCATTTTTATTCTTCGAAAACACGGATGGTTGACTAACGCAAGTGCAGCCCTTGATCCTGATATTTCATGCCTCAGAGAGTTTGCCTAATCACCATGGAGTCGAAAATATAAGCACTGTTCAAAAAAAAAAGAAAAGGGAGGCTGCAGAGTGTCGTGAGCGCCTCCTTTATCCTTGAGATATTGGATAACAGATCTTATACGGGGTGATAATTTTATTATTTTACGGAATTTTTGAAAGTCGTCTGTGGAAGATAGTATAGTTCTTGTCCGTGAGCTGGTTTATTCGAAGAGGCGGACATTACTAGCACGAGAAACTAAAACACATATTCAACTAATTACCGTAAATTCACAAATGAACTTTTTAATTAATTGCGTTATGGCACATATTACAATTTAAAGATTGTAGCCGGTGAGTTTGCATGACTTCTCCACTTGAAATGAAGTTCCAGGATGACACCAATTTTGAGATATTTCCTAAAATGTGGGACAGAATACATCGGCGTCCAAGTTACCTTCGCGCTTGAATGCCGTTTTGTTAAAAAACAAAGTGGAACAACGGGGGAATTTTTAAGGCGAGTTTGATGGTGCAGTTTTTCCAAACTGGTGTCATTCTGGAAATTCATTACAAGTGGATACGCCTTGCACACCCCCCGCTACAATTGGCAAATCGCAATATGCGCCGTCGAGTAATTTATTAAGAAGTCAATTAGTGAATCTTTGTTAAGTTGTTGAATATGTGTTGCATATTTTCATGCAAGTAATGTCCGCCTGCCTTAATAATCCAGTTCCGGAACTGGAATCGTGTTATTTGCAGGAGACGATTTCTAAAAACTTCGTAAAACTTAAAAATGCTGAAGCCCGTAAGTGCTAGAGTGACGCACCTGAGCGTCATTGTTTCTGACGATTTTCCAATTTCTCAAATAATTCTGAAATGGGATGAATTAAGCAATTTTCAACGTTGCCCGCAAATATGGTGTTGGTGGTCTTGTCTCCCCGATTGCTAGGGAACTTCTTATCGTGCTCCGTGTACAAACGCCGCAGCATAATTGATACAGAGCATGCCTTTCGGATCGAGGTGACATGCTTTGGAAGTATGAATGCGCTCTAAAAAATTCAATTGGTCGTGATTATTTTACATTAAATACGTTACTGAGAGAAAAAAGTTTAGAACAATACACAACCCATCAAGGCACGTTAAGATCTAACACAAATAACAGGTACAATTTCATTCCATAAGAGATTGGTGATCAAAAGAAAGATTACTTACCTGATGTAAAACTTTTAATTATGTGGTGGGGCACTTTATTAGTTTGACTTTGAGTGTAGGTATAGTGAGGCTATGGCTGTCTTCGTGACTGGAAATTTGACATGTCGGCTAATTTCGAGGTATCGTGGCAAATTAGTTGCCAGGAATTACGGCAGTTAGAAAAATTAGAATATATAAAAGAGATCCGCGATCAGTCAACAGCTTTTTTTGTTTTTAGAAAAGGTTTAGAACACGGTTGTAGAGTTGGGCATTCTTGTCTATACAGGGAGTAATTGAGTCAGTCGGTCTCACCGTGTCGTCACAGTCAAGCCATACAATAATGGATCAGTCAAGTCGCAGCAGGAGGCTGCAGAAGGCGGTGTGTCGACAACTCCTTTGTCTCTGTCTGTGCTACGTGTTACAAGCGTCGCATTGTGATGCCATGTTACCGAAGAGCTTGTGAGAGGTTCGTTACAACTTCGGACAGGTGTCTACGGAAGACGCTCCTCTCCGTTTGCAGTAGGCCAGTGAGAATGAATTCGATAGGCGCGTCATTCATCGTTACTGTCTTCAGAAAATAAAGGCCGTAGAACTCGTCGCAGCAGCGTGTCAAGCCCTGGGTGGTGCCCAGCGATCGCCAGCATCGCGAGTGAGATTTCATCTTGCTGCCGACGGAGGTCAGCAACCATTGTACAGGAGGCCCTTGAGACGAAGGCGGTGGCGCTTATAATTGCTCGACAGTCTAATTGATCGACAGGCTGACTACAAATAAACAGAAATAAACAGGTTTATTCCTGAGTGGTTTGTACCTGTTTCCCAGACATTTTGTTTCTCGTAACTTTTCCATATTCTGTTACACGTATCAAATAATCCTGGAATAAAATCGAATAAGATAGAATTCTAATTTGACATGTTTGGTCATAGCGTAATGCTTGTCATGACGCGAATGATTATGCGTTTGAAGCTACATGGTTTAAGCGCCCGGTCAATACACTCGGCTGATGCGTGCCGTTTGTTTTGCAGAAAGTTCGCTGTGCTTATGTCGTCAGCATCGTGGGCCTCTATTGGATTGTGGAGCCCATACCTTTAGGAGCCACGTCACTCATCCCCATCGTGCTGTACCCGATGCTCGGTGTTCTCACGACAGAGAGAACGTGCCAACTTTACATGAACGTAAGTTCGGTGAACGTAAGCGTTTCGTAACGAGCCAGAGAAACGCGACCACGCCGTAATGCGCCGACTTTTGCACTGTGTACACGAATCATTCGTAATATGTGTATACGAAGTGAAAGTCAGTAAGTGCACTTTGTGGTAGAACGTGTTGTGGGGCTAGTTGGTTCATCGCTTTCGAGAGATGAAGTGCCAATAGAGACATTGTTCTTTCTTCACTAGGGTGCTGTCTCTGTTGGCGCTTCATCTTTTGAATGCACTTTGTGGAATGTATTGTTCTTAGCGGAAACTGAGTGGTGAGGTGTTTGAACTCCAGATGTCCCTTACTCAAATCCTCCAGTCGTCAGCTTTTGGCTCTTGCAACGTTAACGGACGCACTTAACACATTTCTGGGGCCCTATAACGTAAAACTATTCCAATATGTTTCTATTCCAATTTCCTGACGTCAAATTTGCGTAACCAACAACGCAAGCACCGGGCGGTCACCCGCAGGGTTGTCTGAACAGACCAATCAAACGCTCTCCTCGTTCATAGGAGGTCACTTTTGTTTGCTTGAAAAACGAATAACATTGCCTACACTGAGCGGCTTGTCGTATCTAATTGGCTGACAAGAGGCGAGGAGAACGCTCAAGTGGAGAGAGATTCGATGGGGCCGAGCCACTGCACTGAAAGTCGATAACCGGATGAAGAGGGTGGTGCCGGCGTCTACAATTTGTCGGCTTTCCCTTACTTAGCTTGCGGCGGCATGGAACGGAAGCTCAAGAATGACGCTTAAACGGACCCTTAGCAAAGAAGAGTTGGAAGAATGAGGGGGCAAACGTGCCGAAAGTGCTCGAAAACGTTACACGGCCACGCAAGAAGCTTTATTATACGCAAATATATCCATGCTCTCCGGCAGGTGCGAGTAGCCCGCGTCTGAGTGATCGGCGGCAGCCATCTTGTATTCCTTTCGGAACGGGGCAGCCTGCGGCTATTCCGAAGAAAATTCAGTTTTGTTCGGCATATTAATGCATCTTTATCGCGTACACGTCATTTTGACGCGGTGAGTTCCTGCGGTTTTGTGACGTCGCGTGACAGGCAGGTGAAGTGGGTGCAGCCCGAAAACTTTTTACCAATAGCCGAGGGCTATAATGGCGAAAAGGGGGTGAATCAGAAATAACTGTTTTTATTTTTTCTGTCAAATCATGCATAATCAGTGCGTACACATTATATCAGCTGGGGACGTATCGCGGTTTTCGTGACGTCGCGTGACAGAAGGTGAAGTGGGCGTGGTTGAAAAAAGTTTTTGACCAATCGTGGAGGGCTGATAGCAGAATTGGAATAGAAAAGTTTGGAATAGTTTTACGTTATAGCGCCCCTGGTGTACTTACACACATTTACTTCTCGAAAGTAAGCAAAAAGATTTAAGGGGAAGCATCAACTCGATCCACTCTGTTCAAATAGATCTGGAATGCAGCACGAACCAGCTGAAGCGAATTGAAGTTGTTGCGTATTTTTTTAAGAACCGGTAAATTCTACTTGCGGATGAGAGCCGAATTTCTACTTGGAATATAACTATTTCTTGAATTATTCACACATATCAAGGATCATAAAATAACTTACTGTGCTTCCACTCTGTGAAGAAGGATGACCAGCGATGCTGTGTATGTGGGCCCCTTAATGGCGAACTGCACCTCCGCCGCGGGTCGGCCCGGCATTGCACTATCTTCGGGATCGGTCCACGTATGGGGAGTTTTGTATCTACACACGGACACGATCTTGGGAGAACTAGCCCTTAACAGCTTCGCTGTAAAATTCGTTACGTATTTGTATTTCTTAATTAGTTAATGTATAATTAATGGCGAAGACGAACGCGGGCACGAGCGAGTTCACGCGGTATCGCCGAGAGGCGCCAACGAGCCAGCTGTGGAAAAAAAATAAAATTATGGGGTTTTACGTGCTAAAACCACTTTCTGATTATGAGGCACGCCGTAGTGGAGGACTCCAGAAATTTCGAGCACCTGGGGTTCTTTAACGTGCACCTAAATCTAAGTACACGGGTGTTTTCGCATTTCGTCCCCATCGAAATGCGGCCGCCGTGGCCGGGATTCGATCCCGCGACCTCGTGCTCAGCAGCCTAACACCATAGCCACTGAGCAACCACGGCGGGTAGCTGTGGAAGAAGGCGACGCTGGCGCCAATCGTGAAAAATGATAGTTTTGCGCTAACATAGGGACACGATCCTGGGGAAAGTAGTCCTTAACAGCTTCGCTGTAAAAACTTTTCCGTTATGGGCACAACTCCATCCTCATTAGAAATGAGTCGTATGAAAATCCTGCAATAAATTTGTTAAAGTGTCCAAACCAGACAAGGCTGACATCATCATGAGCGACTTTGAACATGTACACTTCAAATCATCATTGCAAAATTTATGCAAGCACGACGTGACAGTTTCACGTCAAAGGGTTCGTTCCTGGTCAAGTGTCCCAGGCGTCTCGCTCTACAGTTTGAGATATTTTTGTAGAAAATCATGGCTATTTACTACCAGATTCCTACTCACTTACCACTATATTTTGTCTGAAAGGAACTTTCTTGCTACCTGAGGCGCTTCCAAAGTTTGCTCAAGTGCGCGGTGCATGGTTCTGCGAGAGAATAATGGTAAAGGTATTTTAGCGTGTAACGCTGCACAACTTCTTGTGCTGGACCTAAAAATATTTGTCT
This sequence comes from Dermacentor albipictus, assembly GCF_038994185.2. Lineage (NCBI taxonomy): Eukaryota > Metazoa > Arthropoda > Arachnida > Ixodida > Ixodidae > Dermacentor > Dermacentor albipictus. The sequence goes on along the minus strand of NW_027225580.1, from coordinate 3,073,567 downwards.
CCAATACGTAGTTGTGCTTGTGATGCATCGGTGGGAAAAAGTTCCTTATCAGCCAAGCCGACCATTATTTACTGGTAAATGTACGATAAAATTGTTCGTTGTAACTATCTCACTTAACTGTGCTAGAGCTGTACTTTGCAGTAATAATTATCCTGTGCCAATACACTGTACGAGTTTTATGAAGAAGAAAAAAGAGAAAAGTGCCAAAATGTTGGTTATGGTCCACATTCAGCCCCGATTTTCGCAATGTGATGGTGCAGGTAAAGAAGAAACACAAACTTCGTTAGATGAGTTTGTTTGTTGGCGTTTAATTTCCGTAAGTATATGTTATTATTATCACTGTTTGTTTTAAGGGAGATATGAGTGTTTGAATTTTAACCCTGATGCACTCTCGACATGGTTCCGTGCCTCCACTTCGCCGCCCAGCGCAATGTCTGACGGACTTGAGACAGCCGGTGCGTGCAGCTGCAACTAAAGCGCATTTATATTATGCAATCTCAAGAACCATTAAAATTATTGTCTTTGCCTTGTCTTGCTGCAGAACTTGCTAAAGCAGAAATCGTAGTTCGTAGTTCATCGTAGTTCATCGTACATCGTAGTTCAAGAAAGAAGCAATCACCTCGTACGCAAGTTTAGCACACAACCCTTCAAATCATGCATCTGTAGCTGCTTAGGCCGGAGAGATAAACACATTATGTTATTCATCCCTTTTCGCGAGAGCTTCTCTTGTTGGGAAAACAAGATGGGATGTCACGAGAACTCACAAGAACGTCGTTGCGCGAATCGAAGATGTGTCATTTGCACTCATGGAGTCCAGTGAGATGCGACCATCTTGGTGGGTCACGTAAAAAACGGTGGCGCAAGAGGCTGGCAGAAAATTATCGATAAGCGGCCATGCATGTTCAACTACGTGTGCATTGCCTTTCACCAGGTCGAAGGCGCACCCAGCCTTTGGTCGGCTTCTTTGTCCACGTGAGGCCAGCACGTGTATCGCCCGCTTTCCATCCAGGGTATACACTGCACAGCAGGCAGTCGCAAACATCCGCGAGCAAACACTGCTCGCGCTGTAATGCTAACTCTAGCAATCGTGCTTATATAGCACGACATTCTGACCCACGAAGTGTCAGCGAGGAGTGAGCGCATGTCTGTTCGCAATGAAGCAAGAAATCACGGCAGAATACGTGTAGGGCAAGCAAGTTCTGCAGGAGCCCGGAAGGCGCATGAAGGTTCACGAAAGGGGCAATTGTTCTCCGCCCGGCTATCCACCGAAGTGGCGGGGTGGCTGTGGCGTTGTGCCGATAAGCCGTGGCGAGAGGCTTCAATTAAGGGCCGAAGCGGCCGCATTCAGATCTGTGCGGAATGCAAAAACACCCGTGTACTTAGATTTCAGAGCAAGTTAAACAACCAAATGGGTCGTCACAATTAATACGGAGTCCCTCACTACGCCGTGCCTCATAATCAGATCGTGGTTTTGATGCATAAAACATCTAAATTTAACTTATTATTTAAATCAAGCCGACTGTGACAAAATGCTACAAAGGAGACTCCATACAGGCTTATGAGAAGGAAACCTTCGCAATTCAAAAAAAAACTCATTGTAGTCTTTTGTAGCTTCATGCTGTAGTCGGGTGGATAGAAAATTTCCGTTTCATAAACTTACGTCCACGTCGCGGGCTTCCGTAGAATTAATTTACCATATTTAGTGCCCCGGTGCTTCGACTTACAGAATAATTAAGCCCCGCACTGCTATCTGCTAGGTTAGCTCAGACGTTATAGAACGACCGCCTCCTAAACGCGTTGGCCTCAGCTTCGGAACCCTGGATCAGGACCAATTTTTCTTCAACTGCGAACAGTTTCCTTTTTTTAAAAACCCCTATGGGTTTTGTTTGTAGCTTCGTGCCACACTCGGGTGGATGACAATTTCCTCTTTCAGAATACCTGCATATAGTTTGCTTTTAGGTATCTCTGAAGCCCACAGGCCTGTTAATATAAGACCATACAATATTCGATGGTGGCACTATTATGCGAAGCATATAAACGTGTAATAGCTGAGGCTCGCCAATCACCATTTCCAGTTATGCGAACTACAGAAACATGCCGGCATTATTTCCGTCTTCAAACCCAGCATAAAAACCACCCATTGGCTCTAGACATAATGAAACGAGATAGAAGTTATGTTCATATAGAAATTCAAGAAAATCTTCACATATTGCCAAGAAATGAATTTTGGAACTCAGACATCGAATATCCTCCATGGCTGCGTACAGTTCCAAAAATCGAATTGTCAGTAGATGGGATATTCAGCAAAAGAGACATGTTCATTCGAGCTGCTCAACAACTAGCGCTGTACCAGATATATATGCGGTATTCAGGATACACACACGTCTATACAGATGGCTCCAGTACAGCAACCTCTTAAACTTCATCATTCATTATACCACACCTCAACAAACAAGAATCATTTAAGTTAACTCGTGCGACTTCGTCTACAACGGCTGAACTGTTCGCAATCCTAGGTGCGATAAAATTTATATTGTCAGTAAGAGATGCGCAAAAATGGGTAATTTTCAGTGATTCACAGGCGGCTCTAACATCACTCTGCAACACAAAGGGGAAAACTTTCAGTGACAGCATAATATATGAAACACTTAAAAACCTCACAAAGGCAAGCGAAGCGAAACATGCAATAGCATTCCAGTGGATACCAGGGCATTGTGACATTCCTGGCAACACAGCAGCCGATGAAGCAGCACGACAAGCACACCTCAAAGATGATACATCTCCGCTCCCAATATCAAAGGATGAATTGCGCTGCATTATAAGGACAACGTCTCTCAAAATGTCTAGAAACACTTGGTTTGACCAGAAATTCTAAGAGCTCGGACTTATACCATATTGATCCATTTATTGAATTCAAATTTTCATTGTCATTAGATAGAACTATGGAAACCCTTATTGATCGATTAAGGCTAGGCACTGCCTACACAAAGCATTTCTTACACAGAATTGGCCGTGCGGAAACCCCCGAATGTGATTGTGGGTTTGTAGACGAAGATATATATCACCTCCTTCTAGATTGCCCACATCACGACACACCAAGAAGCCGACTTAAATCAGCGCTAATTAAATTAGACCGCAGACCTTTCAGTTTAGGGAAAATTTTGGGCCCTTGGCCAACAACGGCCTTGCAGAAGAGTGCTTTAAAAGCACTAAAGAGTTTTCTTGAAGACAGCGGCATTGCTGGAAGTTATTAGCGCTTTCATTGTTCTCTTCATTTCATTGTCACTGTGTATATCCATCTGTTTGTGAATTATGTTATGTTGACTGTTCTGTTGTGACTGTATGTGATAATGCATTTACATGATGTATATACCACCCGCTGACTAGACAATGTGTTATTAGGCAGAAATATCTTTTGTACTTTTGAGACTTTCATCTACATAAGTGTGGAGACATATACATTGTATTTTGTATGTACCATGTGTTCCTTACGTCATAGTGTTCCTGTGGAAACGCTGCGTGATAGGTCATGGTGCTTGTGTGGAAAGACTATTTGATATGTATGCTTGAACCTTGTACGATGTGTGACGGAACCACTCAAGAGATGAGGAGTAGCCGGCGCCTTAAATTGTGCGCCAACATCTCCTTATATCATATCAATAAAAAAAAAACGTAGGTTTCGGGCCTTCGCGTGACGCCCGGCGGTGGCCACCATTGACCCTGAAGTGGGGTCACGTGACATGACGTCACGTGATGACGTCACATAGGCTGCAGATGGGGCCTCATATCGCGCCGTCGGTCGCCTCCCGGCGGTGGCCACCACGCTTCGGTTCGCGCCGTCGCGCGCGACGCGGCGGCGGCGCCACCATCGCTGCATCACGTGATATGCGACGTCACGCCAGGGATGAAGCGGCGCGCGCCCGCCGTCGCGTCAGTCTCTATGCCCGCAACCGCGCCAGCGTCTTTGCGCCGGCCGTGTATGCGGTCAAGATGCCTCCAAACGCTAAAGATACGCTAAGGTTAAGCCCAGTGGATGCTTCGTATCCACTGGGCTTAACCTTGATAAGCCTCCAATTTTTATTATAAAGGTGTAACAACTAAGTTGTTGCAACACCTTATACACGTGTTACATATACAAACACGCTAAGTTCGCATAGTGTATCTAAAGAAGGACTTAGGTGCTTTTATGAATTTCGTATTTTCGTGCATCTCCCCTCCAGGATTGTTATAGGTTGACAATCTAGCATGCGTGCATTATGTTATGACGAGGCCCATGCATAACATGCATGAGCCTCGTCTCGCATTCGTTCAGTATTGTATGGGTGGTTTTGTCCAGCTCACAAAACGCCGCCGCCGTTACCTCGAAGCTTACAGTCTCTCTCATTTCTGTTTCAGGACATCAACCTCATGTTCCTGGGTACCCTGGTTATGGCCGTCGCCATTGAACATTCGCACTTGCATCAAAGGATTGCCCTCAAGACGTTGTGTCTGCTAGGCACCGGCATCAAGATGTCAGTGAGGCTTACTTACTGATCAGATGCACTATAGCCGAGAAAAGAGAGAGAGAGAGAAAAAAAAGCAGGTTGGAACTGAAAGCATTAGAAGTGGGACTCGGAGGGCAAGCATAGAAGCCGACACGAAACTGAATACGCGAGGATTCACTGACTGGCTAGTTGGTTCATAATTGGAGAAAAAAAAAAGACAGCTGTATTAGCACGAAGCAAGATTGAGCACAATGACAGGGGTCTGTACCCGTCGCGGTGGTGTAGTGGCTAGAGGGTTGCGCTGCTAAGCCCGGAAGCGCAGGACTCTCCGTGGTGTCGTAGCTGATATGTGGTGTAGCTCTGCTAAGCGCGAGGTCACGGGATCAAATCCCGGCCGCAGTGGCCGCATGTCGGTGGGGGCGAAATTCAATAACGCCCTTGTTCCGTGCATTGGGTGCACGTTAAAGGATTCCAAGTAGTCGAAATTAATCCGAAGTCCCCCACTACGTCGTGCCTCATAATAATATCGTGGTTTTGGCACGTTAAACGCCAGAATAAAATTTTGTAACCCGCTTCTTATTTCGCCCGTCTGGTGGCGCTGTTTTTTCGTCAAAGCAAAATAGATTGAGCATCTCGCACCTCTGACAAAGCGTTCGTTGCTGATGTCCGTGTTCGGCTGAAAATCCCGGTGATCATTTTAGTTTTCAGCAAACTTCAAATGCTGTTTACCTTGCAGTGTTGATTACGAGACGGATTACATTTGACGTCAATCCTACCGTGAATTTCTTTTTTGGTAAAGTGTGGCGTACAGTACCAGACTTCTGGATAACAACGATTCAGTGTTGATTTTTATTTTGTGGAATTTTGGCGCACTCTTGTTTTACTTTTATTTCCACCTTAAAATTCGTTTTTAGGGAATATGTTCTTCAAGATGAACTGTCAGCATCTTTTATTGGGTGCATAATTTTTCGCGTCGAGGTGACACATTTTTTGTTGTTGCCGAATATCTGGTGCACAAAATATTACATACGCTGAAACGAGCTATACCACGGCGGAATCCGCTCTCCAGCGCTGCCAGTTGCCTCCAATACTCAGCATAACAGCTTTCAAGAAGCAGTCTAGCAAGGGCAGAACGCCATACGGGGGTGTGGCCATGCAGGAATTAGGAGTGCGTGCATTTATAGTCAAACGCCAATAGAATGCGACATTATTCTTAAGTTTATGCAGGGGCCGTGTCATGTAAAGCTATTCCATTCTGATTTCATTCCAGTCTCCTGACGTCAAATTTACGTAACCGCCGACGTACGCACCGGGCAGTGACCCGAAGCGTTCTTTGAACAACCCGCTCAAACACTCTTGTTCATTGTTGGTCCTACAGGTAATACGTGGAGGTAGCTTTATCTGAGTGGCCGGCAAGAGCCGAGGAGCGCGCAGCAGTGGAGAGGGTTTTGGTGGGGCCGAGATAGCGTAGCGAAAGCAGATAACCAGATGACCAGATAACCTCTCCTTGTTTTCCTTGAGGTAGCTGGCCGAAAATCGCGGGAACGTGCTATACGGTAGCTTAGAATGCGGCTAAAACGGATCCTCAGCGAAGAGTTGGCAGAGCGATGTCGTATATGGGCCGAAAGGGCTCGACAGAGTTATAGTTTTACGCGAAAATTCCTATTACACGCAGATAAATTCATTCTCCCAAGCCGCGCCCCGATTAGCCAGCGCAAGAGCAACGGCGGGCTGGCATGTTTTATTCCTTTCGGAACAGGGAAGTCTCCGGATGTTAAAAAAAAGTTTTGTTTCGCATAATTATGCATATTTAGTGCGTGTGAGTTTTTTTTTTTTTTGTCTTGTGACGTAACGTGACAAAAAGGAGAATTAGTGGGTGCAGCCCGGCGACTTTGGTCAATACCGGAGGGCCCATTGGCGAAATTGGCATATAATCAGAACAAATGCTTGCGCTTTTGATCGGTGTGATCCTGCCTAATCAGTGTGTGCACGTCACAGCACAAGGAGAGTTTTCGCGGTTTTATTTATTTATATATTTATTTATTAAGGAACCCACAGCGCCAAGGCATTACAGTGGGGGGGGGGGGGGGGGGGTTACAAGAAGGAATACATACGACACCTCTGCTCCTGTACAGTGTTAAAAGTGATAACAAAAGAGGAAAAACGAAAAAAAAAACGGCAAAAAAGGCAAAGCCCCTAGCAATGCACATCTACAATCTACAAGATCAAAAAGAAAGCATCATTTGATTCAACCCTCACAACATCACTCGGCAGTCTATTCCATTCCCTAATGGTTTTAGGAAAGAAAGACATTCTGAACAATTCAGTTTTTGTCGCAAATTCACGGACCTTAAAATCATGGTCAACACGATTGGATCTATAAAAAGGCTCTAGCACAAACTTTTCGCGATCAACCCGAACAGCTGAATAATAAATAGCATGGAAGAACTTCAGCCTCAACTTCTTACGGCGCATGTTTAGTAATTCCCAGTTGAGTGCTTCCTTCGTACGCGATGCACTGTATTGAGCCCCGCGTATGCCAGATACGAAGCGAGCGGCAATGTTCTGCACCCGCTCCAGCTTATCTTTATCTCTACGAGTAGGCGGGTCCCAAACCGTACACGCGTATTCCAGAATTGACCTCACATAAGTCTTGTACAAGATGTCCCGACATGACTGTGGAAAAGTGTTTGCATTTCGGCGAAGAAATCCCAGGATTTTGCATGCTTTAGCAGTGACATAATCGACTTGACGGCGCCAATTCAAAGTGGGAGTAAAATAAACACCTAAATATTTAAATTCGAATACCTGTTCCAACATTACATTCCTAATAACGTACGGTTGCATATCAAGGTTTTTCTTTCTTGTAAATTTCATATGAACAGTTTTAGACAGATTCAAATTCATATTCCATTTGACGCACCACTCTGAGATTCTGTTCAAGTCTTCCTGAAAGTTCTCAGCATCACGGTCACAAGTGACTACTCTATAGAGAACGCAGTCGTCCGCAAATAACCGCATTTGAGACACTACTCCGTCACCAATGTCGTTCACGTACAGCAAGAACAATAGCGGCCCCAACACGGAGCCTTGCGGAACACCGGACACAACTTGCACCTTCTGTGACTGAGTACCATTAACCATGACAAACTGCTGACGTAAGCGTAGGTAATCTTCTACCCATGATATTACTTGAGGACTGATATTGTAAAAGGCCATTTTTTTTATTAGTAAACAGTGCGTCACTGTATCAAATGCCTTTTTGAAATCCAAGAACACACAGTCCACGCTAAGACGCCTGTCCAGTGCTTCTGCCAGCTCGTGCACAAATTCAGTCAACTGCGTAGTACAAGATAGGCCCCTTCGAAAACCATGCTGCCGAGGATTAAACAATGAATGTGCGTCCATATGTGCTACTATACTAGTGTACAAAATGTGTTCAAGAGTCCCGCACGCAACTGAAGTTAGTGATACTGGCCTATAATTTGAGACGGTGTCACGAGGACCAGATTTATGAATTGGCACTATGCTTGCGATTTTCCAGTCATCGGGAAGGCAGGATTCCTCAAGCGATTTTTCGAAAATAATCTTCAAGTACGGTGCCACCGACTGTGCACAAAATTTATAAAACTTGTTTGGCAAGTCATCAGGACACCCAGCCTTACCAATCTTCAGATTCTGCAGCAGAGACTCTATGCCATTAATGCTAATAACAACATCATCCATATCACTCACCACCGGCTGGAAATTCAAGGTACTCATATCATGTCTGTGTTGCAATGCACAGCTGAAAACAGAGCTAAAATACGTATTAAAGAACTCAGCTTTTCCTACGTCATCATCAATAAAGCTGTTACCAGACACAAGCGGTGGTATAGTCACAGTGTCTTTTCCATTTCTCTTTGCATGTTTCCAGAATTCCTTCGGATTATCCTTTAATTTCGACTCCATTGAAATTCCAAATGAATGCTTTGCAGCTACCACTGCAACTTTCATTTTTTCGGTAGTTTCATGCAGCTTCAACCAATGATCACGTGTCGGCTTACCTTTGTATTTGCGGTAAGCTAGTTGCCTTTTGCGTGTTAGACTGCGTAACTCCCGAGTAAACCAAGGTTTACTTTTACTTCTTCTTTTCGTTAATGTCCACGCCGGAACAAAGCGCTCCCTCAGCTCAAACATCTTCATCTTAAATATAGGCCATAATTCCGTTACTCCAGTGTAGTCGGCATATGTTTCAAATACCGTCCGGTACTCATTCAACGCTTTACTTATCTCGCATACATTTGCTTTTTCGTAGTTATATACTCGTCTGTTTGCTGTTCCAATGCTTCTTAAATGTTCAACATTCATTTCACAAAGCACAACATTATGATCGCTTATTCCAGGTAGCACGTGAGTAGACCGGACGAATTCAGGTTTATTTGTGAATAACAAATCTAAGATATGGTTCCCGCGTGTCGGTTCCAATACAGTTTGATGTAACTCAAAAAATTCAACCAAGTTAATCAGTTCCTGGCTAGACCGACCCGAAAAAGAGTGAAAGTGAGGTTGATGACTCCAATCAATATTAGGCAGGTTGAAATCACCTCCAACTACCATGAAGTCTGTTTGAACTGCATCAACTGTCACTGCCAACTGCCTAAGCACATCAACGGATGAATCAGGCGGGCGGTAGAATGAACACACAGTTAAAGCTTTGCTATTATTAAGCGTCAGTCTGCACCATACAGCCTCACATTCATCGGTGCCAGCATTTATCTGAGAAGAAGAAATTTTAGAATCCACAAGAATAAATACACCTCCACCATGCAAGTCTCTGTCTTTTCTATAACACTTAAATCGATCTGAGAATACTTCACCATCAGCAACTTCATTTGCTAACCATGATTCAGTACCCAGAATAATAGACGGCTTTACCATATCAACTAGAGATGCAAATTCATCAACCTTGTTCTTAATGCTTCGGCAGTTAATTACAAGAAAGGAAATATGCGTTGCATTATGCCGACGCCGTCATCCGACCGGTTCTACTCCCTTTGTAGCATCTGCTTTCTCTTTTATTACTGGTACCACCTCCTTTGTATTATCATCAAACAAGTACTTCTGACCATTTATAATAAGAGCGTCGTACTTAAGACTGATCTTATCGCCACTTTGTTGTCGCGATTTCGCGAACTGCCATAGATGCTTTCTCTTTCTGCGTACATCCTCAGAAAAGTCCTCTGAAATACTGACATTGCTTCCTTTTAATTTATAAGCACTTTTTAAAACATTTTGCTTTTCAACGTAGGAAGCGAAAGTCGCTATTAAAGGACGATTGCTACCAGTCTTGAATCTGCCTAGCCTGTGAGCATTTGCCATATTCACTGATTGGATACCCAATTTTGATTTGCACACATCAATTACACATATTCCAGAGTCCTCACTTGACTCGTTTGGTTTTGTATCTTCTACACCGAAAAAAAGCAAATTACAACGCCTCCTCTGGTTCTCGAGATAGTCTACCTTCGCCATAACTGAACCCAGCATACGCTGGTGTTCTTCACATTGTTTCTTACATTCTTTCATTGCGCAGTTAATTTGGTCAATACTAGATATTTTAGATTCTATAGACGCTACACGGGCGCTGAGATCATTCATAGCTCGTTTACTTTCAACTTGGGTTAGTTCTATTGCATTTAACTTGGCCTTAATGCTATCTTGACCACCGAGGAGCCTCTGCAGAGTTTCGGCAGTGGTCGGGCCAGGGTTAAGCTCAACGTCGCCACTTAAAAGTAGCAGCAACAGATAAAAGGAAATACGACGCAATAATCGAAAGCGATGACGCGAATAATCTTTCACTTGCGAGTGAGTTTTCAGGCAAGCAAATAACATTTGGGGTGGAACCGGCAAAACAAAATGCGTGCGAAAGCAATGCAAGTTCGGATTACTAACCTGCAAAAGCAGCAAGAAAAACGTGAGCGGCACCGCTTCTGCCATGCCGGTTCCACGCCCCTCTGGGTGACTGCCAGATCCCGGTATTTGTAGGCTGACGATAAGGCGTTCACTGCACCAGTGTTCCTTGATCGGCACGGTACATCGGCCGAAGTCAGCGGCTATGCTTGTCGATTCGTCGTCGTGAGCAGCAGACGAAGTTCCATTCGCTGATCCATCAACGCAGATCCCAGACCAAAAGGGTGAACTCGTAGTTGACGTACATGAAACGGCGTCGCCAAAAGACTGCTTCAAAGCTGAGATGCCATGAGCCTGCAAAAGCAGCAAGAAAAACGTGAGCGGCACCGCTTCTGCCATGCCGGTTCCACGCCCCTGATACGCCCCTGATTCATTAGGTTGCGTGACGGAAAGGCGAATTGAGGTGGCCCGAACACTTTTTAGCCAATCATGGACGGCTATAGTGGGAAAACGGAATAGAAGCCAGACTGGAATAGCCTTACGTTATATCTACCCCGAGCTACACGAATAATACAAAAAGAAATGGCTAGGTATATACGGTCTCACACTACCGTCAATGAACTTGCCCTCATCGAAACTCGCGAGTGGCCGCAGCGCGAAGACTGCAGGGATCCGGGCTGGGGCTACTCCGTCCCCCATCTGCGTCATTCTTCCCCTTGCTACTTCTAATTTTCGTCGTATACATCGGTAGCCAAAATTGACGCAAATAAAGAGAAATGGTCGCCAGTTCAAGCTGTGAAGGTGTTTGGACAGCTAAGTTGTAAATGACATCGAGATCACTTACCCATCGCGACGTATAGGTTGAAATTATTCACCTGGCGACATTCACATACACCTTACCCAATTATTAGCCGAAGATGTTCAGACGGCCTGCGACTTGGCTTACGCCATTACTTCGTGCACCTACAAGGATGGCACCAGAAAGAAGAGAAATTCGCCGCGCCTCGTATGCACGCTGCTATTCAGGAGTCTTCACTATACGTGGCCTCCCCATAGCACTGTCACAACAGAAATCAGTTGCTAGGCGGGTTCTTCTTTTACGTACGAAAAAGTAGTTACGTTACTTACTGATTCCTATGCAACAGTCAAGCTGCTGTCGTCACCGCAGCTTGCGCAACAGTAACCTTTAACGGGAAAAGTATGCGGAGAGCGCTACGTGCCTCATTACATGTAGGCGCAGGTGCGAATCAATCAATAAATAAATCAATCAATCAATCAATCAATCAACTTTTACTATTTCGCGAGAAGCTTTACAGTTAAAACTGAATTGGGGGGGGGGGGTGGATTCGGTCCAATTATGTGGTTCACATGCTTGTTTTGAGCTTCTTCTTTATTGAAACGTATGCGGTTCTGTATGTTGTATGCGTGATTTTAAAGAATTTACATACTGCTCGCTTCACTTTGCTGAGTGCTTGCAGCCTCTGTCCTACGGTTGTATGAGCCATTGCATTTAGGAGTATGCGTGATTGATGATGATAGTTTGTCGGCGCTACGCTGCGAATAAATCCACTGTTGCAGCCATAGATAGTTTCACTCTAATAAATAAAGATTGCTTCGACCTCCAGCTGACGCATGGTCTGTACCTTGCCAGTTAAGCTTATTGTGTCGAAGTGAATGTATACACGCGCTGCCAACCGATCGCCGTTTCAGCTCCTGGGTAAATTGGGTTTGACTGACCCTTTTTGGTTAAAGCCAAATTCCGGAAAAAATTGTCCGCGTATGTTTTTCGGTCCTTTACCGTTTTAAATCGAAAATGTCGAACCCTACTTATAGAATAAACCAATCGCGGTAATGTTAAGGTAGAGTGACACTCGTGGTTCGTACTTTCTTATTACGATAGCAATTATATGGACATCCCAGGCAAATTTCCGCCGTCGCCGCGATGTCCTGTAGAAAGTCGAAGTGCGATAAGATGGCGGTCGCGCGCCGTATACGTTGTGGGTGCTAGTGAAAGCGTGCGAGGGTGAGCCGAGAAGGATGGTGGCCTGATCTCGCTCGCTTGCTAGCAGGAAAGGGCGGAGGGGGCAGGTTAGCGCCCTTCTCCTTTTCTACCCCGGCCTCAGCTGCGCGTGACGCGGCTGAAAGCGGTCGAGCGCGCACTATAACTTGCAACTAATCCGCGGCGGGGGCAAAGAATGGGTGATCCGAGATGGCTGACGGCCTCGTGTGCGCTGAGTTCTCGCACTGAAGCGAGAGGCAGCAGGAACGGCAATTCGCTTGGCGCTGCTGCCGCGCTTCATCACGTCAGGGTCCTGATGGCAAGTGTCCGCGGTCGTCAAGCGAGATGTGTTCATGTTTGCCTGTGCTCACGTCACACCACGCTTGTCAGTTTAGTTTGCTAGCAGCAGTTTATGCGGCTGATAAAACTAATATCCTAGGTAATTTGTACAGGTGTCTAATCTAATAATTTGCTATTGCAATAAATGCTACGCATAACCTTTTGTAACAAAGGAACAGGTATCCCCGGGATATTATCGGTCTGTTTTTGAGAGCATCACAGAAAAAAAAAATGTTGTTCCCGTGCTCGTCTTATGATACCTTGCGTCAATTATAATAATGTGGTAGAACGAGTATTTAGGATTAAGATCTGCGAAGACTAGACAGTGTCGCGGAGGCTCAACGCGTATTGCGATTAGGAGCAAGCATATGCGTACAGCATATTTGTAACGCCAATGAATACGGAGATTATGGAATCCTGATTTTGTGTTCTTCGTATGTGGGCGCGCTGCAGGCTGGCTTTCGGCTTGATGTTCATCTCCATGTTCCTCTCCATCTGGATTAACAACGTGGCCATCACCGCCATGATGATGCCCGCCGTAAACTCACTTGCACACGAGTTGCTTCAAGAGCGCCGTAGGAGCCTCTCGAGAGGAGACATTGACGTCGAAGGACTAGCCGGTAAGACCATGGTCTTGTAGCAATAGCAATTACAAGGGTGCTACAGGCGAATTTTCACCGTCATAGTCGCCGTGATGTGGTGTATGAAGTACAGGTGCTATAAAGTCCTATTGCTCCCCATGCGCCGTATGCTGTGGGTGCGAGGGAAAGCGGGTGAGGATGAGCCGAGAAGGATGGCTTATTGAGCGCCGTCTTCCCGTGCGGATCAAGCGCGCGCTAGGAGGGGCGTATCTTCCTCGGCCGCGGCTACGCGTGGATGTGCGCGCGTCTGAGCGCATACGTACGCGACCAGCACGATGTATCATAAAGCTAATATGCGGTGGGTGCAAAGCTAAGGGTGAGTCGGGATTGCTGGTCCCTTCGTGCGCGCAGTTTTCCAGCACTCGCCTATATCTTGGAGACCACGCAGTCACAAGTTTCGGAATCTCGGTGACGCGAGCGTCAGCACGAAGCTTTCTCTCCCCTTTGTTTGCGCTCTTCATTACACCAGCGTTGTGTGACGCCGAGTGTTCGCGGTTATCGAGTGGGATCTCGTCGTGCTTGCATGTACGTGCGTGTCAGCAGCCTTGGTAATTTAATTAGCGAGCGAATGTTCACGGTAATTTCCACCGCAAATAAAACTATGACCCTCACTTCACGTATTCGTCTAATACTTTACTATATCGATCGCTATCAATGCTTCCCTTTTCGAACGAAAACTGCGATATTTTCTTGCTCCAGCTATATTGCGGATAATGTCGGTATCCACGTGTTGCTCAATTTATCCGAAGATGAGGTGGTAATATAAAAACGTACTATACCGTGTCACGCAATCTCTGAGAGCGAGAACTTGAAGCGCCTTACTTCAACAAATAGCTAGGCAACCTATAGAAATTAATAGATGTGTCGCTAAAATGCCTGCAGGACGTAATAATATAGATAGCCCGTCGGCTTATGGCCTTACAGTTTCTATCGGCTAATGTCCACAAACTTGATGCAAAAAAGGCGTTTGCAGGTCTGTACCAGGAAATAAAAACGATATATATATATATATATATATATATATATATATATATATATATATATATATATATATATATATATATATATATATATATATATATATATAATGCATCCTGTATAATGTTTGCTGCAAATAGTGGAAGTTTATAAGAAGGCAACGCAATTTCCTAAAAGTCTAAATGTGGAACTATTGCATCTTATTTCACCGCGCATTCACGATTCGTTCTGGTTCAAAATAATTTGGTATTGCGAAATACCCATAGTGTTTCCAACTAAAACTACTAGAGGGAACTTTTACGCGGCTGGCGTTCACTCACCATGTACATGAAGACTAGTGCTAACGTTTGCAATATGAGCGGGAACACGCGAACGCGTTGCAAATAGCTTTCGAAACCGAGTTAGAGCGATACACGGATGGTGCTGTCGAAAATAGAGGGGGCGCTCTTCCGCTGACGGTTGGCACTCCCACCGCGCCTGCGTTTGTCGAAAACGGCAGCTTACGGCATTTCACTGGCCGCCGATAGCCGATAAGACGGTTACGTGCGCAGTGACTTACAGCGAGTCATTTTTTTTCAGTCATGCTTTTTTTTTTTTAGAGCGCAGGTCTTAGGCCCCCGTTCCTGCGTTTAGCGTAAGGTATTTTCACATATACCCCTATAGGACGTGATGTATATCTTTTGGAGCGAATCGTGTCACGTGTTCCAGACAGATGGACAGATTTTCCAGGGAAGTAGCTCTCGAATGTTTACGCTTCAAAACAGCGCTACTATTGACCACGCTTCGATGCACAAAGTTACCAGTAACCGCAATATGAAACAGCATTATCAATTTACGCTGGCGATGTGAAGTTCCGCACTTTGTATAAAGAGACGCATGCTGTGAGTGTCAATGGTAATTAGAACAGCGTCCTCCTTTCCGCTTTGTTTCCGACGGTGGTCGCCGCGTATCGTCCATAGCAGGGTTTGAGGTCATATGACACGCGCTCCTGTGTTCACGCTCATATTGTATGATCTTCGTGCCTGTGGCTTTGAACGTAGTTTGAGCTCAATGGCACAAATATTTCAATTTCTAACGTTTCATGCTGGCTTAGTTAAACGATTACACTTTAACAGTAGTAATACCGTTTCATAGTCTGTGAGTTAATTTTAAGCCGTTACTGATTTCATCGTGGCCGCCACCTGCCTCAAATAGTGCACAAATGAAAACCAAGATGCGATTTATCTTTTGTTCTCAAGTATGAGGTGAGCACCCTTATCAGGCCGCGATTTGAAAGCTTAGTATGCAGCAAAAGTTGGCACTGTCAGCTTTTTGAATGTTCGAAACCTGTCAAAAACTCCTCGGATGACGAGTTTCAAGTCTTGCATTATGATCTGAAGTGAAGGCGCGACAACGACGGTGGACGAAGAGGGAACACAGAGACAGGGCGCCACTTCCAACAATGTTTAATCTGGAAAAAAACACCACTATTTTAAACAGGCAGCGCAATCACAGTTTCTCAGTGCGCATTCGCCTTCAGGGAACGCAGTTCTTTGCGTGATATTGATTTGGATGCAACACCTACACAGTTATCACCTGGTTCAATAATCCTATTGGCTTCAATTACTAACCGAACCCATTTGTCATGGCTGCTGACAACCACAGCGCAGGCGTGGAAGTCTGGCTTACATTTGCAATTTCTACAATGAATTGACAAGTGGCCCTTCCTCCCATTGTTGACTTTGTTATTGTGTTGCCTCAGCCTGTCATTCATGCACTGCTCTGTTTGGCCCACGTACTTTCTACCACAATCTAAAGGAATCTCATATACGACTCCTGCCTGAAAATCTACGTAGTTGTTATCATGTTTTGTGACACAGGCCGGTGCCTTGCGGAAAAGAGGGTTGGTCATTCTGCAGAGCTTAGAGAGCTTGCACGGGGCAGAAAACACGACATTTACGTTAGCTCGCTTGGCAATCTTTTTTCAAGTTATGCGACATGCGGTGTATGTAGGGTATGACAGCTGCTTTTTCTTTTTCGCGAGGTGGCTCCTGGTCCAGTTGGCGGGTTCGTGACTTCTTCAGGATTGTTTCTGCTACGTAAACTAGAACAGGTTGTGGGTGGCCTGTCTCTTCCAGTCGGGCAGTCTGGTTAAGAAAACTCGCAGCAGCTCGATGTGGACAGGTTCCCTTTTCGTCCGCCGTCGTTGTCGCGCCTTCACTTCAGATCATGCTTAAACAACACTCCCAACTATTCATCCTAACTTTGCATTATGAGTAATCTTCATGTTCAATGCATGAAAACTTTCATTAGCCGAATTTTCATAGTTATATCTTTAATTGAATACACGAGTGACTTCAAAATGTACGCTTCTGCGGTATAAGCAGTCCAGAAGAATTTGCCTAATTATAGCACCTTCTTTTTATATGAGAAATTTTGAAGGCATTTCTGAAAACCCTGTATAGTCGAACATATTGTGGTGCACGAATTTTCGCCGCATGAGGAGGTAGTTCATGTTAAGCGCTACGAATTCTTTAGGGTTAACTTTTTTAAAAGCCCAGTGTGACTGTGCAAGCATGCTCATTGCTAACAGAAAATTTGCTACCCGAAACGATGACCTAGATGGTAGAATGTATTTTGGATGCCGGTTGAACGTTTAGTTTGGGCTTCATCGACGATACTTAAGGACGTGTGTGAAATGTTTAATCCTAATTTGCCTGTTTCTGCCCACCACTTCCCTCTCCCTGCTGTTCCGGCCACCGTTGCCTGCGTGAAGAATGGAGATAACGCGTTGCCAAAGCTGCTGCTGCTGCTGTCAGCAACGGGAGCACCAAGCTCCTGTCACACCAGGATGGGTGCGTCAGCATCATTTATTATAATAATAATTGTTTAAATGTAAGCAATAAGTGTATTGTTAACGTAATACCACCGCCTCTGTGAATTAACTCTGTAGCATTCAGTGAGGCCAAGAGGTGACGGAAAATAGGTGAGCGCTGCCGGACGTCCCGTCATGGCTTGTGCTTTCGCATCCCGAGCCGGCGTAGACTTGCCGTATTCCGAACCTTAGACATTATAACTGAATTCATCTGCTTTCTGGTATGGCGGTCCATTTTAGGTTTGTACCTAAAATGGGCAGCAAAATGGACACTTCAATGGACATCGAAATGGACGCCTAAGTGGACAATTATGTAATGTAAAATAAAAAATATAGACAAGCTTGATTGGACGCGCTGTTGCTAAAAAGCACCATTGTGTTCGATCGAGCAATTATTAAGAGCGACGTTGCTAATTAATCTAATGTAGCATGCAAATATTTATTCCACGAACCACCTCCCTCTTGGCGTTGTTCATGGAATAAATATTTACCTATTATAAAATACCAATCCATAATGTACAGGTTTCGTCCCGGGGTCATCTTGTGAGGTGTTTAACGCAACTCATTATTAACCATTGCATATTACTTATACAAAGCTCAATGCATGTTCGGTGTTTTTTCTTCGTTTTAGTTCACCTTTAATGCTTATGGAAAGCACTTTCGGTTGTATTGTTGTTATGTTGGCGCCATATTGCTGCTTGGTCCACTTTTACAATATATTTGCATTGTGACAGACCATTAGACCAGTGAATGATCTCACGAGGCGGCGTTCTTTTGCTCTTCGATAGGGACAAAGAGGAGCCCGATGTGGTTGTACCCATGAAGGTGCGCAACCGGCATGCTTTCCTGGACAAGACGACCGAGCACCGAATACGCGCGCTCCTCTACCTCAGCGTTTTGTACGGCGCCAACACGGGCACCATAGCGACCATCACGAGCGGCGCTTCGAACATTGTCTTCAAATTTGTTATCGAGGAGTGAGTGGGGATAGCGACTTCACAGAGTTAGATGTATAGCTAGGCCGGATAATGAGGTACTAAAGGGTATACTGTACTGCCGGCTTTGCGAGTAATGAAGCAGTTGGGTAGCAGGTAAAAAAGAAAAAGAAAATGCTTGGGAATAATATTTAAATGGTTTTAATACATCCCTAGTCTGGACGCTCAAGAAGACAGGTTACGCACAACTTTATTATTTCTTCTTTTCTTTTTTAAGCTTGTACGGAGACCGGGCGCCTGTGGACTATGCGCTGTGGATGTTTTTTGCCCTGCCAACCGCAATCATCGGAACTGGCCTCATTTTTCTCGCCGTGGTACCCGCATTCTTTCGATGCAAGAGGCAAGCTTTTCTTTTTTTTTGTAATAACTACACACAAACATGTCTTATCCCCGTAGAACAAACGCGAAACGTAAACGATAGCCAACGTTCTATGGAAGAGTAATTTGGGGAATTGTGTTTGTGTTGGGCCATCTGAATATCTGTCGTCTACTTTTGAAGGTTAATGCATCGGTTAATAGGCTGATTACTTTTGGTTACAACCCAATTAGGCAAATCGGGGTTAATATGTAACATTGTACAATTACGCGCTCTTTCCACCATATTCAGTCTCCTAAATACTGTGTCGTTTACGTAACATCTGACCATTACATTTATGTTATCCTAAAATCAATTCACCGATACTGATACTGACACATATACCAGGTGCTTAAATCCCAGATAGCCCGTGCACCGTTCCACATCAAGTGACATTAGAGCAGCTTGTTCAGCTTCAATTATGGCCATGGAGAGTATATTCTTTAAAAAAAGATATATAAAGTGGTATTAGAGTTAAAAATAATTTGTGATTGTTTTCACTGGTTATTACATGAGATTTAACGTTCTGAAGTACCACTGAAGCCACGAGGCGACGTATAATGGAGGGCTCTGGGTTCATTTTGATACCACCTATGGGGTTCTTGAACGTGCATCTAAGTATATGAGCGTTTTAATGCGCTAGCTTCTGGGGCTACTTCCCTCGGAAATGCAAGACGAGCGACTGGAAATGATGCTTACGCACTGTCCGACAAGTCCCACTATAGGGATTTCCTGCAGTAATTTTCGCATTTCGCCGCCATCGATATGCCGAAGCCGCTGCTGGGAATAGAACCCTTGAACTCATGCTCAGCAGCAGGACATCATAGCCACCGGGATCACTGCGGAGGGTTAACATGTTTTCTGAGCTATGCACAAGTGGGAAAATTTGCACAGGCCTGTCAAAAACGCTACTATGAGCTTTGCATTAAGTTTCTTGTGTTGAATATAATCCTTGATGTCAAACTCACAGTATAAAGAATGATAGAATGATACGTTGGGCTTTGTTTGGTTAAATAGAAAATTTTAGCTCTTTGCCACTTTAAACAGATATTACCTAGGTGTGCAGACTACGCGGTAAAGGATTTTTTTTTATTGCAAGTAAAACAGTAAAAGGCGCTGGCCATATGCTTGAAGAGAGATTAATGAGGAATGTTAAGTTAGGCAGTATTAGTTAATTATGCTTGCAACATGCAAGAAGGTCAATATGAATTTCAGTGAACGCTTGGAAAGCTAGAAAAAAATGCAAGAACAAAATATTGATCGAGATGCCTCCTTGGTAAGTTACCGCTCTAGCTCCCATGGCGTTACGAATTTTTACAGTTGTAAATCGGGAATATTCGGTAAATAAAAATTTCATGGCATTATACGAGGGCGAATCAGAAAGTCTTTCCCCCTACTTTTTTAGCCAAAATTTTGTACATACAGGATTTTACAGATATAACATACTATTTTACGTACCTTAACCTATTTTTCTACATACTCCCCACACCGGTTCTGACATTCGTCTCATCTAAGCACTACATGTTAGAATAGAATTCGTCCTGTTGACTATGGAACCTAACGTTCATTGTCATGCAAGTGTTCATGCCTGTTGTGAACTACCGGCAGATAATGCTGGGCCGGTCCAAGAAAGGTGCACCGCTGGGAATGGATATGTTGACTTCGCATTTACAGCCGTATTTTGGCTAAATAAATAGGTGCGAGGGCCTTCTGATTCCCCCTGCTAATTTATAACCTCACCAAGGACACAATCAGGCAATCAGGCAAACAGGCAGTCCCAACCCCAATACACGCGAAAGCGCACCGCAAAAACTTCCATAGGGAACTCTGGCGCTAATATCTACTGGAGTAGGAGTATGACGGCTGAGGGATCTTTAGAGTCAGGGACAGTACACGGATTGGCATGGACTTGGTCTTTTAAGCTTCATTCGGCTTTGTGACTTCTCAACTTGACCATTTTCAACAAAATATTGATTTACAAATGCAACAATTTGCAATGGATACGCATGTGTACGAACACTCATTACCATGTTGTGTTTGTATATAAAAATAAGTGCTTGGAACTTTAGAAAGATGAAGCGTAAAATAATAACTTGGAAAGAACGTTTGAAGCCACAAGCGCAAAGATTACACCGTGCAAAAATTATTTTACTAACCTATCATTCTTATAGTAGCCGAAAGATACCAAAAGAAATTTTTTCCTGGAAGCTTAGCTGCTTGAGGTACTTGACATCACACTGATATAAGGGGCCGTGTTTCAGGTGCAGAATTGAAAAGTAGGCGACTTTGGACATCAGGGTAATTTTCGCCGCTGGCAAAACCAATTTGGTTCCACCAAATAAAGGAGTATAGCATCTTAAAATAATACCTCGCCACTCTAAACAAATTGAATGCCGCTCTATAGCCGGGCGCATACCTTTGTACGCACTGATGTACATCTTTTTTCTGGGTGTACGCCTATGCACTTCGGTAATGCGGTGAATTTCGCACAAACGTAGCGTGCGTGCTTCTAGTTTCTTGAGGTTAAAATTTGACAGCGTTGTTCACATGGCGGGAGATTGGATTTTGAGAAATCATTCCATTGGTCGCGCCAATTAGCCAACCCGTAGGGTTATCGCACTATACATATGGAGAGCACGTAAAGAAGTGGTGCTTTTCTGTATATATAAGAACGATACACGTGGAGGGCTAAGAATACTTACCAGCTCGTGAGAACAGAAGACACAATTACCAGAGCAAATAATAATAATAATAATAAAACAAGGACATATAAGGACTTAAGAGCTGCGAATGCGAAAACATTAACGTCCAATTGAACGGCGCTGTGCGGTCCTTGATTTAATTATCTAATCGCGGGCAATCGGGCGCGTGCTTGGCCAGCGCCTCCACACAAGGTCGGTGCACTTCGATCCGTGACGGCATGCTACCTTGCCCGACATCCACAGAATCTAAAGGGGACATTCTCGAGTAAGCCACGGTGATTTTGACGTCACCGCTTCCTACAAGCCGGGCTCCGTTACGGAAACTTCGGTCCAAGTCGCATGATGTTATAAAACAGAGTTTATAGGCCAGCTATCTAGGAGGCGTTTGTTTGGTTGGTTTTCATTTGGCCATGTCGAGGCACAGCTCGAACGCGGGAGCTTGCGTGGGGGAGGAACGCGCTTTCCCAGAGCGAGGGTGACGTGGAATCACGGCGATGCCCTTGTACTCTCACGCCCCACGTGGCCCGCTGTAGCGGCAGCAGGTGCACGCTTTCGGCCGCTCTGCTCCGTCAAGGTGCGCTCGTGAGGTGGCGTCGCCGCCACTTGGAATTTCGGTGCCGTTTTTCGCTCGTCCAGAGCCTGGCTTTTTCACTTTTTTTCACTTTTTCACTTCCGTGAAAGTGGCAACAAAGCAGACATGTGGCGGACACGCTCGCAGTCGCTGCTTCTCAGCTGAGGTCATAATTTCAATATGATCGTAGGGTGAACTGTGATACTGTCGGGAAGTTGCGCTTGGTGCTGGAAGTGAACAACTCAAAACTCTAAATTAAAGGGTAGAATGCCGACTCTTCGCCTTGCCTCCGATGAATATCGCAACTGCGGGCGAGCGCTTCACCTAGACGACTATATATGCGGCGGTGACCCGCTGTGTTTTAGCGAGCGACTACTACGAGAGAAGTGCTCATGTCAGATAACGTGAGCGGGCTTGCATGTGAAGCCGAAGCAGAGCTGCAGGTGGTGGCGTGACAGTCTGGACCATCATGTTGCGCCACAGCTTTCACCGAAAAGAAAGAATGGAGGCCCATTCTTTGTTGTAGCACAAGCTTTCTTTCTTAATGCTGTTGCTTTACGCCAATGAATTTAAACGAAAACGCCATAAGCCGCATGAATATACCGGAAATTACCGGAAAATCGTCGACATGCACAGGACGGACATCGCTAGTGTTGAGTCCTTCCTGTCTCTCTTCGTGCTTTTGAGCTATGAAGTGCTTCATTTTACGTGTATGTTCGCTCGATCTATATTATAAAATTGAGTTCCTGTGTTTTATACCATTCAGTACACTGTGTCTTGTTTTCAGTGTGTTAGTGAGGTCACTCATCTTTCCTGAGGTGCAATTATTCGCGCACACGCTATTGTTGAGAGCTTGTGCTGCAAAGTGCTGCCTGACACACGGGTGCCGAGACACATGGAAGACACTGCACCGAAATTGGAACTTGAACCGAGGCGATGTCATTGCTTTTTTATTTTTGTTCGACAGCCTGATAGAAATCATTTTCTTCATTCTGAACATGCTATCAGCGTTGTAGACATCACTTAAAAAGTCGGTACATGCGATCCGCGGTTTTCCAGCAGGAGGCCTTTTGGTCTCTTGCCGTCGTTGTTTTGTAGTCATCGACCGTCTCGTCGCCATGGTCAGCTTTAGGTGGCGCTTAATGTTTTCGTATTAGGTGGTCCTGTACTTCAGCATGTCTGTTTGTGCTGTGTCATATATTCCTTGGTTTAGCGCCTCCCCTCACCGCCGGTGCGAAGCGAAGGGACACCTAAGTCTGAGAGACCAAACTTTTTATTTAGAATGTGGCGGGGATGCTGCGACTCAAATCTTACGTCCATATTTGTTTTGTGTCATGCATGTGCTCGCGTTGGCGGTCCGTAAAGCGGAATAGGCGTTTGAAAGTCACAAGTGCATTTGCTCTTTGCAAAGGCAACCCAGAAATCGCCCCATCTGAGCATATTAACCTGTAGCTAAACATGCCGCAATGGTAAATCCGGTGTGAGCCCGTATCGCTGGCACTACCAGGAGAAATAAACAATACCATGAGCAGTGAAGTATAGCCGAGAGAAAAAAGAAAGTCAGGATGCCTCCACTCCAAGAAATCCACCCTGCGCTCGTCCACTAGTCACGCTGGTGGAGTGTTGCCGTTTGGTTCCTGCTAAACTTTCCCTAATAAACGTGTCCAGTCACTCGGTAACTTGTGCTTACTAATAAATGAGGACGCAAAATACATTTGTGCCGAGAGTCCAATGTCCCTGCGGGAAGACAAATACGTTCATGTTATTAAGCGAAGCCGCTCTACGTGTTAAACCATGAAGGACTGCGTTGCGATTGCCAATGAATGTGGGGCCATGGAGCCGAGCTGGGGTCACCCTCCTCTCTGTCACGTGCTCTTGGTTTTTGTGCCATTGCGAAGGGCTGTGTTAGTTCGCGTGTGGGGGTTTTTATTGCTTATGCGTGAGTATGTGCATGATTGATATGTGCCGCTGTGGAGTGGTTGTTGGGTTCAGATTAATTATGAGGGGCATTTAGCGCTCGAGAATCCAAACATACGGGAGGATGATATTTAGTTTCACGGAATTTTTCAACATCACCTGCGGCAGATAGCACAATTCTTGTCGCCTATCTGATTATTCGAGGAAGCGGACATTACTAGCACTCGAAATCGAAAGACCTATTCAAGTAATTAGACAAAAATTACTAAATAACTTCTCAGTTACTTTACGGCACAAATCGCAATTTACGAATTGTAGGCTGTGAATTTGCAAGACGCATCCACTTGAAATGAATTTCCAGGATTGCACCAGCATTAAGATATATTTTTCCTTAGTGTGATACAAGGTACATGGACGTTCTGGTGACTTTTGTGACTTTTTTTGTGACTTTTGTTACTTTTTCAATTTTTCGTGCAAGCAATGTCCGAGATTCTAAACAATCCAGCTCATGGAATAGAATAATGATATCTTCAACAAGCGATATTTAAAAATAGTGTAAAACTTATAAATGATCACCCCATATTTGTACGAGCTGAGCGGTTTGTCCTTTTATCACTGTTATACCTACCTCAGTTGTTAAATTGCAGTTGGAACCACGTAGTACAGTTGGTCGGTTGCAGGATTCAGCGGCACGTGTGTTCGTATGGACCATTTTGAGTATTTTTCTTTTGCGATTCTAGCATATCGTAATGTGTGCCTGCATGATCAGCGTTAAGTTTCTGCAAGAATGTTCACACCCGGCTTTCTCGTTCCAGCCCAGACCTGGGAAAAGAAAGCCGTAGCCACACCATGGCCGCCATTCGTCGGAATTACGCTGCGTTGGGGCCCGTCAAGTACGTTACAAAGAGCGCGAACCTGAGCAATTGCTTTTTTTTAATTTTAATTCCCTTCTAGCTTTATACGTGCTCAAACCAAGATTAGATTATGAGGCACGTTGCAGTGGCCGACTCCGGATTAATTTTGACCACGAGGGGATCTTTAATCTGTCCCCAATGCACGAAACACTGGCGTTTTTGCATTTCGACTCCTTAGAAATGAGGCCGCCACGTCCGGGATCTTAGCCCGCAACCTCGTGCTTAGCAACGCAAAACCATAGCCGCTAAGCTATCTCGGCGTCTTTTGTTTTTTAACTTTACAAGCACATATAGCAGGAAAGAAGACGACACAGAAAAGGAACAAAGACGCACATTGCAACTGTTTATTTTCCGAGAAGAATTCGCCCTTTCCTCATCTTTACGCCGCCATATTGCTAAAATGCTAAACCAAGTTCCCCATGTTTTAATCTTCACCCTTACGGTGTCCACTCCAAGCTGTCTTGTACCAAGGTTCTTTCGCATAAAAGCACGTAGCAATGACTGCGTGCAAATGCACACATAGTAATTGTAGAACACGACACATCGTGGGTAAGAAACTTCTGAGCCCTATATGGTCGGTCGGTTAACTACACTGCTTGAAGTCTTTGTGGTTTGAGACATAGGGCCTAAAGGTATAAAATTATATATGTATTTTGGCTCTAATCCTTAAAATATGCATGAAGGTACGTGGTGAGGGGTAAATTGCGAAATATTTAAGACAACAAATAAAGCGGGGCGTTTGTTCTGCGTCTAATTATGGAAATGTAGGTGCAAAGAGAAAGAGCAAAAGATAAAGGAAGGTGGGTCTGTTAACCAGAACTAAGCCCTGTACGGGGGGAAGGGAATGGAAAAGAAAAGACTAAATGAAAGTGACAAAGCTCAGTGTTGATGTGTATTGGAGTCGCCGACGTAATTGAACCTACAGTGTTGTATCCGCTACACTTGCCTTCAGTAATCGTAGCAGCGATCTTGTGGCCTTCTGCAGCTGTGATGTACGAGAACATGGTGCCAAGATCTTGCTCCGTGAGAAAGGTATTTAGTCTTGCTAGTTTTCTGGGGGTGGAGGGTAAGGCTTTCTTCTAAATAGAACGAGCAATAGCCCTGAAAGTGCCATTTCCTCGTTGTCTTTCTGCGTTCCCATTCCCTAGTGCCGAGCAGTGAATCGGATTTGCGTTCTAGTTAACCTCCGCGCCTTTCTTTTGTTGCATCTCTCTCTTTCTATCTATCTATACCAGTTTCCTCGCGTATGTCCATTGCAATGGGCGCTATCGTTTATCCTTCTCAAGAGTCAGTATGCTTTGGTAAATGCAGTGCCCGGCGTGAACATCAGAGTGGTCTATCTTCACTTTTCGGGGAAGGCTAGGTAACGGGCATAGTTGCATAGAAGGGTCGAATTAATCCAAATAATAATGAGAAAAATCAGGTGAATACCGCAGCTTTAATTTCATATCACGAGTTAATTTTTAGGTGCTGGACTACGTATGCTTTTGCAGAAAATCGAAACAAAATTTGTTCCAGATGAAAACTATATTTTCTAGAATATATGTTAGACAATATTAGAGAATATAAATAGACAATAGTTAGACCCAATACCGTGTTCACGACAATCCTATTCCGGTTAAGCTCAACAAATAAGGAATTCATGCATCGCATGAATTTCACACTTAAATGCTTGCAAGGGGCTCCGAGGGGATATATATAGCAGTTGTTTCAAGGGGAGGGTATCTTCAAGTAAAAGTGACGCAACTATTGTAACGTGACAGCAACACGTTTAGCTACACGTTAACACTGGACAGCACATGTTATAAGTTACGTGAATTCTAAAGTGCATGTACAGATTTTTTTCTAACTATCAATCTATCAATGTTTTTATGTTGTGATAGGGGCTTTGTTTAAAATTCTCGACAGTCTCGATTGCTTGAGTCCAACCAATTTGGAAGGCTTTGGAATAGTTAGAGGTCACATTAGGGTGAAACTGAAGGAATGCAACGTCGGAGGGAGCCGAGACTGCACCGTGAATTACCAATTCGTCGACACACAACCTGCATGGCAGTGCTATAATTAGCACACAAGTAAGGATTGTGCACAGAACGCGCGTCGCAGCCGCAGTGTCTTGGCAGTGAAAGTATTAGAAATCATTAGCAATTAGAAACGTCCTTGTGTTATAAAATGTAAACTTTAGATCTAAGAGAGTACGCTGCGGCTGCCTCTTGATTTGTTTGGTTTTACACAAGTTAGTTGATAGGACCCAAGGCTTTTCGAAGCTTAAGGAACACGTAATCAATGAAGGATTAATTGGCTTCCGCAGTGGACGTTGATTAGGGAAGCAAAATAGGTGCATAGGACTCGAGGGACATATCTGTGTACGTATTTCGGAAGAAAGAGGTGCTGCCGATGGCGCCCAGACAGTTAGTGTCGATAACCAGACGGGTTTCTAAGTTTCACCTCGTGACCAAAACCTCATTCCTCACGTCTTCTATTCATTATCTTAATTTTGAACCGTCATGTGCCAACGGTCATCTGTTGGTGGCATACATCGCAGGTTTCACGAAGTAGCCGTCCTGCTGCTTTGTATTCTTCTGGTGTTCCTCTGGCTCTTCCGGGACCCTATGTTCGCCAGGGGATGGGCCACTTATTTTGGCACCATGTGAGTATCTGTCGAAATGCTTGCTTGCTTGCTTGCCTCGGAGAGTGGCTTACACCCAATATGGGGGATTGGCGAAGAATCAGCTGATTTAAGAAAAAGATTATCCGAGTCTGAAAAGTATCGCTATTGAGAAATTTCGAATGCACCCGCCGAGGTTGCTCAGTGGCTATGGTGTTGGGCTGCTGAGCACGAGGTCACGGGATCGAAGCCCGGCCACGGCGGCCGCATTTCGGTGGGGGCGAAATGCGAAAACACCCGTATACTTAGATTTAGGTGCACGTTAAAGAACTCTAGGTGGTCCAAATTTCCGGAGTCCTCCACTACGGCGTGCCCCATAATCAGAAAGTGGTTTTGGCACGTAAAATCCCATAATTTATTTAAATTTTTAATGGCTAAAGAAATAAAATTTGATAAACTTTAATAATTTAGCAAGGCAATCGTCCTTATTCAGTTATGTACCTCCCCATAGCTGAACCAACATCTCTATGATGGTGTCCCAGAGAACAAGCTCCGAAAGATAGAATGTCAGGAATCGTATTTAATCCAGCACTATGAAATTGTCTTTCTAAAGCGTGTTTTCTGAATGCGGAAAGACGGCATCATGACATGAAGAATTGTTCTATTGTTTCATCATCACCGCAGTATGAGCGCAAGAAGGAGGGCGCCAGACCAGATCGATGCAGATAATTGTTTAATGCAGACATCGGAATTTCGTCAACAGGACTTCAACTTTTCTATTACGGCAGAAGTTTCTGTTCCAAGAAAATAGGAGGTATCGGTAATCACTTAAACTTGTTAATGATATGTTACAACAATCTTGCATGATTGCCCGTTTCCTTAACCTAGCAGCAGTTATGAGAGCAGGCACAGGAAGGATCGGGAGAATTAAACCACTAATGGCAGCTCTCGCCAAGCTGTCTGCTAATTCACTGATAGCTAATCCTTTATGACCAGGCATCCATACCAATCTAAAAAGTGTAAATTTAGAAGGTATCAAACAATGAAATGTACGTGAAATATGTGAGCCACTATTTGCCGTGAGAGCTGAGCATAAAGATAGACAGACAGACAGACAAAGAACTTTAATAGCAAGGTCCTGAGACGCTTTGCCCTAGGGCAGAGCTGCGGGCCGCTCCCACGTGGGGACTGGTAGGCCGAGCCTAACCGCCGCATCGTGGGCTCTCTGGACAGCCCAAGTTTGATGTGCATATTCCGAGCTCCGGATGGCAGAGCTCCACTCTTGTTCTGTGATGCGATTGGGTCCCTGTAACGAGGGGCATCGCCAGAGCATGTGTTCGAGATTGCTAACAGCCCCACAGTCGGGGCAAGTAGAGCTGAAAGCCTCTGGAGTGATCATGTGAAAAAGGGCCAGGTTCGGATAGCACTGCGTCTGAAGCATGCGTAAAGTGGACGCCAGAGGTCTAGCCAGTTTGCAGTGAGGGGGAGGGTAAGTCCTCCTACCCAGGTGATAGTGCATAGTAATTTCGCTGAAAGTAGTGAGAGTGTCCCGAAACTCGAGAACCCCAGAGTCTGAGCTCAATCTTGCTCCCGCGCGGTGGGTTAGTGCGCGCGCTTGGGAGTGGGCAATGTCATTAAGATTGGGAAACGAGTCAAGCTGGGGGTCGAGGTGAGCCGGAAACCACGTGATGGTGTGCGGAGAGATTATCTTGTTCTTGAGAATCTTGTGAGCCTCCTTAGCGATGGATCCTGAAGCGAAAGCCCTGACCGCCGATCTCGAATCAGTGAATATTTGTGATCTGCTGTTGTCTAGGAGTGCTATAGCAACTGCGACCTGCTCCGCTCTGGTTGGTGTTGAGCACTTCAGGGAAGCCGCATTCACTATCTGTCCGTTGTGATCAACGAGGGCAATGGCGAAGTTAGACGACTGTCCATATTGGGCTGCGTCGACAAAACATGCCGAGTAAGGATCGTCTTTGGTACGCTTGAGGAGGGCGAGGGCTCTTGCCCTGCGTCTGCCTACGTTGTGTCGAGGATGAACATTACGGGGAAACGGTGCAACTCGTATGTTGTTCCTTTGATTGTCTGATATTTCATATTTCCGCTCTTCCATGAGGATAGGGTTGATCCCAAGAACTGCCAGGATCTTCTTTCCAGCCGGGGTACAGGATAGACGGGCCAGTTGGGCTGACTCCTGGGCCTCGATTATCTCGTCCAAGGTGTTGTGCACTCCTAGTTGCATAAGGAGGTCCGTGCTCGCCCGTAACGGAATGCCTAGTACTTTTTTAATACTTTTTCTGATGAGAGTGTTTAATCGTTTTTTCTCGGAGTTATACCAGTTGTGCATGGCGGCCACATAAACAATATGACTCATGAGGAAGGCGTGGAACAACCGGAGGAGGTTGTCTTCCTTTAAGCCTCCATGCCTATTCGAGACTCTGTTGATGAGTCTCATCATGTTCTCAGTCTTGGCTGTCAGCCTGTTGAGCGTAGTATTATTACTGCCATTCGATTCGATGAACATGCCAAGGACCCGAATGGTGTCTACTCTGGGGATGGTACAGCCGCTTTTAGTGTGGAGTTTGATGTTTATTTCAGACAACGGTTTCCATCCTCTAGGTTTGGGGCCTCTCCTGACTGGCCTGTAGAGGAGGAGCTCAGACTTGCTCGGGGAGCATCTAAGCCCCGTATTTTCCAGGTACAGCTCTGTTTGATCTACAGCCTCCTGTAAGCCTAATTCAACAGCTCCCTCGCTTCCTCCGGTGCACCAGATTGTGATGTCATCAGCGTAGAGCGTATGATTGATCCCTTCTATGTTGGAGAGTCTTTGCGATAATTTCGTCATGGCGATGTTAAAAAGCAGTGGTGAGACTACCGCACCTTGTGGCGTGCCTCTGGGGCCCAAACTGAAATTGTCGGACTTGAGGTCACCGATTTTGAGCGTGGCCTTGCGATCCCGTAGGAACGAGCTGATGTATCTGTGGAAGGCGTCTCCCAAATTGAGCTCTGAGATGGAGTTCAGAATGTGAGCATGGGATACATTATCAAAGGCTTTCTCTAGGTCTAAGCCTAGGATGCCTCTTATATCTCTTGTGGTGTTGTCAATGATTTGACATTTGATGAGTTTCATGACGTCTTGCGTTGACAGGGCCGGACGAAAGCCGATCATGTTGTACGGAAACAATCCTTGTTTCTCGATGTGCTTAGAAATTCGATTGTGTATGACATGTTCCGCTACTTTCCCCACGCAGGACGTGAGGGAAATGGGTCTGAGGTTTGAGAGACTCGGGGGTCTTCCAGGCTTTGGAATGAGGATGACCGAGGCCATTTTCCAGGACTCCGGGACAACCCCTCGTTCCCATATTCCATTAATCTCCTCTGTCAACCATTCTATAGAGCAGTCGTCCAGGTTTCGGAGGGCGCGGTTGGGGATGCCATCAGGACCAGGGGCAGACCTGCCATTTAGATGCTGGAGAGCTTCCCTTACCTCGCATGCCTTGAAGGGGTTATCTAGCTCGGGGCAAGATGAGCCTTTGTAGGGGGGATAGTCTTCGTCACTCGAGTTGCCCAGTGGCAGATACTTGCGAGCTAATCTGTCGAGTACGGTCTGCAATGTCTCTGATTGTGATGCCTGGTGTAGAACCTTCGCTATCACTTGTCTTTGGTTTGACTTGGTATTGGTATCATCCAGCAGATGCTTGAGTATGTTCCATTTAGCTCCAACTCTCATCTGGCCATCCACAGAATTGCAGACCTCATCCCACTGTTGTCTGCTCAAGGTTTGGCAGTGATCTTCTATAGTTCTGTTGAGCTCCGCGATCTTTTTTCGGAGCCTTCGGTTGAGTTTCTGCCCTTTCCATCGTTTCAAAAGTGACGTCTTCGCTTCTAGAAGATGAGCGAGGCGGCTGTCCATCCTGTCCACCTCCAGTTCAGTCTGGATTTTCTTTGTCGCCACGCTGATGTCCTCCTTTAACTGTTCAGCCCACTGCTCGAGGCTAAGTGCTGAGTCATGCGTTTGTGCTCGCTCTTCCCGAATCTTGCGAAAGTAATCCCAATCTGTAATAATGAACTCTTTGAGGTCCCCGCTTTTCACGTTGACGCAGGTGGCCAGGATGTTGTGATCACTGCCAAGGTCAACTTGGAGGTTGGACCAAGATGCCGATTCCACATTCCGTATGAAAAAGAGATCGGGTGTGGTATCCCTAGAGCAGGAGTTGCCAATCCTGGTCGGAAAAGCCGGATCTGTTATAAGCGTGAGGTGATTATTGACTGTAGTTTGCCATAGGTCAACGCCCTTGCGGTTAGCTTGTTGGTACCCCCATGCTGGATGCGGAGCGTTGAAGTCTCCGGCCACCAGGAGTGGAAATGTCTTGGCCTTGCTTGTAGCCCTGTTAATAATTGCCGCGAATCTTTGCCTGAGGTCTTTGGGAGTACTGTATATGTTAAGTATAAAGATACTTGTCTTGAATGGTCCGCTGGGGATTATTTCAACAAGCGAGTGTTCAACCTTATTGGATTGCAGATTCAGATCGTGGGCTATGAACGCACATTTGTTCGAGACTAATGTGCTTATTCCCCTCTTCCCATCAGCATATTGGGTATGCGATTTATAGCCTGGAAGGGTGACCTTATCCGTGAGCGTTTCTTGTAATAATATTACATGTGGCTTTTCCGAGTGGGTCCGAATGAACTGTTGGAGGACGTTCCTTTTACGATGGAATCCCCTACAGTTCCACTGCCAGATGTTAATTACTTTGTGATGTGCCGCCATGGTGGGACGTAGTAGATAGCTAGTATTAGAAAATGCTGCGGAGCGCAGCCGCTGCCGACCTTTCAGTGTCGGTGTCATTCACTTTTTCCAACGGTGTAACTGAAGCCATTGTAGAAACGTGGCGTTCCAGATTATCGCATCTGATTCCTAGTGCTTTGACCGCCTCCGCAAGTTTGTCAATAGCAATTTGGACTTTTTCGAGGGATTCATCAATTTTATCTATCGTTTTTTCTAATTTTCGAACGCTGGCGCTCTTGTCTGAGGCATGAACTGCCAGCGCCCTCTTTTTGGGTAAACCATTGGCAGTCGGTTCCGCTACGGGTATCTCCATGGGAGTTTCTACAGCAGAGGCCTCACTGGGTTGAACTGACTCTCGCTTGCTGGCTTGCTTGCTGGCAGTCGGTTCCGCTACGGGGATCTCCATGGGCGTTTCTACTGCAGGGGCCTGACTGGGTTGAACTGACTCTCGCTTGCTGGCTTTCTTTAGCTCTGCAATTTCTGCTTTGAGCTGCTCCATAGCGTATTTTAACGAAGCATTTTCTCTTTCTAATTGTGCAATCCTGTCCTGCTCTGGCGATTGACCCCCCGTTACCTTTTTCGGTGATTCCTTGACCCGGTCAGCCCATGTGGTACCACGATGAGCAGGCTCCTGAATCTGAACTGCAGGCCCCCTGGAACGAGAGTGGCCTCTGGAGCGGGAGCGGGTCCCGGGGACCTTGCGGCCTCTGGAAGACGAGCGTTCCGTCGAGCGACCCCTAGAAGGGACACGGTCCTGGTAGCCGCTATCCTCGCCACCAGGGTCTCGGGATCGGCTCCTGGATCTGTGCGAGCTGCTGAGGGCCGGCTTGAGAGGCATTGGCGACCCAGTTGGTTGTTTGGATTGGTCGCGGTTGCGCCGTTCTCTTCTCCGTTGCCTAACTACAAACGGAATTTGGAACCTTTGCTTGCAGGATCTGTCAGCCGTGAGATGAGGGCCTCCGCAAAGGGTGCACTTCGGTGTACATTCGTGCTTATCGTCCGGGTTGCTCGCACCACAGCCGCGGCAGATGGCATTTTCAGGGGCTGGGCAAACGTCAGCTCTATGGCCAAGCTTTCCACATGCATAGCAAACGTCAGTTTGTCTGCGATAGAGTGAGCATTTGATTAAACTGGGACCGCATTTTACGTAGTCCGGGACTTTGAGTCCATCAAACAGGATGACTACAGTGCTTGTGTTCTTGATTCGTCTCACCTCGAGGGCGCTTGGGTTCTTGGGTTGAATGATAAGGCGTTTGAGCTCCTCTCGATCGATGGTGGGATCAATGTCACGAATAACTCCCTTGCATGAGTTTTCGGGGGCCGCGATATATGTACTAACTTCGTAGCTTGCTTGTCCAATGAGTAAAGCTTTCACATCGGCGTAGGCCATGGCGTTGCGTTTTGATGGCGTGCTTGCCACCAATATGTTTTGCACCACGTTCGGACAGATAATATCCTCCGCCGTATCCGCCTCCGTAAGTCTAGCAGCGGTAGTGAGGGCTTGGGCAACTCTGAAGTGGCCCATCTTCTTGATGTCCAGTCCTCCACGGGGACGGATTATGATTCGAACATGCTCTTTCGGTAGGCGAGGCAATCTCGAAGCAGTCGTTAGCCGTGTCTTGACACTCGCCGTAGCCTGGCTTTTATTCCCGCCACGACGCATGTCGGTGACTGGGCCGCCCTGCCCGAGCGGGTCCTGGATGATGGGTTTTCGTTTGTGTAATGCCGTGGTCCACCCAGCGCTTTCATTGACTTCGTCGGGAGAGATATCCTCACCGTCAACGGTGATTTGCATAGCTGTAGACATCGTGGCTTGAGCGTGCGGAACCGCGCTGAGCTCGCCCACCAAGCCTCTGCCGGGCAGAGGTTATTATTAATCCGTTATTATTACAACTTCCGAGATTGATGAGTTCAATTTTTGTATAGCCAATGTAACCGCCGGAAACACAGCTATAAATACTGGTACTTAGTCGGGAAGTCTTAAAGACAAAGACCAGTCAAAAGCGGAAGAGAAAATTCAAATTCCAGATTTTTCTTCTGTTTGCGACGCCTCTGTCGCTACGACAGCGTTTATTTTTAGCTCCAGTGAGTGATTTTGTAATAGCCCATGAAATATATTGCAAGAGAGGTGTTTTGTGTTGTTCGGGTATATATGGTCAAAAATAATCTGCAGATTCTCTGTCTCTGACTGTCAGTAGGCGGGATATCACATAATCCTACATCTAAGCAACCAACAAGTGCCTGAACAAGGATGGCATGAGGAGTGTGCAACCTAGGCCAGGAAGATTGAAAAATTATTGCAAAATTACAAAATGATTTGTAATTTTATAGGGAATTCATACATCTTTAGGAATGTTTGAACTGTTGATAGCCGAAATATGCACAGAAGAGACGGGTAAGTGAGTTTCTACGTATAATACATTGTTGCAACTAGCTTCGGTAAACCAAGGCACAGGCGTAAAGCTTCCTGTTCCAGAAGAACAAGGGGATGTAATTTATGCGCCGGCACACCCGAATATAGAACACATCCAAATTCCAAAATTGGCCGTACATTCATTTCACAAATGATCACAAGAAAGTCTCTCCGCAATCCCGATCGACTGTTGCAAAGACTTCTTGGCATTCCAACCCTTGCACTCCTTTTTTATTTATATATTCACCATGCGTGCGGCAACTAAGCCGGTTGTCACATATTATGCTCGGGTATTTCACCGAGTCTGTCCATCGGGCCCGTGATGCAACAGAGAGGCTCGGCCTTTCTGTACCAACGTGGGAGTGGCCCGCTACGTGATGACACGCGTTCCGAAGGAGCAGGATGAAGTTTTACCATACCATAAATCTAAACGAATGCCTTGCTAAATTCCTTTCTTTTTATTTTTACTTTTAAATTAATTATTACTCATTCAAAAGGACCTTCCTGATTTTATTTAACAGGTAATTCTGCGCTATTCAATGCTATTTCAATAGCTATTAGGAAACTTATGCTCCATAATAATTTCGAAAAATCCACCCATTTCTTGGCCAATCCCCCATCGTGGGTAGGCGCCACACGCATCACAGGCTACAACAACAACTACCTGAGGTATATTCTGCAGGCGGGGAGCAAGAGAGCGATTTTTGTTGTGGTTGTTGTTGTTGGTGCCTCAAAACATGACTCGTACCCACAGGTGGGATTGGCCACACTCGGTTGATTGAAAAGAGTTGTCGAAATCCCTCTCTAAGAGCCATCGTCATCTTCCTCGGCCGCCTTTATTATATATAGCGCGCTCCGGCACGTGTGTCTCATGCCTCGTGCTGCGAGCTGCGAGGTTAGAAGAAGAAGAGCCGCTGCAGGTCCGAACGTTTCTGAGGTCTTTCACGGAAGGTGCGGTTCGACCAGGCGTGTCCAGCGAACGGTGCACTCCAGGACCGGCAACTGGCCAAGCCGACCGAAGACCGCGTGCGCCTCTCTAACGCTGGACCACGTTCTCGTCACAAGACGCCGGAGACGAAGAGTCGCGTCAGCTGCGATCTGCGTCGCAGTACTGGAGCCTCGGATCTTTCCACAACTCGGCGTTTAGCAGCTGCCTTTCATGTAAACGCTACTGGGCAATGAGTTCATCTGAACGGGACTGGTTCGGCAATTTAGCTCGTCAACCGCCGGCCGGGCCATCTTCTAGCCGGAGTGCGACCCTGCGTACCGATATGCCGAGTGAACCGCCCGTCTACTCCGTGGAGAACTTCGAGCCCAGGCCTCCGCAGGAGCTGGTGTGTACCGAAAGCCTTTGGGATGCTCCGGTCACCGCATTATTTGCTTCATCTACATCCATGGCTGGCTGGCACTTGACACGGGTCCCGGATCTAGTAGCTGCCCCCTGTGTCGCCGAGAGATGTCGGTGTCGCAAGTGGTACCTTTGGTTCCCCTCGTGACCAACACGATCGCCCGCCTCACTGTCCGCTGTCCCAACAGAGAGACAGACTCCTCAGTAAAGGTGGCCTTGGAATCGCCGACCCACCATCTAGAGCCTTGCGAGCACGGCAGGGCTCTGGTCCGCATAGCACAACCTCTTCTTGAAATATTCACTCACCTGCTCATTAAAACACTCATTGGCGTGCTCCCTGTGTTCATTGTTTTATCGCTTATTTCTATCTTTTCACTAACCGAATTACTAATATGAAGTGCAAAACACAGTCTGGCGGAGCTCCGAACGAGAAGTTATAGTGCCGTCCTGTGGCACTTTAGTATGTATGGTTTCTTTTTTTTTATTCGAAACAGCTAAAAAATGCCTAAGAGAAACCAAAGCGACCCATTCACTAATTAACCTATTAATTAGACGAATACTACGAATTCGCGACATGAGGAATAATTCTGTACACATTAATGCGCCGAAATTACGGGATAGTTTTGGTCTTTGTGTGTTCTCGATAGACTTCTCCTTCGTGAAAAAATTGGCCACGAAAACATATTTAGTGGCGTACCTAGGGTATGCTTCTCATGGAGCCAGCGCCAGCTTCGGACGACAGCATCAGCATGTGGGGCACTGGACACTTGTAAAAGGCACGCGGCAGAGGTGCACCCTAACTGTAACGAACAGATGGTTTTCACATGCCTATCTCAACCTCAATAAACACATGAACGCCTTCTTCAACATTCATCAGCACTTGTGACCAGTAAGACCGGCTTTATAAGTTCTAGTAACATGAAAAGCGTTGCAGAAGACAAGAACCAGCCATTTGTAAAGTATGTGTCCGTATTATTACGTTTTCGCCATTGGTCGAAGATGGACCAAATGCCCAGTGTCGCGAATTTACTACATGCCGATTTTTAAATATAGGCGTGCAATGAAGATTTCCGGTGTAGATTTTAATAAAAGGGCAAACACTAAATACACCACAAAGTTTGAAATTCTTTCTCCAGTTTAAAATAAATCAGGCATCAAAGGATTAATAAAAGGACTCTATATTAACTTCCTAGCTACGCACTTGACGGCACCCGCCGTGGTGGCGTAGTGGCTACGGCGTTACGCTGCTAAGCATGAGGTCGTGGGATCGAATCCCGGCCAAAACGCCCTTGTACCGTGAATTCGGTGCATGCTGAATAGCCCCAGGTGCTTAAATATCCCACTATGCGGTGCCTCCTGAGCAGAGTGTGTTTTGGGCGGTTAACACTCCACATCTGAATTTTTAATGCACTTTACGGCATGTGTTTATATTGAAGAGTTGATAGGAATCGTCCTAACACTGCAGTTCCTAGTTTATACGTTTAGAAGTGGCCGCGTGGACCGAAATAACGAGCGTCAAATCATTCGCCCAATTTATCTGATTACGTACATGGTCCCGTGAAGGCGCATCTCCTGCTGCAAGCTACCTCGGACGTGGTGCGGCAGCGCAAAAGAGAAACCCGCCGTAGCGCGATAAATCGGCCTGTCTCACTCCTGGTGCTATGGCGACTAAGCGCCCAAACACGAGTTGCGAAAACAGCGAATGGGGAATGATCCCGTTAGTCGAGGGCAGAGCGATGGCAACTTCATTTTACCCCACGCTTTTACGTCACAGAGGGGTTGGACAATGTTCCGTGTTTCGGGGTGACGTGTGCGTGATTATGTAAGTTCGACGAATAATTTGACGCCGGTTATTGCGGCCTGCATCGCCATTTCTATATGAAGAAACCTACAGGTAGACTTTTATGACGATCACCTTCAACATTATATAAGCATGTGCTCTAAAGTTGGGAACTTTATAGCTAGTTACTGTAATTATTTTATTAGTGGTTGCATTTCTTTCCTGCCTCTCTCGAATTATGTCTGCCCGGGCAGATAATTAATGAGTAGTTACGTAATTAAAACAGCAAGTGTTCGAAGTAACAGGTTTCTTTGTCGAAACGTTAACGACGTGCATTATTTTATACCTTGCCATTTTTTATTGGCCTTGAAGGGCTAAATGTGGCGTCCGAAGAGCAAGAATTATGTACGAAATGCTTTATTGGAAGCGAATGCTTGCGTTCGGTAATAAATGGTCTTTTGCGTGTGCTTCAAATTGCAGAAAGCCCAAGGACGCCACAGCGGTAACTATACCGGTGATCCTGCTGTTCATGATTCCATCAAAGCCTTGGGAGGGTACCAAAAGTCCTTCCTTGCTGTCTTGGGAAATGGTGCAAGCTAAGCTGCCGTGGAGCGTCATTTTACTGATTGGCAGCGGGTTCGCCATCGCCGAAGGCATGAGGGTGAGCAAATCGCAATTTCCAGATGCGCAGCACACAACGCTATTTCTTTGCACCTATGTTGTCGCCTACTGATCACATTGCGTTTTCACTAATGCGACGGGTCAGTGGGACTTTCTGGAAGGTCCATTGATCTAGGACTGCTTTTGGTGTAAAGCGTGTTAAGAAAAAAAATCACATTGCCATTTTTCGGTAACTCATTATTGCGAACACGTAAAGCTCAAGGAAGCTTTAACTTTGTGTTTTATGTGTCTAATGCTGAAGAAAATCTGTCTTTATCTTGGAACTTTCTAGAAAAAAATGAAACTGTTGCAACAGTTGCAAGGCTTTGTACTAACCAAAAATGTATTGCGAAGACTTTTGGCCAAATATTGGTGGCTAACGAAGTTCCATGAAGTACATATATATACAGAATGCATATTAATCATTGTCGTCGTACTACAGATAGAAATTTGTTACCTCTCGCATCCATGCGCTATTTACTTCGTCAATGAAGATGTCCTTTGACTACAGCCTAGCTTGCTCTCACAGCGACTTCAATTTTATTAAACTGCGCTCTCCTGGCCGCCCTGGTAAGGCTGTTGCTGACGAGATGGTGACACGTGAATTTGCCTGCGTTTTCGTGTTGTGGCGGTGACGACGCGCTTATGCGATGCCCCGCGTATACCGAATGCGCTTCCCACGTACCGATGTAAGGGATATTTCTTTTTTGATTTTTTTTTATGTCGTGATATGTAGCTACTTAACACATCGACGGACCACATCGACGGACGGATCGTGGTAGTTGAACCGGGTGACCAAAATAGCTGCCTAACGTGGACAGCGCAAAAGCAGCACGGGGACGAAAACAACAAGGGACGTGCTGTTTTTGCACTGTTTACGTTTAATTTGGATTAGGAACTAGCCCACTCAGCCACCTTACTAAAGATAGCTGGTGAATGATTCTGAATTCTATATTCTGTTGTAGTCACGTGCTTCGAGCTGCAACAAGCGGTGTGCTATAACGTAAAGCTATTCCGATCCGCTTCTATTCCTCTACTCCATTAGCCCTTCACAATTGGTCAAACACTTTCAGGTCATGCCCTCATCGCCTGTCTGTCACGCGACGTCCCGAAAACTACAAAGACAGTTTTCTGATTTAATGTGTGCACATTACGCACGATTAGGCCCAAAGGATAAAAAAAATAACCGCAAAAGCAATTATTTTTCTCTAGAAACCATTCCAGCCTTGACAAGACCATTATTTCCATTACTTTGCCGACGCTACTGGCTAAGGCGATCGATCTGTAGGAGGAAAGCACAAACGCCCTACTTCGTCGCGTAATACGCAACCGTACGTTGGAACACTGGACCCAGCCAGATCGGCGACACTAGCGATTACACAAACGGGACCAAGAAATGAAGTTTCGTTTGCCTCACAAGTTCAAAAGAAGCCACACGAGCATGGTGCACCGGATTCGCCTTGTGTCGCATTCACCAACCGTTATAGACATAGGATAGGTAGCAGTGATAACAGCCCAAACTGTGAATACAGTGAGGTGCCAGAAACACTTGAACATATATTTTGCGTCTGTCCCGTGTACGCGCAAGAACGACAGCAACTTGTCTCTTCCATTGCAACGATCCATAAGAGACCGCTATCAGACGAGTTTCTTTTAGGTCCTTGGCCTAATGCAGACAGCGCAGCCCTGATTACAAATGCCGCTATAGCTTTTCTCCAAGCTACTGAGCTGGACGCACGGCTTTAGAGATGCCACAACTCTGTGAATTCGTATATACGTATATCTTCCTTTTACCATCATCATTCATCAGCCCTTTCCCTCCCCGTCCCTTTTCCCCAGTGTAGAGTAGCAGGCCAGAGCAAGTTATAGGTCAGGCCGACCTCTCTGCCTTTCTGTAAATAAATTTCTCTCTCTCTCACCGCCAAAGCACTCCGTACAGATGGTTAACCAACGAAGGTGAAACGTGCGGCTCCGGTGTTTATCACTGGGTCAATCCCGACGGTTCATTCAACGACGGCTTGGTAGGCTGCTGGATCCTCGGCACGCAGTTGCTGCTTGCGCTCGATTGCAC
This sequence comes from Dermacentor albipictus, assembly GCF_038994185.2. Lineage (NCBI taxonomy): Eukaryota > Metazoa > Arthropoda > Arachnida > Ixodida > Ixodidae > Dermacentor > Dermacentor albipictus. The sequence goes on along the minus strand of NW_027225580.1, from coordinate 3,033,260 downwards.
GAGCCTGTTCTTGTGCCCGGGCTGCAACATCGGCATGGCGTAGACGAGCTCGTTTCCTGTTCTACTCGCAGCGTTGCTGATGGAAAGCCAATCGCGCCTCTTTTCCTTTTTTTTTTCGCGCATGCGCATGGGGTTGCACCGGAGGAGTTTTCGGCGTACAGGCGACAAACGGACGGACGGAGGAACCTGCTAGCCATATACATCTTCGATCTAATAATTATTTCCGATTCTACGCCTTTTTCGCCCTTAGCCCTCTGCATAGGTCGAACATTCTCTGGCTGCGCCCAGTTCGTGTGTTTGCCACGCGACGTCACAAAGCCGCGAGAACTAGCTCACCATATCAAAGGGACGTGTACGCTGTAAAGATGCATTATTATACCAAACAAAACTGCAATATTTTCAGTACCGCCAGATATGGCCATGTTTCAAAACGAAATTGAAGATGGCTGCCCACTGATCGGTCTGGTACTGGCTAATCGTAGCTGCCGGGAAGCACGGGCTTCTTTGTTTATAATAAATACCTGGGTGGGAGCATAACGTTAGCGAGCGATTTTGGCATGTATATACCATCACTTTGTCAAACTTTTCTTAGCTTAAAATCCGTTTTAGAAGCAATTTAACTGCCCACTGCTTGTCGCCGCGATTTTCGACCAGCCCCCGAAGCCTATGCAAGGGGAAATTGACCAATCGCTGACGCCGGCACTACTCTCCTGCGCGCTTATCTACTTTCACTGCACTAGCTCGACTCCACCCACGTCCTTTCATTTCCGTGCTCTTTCTTGCCTCTTGTCAGCCAATTAGACGAGAAAAACCTGCTAAGGTAGGCAATGTTATCCGCTTTGAAAGCAAATGTAACTGACGTCCTATAAGTGAAGAGAGCATTTGATTGGGCTGCTCAAATAACGCTGTGGGTCACCGCCCGATGCTTGCGTCAGCGTTTACGCAAATTTGATGTCAGGGGATTGGAGTAAAACAGAAATGGAATAGTTTTACGTTATGCAGCCCATGCTTGGCAACATGTTGAAACTTGAGCTTGTCATTGTGTGTGTTTTTTTATAACATGATGTCTTCGAATATAATGTATTCTTTAGGTAATTGCTCTAAAGAAGGTCCAAAGAGTGGCACCTTAAAATTCTTGACCTGTGTGCAAAGTTGGTGTAGGTATACTTGGCTTAGAAGGTGCAGCCATTTGGGCAATATGTAATGCTTGCAGCTGATCTTTATTTTTCGTGCAGCGTCTGCATCTTGGCCAACCAGGAGTCCGCCCGCAGACTTTGACAATGGCACTTGGAAAAACGTAGCGTTTTTCCCGTACATTGACGTGCGTTTGCCGTACATTTCCGTACATTTTCCTTACATTCCAATTCATCTATTGTAGCGCTCTGTAGATTCAAGGGCTTTCCAGTGGGGAAGGAAGTCACCTTTAAGTAGCGGGAGAAGCTTGGAACAGTCAGACGCAGGCTTATTTAAACATAATGTGAACGACAATTAGTTTAAAGGAAGTCGGCGCATGATCGAACCCGGTGCGGCGACCGCATTTCTATGGGGGCGAAAGGCAAGAATACCTGTGTACCATCTCATAATCATATCGTGGTTTTGGCGCGTAAAACCTCGGAATTTAATCGGGCATGGTTTACTATAGCTCAATAAATTGTTTAACGTCGCCGCCAAGCGAGCAGCTATAGATTGTGAGGCACGTTCCACTTGGCACATTGTCCGTTCACCCGAGTTGGGTATATATATAGATGAACTGTGTGGTTATGTTGATGTCAGAACAACCATTGTTTCGGCTTACTTAAGCATGAGGGATAGAAGGTAATTCTGTAGTTTTTTATTTTATCGCTGCTTTATAACTTGAGAATAATAATATTGTTGAGGAGGAAGGGGGCCTAAGCGATGTTTCCATGTCATCTCTTCAAAACTCTCCCTTTTCTCTCGTATCGCTTTTTAAACACCTCCAGGTTTCTGGGCTGTCGGAACTCTTGGGCCAGAAACTAGCCACATTGGGCCACATGCCTCCCGTGCCACTCATGATCTGCCTGAGTATCGTCTCTTCTTTTATGTCTGAACTGGTCAGCAACTCGGCAACGTGTACCGTTCTCCTGCCAGTTTTTGATGAATTGGTGAGTAGACATTTATGGAGCATCGCTGTGGTTTCTTGTGCGGTGCGATGCGAATTTAGCAAGATAGATCGAAATTGAGTTTACACTGGCACACCAAGAAAAAAAATCGGGATTAAACCATGTAGGGAGTACTGCACAACGATGTATTTGCTCCCATGTTATCTCGATCCCCTTACGTAAAAAGTTAATTTTGCATAAAGACAACGACAATTCAGTATTATTTGTAGTTATCATGTCATGACACTCATCCATACCAGTAAAATTCTAACTCTTTGAGGTTTATCTTATGTAACCCCCAACGACAGTCGTGGTCAATCTTGCGTGCGCCTCTTTCCCTTGAATTCAGCACTTGCTATTTTGCTCTCAGGAACGGTATGTCACACTGGTACGCTAACTCAATTCTTGACCTTTAGTGAGACTACCGGGAGGGCAGCGTTAAAGAAAGTAAATGCACGTTAGATTTATACCAATTATTGTTCTCCGATAAAATAAGCCCCGAAGGTGGCTGCATTTTTTAAGAGTAAACATCGTAAACGCACTTCGCCACAGCGTACGGCAATTATTGAAAAAAAAGAAAACTAACTCGATTGCCTACCGACTGATCTCGGCGTAAGGAACTCGCTGTATACAGAAATCAACTTCAGTGACAAAGTTGCGCCTGTCTAAAACTGCGAACACTTTCATGGAAATCATGCCCTCTGGATCTTTTTTCTTTGTTTTTTGCTCAAGGCCAAGGTTCTGCATGTGAACCCGCTGCTGTTCTTGATTCCGGCGACCATTGCTAGCAACTACGCCTTTTTACTGCCCGTGGGAACGCCGGCGAACGCCATGGTATACGAGCAGGGTCGGCTCACTCTGATGGAAATGGTACGTTGATATAAGAAAACACAGATCGATGATTTCTTATTATTACAGGACTTTGTTAATCATTGCTGCTCGGACTTACGGAAGCTGCAGCTGTGGCTCGCCTATTCGGACATGCGAGAGAACACACTTGATCATCACACCATTTTGTCGCAGCTAATGAGCTTTCAATGCTCCAGACGATCGGAGTACATAGGGATGGATGGTACTTAGGGATGGACGATACCAACACTGACTTGTTGGCATCGCGCTATGTACAACGTAGTGGAAACGGTGCAGGCTTGTATATCATGTTTCGGGCCATGTTTTCGCTAGTCTGCATAATTAGCAGGAGAGCTAATAGAAATCAACGTTTTCAGCCCACAAGGCCGCATTCATTCTCAACATTAGGCTGCTGCCATGTACATACAACCACATTTACTGTGTCAGCATGCTTAGACTTGTCTGCCCTCGTGTTCATTTCTGCTTCACAGATAGTGCGAGTGACATTGTAGAGAAGCACCGCTGGACACGGATGGAAGCAAACATCGCAGAAAAATATTGAGACATTGAATGCGGCACAGCACATCAGTAGATACCAGACGGTTGCGGCAGTTGTGGTAATTACATTGCGGATGAGGCCGACCGATCTGCCCACAATGATGTCCAAAGTATAGCGATACTGTCTACAACGAATGCAGCTACAGCGTTCACTTCGACGTTTCGATTAATAGAGCCCGACCTTATACACTGGTACAGTGGAGCTCGACAGAACTAGCCAACACCCGCCTCCATATGGCAAATCAGTTCTGCAGAAGCCCCCAAAGTGGAGGAAAGTACATAAAAGGTAGAAATTGTCAAAATCGAAGCATTTACAAACAGCTATTCATTCGACGTCGAAGTGGCCCACAGCCTTACGTGTGACAACTTTCGTTGGGAGAATTGTGCTTTCGCTACAGTAAGTCGAAAACAAAATCGACCGCGATAGACAGACTGAACATTGGTCCCTTTCGCAAGAAAGAATCCTACCCAAAATCACATTCTTTGGGGGTGCGAGGGCTTACCCCCTCCCAGGTCGCTCCTGCCAGGTCCCTCACAACAGACGTGGGAAGAGCTGCTCAGAACGCCGGACGTAAAAGTACAAAAAGCCCTCGTTGCCTGGGCCGAAAGGGTCGCTCCTCGTGAGGGGCCATCCTAGGACTCGGGCCTGCCAGAACATCACTGAGCAGAATCTCAATAAAGTTCTTACCACCACCACCTGGGAGACCGGTCGATACCTTCGTCAACACAGAAGATGTTGAATGCGTTGCTGCGTTTATTGAGGATATGCGGACTGAGTGATCGGCTTTGAGAGTTGTCGTGGGCTACATAGCGCTTATGTGCATTCCTTTAATTTTTTGTTTTATTTTACATCCCCTATCCTATCCCCTATATACTCCCCATTTACTCCTTTTCCGCAGCGCTTGATAGCCGGTCGGTCTACACGCTGGCTAACCTCGCTATCTTCTTCGTCCGCCTCGAGCTCCACTCAGTTGAACAGGCTTCGGATTGCTGTTGTCTCTGATTAGGCGTGGACGTACGTGGTCTGAGGTGGTATACCTATGACATTTCATTCGTGCACCAGTCGACGATCTGTGCAGCACGGGCACTTGCGGTATCGGAAGTATTCCTACCGGTGCAATATTTGGTTGTGGTCAACGTGGTACATGGCTTTGAATCTTAGTATACGGTGAGAGTAGGAGGAAACGTGTCCTTACAATAGGCGGCCGCTTGTTTACTTCGCAGGTGCTACCCGGATTCCTGGCTAAAACCATCACCATGGCGGTCACCATTCTACTGACGTGCGTGCTTGGCGACCCGATCTTCGGCATGTTCCAAGAAGCTGAGTGGGCGTCGCATGCCATCGTGGGCAACTACAGCACATCTATCCCAGACCTAAGCTAGCGGTTTCGTAGAACCTTAAACACGGACGCGTAACACGTGAAAAATGAAAGTCATAAATAGGTCCTGTAAACTCATTATCACTAAAACCCAAAAACACGACAGTGCAACATAACCAAATGCCACAGCACGTTACCTGGCGTCCCGTTCTGTCACCTTGGCGTGTTCGCGCTTTAGTCATAACATTGCAGTGCCACCAAAACCATACATTGCCACTCTTGGCACTTCGTAAAAATTTTCACAGCCAATAAGCTGCCTCCTCCCACGTGTGGTGGTACGATTCCACTTGTCAGCTCATATCTGTTGCACACGGCCTTGAATAGCAGATATATTACGCCCTGCGAAGCTCCAGCAGTTTGAGCAACCAAGCGGATTGCTCCATCCGCCCCCACCGCCACCTTGTATTTTTATTTTTTTTGCGTGTAATCCTTCCAAAATGTTCTAGAATGCTGTTCGATCAAGCCTGCCAAGAGTAGCCTTTACTTTGAATTGCCGACTTATCTGCACCGTGAACCCAATACGTGAGTGCAGGTGTGCCACGGAACATTGCCACGGAAGGTGGCAATGTTTGACTCGTATGTTTCGGGCACGGATTTAGGTAAGAAGTGTTTGTGATGCGACATAAAACCTGAATTCAGTGACGTTTGAGTGTCAAAATAGAGTGGCATAGAAACGCTGCGTATACCTGGTGATGCGGGAAGGCACAAGAACTTTCCGCCGCCAGCGCTCAGGGATGAGTGGGACCTGCGAGCTCTACACGCACATGACGCAGCACATGTTGGAAGATAAGGAATCCAGAAGCACGGCCGCTTTCAGCGGCATTTATAGGCGTATCGATTTATTACCTTTTTACTACCGATTTACTGATTTTATTACCGATTTCATATCAATTTATTGTGCTCTGCAAATGCTAGTCATGCCCGCATACCATTCCAAAATGAACCTGAAAAAGCACACGAGGCTATATACTGGAAGTTAACATGGAGAAAAGTTAAATGGCAACTATATCCGAGAAGCGAAAGTAATCGTACGGAAGGTGCAGTTTTTTATCATGACTGAAAAGCAGCCAACCAACTTATAGGTCGAGTTGCATGCGTTAGAGAATGATTATTCATCACTCAGATGAACCACATTAACTGACGAAAATAAAGATGAAGCTCGCGTTTTATACACATTGAATGAATGGTGTAATGAAGTGCAGCGCTAACCGCACAATAAAATAATTTCAATACGGAGAACTGTCCGTTTCTTTCGTTATGGCGAAGGAGCCCGCATAATTAAAATAAATAAATAAATGCAGCAGATCCAACGTGTCCTGTTGGAATCTTGTACATTGAAGCTTACGAGTCAGTGTTCACGCGCACTTTCTCATTTGGCTCAAGGATGTTCCGAACGAGGAGCTCTGCAATGCCATGTACCTTTGAACGAAACCAGCGTGATAGGAGTTGGAAGAGGCGAGCTGGCTTTCTGTGCCATTTGTGTGGGGTACCCGACCTCCCCTTGGATGCGTAGATGCGACCGCGTCCACGCATTTGCCAGGCGGCGTGGCGCATGCGCAGCGGGAGCCCATCTCATCCGATGCCCTCTGTGCCATAGTGTTAATGTAACCGACTCTAGAGGAAAATCTGGGCCGAAAAAGGGAAAACTGCTGGGGCGCCGCCCTGTGGCTACTTGACAGTGTGGCCAGCGCAATTACTATTGCAAGGGCTGAAAATAAGCACAGGTCGCCTTATGTTTTGTCATTAAAAAACGCATACCTGATGGCTTTATGAAGGTGATGTGTGAATATTACGTTTAGAGAAAGCACTTGCTAAGTGCGTAATTTATGTTAATCACCACGTGCGCTAACATTCAATTAAGCATGGCGTGAATTTCAGTTTTGAATCTCTGTGTTTTTGGATGCGTAGTACTTTCGTAAAGTTTAGGTTTGACATGTGATCGCGGGACGACATAGGTCGCTGTTGCACCTTCGTGCCTTTTGTGCCACACCCACGCATCGAAGGGCTCCGGCATTTGCCTTCACATGTAAGTAAGCGAATGTATCTTCTTGTTCAGAGCATCACGCGAGTAGACAGCTCTCGTGATGCATCGCAATCGTTTGATAGGCGTCTAAGTAGAGCATTTTTTTTACATGCGGAGCAATGTTTTTATTTGCAGGTTTGCCTTCAGTAATAGGGAAGTGCTTGACAGGATGTTCAGCGCAACCGGGATTTTAAGGGCGAATCTACAAGCAAGTCATAGAATCTGTTTAATTGTTGCAGTTTGAACAATCGTGCTTCTACAAAGGCCGCAGCAGAAATACAGTGAAGCCTGATAGTGTGCCGAGTATTTCTGTGCCAGGAAGCAATCGAGAGGTGAGTACCTAATACGGATGAAATCGAGTGCATGAACCCATATATTAATAGCGTAGGCGTTTTATTAACTGTGCAATATTTTCAACATTTCCTTGCAAGCCATTTCATGTGACATATTTTTTCTGGTCACAAATGTGTGCAGCGAATCTATTTGCATGATCGACTCCGGGTCTGTGGGACCGTTCACTTGCACTTGATGCTAAGTCTTTTACATCTATCCATAAACTGCAGATATGCACATCAGATCCCTACGAACATTTTAAAATTTAATAATTTTAAACAATATGTACATACGTAATACTGACATAATCTCAAATACCACTAAGTAGTGGGGACACACATTTTTGTTGAGTATACTCGCAGGTAAAGTAGGTCATGTGGACAGCTCCAGTTCCTTCTCCTTAAATCGTTGTCTACAAGGGTTATGCAAAAATAATTTTTTTCTAGCACCCCGATTATTTGGCTGTAAAAGCAAGAGAACCCACCACATTAGTGCAACATACATGTTGTACATCACACTAATATGTGCTTTAATTGACCAAGTGAGATAAGTTATTTTTGTGGCTCATTCAGTCAAATCACACCTCAATACATTCATCAATCTTCTTTTGGATTTTGCAAATGTTCAATCAAACATGTTTCGCTGTTTTACAGATAAAGCCCTTCTGTACATTCTAAAGGTAAAATATAGGCTCTAAATTAAAGAAGGCATTTATTGTCAGAAACAACAAGCAACAATGGTGCATGAATAGTATCAGAAGCCCACGCTACAGACATTGAGAAGTGTCAAATGATTTTGAGAATGGTATTTGAAAATGCAAGACTCTTTACTGGAGGTCAAGCCAGTCAGTATAGGTAGACTACTCTGCGAAATTATGCGAGTAATGAGATAGCAAACAATGGCTCAGGAAATGTGTTGTTTTTCTGTAAAACGAAAGCTGACGATTGTCATTACATGTGTGACCTTAGCATCATGAGACTGCTGCTTGATACATTCAGAAACAAACCAAAAACAAGCCACGCAAAAAAAAAAACAGTTTAGTGATGTTCTCTTCACTATGGGGTCAATAAAAAAATAACATCTAATGTGTGCATATCAGACACCTTGTAAAACAATAAAGGAAAGTTCAATTTAGAGCTATGACACTCGCTGTATAGATGTGGGGCCCTCGCACCAATAGCGACAGTTACCACTTCATTTAGAAATTGAAAGCATCCATGCAGACAAGGATGATTCTTAATATTTTTGGCTACCACTTCAAATGCCTCCACCAAGTGTTACAATGCTGCAGGCAGCTATAGCACGATCTGACAGCAACACCTGCAGGTAAAAAGCAAGAGCAGTCAAAATGCTGGTGTATTCTGGACACTATCTTTGAAAACATTTAGGCAAGACAGTGCACAGTGCAAGAAGCAGACACAAGAAGTGCATTTATTTCCATAACTCCCCATTTGAATAGCCTTTTCTTCTCGCTTAGACAATACCTACGCCTAGCCACAGCAGCTCCCTTATGCAGACTCTGCAAACCAAGACGCCGTGGAGGTATATGCAGATAAGAGGCAAGAAGCAATGGCACTGATATAGCCATTCATCCAATTTCCTTTTTTTTTTATTACGCTGAGGCAGCCAGCACATCTCGAACAGCCACCTTGACTGCGGGCGTGTCAGCAGATTCTTGCTGTACATATGGTCATAATAAACTTCAATAAACTTGAACTTGATAATAAACTCAAAGCCAAAAGGGACATTGATGCATTGCTTTTTTGAACATTCAGTGTACACATACAATATATGTTATACTTTGCAGCACTGCAGCGCGTATTTTGAAGCTTCCCTCTATGTTTTTCACCTTTATAAAGGATGTGTTGTGTGGCCCTTAACGCGTTCATGCTGTAGCAGCTGCTTGGTGTATTGCAAACTGGATTAAGCTTGTGATATCCACATGTGCAAAATGCCTCACCCAAGAAGGAAGGCTTGGGTGAGATCTGCTGTAAAGGCCGTTGCTCTGTGGGTGATGAGTACTTCTGGGGCACCATGTCGCAGCAGGATGTTCTCGACAAAGAATTTCGCCACTTCGGCTGCGCTACCTTTCGGCAGCGCTTTCGTTTCAGCGAAGCGCGTTCCGTCGCCACGACGATCCACTTACTTCCGGATGTTGACGTCGGAAGGGGGTCCCAACAAATCCATCCCGATCTGCTGAAATGGTCGGCAAGGAGGCTCGATCGGCTGTAGTAATACCACTGGCCTGTTCTGCGGTGTCTTGCGTCGCTGACAGTCTCGGCATGTCTTGACGTAACGGGCGACGTCGGTGGTCAGGCGCGGCCAGTAGTACCTTTCCTGTATCCTGGATAGCGTCCGCGAGAGTCCGAGGTGCGCAGTGGTCGGATTGTCATGTAGGGCGTGTAGTACTTCTGGACGCAACGCTGAGGGAACAACAAGAAGGTAGTTGTCGCGCACTGGTGAGAAGTTCTTCTTTACGAGTAGGTTGTTTTGAAGCGAGAACGAAGACAATCCTCGCCTAAATGCCCTAGGGACAACGTCGGTGTGCCCTTCCAAATACTCAACAAGGTTTTTCAGCTCCGGGTGTGCTCGTTGCTGTTCAGCGAAGTTTTCCGCGCTTATTATTCCATGGAAGGCGTCGTCATTCTCATCATCTTGCGGCGGCGAGTCAATGGGGGTGCGGTATAGGCAATCGCCATCAGAGTGTTTTCGTCCGGACTTGTAGGTTAGAGTAATATCATATTCTTGCAGTCTTAGGCGCCACCGCGTCAGCCGTCCTGAAGAGTCCCTTATATTCGCTAGCCAACACAACGCTTTATGGTCGCTGACGACTTTGAATGGTCTGCCACATAATTAAGGGCGGAACTTTGCTGTGGCCCTAATGATGGCGATGCATTCCTTTTCGGTCGTAGAATAATCGTCTTCCGCTTTTGACATCGACCGGCCAGGGTAAACAACCATCAGTTCAAGTCCATCTTTCCTCTGGACTAGGACGGCAACGAGGTCTAGGCTACTGGCGCCAGTGTGGATTTCTGTATCGGCGTGCTCGTCGAAGTGCGCAAGGCCGGTGGCGATTGCACGCGTCGTTTGAGTGCTTGAAATGCTTCGGCCTGCGGCGTTTCCCACTTTCCCACATATACGGAACACTATAACGACAAGTGGTTCCAGGCGCCCATCTCGGTCCGCATTTTCAGACTACACTATCTCTGGGATCGGCAGACGATAAGAGGCTATAAACATACCCGATAGGGAAAAGTGATGATAACGCGCTAAAAAATACTTTGTCTTAAAATAAAAAAATCCCTCGGAAATGGAGCTGACGGCGCGGATGTTATCTCATCGGTCGCGCGCTCTCCTGACGCTCTTTAAAAAAACTGATCTCTGCACCTCATATTCACCTGATAAGGAACGCGCATGAAATTTTCTTTTCGCAGTAAAAGCACAAAAGTAAATTTAAGGTGTATAAATAAAAGAAAGTTTCATCTGCGGTTCCTACGTGCTAATACGAGGAATAAAGACACAGTCTTCAAACAGTGGAGTTACCTTTTGCTATCTCTTTATTGTGCACACGACACATATACCCATTTACAGAACGTGCAAAGCAATTGTTTAAATTCTACTAACATAGCATAGTTATTTCGCATAAGTAACATTGACTGTCGCCCATCATATTTTAACACAGGTTTTGGCCACGGCAAATCGAGGTCATGCTCCCACTTTGATCACGCATTGTGCTGTCCTAATTATTAGTTTCCGGGCGGAAGTTGATTTTCGGTTTCTCTATTTGTGCCCGTATTTTGCATTATTTGTTTCATTTAATTTTCTACCCTTATGGCTGTTTGTCAGCGCTTCGGACGCCCCTAAACCACCGTTGTTGCGAGCATCGGCCACTCAATTGGCGCTGGGCGATAAGCAAAGGACAGATAATAAAATTGAGGGCTACAAAATGTGTAGGCTGATGTATGGACGGTCGACGAAGCGTGATGAGATGCGCAGCCATGCAATTTCTTCTACAGCTCAGAGCGCCACTGGACACGTGGCTCCGCCCATTTGCGGTGCACTGGCTCGAACTGCCACTTATCGGGCTGACCGGCGTGTAGGTCCTCGAATTGGCTCGTGCTCCACTGGAACGGCGGCTGGTCGCCCCACGTGGGCCCACTGACGCCGATAAACTCCAATGATGAGAACAGACTGGAGCTGGTCACCTGCGTGTATACGTCGCACATTCAAGGTCGATTCATAGCTGGTCGCGAAGCTTCGAGCAAAAAGTGGTCGAGAGCGAATTGTCACCGAAAACAGCAAGGGGGGCTATGGGGGGTATCGATTGAAGCCCTCTGTGTGAGGGGACAAACATCGGTAAATACATACATATTTTCAATTAAGAACACCCCGCCGCGGTTGCTCAGTGGCTATGGTGTTAGGCTTCTGAGCACGAGGTCGCGGGATCGAATCCCGGCCACGGCGCCCGCATTTCGATGGGGGCGAAATGCGAAAACAGCCGTGTACTTAGATTTAGGTGCACGTTAAAGAACCCCAGGTGGTCGAAATTTCCGGAGTCCTCCACTACGGCGTGCCTCATAAGCAGAAAGTGGTTTTGGCACGTAAAACCCCATAATTTAATTTTTTTTTTGAACTTAAGAACAAGACAAATTGATTAGATTCAACAAAAAATAAAAATATTATTCAATTAAATATGCCGAGATGGAGAAAAATATTGCTGTCTCTTATTCATTTATATATTTATTTATTTATTTATTTATTTATTTATTTATATACATACCTCACAGGCTCCAACTGGAGTATTGCGTGAGCGGGGTAAGAGAAACATGTAGCGAAAGCAGGAGAACGTAGCTAACAACAAATCAAGCAATTGAAAAAAATTGAGTGGACAGACGCCGATTAACAGCAAGCAAACGAACAACAACACTCTGGACGATCAGACACGCGCACGGCTCATCGAACTCCTGGCAAAGAACTGCAAACGCATGTATATTTATAAACTGCTTGCAAGGAGCGAGAATGACGACAGTCAAGTCACATGGTACAAATGAAACGTGTGCGCTTAACTACGGAACCATTTTTTTTTAAATGTTTCTCTAAACGAGTCCAGATTATTAATTTCAACAATGTGGCTTGGAAGATCCTTCCAAGCTGCTATTGCCAGAGGTAATGCAGATTTGTTAAATGCATTTGTGTGGCCAAACACACGGGTGAAACTGTGTGCGTTATATAAGCGGCGACATGTGCGAAATGGGCGGTAAAGGGGTAATGTAGTTGCGTGTTGACTGTGAGTGATTTTGTGCAGTAAGCAAAGCAGAGCTATCATCCTTGTAAATTCAAGACATGGGAGTGATAGTGATTTTTTTATAGCAGTAACGCTAGAATGCCTACATTAATCTTTCGCCATGAAACGTGCGGCACGGTTTTGAACAGATTCGAGAGAATTTATTAAATATTCCTGATGTGGCGACCCGATGGCGGAAGCGAATTCGAGCTGAGGACGAACAAAGGTTCTGTACGCTATTTCACGAGTGGCTGAAGGGGTTTCACGTCGGTTTCGTTTTAGGTAACCAAGTGTGCTAGAAGCTTTTGCTGTAACATGTTTTATATGCGCCTTCCATGATAAGTTTGTTGTAATATGAATACCGAGATATTTGTACAAGGGGATGACAGTGACAGCCCTGTTATTTAGCGAGTAAGTGTAAAGAGAGTTAGTTTTCTTTCGGCTGATGGTCATTGATTTGCATTTTCCTGTATTTAGTGACATTTGCCATAGCGTGTACCAGTCTGTAATTTTATCTAGATCTTTTTGAAGAGCGATGTGGTCGTCGGGTGTTTTAATTTGGCGATAAACTACGCAGTCATCAGCAAATAATCTGATTGCTGATGTTATGTTGGATGGCAAATCAATTATGTAGATGAGAAACAATAGTCGCTAACAAAGCTACCAATTTTTTAGAGACTGCTAAAAAAAGGGGGGGGGGGGCATTCATGCCTTGGTTAACCTTGCTATCAAGTGCAATGTAATGCAGCTCTTGTGTGCAATTGCTGCTATACGACCCACTCACATGTTGCGTTAGTTGCTTGTTAGCGTTTGTCTGAATGCTGGTGGCGTTGGGTCTGCGAGGTGTGTTTCATTGTGGGCTAACGTGTTCAGTCAACAGTAGTGAGTTACGACCGCCAGATGATTTTTTTTTTTTTTTTTGCTTGGCGGCCTCGGTGCGGCTGCGCTGGTCGACGAGCTTGGCGCCCGACAATGCGACCAGGAGCCGTATTCTGTAAGGCTTCGGTTTTCGAAGAATTCGGTTTGGGAGGAGGGATTGGCCGCCGCATGGGTGACTCCGGCCAATTTCGACGTGGGCTAAGTTGAAATGTTTTGGTGGGCCAATGCGAAATAGGGATGTGGGCCAACTTAAATTTCGGGGTGGGCCAACTTGAAATTAGGGGCTGGGCCAAGTTAAATTTGGGGCTAGGCCAACTTGAAACCTGTGGGTGGGCCAACTTAAGTTTGGGCGTATACTCAGACAACTCCAGTGGAGTTTCTGCACGCCATGTTAACGTACGACGTACCGCCTAGCAGCTAAATGGGTCAACTGCAGTAAACAAAATGCGCTAAAGCACTCTCCGGCAGTATGTCATACACGTGTTTAGTAATGAAAAATATAAACCTAATCAATAGCATCAACAAATTATCGTTCATTTACCAAGAAGCCTACCTAATTTACTATATTTTCGCTTGGTTTGTGACGTTCACTTCCAGAAAAAACGCCTGCGCGCGGATTGGCGTCTTTCCTTCCTCTCGTCCTCATTACATCAGAGGACCGGCCAAATGTGACGCGACCGCCAAAGTGAATTATTCGGCAATCGAATCGTTAGAGAATGGGGCTCCAGCATTGAACACCCAACGCTTTTTTCAGCCCGCAAAGAAACGATGTTCTGTGCACGACCTGTAAGACTTGTGTTTCCGTTCTAAAAAGCTCGAAACGCCCGTAAGTTTAATTGCAGAGCATTTGAAAACATTGCTACAAAGGCAGAACACCAAAACAAGTTTGGCTGCTTTGACAACAAAAATGAGGACACTTACGTTTTAACGAATATGACGTCACGATATTTTTTGTTCCGCCGGAAGTATTCCTTTGTCACTCAGATAGCGCTAAACCACATGAGATGCCGATGAACCACCATGATTTGGGTGTATCGGTCTCTATGGAGGCTTCGCCCCCAGGTGCACTAACCTTGGCACATTCTCGAGAAAAACATTTGTTCACAGGCCCCTCACCATGTTTACACAGTGCACACAAGCCAGGTACATGGATCACGCGGGGACGATCGCGCCTGAGAAATATTTTTACTTAAGTATGCCGTGAAAAGAGGCAAAAATTCGAACCAGTGTGCGTGTGCCGTTTTTATCGTAGCGGACAATCAGTCCGCCAGCAGAAACGTTGCCACCACATCACAGCATTCCGCTTCCGGTGCAGCACACGTATGGCAGGTAGCTTCTAGTGCTTGCAAATGTCCGTCAAACTGGCGATCCAGTTTAATCGGAGGGAAGTAACTCGGACTTGAAAAGCGCTTATCCGAATTTATAAAAACGAATAACTTGGATGCCCGGTTTATGTAACTGGTTAGTCGGATAACCGAATATTCGGGTGTGAATATTCAGTACCACTAACTCTTCATTCAAATATTCGATTCCTTCGCATGTTTTACGTTATAATGTGCTAAGCACGAAGATTCATAACCTATAATATAGGCTGTTTATTAGGCAGCTCAAAATATGCCCATGAATTCTTCATTTATGCTTCCGTTTAAGCTTTATGGATACCTGGATACCGATAAAGGGCCGCTATTATCTTTTAGGCAAAGACGTATGCGTCTTTAGGTGTCCGATAACTAGGTGGGGGAAAAATTTGAGAAATTTACCGTGAAGCTTGTAGGGCATAGTCCGAACAGCATATCGAAAATAAAGAGCTTCGAAGATTTCTCTTATTATTAGAGCAACCCATTCAGCCTTAAAGTTGCCCATAAGTTTATGGGTGACCACGTCTGTAGCAACACCATGCAATTCTCTTTAGGAATTATGCTTGCAGCAATGACATGCATTAGAGTGTGTCTCTGTTCAGTAATGTTCAAGCGTTCTCAGGACTACGGCTAAACTGTAAGGCCAGAATTCTCATCGATGGTGCTAACACGCTGTTACCAAATGCAGGTGCACCTGAGGTATCCTTCATTCGCTCGGCCGATTTGTTTTTTTTTTTTTACAGGTGGCGGCAATTCTAGTTCAGCAAAACTAGATAAATACCAAAGTAAAGCAAGAGTGAAGGTTACACACGGTGATTTAGACTGATGTTCATTACTCCAGGAACAAAACATGCGTGTAACTTTACGAAGCTAACCCACATTTAAGACAGGGACTGAGCGTAAGCTCATGAGATAGATAAGGTTCTCACTTAGCGCTACCTAATTTGTTGGGAGACAATAGGGATCGCGGCCTATTTCCTGTCAGTCCTCCGTCTGCTGGTGAACTGTTTTCTGCCTTATTGGGGGTTTCTAGTAAAGCACACAGTGATTGAATATTAAAGTTGAACAGCGTACCTTTAGTATACGATCACTGTTGGCTCTTTCTCGTTCCTTCAAACGCAGCTTTCTTGGACAACACAAGAAAGAAAGCTTGAATGCACCTTAATAGCACACACCAATACGACGCTGAAGGCTTCGGTGTTACCAATGGAAACGTCGGACCACCTTCATGAAGGCGTTCCTTCACAAGCTCGCTGCCATTTTGGCCCGCGCCATGCTATCAAGAAATCACATTGACACGTGCGCTTGTTTATCTTTCTCGGGTGACCGCGTTTCACGTCTAACAGACTTAAGTATAAAAGCCGATGCGCTTGCCCCGCAGATCAGGGGCCCTATAACGCAAAACTATTCCAATATGTTTTTATTCCAATCTCCTGACGTCAAATTTACGTAACCGCCGATGGGCGGTGACCCGCAGCGTTGCCTGAGCAGCCCAATCAAAGGCTCTCCTCGTTCATAGGAGGTCACTTTTGTTTGCTTTCAAAACGAGTTAGGTTGTCTACATTGAGCAGTTTTTGTTATCTAATTGGCTGTTATCTAAAGTAGCGAGGAGCACGGTCTAGTGGAGAGGGTTTCTATTGGGCAGAGCCAGCGCACTGAAAATAGATAATTGGATGAAGAGAGTGGTTCCGGCGTCTGCGATTGGTCTGCCTTCCCTTACTATGCTTGCGGTGGCTGGTCTAAAATCACAGGCGGCGTGCAATGGAAGGTTAATGCCGCTAAAATGGCTCCTCACCAAAGAACAGTTGGCCGAGCGTTGTCGTATACCTGCCGAAAGGACTCGACAATCTCATACTGCCACGCAAAAAGTTTTATTATACGTAAATAAGCCCATGCTCTCTGGCAGGTGCGAGTAGCCAGTACCTGAGCGATCGGCGGCAGCCATCATCTATTCCTTTCGGAAAGGGGCAGTCTTCGGATATTCAGAAAAACATCAAGTTTTGTTCGGCATATTAATGCATATTTAACGCTTAGATGTCACTTTGACGGGGTGAGTGTTCGCGGTTTTTGACGTCGCGATACAGACAGGTGAAGTGGGTACAGCCCAAAACTTTTTTACCAATAGCAGAGTGCTAATGGCGAAAAGGCGTCGAATCAGAAAGAATTATTTTTTTGTTCGGTCAAATCATGCATAATCAGGGTACACACATCACATCGCGCGGGGAGCGATCGCGGTTTCGTGACGTCGGATGACAGAAAGGCGAGCGGGGGGGGGGGGGGGGGGGTCCAAAAAGTTTTTTGACCAATCGCGAACGGTTGACTGCAGAATTGGAATAGAAAAGTTCAGAATATCTTTAAGTTATAGCGCCCCAGATTTCCAACGATCGCCGACTGTGTTAGCCGCTTTCGTTGTTGTTTCATTGTCCCTTGCTTTTGTGGGCACAAGTTCGCCCAATGAAAGTTAATTTCGCCATTCACAGTTTACCTATTGTGTTTTTGACGGTCACTACAACGACAATATCAATAGCAAGGCCACCTGCAGCCCTGCCTTATTGTCAGCGCGGAACTATCACACGACTATAGTCGGATACAACTTTAGAAAAAAGGGGAGGCCCCGCCCAGGTGACCGAAGCGGCGAAGTCACCGGCCGTCCGGCGCATGACGTCGGTCCAGAGTGCGCGCCCATTGGTGGATGCTCGTCTGCATCCGCCTCGGAGGAGTAAACGCCCCCTTTTTTCTAAAGTTGTATCCTACTATAGCTCTGTGAAAGCTCTCATTGTTTCTGTCTGTTTGAGCCGTATTCTCTGTATTATTGTAACTGGGTAAACTGCTGTTGTTTCATTAGGGTTTTCTTTGAGGTTTAAATTGTTTTCCTCAAAAAAAAAGGAAGAAAAGAAAGAAAATAAACATAGAAACGCTAAACTAGCAAAACACCAACGTTTGTCCCGAGTGTGGCCAGAGTGCCATATTACCTATACCCAGCTCTATTCACAACTACATTATAACATTTGACACTACGAAACATTACTGTTTCCTGCAAATCGCACCTGCCGTCGCGTTTTTAACACTGTTCGCCTATAACAACCTCCAGGTTCAATAAACGCTTTTAACGGATCATTCCTGCCGGATGCAGTCCAAGAATCGAAAGAACTGCCTGGTGGCATGGTTACTGAACGTGACTCCATCAAATTTATATCGCAACTCTTTACATACTTCAGGGAATGTCAAATGTTAATGAGTACTATATTTCGTATGCCGAGTTCATGGGCGCTATAACTTAAAGCTATTACAAACTTTTCTATTCCATTTCTGCAATCAGCCCTCCGTGATTGGTCGAAAACTTTTTTGGACCACCCCTCCCCTTCGCCTGTGTGTCACGCGACGTCACGAAAACCGCGATAGCTCCCAATCATCTCATACGACGTGTGCACACTAATTATGCTTGACTGGGCCGAACAAAAGAAAAATAGTTATTTCTGATTCAACGCCTTTTCGCCCTTAGCCCTCGCCTATTTGTCTAAAGTTTTCGGACTGTCCCCGCTTCACCTGCCTGCCACGCGACATCTAAAAACCGCGAAAACTCACCGCGTCAAAGTGACGTGTACGCGTTAAAGATGCCTTAATAAGCCGAACAAAACTGTTTTTTTTTTCTGAATAACCGTAGGCTGCCACGTTGCGAAAGGAATAAAAGATGGCTGTCACCGATCGCTCCGGCACTGGCTACTCGCACCTGCCGGAGAGCACGTGTTTATTTGCGTACAATGAAACCCTTTGCGTGGCCGTGTAGCGTTTGTGAGCATTTTCGGCACGTTTACGACCTCGCTCTGCCAACTCTTCTTTGCTGAGGACCGTTTCAGCGGCAATCTTAACCTTCCGTTGCGTGCCGCCGCGATTTTCGATCAGCCACCGCAAGATAAGTAAGGGAAAGCGGACCAATCGCAGAGGCCGGCACTACCCTCTTCATTCGGTTATCGGATTTCAGTGCACTGGCTCGGCCCCACCGAGTCCGTCTCCACTTCAGCGTGCTCCTCGCTTCTTGTCAGCCTATTAGATAAGACAAGCCGCTCAGTGTAGGCAATGTTAGTAGTTTTTAAAGCAAACAAAAGTGACTTCCTATAAACGAAGAGAGCGTTTGAGTCGTCTCTTTAGACAACCCTTCGGGTCCCCGCCCGATGCTTACGTCGGCGCTTACGCAAATTTAACGTCAGGAGATTGGAATAAAGCATATTGGAATAGTTTTAGGTTATAGTGCTCCATGTTCAAATGTGTTTCTTTTTGCACCCACCCCCCTAGCACCAAAATAACGACCATTGCGTACTACATTTCTTCTTGTTTGTGCACCCCCTCACGCACCTCATAATTAATAAATGATAATGATCATCTATACGGTGAGTATATGTTTTCCGCTTAAGTTGATAGACAATGACCCCGCCAGAATTAAGGATAATCATGAACGGCCAGCGTCAGCGTGATCCTATATTCATTTGCGTATGTTCATATGCCAAAGCGATAGTGCCACGCACCTAAACGAAAAGTTACAGCAACCGGTGATGTTGTCTGAAGCTGTGCGTAACCTATAAGCTAGCCTCCTCTCTCCTTTGTTCTAGACAAATAAGAAACAAAACCAAATATTCATGAAACACGCGTATATTTCATGCAAATAATTGTACGCACGTTAGCGCTATTTCGCAGAAAAAGTTCTGAATACAAAAGCTGTTGACGTGAGTAAGCTGTGCGCGTTGCATAATTAGAACCGGATTATGCTAGCGCTGCTCTACGAATGGCAATATTAACTTGCAAACAGTGCACTAAACCCACTCTCAAGGGGCTCATACATGCGTCGTATAGTTTCATCGAAGCCTCACCTTTGCATCGATGCCTCCGACAGCGTGCCTGTACATCCCGGGTGTATCGTAGGTTCCTTGCGGGTCCATGAGGTCATATCGGGCGGCGACGGCATAGGTTGGGTTCTCCGGTGGCGTGCAGTTGCAGATAGACAACGGGTCATTCTTGAAGTCGTTGTACCTGCAGAGGCACACGGTGCAGAGCTTTTAAAGAATTTCGATTAAAAAAAAAAACGCCATATCTTGTGCAATTCTTAAGACGGCATTACTGAGTCCCGGAGGCCACTCAAGGAAGTCTGCGCTATCAAATTCCATGCACTGCTCTCCACCCGTTCGCGCGACCAGCTAGCTTGCGTGAACACATAGTGAATTAAATTAACTAGTGAACTGAACACATAGTGAACTGAAATTAATTCCGCAAACACAAGACTCCACACATTATCGAGTCGTAGAATGGAGCTGGCAGTGGACCTGGCAACGTACCTTTGATGCGAGCGAGATAGCTTGTGAGGCATCTTTTTTCCACATCCCTAACTATGGGGCAGCGCGTGTGCCTATGAAGCACGGGACATGCGTCTTTGTCACTGAAGTTGTAGTAGTTTTGTTGCGAGTTGTCACATCCGTCGGGCGAAGCCATGAAAAAGTTGCGCCTCGCTTTCCTTGAAGCGCAGGTTTATGCTTGATGAATCGCCAGCCGATAGCGCAAGAAATAGTGGATTATCTTAGCTATTTAGTAAATAATATGTTTTTTTATTGCTTCTGTTTCTCTGCACCACTTCAGCAGACGGCAGCTTTAAGGGTGATTTCAGACCAGGGGACATCGGGCTCGGTGTATTGTGCCGTGGCAGGGTGCCCGGAGCAGTCGATACCGAGGAAGGAAGAGAAGGAGGGAGAGACAGAGGGAGAGGCACGGGGGAACAGGACCGCGCGTAAGCCTTGTGTGCAACGTTTTCCTATCACGTTCCCTAATAACTCCCGTTTTGAGAAGTTATTTTCTCTAGTTATATGCTGCGCATAACTTCGAGGCCGCGAACCATCTTTTTCTTTAATTATGGGGTTTTACGTGCCAAAACCACTTTCTGATTATGAGGCATAGGATTATGAGGATTATGAGGCATGCATAGTAGAAGACTCCGGAAATTTCGACCACCTGGGGTTCTTTAACGTGCACCTAAATCTAAGCACACGGGTGTTTTTCGCATTTCGCCCCCATTGAAATGAGGTCGCCGTGGCCGGGATTCGATCCCGTGACCTCATGCTCAGCAGCCCAACACCATAGCCACTGAGCAACCACGGCGGGTCCTGCGAACCTTCGCGCAGCATGCGGCGAATTCGCAAAGATTCTTGTTCGTAAGAGCTGCTTGTCATTGACTGGATGCCTTATCTAACACTATGTTCAGCGTCATGATTGGCTGGAACTTACTCAGATTGATAATTTTAGCGGCTGTACTTTTTGAGAATATGGACCCAGATCCCAAGGTGTGCTTTTAGAAAACGGGGCGAATTAGAACACCACGCTGACCATTTTTTTTTCTGGCCCAGACATGCCCCGAGCAAGAAAGTGCCATGCGCTGGCCCGTTATGGCCAGCCCGGCCCGGTTATTTGAAAATTGGCCCGTACCCGGTTCGGTCCGCTTGGACACTTTAGCCCCTGAGCTTAAACGAAGCATGGGCAAGTTCTCGGTTACTGTGAAGATAACAGCCGCCCAGAGATTCCTTGCTAAGCACAGATTTAGGTGTGGAAAGTTTGTCACTGGAATTGCTTTTGCTGACAAATAAACCGGCAAAAGAGAAAGAAAACATTATATAATCCATTCATTATACTCGTGCGTCACTGTATGATATGAACGTCCGTACGTTCACACATTACAGTGGGGAGAAATGATGCAACAGTGCGCATGGTATTTGGGGAACATTAAAAAAATTCAGGCAATCCATGTTTTCCAGAGCGCTTCAATAATGGCATTCCTCTTACCCCTGTACTCAGAAATGCATATTAACTTGAACAACGGCCGCATATCTGTCATCCCACAACTTCGAATTACTCGGCGATTTCAATGAGACCACAAATCGCCATATGCGGCTGCGGAACTTGCGGGAATACGGGAGGCTGTTCCTTTTATGAGAACGCAATGGATGGTATTCTGCGACGCCAAATCAGCGCAACTGGCCCTAAAAAGCTTTTCAAAGAGAGGACCATACTACCTGCTCGTGCTGGAAACCACCAAACTTCATCACAGTGCCGAGTTAAGTGGCCACGCGATCACTTTCAATGGGTGTCTAATCACTGTGGTATGATTAGCAATGACTTTGCTGACAGTGAGACAAGATCGGCCTTCTCTTCCTCTGATGAAGTACGGATTGCCTACTCGCGACCTGACACCAAGTCATGAGCAAGACCTGATCACCTGATCACCTGATCACCTGATCACCTGACCTGCTCTGACCTCATGATCAAGGCCTTGATCATGAGCTGATCAAGGCACTCATGCAGGATCTTACAAATGCATACAGAGCCCGCAATGACAACGTCCACAGACGCCTACATCTTGTTACGGAAGGCTGAAAGAAGAGAGAGAAAGAAGAAGATCGCGAGACTCTGGCCGCTGCGTGTTGTTACTAGTCAGCCGTCTCAACCCCATTGACTCTGCTTGTATATACATTGTAAAGACAGTCTGTATATACTGTCAACATCCCCGTAACATATTGGTGGGAGGTGCGGGGTACCGCGGCTGGAAATGGAGCTCTGCAGTGGACGTCTCATCAGCGTCCTCACCATGAATGACGGTGAGCGCGCGGGATCAACGTCGTTGCCGCCTCCAACGTCAGTATCGCCCGCTACATCGCTGTCGGCTTCCGTTGTGGTTGTACAACCCAAGGATACCGAAACTTTCTGCTCGACTGATGGCGCCGACGTTGATGAGTGGGTTGCTATGTACAAACGTGTGAGTGGAATCAACAGATGGGAACCTACGCTTGTGCTAGCTAACATGTTGTTCTACATAAGAGGCACGGCAAAGGTGTGGCTCGAAAACCATGAAGAGGAGCTGACCAGCTGGGACCAATGCAAAGAGAAGTTAACAGAGTTGTTTGGAAACCAGCCGGCCGCCAAACTGCCGCAAAGCAGGAACTGGCCTCTCGTGCCCAATCCCCCACGGAGTGCCATGTTTCGTATATACAGGACGTGCTGGCGCTTTGTCGTAAAGCCGATCACGATATGACTGAAACTGAGAAGCTGGGGCATGGGCTCAAGGGAATAGCTGACGACACCTTTGATCTGCTCATGTGCAAAAGCTGCTCTACAGTTGATGCTATTATTAAAGAGTGCCGTCAATTCGAGTGGGCCAAAAGCCGGCGCGTCCTGCAACCATTCACCAGAGTTTACTGCCTCAACGTCGACGTGTGAAGATTAGCCCGCACAGCGGCATGCGTCGCCATCAGAGGACGTGGTGCGAATCATTTAACGTGAACTGAACGCGATGGCCCCCGCACCTTTCTGTTTGCCGTAGCGTTGATGCTACCCCTACTTCAGTTTCCCCCGTGCAAGGCATCGTTCGACAGGAACTTGAAAACATTGGCCTACATTTTGTCTGTGCTGTCGCCAATCCCAGAGCTAACGAACATCCTTCTACTGTTTTCGTTCCAACCCGGCGCTTCTCTCCGCGTTATAGCAACCCAACTGAGTGGAGAACCGCAGACTACCAGTCGATATGTTTCACCTGTCGCCGCATTGGTCATGTCGCTCGGTACTGTCGCAACTCGTGGCCCTCAACACCTTGCACGCCGACCAACCTGAGCCGTTTTAATGGAAATGCCCGCAGCGTATCGTCCACCACCGAGTCTAAGAGCGCCGACAACTCTGCTAGGAACACCTGGTACAGTCGCTCACCATCGCCGCGCGGACACCAATCTCGTTCACCGCAAACGCGTCGCCCATCTTCCCGTTCGCCGCAGCTACGTCGCCTTTCATCCCCTGTGGCTTTTGGCCGCACCCTTCCGAAAAATTAAGAAATGCAGCCCTCGGAGGTGGTGCTGAATTGCGCCCTACTGATTACGAATTGCGGCCTACTTTGCGGCCTACTACTGCAGCAAATCCTCTCTCTGCGTCCGCAAAGACAAATGTAATTCACGGTAAAATAGACGGCTTACCTGTCCAAGCACTCGTCGACACTAGAGCCCACGTATCTGTAATGAGTGCTAGCCTACGTAGACGTTTAAAGAAGGTCCTCACCCCAACAGCTGCCCGAGTCCTTCGTGTGGCCGACGGCGGCGTGCTGGTTGTTCTTGGAATGTGTACTGCACGTTTAAGCATAGCCGGCCGCCCTGCTTCTGTTCTCTTTGCTGTGATCGACAATTACCCTCACGACGTTGTCCTTGGATTTGACTTTTTATCCTATCATTCCGCTCTCATCGACTGCACAACCGGCGTTCTTCAGTTGGAACTGCCTCAAGTCGCCGATGCTCCCAGCACCGCTCCACCGCACTTGTTTGTGTTCGCTTCAAGATGTGCGTCGGTCCCCTGAGGCAGTCACTTACGTCGCTTTGACCACACAGCCACAGATTCCTGACGGTGAATATGTCCTTCGCCCCCTCATCTATATACGTTCTTTTGAACCGGAACGCTGCTCTTCCGCATAAGCTGGTGATGATTACTAATAACGGCGTCGTTCTCCCGCTTCTGAATTTCAGCCTGTGCCCTGGAGTGATTCCGGCCGGCATATTCTTGGCCAGCGTTTCTAATACTTCCGAATATGACATTGAAAGTCTGAATTCCGAGAGTGGTTCCTTAGCACCAATCGCAGCTCACAGCTCTGGTTCCCTAAGGGATGACTTCGTGAAGATGATTGCACCTGAGGTCACCTCTGCACATGCCACGGACATACGTCTCCTCCTCGAATCGTACCTTGACATATTTGATTTCGGCGACAAGCCTTTAGGACAAACATGTACTGTTCACAACCGTATCAACACTGGAGACACCAATCCTATTCGTCGGCATCCCTCGACTCGCATGCTGAACGTCGACTCATCAATCATACGTGGACAAAATGCTCCGCAAAGGGGTCATCGAACCATCAGCCAGCCCTTGGGCTTCGCCTGTCGTCAAAAAAAAAAAAGGTGGAACCTGGCGTTTTCCCGTCGATTATTGCCATTTAAACAAGATAATCCGAAAAGACGTCTACCCACTATCACGCATCGATGACGCCTTAGACTGCTTGCACGGAACTAAATACTTCTCGTCCATTGATCTTTGATCTGGCTACTGGCAGATATCAGTTGCGGAAATGGACTGCGAGAAGACGGCCTTCATCACACCCGATGGTTTATATCAGTTCAAAGTCATGCCCTTTGGCCTATGCAATGCTCCTGCGACATTTGAATGTATGATGTACTCTCTTCTGCGAGGCTACAAATAAACCACCTGTCTTTATTATCTTCACGGCGTTATTGCTTTTTCTCCCACGTTCGGCAGCCACCTTACTCGACTCGCTGCCATTTTTGCAGTCTTCCGAAAAGCCGGCCTCCAACTGAACTCCACGAAATGTAGTTTCGGGCGCTGTAAGATTACCGTGTTGGATCACCTAGCTGATGCATCCGGTGTGCAACCAGATCCGGAAAAAGTTCGCGCCGTTCGCAGTTTCCCTGTGCCCCGTTCGGCATCTGACGTGCGCTCTTTAGTCGGCCTATGTTCTTGCTTTCGCCGTTTCGTCAAAAACTTCGCCAACGTTGCTCGGCCTTTGACATACCTTAAGAAGAACACGCCGTTCGCATGGGGCCCTGAGCAAGCTCACGCATTCGCCGCTCTCATCGACTTTCTGACCACCCCTCCCATACTTTCCCACTTTGATCCATCTGCACCGACCGAAGTCCCTTCTGACGCAAGCGGTCACGGCATCGGCGCTATTCTCGCCCAACAGCAGAATGGTACCGAGTGCGTGATAGCTTACGCCAGCCGCCTGCTGTCACCTGCTGAAAGAAATCGCTCCATCACCGGGCCGGAGTGCTTGGCTTCAGTTTGTGCTGTCGCCAAGTTCCGGCCATATTCCTACGGCCGCACGTTTTCGGTCGTTACAAACCACCACGCCCTCTGCTGGCTGTCTTCCCTCCGGGACCCCACAGGACGGCTAGGTCGCTGGGCTTTGCGGCTCTAGGAATTTTCATTTGTGGTCAACTATAAGTCTGGACGTCTGCACGAGGATGCTGACTGCCTCTCGCGTCACTCCGTGGATCCTCCCGATCCTGTTGGGGATGATCCGGTGACCTGCTTGATGGCTTTGACTGACGTGAATGACATGCACGCTGAAAAACAACGCGGCGCATCCTTACACTCCACACCGCCTATCACCCACAAACGAACGGTCTACCGAACGTCTCAACCGAACACTCATGCAGATGCTGTCGATGTATGTTTCCAATGATCCCCGCAACTGGGACGCCACGCTGGCCTAGGTGACATTCGCGTATAACTCGTCCCGACATGACACCGCAGAATGTTCACCCTTTTATATTTGGTATGCCCGCGACCCCACATTGCCCTTCGACACCATCCTACCTCCTGTGCCACGCATTGCCACTGAGTACGCCTGTGAAGTCATCGATCGCACTCACATGGTGCGTCAAGTCGCCCGATCTCGTTTATTAGCCGCGCAGCATCTGCAAAAAGAACGTTACGACCGGTGCCATCGCGATGTTCAGTTCGCCCCAGGTGCTTGGGTGCTGCTTTGGTCACCATGAGAGGGCGCGGAGGAACCGACAGGGCTTTAGACAGGATGACAGACTCACACTTGTATTTTCATGTGTTGCAAAATGTAGTGCCAGCCTTTCCTCCTTTCCCAGAAGAACCACTTCTCTCACCCTGCAGTTACTCGCTGCCTTCATCCCTGGTTTCCGGTGCGCTGTTCCACTGGATTCGCGTGGCGAGCCTATCGTCCATGCTTCAGTGGCCGGCAACTTCAGTGAACTTGCTCCCGGCACACTCTGCCCGGATCAAGGCCGTCACCAAATCTACGTCTGGAACGACACCCCATTTGTATCGTCGGCTCACCACTTCGCAACCGCGACAGCATCGACAACGCCAGCAGCGGGACGCCTAAAGCCAAGCAACACGCTCTGGGCAGTCAGAGGGCACGGAGGCACCGACAGGATGACAGGCTCACACATGTCTTTTTTCACCCTGTAGGCCAGTTACGTTTCCAAACTGCCACTTCTTTGCTTTAAATCTAGTAATCGCTTCATTATCGTGCTCCAGTGCCCGGAAGCCTTGAGTGACCCGTTCTGTCCCTTGTTTCTTTCACTGTGTGGTGACGCGGAAAGCAATCCTAGCCCATCCAAGGACGATGTCCTTGCTGAAGTACCCAAAACCATGAGGGACCTAAATGAAAGATCTATTAGAATGGAATATGTGCAAAATTCTTTCGGAGAGAATTCATGAACTGAAACAACAGCAAAATGCCGTTCCAGATGCTATATCAGAGATCAGAGACTGCAGCACGTGGAAAGCCAGGCGGCCATCCTTGATGAATGGAAACAGGATGTCAGCTTACTGCGCGACAAGATTGAGGAGGTAGTAACCGATACGAACACGCTTCGTGCGCGACTTGATGACGCGGAAGATCGCTAACGTCGCGATAATCCGCTTTTTTTCGGAGTACCGGATACTGCAACAGAAAATTCAATGCAGTCAGAGGAAAAGGGCCTATATTTCATAAATAACACTTTAAAACTCGGTTTAACTTGCGATCACATAATACACGCACATAGGTCGCTACACTCAACAAAAATAGCGGTCGATAATAGTTAAGTTTTCCTCTTATAAAACCAAAGAACAAGTTGTGTCTAAGCGTTCTCTTCTGAAAGGAAGCAGCCTGACTGTGAGCGAAGACTTCTTTGAGGTAACGGGAAATATAAGAAATAAATCAACGGAGTATTTCAAGCGACTAAATGCACCCTACAGGCTTCGTTACGAAAGACTATTTGTGGGAGAAAAATGTTATTACTACGACCTAGATAACCATGTTGTCTACGAAATAACGCCACGAAACATAAATTCCCACTATCGAATTCTTCACTCAGGTCGTGTCTTACAGAACTCGCGACAGCGAAACGCGAGGGGAGATGCTTGCACTTCATCGAAACATGTTATCTCCGTTGTATTTACTAATATTCGCAGTATATTTAATAATAGGGGCGAATTGTGTTTTCTGGTTGATGACACTGATGCTGACATAATAGCGATAACTGAAACTTGGTTGACTAACAAAATAACAAATGAGGAATTGCTTGATTGCCATAAAAAAACACGTTGTGTATCGGAATGACCGTACTGACAGAATTGGGGGCGGTGTATCGCTTGCTGTTAGTAAAAACGTTGAGTGCTTTAATGTACTGATAATCACTGGAATTGAATCTGTCTGGTGTTGCTTAACCATTAATTAAAAGAAATTACCTTAGGCGTCTACTACCGGCCACCCACGAATAGTTCGTTTTGTGATCACCTGCATGACTGTCTAAATCAATTAACAGTAGGATTCCCCGCAGCAAAGATAATTCTTGTGGCTGACTTTAACTTTCCTAACATGAATTGGTCGAGCGCATATCCCTGCTCTAATCCATCATCCAGTGAGGCTAATCAGTTTATCGCTATTTGTTCTTACTTTACCTTAGTACAGACAGTCGTTACTCCAACACGGGTAGCAGGCACTACGTCATCATTACTTGATCTCGTGCTGACATCATCAGCTGATATTAAATCCCCGATAGCGCACTTACTTCGCCTTAGCGACGACGATACATTACATTTTACAATCACGATATCACTACCACTGAAAGGTAAACGATTTAAGCAAATAAAAGATGATAAAAAGGCTAGCTTCTCTGCAATAAACAACGAACTTGCTTCCTTTGTTGACACGTTTCTACTCTGCCATCTCGATCGTTCTGTCGAGACCAATTGGCGCCTCCTTAAAGAACAAGTATTTGATCTAATAAATCGTTATATTCCAGCCCGACGTACATATTCAAATAGTAACGCACCGTGGTATAACAGACGCCTTAACAGACTAAGTAACAAAAAGAAACGCCTATTTCGTGTCACTAAACGGTCACTAAATCCTTAACAGTGGTTTTCATACAAATCCGCTGCCGCCACGGGCTTTTCAAACTTATGCTATTTTTGGCTGGTCGTTTCTGAGCACTCTGGAGCGCTCAGGCGAGCGGCGTTGTCTTCGGCTGGTTGAAAGAGGGTGCGCGCCCTGCGTTCGGCTGGTTCTTCTCGATTGCTTTCCTCTATCTTGGAGCGCTCTGAGACGCTCCGAGCCCTGTCGTCGGAGCAGTCATCGAGATTGAAACGTCATCGCAGCGCCGCGTCACTGCTGTTGGCGACGGCCCACCGTAACCTTGGCAACCTAGGCCACTGCATGCTGGCGTCTCGACGAACGTTCGTCCCGCCGGCACGCCCGCCGGTTTTTCCGGCAACGCCGGGAGCTTTGGATAGGCGAAACATCGGACGTTGGCAGTAGTCACGTGGTTTCGCATCAGCAATTTCCTCCTCCGAGAGCGACTCGCACGTTCGGCTTGCGCGCTTGTCCCCTACCTTTGAGCTCGGGAAACGACCGATCTACCCGACTCTGCTTCGGGGCATACAGGCGACCAGTCGAAGATACTATTAGTCTACGAAGTTTTCCTACTACAACGTTACCCTTCCCAAGCTACTGAAAACTAACAGTAAGGCATTCTGGAGCTCCAAGAAAAGAGCTAGCATGAGAAAGATCCCGTTAACTTCACTAAATGGGAAAACAGTCGCCGACCACGCATGCGCTGACGTGCTAAATGACACGTTCGTACAGGCCTTTTGCCGTCTTCGCATGTTACTCCTCCTCCCGAAATACGATAAAAAAAATACCCCCACGTGGATCCCATAGCATTTAATAGTAACCATATGAAATCGATTATAAATAAATTCGAATTAAAATTGTCATGTGGTGTTGATGGAATTAACATTAAATTCTTACATAGTACTAGTGAGTATTGCTCAATAATTTTACAATTACTTTTTTCTCAGTTGATTCACAACGGCACATTGCCTTTAGATTGGAAAATGGCAAAGATCATTCCAATTCATAAATCAGGTGATACCCATAACCCTTCTAATTATAGACTATAATTAGAAATGTTAAGAATCTCAATTAACTGCCTTGAAAGTGTCCAGAATCGCTCCGCTTGGTTTATACTAGCTAATCACCATCGTACGGCAAGCGTAACACAAATGAAGGCTACACTTAACCTACCTTCGCTGTTAACCCGCAGGAAACAATCACGCCTATGCTTATTTCATAAGATTTACTACCAGAAAACAGCGCTTCGGTCGGCATGGAATAATCCAGCACCATTCATCTCCTCACGTAGAGATCACACGCATAAGATACACGTGCTTCGCGCTAACGCACTAACACATGCGCAATCATATTTACCCAAAATATGCAACGAATGTAACGGTCTGCCAGCATCTATTGTTAGTGTAAGTAATCCTGTTCAATTTAGAAATACTTTAGTTAACTACATTTAAATCATGAAACTTTTGTTCAATATATCATGTGACTTTTCATTGTATAAATACTATTTGCAACTTAAATATGTGTGTATTGACCTATAATTCCCAACCTGTGTATTCAAAAGTGTATCAAGAGATTTCTATGGTGAACTAACACTATTATTTTTTCTTTATGATGTGTAAATTAACGAGCTAGCATAATTTTTCATTGTTACTGATACTGTGCCTTTTTTGTATATCATTTTTACCTCCTTTATGTAGCCTCTCCCCTCTATAATGTATACTTACACTGAGGGTACTGCAAATAAATAAATAAATAAATAAATAAAAACAACTATGTCGTCACCTCGGCCGCTCCCAGAAGCTTCTCCCTCACTACACAGGGCCTTATGAAGTCCTACGTGAAGTTAACAACGTCAATTACGAGATCGCGCCGTTACAGTTTCATCCATCCTCAAGTCCGCAGCCTGTTGTCATGCACGTTTGCGGCTGAAGCCATACTTCGCTCGCAGTTCTTCGCCTACCATGCGCCGA
Source organism: Dermacentor albipictus (assembly GCF_038994185.2). Lineage (NCBI taxonomy): Eukaryota > Metazoa > Arthropoda > Arachnida > Ixodida > Ixodidae > Dermacentor > Dermacentor albipictus. Next base: position 3,002,550 of record NW_027225580.1, on the reverse strand, counting down.
GACAGCGTTTCAGCACACAGGGGTCCTGTCACGGAAGGCTAAAAGAAGAGAGAAAAAGAAGATCGCGAGACGCTGGCTGCTGCGTTTTGTTACTAGTCGGCCATCTTATCCCCATTGACTCTGCTTGTATATGCACTGTAAATACAGTCTGTATATACTACCAACATCCCCGTAAAGATATGATCGACACAGACGGTAAATTCTGTTTGCCCCCGTAGGTTACGCGGGGCAAAACATCATTGCTACGCAGGATTCGGCTGGGTGTTGCTTTCACCCGTCGCTACGCGCACCTTATTGGCCAGTCAAACAGCCCTGATTGTGACCACTGCCCGATGCCTGAAACACTGGAACACATACTGTGTGATTGCCCAGCATATATGCTGGAGTGAAGGACGTTGGAACGTTTCTTGGCCAGCGTTGGCAGGAAACCACTGTAGGAGGAAATTATCCTCGGCCCATGGCCTGACACTGCAACTTCAATGCGTGCAACTAAAGTGTTGTTGAAGTTTCTGCAGGACACCAAGCTCGACGAGCGGCTCTAGCAAGGCAACTGTCTCATATACATAAGCACTCACCACTTCTTTTATCATCATCACTCATCCTAGTACTTTCACTCCCCGTCCTTCTTCCCCAGTGCAGAATAGAAGACTAGAGCGCACTAGCTCAGGTTGACCTCTCTGTCTTTCCTGTCAATAAATTATATTCCATTAATTGAAGCCCATATGTGACTTGATATAAACGACGCCTGGTGCGAACGCGCCCAAGACGCTCATAGCATTTTCTTTCGTGCGTTCACGACAGGCGTAATTTAAATCAAGTCAAGCACGGGCTTCTTATTAAGGTGCAGTTCTGAATATGGGTGTTAGCCAATAGGATTTTTACGTAATGCCTCATTGATGAATTAATTCGCAAAACACTCAGTCATCAATCAGCTGAATATATGCAAAAATATTGCGAATGCTGGCACCTACCTCATCAATTTTAACATGGAGTCCATGTCCTTGACCTTGGCGTGATCTCGCCTGAAGATCTTGGCACGTGGGCAGTTCTCGAATGTATAAATGTCGCCGTACTGCTCCACTATGGGAAGTTGTTCACTGATGGCGAAGATGTCGGGGAAATAGCTGAAAGATGGATAATATTTGAATGGCAGCAATTTGGGATCGCGTCCAGATGTAGTCTTGCACATTTTTGTCTTACTAATTGCGTATACTGCGCCAGTAGAAAACAGTCTGGTGGTTGCCATGACTGAACGCTTCAGGGATTTTGGATAGTGTTTTGTTTTCTTTCGTTTATCAATCAATGAAGTTTCAAACTCTCATGAGCAACCACGGCTCCGAGCTCACTGGGCCGAATTCCATTTAATCGATTCACAGTAGCTTGCTGTAAATTAAACGCGGAGTGAAAATGCTTAGCGCTCGCATTAAAACATTGGGCATAGAGGCCTGAGAATTATCTTTGTTGAAGGTATTTGTGCCGTATTGGAGACTATTTTTGATGCCTTTTTCTGCTTGCTTGAGCAATTGATGCATATGTAGACATTCACTTACGCGATATTGTAGCTTGCCCAGTACCTACTGTCACGGAGTTCCTGGCTAATATCTTTCTTTCTTGTGTGCATTCTGTAAAAGATATAGGCAAAATCATGGTTGAAGTTTCAATAGCGGCATAATAATTAGAACAAAGTGGTTTGCGGCAGAAACTAATGTAAAAGATCAGTGGTGTCAATGTTCGATACATTTGCGGTGATGCATAACAACTCGCGGGCCGTCACTTCAGGCGTATGAGATCCCACGATATCCTGACTAACGACGTACTATCGATACATCTGTGAACTTGAGGGAATGTGACTTAGATTTCATCAGGAGGTTCGGTTGAACCTATGTGTAGTTGATAGAGCAATGCATATGCGCATGCTTACATCATTGCATTGCATATATATTGGTTTTTATTAAAAATAAACATAATATGTAAGTCAAGATACGTCCAGTCTGCTCCCATTGTCCTTTCATGACGTGTTCGATAGTGCAAGAGTTTACCTGTCTGTCACAGCAATTATGCGACCAATGAAAATGAACAAATTCTGGCACAAGCTTGCAAAAATCCGCGGTAACCGGACTGCACAACTTGAAAATTCGTGGCGACAATCTCAAACGGCCGCATTTTGTTCTGGGCCTGAGCTGATACGCCTTATACCTTAAATTCTTCATAACAGAAATAAACACAGACATAGTAGTGTGGAGTACCACGAAAAAATAGGAACCTGCTCGATAACCGTGATATATTCCAGAAACATTTGACCTGCACTTGTTTCGGTGTTACTGTGGGGGTTGGCAACGAGGCGACCGTGGCAACATTTATTTCGGTATCCCACTGAGGCAAGAGCACCTGACAGACACGTTACCTCAGCGTAAGAGCTGGCAACGTTCTCAGCTCACGCTTTATGCCGTCGCTCTTCAGCTGGAGACGCTGCTGCTGACGGCATCTCCACTATAGCCGAGGCGCCCGCTTCGTTGCGCAGCGCGAGAAAGCAGTTCCAAGTTCGGAGAGCGTGGTTATCGGCGCTGTTTACGCCACTGATCAACACTGAGGACACCGAGGTGATGCATTGTAGCACACGATGAAAGCTAGAACTTTTGTGATGCATTGTGACTGCATTTGTATACCCCAGCAAATCACCCAGCCTTCACCGGTGCCACAGAAGGCACTGGCTGCCATGCGGTCTGATTATGCCGTTTGAATTGTTGAGCCCTGTGCATGGTAGGCAAAATGGTCACATATAAACACGTACGTTTATCGCTTTTCTTGGAACGTCCAAGTGAGTATCGGAGGGCTTTCAGGGTCGGAGAATTACTTTGGCGGCCACTGCATTACCAATAATCCTATTCGCATTCGATTCCGTTAAGGAAAAGAAAAGCACTATCACACAGGCCAGCACACAGTGTTTCTTTTTCGAGATCAAACTGAAACTGTCATGCACGTGATACTTCGGGTGTTGAGATCGTTGTCGCCCTATCAACGTGCTTAGAAAAACTTTATTAGAAGCTTCGCTAAAGGCTTGTATTTTTTTTTCTTGAAGTAAAAATAGTTTTTGTCCTCAACTTCAGGTGATGCACCACGCACCATGTATTATGGGATTTGCTTAGTATTGCTCGTTAGAGTGAGGTAATCACCGGTCCCTCCTTTTTCTGAAATTATCGTTAAGCGAAACGTTCTTTGCGTCCTGCCCCCGGTGTGTGGCGTTCGTCGTTTTCACGCCGGTTATATTTGTGCATATACGTATATACGAGGCTCATATGAATGTTCTACTTAACCACGTGGAGGCCTATAACGTAAAACTATTCCAATATGTTTTTATTCCAATCTCCTGACGTCAAATTTACGTAACCACTGACGCAAGCATCGGGCAGTGACCCGCAGCGTTGCCTGAACAGCCCAATCAAACGTTCTCCTCGTTAATAGGAGGTCACTTTTGTTTTCTTTCAAAACGAATAACATTGCCTACATTGAGCGGTTTTTCTTATCTAATTGGCTGCCAGGAGCGAGGAGCACGCTAAAGTGGAGAGGGTTTCGATGGGGCCGAGCCAGTGCACTGAAAATAGATAACCGGATGAAGAGGGAGGTGCCAGCTTCTGCGATTGGCCCGCTTTGCCTTACTTAGCTTGCGGTGGCATGTCTAAAATCACGGTGGCGTGCAACGGCAGTGAAAAATGTCGCTAAAACAGATCCTCAGCAAAGAAGACTTGACAGAGCGATGTCATATAAGTGCAGAAAGGGCTCGATAACGTTATATTGCCGCGCTTAAAGGTTTTTTATACGAAAATAAACCCATGCTCTCTGGCAGGTGAGAGTAGCCAGTGCCTGAGCGATCGGCGGCAGCCATCTTGTATTCCTTTCGGAACGGGGCAGTCTCCGGATATTCATAAAAAAAATTCAGTTTTTTTCGACATATTAATGCATCTTTAATGCATAGAAGTCACTTTGACGGGGTGAGTTTTCGCGGTTTTGTGAGGTAGCGTGACAGACAGGTGAAGTGGGTACAGCCCGAAAGGTTTTTCCAAATAGCAGAGAGTTAATGGCGAAAAGGCGTCGAATCAGAAATAATTATTTTTCTTTTGCTCGGTCGAATCATACATAATCTCTGTGTACACATCGTGCCAGACTGGGAACAATCACGGTTTTCGGGACGTCGCATGACAGACAGACGAAGGGAGGGTGGTGCAAAAAAGTTTTTGACCGATCGCGGAGGGCTGACTGCAGAATTGGAATAGGAAAGTTCGGAATAGCTTTACGTTCTAGCGCCCTTGGTATGATCCGCTGGGTAATGTGCCTGAATAGACAACTTGGGTTTCTGGGTATGTGCAACTGGTTATGTGCCTCTGGGCATGTGAATATTTTAGGCTAATGCCTCAGAATGAGTAACGTGGCGTTTTGGGCGTGTTGGTAGGACATGATGAGGCTTATAGCACATGAAAAAAATGAGGACAGAAAGACATGGTACACACAGGCGCTGACTGCAGCGCTGGCTGTTTGAATGTCTAGCCACTAACGCACTTTTGTACGCGAGGCGCTTATCACCTCTACATGTAAAACCCGAGATGCTCATTGACGGAAGTATTCGCTTTCTTGGCATCAAGTTTTTATTCGATGACGAACATATCTACTGGAAGTACAAGCAGTGTGGCAACAAGCCACTGCTCCCATATCAGTTGGCGCACTCAAAATTGGTCAAGAGGGGAATTGTGAGGGCATGCCTGTCCAACGCATTATGTAAGTCCTGAGCGGATGACTGTAAGCTTCAATGAGCAGATTATCCGTCGCCGGTTGGTGGGTTACCCCAGGCATCTTGCTGAGGGTGTTCAGAATACAAATTTGTTTACAAAGGCTTCCGCCAGCCTGACTCCAGTCGATCTGAAGAAAGTTGTGGTGATCCTGTACATCCGCGGCTTATCGCACCGATTAAAAAAAGAACAGGACAGCGTGTGAATCTCAAATTAGCTGTTTCCGCTCCGACAAAATTGCAATGTCTGTGCGGGTAAACGAGGCCTGGCCTACCTGAAAAGCTTGTGTGCAAACAGAAGAACCACAACAGGTTCGTCGATTGCGCTGAAGCAGTAGTGTTTAACTTCCCATTATCATGCGGTAAGAATTATGTGGGACAAAGCGGAAGGTGCCTCAATAAGTTTTTAAAGGAACACCGCTATAACCTAAAGGAAAAGCGGGGAGGGTTCCTCGAAGCGCGCTGCTGACACTGTAGGAATTCCGTTGTGAATGCAAGTGATGATGAACGTACCACGTACGTTTCAGTATATCAAGACGGCTCCATTGTTGGCAGCAGCTGCGGTCAGTTAACTCGCAAAATTATCCAGCCAAAGTGATTGATATTGACACAAATATGTGGGGCTCCAGCACCGCAGAACGGCGCGCCAAGGTAGGCGCCACGAAAGACGGTGAAGTGCATAAGCTGCACGCTCTTCTCCTGGCCCGCCATTAAAGAGAAACATCTATTTTGTGAAACTCCGTCTTCAATCTACGTTACATTTTTCTGGTGGAGGTGCGGGGTACATGTTACCATCCCCAGATCGAACGCCGCCTACAAGCCCAGTACGAAGTACGGTCGAGCTGACTCCTGTTCACGTACGGACAAGCCGTCGACTTCAAGGACGTTCACCTGAGCACGAGTCTCTGCCGAATACAGTCAGGAGGATGGGTATATTGGTTCCGTCTTCCTCAACGGCACCAACCGAGGTCGTTCTTAACCAGCCGCGAATCCCCACATCCTTCCATGGGGACACCTTGGAGGATGTTGAGGACTGGCTCGATCACTTTGAGCGTGTCGCAGAATTCAACGGCTGGACTCGACTCCAGAGCGCAAGCTACGCAACGCCTACTTTGCCCTCGAGGACTATGCGTGGATATGGTTTTAGAACCATGAGGCGGCCTTGGGCTCTATAACATAAAACTATTCCAATGTGCTTTTATTCCAATCTCCTGACGTCAAATTTGCGCAACCGCCGACGCAAGCATCGGGCGTTCACCCGCCGGGTTCTCTGAACAGACGAATCAAACGCTCTCCTCGTTCAGAGGAGGTCACTTTTGTTTGCTTGAAAAACGAATAACATTGCCTACACTGAGCGGCTTGTCTTATCTAATTGGCTCACAAGAGGCTAGGAGAATGCTCAGGTGGAGAGGGATCCGATAGGGCCGAGCCACTGCACTGAAAATCGATAACCGGATGAAGAAGGTGGTGCCGGCGTCTGCGATTGGTCCACTTTCCTTTACTTAGCTTGCGGTGGCTCGTCAACAATCACGGCAGCATGCAAAGGAAGCATAAGAATGACGCTAAAACGAATCCTCAGCAAAGGAGATTTGGCAGAACGAGGTCGTAAACGGGCCGAAAGTGCTCGAAAATGTTAAACGGCCACATAGAAAGTTTTATTACACGCAAATAAACCCATTCTCTTGGACAGGTGCGAGTAGCCAGTGCCTGAGCGATCGGCAGCAGCCATCTTTTATTCCTTTCGGAACGGGGCAGCCTGTGGCTATTCAGAAGAAAATTCAGTTTTATTGGGTATAATAATGCATCTTTATCGCGTACACGTCACTTTGACACGGTGAGTTTTTGCGGTTTGGTGACGTCGCGTGAGATTCCGGTGAAGTGGGCACTGCCCGAAAACTTTTGACCAATGGCCGAGGGCTAATGACGAAGAGGCGTCGAATCAGAAATAACTATTTTTCTTTTGTTCGGTCAAATCATGCATAATCCGTGTGTACGCGTTATATCAGATGGGGAGCTATCGTGGTTTTCGTGACGTCGCGTGACAGACAGGTGAAAGGGGGGTGGTCCAAAAATGCTTTTGACCAATCGCGGAAGGCTGATTGCAAAATTGGATAGAAAAGCTTGGAATAGTTTTACGCTATAGCGCCCCTTATCGACATGGAACGAATTCCGACGGCAGCTAATCAGCACATACGCCAGCTTCGATCGCAAGGAGCGAGCTGAATCTGCAATTCAGGCGAGAGTACAGCGGCCGAACGAAAGCTTCGCAATGTTTGTCGAAGATATGTGCCGATTTTTCCGACGCGTGGATCAATCCATGCCGGAAGAAAAGAAGGTCAGGAACTTGATGCGCGGTGTCAAGCAAGAGTTATTCGGTGGCCTAATACGCAACCCACCAAAGACCGTTGCAGAGTTTCTCGCGGAAGCCATATCAATGGAAAAGTCACTGCAGCAACGAACAAGGCAGTACAACCGCGACGTGTCGGCCCTACCGCGTGACCCTCTCGCTATACCCTTGGACAATACCGACGCCTTGCGGGAGCTCATTAGGCTTGTTCTTCGAGAAGAGCTCCGAAAGCTTCAGGTGACTCTGGTATCGGTACGGCTACTCGCTCTGGCTAAGGTCATCCGGGAAGAAATAAGGCAGGCAGTACAAGTGCCGGAGCGAAGCGAGACACCACAACACGAGGTACGGCAGCCACAGCCACCTCGCATGTCGTATGCGGAAGCTGCGCGAAGTTCGTTGTCTCCGACTTTTCACGATGCGCGCGTCGTCCCAGACTTTCATGGTGTGCGCGCCGTTGAAGAAGCAAATGGCGACTTCAGTACTCACCGCACGCCATTCATGGCTAAAACATGACCACCCCGCAAGAGCGACGTATGGCGCACCGCCGACCGGAGGCCCTTGTGTTTTTTTGCGGTGAAACCGATCACCTCTACAGGGCGTGTCCTTACCGCCGGGCTGGGCTCCGTGGATTTTCACTGAATGCGCCGTGCCCGCGCAATGGTGAACGTCCCCTGGAGATTGAAGCATACCTCGCCGACGCCAGGACCTCGTTTGCCCCCCGATTCCGCGAACCCCGGTCACCGTCATCCACCCGAAGCAGGTCTTTCAGCCCCCTATTCACGCCGAGAGCAACGAGGCGTCGCTCACCCAGCCCAGCCTCCCGGGAAAATTGAGTCCAGTGACCTGCGGAGGTGAGGTCGCTGACGTTGCGAACGCTGAAGATCCTCCACTACGACGACCGTGAAACGACGTAATTGAGACGCAGAGAAAGGAGTGTAGTTCCGTGTCAGTATCCTGCGACGTACCAGTTACCATAGATGACCACGAAATCACGGCGTTAATCGACACGGGTGCGGACACATCTGTTATGAGCCAGAATCTCGCGCGTATACTGAACAAAGTTTCGACGCAATGCACCGGAACTCAGATTCGTACTGCAGGAGAGCATCTCATAACTCCAATGGGCCGGTGCACGGCACGAGTCAACATTCGGGTCTTCACGTACATCGGCGACTTCGTCATTCTTCCTGAATGTTCAAAGGACCTTATACGCGGCATAGCTTTCCTTCAGGCGAACGGTGCCATCATCGACCTGCAAGAGTCTCGAGTCAGCTTCACTAAACTGCGCAAGCCATAGCGAACAGTAATGACAACGACCGTGACATCACGCTTCGCGTAGCTGACGATCACATCACGTTGCCACCCAAGAGCCGCGTGCTTACCCTTGTCCGATGCGACATGGAGGACGATGCCGAAGGAATTGCCGAGGCAAACATGCCCTGCTTCTTGAGCGCCACATTTGTATAGCCAGAGGGCTTCTTCAGGTGCGAAAGAAATGTTCAGTCGTTTTGCTAACAAACTTTAGCAACGAGTATCGGCACGTACCGCGAGGAACGACAATCGCATTTCTTCCCGAAATCACTGATGTTACTGACATTGCCACGTTGGAAACCGCATCGTCTCAGCAGTCTGAGTTACCCAGCCTAAAGGAACGGATTCACGTTAACGCCGCTCTGCCAGACCATCAGAAAGACCGTCTACTGAGTCTCGTGAATGAATTTGCGGACTGTTTTTCAACGTCATCCAAAGTGCGGCGCACGTCCGTCACAAGGCACCGCATTATTACGGACGAGTCCGCACGCCCTGTTCGTCAGCATCCTTACAGAGTGTCTCCAGTGGAAAGGGAAGCGATGAAGCATCAGGTAAAAGAGATGCTCCAAGACGATGTGATCCAGACGTCCACCAACCCGTGGGCCTTTCCTGTAGTGTGTCAGAAATAAAGACAACACACTACGCTTCTGTGCAGATTACAGAAAGTTGAACCGTGTCACCGAGCGCGATGTTTATCCATTGCCACGCATCGACGATGGATTGGATCGTCTACAACAGGCCAAGTTTTTTTCTTCGTTGGATCTTAAATCAGAGCATTGGCAAATTGAAGTTGATGGACAGGATCGTGAAAAAACAGCGTTTGTGACACCTTACGGGCTTTATAAGTTCAAAGTTCTCGCCTTCGGTCTGTGTTCCGGACCTGCCACCTTTCAGCGGATGATGGATACTGTGCTTGCTGAACTCAAATGGCAAACCTGCCTCATATACTTAGACGACGTCGTCGTGTTCTCGAGCACGTTTGACGAACATCTCACACGACTCGAGCGTGTCCTCGCTGCGATCCCTACTGCCAGCCTCACCATCAAGCCTTAAAAATGCTACTTCGGGTTCCAATAGCTCCAATTTCTTGTTCTTGTCGTTGGTCCTCAAGGCGTCCGACCAGACCCCGACAAGTTATCTGCCGTCGCCGAGTTTTCACCATCCACAGACAAGAAGCCTGTCCAACACTTCCTTGGTTTGTGCGCTTATTATAGGCGCTTCGTCGAGGGATTCTCGAGAATTGCTGAGGCTCTGACATTACTTACACGCGACGATGTGCCTTTCATTTGGGCGGACGAGCAGCAGCATTCGTTCAATGAATTGCGCAAGCGTTTGCAAGAGGCCCCCATACTTGCTCATTTCGAGAAAGACGCTGACACTGAAATCGATACTGACGCCAGCAGTGCGGGTCTCGGCGCAGTGCTTGTGCAGTGGCAAGCTCGTGCGGAACGCACCATTGCTTATGCAAGCCGCAGTCTCACCAAGGCTGAGAAAAACTACTCAACCACTGAAAAAGAATGCTTAGCGGTTGTGAGGGCAATCGGTAAATTCCGACCCTACTTCTACGGTAGACCCTGTAAGGCTGTCAGCGATCACCACGCCCTGTGCTGGCTTGCCAACCTCAAGGATCCTTCAGGCAGACTAGCCCGTTGGAGCCTGCGCTTACAAGAGTACGATATTACAGTTGTCTACCGATCTGGAAGGAAGCATAGTGACACTGACTGTTTGTCACGCGCACCACTCCCTACGACGTCATCGGACTCTGACCATGACTTGCCATTTGCCGGCGTTATCGACGCCATAAAGATGGCTGAGCACCAGCGCGCTGCCGCTGAGCTGCTGCCGCTGATCGATCACCTCCGAGGAGTTGAAGGTGTTTCACCCCGCTCGCTCGTGCGCGGCTTATCGTCATACTACTTGCACAACAAAGTCCTTTACAGGAAAAACTGCGGAAGCGGCCCCAATAAGTACCTCCTTGTCGTGCCGTCGGCGCTACGCCAAGACATTCTGCAAGCGTGCCATGATGAGCCATGCGCGGGACACCTGGGATTCGCTGAGACATTAGCAAGGATACGAGAGAAGTATTACTGGCCCCGGCTTTATTCTTCTGTGCAACGGTACGTGAAGACCTGCCGTGATTGTCAGCGCCGCAAGAAACCACCAGTTAAACCGGCTGGTTTTTTCCATCCTGTGGACCCTCCTCAAGCACCGTTGCAACAAATAGGAATGGATCTGCTTGGGCCATTCCCAGTGACCTCTTCGCGCAACAGATAGATAGTCGTCGCTACTGACTACTTAGCCCGGTACGCAGAAACCGAAGCTATTTCGCAAGCAAATTCGTATGAAGTGACCAGGTTCTTTGTACGCCACATCGTCCTACGACATGGTGCACCGTCTGTTCTCATCACCGACCGCGCTACAGCATTTACAGTGGAACTTATGCAGGACGTTCTCCAGCTGACGCATAGCTCTCACTGCAAGAGCACTGCGCATCACCCCCAAACCAATGCATTAGCAGAACGTCTGAATACAAAGCTGGCTGATATGCTCTCCATGTACGTCGACGTAGAGCACAAGACATGGGACGAGATCTTACCCTATGTGACTTTCGCGTATAACACTGCTGTACAGGAGACTACACAGTTTACGCCGTTCGAACTTGTATACGGGTGCCACGTCACGTCAACACTTGATGCCATGCTACCTCTGGCTGATAATAGCCCGACCAGCGAACGCGTGGAAGAGTTCGTACAAAGAGCCGAAGAGGCACGCCAGCTTGCTCGGCATCGTATCCGGAGCCAACAGCATACCGGCACCCTTCGATACAACCAGGGTCGACGCGACGTCCATTACAATACCGGCGCCTGCATGTGGGTCTGGACGCCCATCCGTCGCCGTGGACTCTCAGAAAAGTTGATCCGCCGGTATTTTGATCCCTACAAGGTTACACGCCGCCTCAATGACGTGACCTACGAAGTCGTCCCCTGCAGTTCTGACCCCGGTTCACTCCGTCGTCGCCCTCGCACTGAAGTTGTTCATGTAGTGCGCATGAAACCATACTATGCGCGTACGTGAACGCCGAGATGCATTTGAGGAGCTCCATTTCTTACGTCGCAGAAATAATTTTTTGACGCGACCGAGACGGTCGCTTTTCGCATGGGGGGCAATTGATACAAAGATGTGGGGCTCCCGCACCGCAGGACGGCGCGCGCCAAGGTCGGCGCCACGAAAGACGATGAACTGCGTAAGCTGCATGCTTTTCTGGCCCGCCATTAAAGAGAAATATCGATTTTGTAAGGCTCCGTCATCAATCTACGTTACAATATGTTAGGCGATAACAGCGTTTCAAAACCATCAATCGCCCTTTCGTTTAACGAATTATCCTATCTGCGTAGAGATAGGTGAGCCTTGCAAACTGCGCACTTGTGACAATTCCTGTTGTTGCCTGCATGCAGGGTGTTTCAGCGAACAATTCAACATAAAAAAAATGCCTGTGGCAGATAGCGAACTTCTAGTCCATGAGCTAGTAGACTCGAAGAGGCGGGCATTTCTCCCCCAAAATGTATATGCATAATCGACTGGTTAACAAAAATTGAGTAATTAAGTTTTTGACTAGTTCCCTTATGGCACATCACAATTTATAAATTCTATTGAGTGAGACTGCAAGGCATATTCACTGAAGAATAATTGAGTGCATGACCCCATTGCGAGATGCGCTTTATCAAACTTGCCGTAAAGATGCGCTGTTGTTCCGCTTATTTCTTATCAAAACCTTGTTTTATGCATCGAAGCATAAAATTAACTCCGCAAAACTCCACAAGCTCTCCGCAATATCCGGAACTTAATATCTCGAAACTGGCGTCATCCTGAGAAGTCGTTCCAAGTGCACCCACTTTACAAACTTCCCGGCTACAATTTGTAAATTGCAATATGTTAGGTAAGGTAATTAGCGGGAAACCTAATTACTGAGTTTTTGTTAATTAGTCGATTGTGCATTTGAATTTTTGTGCACGTCCGCCTCTGCGAGTTGACGAGCTTATGGACTAGACTTCAGAAATTTTTGAAAGTGTTCGCTGAAACACTCGGTATGTGATTCTATGACTCGAAAAAAAGAATACTGTTATATGCAGTGCCTGCGCTTACCACGTCTTTCTGTGTCCTCGTCATTTCGTGCGGTATAAGCCTCATCATCTCGGAATGAGAATATACCACTAGGTAAGAGTCCAAATACACAAGCAGAACAAGAGGAAAGAAACGACCGCATGCGCGAACACTCAAACAAGGTTGAAAAACAAGCTAGAGATAGTCAATTATCACTGCATTGCAATGATTGTGACTGCAAGCCGTCTTTTAGAGATGTAACCTATTTGTCAAAATACCGCGATGACCGCGCACGTCTTATTTCCGAAGCCTTTCACATTCACAATAGCGGCGAAGCATGTGTAAGCCTCCCTTGCATTTCTCTCCTTCCGAAGGAGGTAGCCTTCCTATCTCATTGATTGCAATTTATTGCCCCTGCGCATGCTGAATTTTGTTGCTTCTGTGCTTTGAGATAGCGGTAGAATATATATATGCTGACTGAAAGAATAAAGACACTTGGTTGTTAGTCAGCACTGTGGTCTGTGTCCCTCGCTTCGTCCTGTGGCTTTGCGCTGTTTGCTGTTCGAAAGAAGTCGGTAACAGAAGCAGCCGAGCGTGGGGAAGAAAGTTAATGGAACAAGACAGCGCCAGGGCATGCACGCAAATGAGCAAGCAAGCATCCAGCGATGAGTGTCGAGCTACGTGGAAGTAAAAAAGTAGAAGGGAATACAATTTAGTAAAAAAAAAAGAGGCACAGGCCTGCGCAGCACACGCAGCACACGTAGCACAGTCACAGCGTAAGCTGGAGGAGTGGCTCCATAGGAGCTGCATTTTTGGCACCACGCACTACAGGTTCTTCACGACGAATCCTCTTTGCGTCGTTTTATCCAGAACGATATGAACTGTCCGCCCGACGTCAAGGGCGAGCTACGGTTTGTGATGCTCTCTGCACTGCGGTCTGCTGAGCCTGGCATCGCCTGGTTGTAGCCACGCGTGTTTTACGATTCTACGATTCGCTTCTTCAGCAGTGGTTCGTAGCTTGCGAGGACGCGCCATAAGGCGTACGGAAGTGTAAACACAGGTATCGATGCTACGCGGCGCACATGTCGCATCGCTTGACCCGTGGCACGATACGATGACGTAGCTGATGATGATAATGATGGTGATGATTTATTGGAATCCCCTTTGATACGGGGTGGTGAAATATAGTCACTTAGCCTGCTTAAATTCTCCAGGCTCAGCTACATGCAACATGCAACTGCCACGTGTCGGGAAGCCTGGTGTAATACAACACAACTGCAATGCAAAGTTTGCATGTATCGATACTGTGTGGCGTATGTCACATCGCGTGACGAGTGGCACGTTTGGATGCTACTGCTGATGATGACCATCATAATTTATTCGCATCCCTTTTGTAGCAGGGCGGTGACATTCACCTAGGCTGCTTGACCTAATCAGGTATGCTATAGATGCTTCTCTTTCTTGCATTTATATACACCTCCTTAATTTCCTTTTTCTTCCTCATGATAATCCATTAGTTCCTTGGCCAATCCCCCAAAGCGGTTACGAGTCACATACATGATAGTAAACCCCAAAAAACTTGTACGGCTACTTATGCAACCGCTACATGGCGTGCGACATAGTGTAATAATATGCAAATGCAGTGCAAAGTGCTCACGTATCGACGCTACACGGCGCGCATCTCCCATTGCGTGACAAGTGGCACGAAACGATGCTGCTACTGCTACTGATTTATTGACATCTCCTTTGAAACGAGGCGGTGACAGACCGTCACATGGCCTGCTTTACTAAATTAGGCATGGCGTACACGTATTTCCTTTATGTATAGTGCCGGCCTGTGACTCTTTAGTTCCTCAAGATAATTCTGCCATTTTTGTCCAATCCCCCATGCTAGGTAGGAGCCTGGCGGCAGCTGCGACGGACACCGGACACAGGCGGCGGCGGTGGCGCCGGGCAACATTGCCCACCGAAACGACTATTAGAATGAGCCCATAACAGCATAACGCTGTAAAAAATGAAGCGTCGCTTATCACCCAGTAACGCATAAGAGTATGGCTGGAATCCGGCCTACCTTCCATTTGTACCATTTTTGTTTGGGGGGCATCTGGGAATATCGTAAAGAGGGGGAAGGGGTGGCTGTCCTTATGTCGTTTTAACGCTATCAATTTCTCATTGAAAATTATACTGGTTTGTTCCAAGTGCTTTTTAGTGTTTAAACAGTGCAGCTGTAGAGTTGTTCAGTCAACAAATGCTGCCTGCATGGAAACTTTCGTTCTCGATATAAGGGAAGTATTGTTTTTATATAGGTCTCAGAGCTGATACGCCAGCTTGTACGTGGAGAAACGACTTCTGTGCAGTAGCTGAGGTAACGTTATCTTAAGAGACGCGCATTATTCTGCTATATGAATGTTGCAAGCCGTTGGCTGCACATATCAATGGGACAATGTGTTTGTGAGAGACACACATGGGTGACACAAATTTTGAGTGTATCAGACGCTTCGCTAGACCAACCCATAAATTATTTTTGAAATAATAGCTATTCAATAGATTAATAGGCAGAAGATAAAGATAAAGATAAATAGCCGGGCAAAGGAACAAGAGTTCAGGATTGCCAGTCGGCCTCTATAGTCTGTGGAAGGAGTACATTTACCTAGGTAAATTAATCACAAGGAACCCTGACCATGAGAAGGAAATTCACAGAAGAATAAAGATTGGTTGGATAGCATACGGCAGACATTGTCAGCTCCAGACTGGAAGCTTACCATTATCACTGAAAAGGAAGGTGTACGATCAGTGCATTTTACCAGTGCTGACATATGGGACAGAGACTTGGAAACTGACAAAGAAACTTGAGAACAATTCAAGGACCGTGCAAAGAGCGATGGAACGAAGATTGCAAGGAATAACGTTAAGAGACAGAAAGAGAGCGGTTTGGACCAGAGAGCAAACGGGCATAGACGATATTCTAATTGACATCAAGAGAAAAAAGTGGAGCTTGGCAGGTCATGTAATGCGCAGGTTAGATAACCGTTGGACCATTAGGGTTACATAAGGGGTTCCAAGAAAAGGGAAACGCAGTCGAGGACGACAGAAGACTAGGTAGAGCGAGGAAATTAGGGAGTCCGCGGGCGCTACTTGAAATCGGTTGGCGCAGGACAGGGGTAATTGGAGGTCGCAGTAAGAGGCCTTCTTCCTGCAGTGGACATAAAACAGGCTGATGATGATGCTGCTGCTGCTGCTGATGATGATGATGATATATTGAATACCTTGCTCACAGACATTTCCCAGTATAACTTTGCTGAATAATTTTTCATGTTACGTTACGTCCTTCCACTGTTTCATCAAGTACATGAAACCTGGTTCTGAGAGAGAATATTAAAAAAGGGTGTTTTATAACTTCTACCTGAACAACTTCGCCTGCTGAACTTACAAAAGTTTGTCTTCATTGTGAAGTGGTGCTTATTGGCTACTTCGATAGGAGAAATTTGTTTGGGAGTCCCAAATTTTAAGCAAAATTCACCAAGTTGACCATTTTGTACTAGAAAACGACTATTGATTTTTTATTGTATTTATTTTACTTGGCTGGCCTAGAGCAGTACCTTACAGTGAAAATTCTTTTGCGACAATAGTGTGTACGAATTTCCTGAAAAATTATGAGAAACCATAATGTCAATATCGGTCCGCTTTATCTCCGATTTTCGCAATGGGGTGTTCGTTCTAAGTATATGGCACAAAATGCGTGAAATAGGCTTTGTTATTGCTGTTCCATTTCCGTCATTATTTCACTTTGATTTTTGTTTCAGGCGAGATATTAAATTTTTAATTAGGCCCCTGCACCAAACTAGGCATACATGCGTTCGACCACTTCCATACCCAGTGATAAATCGGCTAGTTTGCTTCAGGCCGTAGGCACGCAAAGCGTGGTACATAATTCGAATTTACTCAGCCCCTGAAGACTCGGCTTTGTTGCCCAGTCCCAGAAACAATTGTAAATATTGTTTTTACCTTATCTTTTTGTCATACCTTCTAAAGCTGCTGTGGGTTCTGAACATTGATCTTGAAGAAAACAGAATTTATATCGCTTGCACGCAAGTTCAGAGCAACCTGTTCAGTTAAAGGGGTCTAGAAAACGTCAGAATTTCAAAGCGATGTTTACATGCACTTTTCCGGACTGACATTACTCTAAGCGAAACAAACATATAAAATGCTCACTAAAAGAGATCGCGGAAAATTGCTTGAAATGAAGTTTTTTGGCACATCAAATTCGAATTTCGATGCGTGGGGCTAATCGGTAAAGGAAAGTTGTGACCGCATATTGCGTTCATTCAGCACAAGACACGGTCCTTAGAGAACAAAATAAGCGGCGTTCGACTGGCAGCGCGCTTGATGCAAGCTAACAATGATGATGGTCAGGACGTTGATTTAGTAGCTGTGTTGAATGCGACATCAGTGTTAATTTACTTCACGATAGGTGTCCACCTAGTCGTCCATGCAAGCCTTCTCATCAGCTTTGTATCGTCGCCACGTGCGCAAGAACTCGTCGTCACTACTCACTGATCGCTACGCCTTCGTAAAGGATAAACACTCCATGCGTGCCAGACATATCAAATATGCACACTCAGGTGTGTTTTCTTAAGTGTTTTAGAGAAGCGTGCCAATCGAAATGTAAGAAAAAAAAGAAGAAAATCTCGCTGTTATAAAGGAAAGGAACTCTGAGAGCTCTTGCCGCATCTTGCGGCTTGTTTCACGCCCTGGGAGGCTTACGACAGGAGGACCCGGCAAAGGTAGCATAAATACTAATTTTTATGACTGGGCAACATAGTCGAACCCCCAGATGCTGAGGAAACCCGCGCCATATTCCTGCACTGTGTGAGCCGACAGCCTGACGCACGAGTCATTGCGCTGTGTGGTTAAGTCGACTTGGACGGAACTATGCCATGCTTGATGGAGAGGGCAGACTCAATAACTCATAGCTTGCCTAGAAGAAATATCAAAATAAGATAACAAGAAAAATGGAACGCCAATAAATAGACTTATTTAATGAACATTGTGTATCATATTTTACTGAACCATGTCATTACGAAATTCAAGACTGAAAGGGGATCAACAATGACGTTTTGGTATGTTGGTCAAGTTTTTTTTTTTTCATAAAACCTCTACAATTGTATTGGCGCAAGACAATTTTTGCTTCTAGTGCGGCTCTGTGAAAGTTAACAGCAATGGCCAAAACAATAGGAATTCTGCCAGTAAGAAATAGTAAATTTGGCAAACCTCTATTAAATTTAAGCGCTCTTAAAGAACATTTTCCTACTAAAGATGCTAATAAACACCACTACATATCCAACGCGAAGATTTGTAGGCCCAGGAGGTGAAGTTGCGCAGCGTTACACGGTAAAATAACTTTTATAATTACTTTCTCGCAGGATCACGTTTCATGTCCTTGAGAAAACTTTCGAAGCACGTCACGTGACAACAAAACATGTTTCAGCAATAATTTACTAGGAAATCAGTGTGAGCAAGCTAATGCACAGCAACGATATCTACAAAACAATCTGAGATAGTCGAGCGACTCGTCTTGGAGCCTAAACGTGGAATGACCATATACGCGTGTGGCACGCTGAATCAGATGCATGATTACAAAAAGTCATTTTTGAACAAAACCATGCGAACAGTGGCTTTTTGCTCTATCCAAGGTATATTGTTGTGGCCTCTGTGCATTTTATAGTACACTTGTCAACGGCGCGGAAGCGCTGTGATCTGTAGCATTTTGTGACATCTACTGGAGGTCGATGGATCACAGCAGCTTCCGTTTGGCCACAGTGCTAAAAGATGGGAAAGTTGGCACTCGTCTGGCCACATTATTTGGAAAAAAAGTTCCTGTGGAACCTACCTCACAATGACTGTGGATACTAATGCGATTAACATTCAACCAATGTAGCTGCACACCGTATCGCTGAAGACTCCTTATTTAGAATCTGTAGTGGCCATTCTGATATTTCCATTAGTTCGGCTATATGCGAGATACACTGTTTCCCCGACTGGCCCACTTTGCTTGCCACTCGCTCGCCAAGATCTGCCATGACCATGACGGCATGACGGCGACTGCATGACAACTAGGCTGTGACGATGAAGGAATAACAAAAAAGGAATGACGCCGATGTAACGACGAAGACGGTAGACGACACCGGCATGGCGAGAATAAGATGATATGAAGTTGTGATGATAGTATAATGACGACAGCGGGAGGACGACGGCATGAAGATCACTGGGTGACGACGACTGTATAACGACAACGATGCGACGAGAATCTGCTTATAAGGCTGAAATGAGGGCAATGAATGACCACAATGGATTTACGATGATGGTATGACAACACATGTATGACGACGACTGTGTAACGACGACTGCGTGACGACGACGTAATGACGACGATGGCATGACGACAGCGACCCAATCACATTCGATTGTACTACAGCATCATCACGATGGAATGACGTAGAAGGAATGATGTCGATCGAACGACGATGGCGGCATGACGACGACGGCATGATGGCTATTAACTGATGTTTCTGAAATGACGGCGACGGTACGATGACCATGTTATGACGACGGTATGATGCCATGGAAAGATGACGTCCGTATGACGACGATGGCCCGACGACGACTGTACGACGATAACTGGATGACGAAGCTGGAATGACCCCGATGGAAGGATCACGGCGGCATCAGGATGATTTGTTAAGAACGGCCAGCTGCAGTGCAAGTTTGCCACACAGTTACAACTATGGCGGCAACATCGCTGTTAAGAACGGCAAGCTGCAGTGCAAGTTTGCCACCCAGTTACAACTATGGCGGCAACATCGCTGTTAAGAACGACCAGCTGCAGTGCAAGTTTCCCACCCCGTTACAACTATGGCGGCAACATTCCGGGAGCGTCGCCGCCAACTTCTAGCCACAGCGTGACTAAATCGACTTTGTGTCGGGGAACAATATGGGCATCCCCCACTCTCCGTTGCTTCAGCTAGGATGCGTTCGATGAAGCAGGCTTTGTGCTGAAACCGCCACCAACCTCTAGCCTCATCGCCGTAGTGACGGAATGAGTTCGGCGGGCCAACTATTGTTCCCAAACTCCCCAACGCGCTACCCGGAACGGCTCCGAGTTCTACGGGGCCCCTCTGACGTCGGTTCCGGACATACGAACGTGTGTGCATTTGTGTGTGTAGACCGTCCTGCGGGGAGGCGGCTAGTTTGCGATGACGAAACGAACGTTCGCATCACCTTGTATCGGGAGAGGACCGAGTGTTTAAAAACCGCTGCTGTGCGGCTGCTCAGGACACTCTCTCTCAAGCAGTCATGTTAGACTGATGTACTTTCTCAAACAGTCATGTTAGACTGATATAAATACTGTAAATAAACCCATATTCCTCGTTCTCGATGAGAAGCAGTCCTTCCCTCCATCAACGTCCTCAGCGTGTATAAGTTGGACGACGGCATGGGCCAGCTACCTTCTAATTCATGCCGGACTCCAATCTTGACAACGGATCACGAGCGATGGGATTGAGCCCCCAATCCTGACAGATTCCATCCCAACAAACACATGAAGACTACTGTATGACAGCGACGCAACGACGACGACGGCATTGCAACGGCCGCGTAATCACGCTGACTGACAACAGTATTATTCCGATGGGATGTGGCAGAATGAATGACGTCATGAAACGATGACGGCATGACGACACTTGGATGGCATTTCTGAAATGATGACAATGAACGATAGTAGGCTGACAGCGTGATGGCGGGATGATGACGACGGTGGGACGACGACGGCTCGGTAAGGGTCGGAGGACGAAGCTGGAATGACGACGACTGAAGGACCTCGACGGCATCACGAGCACGAGCACAAACCCAATGGTCCAAGCGAAGAGACAACTTAGGTCATTCGGTAAGCGTAAGCAACTACGTAGATAAATTGATAGGGTAAAAATGGCTGAAATAAGCGAATAATGTTAATCGCATTAAAAATGACGTAGCTTTGTTAAAGGGACACTGCTTAATGGTTGGGCACGTCTTGCTTTCCCAGCGGAGCGCTGCCTATGTGCAACAATTTATAGGGCGGAGTTAACGGCGGACAGAGGTAGGAAGGCGTAAGGCACTGCATATACGAAAACTGCTTTAAGTGATTGGGGAGCTTGTGCAGTGCTGTAACAACCTATGAAACATAGAATTAAATGTATGGCACTAGCGCATTGCAATGCGCTAGTGCGAAATAAGTACTACTCTACAATTACTGATGCGAGGTTCTCAGCAAGTATGGCATTTGAACCACGTGTAAATGGAATGATCGTAATGTCCCGTTTCCTCGATGTTCGAAGCTGCTACTTGGACAGGCTTGTGTCCGCTGACTAAATTTGGGAAAGTAAAAGGAACAGACTTTATTCGGGATTATTTTGCAAGGTCATGTGTTATTCTTGCTACACAAAAACGCGTTTGAATTCGACAATGTTATGCACCGCCAACGCTAAAGGCCAGGTAAAAGTTCGGCTCTTTACTGAATGGTTGATGAACCGCGACTAAAAGAAATCTCACGAGGAAGCTTAGAAAAGTCCTTCAAAATTAAATTATGGGATTTTACGTGCCAAAGCCACTTTCTGATCATAAGGCACGCCGTAGTGGAGGACCCCGGAAATTTCGACCACCTGGAGTTCTTTAACGTGCACCTAAACCTAAGTACACGGGTGTCTTCGCCCTCTTCCAAATGCAGCCGCCGTGGCAGAGATTCGATTCCAGGACTTCGTGCTCAGCCGCTCAACACCATAGACACTGAGCAACCACGGCGGGTTAAAAAGGTGCTTACTCCACTCTTAAAGCATCTTGTTTTACGTAGTTGTCCCTGCCCTATCAGAGATCACAGGAAATAGAAAAACACTGCAGCCTTCACACTAAAAACAAGAAGTTCAAACGTTATAGCAGGAACTTACGGAAGTTGTTCGTAAAGCCAAAGCGTGCCGTCCACGATGGGTGTTCCAGGGATGAAAAGCTTGTAATCCAGTACCAGTATTTGATTGTTGCACCTACACAGTGTATTGGGGCGAGAGAAGAACAGTTAAGTCAGTGTTGCGCGACAGGTCCGCAGTCATAACCTTGCAAACGAAAACCGGTTACATAAAACAAGCTTGGTCGCTGGCCGTATGGAGCGATATAATCAGAATATCTCCCTTACCACGTGCGCGGATGCAAACTTGAATGCGTTGGATTGATCGAGGTATCAGCGAAAAATAGTGTAAAAGTCTTATTCAGTGAACAGCACACGTTCCTCAGTTTGAGTTTTGTACATAAAGTCCGGTACAAACACTAAGAGAGAGCGCTATACGAACGCTTGCAAGAAGCGCCCTTACATGTTCAGGAATGAGTATCACTAGCGCGGATCTGGGGTGGAATTCACAAAGCTTTTCGTTCGTAAGTGCTCTTGATCACTGGCTGATCGCCTTCGCTAATAATATGTCCTGTAGCATTATTGGCTGACGAACGCACGAACGCTTTTAGCGTAAGAACGTTTTGTGAATGCGAGCGCGGGCCCCTTCCACGCACAGCACTGGAGCTTTGGTATTCTCCGTGATGACGTAAAGATGACGTAGAACAGCTCGTGCAGCCAATAATTGAGCTGAGTTGAGTTAGGCTAAATATTAGATACGGGAGTGCCGAAATAAAACCATACAAATTGTGTTCACCTTATCAGCTGATTTCCTTGCTGATCGTCAAAACTGTAAGGCCGTGACACAAACGTACGCGTCAGCTCAACATTGGGAATGTCAGGGAACACTCTCGAAAATTTGCACTCTTTGGGGCTTATCTTCGCCCACAATGATAATTATTATCTGCCTTGCCCGCATTTTCTTTCTTTAACGCTGCAAGCCCGGTACATCCAAGTCGCGAACGGCTTGCGCGTTATCATTGTGACACAGCATTCTCGACAGGAAAGTAGCGAGCGCCGGGTTTTCAAGAAAGCAATTGCAAGCAAGGCAGATGACGATTATTGTTGTGGGACAAACGTATACCGCAAATAGTGCAACCATTTTAACAGTGAAACTACATTAAAGGGAATACATTTCATAACGATGGGCACATTTCTGCAGCAATGCTCCTACACCCTCCACTCCTCTTTCATTGCCCATTATACAATGCATAGTAACAGGCTAGAGTGCGCAAGCTCCGGCCGGTCTTTCTGCCATCTTTCAGCATAAGTTCTCACTCTCATACACTATTTACAGTGTGATCCTCAAATTTTTAGTCACATTTGACGTATCAAGAACATGTCTTTTTTCCATGTCGTTTCCGCAACATGTCGTTTTCCGCAAGTTGACTTATATATCTCATAGCATATCTAGCATTTCGAACGCGCGCAGGCGGCCGCGTTTAAAATGATACAAACGGCCTCGAATCCGTCACGCCGCCTACTAAGTCACTACAACTCAGACATTCCGGCATATTGCCCAGACTGCCCAGAGCTTTATTGCTCACTCTCGCACATGCTATGGCAATGTACCTCATTACCAAAGGGCCCTCTCTTCAGTAAGGCCGAATGGGAAGAAGCCCTCAAAAGCCAGAACCTCAAACTCCAACTCAAAGCCGTCCAGAGGGCTCAAGAACTGGCGGAGCGTCACCACGTTCCCGTCCCGACTTGGGCGTCGCCTACGGTTGCGGCCGGAGGAGTTCCCCGCGTGGGATCTCTAATGGCTTGAAACTCCTCAGGACCTCAATAAAGTTCTTAATAAGTTCTCAATAAAGTTCCGACCGACCGACCGACCGACCGACCGACAGCGCATTTTCGTCGATTTATATAAAGGTTCATTTATGGCAGATAAGACACCTTGACCACGCACTACGAGATAAGGCCCAAGTCTGGTGGACGTCAGCATCTCCCGAACTTTCTAATGGTTGAAATAATTGCATCAAGACGTGAAAGGCTGCTTAAACAGATGTCTAGCTATTAGTATCTTTAGTGCCTGTAGCTGCAAGCTCTGCAGCCGACACTGAGTTATGTGACTTTCATGCTACGAGAAAGCGACGTGGTGTTCTACTCACGTGCCGCTGTTGTCCCTGCCGGTGATGTCGACCCACTCCTCGCCCGTGAGAGCCAGGCGGGTGGCTATAGCGCTTCTGATCCAGGTGAAGGGACCGCTTTCAGGCCCTACGCTGTCCCACAGCGTCTGGTTGCTGTTCACAATTGACGTCTCTGTGATAGCCTGCGTGTGCCATGAATGAAAAATTTGCATAAGTTGTCCTCGGAAGCAGCTCGTCTACAATTATCGACATTATAGCACTCACCTTTCACATCAATCAAGAGCGCCAGTGATATGTCCTTGAAAAAGTTTTCGTTGTATGAACGTTCTGAGGTAAATAACATCGTCTATTGATAGCATGCCTCGCCGAAATCCTATCATGGTGCCGGTACACATTGTGGCGTTCAAGATACCATTCTAGGCGTGTAGGGATCATCTTTTCCATTACATTGCCTATGTAGCTTGTCATGGCAACAGGGCGATATGACGTAAGTTCGAAAGGCGACTTTCCTTCTTTGAGCAGCGGTACGAGCCTACTAATCTCCCATTGCTGAGGAACAATGCCGCCATGCCATGAGCAGTTGTAGTAATTCCACAGCTCTTGCCTGGCCTCTTGTCCAAGATGGGCAAGAGCTGCATAGGTGATGCTGTCTGGCCGTGGTATAGTTAAGCGTCGAGAAGCAGCTAGAGAGGCGTTCAGTTCTTCCATATTAAATGGAATTTCCATTTATGGGACGCGAGACACAGGGACGACACTCACGTCTTCGGCGTTGGGGGTGACACACACGCCAGCGATCCGCGTACGAAAATCATTAACCACCTCAAGTTGCGTCTGGCAGTGATGTAAAGCTAAGGCCCTGAAGGATGTCGATGTTGCGGAGAGAATCGCAGGAAATGAACAGTCCTCCATATGTACGAAAGGGATTTAAAAGGGTTCAGTGATTCACCAAAGGATGCAAAACATTGTTCCTGGAATTAGTCCAAATGGCGCTGGATTTTCTTGTGTTCTCAGGGGCATTTTCAGCTCACAAACTGCCTTCGTACGCCTGTTCTCCTTTCAGCTCGTCGTCGAAGTGCAGTTAGCCTCCCCAGTTCTACGTCGAATTAGGAACGGTTCGCTGTCAAGGTTAGGAGGCGTGAAGCTTCTATCATTGTCCCTGTGATGGTATCCTCCACGCTATGGCCTAGGTATTCTCTGCATGCATTTTCGATGTGTAGCTTAAATTTATTCCTATCGATTCTTTGTACTGCATTCAATGAGGAGGAATTATTTTGCCCCGTGATCTGCAAGTATGTAGGAATATGGTCACTTCCATGTGTTTCTATGTCTGAAAACTACTAAACTTGCGAATTGAAGCATCGTGATACCAAAGTCAAATCTAGGCAACTGCTGTACTTAAGGCCCCGCAGGTATGTAGGACTGCCGTCGTTCATGAGAAAGAAAGGTCGGGATCAGAGGCGAACGACACCAGATAGGACTGCCTCTGGAACTGATTGCCGAGCTACCCCCTAGTAAGTGATGTGTGTTGAAATTTCCCGCTATAATCCAAGGACCACTGGTCTTTAACAATATGTCTCGAAGTCTATCACGTTCAAATCATCCTGACGGGGATATGTCGACACCAATGAGGGTTGAATGATACTTGCTTCTTTCTTACACGTAGGCATACATAATGATTGTCGCCATGGGGTTGCATTGTATAGTGTGCACACGTAAAATCTATGCGAACCTACACAACTTTGCTGCGCTCTTCAGACGTCGACGAAAGAAATGGTTCGTACCATGCCGCTTTGATGGGAGGAAGTACGTTGACTTCACAAATAACTATTATGGGAATCCGATTTCTGAAAATTTATTGACGAAATTTATTGTTGAGATGCGGGTCCCCAGTCCTCTGGCTTTCCATTGTAAAATTGAAGTTTGTCGGGCCTCAGTGGGAAATGACAGTAGTGGATGAGCCATGGTGTCTACTCAAGGCTTGCAAGCACTGTACATAGAGCATCCTGTACCTGAAGTGCACTTTGAGCTGGCGGCGTTTTTATCTTGTGGAACAGCACACGATGTGCGTTTATCAGTGATTTAAGCATTACGATCACTCTTCGGGCAGTTTATCGGCGGGAGGTTCAGAATTCAAGGTTGCTGACGTGGAGTGTGAATTTGCAAGTGACTGCGACTTTGACAACCTTCACCAAGCTGCATCAGCCGCAGCCTTGCTTTTTTTCAGCATTCTGGTTCCTATCAGCTGCAACCACTCCGGCCGCAAGGAAGGTTGAGTAGCAGGGCATGCGATGGGCGTGGTAGAGGCTCCGACGTTCTTTAACGAACGTCGACGACGATATCGCCGCGTTGTGATAGCTTTGGAAGCCTCGCCATGAGACAAATAGTCTCTCGCCACTTGTTTTAAGACAGCTAGTTCCATTTTAATATTTGGGCAATTCTTTGGCGAAGCTTCATGGGATCCACGACAATCCGAACATTTAAGAACAGTGACCCTGCAATCATCCGAGGAGTGGGTTTCAGCGCAGCGAGAACACACTGCTGTATTATTGCATACCCTTCTCACGTGGACCAGACTCATGCAGTTGACGCATTGTAGCGGCTTCGGTATGAAAGGTCGTACAGGATGTCGAAAGTGGCCCACCTTTACGTATCAAGGTAGAGAGTTTCCCTTGAATACTATATTGAAAAAACGTGAGTTGCACAGGTGGGTAACACGCGCGATGACAGCAGCTTCACTGGCTAGGTTTACTAGAACTTCTAAGTTGGAGCTGGGAATTGCAGCATCTGCGTCATAGACGACAGCGGTGACGACGTCAGAGCCCAGTGGGATGTGGGAATGGAGCTTCATTTCGTTCATGTCGGTGATGTTGCGCAGGGTATTCAGCACGGCCGCATGCATGACATCAGTCACCAGGACGCTCTTACGTGTATTCATTCTGATGTCAGTAATTTCATTCGGCAGCAATCCCTCCAGCAGCACCGAAACAGTTTGCCTGTTGAGACGTTACATGTTCCCGTCGGGCACAGCAGGAATGAAAAGGATAGTGTTGGTCACAGGCCTCCGTTGTGGTCTTTCATTCAATGTGCTCGAGGACGAAGAGGTCCTGGTGTTACGTCTCTTCACCTTACGGCTAACAACAAGTTCGAAGTCGTCGTTGGAGAGCTCCTCGCTGCTCAGTGAGTAGATACGGTTGTCCTCACTGTCAGAATCGCTACGAGGGCCAGTCCGCTTTCTTGACGCCACCGCCGCTGACGTCGTCGAATCTGGCAGGCGTCCGAGGTGGTCCATGTCCACCACTGACGGTAAAAGAATCGACTGCCAGAGAAAAACACATAATTTCATAAAAATGGCAAGAGATGAACAACGTTCAGCCAAAACAGATACTTCGTCGTCGACCCGACCACAGAAAGTGTTCAATGTCTCTTGTCTCATGACATGCAGTACAATTTGGAGAATAAACCACCGTGGTTGCTCAGTGGCTATGGTGTTGGGCTGCTGAGCACGAGGTCGCGGGATCGAATCCCGGCCACGGCGACCGCATTTCGATGGGGGCGACATGCGAAAACACCCGTGTACTTAGATTTAGGTGCACGTTAAATAACCCCAGGTAGTCAAAATTTCCGGAGTTCCCCAATACGTCGTGCCTCATAATCAGAAAGTGGTTTTGGTTAAAACCCCATAACTTTTTTCAGTTTGGAGAATCGATAGATACGCCCAGCCTTAAATAAACATGCTGGCGTGTGAGCAGATCCTGTTCTTATTCGATATAAGAATGTATATGGCTACTTTAATTTTCTTTATTTTTGTGTGTTCTATCAGAATGACTGTTTACCAAATCGTCTTGTATTTTACTCGCTTTATTCATAAAGAATATTGGCTTTTAAATTTATTCCCTTAACACACTGAAAAAATTTTGCGCCAAAAAACACAACACACACAAGAAAGACGACAACACCACGGGCGCCCGTGGTGTTGTCGTCTTTCTTGTGTGTGTTGTGTTTTTTGGCGCAAAATTTTTTCAGTATGCAAGATCACCAACTAGCCCAGCAGTTAACTCTTCTAAAGTACATTTCCCTTAACACATATCTAAAAATCTTCCCCACACTTGGCCAGTCCCCCTGAGCGGGTATGTGCCAATGACGCTAAGGTCGTCGTCGTCGTCGTCGTCGTCGTCGTCATCATCATCATCATCATCCATCGCAAGGGCATGCTCTCGCGCACACGTGCCACGCGCAGTGACGCTCGCGCCAGTCGTCTCCAAGAGATATGTATTTGGCGTCGGCATCAGATGAGTTTCCGTGCGAATGAATAAAGTATCGCGCTGTTGTGCTGAGAAACCAAAGTTCGAGGCCACAATCGGCCACACAGTTATCTATTTTCTGTATATGAGCTATTCGACCAG
The DNA here is from genome assembly GCF_038994185.2 of Dermacentor albipictus. Classification (NCBI taxonomy): domain Eukaryota; kingdom Metazoa; phylum Arthropoda; class Arachnida; order Ixodida; family Ixodidae; genus Dermacentor; species Dermacentor albipictus. Next base: position 2,974,547 of record NW_027225580.1, on the reverse strand, counting down.
ACAGCAGTAGTAGACGCAGCAACAGCCACGGTCAGAAAAGTTCGAGAGGTCTCGTTAAGGACGTTTCGTTTTAAAAAGAGCGATGGGCAGGGAAATGCTAGTGGCATCACCTCAGCTGAAAGGAATGGATGAGTTGGAGAGCTGGGGGGAATCGAGAAAGTGAGCATTGCGCTCTCTAGAACTTTTTTCATAGACGGTCTTTGTCAAAACTTTTGTCAGGATTATATTCCATTAAAGGTACTCGACTCATTCAGCATGTCGTCAGGTTACAAGGAAAGTGTTTCAGTGCCCTCTTAACAGGAAGCATCACCTCCAGGTCAATTAGGATTTTTCTATTCAGGTACATGGTAAACGTGTAAATGCTCACATTAGACAACAGTTGAATCCGTTTGAATATAATTTGTTGCATTTAGGAGAAAAGCTTGAATTCTACCGACTGTAGGAAGCAGGAATCTCATTAGAGGCATCGTATTAAAAATGCTAAATATCGACAAGTTTATAAGAAATTTAAAACACGCAGGCTAGCAGTCCGTAACTCTGAACTACCAGAAAATATGGCAGTTGTGTAAGTTGCGTCTGTAAGAGCATATAAAGCGGACAAATGTGATACGTGTATACGACTCCACGGTACGTGAAATCGCAACAATGCTTACGAGGGTGTCCCACGTATATCTGCGCTGACAGCACTCTTTCCAGATGTCTGACGTCATGTTTGATAGTGGGTCGACAGGTACGGCTGTCGAGGACGCTGTGGTCATGTGATGTGCTTTGAGTTCTGTATATAACCTAAGCAGGAAATGAAGTGGGTGCTTTTTTTTATCGTCACCGGGGCTTCACGTGCTGCCACGCATACGCGTTCTTGGCGCGTGTGCATGGCACCCAGCCACAACACAACAGTTGTGGCTGTCATGGTTATACTACAAATATGTCATGAGTTATTGGTATATTTCAGAGCGCAGTATATTGTATACGTTATTTCCGGTTTAAACGTCTAAATAGGTCCACTTGACCTAATTGTAACAGCACATTTTATCTCTTAGTTAAAGAGTTGTAAACCTGATTGTTACTTTGAAATGCGTAAGCATTTCTATGCCTACCCAACGAAGAAACCCGTCCGTCCGTCACGTCAGACTAAAAGCTCGGCAGCAGCAGTGAGCGAATTCACTTTCGTGCTGCCTCTCACGTCAGTGCCAGTTAAGCGGCGACAACACAGAGCATACGAAGCTATCAGAACTCGGCGCATTCTGCCCCCTCCACAGATGGCTTTCAAGATAGGTCCCACGAGGGCGCAGCAGTTCGTGTTGCCACCACAGTGTCGTTCATACTGGTCGGAAAAAGTTTCATAACATGAATAATGACACTGGATTGCGTGCAGATGAGCAAGTCGCACAATGCTTACGTATACTTACAGAACTCCCAGAGGAGTTTCTGCATGATTTTTTTTGTTTACAATTTTCATTTGTGGCCTAAATGAAATATGTATTTTTTACAGTCGCTAGATTTTATATTTTCTTTCGAAACAAGGAAAGTTCATCATATTTGGTGCAGAGGGTGCTGAGAAAGGTTTGTCCATTTTCATGTATTTTGACAGGTACTGCTGAGGTAAATGTTGCTCTTAAGTCTATCAAGTGAAGTAACCAAGCACTGCAATTTATAGGCTTTGCAGTATCACGTACGAAGCACGCACCGCGATGTTTGTTGCACCTCTTTTTGTCGAGCACCTGTTAACGCATATTTTTCAATGCGCATGTGTGCTTGTGTATGTGCAAGCACTGCTTGGAATATATTTAACCTGTGTGTTTTCCTTTCAGTGTTTCCCACAGTTCTCCACTTCGGCAGCCTTAAAGAGGTTGGGCAGAAAGCTGCAATGTTGCGCATTCCCAATTACCTGTCAAAGTTTCGTGACAAAGCATTAACCTCAAGTCGCAATTTTAGAAGCATCGTGTTTGGTTGTGCGGTAATGTTCAATGAGCCTTTTTCCAAATATTGCCCCGCTTTCATCTGTTATCCCATCTCAAGGGCGTCCTGGGCCTTAAGCATCGTACACAGGCGTTCTGTTCTCGAATCGATTGAACCACTCGTAAGTTTGGCTGTGGCCCACAGGTTTACCTTCGCATGTCCAGACAAAGGGCTGTTTGTTAATGAAGTTCTCCCTTAACTCGTTCTTTCTCTAAAAAGGTCTGTTTCAGCAATAAGAGAGCATACACTGGCCCCTTTTTAGCTGGAAACAAAGCTCATAACATCACAAGAGTACATGGTGGGGGCTGTCAGCTGCGTTATCCTCGGAAACTAAAACTGCTAAAACAGTTTAGGGATGGGTAGATTTTATGAGCGCTCTATCCTTTGTAATTGGGTTTCGGCTCGTGTCGCCGAACTAATTATTTCACTTTTATTCTGCACTCATCCTCGGCTTTTGAGATCTGCCCAGTTCGAGTTAAGAAATCGTCAAACATTAAGTTATTTTGGTGGCCTAAACGAATTTTTTTCATTGTTTGTTTCCAACCTTTAGGTCAGCAATCTTCCAGTCACCTTTTGCTATCGACATTTTTGACTATCCATATGACATTTACTATCGATCGACATATTTATTTTCTGATCTTCTAATCTTTTATAACTATAATTCTTCAGGGGCCTCGGGCAGAGGATAAGTACGTCCTCATTCACTTCTGGATCGGCGCCGCAGTACGCTAACATGCTCAATCGTTTCTGGACTATTTCCACATGGTACACACGAATAGATTTCTCCTAATTTTTTATACACCTCATTTTATCTCTCTTAGAGACCCTGACATGGCGACGAACGGAAGTGCAATGCACTGCTCTTTCAGTGATCATCAGTTTATTTCTTTTTATGCCTGCGGACGATGATAATTAGAAAGCTGAAGACATGACAATCTCTTTGGAAACGGCGCAGTGACACCAACCACGAAGTTCGTCGTTCTTTGAATCTTTCTCGTGCATTTCGTAGCTTAGATCCTTTTATACAGTGAGCTACATTATTAAGAGTAAAAAGGTAGCGTCATAGCATGTCGTGCCTTCTTTTGCGCGAACAACGGTACGACTATATTTTATCAGGGGACAGATCATGTTTGCACTACTGCATCTAAAATCTATCAACTACTGTAATCTATCAACTACTGTAATAAAATCTAAGTCAACTGCTTCAGCCTTTATAGCTGGCCAGTTACATTGAAGTTCGAGCAGAATATGCTTCATGATTTCTGCACTGTTTCCACACGCCTTGCACTAATTGTGTTCATCTGAAAATATTATATAACTGCGTGTTCTCAGACACGCTGATGGGGCTTCGAACAGTACGACCCTGCCCTTTGAATTATCACAAATCTTTTACTTTCTAATTTCACTGTTGCTGTTCGATATTGTTTCGTACCTGGCTCCCACTACATGGCAGTTATCAAGTACAGTGTTTCTGCGTCTGTGATCTTAATTCTTGCACCATTTTCTCTGTCCCTGTTTACCTCATTAGCATAATATTTATTGGTTAGCTTCCTCGTTTTTTGCTTCGCTGTGAATAATTTTTTTTGCGATAAAGGTGCCTAAATAAGCTAGGCATCCATGAATATTTGTTGAGTTTCTGCAGTAGTCTATCGAAGCAGATTTTCCGAGCCTCCCACACATCTAATGATGCCCACTCTATGATTCCTTGTCCTTCAATTTTCCATGTGCCTCCAGTGTCCTCCAGGCCCTCCCGTGTTAGGTTCTTGTCTTGGCCGTCTTTACGTCCCGTCTCTTCGCGAAGTTCCGAGGATCGTGATATTGTTAGCGTGACAAGTGTCTCGTTGCATGGCCAGGGTCTTAAGACTAGACTTCCTACAAATGCATGCACAGATACAACAAGCTAGCAAATAAATGTTCGTGTGGTGTACGTTTTATTCTTTTACTCTTGTCTGTGTTGCCCCAGTGGGCTCGAGATGGAGTATTTCTGTTTTTTCACAATTTTATTTCTTTTAGGGAGTAGATGGCGAACTGCTGACACGCGACCTTTATGTAGCATTGGGGTGGTGGGAAATGCTAGATTATGTGATGATGAAAGGACGCATATAGCTTAACACTACAGAGAATATATCATCCTATATATTCGCTTTGGTGCGCATTTAGGGCAATTAAACTGGCGCTTACCAGTCCCGTTGAAGACAAGTAGAAGTTGTCCCAGGAAACCAGATTCCCGGCGTAAGATTACATGGTGATTGTGTGGCCCGGGACGATGTCCTCTGTAGTGAGTGATGGAGAAGTGACAGGTGCTCAGATAAGCGCAAAACTCCGTCAATTTAGGAAGCTGATCTCTCTGTTCGTCATGCTAAGTTTGGTTTTGTGTGTCGCTCATATAATGTCAGTTTGCTCACGTAAGCAATTCCAATGAATTTACCGAACTTCATTTTCACGTTATTTAAAACAGTGCCCGATAACAGATGTGAAGCGTTTTAGTAAATTTGCAAACCTATGCCCTAGAAGAAACGCCATTTCTGAAACCAAAGAGTGCTTAAAAGGTGCGACCCATTCACTAGTACTAAATGGAACGTTCTTATGACAGTAGTTTAACTTCCCGCCACTTTGTTGCCGCCGCCGTATATAGAACCTCAACAAAAACAGCGGCTTCAATTGTGATCAATGATGTCGCGCTCTCACCCTATCACAGCTGCCCAACTCGACAGGCCATAGCGCTAGTGTTTCGATCGAGTGACCGTCCTATTCAATGATGGCGAAGTTATTTTCAGTGTTAATTATTGCCCCATGTCCAAAATAATGACTGATGACACTTACCATCCCAAAGCTCTGAATGCGTTATGAGAGATGCCATAGGGGGTGGCATTAATTTTGACCTCCTATGGTTCTTCAATGCACGTGGAAACATATTATATTATCATTATTATTGATATTATTATTATTATTATTATTATTACTACAACTACTCTGCCCACTCTAAGCGCGTAGCATCACGAGGCCTTCACCAGATCGGTTCCGCCTGCAGACTTACAAGAGAATTCCCCGTACCCCACTCTCCTTCCTCAAATTATTCACATGCATATGCCTCCTATTACTTGAATGCGCTACAGCGGTCTAGACTAGCACAAGCGATTCAAGCAGCATACTATTTGAGTGTGTACAGAAAAAGTTCATGAGCATATATCAACGTCGTTTTCCGATTTTCTGATGAACACCTTTTCAAGTTTGAATAATTATCCTGCACTTCTGTCACTTAGCTGCAGACGTAGTCGAACGGGCGTCCTCTTTTCATACAAAATAATTAATGCCATTCTTGATGCGAAAGCAATGGCCCACTTAGCGATGAAGCCCGCGGCGTCTGTAGCTGTGGTACGGCACCTAAGTTCCTATTGGCTGCGACGCCACGTCACAAACGACTCCCGAAGAAGTAGAGTGGGTAAATCCGAAAACCTGCTCCCACGACAGCGCGCCAGGTGTTGCCTGAAGGGAGAGGGCATCGCCGCGACGCCACGTCACCAGCGAGCCTCGACGCAGCGGATACAGCGCCGCGACGGTGCGTGCAGACGCTGTTCTCTGGTTGCTTATGTTATCCGTGCATTCCCTGTACGCGCAAGCTGTCGCCTGCCTTCTAACTGCACCACGGTAAGGCCAAGGGAACACCCGCCTAGCGTCTCAACGCGCTCGCTTGCCCGCGAGGAGTTCCTAACTGGAATGACCACTCCGCGGTGTTCAATTGGGCATTAATGCTATCGCATTCCCTGATCATAAGGAGTGCTTAGGTGCCCTCGAATTTTTACATGTTTGGATCTACTAACGTCTGGTTCACGGCGGTTTCCATAGAAGTCCACCAGGGAAAATAGACTCTTTCACCTTCCTGCCTGTTTCAGCGGACACTCGCCTCTCCGCAGAGTGGAAAGTCTGTATAACTGTCATTTTCTCCCCGTTTATATCCGAGCTTTGCACCTTTGCACTTTGCACCGATCCGAGCTTCGCACCTTCTCATTAGCCTTCTTTCAAGCTGCACTCTCTCCTGTGTTCTCGTAGTTTCTATCTTCTTCCGTATATGTACTCCGTCCCTCAATTGTGCATTATTGTTGCTCATTATGCAGCTGTTTGTACATTTAATATTCCTTGTTTTTTTCTAATTGTTTTGTAGCTCACAATTTTTGGTTGCAGTTCTACATTTTTACCTCTTTTGTTTTTCTTTATCTGTGCACCAACACTCTGACCTCAGTGTTCGTCCTCGGCACAGTAAATATTTGGTTGATTGTTGATTGATTATTTAGTCAGTTTCTTTCATGATTGCGCTGCAAACCGAAAGCTGTCTCGAATTACCTCTTTCTTGCGTCCGACAGCTCCATCGTATACCTGGAAATTTTCTGCTTTCATCAAGCCACCTGATTCACCGCCGTTATGACTGCAGTTTTTTCCTTCGATAACAAGTTTATTACTCTAATGGGCCACAAATTATCCGGTCTAAGGATTAATTGATTTACGCAACTCCATGTCCTCAGCGTCCAGAGAAAACGGCAGAATCGTGTCGAGGAATCTCCGCAGCGATCGAGCATAAAGCAGATAGAAAGAGCAGTAATTTGTTGTCTCACGCTTCGCAGTGTTGTAGGCGTATGTTATGAACGACAACACATCATCCCAGTTATTGCGATTAGAGGACACATAGATGGATAGCACGTTCGTCAAGGTTCGATTCGTGCGTTCAACAAGACCGTTGGTTTGCGGACGATACGGCATTGAGTGACGAAATCGTGTTCCACATAGCCGAATCAGCTCTTCAACGGCGTCGGCCACGAATTGACGACTGCGATCACTCATGATCACGCAAGGTGGGCCATGGCGTAGGAAGACATAACGCAACATGAAAGCTGCGACGCAAACAGCGGTAGATGACGGAACTGCCGCGGTCTCTGTGTAGCGTGCAAGATCCTTTACACAAGGGATGATCCATCAATTGGTATTCGATGACCGTGAGAATGGGCCCAGGTGGACCACACCGACTTGCTCAAAAGGTGCGTGAGGGAGAATCAACGGCTGCAGAAGAGCTGGTTGGGAGGTTGAAGGTCATTTCCGTGACCTAGTGCCTAGCGCTGCTATGGAACCCACAATGCAAGCGTGGCTTGTGCGACAAGCTCTTGTCACATTATGTGGGCCCGTTCGTTGTTTTAGATAGCCTGAGCGACCTCACTTCTATCGGCCGCGCAGTCTAGTTTCCCGACGGTGGTGGGGAGAATGAACGCTGTCTCGGTGAAGGAGAGCGACGTTGACGAGAAAACGGTGCAGTTAGAGTGCGGTTTGAAACGGCTGAGTCGCTGCGGTGATTCCGTCGTGGACTGTTGATGGGGAAGGTCATCGATGAAGGAAAGTAGCGTGGAGGACAGGAATGGTCGCAATTATGGCGTTCAGTGTCATTGGATAGACTGTGACTCGTAGCACCTCGGTGCCCAACTACGTTGCCGACAGAATCGAGAGATGTATCCTGTGACACCACAGCTATAACACATGGGAGGCGCACGGCTAATCTTCGGGTAGGGTTGGTATGTCTGTGGCGCGGAGTAGGCCGTTGCTGGACAACGGGCATATCCCTCAGCACGCTCGTTGCCGGCTTCCCGGTGGCAGTTCTGTTGCGTTCCCATTGGCCTTCTCGAGCTGTGCTCCTCGACAGTCGTTGCCGCAATGGAAAGGGGAGCTGGTGTAAGATTGCACGGATATTGACCATCACGGAACTCAGTGTTCAATTCCGTGCAACGACATTGCTCCTCTCTAACAATCTTTGTGATTGTTGTCGCGAGATCGACTGATGGGATGTCGTCTTCAATGCTTGCAACAGTTGTTACGTCTGCTAGCCGGCCAAACTTCGGGGTTATGCGGAACAGTTTGAGAGCCTCAAAGGTAGGGCAATGACGTATTACATCGGCGACTGAGCTGAGGTGCTCTTTACCAATAAGGAAGTTGTAAACGTCCTCCGTGATTCTCTTCAACAAATGACCAACTTTGTCTTCCTCTGACTTACGAGGATTGGCCGTTCTGCATAGCTTGAGCATGTTTTCGATGTAGGTCGTGCACGTCTCGCCCGGAACTTGAGCTCTTTGAAGGAGCATTTGCTCTGCCTGCTTCTTCTTTGCGACAGAATCGCCGAAACGCTCCTTCATTTCGGACGTGAAACCATCCCATGTTGTCAAAGTTTCCTCGTGGTTATCGAACCACAAGAGCGCCGTGTCCTTCAGAAAGAAAACTACATTTGAGAGTCGCGTTACGCTGTCCCAACAATAGTGCTTGCTCACCCGTTCGTAGTGGCTAAGCCATTCTTCGACATCCCCACCGGGCTTCCCTCCGAATGTGGGATGCTCTACCAGGTGTTGGTGCTGCCATGGACTAGCCATCGTTTAGGTCGAAGATGCCGCTGGTTCGGTGCGAGTGTTGCTTTTAGTGTGCGACATCTCAAACACCGGAAGTAATGTGGGCAATCCAGCGACCCGGCGGCTTCGACGCAGATAAGGAGGTTGGAGAACCATGTCGTCCGTGCTGCGTGGTGGTCGAGGGTACCCCGTACCTCCACCAAATCTATTACAGATGATCGATATTTATATACAGATGAAGACCGGGATGGATGAGAGGTCGTCGCCACGATGTCGCCACCGAAATGTTGCCTTGTCTTCTACTCAGCTCGTCATCATCCTCTTCTTCTATCTACTCCTCTTTGCCACGTTACAATATGAAAAACATGACTTCATTGCGCACACGTGAGTCTTGGTTGCAGTGCCATCGATCATATTTTTTAAAAAACCAAGCCTGCATTCCCTTTGTAAAGAACAAACGAACAAACAAACAAAAAAGCAGACAAGAGTGTTTGCATTAGTGTTTAGCGCCAGCCTACTTCTTATTCAGGATTTGTTTATTCATAAGGAAAATGATGACTTAAGCCGGAGACCACGGTCAATCGTTTATTTTTCTTTTGCGGTTGGCATGCAGGCTTCGTTCTTTAAAAAGACGATTAAGTGGCCTGCCATACAGACACGCCACAACGCAAATACGTCATGTTTTTTATATTTCTAGAAGTTCCTCAAGAATCCTGAAAAAAATATTACAAGATAAAACGGCATAAGAAGAACTTCCTTGATGCACACTCTACAACTTTTCACATACGACTACGACATATGCCCTAAAACGATCATTTAAGATTTTGCATAAAATATCGTAATTAGAAAAGTGATCGCGCTTCAGAAAACAGTGAGAAACTCAATACGATTACTAAAAGCATGCATTGGCTAAGGGGTCTAAGGCGTACCAGTATATTTTTAAATTTTGGTATAAGTTACCTGATGTACCCGCTTGATACGTCACAATGATTACGAGGGTCTGACTTAGGCCAAGCTGTTCATGGCACTGTGGCAGTGGTCATTTTTACTTTGGCTCCACATAAGATGGCTCACACGCGTCGAGGATTCCGAGCGCGAAGCTATGGTTGTTCGACATGTGCGTAAAAGGACTTGATAGAAATTACGTGGTTCGCTATTTTTGCGCTAGTACCTGTGCAAGCAAAAGACAATGCATTCTTTCTAGTTTCTGTGCTATCTTTGTTCTGCGGCGAAATGAAGATGTGATGGTGAGCTTGGAGTTGCAGTCGTCGTGAACTGTAAACGGAATTAACGAAGCGTTGGGTTACTTCACAGTGAAACTGAAGCGCCCTACCCATGAAACGCTTCTTCTAATTTTTTTCCCGTCATGTAAACATTGTGAAAAGAACTAAAGTTGCCAGAGAGCTTAAAGGTTATTTTTTAATGTTCATCACAAATTTGGTGACACTTTCGCTTGTTTAAGCCGTTCTCGGGCACAAAAAAAGTTAGGAGATTAAAAGAAAAGCTCTGAGGTGAAGTCAAAGCTCACCTAAAAACAGAATGTAACTCGTTACATATAAACAACTGACTAGCCCCAAGTAGGCCCTGAAAAAGTCCACGACGTGAGAGGAAGCTGGTGCGGGAACCCTTGAGGATAGCAAAACTAAGCATCAACACAAAAAGTATAAGCATTATGACGATGTCAAACAATTGTACCATTTCCTCCCCCTCTCTTCCTTTGTTTTTCTTGCTTGAATAAGTCATGTATCGCAAAACGAAGATCAAATCAAGTGCCGTGATGTCTCACCTACCCAGGGAAAAGCCTTCTGGTTTTACGGCTGTTAGGCCATATTATGCAAGGATTATTAATTACCTGCCCTGGTTGCTTAGTGGCTTTGGTGTTGGGCTGCTGAGCACGAGGTCGCGAGATTGAATCCCGGCCACGGCGGCCTCATTTCGATGGGGAGGAAAGGCGAAAACACCTGTGTACCTAGATTTAGGAGCAGGTCAGGGAACCGCAGGTGGTCCAAATTTCCGGAGCCCTCCACTACGGCGTGCCTCATAATCAGATTTAGGTTTTGGCACATAAAACCCCATAATTTAGTTTTATTCGTTAAGGATAATTTCCTTTGGTTGCACTCATTTCTCATCACCATCCGAGCTAGTGGCCAATACTGGCAATAACGAAGGTTTATCCTGAAGACAGCCAGTCACGAACGCCACAAACAATTGAAAAAAAAGCCGTAGTTTCGCCCGAAAGGCGAGGCATTGATTGCAATAGAAAATTCGTGGAAAACAACTATACGAAGTAAGGATAGTAGTTCCATCGGCTGTATAAAGTTGTAAGCACAGGCATACCACCTAAATTAATAAGCATGGCGTCAGGCACGCACAAGCAAACATGAACACATCTCACTCGATGGCAGCAGAAACTTGCTGCCAAAACGCTGGAGTGAAGAAGCGCGGCAACAACAGCGAGCGAATTGACCTTCGTGCTGCGTCTCGCTTCAACGGGAACTAAGCCGCGAAAACACAGCGCGTGGCCGGACTCTCCCCGTCGCAGATGGCTTTGAGGATACAGCGGCCGGGGCGGGCACGCGCGACCGCCCGTGCCGCCTGGAGGGCAATCCCCCCCCCCCTTCCTCCTTTTCCTCCTTCCTACCCATGGTGGACCTTTGTCCCCATCGTAGATGGCCTCCAAGATACAGCGACGCGGCGGGCGTGCGCGGCCGCCCGGTCAGCCCGGGCCACCCGGAGTAGAACGCGCCGAGCTTCCCTCCCCTCCCCCAGGAGTCTTGCACGCGGTGGAAGACGGCGCAGTTCCTCCCGCTGCCCGAGGTTGAGTCGCGATCGCCTGCTCACCTTCGCGCGCTTTCACTCGCAAATACAGCATGCGGCGCGCGGCGACGATTTTATCGCCTTTGGACTTTATACGGGACCTTACGGTGACGCCGACGGCAGAAATGCGCTTGGAGAGTCCACATAATTGCTATCGCAATAAAACAGAATAGTTACATAATCATCTTGAATCTTTCGTTTCCCGTTGTTTGCCCTTGCCCTCTTACCTACACTGGTGAGCTGCGCCGTGCGGTGCCAGGGGAAGATATACTGCTTCTGTAGGCGCAGCATTCCCCGGTACAGGAACCAGGCGTCGTGTCCTATGTACATGTCTTCGAAGTCGCCCACCACCTTGACGAGCGCCGAGCAGGCCAGAATCTGTGACATCGAGTTGGAATCCCACGGCCGATGTAATACTCCTTCCATGTCAAATAGGTCGCCAATGAAACTGAAGAAGCTGTGGACGTTGGGGATATTGAAAACAAAGAAAGCGGAAATTTATTTGAAAGAAAGTAGAGAGGGTCAGCCCGAAATGGGAGTGTTTAGCCTGCTGCTCTAGCACAGGAGGAGGGAGGAAGGATAAAAAAAAATGCAGATCCCACGCACTGTGGTAATCGATGTAAGCGAAGCTTTCTGTGCTGTTTGCTTTGATTGACGATAATTAGCGTTAATGTTGACGGCGAATGTTTAATTTCTTCAACGTTTTATCCAGCACAACAGTGGTGAATTACTGTTAAACCTTACCTTGCGTGCACCACTGCTGTTTGTCTGTGTAGTACACAAAACACAAAGGGAGAGGTGTTTGCTTGGGGCCTTGTTATGCTTCATATTTCATAACCTCTGATAGGGTTGAGCATTGTCATTGCCTCACATCGCACATCGCATCATGGCACAAACATTAAACTTGAATTGGATTAAGGGGCTGGTGCGTGCCAAAACCCCAATAGGATAATGAGGCAGGCCGTAGGTGCACACTCCGGATTAATTTCAGCACCGTGCTGTTCTGTAACATGTCCTCAAATCAAAGTGCGCGAGTGTTTTTTATTTTGCCCCCGTCGAAATGCGGCTGCCTCGGTCAAATCCGTGACCTCGAGAAATGTCATAGCCCCAAAGCTATCGCGGCGGGCACAGAAGTGTTGATTGGATGTGCGACCGCTTCTGTTGTGTCGCCGAGACCCTGCCGTATGCTTTAATTAATGCGGCTCTGCTTCTGCCCGTCTAGTGTAAGTTGTCTGCTTCACATTTCAATGGTTCTATTTTTCAGAAATAGCAGAAACGCACCGTACCGTACCTTGAACTTAAATTATCCAGCGTTTCCTTTCCTTCTCACGTCACCTTTTCCCTATCCCCCCCCCCTTTTATTTGTATGGGAACTGCGAGCGAAGAGTTGCAAGGCTGTCATTCCGTCATTTCGCGACTGCTACGGTTCTACCCATTCCCTACCACATCTCTCCCCTCTTCTCTTTCATTCTATCTAGCTTCCTTCTGGACTTGCACGTTGGTAGAAAGGTAAACGCTTGCGGGTGGCCACGGATAATTACAGCTGTCAAGAGGCTAAGAAGGCGACGACCCGGTAGCTCCACAGGGCATTCTGCACATTGGAAACGGGGCGGTCCAAACGAGTTTTTCACGTCTCTTTGCTTCTCTGCCACGCGCCTTCCATGTATATACACGCTCTGAACCACTCCACGACGCTGTGTGCCGGACAGCAGCATGCAGCAGCAGCAGTGGGAAAGTCGAAGGAAAAGGCAAAGAAAGATTCACTTTAAAAAAAGTTGAATGAGGGATGACGACGGCATAGAAGGGGCATATGTGACGATATGGTTGCAGTCCTGGGGATAATAGTATTGCGCAAACCAACGAAAGTACCCTTAATGTAAGCAGGTCGCACTTTTGGACTAATTCCAGTAGGTGAAATGAAATTCGAGGAAAATTGCCCCAGAGAATACGTGGCCGTCTGGCTCCTTCGTTGGTAGGGCTTAATAGGGATTAATTTAATAATAGGGCTCAATTTGGCCTGACAAGGTCAGCATCCGCACGGCACCTTTAGTGGTCGGCGTCTGGACCCGGCACAAAATCCCACGCATTGACGCCAGCAGAGGCTTGCTCTCAATGGTGTCGTTGTCAGTATTTTCGTGCAGTTGCTTGCACAGAACGTCACCGGTTTTATCGGAGCAATCGTTCGCTTCCTTGACGTAGAGGGACACCGCAACATGCGGTCTCACTCGTGTGGTGGGCAGCGAAACCCACTCCGCGCCGTTTGTATTCTTGGGTGAGGAATAACCCGCGCGCGCTCTTATATATATATATATATATATATATATATATATATATATATATATATATATATATATATATATATATATATATATATATGACATTTTTGCAGCGGAGTTTTAAGTCGAAGCGGACATAATATGCCCCTAATGACGCGAGTTTCGCCAATGTAACTTAAAAAAATATATTTACATTTTATTAAAACTTGGGGGCAGTTGCATATATGAGAAATGTGGTTATTGTCACATTTTAATGTGCCAGCAGTTGTGAAACCTGAAAGATTGCAGCTGATTTGAAATATTCATTGCCGAATTTCAAATGCTCATACTTGGCACAACCGAAACCGATTTTTTGGTAGCGCAGTAAAGGCAGCCTCGCGATCCCGTCGGGCGCGAACGCTCCGCGAGGCACTCCGTGATGAAGTTTGAATGATAGCTTGCCACGGCGTATACTTATGCGGTATGCTGCGGCATATGCTTGCAAAACTAAACGTGCCACATATCAGTCTATGCCACGACATTCAGTTTCCAACTTTGCCGCGCTCTTTCTTCACGGGGTGTTGCCGTCTGACCCGGAGAGCAGAGCTGCCTTTTCTAAGCTCCCGGCAGGCTCGGTTTTGACATTTCCAGTAGTGACTATTGAAATTCAGTAATGAACGTCTCGAATTAGGTGCAGTTTTCAAAATTAAAAAAGGGGGCGCTTTAAAACCTGCCACCTTTAAATTTTCCATATATTCGATCGCAAGTCTTTAACACAACGTTAACCAATTCAGGCTAATTAGTCTTCTGAAATTTACATTATTCGCGGGAGAGTATGACGGCCTCGCCCAGTAATTCTTCGGCGAAATTGAAATTTTTTATGAATGTCTGTATAAAAAAAGAAAAGCTTATCATTACACCTGGAGTGGCATTGCAAGCTTATAGGCAGACTGATAGCTATTGTTGAGGCTGAATGTCACTACGCCGGACAAGTTGGATGACGCACAAGTTTACCGACGCATCTGTGAGTTTTCTCCACGCTGCACTCATTTTCTCGGCTTGTTTTTATGTGGCTTAAAAAAGACACGGTTAAAAATAAGCATCTTTTTCGATTTATCGCTGGCGAAATTTCGGTATAATCACGAAGTCAACCCATCTCAATTACAACTTTGTGGCACATAGAAATTCTTCAGAGTCACTTCGTATTGGCTTGACCAAATGCCGATGGCAAGAGTACTGCTCGTGCCATCGAGATATCCCCATATCTCGATATATCGAGATAGTATCTCGACATAATACTACTAAATCTCGAGGTAGTACTCCTACAGTCCTTCCCTACACACCACTGCCTGCCATTCGCTATTTTGCAACCACAAATACCTCAAAACTCTAGGCATACCGACAGAAAGTGATACTTATTCAATTACTTTTAAAAAAACTTTAGCCTATTGAAGTTTTGTAATGATGGATGACAATTGACAAAATGGCCTTTCAATAAGACCGCTTTGTGTTACAGCAGCCATTAACTAGACATAAAAAACTCTTCCGGATCGTCAGCCGGACTGCTGGATAACCTACAAATGCATATTTTCTCCCTGGCGTGCTTATTATGGACCTTCACTGAATAAGCGGCCAACTGAAAAGATCCCAGACATGCAGCACACGAAAGCAGGATGAAGAGAGAGACACGCGCGGGCTATAATGCAGGGGCGCTATCACGTAAAGCTATTTCAAAGTTTTCAATTCAATTCCGCAATCCGCCCTCCGCGATTGGACAAAACCTTTTTCGGACCACCCCCACTTCGTCTGTCTGTCACGCAACGTCACGAAAACTTCCCATCTGATATGACGCGTACACACTAATTGTGCATGATTTGGACTGAACAAAAAAAAGTAGTTATTTCTGATTCGACTCTTTGTCCCCATTAGCTCTCCGGTATTGGTAAATAGTCTAAGGCTGCACCTACTTCACCTGCTTATCACGCGACGTCACAAAACCATGAAAACTTATCACGTCAAAATGACGTGTACGCGTTAAAGATGCAGTAAGTATGGCGAAGAAAACGGAATTTTCTTCTGAATAGTTGCAGGCTGCCCCATCCCGAAATGAATAAAAGATTGCTGCTGCCGACCGCTCAGACACTGGCTACTCCACTCGCGCCTGCCGGAGAGCATGAGTTTATTAGCGCATAATAAAACTTTGTGCGTGGCCGTCTAACGTTTTCGAGCCCTTTCGACACGCTTACGACCTCGTTCTGCTAACTCTTCTTTGCTGAGGAACCGTTTTAGTGGCAGTCCGTTGCGCGCCACCGCGAGTTTCGACCAGGCACCGCAAGCTAAATGTTGGAAAGGGGACCAATCACAGACGCCGGCACCACCCTCTTCATCCGGTTATCTATTTTGAGTACACTGGCTCGGCCCCATCGAAACCCTCTCCATTTGAGCGTGCTTTTCGGCTCCTGGCAGCCAATTAGATAAAAAATAAACGCTCAATGTAGGCAATATTATTCGTTTTGAAAGAAAACAAAAGTGACCTCCTATATAAACTAGGAGAGCGCTTGATTGGGCTATTCAGGCAACTCTACGGGTCACCGCCCGATGCTTGCGTCGGCGGTTACGCAAATATGACGTCAGGAGATTGTAATAAACACATATTGGAACCGTTTTAGGTCATAGGGCCAAGCTTAACACTGCAAAGAATATCGTCCTGTATATTCGCTTTGGTGCGTATTTAGCGCAATCAAACTGGTGCTCACCAGTCCGATCGACGACAAGTAGAAGTTGTCCCAGGAAACCAGATTGTATGTGGTTTCCCAGGAAACCTGAATGTATCCCATTGTCCAGAACTCATGCGCTGCAAGTTTGCGATGACGAAGCAGCTAGTCGCACAATCTGTTCTTGTGAACACTGAACATGGTGGCCGTCTATTATTATTATTATTATTATTATTATTATTATTATTATTATTATTATTATTATTATTATTATTATTATTATTATTATTATTATTATTATTATTTATTGATTTTTTCACACGTTTTCCTAACACTGCGCAGTCGCAGAGACACACTTGCTCACTCAAACAAACTGTTCAAGCATCTGCTTTTTTGCCCACGTTGTCGAAGGAAGATCTGAGGCGAACAAATTTTAGTTTCCGACCTAATAAACAACCTGGTATAGATGTGTTGGCTGTTTCCACACTAAGAAGAAATTTTGATACATTAGCAGACATACTGCTTTTTATGATTAATGGTTTTTTATAAGCACCACATCAATTCCGGAGACATTAAAAACGGCAATTGTTAAGCCACTGTTTAAAGCAGGAAAAAAAGATGAAGTTGAAAACTATAGACCTATCTCTGTTTTGCCTATACTCTCTCAAATACTGGAAAAGTTTCTGTTTGATTGTATGACTTCCTTATTAAAGAAATTTAGGAATGATGTCACCAAGACAGTTTGGATTTGCTGCTGAGCGAGGTACTATTACACTGTTAGAAGAGTTCACCGATGAATTATATTCTGCTCTAGATAAGAACCTGTATAGTTGTGCTTTGTTTTTGGAATTAGCAAAAGCGTACGAAACTGTAAATCGCGATATGTTATTGGAAAAGCTGTTTCGTTTGGATTTCAGGGGACCCTTTTTTGATCTTATTTGCAATTATTTACATGATAGATCACAGGTGGTCATGGGCAGTAAAGAAATTGTTAGCGCTGGAAAATATATTACAGCTAGGGTTCCACAGAGATCCGTGTTGTCCCCTCTTTTATTCAATTTAATTATGAACGGCTTTCCCACGAGAATTACAAAAGCCACTGTGTATCAATATGCAGATGATACAGTTCTACTCACTCGTCATATGCATTATGAAGAAGCTATTAGCGCCTTACAAAATGCAGTCCATAAGGCTGTGCAATGGTTTGAAGAAAACGCTGTTTATATCAATTCTAAGAAAAGCAAAATCATATGCTTTCGTAGTCCATTAAAGACTCAAAACATAAGCTTGCCAATATTTCTACATAATGAACATTATATTTCATGTAAATGTACTGCTATAGAATATGTGGAGACATTCAAATACCTGGGTATAACGTTCAACAGCGGCATGTCTTGGCAACATCGCATGGCGTTTTTGTGTGGCAAACTACGTAGTGTTGCATATTTACTTTTCAACATAAACGGTTTAGTACCTCTACCAGTCAAGAAAATGATACTGCATGCACTAAAGTACAGTGTGCTGAGGTATGGGATAACGATCTTCGCCTTTTGTACAGAGCACTGGAAAAGTCGGATTGATAAAATACAAAAAAATATATTTAAAAATATGGCTTATGGTACTACAATTAACGACAATAATATTTTTCAGGAATTAGGATTTTGCACATTGGAGGATTTATTTACCAGAACTGTTATTATGCGGCATGATTGGAGCGATGAATTCAAAGAGGCATACGATGCACCTCGATTGTTAAGAAATAAAAAACGTTTTAAGGTACCCTATTCCACTACTAAGTATGGTGAAGCGAGAAGTGTATACATCCCAAAAATACTTAATGATTTTGCCGATGAATTTTTTTTGGCAACTTCGAAAAAACAGTTGAAGAAATTATTGATGAAATGATGAAATTTAGTCCTGATCTATACTTAAGTTGTTTATGTGTTTCTCTTTATTTACTATGTCATTGTCTGTTAACGGGTAATACTACCAAACATTCTTCTCAAAGTTGAAAAAAAAACGTGTTATGTAAATGTCTACCTTTTCACTTTTTATGTAAATATGTAACCACATCGGTGTACCGACTCTGCCGGGCCTAGTCGCACAAGTCCTCGTAGACTTAGACAGGCCCGTTTCTTTGTTTTGCTTTTGGATGTGTGTCCATAATTATTATTATTATTATTATTATTATTATTATTATTATTATTATTATTATTATTATTATTATTATTATTATTATTGTTGTTGTTGTTGTTGTTGTTGTTGTTGTTGTTGTTGTTGTTGTTGTTGTTGTTGTTGTTGTTGTTGTTGTTGTTTTTGTTGTTACTAGAGCGCCTCCGGCCGGCCACCGAAATTTTGAAAGTGCACCAGCAAACGCTCTAGTAAACCTGAAGAGTGTTTTCACCTGAACTACTCTGGAGCAGTACAAGGCCAAGCGGTCGCGAATTGTTTTACTGCCCTTATCTTATCCTTATATAAGGTTCAGGATTGAACGCTCGTGTCTGTCAGCAACAGGACGGTTCCTATATCTATTATTGGTTTTGATGAAAGCTCATCAACGAATGCCTTAAGCACTGGAAGCCTTCCCTATACTGCAGCCCTGATGGCATTTACTTTGGAATTCTAAAAACTCATTTCAGCATATTTGCCCGAGTATTCCGATTTATATTTAATAACTGTTTGAATACTGCCGCCTTCCGTCACATGTGGAAAACTGCCCGTGTATTTCCTGTTCTTAAGTCTCGCTGTAAAGCCGATGTCTCGGATTATGGCCCGATTTCTCTTCTCTGCACCACGCCTAAGCTTTTCGAGCTGCTCCTTCACAACACATTGTCTTTTACTGTAAATAACGCTCTGATTCCGCATCAACGTGGATTTCTCCCCGGCCGCTCCACTGTCAGAAATCTGGTAAGTTCCATGACACAGAACTCCGCCACAGTACTTCAAGGGGGGGGGGGGGGGGGGGGGGCAAGTTAACACCATTTACTGTGACCTAAGCAAAGCTTTTGATGTAGACACCCACTCGCTACTCCTGATCAAGTCCGCGCACCTTTGTTTTGACTCGTCAATTGCCAATCTCTTGCGCAGTTATCTCGTTGAGAGATCATGTTATGTTAACGTCAATGGCCAAGTGTCTTTCTTTACATGGTAAGTAGCGACGTCCCTCGAGGATCAGTATCAGGACCACTCTTTTATTGCTTATTATTGATGTCCTTTCCGCTAAACGGAATTCTTCGTTCCTTTTATATACCGATGTCATCAAGATTTTTGAGGAAATGAATGCTGCTAATGATTGTCGCATCCTGCAGTCTGATTTGTTTTCTTTTTATAAATGTTCCAAAAATAACAACCTCGCCTTGAATGCTGCTAAGACCAGTCACGACTTTCAGACGCAAAACAGCCAACGTTTATTTTTTCTGACTTTTTCCTACACAGACGCCCCCCCCCCCCCCCTCCCCTCCACGGTGGCTTTTTGGCTACGGTGTTGCTCTGCTAAGCACGAGCTCGCGGGATCGAGTCCCATCCGCTGCCGCATTTCGATGGGGGCGAAATGCAAAAACGCCCGTGGGGCTCGTTACTGGGGGTGCGTTTTCCCCCGGTGGTCACAATTAATCCGATGTGCCCCACTATGGCGTTCAACAGAATTCAATTCAACACACACATATTTCACATTTCGCGGCTTTCTTTAAACGCTGAAGAAAAATCACCACGCAGCATGTACGTTGCCACAACAAATTGGATCGGTCGTTTCTGAATCCCCTCTACAACGTACAGAAACGCGCTTGACCCTAATGTGAGTATTGAAAAGTATGCACAATCTATCGTAGTTATTTAACTAACTATAAGCGGAATTTAAAAACACTCCAAGGAGCGCTACATGACGGCAAACCATATGTCGTTGGTCTCATTCAGCTGCGGTTTTTCTTAACTCCTTGGTTCAAGTTACGTGAAACACAATGCACCTATATACCGGGTGCTTCAGCGACCACTTTCAAATATTCTTTAACAATTGCCTGTTGTCTTGTACATGAGCTGGTCTCCTCGAAGGGGCGTACAGTACTTGCACAAAAAAATTAAATGCATAGTCGACTAACTAACAGAAATTCCCTAATTTGGTTGCTAATTAGCTTATGGCACATATTGCAATTTACAAATTCTAGGCAAGCTTGGGGGGTCAACTTGGAACGAATTCTCAAATGACACCAGTTACCGGATATTAATTCCCGGACTTTGCGGAGAAATGCTTGACGTACCAGTTAAACTTGTGCTTGAATGTATAAAGCGACGTTTTGTTAAGAAAGTTTGTGGAACGACAGTGCATTTTTTACCGCAAGTTTGACGGCGCATATCTCGCAAATGGTGTCCTCCACACAATTATTTTCAAGTGGATATGACTTGCAGTCTCGCCGGCTATAATATGAAAATTGTAATATGTGCCATAAGTTAATTAGCTAAAAACTTAGTCAATTTGTGTTAATTAGTCGATTACGGATTTCAATATTTTTTGCAAATATTGTCCGCCTCTTCGAGTAGACCGGCTGAAGGACTAGAAGTGTGCTGTCTGCCACAGTCATGTTCACACACACACACACGCAAAAAAAAAAATTAAGATTGTTCGCTGAAGCACACTGTATGTATAAATAAGTGGCGTAGTGGCTTTGACATTCGTTGTGCTGTTAAGCCCATTGGTGGGGAATTAAAGCCCCGCCGTGGCGGCCACATTTTGTTGGGGGCGAATTGCAAAAACGCTCGCATACCTTGCATTGGGTGCAAGTTAAAGTAAATTAGGCGGTCAACATTATTCCAGAGTCCCCCACTACGGCGTCCCGCATAATTGTATAGTGGTTCTGGCACGTAAAAAAAAAGAAAATGTTATATATTTTTTGGTGTGTGTGTGTGTGTGAGAGAGAGAGGCGGAAGTAGTGACGTCATTAATGACATCACAGACAAGAAGGTGCCTTGATATTTAATCGGCTAATTAATAGAAAACAGTTGCCTTCGAGCACGGTTCGTGCGTCGCGTTCGCCTAAAGTTAACCTAAAGATCACCAACGCCGAGGTGCGAGTGTCACTAATGGTGTTTTTCACTGGTCGATCTGGAGCAGCCGCCTGAATCCTCGAGCGAGCGCTCGGCTTTCACCAATCCGAGTCTGCCAGTGGAGCGCACGAACGCTCCGCGGGAGATCACACAGGAAGTCTGCGTGCACGTGACACAAACCGGTTCCGCAAACTATGCCCAACACAATGTTATGCGTACCGACCGGGTACCGATTTCGCTTGAAGACGGAAGTGATGCCATGTGACGCGTTCTATTTCCGCCCGAATCCGCGTCTCGGCGGCGGAGCAAGTGAGAGCGATCTGGCGCGGAGCGAGTTGATCCGAAACGACCAGTGGAACGCGCGAACCCGCTCCAGATCGACCAGTGAAATTCGGATTCGTTGCCGCGGAGCAAAAAATCCTGCTCCGAATCGACCAGTGAAAAACGCCATAAGAGACACGTTGGAATCGTCTACTATTTTATTTTTATTTTTTTACCTGCGTAACGAATATATTAGAGCATGCATTGTGACCCATACACTCAGCAGTTTAGCCTAGGAAATATAATAATGAAAAAGCACTTACAGTGATCGTGTTACCTTATCCAGCTCGTGCGTATGGTCCAGCATTTCGTTCTCGAAGACGTCGTTCAGCCCCGACAGCTGTCTCATAATCAGGTGCGCCTGCGATAAAAACATGATTCAGATGGGTGCTGTGTAGCCATAATAGAATTTCATTTTTATCGTTATCTTTTGAGCACTTCTGGCTACACCCACCGAATTATCCGGTGTGTAAATTAATTTTTCATCCTTTTTATAGCGCGATTAAGTATTAATGAAATCCAAACAATTTTTCGTTTCGCTCGTACACTCACTCAGCGTCGATAAAACGAACCAAATCAGAGCGCACAATATTAAAATAAATTATGCGCTCCGTTAAGAGCAAAATAAACGGCAAAATGGGGAAAATACCAGGGAGTACGGCCCTTGGGCCCTATAAGGTAAAACCATTCTACTGTGTTTTTATTCCAATTTCCTGGCGTCATATTTGCGTAACCGCCGACGCAAGCATCTGGCGATGAACCACAGGTTTCTTTGAACAGACCAATCAAACGCTCTTCTCGTTTAAAGGAGGTCACTTTTGTTTGCTTTAAGAACGAAGAACATTGCCTACAGTGAGCGGCTTGTCTTATCGAATTGACGGATAAAAGGCGAGGAGCACGCTCAAGTGGAGAGGGTTTCGATGGGTCCGAGCAAGTGCGCTGAAAATTGATAACCGCATGACGAGGGTGGTGTCGGCGTCAGTGATTGGTCCATTTTACCTTACTTAGCCTAAAGTGGCTGGTCGAAAATCGCCGCGGCACGTAACGGAAGGTTAATAATGCCGCTAAAACGGATCCTCAGCAAAGGGTTGGCAGAGCGAGGTCGTAAACGTGCTGAAAGTGCTTGAAAACATTATAGGGCCATGAAAAAAGGGTTATTGCAGGCAAATAAATAAACCAGTGCTCTCCGGCAGGTGCGAGTAGCCAGTGCCTGAGCGATAGGTGGCAGCCATCTTTTAATCCTTTAGGAACGGGGCAACGTGCGGCTATTCAGGATAAAATTCAGTTTTGTTCGGCATGTTAATGCATCTTTAACGTGTACACGTCACTTTGACGCGGTGAGTTTTCGCGGTTTTTTGAGGTAGCGTGACAGACAGGTGAAGTACGTGCGTGCAGCCCGGAAGGTTTTAACCAATAGCTGGGGGTTAATGAATGAAAGGCGTCAAATGAGAAACAACTACTTTTTTTGTTCGGTCAAATGATGCATAATCAGTGTGTACTCATGATATCAGGTGGGAAGCTATTGCAGTTTTCGTGACGTCGCGTGACAGACAGGCGAAGTGGGGGTGGTCCAAAAAAGTTTTTGATCAATCGCGGAGGACTGATTGCAGAATTGGAATAGAAAATTTGGGAATAGCTTTACGTTATAGCGCCCCTTGTTTTCACAATTTTTACCTTTGTTTCAATGCATCTCTATTTTTAGTGCCATTCGTTCAGGCCTTCCTTAAGTGTCAAAAGGCGCCTTGATGACCAAGGGTCAAATTTACGAAGCTTTCGGTTTTGTAAGAGGTTTTTGTTATTGGCCAGCAACCTTCACTAATACCATGTCCAACATCATAAGTTTCTGGTATCTACGAATAGTTTAGCGTCAAGAATTTTTTTCTTGTGAATGCGGTTATTAGAGTGCATATACTTTGAAAGAAATGCTTCTCACAGGACATGACGTCAGATTCAAGACCCTATTTCAGTTTGCGTCGTGATGTACTGCGCTCGCGTTGAGTCGAAAACAGGAACGAGTTAAGGACTCCGCCAGATAATTCGTTAAAGCGAAGCGACATTGGCAACGTAACATGCTCCAAGGGGAAGAGGGACACACCACACGAAGAGATGCGTGTGACATGCGCCCTTTACACGGCGCTATGATACCCAAACAAATGAGACAGAATATTTAGAAAATTGCACGTGCTTCAAGTATAACATTGTTTCCGCTACCATTCTGTTGAGAGTTTAGACCAACCATTTGAAACCTGTGCAAATCTAATTCCGACCTCATTGAACGCGCTCAGAATAAATTGATATCTATCTTCAAGCACCAATTTTGCCATTCTGACGACCACAGTTCAGCATTATCAAATATACGCCAACTTGCACTTCTAGACTCAGACTTAATTAGTCAGGCCTTTTGTTCCTGTGTAATGTGGTCCATGGCATTATAGTATATTTCCCAAAGCTTCTTGATCATATGCGATTGTTCGTGCTGCAACAGTATACCAGGCAGCATTCCGCATTCTTTGCCTGGTCCTGTTGCATTAAAGACTGTGCTATATATGACTCGAATCCAGAAAACATGTCATACGAATTATGCTTGTATTGACATACTTCGGAGTTCATTTCCTTTGTTCTGTGTATATGTAGATAATCATGTATGATTAACTCCCTTTTACCCTTCCCAGTTTTCTTTTCCCTATTTGTTTCTGTATCTCGCATTGTTTCGTCTACCATATTCATGTTTTCAAGTGCACCAAGTGCACCATATTCAAGTGCACCAGTACGAAGGCTATCTAGCTGCTGCTGAGCGCTGTACTAAACATGATTGATTGATTACTGTTGTAGTATAAAATCGTGCTTTTTACGTATCTACTAGTATATTATTTCAGTGCAGTATCTTTCATGCAATAAAGAAAGGCACGAATTAAGAAAGTGCAATAAAATGCTATATGCCTGATCATATGCATTGTGCTATCAATTTCTTCTTTAATATTGCTTAGTTACTGTATCCAGTGTTGCGTAATAAGACAATATGCCACCGCAATTATTCTGTGCCTAACAGAACAATTTGAATGACTTCCTCAGTCAAAACATCATAGTAGTCGGAAAACATTAAACTGGTATTTTTTTGTGGTGACTTAAGCAGTAAAAATCGCGAAAATAATCTGTTTATATATATGTTTCTTTTATTATGCAAATGAGGTACCCCCATACATTCGAATAAGTGCTCTTATAGTACGACTTGGCAAAGGGCAACGAAAGACACCTATTAAAACCCTCCCATTCTCAAGCTTGTATTATCTGATAGTATGTCATTTCATTATTGTTGAGAAAGACAGATTTGACATGTTGAAACCAGTTACAATAAAACACAGCGTTCAGACGGTAAAAACTTTTTCTAGCAATACACTCAATGTGAAGGCCTCCCGATGTGGTTTTGATGCGTCAAAACAACCTACAATAATAAATGAGGTGCTCCATGGGAAATATTTCACAGAATCCAGAATCGAGAGGAGACAAGCTACGAATTACTATTTAGCTATTCTAGATGTTGTTTTCTGAGCGCTACAGGTGTTTCAAGACGTTTTGCTGATGTTCTCAGAACCCACTTTTTTACGTTTCTTCCATGCACCAACAAGCATAATTATATTGACATGGATACTTTATCTGTATCCGGTGACCATATTTCACCGGCTAACAAATGTTAAATGTTACCGCTCGGCGCAGGATGCGCTTGAACGTATCGGAAGTTTCGCGAATGTTATCGAGGATTCTGTCGGTCACCTGTTGTCGACGAACCTTGTATAATCTGATTGCATACGCGACACGAATTGTGCAGTGGTTTCTGGAAGGCGCGTGGGAACTTTCGATGATTGACGTATGAAAGCAGACGCGCTTGACCAGCAGACGAGATGTTCGCAACGTGACGTTGTTCGCAACTATCGTTGCGAATGAGTGTTGCTTTTGCTGGGCGCAAGCAAGCCTAATAAATGGTTAAATTTGTAACTCCCAGATCTGACTCTGCATCATTTTTCACCATCACTACTACATGACAATATTTCTAACACAGATTTTTCAGTGATACTTTGCACGCCTAATTCTTACACAGTTAGCTGTGCAAGGAGCTACCAAAAAATGAAATCGTACGACAGCTTTGGATACGATATGGCACGGTCGTGCAAGCGTTTGCAAAGCTATCTTGTATACAGATGGTGCACGAGCGCGAGCGCTGATGTCGATATTTTGTGCACTATTGTTACTATTGTTAGGTAAAAGGAAACTGTGGCGGCAGGCGTACATTCATTAATGAAAGGTGTTTTTCATATCTAAAGAAGCATACAAATCACTAACTTCTTGTTTCAAGCTTAGTTTACAGCAGGCTGTTTTAAGTCCGACTTGGACGGATGAAGGCAAAATAGTCCCAAAACAATGCGCCGCCGCCGAGGAGCGACCGTCGGTGCGCGTCAGAGCTTCCGTCCAGTGGTTGCGTGCCCCCTTCCTTCGATCAACGCGAAGCGAAGCGCTCGCTTGTCGGCGCGCGCCGAAGCTTGCCGACGCATGCCAGTGGTTGGGCCTTAAGAGCGGCGCTCTAAAAATTTCAATCATGAGAAACGCCCGTGTTCTATTTTACGTCCTAGTTCTAACCACTCTTTCCTTCGTAGATGTTCTTCAATTGCCGTCAACGTGAACATCGACCATTTAAATAGCCCGAACCTTGTTTCATACCTTGTTTCGTATCCGCCACGTAAAACAGAAGCACTAAATCGCTTTATGCTGACCAGCATTCTTTCAACATTGTCGTCTCGTTATTTGGAGGTGAGGGGTTCATTGACAGAAGCAAAACTGAAGGACAAACCTTGTATTGTTCAAGTTTCGCTCTACGACCCCTGCACCGGTATGCCAGTTCGACATCGGGGATTACTGAAATGCTTTCTTGTATTTGGGCTGTTCTGGTATACATTGAAAATTTACAGACCTTGCCAATTTCACTCACTTCAGTAGGACTTGTTGGTCCGTTTGGTGCAGGTTCGTCTTAGTAGAAATGGTGCAGAAAAAGGCAACTCATAAGATTAGATGATAGGGCATGGCACCTGCCCTGGCGTCTTCTTTCGTGCTATTTCTTTTTAGTCTTTTGCTTCTTTAGAGTGCAGCTAGAAGCAAACAAAACAGGTAAAATTCTGACACAACCCATCTAACGATGACTGCCGACGTTAATGCGATTCGCATTCAAGCAGTGCAACGACACGCCGCCACGGCATCACGATAGCTGCATGAAAGATAAAGCGTAATAGCGAGTGTGTGATGACGATGGCTTGACGACGACGGCATGGCGAATATCCGATAACAAAGCTGAAACGACGACGATGCAGTAACCACGACAACATCACGACTACTAGCATCTTCCACATGGCCCAAGCTAGTACACAACTTGGGTCACTAGGTTGGCGTGAGAGGATAGATAGATAGATAGATAGATAGATAGATAGATAGATAGATAGATAGATAGATAGATAGATAGATAGATAGATAGATAGATAGATAGATAGATAGATAGATAGATAGATAGATAGATAGATAGATAGATAGATAGATAGATAGATAGATAGATAGATAGATAGATAGATAGATAGATAGATAGATAGATAGATAGATAGATAGATAGATAGATAGATAGATAGATAGATAGATAGATAGGCAGGCTGAGTGTGCTTGAAGCAGGCAAAGAATGGTAATCGCATTAAAATAGCGTAACTCGCACCACACAATAGCCAACAATGCGCATTCGTTCGCGTCCTTCTAGGTTGTCTCAGCATATTTTTTACTCCTTGATTATTCGTAGTCAAGCTGAATAAATTCAGCCTTTTTTAGCTGGCCACCTATTTTCGCAATAACAATGTATTCTGTGAGGCAAAAATAAAATTTGTGTGATTGGACTGAAGCAATCTTTATAAAGGCCGAAATTATGCTTTATGTGTGCCGCGAAAGCTGGGTGTCTACTGGCTTGTAGTTTCTCACATGTTCGACGTTGCGTGGTTTTCAATGTTCAGTGAAGAATTTTGTACTATAGCGTTGCAGCCTTTGATGCATTCATGAGCTCTTGAAGCATTATAGCGACTTCTATTCATGCCTAAATTTGGCTCACGGTGTGCGAGTGCCAAAAGCGCTACGTAGATCAACGATATCCTTTTTCAGGAGCAATGTAAAAATTCGGAAATTCGAGACTGCCGTTCACTCACGTAAAGATTTCCCTAGTGCTCGAAGTAAAATTATGACTTTTTCTTGGCTTTTAGAAACATTAGTCAGGAAGGGAGTAATTTTTGTTACTCCCCTAAGGGAATGAACTATATAACAAGTATTTTTCTAAACTAACAAACTAAAAACGTCAATGAAAAATTCTAATTACACCACAGTAGTGCGAACACAAAAGATAAAAATCTATGTCACTGAAGTCACGATATTTTTTCACCTTTTTCTTTGCCCAAAAAATATTTTGCACTGTCAAACCACACTAATGTACTTCATGCAGCTGCTATCACAATCCTTAAAACTTTCGGAATTCAAAACTCTGAAGACCTAGAACTGACTTCAGCGGTGTACCTGTTGTACCTATTAGTCAGGTCCAGGTCTTGATAAGCGAGCGAAATAACAAAGTCAAGCTTTGAAATTTCCGCTTCTATAGGCGTCGCCGCAGAAAAAGTGTACTATTAGCACAAATTCAAATGCGAATTTCGAAAACTACTCCAGTGCGTTGTTTTCTTTCCAGGTTCACCTGCCCTTGTAACAGTGGCCTAATTCAGACTATGAATTTTCGCACGGGACTACTCATGATTAGAAAACGGCCACTGAGCGATTGCACTTCACACTTTCATGTAATGACACAGTTTCATGTGATTACACACTTTCCTTTAATTGCACACTTTCATTTAATCGTGCATTTTCATGGTCACACACTTCCATGTTAATACACGTGACATGCGTTTTTGATCAGTCTTTGTTTTTTCCTATAAGTGTTTATTTTTATGCTGATGGTACGTGCAATCATCGCTCATATTTAGTTGACTTTGTCTATATACAGTCAGTCGGTTTCGGTGGTTGACAAATTACCGAGTGACTGGCTTTTGCTCCTGTGTGCCATTTCGACGTGCAGTCACATTCGCTGCAGGGAATGCCCCAAGAGCCATTCGCGATGTCTTCGAAGTTGCCTTTAATATTTTTTTTGGCTGCTAAGCTTGGACGTGTTAAAGCCGAACTGCAAAGTTTCAAACATACTGCTGCCTTTTAGGGCTAGTATCACAAACTCGCATTTAAACATACGACGAGACTATACAGACCTCACTGTTACCACGATTTAATCCCCGCCCACTTGGCTTTATCTTAAATTTTTTTACAGCAAATCATGAGTGCGCCAGGGAATAAAATCTCGTAAAATCATAGCTTAGCTATTTATGTTTGATTTTTTTTCAGGAGCAGTTTAGCTAGGAAAACACTGTCGCTAAAGTATTGCCTTTTTTCGCTGTATGTATCGACAAGAGTTATTGCGGGAGTTGAATCATATATTTTTTTGCTCACTGATGGGCAAATGTTTCCGTAGATTGAAGTTCCTTAGTCCGTGCAGACTTGTCTTTGAATTCTGTAGGACTTATTTTGGATTTAAGGACGCAAGAAAGAAAGAGTTCGTGTATTCCTTCCCGTGCTCCACCTGCGCCGAACAGTTGCAGTTTTACCACCACTGTTTCAGCACTGACGTAAGAGGCTCCAGTTTTGGAATTAGTAAAGTCGAAATTAAAGGCACCATAAGAAAGTTCTGATCAGACTGCGCCTTCGTTCACTTGTGCCAACATTTGATGTTAGCCTGCTGATAGCCTCGTTAGCCTCATATAGCTTGTGATAGCCTCATGTTAGCTTGTGCGCGCGTGACACCACGCTTGTAAATTTAGTTAGTACTCCTATGTTTACAAGTTTATACGGCTCATAAAACTACTGTCCTGACTTCGTATAGCTGTCTACTATTTGCTATCGCAATCGATGCTTCACCTCTCGAGTGAAACTGCGACTTTTTGTGTGTGTGTGTGTGTAAATACGGGCCTTATGATTCTAAAGCCGCAGTGATGGAATAACACAGAAAGCCAAAGATAAGGGCAAAAATACAGGACCATTGTGAAGCAGTGTCAAAGAATACATGCCTAAGAACATAAATAAATATACACAAAGTTTCCCTTTATGATAAGGTGACGTGTCTCATCTGTCCGATTCAAAGGGGCAGCGTCTGTCTGTCTGTTTGTTTGAATTTCCGGACTTTTCGTACCATGTGCCAGAAGGGGTCGCTCTCCTTGAACTTGTGCTGTTGCTCGCGCATGTACACGAGATTCCTGGTTACGAAGTCGTGGAGCCTGCTGCAGTACTCGGCCTGGTTGTCGCAGTAGGGTGCGAACAGGTTCGCCCACTGGTTCTCCATCAGCTCCCTTGTCAGGTAGGCTTCCAGGGCCCCAGCCGTATACGCCTGCTGCTCATCATCCACGTAAGGGTTGGACTCGATCTGGAGGTACGACCACCTGCCGCGCAAGGAGCGCGTGAAAAAAAAAAGAGCGATAGTGGCGGTTCAACGTAGATAGAGAATTTTTGAGGTAACGAAAAAAAGATTAAAGTGAAGTATACAAACATGCTAAAATTTGTGGCGGTTCCACTCTGCGTGCGTCTAGGGCTGAAGGCGAGCTCCAGATATAGCCCCACGCAGTCGCTTTGTGTTACTCCCCAACCCGTAGCGCGGGAATCGCGGCTACGTCGGGTTCGAACGAATAAGGCAACCAGCGGCGTCAACTGTAAGAACGTTTATTGCTACCGACAATAAAGAACACCGGCAGAGGCACGTCCTCTCTGTATTAGTAATAAATAGGCCGGCCTCGTTGCCCGGGATAGTCAGGCAAACGAGGTCACTCACGGGTTGCGGCAGGTACTTCAGTCCGGAAGGTTAGGGGTCCGGCGTCAGAGAGAGGGTCTCCCCCGGTGGCGCTGTTTTGTACCTTTTTACCTGGGCGAGGGGAATGTCATCCTCGCCCGTCAGCTACTGCCCGTAGTCGGGGAGGAAGGGTGCGCGCGCGTCGCGTGAGCGAGGGAGAATCGGGAGAGGGCGTAGTGCGCCTCTCCCGTGTCTATGCCGGCTCTCGACGCGACGACGCGGGGGAAAATGGGCGCGTCGGCTCCCCACAAATGAAAAGCATGGATAGCATACCTGTGTAACTCAAGCAGGCTAGGTGAATATTTGATAGCGCCCCGTTCGGAGGGGGGGGGGGGGGGCGCTTTTCTGGGACGTGCTGAAGCGATTTAGGTCAGAGAGAGAGAGAGAGAAGGGAAGAAGGAAAGGCAGGGAGGTTAACCAGACTGAGTCCAGTTTACTACCCTACGCGTGGGGCGGGGAATGGGGAGTGAAAGAGAAAGAGAGAAAACACGAGTCTATACCGCACTTTCACATGCACTAAGTTAGGTGTTGGATGTCTATAGTCGGGCACTCAAGTCTGTTGCCTTCAGGTAGTGAAAAAGCGCTCGAACTGCTTTCTGGGCTAATGAACTGTGAGGCCAGACTTCCGAGATATTTGCTTCCTTAATGGCCTGTCATCCAGTCTATTCAAGGCACACTGGAGAGTCTGGTGTTGATTAATTAAAGCGACAACAGTGGCACAGGAAATCTTCACACTTGCACTTAGTGCACATTGGTGAGTCCGCCATTCCAATACGATAGCTGTAGGAGTTGGTGAATGCTACTGCTACCCACAGCCGACACAGCAGTGTTGCGTCACATCGTGAAAGGTTTGCTGGTAATTTCAGTTTCAGTGATAGGTTGAGGCTGTATAACGACACTTCGAATTTCGTGGTGTATGCCAGTAACTTAATGTGATGGTACGAGCGAGACTGCGAAGCTCTCTTGCAGCGTCTACTCTTGATAAAGGTATAAGGACTGTCGGTGCGCCATCCTGGGCATGTCGGGCAGCGTCATCGGCGAGGTGATTACCAACTGCGCCACAATGCCCCGGCAGCCACTGAAAGATGATATCGTGTCCTCCTCGTTTAGAAGCGAAATGACAAGGTTCGTTGATTTGTGACACCAGCTGTTCATAATTGCCACGTCGTAAACCTCGCAACGGCGGTCAGATCTGTGACGCTGCAGAGGGTGCTAAGAATACCTGGCTCCGGACAGGCCGCCATTGGAATCTGAACCTGGCAACGTTTAACGTTAGAACGCTATCTAGTGAGGCGAGTCTAGCAGTGTTATTGCAGGAATTAGAGGGTAGTAAATGGGATATAATAGGGCTCAGTGAGGTTAGGAGGACAAAAGAAGCATATACAGTGCTAAAAAGCGGGCATGTACTGTGTTACCGGGGCTTAGCGGAGAGACGAGAACTGGGAGTCGGATTCCTGATTAATAAGGAAATAGCTGGTAACATACAGGAATTCTATAGCATTAACGACAGGGTGGCAGGTCTTGTTGTGAAACTTAATAAGAGGTACAAATTGAAGGTGGTACAAGTCTATGCCCCTACATGCAGTCATGATGACCAGGAAGTCGAAAGCTTTTATGAAGACGTGGAATCGGCGATGGGTAAAGTCAAAACGAAATCCACTATACTGATGGGCGACTTCAATGCCAGGGTAGGCAAGAAGCAGGCTGGAGACAAGTCAGTGGGGGAATATGGCATAGGCTCTAGGAATAGCAGAGGACAATTATTAGTAGAGTTTGCAGAACAGAATAATATGCGGATAATGAATACCTTTTTCCGCAAGCGGGTTAGTCGAAAGTGGACGTGGAGGAGCCCGAATGGTGAGGCTAGAAATGAAATCGACTTCATACTCTGCGCGAACCCTGGCATCATACAAGATGTAGACGTGCTCGGCAAGGTACGCTGCAGTGACCATAGGATGGTAAGAACTCGAATTAGCCTAGACTTGAGGAGGGAACGGAAGAAACTGGTACACAAGAAGCCAATCACTGAGTTAGCGGTAAGAGGGAAAATAGAGGAATTCCGGATCAAGCTACAGAACAGGTATTCGGCTTTAACTCAGGAAGAGGACCTTATATAGTGTTGACGCAATGAACGACAATCTCATGGGCATCATTAAGGAGTGCGCAATAGAAGTCGGTGGTAACGCCGTTAGACAGGAAACCAGTAAGCTATCGCAGGAGACGAAAGATCTGATCGAGAAACGCCAATGTATGAAAGCCTCTAACCCTACAGCTAGAATAGAACTGGCAGAACTTTCGAAGTTAATCAACAAGCGTAAGACAGCGGACATCGGGAACTATAATGTGGATAGAATTGAACAGGCTCTCAGGAACGGAGGAAGCCTAACAACAGTGAAGAAGAAACTAGGAATAGGCAAGAATCAGATGTGTGCGTTAAGAGACAAAGCCGGCAATATCGTTACTAATATGGATGAGATAGTTCAAGTTGCTGAGGAGTTCTATAGAGATTTATAAAGTACCAGTGGCACCCACGACGATAGTGGAAGAGAGAATAGCCTTGAGGAATTTGAAATCCCACAGGTAACGCCAGAAGAAGTAAAGAAAGCCTTAGGAGCTATGCAAAGGGGGAAGGCAGCTGGGGCGGATCAGGTAACAGCAGATTTGTTGAAGGATGGTGGTCAGATTGTTCTAGAGAAACTGACCACCCTGTATACGCAATGCCTCATAACCTCGAGCGTACCGGAATCTTGGAAGAACGCTAACATAATAATAATCCATAAGAAAGGGGATGCCAAAGACTTGAAAAATTATAGACCGATCAGCTTACTGTCCGTTGCCTACAAAGTATTTACTAAGGTAATCGCAAATAGAATCAGGAACACCTTAGACTTCTGTCAACCAAAGGACCAGGCAGGATTCCGTATAAAAGGCTACTCAACAATAGACCATATTCACACTATCAATCAAGTGATAGAGAAATGTGCAGAATATAACCAACCCTTATATATAGCTTTTATTGATTACGAGAAAGCGTTTGATTCAGTCGAAACCTCAGCAGTCATGGAGGCATTAGGGAATCAGGGTGTAGATGAGCCATATGTAAAAATACTGGAAGATATCTATAGCGGCTCCACAGCCACCGTAGTCCTCCACAAAGAAAGCAACAAAATCCCTATAAAGAAAGGCGTCAGACAGGGAGATACGATATCTCCAATGCTATTCACAGCATGTTTACAGGAGGTATTCAGAGGCCTGGATTGGGAAGAATTGGGGATAAAAGTTAATGGAGAATACCTTAGTAACTTGCGATTCGCTTATGATATTGCCTTACTTTGTAACTCGGGCGACCAATTGCAATGCATGCTCACTGACCTGGAGAGGCAAAGCAGAAGGGCGGGTCTAAAAATTAATCTGCAGGAAACTAAAGTAACGTTTAACAGTCTCGGAAGAGAACAGCAGTTTAGGATAGGTAGCGAGGCACTGGAAGTGGTAAGGGAATACATCTACTTAGGACAGGTAGTGACTGCAGATCCGGATCATGAGACTGAAATAATCAGAGGAATAAGAATGGGCTGGGGTGCGTTTGGCAGGCATTCTCAGATCATGAACAGCAGGTTGCCGTTATCCCTCAAGAGAAAAGTGTAGAACAGCTGTGTGTTACCAGTACTCACGTACGGGGCAGAAACCTGGAGGCGTACGAAAAGGGTTCTACTTAAATTGAGGACGACGCAACGAGCTATGGAAAGAAGAATGATAGGTGTAACATTAAGGGTTAAGAAAAGAGCAGATTGGGTGAGGGAACAAACGCGAGTTAATGGCATCTTAGTTGAAATCAAGGAAAAGAAATGGGCTTGGACAGGACATGTAATGAGGAGGAAAGATAACCGATGCTCATTAAGGGTTACGGACTGGATTCCAAGGGAAGGGAAGCGTAGCAGGGGGCGGCAGAAAGTTAGGTGGGCGGATGAGATTAGAAAGTTTGCAGGGACAACATGGCCGCAACTAGTACATGACCGGGGTAGTTGGAGAAGTATGGGAGAGGCCTTTGACCTGCAGTGGGCGTAACCAGGCTGAGGATGCTGATAATGATGATGATGATGATGATGGTGATGATGATGATGATCAGGTCATGGGCTTGTGGGTAAAAGCGACTAAGGCGCACTTTTAGGTCGAAATGCTGAGGCCTTGAGCACGCAGGTACAGTGATGTTAGGGTCACTGCTTTTTGGAGCCGGGCACGCACCTGCAGACGTGTAACTGCCGAGGCCCATATGCATATGTCGTCAGCATATATGGAAAGGTTTACTGTATGTGGTAGAACGTGGGCAAGTCCAAGGATTGCAAGGTTGAACAAAGTGAGGCTATGAACCCCACGCTGCGGGACGCCACGACAAGTGTAATGGTCAGTGGTTCGGCCATCTGCACTGTGCACAAAGAAGGATCTCTTGAATAGATAGCTCCGAATCCACCGAAACATGCGTCCAACAATTCCATTATTTTCCAGGGCATCAAGGATGGCTTCATGCATTACATTTTCATAGGCGCTTTTCACATCGAGGAATAGTGCAACGGATATACGCTTGCGGTGTTTTTCTTGTTGTACAGACGTCACGAGGTCGATGACGTTGTCAAAAGAGGAACGCCTTCTTCTAAACCCAGCCACGGCCTCGGGGTATACGCTATGGCGCTCAAGATACCACTCTAGGCGTGTGAGGATCATTCTTTCCATGATCTTCCCAACACAGCTGGACAGCGCAGTGGGTCGGTAGGACACTAGGTCAAGTGGCGACTTTCCAGGCTTCAGGAGTGGTATCAAGTGGCTGGACTTCCACCGCTCAGGAACGACGCCTTCATTCCATGACTGGTTATAGCACTCCAGAAGTTTTCCTCGGCCATCTTCACCTAGGTGGCATAAAGCAGCGTAGGTGATGCCATCTGGTCCTGGCGACGATGAGCGCCTGCATGTGGCCAGAGCAGCGTCCAATTCCTCAGGTGAGAAGGACACATTCAATTCTGGGAAGCGTGTCGCAGGAACCTCACCCAGAATTTCGCTATTGGTGGTAACCACACTGCCCGCCATCTTCCCACAGAAATCTTCGGCTATATCAACCTGCGAGCGGCCTTGATGGAGGGCTAGGGCTGAGAATGGGTGTCGTTGCTCTGGAGACGAGCCAAGGCCACGCACCAGGCTCCATATGATAGACAGTGGCTTGCGGGTGTCAAGTGGTTCGCAGAACGTCTCCCACCGTTGTTCCTCCAGCCTGTCCATACGACGCTGGATTTTGTTCTGTATACGTCGAGCGACTGTAAGGTCATGGATTGACTTGGTGCGCTTGTATTGCCTCTCGGCCTACTGGGAATCGTTCGAAGTCGCTCAAGTTCCATGTCGAAATCCGCACGTTTCTTAGCGGATATAGAGGTGTACTTAGGCGATTCCAGTACACTTGTTATAAGGTTCTCATGGTGCGCGTAAATCCTTTTTTGCACGCCTCTTCCTCCGGTGTCTTATATGTTGACCACCTTACTTGTCGGGAAGTAGAAAAGGAGAAGCTTCCAAATCCAGTGATTATTAAGTAGGTGGGAATATGGTCACTGCCATGAGTCTCTATGTTAGGGAACCATCGAACATTTTGACCAAGTTGCCGTGACACCAAAGTCAAATGTAAGCAACTGCTATAGTTCGAACCACGCAAGTACGTTGGACTGCCATCGCTCCTAATGCCGGCTTCGTGGTCGGAAGCAAATTCCACAAGTTTCCGGCCCCTGGAATCTATTCTGGAGTTTCCCCAAGCCAAGTGATGAGCATTATCTCCCGTGATTATCCAGGGTCCAGAAGTCGCCGTCAGGATGTCTCGCAGTCGGTCGCCGTTGAACCGACTATTCGGTTTAGTCATTTAGTCATTTTTAGTCATTTAGGTCGATTCAGGTCAGCGTGGCCGTTGTTTCTGTGGTGCTGAGACGGACAGAGCAACTAGCGCGATGTGTGCGCGCATGTGTCAGCATACAATCAGCCTTGGACATCAGTTGTGTATTTCTTGAAGTTCGTTTCGCGATTGTGACCTTATACTGCATCATTCTCACTGTAATGATAAGTTGTGGTTTTACAGCAATGAGTAGTTGCGAGACATAAGACGAACCGAACACGGCGGGTACCCTTCTCCTGCGGAATAGGTTGGGAATGCTGGATGAGTTTCTCGCTGAACGAGGTTTCGCCCACGAATAAGATAGTTTAGGTTTGTGATAGCAACATACCGTACAGTGCGAATCACACTTTTCGAGTGGCCGAGTGAATGGCTGCAGAATACGCAAGCTTCCGAGGCAGTGGTAGATGCTGTGTTCTAGAACTATTTCTTCTATACGCGCATGGTCCAAGCACACAGGCCTTAATGCGGCGTTAGCCACTGGTTATCTTTATCGCTTTTTTTTCCCCGAGAGTAGAGGATGGAAGCCGACTTCTTCTCCAGAATTTTTTCAGTTTTGTCTGTCCCGTCCTCTACGACGCACTCACCCGTATTACGAAAATTTATTCCTTACAAATAGCCGTAGAATTCGTTTTGTGCGATGGCCTTTGGATATTACTGCTTCGCAAGGCAAAAAGACAATGTCGAAGCACAACCCTTATATACAGAGTGTTTCAGTGAACACTTTCAAAATTTTTTAAAGGTTGCCTGTGGCAGATAGCTCAATTCTTGTTCATGAGCCGGTCTACTCGAAGCGGCGGTCAATACTTGCGCACACACGCGCGCACGCACGCACACACACACACACAAACAAACACACACACACACACACACACACACACACACACACACACATATATATATATATATATATATATATATATACATACAAATATGATTGACTTACTGACCTTCGATCTGTCATTTATCGTTCAAGGTAGATCGATGGTAACAGTCATCTCTGTTAGATTAGAATAGGACAAAATAACATTCAATAAATCACGCGTGGATAACACAGTAAAAAAATGAAAGTGTGCGCATGGAGTTGACATTGTGGTACGACACCATATGTGAGAAACAGAAGTGTGGAAATCAGTACTGAATAACGAAAGCCATTCGACTTCAATATCGGGTTGCCGCGCAGAACAGGTTATTCGCCATCGGGCAAGTGGGCGTTCCCATGCTTTGTAAACGAATCCTGCAATGAGTTGAGCGTGAAATGTAGCGACGTATCCAGGGCGCTATTCTGGACATTCCGCCATTTTCTTCGGTGCGTGACGTAGGCGCGACGCAAACAAAATGGCGCTGGTGGCCCAGTTTTGCTTACGTAACGTGACGCCAACTTGACGTTTTGCCTAAGAAACTGAAATGAAGGCACTGAATATAACGTTATCGGTAAAGCAAAACAGTTTTCCTCCGCAGTAAAAATAAAGCAGCTATCTCAAAGCGTCTGATTATTCCGTCGAAAACGCTTCTCGCTTCCGTCGTCTGCTGCGTACAAGCCGTCGTCTGCTGCAATAGCTAGAATGCGTGTCCCCGGAAAATGGAATGAGTCATCGCATGTTGGCGCCAACGCGCTTGTTTTCTTGCTTGAGACAACATACGCAACCTACCAGTGGTGATGCGCGCACCTTCTAGGCCACGTTATCGCTATCTCGTGAAACGCAAGTGACTCAGCCCGGCTCGGCTGGCTGAGAAATGGCCGAATATCACCGGTAGCGTTGCGCGCGCCAGAGATATCCACTAGCGCGACGCAAGCGCCGGCGCTGCCATCTCTTGTTCATTTGGCTGGTTACTCGCACTGCGGGAGGAAACTTCAAGGCGCCGCCTTGCGTACATTTCTTTTTATAAATTAGAAAGAGGCCGTTGTCATAACTTTTGATTGTGCGAAAAGGCATTAATCTTGATTACAATACAAATGCAGCAGTGAAAAGTGGACAACATTGCCGAAAGTTTGCTATGTTCAACCAATATTATTTTGTATAAACGCGTTCTTTTAAAGAATGATGGCCCCAAACACAAATGCCAACACTACCCGAGAGCCATGCAAATACTATGAGCACGCGTTATGAGCAAAAGATTTTCGTGGCGCCAAACGACGGGGGAAATGTGGCGATACGCATTCCTCTCGGCTGCCATTGCATATGGCTGCTCATTAGCATAATTCGCGTGGCTCGTCGCAGCAAAAATTATGGCGGAAAATCTCAGCAATGGCGGCCCAGCGCAACGTCACGCATCGTCAAAATGACGTTTACGAAACAGCCCTTCCTGTGACGCTCCCCACGAGATATTCCTTCAGCCAATCAGCGAGCTGGCATGGCGCATATCTTGGATCGCCACCACATATTCGCGCAATTGTAGATGCATTGCACTGGCTTTTGCACGCTACCGCTCACATTCTTTTTGAAGCGCTACCATCACAATATATCTGCCAAGGACCACAAAAATGTATTAGTCCATAAAATTTGCAGCTCCACGTCACGTTTCGTCATCTTGATGAAAACGCAAAATTGCATTTTGCAATACTTCCGCTTCCCGGCACAAATTTCAAAACACGTGACCTCTCGACAGCCAATCAGAGAGTAAACATGGCGGATAATGGCGGCCGTGCAGCCGCCATGCGTGTCCAGAATAGAGCCCCAGACGACGGTTCGCGTGAAAAAAAAGGACACTAGCGGGTCTAACCACTGTATATAGCGGCGCTGGAGTGTGCACGTGGAGAGGTTATGGATATATCCTTATGACCCTTCACAATGCGATCATTGTGTAAGTGCCTGTTAAGCACAGGCTAGTTAAGTGACTAGTTTACGGCGGGACGCAGCCACGAGGTTGATTTCCTAAGTTCCTACGTTCATCCTGCGACTTGTAGTGTCTCCCTCAAGGTTTGTTTCAAAGTGCTATCAGAATAAACTTTTCGTGTAGAGCTTCCTTGCGTTATTCGTAAAAGGGTTTGAAATGTAATCGGTTCGATCAAAATTAATCGGTCGTTAGCACATACAGACTGATCACTGAAACGGGCTGTGAAAGATAAAGAAAGGGTCGAGGGCTCACGTAGAGAATCACCGAGAATAGAAAAATGCAGCTTTCATCCTAGCAATTTCAACAGTTAGAGATATATGAATGCTTTAGTTCTGCAGCGCTTAAAAGGGAAAAACACGGATCTTCATTCAGACTCCGTTAAGACGGTTGTGGAGATGCGAAGGCGCCTTGCAGGGTACCCTTCACGCAGCATAGCGGTCAGAGAAAAGCGCTGCTCCAGAAAACCCGCGTGATTTTTAAATTAAGCTTTGATGATGGTTACTTTGTCACTTCCAAATTGTGTGCTTTCGTGGATCCGACCTATTTTAATAACACGCTACAAGACGAATGGTAAATCGGTTCCAATCGGTAAACTATTTCTTCGAAACCCTAGTTTGATTGATTTAACCGAGAAAAATGTCAATTACTAGCCACGAAAATGAAGGCCAACGTTCAATTTGGTGAATTTTGCTGCAATACTTCGGCACTGATACGTCAGTGCGGCATCATGGATTTCAAAGCATAACTTTACAGATAAGCTAATAACTAGACCCATGTAGACGCTGTCGAAATTCGTGACGGCATGGCGAGTTGTTGCGCGAATTGTAGACGCCATCGTCTTCCGTGATTGCGTCTTTTCTGGCCAGCGAAACCACGGAAAGAATGGCCGTTTCACTGCTGCTGAAGCTTAACTTACTAATTCGTCTTTATATTATTTGTTTGTGTCCATGCAAGGGTTAAGGAAGCGAGGACTTCCGTTGTACGAAATTGGGGTAGATGGTTTGTGAATCGGGCATAGGCCGCTTTTGCACTGCCTGAGCTGCGAACGTGAAAGCTGGCTGAATGAAAAAGAATGAATGAAGTAGCTGAGCCGGATGCAATAAGGCTCTCGCTTAATTTTATGCCCTTTACGGAAAGCGATTTTATTGTATGCAAAGGAAAGGCAGGAAATTGGCCGTCGGGAAATGACTGGCATGGAGTACACACGGTGCGCAAAGCTAAAAAAAAAGTTGACGGTGGTTGAAGAGGAAACGGATAGGCACGAATCGGCCCACCTGTGATCCTAACACCATATGCGCGCAAATTTACTCGATTACTCAAGTATTCTTTCATTCTCAAATAATAGTTGCCCTTGTTTTACGGAAACTTCTATTTGCAAAGTGCATGGTTATCTGGGCTAAAATTAGAACCATTTGAGCCCACTGTATGGCTCAAAACGCGCCATACTTAAAATGAGTGCCTTTTTCTCCAGAAAATCGCCCTCTAGATGGCTTCCGCACCACCCTTGCGGGAAGGTGAGCAGCCGTCTCGGTGAAAAACATAGCATTCTTTAGGACCCGACGTCGTGTACGCCACGTGGTAATCAGTGCATTGAAGGCCAACTGGAAATTAATTTCTTCACCGCTTAAAACTCTTCTCCAGAATACTGGAGATATATAGAACAAACTCTATAGGCAAAATTTTACGGTTTAATTACGACTTGATGCTTCGGGAAAACTTCAACAAACCGAAAACGCCGTAATCACAGCTCACAGGAAATTGCGCAGAAAGCCGCAACGTTGAGAAGTATGTTCATGTTCTGGAATTCACTTCATGTCTGCTAAATATCAGGTGCCCGTGTCATCTGCTATGGTGCTGTTTAAAGGCTGTTACTAAGGAAATCAAGGCGTCACAAACCGCGAAGCTTCGCTGAGATTGCTTCAATATGCCGTATACTGCTCTTTAATAGCCAACTTCTGTTTATTTCTTTTGCGCTCTAATTTCTTTTGCTTTTTAATAGCCAATAACCAATCTTCCTACTGCGGGCTTACGGCGCTATCAGTCAGCCCGCAGTAGGAAGAGGTTAAAAGGAGTCGCAAAGACACCTTATTCTGGCAACGGTTGCGGCAATAGGAACATGCACTGAGCAACGTTCTTTGCATCTGCAGGCTAATCATATGCTTGATGAATCGTTGTCAATTTGTAATTCCAATATTGGTGTAGCTTCTGCCAGATATTACTGCTGACCTTGGGCTAACACTGCCAAGCTTACGTCGTCTCGCTGAGCCTTCTGGGTCTGATCGGTGAACAATGCCTACAAATGTGGAACTCGCAAAGAAAAAAGATCAAGAAATCGAATCCGAGCTTGAAAACGTGAGCGAAACGCGAAAACACCCGTAGTACTTGGATTTAGGTGCGCGTTAAAGAACCCCAGGTGGTCGAAATTTCCGGAGTCCTCCTCTGCGGCGTGCCTCATAGTCAGAAAGTGGTTTTGGCACGTAAAACCCCATAATATAATTTTTTATCATATACTTTAAAATTGTAATTATACTCATGGCTAAAAAAGTCACGCATACGAAATTTATGGTAAAAAAACAATCATTTTTTGATGCCGTGTCTTGTCTTCACTGGTCCGATGTCTTATCTACAAAGGATTCACCAACATCATTTTCACGCTTTATCTCTATGCTTAAATCTTGTGATCCTTATTCCTGTCAAGTCAAATAAAAAAAGGAAAATTATGTCGCCTCAGAATCCCTTAAGAAAAGATAGCGTACTCGCTTTATAGCGCAAAAAAGGATGATCTTTACAAGAAAACTAAACGGCAACCATTTCACAAGAATTTGGCCATTCGGTACACCCAGTCTTCCGCCATAAAAAAAAAACGAAAAAAACCCCCCGGAAAGCAAAATTTTGCAATGCGCTAAAAACATAAGAATGAAATAGGAAGTGAACTCCTCCTTAAATGATACAAATAATGGCAAAGCAATAAAGCAACTGCTCATCATAGCGTGGTGTTTCGCTGATTTGTTTTTTCTTCAGCAGCGAACTACAGGCACCTGTGCAGACAATCCCATACCCCACCGCCTGCCACAGTCTTTACTTACAACCACATTCCAGGAAGTTCTAAGCGTCAAAAACAACATGAAGATAAACTGCACCGGAATTGATAAACTACGCCTTTCTCCTATAAAATTAATTGCACCCTTAATGTCAAACTGCCACGAAAGTTCGTCTGGGCTAAATTTACTGTAATTGCCTATAGTGTATACTCTCAAAGTAATGGTGGCAAAGCCGTAGGGCTGGTAGCTGCCTAATTTCTTTATTAGAAGCTATTAAACAGAGCCCATAGACACGAAGCGTGCACGTGGCAGCAAATCGGTAGCGATGCGGACGTGGCGAATATTGAAGAACCGTGCGCAACTGTTGATCTATCAGTTAAGCCTAAGCAGCCAGACGCAATGCTCGCTCATCATTTGCCAGTTGACGGGCGTCTCTGTCGGCGTGCATTCTGCCTGTTGCGCTCGTGATTTGAGCTGTTTGAAAGAACGCCGATGCGTTATATGGCCGTCGGGTGCTGGAACACCTACTCGAACACCAGCGATGGCTGTGCAGTACACAACGCTGCGCAGAGGAAGGCCGAACACATCTTTCCTATCCCAGCTTTCAGAGCCTAAGTGCGCACCGCGGCGCAGCGGGCAAGTGCGACACGGACCATCCAACGCGCACAAAGCATCTATACTGCAGAAGCTGCAGAAGCTACATTTCAACGGCGCAGTCACTTGCCTATCAAGATACACTTAGCAAACGCTTTCTCTGGGTGACTATAAGTACTATGAGCCGCGATGGCGAACGAAAACCAAGGGTAAGTTGCATTGAGGGGCGATATTCTCGAGCGAGCATTTCCGGTATTGCATCATCTTCAAGACATTTCCCGCCTCTCTACATCGGACGCGTCGAAGTAGACGAACGAAAGGCTTTCAGACACAGCACCAGAAACGAGCAGGAACTGCATGCTGCATTTGTCACGAAGGATAACGGGACACGGCGGCCATGGCGTAGATGCCATAGAATAAAGAACCAACTTTAGAGAAGGGAAACTGCACCTTCGGCAGTGGTACGAAAATAAGCAGCGCATGGAACTTACCTAGGCGGACGCCAGATGGCACTGCTTAACCCGGAAGCGGAAGTCCATTTATTAAGACCAAAATTCAATATGGCCGCTTTTTCCGGGTAGCGTACGCTGGTACGCGCCGTGTATGCGGCATGCCTCAATGCCTTGGCTGCCAAATTAATTACACACGAGGCGATAGCTTGCTGCAATCTTCTCCAATAAATACGAGTGTTACCAAGTATTAATAGGAACATAATTTTACCCGAAATGCACACTAATTATGTGAAGGAGAGAGTCAATTTTTCATCCGTCGCTTTCTGCAACACACTATCACTAGATATAACATTATTTAATATTCACGAATTCAAGAAAGAACAGAATATATTCTGTCCACTACTGATGCTAAGTTCATAATCAGAACCATTCTTTC
This sequence comes from Dermacentor albipictus, assembly GCF_038994185.2. Taxonomy (NCBI): domain Eukaryota; kingdom Metazoa; phylum Arthropoda; class Arachnida; order Ixodida; family Ixodidae; genus Dermacentor; species Dermacentor albipictus. The sequence continues at coordinate 2,930,842 of NW_027225580.1, read as the reverse complement.
AGTGCACCTTGAGTTAGTTTGCATTGCGAGACCATTGGAATGCTGCTTGACGTCCTTGTCGTGCGTATGTATTCGAGCTCGCCAATTATACTATGAACGTCATGTCAGTTATAGTGTTAATTTATTATTGTTTAATGAAATTTTCCTACACTGCCTTTTTATATGCTTCTTAATCATGCATATTTAAGTCTTTGATTATCCTATTTATGCTAAAAACCTGTAATTTTTTTCTTATTCACTGTGTGCTGCAAATGCTGTAATCTGTGCTTGATTATGTTTAATTTGGAAAGGAAGCCCCATTGCAGTCTTTGACTTCGGGACCTCCTTCTGCATAATAAAATCCTGTAATCTTTATAGTCAGCACTATTACACTGATTCTGATTCATAGCCAAAGGGAAAATTCAGTTGCAGTTGACATTCGAGAGACTCTGGGCGTGTGAGGCCGATGTGTTTGGACCGACAAATATCGCGACTAAAGAGAATTACTAGACGCCGACATTTAGTTCATCTCCGCAACCGAGTCCGATTCCGGAAGTGATATGGAAAATAATAAGCGCCTAGGAATGTTGGTGCTTAAGACAGGGGCACAAGGGAGACAATGAGTTTAGCTGTATTAGTAAATTACCTTCCTACAGTATTTAAGAAAGCCACCCTTACCATGCGAGAAGGCTTGATAAGCCAGAAAAGACGCGGAAAAGGACGCACGAGTGGAGATGACTACCTTGATATTTCTGCACTAGCCCACCGTAACGTAGGTAACGTGATAGATCCTGAACGGGATCTGCTCGGGTGTAGTAAATTTCATATTTGTGAAGATGTATTACATTGTATTGTAAACGAGCCAAAGGCTGAACTTAGGACGTTTCAGGAACTCTTTAGTAAGCAATCAGGGCAAAAGTATGAGAAAACACTTTCAAATGTGTTACTTCTCACGGAGGTACAAAAAAAACATAAAAAAGATGGGAAAGCTTTGATCTTCGGTTTCTCTTCTAATAATGAACCAATGGCCGTGAAATTAATGTAAGTAGAGTTCTGACGGAATATCCTGTCAGCATAAACTAAATATTTTTTTTCTTTCTTCTAGGTGTCTCTTTAAGAAACCGCACGGATTGCTCACCCGCTTTCTTGCATGCCGTCCTGGAAGCTCGCCCAGGCCACAGGCTCATGCGGCGATCCCGTCAAGAAGTCCGTGCGCGGTGGTTCGCCGTCCCGGATTACCAGCCGGTGTGACTGGGGCATTACCGTCGCCCACGCTGAGCGCGTGGGCCCGGCTTCGGCCACGGCAGCTAACATGGCCACCATCCATATATGGAGACGCCATTGGCACATGGCAGATCTGCAAGATTGGAGCTTGTTAACACTGGCATCTATCTATCTATCTATCTATCTATCTATCTATCTATCTATCTATCTATCTATCTATCTATCTATCTATCTATCTATCTATCTATCTATCTATCTATCTATCTATCTATCTATCTATCTATCTATCTATCTATCTATCTATCCATCCATCCATCCATCCATCCATCCATCCATCTATCTATCTATCTATCTATCTATCTATCTATCTATCTATCTATCTATCTATCTATCTATCTATCTATCTATCTATCTATCTATCTATCTATCTATCTATCTATCTATCTATCTATCTATCTGCTTCGTGATACCGTCGTGATCGTTTTTTCAACTGCACATACAAGGTGTCCCAGCTAACTTTATAGAGAGTTTAAAAATATGCGAATGTCACGTATCTGGACAAAACCAAGGTAATGTTGCTTGCCGTCGCTTGGAGATATTCAATTTTTTTTCATTCCGCCAAATTAAATAATTACTTTTAATTAATCAACTTATCAAATATTATAATTGGAATAAGTATGTCAATGAGAAAATTGTAGCGTGGCATGAAAAACCCCCGATACAGCATTCTGTTGCTCAATACGTCCTGCATAAAGGTCTTTTTCCGAGCGTGAAAGAAGCCCGCAAGCGCAAGCAAAATTGCCTCGCAACTGGCCACTCGAGGCACCTGCAAGTACAACACGAATTACATTTCTTGGCATCAAGGAAATGACATATTTGTCGTGGCATTTATGTCATGACATGACATCAATTATATGACGTATTTGTCATGGCATGTATGTCATGACATAACATCAACGACATGACCTATTTGTCATGGCATGTACGTCATGACATTAATGGTATGAATTATATTATGCCATCGTGGTCGTTTGTTTACCTCAATATAAGGATATGAATGAAATGCATGCATGACATGTCATGATTGTCATGCTAATAATATCATGACATAAATGGTATAAGTGGTATGATGTTGTCGCGGTCGTGTAACTCGATATATATCTGGATATGAATGACATGACATGCGTGCATGACCTGACATAAACGATATAAATGCCATCACTGGAATCAAATGCATGTAATGACATAAAGGTCATGAATTGCATGACATGATGTTAATGAGAAGACATGCTCGAGCATGTCAGTCCATGACATCATTGTCATGTCATCCACGCATGTCTCGCCACACATATCTTTATACATCATCATCATCAGCCTGGTTACGCCCACTGCAGGGCAAAGGCCTCTCCCATACTTCTCCAACTACCCCGGTCATGGGCTAATTGTGGCCATGTTGTAGCTGCAAACTTCTTGATCTCATCCGTCCACTTAACTTTCTGCCACCCCCTGCTACGCTTCTCTTCCCTTGGAATCCAGTACGCAACCCTTCATGACTATCTATTATCTTCCCTCCTCATTACATACCCTGACCATGCTCATTTCTTTTTCTTGATTTCAACTGTCATTAACTAGCGTTTGTTCCCTCAACCAAACTGCTCTCTTCTTATCCCTTAACGTTACAGCTACCATTCTTCTTTCCATAGCTCGTTGCGTCGTCCTCAATTTAAGTAGAGCCCTTTCCGTAAGCCTCCAGGTTTCTGTCCCGTACGTGAGTACTGGTAAGACACAGCTGTTATACACTTTTCTTTTGAGGGATAATGACAACCTGCTGTTCATGATCTGACAATGCCTGCCAAACGCACCCCATCCCATTCTTATTCTTCTGATTAATTCAGTCTCATGATCCGGATCCGCGGTCCCTACCTGCCCTAAGTAGATGTATTCCCTTACCAATTCCAGTGCCTCGCTACTTATCGTTAACTGCTATTCTCTTCCGAGACTGTGAAACATTCCTTTAGTTTTCTGCAGATTAATTTTTAGACCCACTTTTCTGCTTTGCCTCTCCAGGTCCTTGAGCATGCATTGCAATTCGCCCCCTAAGTTACTAAGCAAGACAATATCATCAGCGAATCGCAAGTCACTAAGGTATTTTCCATTACCTCTTATCCCCAATTCTTCCCAATCCAGGTCTTTGAATACCTCCTGTAAACACCCTGTGAACAGCATTGGAGAAATCGTATCTCCCTGGCTGGCGCTATTCTTTATTGGAATTTCGTTGCTTTCTTCATGGAGCACTATGGTGGTGGAGCCATTATAAATATCTTTCAGTATTTTTACAAACGACTCGTCTGCACCCTGATTCCGTAAGGCCGCCATGAGTGCTGAGGTTTCGTCTGAATCAAACACTTTCTCGTAATCAATGAAATCTATATATAAAGGTTGGTTATATTTCGCACATTTCTCTGCCACCTGATTGGTAGTGTGAATATGGTTTAGATTGTTGAGTAGCCTTTACGAAATTCTGCCTGCTCCTTTGGTGGACAGAAGTCTGAGCTGTTCCTGATTCTACTTGCGATTACCTTAGTAAATACTTTGTAGGCAACAGATAGTAAGCTGATCGGCCTATAATTTTTCAAGTCTTTGGTGTCCCCTTTCTTATGGATTAAGATTACGCTGGCGTTCTTCCAAGATTTCGGTACGCTCGAGGTCATGAGGCATTACGTATACAGGGTGACCAGTTTTTCTAGAACAATCTGCCCACCATCCTTCAACAAATCTGTTGTTACCTGATCCTCCCCAGCTGCCTTCTCTCTTTGCATAGCTCCTAAGGCTTTCGCTACTTCTTTCGGCATTACTTGCTGGATTTCGAATTCCTCTAGACTATTCTCGCTTCTATTATCGTCGTGGGTGCCGCTGTTAGTGTATAAATCTCTATATAACTCCTCAGCCACTTGAACTATCTAATCCATATTAGTAATGACATTGCCGGCTTTGTCTCTTAAGGCATACATCTGATTCTTGCCTATTCCTAGTTTCTTCTTCACTGCTTTTAGGCTTTCTCCGTTCCTGAGAGCATGCTCAATTTTATCCATATTATACTTCCTTATGTCAGCTATCTTACGCTTGTTGATTAACTTCGGAAGTTCTGCCAGTTCTATTCTAGCTGTAGGGTTAGAGGCTTTCATACATCGGCGTTCCTTGACCAGATCTTTCGTCTCCTGCGGTAGCTTACTTGCATCCTGTCTAACGGAGTTACCACCGACTTCTATTGCACACTCCTTCCTGAGGCCCATAAGATTGTTGTTGATTGCTTCAAACACTAAGGTCCTCTTCCTTAGGCAATGCCTAATACCTGCACTGTAGCTTGATTCGGAATTCCTCTATTTTCCTTCTTACCGCTAACTCATTGATCGGCTTCTTATGTACCAGTTATATCTTTATACGCGTCTACTTAAATAAATAAGCACGACGCCGTCACCTCATGCTACTTATGCCATTCATGACAATGACGCAATCACAAGCATGTATTGTTTTTTATGGAATGGATGTCGTATCATTTCATTCATGTCATGTATATCCTGATGTATACCTTAGAAAATGCTACTGACAGGAATTATAATTATAAAATGACATTAATGACATGACATGCATTTCTTGAAGTGACTTACTCTGGATAGGCGTGTAATGACATGCTTGTGCGACATTTATGACATGCCATGTGTGTCATAAGATGAGGCCAGCAAATGGTACTGATACGAATGACAATCATGTAATGACATGAATAGCATGTCACGTACGCCATGACATGATTGTCACAAATGAGGTGACTATAACGGATTGAATGACATAACATGCATTTCTTTAACTGCATTTATTCTGGATATCAGTGTAATGACATGCATGAGCGACAATTATTACATCTCATTTATGTCATAAATTGAGGCCAGATGTGTCAAAACCGGTGATGGATGATGGTTTGATGCGTCGAGATTTAAGCAAACAAGGACAGCGTGGCCGTTACACCCTATGCCTTGCCGACAACGGGCGAGTGCCTTGCCGTGGAATGAGTCAACGCGTGCGCCATACAGACTGGGGACGGAATAGCTTTCGCCCCGTATGCGTTCATTCCGGTACGTCAACGAGGGACCTTGAATGCTTTATGGTCGACACGTTTGTGTGTATCCTCCCGGTGGACCCCGGTCCCATCGTGCCTGTGGGTGACTTTAAAATCAAAGGGCCTCGTCCCGACGGAAGGTGGTTCTTGCTGTTTCTCTTGGAAAGGTTCGGCCTTCAATGTTACAGGAAGACCAATGTCTACACGACACGCCATCGTCGAGCATAGACCTAACGTTCGCTAGAAACATCCCCACCTCGTCGTAGAGCCCATGGGTGTCTATCATAGCGACCATAACGCCATAATTACTGTGGCAAAAAAATTAAACAGGCCCACTACGCTTCCTCGAAGACAATCCCTCAGCAGAACAGGGATTGACCTCCCTGGTGCAGCATTCGGCCGCTACCTTCCTCATGACATCTACAACTAACCCATGACCCTCAGTCCCCAGCGGCTGCGGAGCACTTCACCAAGGCGGCGGTTAGACATGTGACGCGGTAGAGGGTGCTACGAATCTCTGGATTCCGACAGGTCGCTACCGGAAACTGAACCCAGCAACCTTCAACACACTAACCCTTCCGAGTGAAGCTAGCTGAGTAGGACTCTTTGAGGAAGTATCACACAGTGTTTGGAATATCATTAGCCTTAGTTCGGTTAGCAAAACTGGTGAGGCTTATATAGCGCTGACTAATGTCCACGTCCTCTGCTACAGAGGACTTTTAGGTAATAGACAATACGAAGTAGGATTTCTAACACATAAGGACATAGCCGGCAACACTTATGAATTTTACAGCATTATTAAGAGAGTAGCAGTAGTCATAATAAAGCTGAATAGGAGGTACAGAATAAAGATAGTAGAAACCTGCGGTCCAACTTCCAGTGACGATGATGAAGAAATCGAACAGTTTTATGAAGATGTTGACTTAGCGACGAGAAAAGTGCGGACTCAGTATACTGTAGTCATAGGCGACTTCAATGAAAAAGTGGGGAAAAGGCAGGCTGGTGAACAATCAATTGGCAACTACGGCATCGATTCTAGGAACACTAGAGGAGAGATGTTGACAGAATTCGCGGAAAAGAATTAGCTTCAAATAATGGATAGCTTCTTCAGGAAGCGTACCAACAGGAAGTGGACCTGGATAAGCCCTAATGAAGAAACAAGAAATGAGATAGATTGCATACTCTCTGCCAATCCCAGCATAGTGCAGTATATAGAAGTGTTAGGTAAGGTAAGGTGCAGTGATTATAGGTTAGTGAGGTCTAGGGTTTCTCTCAATATAAAGAGAGGCACAGTAAAATTGGACAACAAGAAACAGGCCAATGTAGAGGCAGTAAGGGTAAAAGCAGACCAATTCAGGTTGGCACATGCAAACAAATATGCAGCTTTAGAACAGAGAGATGAAGATAACATAGAGATCATGAATAAAAACTTAACTAGACTGGCTTCAGAAGCGGCACTTTAAGTTGGAGGTAAGGCAACAAGGCAACCTATAAGTAAGCTCTCCCAAGTAAGAAATGACCTAATAAAGAAACGACAAAGAATGAATCTGTCCAACTCAAGACCAACTAGCCCGTACCCAAACCCTGCTTCGAGAGATCAGATAGAATTTGCGGAACGGTCAAAACTGATCAACAAGGAGAAAGTAAAGTATATTAGAAAGTATAACGTGAGAAAGACTGAGGAAGCAGTAAAGAATGGACGCAGCTTGAAGTCAATGAGAAATAAACTTGGCATAGGACAAGCCAAGATGTATTCACTGAAAGATAAGCTGGGTAAGATCGTCAACAATTTAGAAGATATAGTAAAAGCAGCAGAAGAATTCTATACTGACCCGTACAGTACCCAGAGAAGCGACGCTGCCACCATTCGAAGTAGTAATGAACAGATTACAGAGGCTCCTTCTATAACTAGCGATGAGGTTAAAAGGGCCTTGCAAGACATGACCCTGGGAAAAGGGGTCGGAGAAAATGGAATAACAGTCGATTTAATCAAAGATGAAGGATATATCCTGCTTGAAGAGCTTGCATCCCTTTGTACGCATTGCCTCACGACTTCAAGAGCACCAGAGAACTGTAAGAATGCAAGCACCATACTAATACACAAGAAGGAAGACGTTAAAGAATTGAAAAATAATAGGCCAATTAGCTTGCGTTCAGTATTCTATAAAATATTCGCCAACATAATTTAGAATAGAATAAGGGCAACACTAGATTTCCGTCAATGAAAAGGACAGGCTGGTTTCAGGAAGGGATATTCTATAATGGATCCCATCCATGTCATCAATCAGGTAACGATAAATCTGAAGAGTACAGTCAGCCTCTCTACATAGCTTTCATAGATTACGAAAAGGCATTTGATTCAGTGCAGATACGAGCAGTCATAGAGGTTTTACGTAATCAAGAAGTACAGGAGGCATACGGGAATATCTTGCGAAATATCTGCAGATTCCACAGCTACCTGGGTTCTCCAGAAGTAGAAAGTTAACAATAATGAAAGGGGTCAGGCAAGAAGTCACAATCTCTCCAATGCTATTCACTGCATGCTTGGAAGAAGTATTCAAGCTATTAAGCTGGGAAGGGTTAGGAGTGAGGATCAACGACGAATATCTCAGCAACCTTCGGTTTGGACATGAACTTGTCCTGTTCAGAAACACTGGAGACGAGTTGTAAGAAGTGATTGAGGACCTCAACAGAGAAAGTAAGAGGCGGGTTGAAGATTCATCTACAGAAGAAAAATATAATGTTCGATAGCCTGGCAAGGGAACAAGGGTTCAGGGTCTCCAATCATCCTCTAGAGTCGTTGAATGAGTACGTCTATCTAAGTCAGTTACTCACAGGGGAACCTGATCACGAGAAGCAAATTTACAGATGAATAAAAATGGGTTGGAGTGCATACGGCAGGCATTGCCAGATTCTGGCTGGGAGCTTACCGCTATAATGGAAAAGAAAGATGTAGCATCACTGCATTCTACCGGTGCTGAAATATGGGGCAGAAACTTGCTGGTTGATAAAGAAGACCGAGAACAAGTTAAGGAGCGCACGAAGAGCGATGGAATGAAGCATATACGTTAAGAGACAGGAAGAGAGCAGCGTGGATCAGAGAGCATCTAGCTGAATTAAAAACTTTCAGGGATAGTACGGACCAAGTGTATTTCCGTCCAAGGAAAGTCAGATTGCTTCTGTTTTATTTTAATCGGGCTGCACTTGTTTTTCACAATCTTAGAACAAACATGAAATTTCAGCTGTTATTCGTTGTTACGTAAATGTAATAATGGAGTAAACGCCCACTGCACACTGCTGGTAAATTCACTGTTTATTCTTTACTCACACCGACCCAGACAAGCATAACACGTTTCGGTTCGGTAAATGATTTACGCCATGCTAGCATACGATATAGTGTGCCTAAACACCTGCGTTGCCTTAAGGTTTCAGGAATATTTTAGGGACCTTGGCGACCTTAAAGGAAAATTTAGCGGCTTTTTCGTCTTTCTTTAGCGACACAGTCCCCAATATTATGGCAATACTGTGTATATGGCATAATATATTCCTCGATTTTTGCAGTCTTCCTTGGTGCGGGCATGTCTATCTTTCGTCGCTAATGAAGTCCAAGCTTTTGTTTTACCGCATGGGGAACCTTTGGTATGCGCGCAAGCGTCGTGTAGGGCAAACATACGTTGTTGAAGCAAAATTCACAATGCATCGCAAAGCTCCTTCGTGTCAAATGGTATCCCGTAGGCAAGTTTCACGCCAATGAATGGTGCTGGTTTGTTCATTGCTATGGCGATGTCGATGGTATTGCTTGTAGACAACGATTTTACATCACCTCATCAGGGCTAATTCTAACATTAGACACCCATTCAAAGTAACCTAAATGCTTTGGGAAATTCTTCGACCTCTTTATAGCTATGTAGCTCAACTCTTCGACATGGCATTTCCAAATCCTGTAGAACTGAGATCTGGCAAAATCAGTCATAGACCTCAGAGGGACGCCCAGTTTGTCGTGTAGATAGCGCATATCGCAGGAACGATCCACTGCAGCACAAAAAGTTAAGCAGAGTGCAAGCTGAGAAAAGTGCAAGTCGAGAGTAGTGATACTACTGTATCACTGATACCACTGAATTAGACCTAATAGTACTAACGAAAACATGGCTGCAGTCTTCAATTTCCGATACGGAACTCCTGTCTTGCTTCCCTCATCACGATATCTTCCGGCTTGACCGCGAGACCAAATGAGGCGGCGGTGTTTTGATGGCAGCTCACCAACGACTTCAGTGCAGTCCTCTCAACGTCCCTTCCACCCTAGAGCTACAATTTATAAAATGCTATCATTCTTTTCCTACCCTAATTATTGGTGCCTGCTACCCCCCCCCCCCTGACGGTCATCCTTCATTCGTAACAGAATTACACAGCGCCCTAAATCTACTTTCCATATCTAATCGCAGTGCACTCATGCTAATACTCGGCGACTTCAGTTTCCAAGCGATAACTTGGTCTAACCTCGCCCTAACAACATCAGAATGTAACGTAGAAAGTAATTTCGTCGACACGTGTTTAACTTTTGGCTTGTCACAACTTGTCTCAGCGCCCACTCGAGGATTCAATAATTCCTCAAACATACTGGACCTAATCCTATCTTCGCATGCCGATAGCATATCACCACTTACACATTCAACTGACCTAAGTGATGATGCAGTAATCCCCGTCACAGTTGATCTCAAGTTATCACATCAGAAAAAAAATATAAGAAAACTATCCCGCTTTACGATAAAGGAACTTACCAGGCCATCAATGAAGAAATAAGAACATTCTGCGATTGGTTCCTTACAGTTTTTCGCGGCGCTCTGTTTAGTGTAATTGGTCCCTTTTTAAAAAACAAAATGCAAGAGGTTGTTGCGAAGCGCATTCCCACCATTACCGTTATACAAAAACTGTCATCCCCCTTGTTCAAGGAGTCACTAAAACGCCTCAGTAACAAGAAGAAAAGATTATTCGGGTCGGCGAAACAGTCAAAAACCCATGCGCATGGGCCAAATATCGTGCTGCAGATAAAACGTTCGCAGTGCTATCTCAAAAGGCTAAACGGTTTTTCATTTCAACCACATTGACAAATGTGTTAGAAAACAACTCAAAGCCATTCTGGAAGACCATTACCTTAGTCATCCTAAATTGTTGTCGTTAACTGATGAACATAACCCCATTGTTTCAGAAGGTGACGTCGCCCAAATTCTGAACAAATCTTTATGCACCGTATTCACTAGTGAACCTATAAACGAATTACTTGACACCCCATTCTTCAACGACGACCTCATGCCATCATTAACGTTTGAACCTAATGGAATTTTGAAGGTTACTGAATCATTGCCACTAACTTCTTCATCTGGCATTGATGGAATCCATTGAAAAATACTCAAACACAAACATCTCTCAAGCACCATTTTAGCGCAAATTTTTCAGCAATCCCTTCTATCTGGAGTGGTGCCGCTGTAGTGGAAGGTGGGCAGAATCATCCCAGTTGCAAGAAAAGGTACCTAAACTTCCAATCCCAACTACCATCCCATTTCCATAACTTGTGTTTGTTCAAAAGTTACGGAGCATATCATCTACTCATAGTAAAATTCCTAGTACCTAACTAATTATTCCATCCTAACCAACACGGCTTCCAGAAGGGATTATCTTGTGACATACAGCTTGCACTATTCATGAATGACATTAGCTCTAACATAGATACTAACACACCAGTAGGTGCCCTCTCCTTGGATTTCGAAAAAGCATTCAATAAGGTTCCGCACAAACGCTTGTTTTTAAAACTATCGCGCCTAAATTTAAGCCTCCCGATTTTTGATTGAATACGAGACTTCTTGACTAACCGTCAGCGGTTTGTTCACGCTAACAACACTTCTTCCCATATTATCCCGTTCTTTCTTGCGTACCACAGGGCACTGTCCTTGGTCCTTTACTTTTCTTGATCAGCATTAATGACCCTGCTACTAACATTCAGTCTAACATCCTGCTATTCGCCGATGATTGCGTTCTTTACCGCCCTGTAATTAATCCCTCCGATTCTGCCATTCTTCAGTTAGATATTGAACGCATTCAAGCATGGTGCGAAAAATGGTTAATGAGACTGAATGTTAAAAAAACCGTGCTTTCATTTCATTCATTTCATTTCATCGAAGACAGTCGTACCAAACTTTTAAGTACACCATTTCGGGATCAGAAATTCTCTCTGTAGGCACTTATAAATACCTAGGCATAAAATTAACTTCCGATCTTTCTTGGTCATAGCACATGTCACGATCCAACCACACTAACCGTGCACTTGGCTACTTGTGACGAAATTGAAAACTTGCTCCTCCTTCACTAAAGATCCAAGCATACTTAACACTAGTTCGGCCTAAGTTGGAATACGCATATGCAGTGTGGGACCCCTTTCAATCTGACTATACACATTCACTCGAAGCTGTCCAAAACCGTTCGATAAGGTTTGTTTATTCGGATTATTCATATTACAACAGCGTATCTGCCCTTAAATCCCTCGCCAATATTAACACCCTAGCCTCGCGACGCGAAATTTCTCGCCCTCGTCTTTTTTTATAAATTCTGTCACGCATCGCCTTCCCCATCTGCTATCGCTCCCGCCCACCGGACTTCATGCCGTACAAGCAATGGAAAGGCAGTTTATCCACCAGCAGCACGTTCTTAAGCCCATCTGCATTAATTTTTTGTACAAACCAAAGAATCGAAAAACCTGCTCACCCACGCCATGCACCACTCCAACCCAAGCAAATTAAAGGAATTCATCGATCACCTCATCTACTGATGTAACAGCCCACCCCTCATGTACTACCCCTCAACGGGGCATTTCAAGTATAACAAACAAACAAACAAACAAACAAACAAACAAACAAACAAACAAATAAATAAATAAATAAATAAGTAGGTAAGTAAGTAAATAAATAAATAAATAAATATATGTCCTGCCTTGCGGAAGTACAAAAAGAAAGGGGCTCGTCGGCAGCTTTATCAATTCTGACAGTAGATTACTAGTTGGGTCATCCTTTAGCACGAAGTACGCACCTTTGTTGTTTAGCAAGACTGTTTGTCCAGCTCAGAAAATAAGTACTCTTCGCTACTTTTATCGTTTAGCATAGCTGTTCACCAGGCTCAGAAACAGGTACTCTATGGTGCTTTTGTCGTTCAGCATGGCTGTTTACCGAGCTCAGGAAAAAAGTAGTCTTCGGTGCTTCTGTCGTTCAGCATTGCTGTTTGCCTCTCTCAGAAAAAGGCACTCTTCATTATATTTGTCCTTCAGCTTGGTTGTTGCTCATCTAAGAAAATAAGTACTCTTCGCTACTTTTATCGTTTAGCGTGGCTGTTCACCAGGCTCAGAAACAGGTACTCTTCGGTGCTTTTGTCGTTCAGCATGGCTGTTTACCGAGCTCAGGAAAAAAGTAGTCTTCGGTGCTTCTGTCGTTCAGCATTGCTGTTTGCCTCCCTCAGAAAAAAGCACTCTTCATTATATTTGTCCTTCAGCATGGTTGTTGCTCATCTAAGAAAATAAGTACTCTACGCTACTTTTATCGTTTAGCGTGGCTGTTCACCAGGCTCAAAAACAGGTACTCTACGGTGCTTTTGTCGTTCAGCATGGCTGTTTACCGAGCTCAGGAAAAAAGTAGTCTTCGGTGCTTCTGTCGTTCAGCATTGCTGTTTGCCTCTCTCAGAAAAAGGTACTCTTCATTATATTTGTCCTTCAGCGTGGTTGTTGCTCATCTAAGGAAATAAGTACTCTTCGCTACTTTTATCGTTTAGCGTGGCTGTTCACCAGGCTCAGAAACAGGTACTCTTCGGTGCTTTCGTCGTTCAGCATGGCTGTTTACCGAGCTCAGGAAAAAAGTAGTCTTCGGTGCTTCTGTCGTTCAGCATTGCTGTTTGCCTCTCTCAGAAAAAGGCACTCTTCATTATATTTGTCCTTCAGCGTGGTTGTTGCTCATCTAAGAAAATAAGTACTCTTCGCTACTTTTATCGTTTAGCATGGCTGTTCACCAGGCTCAGAAACAGGTACTCTATGGTGCTTTTGTCGTTCAGCATGGCTGTTTACCGAGCTCAGGAATAAAGTAGTCTTCGGTGCTTCTGTCGTTCAGCATTGCTGTTTGCCTCCCTCAGAAAAAGGCACTCTTCATTATATTTGTCCTTCAGCATGGTTGTTGCTCATCTAAGAAAAGAAGTACTCTTCGCTACTTTTATCGTTTAGCGTGGCTGTTCACCAGGCTCAAAAACAGGTACTCTACGGTGCTTTTGTCGTTCAGCATGGCTGTTTACCGAGCTCAGGAAAAACGTAGTCTTCGGTGCTTCTGTCGTTCAGCATTGCTGTTTGCCTCTCTCAGAAAAAGGCACTCTTCATTATATTTGTCCTTCAGCATGGTTGTTGCTCATCTAAGAAAATAAGTACTCTTCGCTACTTTTATCGTTTAGCGTGGCTGTTCACCAGGCTCAGAAACAGGTACTCTTCGGTGCTTTTGTCGTTCAGCATGGCTGTTTACCCAGCTCAGGAAAAAAGTAGTCTTCGGTGCTTCTGTCGTTCAGCATTGCTGTTTGCCTCTCTCAGAAAAAGGCACTCTTCATTATATTTGTCCTTCAGCTTGGTTGTTGCTCATCTAAGAAAAAAAGTACTCTTCGCTACTTTTATCGTTTAGCGTGGCTGTTCACCAGGCTCAGAAACAGGTACTCTTCGGTGCTTTTGTCGTTCAGCATGGCTGTTTACCGAGCTCAGGAAAAAAGTAGTCTTCGGTGCTTCTGTCGTTCAGCATTGCTGTTTGCCTCCCTCAGAAAAAAGCACTCTTCATTATATTTGTCCTTCAGCATGGTTGTTGCTCATCTAAGAAAATAAGTACTCTTCGCTACTTTTATCGTTTAGCGTGGCTGTTCACCAGGCTCAAAAACAGGTACTCTACGGTGCTTTTGTCGTTCAGCATGGCTGTTTACCGAGCTCAGGAAAAAAGTAGTCTTCGGTGCTTCTGTCGTTCAGCATTGCTGTTTGCCTCTCTCAGAAAAAGGTACTCTTCATTATGTTTGTCCTTCAGCGTGGTTGTTGCTCATCTAAGAAAATAAGTACTCTTCGCTACTTTTATCGTTTAGCGTGGCTGTTCACCAGGCTCAGAAACAGGTACTCTTCGGTGCTTTCGTCGTTCAGCATGGCTGTTTACCGAGCTCAGGAAAAAAGTAGTCTTCGGTGCTTCTGTCGTTCAGCATTGCTGTTTGCCTCTCTCAGAAAAAGGCACTCTTCATTATATTTGTCCTTCCGCGTGGTTGTTGCTCATCTAAGAAAATAAGTACTCTTCGCTACTTTTATCGTTTAGCGTGGCTGTTCACCAGGCTCAGAAACAGGTACTCTTCGGTGCTTTTGTCGTTCAGCATGGCTGTTTACCGAGCTCAGGAAAAAAGTAGTCTTCGGTGCTTCTGTCGTTCAGCATTGCTGTTTGCCTCCCTCAGAAAAAGGCACTCTTCATTATATTTGTCCTTCAGCATGGTTGTTGCTCATCTAAGAAAAGAAGTACTCTTCGCTACTTTTATCGTTTAGCGTGGCTGTTCACCAGGCTCAAAAACAGGTACTCTACGGTGCTTTTGTCGTTCAGCATGGCTGTTTACCGAGCTCAGGAAAAAAGTAGTCTTCGGTGCTTCTGTCGTTCAGCATTGCTGTTTGCCTCTCTCAGAAAAAGGCACTCTTCATTATATTTGTCCTTCCGCGTGGTTGTTGCTCATCTAAGAAAATAAGTACTCTTCGCTACTTTTATCGTTTAGCATGGCTGTTCACCAGGCTCAGAAACAGGTACTCTTCGGTGCTTTCGTCGTTCAGCATGGCTGTTTACCGAGCTCAGGAAAACAGTAGTCTTCGGTGCTTCTGTCGTTCAGCATTGCTGTTTGCCTCTCTCAGAAAAAGGCACTCTTCATTATATTTGTCCTTCAGCTTGGTTGTTGCTCATCTAAGAAAATAAGTACTCTTCGCTACTTTTATCGTTTAGCGTGGCTGTTCACCAGGCTCAGAAACAGGTACTCTTCGGTGCTTTTGTCGTTCAGCATGGCTGTTTACCGAGCTCAGGAAAAAAGTAGTCTTCGGTGCTTCTGTCGTTCAGCATTGCTGTTTGCCTCCCTCAGAAAAAAGCACTCTTCATTATATTTGTCCTTCAGCATGGTTGTTGCTCATCTAAGAAAATAAGTACTCTTCGCTACTTTTATCGTTTAGCGTGGCTGTTCACCAGGCTCAGAAACAGGTACTCTTCGGTGCTTTTGTCGTTCAGCATGGCTGTTTACCGAGCTCAGGAAAAAAGTAGTCTTCGGTGCTTCTGTCGTTCAGCATTGCTGTTTGCCTCCCTCAGAAAAAAGCACTCTTCATTATATTTGTCCTTCAGCATGGTTGTTGCTCATCTAAGAAAATAAGTACTCTTCGCTACTTTTATCGTTTAGCGTGGCTGTTCACCAGGCTCAAAAACAGGTACTCTACGGTGCTTTTGTCGTTCAGCATGGCTGTTTACCGAGCTCAGGAAAAAAGTAGTCTTCGGTGCTTCTGTCGTTCAGCATTGCTGTTTGCCTCTCTCAGAAAAAGGTTCTCTTCATTATATTTGTCCTTCAGCGTGGTGGTTGCTCATCTAAGAAAAGAAGTACTCTTCGCTACTTTTATCGTTTAGCGTGGCTGTTCACCAGGCTCAAAAACAGGTACTCTTCGGTGCTTTTGTCGTTCAGCATGGCTGTTTACCCAGCTCAGGAAAAAAGTAGTCTTCCGTGCTTCTGTCGTTCAGCATTGCTGTTTGCCTCTCTCAGAAAAAGGCACTCTTCATTATATTTGTCCTTCAGCTTGGTTGTTGCTCATCTAAGAAAAGAAGTACTCTTCGCTACTTTTATCGTTTAGCGTGGCTGTTCACCAGGCTCAGAAACAGGTACTCTACGGTGCTTTAGTCGTTCAGCATGGCTGTTTACCGAGCTCAGGAAAAAAGTAGTCTTCGGTGCTTCTGTCGTTCAGCATTGCTGTTTGCCTCTCTCAGAAAAAGGCACTCTTCATTATATTTGTCCTTCAGCGTGGTTGTTGCTCATCTAAGAAAATAAGTACTCTTCGCTACTTTTATCGTTTAGCGTGGCTGTTCACCAGGCTCAGAAACAGGTACTCTATGGTGCTTTTGTCGTTCAGCATGGCTGTTTACCGAGCTCGGGAATAAAGTAGTCTTCGGTGCTTCTGTCGTTCAGCATTGCTGTTTGCCTCCCTCAGAAAAAGGCACTCTTCATTATATTTGTCCTTCAGCATGGTTGTTGCTCATCTAAGAAAATAAGTACTCTTCGCTACTTTTATCGTTTAGCGTGGCTGTTCACCAGGCTCAAAAACAGGTACTCTACGGTGCTTTTGTCGTTCAGCATGGCTGTTTACCGAGCTCAGGAAAAAAGTAGTCTTCGGTGCTTCTGTCGTTCAGCATTGCTGTTTGCCTCTCTCAGAAAAAGGCACTCTTCATTATATTTGTCCTTCCGCGTGGTTGTTGCTCATCTAAGAAAATAAGTACTCTTCGCTACTTTTATCGTTTAGCGTGGCTGTTCACCAGGCTCAGAAACAGGTACTCTTCGGTGCTTTTGTCGTTCAGCATGGCTGTTTACCGAGCTCAGGAAAAAAAGTAGTCTTCGGTGCTTCTGTCGTTCAGCATTGCTGTTTGCCTCTCTCAGAAAAAGGCACTCTTCATTATATTTGTCCTTCAGCATGGTTGTTGCTCGTCTAAGAAAATGAGTACTCTTCGCTACTTTTATCGTTTAGCGTGGCTGTTCACCAGGCTCAGAAACAGGTACTCTTCGGTGCTTTTGTCGTTCAGCATGGCTGTTTACCGAGCTCAGGAAAAAAGTAGTCTTCGGTGCTTTTGTCGTTCAGCATTGCTGTTTGCCTCCCTCAGAAAAAGGCACTCTTCATTATATTTGTCCTTCAGCATGGTTGTTGCTCATCTAAGAAAAAAAGTACTCATCGGTAATTTTGTCGTTCAGCATGGCTGTTGCCCAGCTCATAAAAATGTACTCCAGTTGGCCTCGTGTTGGCTCTGGAATTTGAGCTTTCCCTTGTTTCTCGATTAAGGAGCTGTTCCCGTCGCCTGTGCCGTAGAAGTTGTCTCTGCACTTCGAGCGATGGCAGAAATGAAAGGACGCCTGCGCCCTCTCCTCCTCTGGGAATGTCACCCTTAAATAATTAAAATTCTGGGGTTTTACGTGCCAAAACCACGACATGATTCTGAGGCACGTTATAGTGGGGAACCCTGAATGAGTTTAAACCACCTGAGGTTCTTTAACGTGCCACCAATACACAGGACACGGGCGTTTTTGCATGTCGCCCTCATCGAAACGCTGCCGCCGCGGCCGGGATTTGATCCCGCAACCTCGTGCTTAACAGCGCAACACCACAGCCGCTAAGCCACTACGACGTGTGCAATGTTTCATACTACAGCCTGAAACAAACGGAAGTTAGGGGCCGTCGTTGCCAGCTGTTAACACATAAGTGCTCGCCTTCTCTATCTTGTTTGCCTTCCTTCTCTCTATCTCTTCTGCGCGGCTAAATTGCTAATTTGTCGCGAAAGGAAAGCGCTATCCTGTCCTCTAACATGCCACGCACTAGTTGTAGCCCGTGAAGCGCATGTTTGAGCAATGCCGCAACACTAGAAGCGTACATTCCACCAAAGGCAGCGAGACAGTGACATTCTGCGTCGAGCCTGTCTGAGAAAGTGGGCACTGGAACTATGTGGTCATTCTGTGCCATTCCGTGCTTAAAATCGGATATCTTGTCGCATTTGGAAGTTACCCAAAGATGGGTCGGTCGGTCGGCTTTGTGAGCCCACGATAAAAACACAAGTGAGGCAGTGCAGGGTGACATGGGCATCTTTTGAAGTTAGAGAAGCTGAGAGCAAAATTAGTTCTGAAAAAACACTCAGGAACACAGAGCAAAATAAATGGGTGGCTAAAGTGCACAGGTGTCGGCGCCTGAAAAGCGTGAACACAGAAGAGGAAGAGATCACGCGAGTTGGCTGCCGAGTACACGGTAATTCAAAGTGTAAATAGACAACCAAGAGGTGACATAAGGAAAGTGAGAGAAACAGAGACAGCGAATTGACTGCAAAGAATGAAGAAATAAGGTCGTGCATATTTACAAGAAAGCGAAGAAACAAATTAGAAGGGAAACTCTGTATGAAAACACAGAATGCCATGTCTTGCTGTTTGAGGCTCTCGCTAGTTGCCCAAGTACAAAAAAATACTGGATTAAATATTCTCAACAAGATGAGGCCTGTTACGGCTGCAGCCGAAAACCTGCAGACCACTCAGCACATTTTACCGGAATACGAAGGGATTTACTCAGTGAGACCTGTAGGTAATGTACACTTTCTTCAGAAGGGCTTGGATTTAAAATGGACGAAAGCAAGAACCGGTCTGCACTCGAGGCAAGCAAGAGACATTTAGAGTGTTGGTAAAAAAAAAGCAAGGAAGAGGTTGATACGACCGGAGCCGGCACAGGCGTAGGTAGCGGTACAGCGTAGATAGAGAAGTTAGGAGGAAAATGAAGTTGTATAGAAAAATTCTACACTGAAGAACATGTGTAGCATACCTGAATAAATCAAGCAGGCTAGGTGACAATTTGTCACCACCCCGTGTCAAAGGTGATGTCAATAAACCATCATTATCATTATCATAATCCCGATCACTATATCTATTCATGTGTATACAGATCAAACTTAGAAGTTGAAAGTAAGAACAGAATTACCACTCCTGACCGTGTTGACCCGAACTGTCATCTGCCGCTATGGTCCTGCTTTTGGTGTCCGATGTTTTCTCAAACGATCATGGAAATACAAGCCGGTCTTGCTGAGGTATATATTATCATGATCAGTAGATAAAAGATTATGCCTGTTTAATTTATGTGATGTGAACCATTACTAGAACGGCGTACACTAAATCTTGCCTAACTAAAGGCGATGCACTTGCTTTCATCCTATACAACGTGCAACCTCATGAAAGGCTTATTTATCGACTACAAAGGTGAGAACTTAAATCTCCTGCGATTTTTAGGTTTATGCACTACACCGCTCGCATCCTATGGTGAAATTAAACAATGAAATCAAGTGGATGCACAGTTTGAGATATCTACGCGGCGATGTCAGGGGACGAAGGCGATGCATGACGCTTCTCGCGGGAAGAATGTTGATCACATGTGTACGCACAGAGAAGTACGACACATGTCTAGCCACATTTAATGATTGGGCACCACTTGCGTCCCAGCGAGGCATGCTTATTCTTGAGGACTGACCAAGAGTGGATACTCACCAAGTTTCTATCTATCTATCTATCTATCTATCTATCTATCTATCTATCTATCTATCTATCTATCTATCTATCTATCTATCTATCTATCTATCTATCTATCTATCTATCTATCTATCTATCTATCCATCCATCTATCTATCTATCTATCTATCTATCTATCTATCTATCTATCTATCTATCTATCTATCTATCTATCTATCTATCTATCTATCTATCTATAATTTATGTCATTGTCATAGACACTTGGTGTGTACAGACAAAAAAACCATCTGTCAGGCTTGACAAGGTCTGAACCCCTGAGTACTGGCAGAGTAGGCGCACGACAAGTACAGCAAGTCAACAGAAATAAACCGAACAGTGTACATAAGTCAGGTGTATTAGCTGTATGGTCTTAAATGAGTTGCCGCTGTCAGAAATACTATTAAAAAGCATAGTAACAAATCATTGTGTAAAAAAAACGCTTGTAGACACAAACAGCTTCACATGAGCACATAAATACCGAATGAGATACACATTGTGTTGCGAAAGGAAAACATTGAGAAAATAGCCCATATACTCAATGGCTAAATCCAAGAAAATCAAGTAAAATGAATAATTCAATGAATATAATGTGCGATGGAATTTAAGGTCAATGTGGTTTATATATATGCCTATGAGCAGAAATTACATGTTCAGGTTTTAAGCAGAAACTTATTTTTTTTTTCTATTATTGCACCGAGCAGATTGCGCTTATGGCACTTATTTGTCGTCGAGCATACAGGGGTTACATAATGCCATTTGTTAGTACTTGTATTCGCCGCTTGTACTTGTATAAGCTTCGTATGCTGATACACATTAATATATCCGCCGGGATACCGACTGGCCCAGCAGCAGATAACAGCACCAGCCAGGCCGTACGCGGAATGGTAGGCAAAGAATGCATCTCCTTAATAAACCACTGCCTCCTCGGAGTCAACAAAGCACTTCACACAAGTTCTTCCTTACTAGCTTCACTTCGTGTTGCGTAATTTATTACGGCACAATATAATGATAGCCCTTCCCGCGCCGGTAAGGCGGCGCGAATGTTGCGCTTTCCCACAATATGCGTATGCTACGCTTAGGAGAGACCTCGATAAGTGCGGGTATATGAGCGCAGGAAGTACGTACAACTCACAGTTTGAAGTAGTGCACCCCACTTCACCTTGTCATGAGCTGCAATCAAAGTGACGACCCTCGGACTAGCCTTACGGCAGCCAACTCCTTTAAGTGAACTCGAGAAGAACACCCTGAGCACGGAGTTTGGCACAAAACTAGTAAGTAAAAGACTATTTCGTGTTCTAAAACTGTGCTTCCGTCACCTGTGCCTACCCCATGCCATGTTACATATGGGTCCTCATACCCATTCTGCAGAATCACCATCGATACAGGGAACAGGAAAATTTTCCTATGGTCATGCCCTGGACAGCAGCAAGTGCGTCTAGGCACCTCCGTGCAGCCGGCCTGCACCCGGGCCGCCTTCCTGTCCTACCACGCAGAACTCATGGGTCATTTCATGAGTTTCCCCAAGGAACTTAGTTACACACGTGTAAACTATTTGCTAATTTATGCCCCAAAGCAACTTATCCAATAAAAAAGACAGTCTAGTCTCACCTGGGCACCTCATGTCATCTTAATCACAAATGCTACACCCAGACCTCTAAAGCCTATTTCTGCGTGCTCGGTGCCAGCGAAGATTCTGCTAGCCCGTGCTTCGCAAGATGTGTTCAATGTCTTTTTAATATTCGTATGTTCAATATCAAGACTGCAATCTGGGCAAGTCGGAACAGATTTAACATAGATGATACGCGAAGGAACGCGGACAGAAAGCAAGGAAAGACAAGGGCACAGCACTCATTAGTTGATGCACCATTTATTATTGAGAGCGCAATACACTAGTTTCAGTACGCATGTGGTTAAACAATGTGTTAGCAGAAAGACGACGGACAAGTGGAAGAGAAGAGGACAAGACCTAACGTGTGTCTTGGCGTCCTCTCTTTTGTCATCTGCATTTTTTTTTGCTAGCACAATCTACAGCCGCAACCGGAGCCAACTGGTCCAGCTCATCTCTTACGCGTGCCTTTCTGACTTAAAGGCGCACTGATAAATTTTTAGTTTTCTTTTCTTGCTTTATATGATGGTATGGTACCTCTAAATCTGAAAAATAATACTGTCAAGCCGCGCAGCGCTTAAAATATATTATTACAAGAGCTTTTCTACGGCTAGTTCCTGCTTTTTTTCTGTGTTGTGGCGTCATGACGCAGCATGTGTTCACGTGAGAGCAGAAAATTGCGACACTTTGACACTTTCTGCGGCTCTCTCGGTCACTTGCTATTGGGCCTCACAAGGAGCACAGCAGCATATGAGGTGACAGACAAGAGGCATACGAGGCTTGGAGGCTTATCATTATTTCATCTAGGATTCGAGGTCTAGGACCTTCAGCTTCATTCAACACAAAAGTTGAATTATTGAAAGTACCACCGCAGTACTTCTTTAATGACTACTACATAGATCGGAAAACGCAGAGCCCGGAGAAAAAGCAAGGTATCACGTGCCTGCCGTGTTATTTTGTAGAGATGCTCGTGTATCCTGCGGTTAAGCTCAATCAACTGACCACTACGCCTATAAGCGACTGTCGTTAGAACATTGAGAAAGAAGGGGTAAGCACTCGATTAATAGCAACCATTATGCCACGTGGTGTTATGAGCGAGCAAACGGTCAGCATTGCGTGCCCAGCAAAAACGGCGGCGAAGACGACGAATTCAAGAGGATCCCGCGCCAGCTGGAAAACCGCGCTTCGTGTCTGGCATTTTTCGTGTCTTGCTGCTGGTATTGTTGCTTGCTCTTGCCTTAGCGAGTGACTATATGCAGCTTGAGCTGTATTTTGTTGGGGACCACAACCAGCGCTACTTAACGCTATACAGGAAAGCTCGCGGAAAAAGGCAGAATTTGGGCGTGGTTTTGGTACAGAATTGAAAGGTAAAAAATTCGTCGTATCCGTACTTGACGAATATGAACTACTTAGGCACGCTTTCTCATCGCCTTTGTTTTTGCTTATCGTACGAATTCTCAAGATATTTGCCTCAACCCATCACGAATTTGAGTGGGCTGGTATGCGCGCTGCGCTCAAGAGGTGGGAAGGAATGTAGTGTCTCAGCTTGTGAACGCTGGTAAACGACTTTGGACAAGTGTAGGTGCGATTATCATAACTATTCTACGTTACCAGTGTAAATACAACTGCAGTGAACGTGACTTGCCTTGTTTTGAACGTCGTTGAGATCCAAGCGCCTTTGTTGGAGAAGCTGGCAGCTGCTGAAGTTTATGGTTGCTTTAAGACCTCAGTTGAGTTCAAAAGAGATCAAGGACTTTCTAATCGACAAACGTATTTTAGCCGGTTGTTATGGGTGCTTCTATTTCTTGTCTCCAAAATCAGGGAAAGAGAAATGGCTCAGGTGAGCTTCAAAAAAAGTGAGGCAGCGATGGAGGTGGCCGTTGAAAGTTACTGTAACTAATGCCTCGTGTTTCGTTCACCTATAGCGCTTTTAATGCGCATTACACAGCATACCCTCTCTTTCCTTGACATTTTCTCTCTGTTTTTAGCGTTCTTTATACATGCAATTTCCTTCCGCTTTCCCAGTGAAACGCAAACGTCAGACCTTTCGTGCAGATAAGTACCTGCTTCTAAACACGTGCCGAGAGCCTTCATTTTTGTTGTCTCGTTGTTGCTTATTCATTTTTACACGGCTTGTAACGGGGACGAATTATCGCTGAACAATTTCAGTCGGTGCCGGCGGCCGACGACCGTGCTGATTTCCCGGCAATCCGCACGTGGTTAGCGATTGTCAACTTCTCGAGTATGCATACGCTGCTGCTGACAGGAAATGCGATTTCCGGGTTTCCGGGCTCTGGGACGGAGGCTTGGCAAAGCCACAGGGCGGAATCTTAGTTTTACAGCGAAGCTGTACATGGCTAGGGTTCCCTGCATTTTTTGTGCGCGTCAACAAAAACCATCATCATCAATGGCTCGCGTCCCCAAGCACTCATACCATCGTAAGCAAGGAAAAAATGCAATGCATCATAACCCCGTAAGGCAGATCGAGGCTTCAAACACTCAACAAAGTGAACAGAGCTTATATTCATTCTAATCACGCATACGACACAGAGAACAGCCTGTCGAAAACTGTTAACATCAATGGCTCATACCCCCAAGTGCAAGCAAAAATGCAATGGCTCATATCCCCGTAAGGTTCATGATTACAAAACGTATGCACAGTTGTCCTCCTGACTCGCAAGATGACAAAGTCAGTGAATGTGGCAATGGATGCCTGCGCCAT
Source organism: Dermacentor albipictus (assembly GCF_038994185.2). NCBI lineage: Eukaryota > Metazoa > Arthropoda > Arachnida > Ixodida > Ixodidae > Dermacentor > Dermacentor albipictus. The sequence goes on along the minus strand of NW_027225580.1, from coordinate 2,906,848 downwards.
ACGAGCGACAGACGGAATTGTGATATGCAATGTGCATATATCCCCAGACACGCCCTAGTGTGATATCGAGACGTTCATGACTACGCAGTTTGCAGGGGTTAGTTGTGATGACAGTACCCCTGTTATCATCGTTGGATACTTCAAAGATATTTCAAAGTCAAACAAGAAATGGTTCACTCAGCTTGTGCTAAAAAAGTTTGCTTTGAAGTGCCACATCAATCCAAGTCACTTAACTATACTCAAAAACGGTCGTGTATAGATTTAACTTTGACCAAGATTCTATCTTAGGTTGTAACTGAACCAATCAGTGTATATCACAATTATCACAAAGCTATCGTCACTGCCATTATTGAATGATAGCAATAAATATATTTACCCTTGTCTAACCCTGTGTGATGTACTACAACTTCGTTGGTCATACAAATTCACAGAGTGGAATGGCTCTAAATTTTTGTCTGTTCTCCCATCTACTTCCACCACATCAGACATCGAGAGCGTCAAAGTTGCTATGGGGAACTGGAGCTGGAGTTTCGAACTGACCCACAACACCCACTTCCGGAAACCTCACGCGTTGTTTAGGCATACAAGCAGAATAGCCAGCGGTGGTACGGAGGGGGATGTGACAAAGCTGTGAAAAAGCTTGATGGTCATTGTTGTTCCTGTGTGGTTCCTGTTGCCACGAGAAAAAAGCCGTAACATAGACCTATCATTTTATTATTTTTCGTGAGAACTACGAGCCTGAGCGATGGCAGCATTGGACTCCGGCAGGCGCGATGACACGATGTTTCAACTCTTTTTTTTCTACAGATTTCCGGATAATATATCCCTGTGTATTTGATATTATTGAAAGAGAAAATGTGAATGACCGCGGATTTTTTTTCGGGAGTGCTAATGCCTCAGCCACACTGACCAAAGAACGCACGTGGCGCGCCGCCGGCGATAAAATGCCTGGAGTGAATGTCCCCATGGCTGCCATTGGCTGTTTTCGAGCAGGCGCTCTTTCGACGCCAGCGCCAAGGTCCCCTTGAGTTACGGCCCTAGCATGAGGGCGATACTTTGGGAAAATGGCGGCGCACACGATTGTTTTCGTTGTCATGGCAACAGAAAGAGCAGGTGCGTGGCACCTCAGCAGCCTAGCCCTCTTTGTGTTTTCTTTGTTGTTTATTATGACGACCCGTTCCACTCCCTCTCCACCCTTCCCTATGCCCCGCGCCTATGCCTCTTTACTTTTGCTTTCTGTTTTGCCTGCCCGCGACGCGTATTTTTTATCGCGCGTGTGCTCTACCCCAGGCATTGTGAATTGCCAGATGGCGAATGGTGCGCCGTGGGTCCTTGATGCGTTAGCACGCGCGCAGTCTTGTCCATACTTTGAGTATGCCAGCATATGCCACAACATATATAAATTCCACTTCCAACACAACAGATCTTGGGCCTCGTTTTATTGACTTCCGTATCCGAAAACGTTTTCGCATAACTTGGCATGATACATGCTCAGAAAATGAACAAAGGTGAAAATTGCATGACGTGTACATAATTCCTAAACACAAAAGTACACAGACAGTAAAATAACAAAAAATATAAAACTCAAGGAGTCGCGATGGCCGTTTCATATACCCACATATAAATTATTTTATATAATGCCCTAAAGACCAAAGTGTAGAAGAGTTTCTGATATGCGCACTGAGAGCTTGTGATATACTCACTGAGATAATGCAGAACACTGGACGACATGTATGGCATAGTCATGACAACGAAAGGTAGGGAAAATTCACTGCTAATGGCAAAAACAATGACGCGCAATATACCTAAACATAAAATAAAATGCTACGATTGTTTGATTAACACCCATAAAAAAACAAGAGCTTACTTATAAACCTGCACAAAAGTATGTGAAATGCGCGACATGTTCAGTACTATTAACAAAATGAAAAAGACATGGCAGAACAAACATAACATTGTACTAAAAACTGAAATAAACATTATCACATTATCTTGCACTTGGCCCCAACTTGAGTAATGGTAAGGTCGTACAGGTCAACGCCCCTACATTCAGTCATGATGACTAGTAAGTCGAAAGCTTCTATTAAGATGTGGAATCGGCGATGGGTAAAGCCAAAACAAAATAGACTATACGGCATAGACTATAGCATAGACTATACGGCATAGACTATATAGACTATATGGCATAGGCTCTAGGAATAGCAGGGGAAAGTTATAGTGGAGTTCGCAGAACAGAATAACATGCGGATAATGAATGTCTTCTTCCCCAGGCGGGATAGCCGAAAGTGGACGTGGAGGAGCCCGAATGGCGAGACTAGAAATGAAATAGGCTTTATACTCTGCGCTAACCCTGGCATCATACCAGATGTGGACGTGCTCGACAAGGTGCGCTGCAGTACCCATAGGATGGTAAGAAATAGAATTAGCCCAGACTTGAGGAGGGAACGGGAGAAACTGGTACATAAGAAGCCGATCAATGAGTTAGCGGTCAGAGGGAAAATAGGGGAATTCCAGATCAAGTTACAGAACAGGGATTCGGCTTTAACTCAGAAAGAGGACCATAGTGTTGAAGATATGAACGACAATCTTATGGGCATCATTAAGGAGCGTGCAATAGAAGTCGGTGGTAACTCCGTTCGACAGGATGCAAGTAAGCTATCGTAGGAGACGAAAGAACTGATCAACAAACCCCAATGTATGAAAGCCTCTAACCTTACAGCTAGAATAGAACTGGCAGAACTTTCGAAGTTAATCAACAAGCGTAAGATAGCTGACATAAGGAAGTATAATATGGATAAAATTGAGCATGCTCTCAGGAAAGGAGGAAGCCTAAAAGCAGTGAAGAAGAAACTAGGAATAGGCCAGAATCAGATGTATGCGTCAAGAGAGAAAGCCGGCAATGTCATTACTAATATGGATAAGATAGTTCAAGTGGCTGAGGAGTTATATAGAGATTTATACAGTACCAGTGGCACCCACGACGATAATAGAAGAGAGAATAGTCTAGAGGAATTCGAAATCCAGCAAGTAATGCCGAAAGAAGTAGCGAAAGCATTGGGAGAAGAGAGAAGGCAGCTGGGGAGGATCAGGTAACAACAGATTTGTTGAAGGATGGTGGGCAGATTGTTCTAGAGAAACTGGCCACCCTGTATACGCAATGCCTCATAACCTAGAGCGTACCGGAATCGTGGAAGAACGCTAACATAATAATAATCCATAAGAAAGGGGACGCCAAAGACTTGAAAAATTATAGACCGATCAGCTTACTGTCCGTTGCCTACAAAGTATTTACCAAGGTAATCGCAAGTAGAATCAGGAACAGCTTAGACTTCTGTCCACCAAAGGAGCAGGCAGGATTTCGTAAAGGCTACTCAACAATCTAAACCATATTCACACTACCAATCAGGTGGCAGAGAAATGTGCGAAATATAACCAACCTTTATATATAGCTTTAGTTGATTAGGAGAAAGCGTTTGATTCAGTCGAAACCTCAGCAGTCATGGAGGCTTCACGGAAACAGGGTGTAGACGAGCCGTATGTAAAAATACTGAAAGACACCTATAGCGGGTCCACAGCCACCGTAGTCCTCCATAAAGAAAGCAACAAAATTTCAATAAAGAAAGGTGTTAGGCAGGGAGACACGGTCACTCCAATGCTATTCACAGTGTGTTTACAGAAGGTATTCAGAGACCTGGATTGGGAAGAATTGGGGATAAGAGTTAATGGAGAATACCTTAGTAACTTGCGATTCGCTGATGATATTGCCTTACTTAGTAACTCAGGGGACCAATTGCAATGCATACTCACAGACCTGGAGAGGCAAAGCAGAAGGGTAGGTCTAAAGATTAATCAGCAGAAAACTAAAGTAATATGTTTAGCAGTCTCGGAAGAGAACAGCAGTTTGCGACAGGTAGTGAGGCACTGGAAGTGGTAAGGGAATAGATTTACTTAGGACAGGTAGTGACCGCAAATCCGGATCATGAGACCGAAATAATCAGAAGAATAAGAATGGGCTGGGGTGCGTTTGGCAGGCATTCTGAGATCATGAACAGCAGGTTGCCGTTATACCTCAAGAGAAAAGTGTATGACAGCTGCGTCTTGTACTCACGTACAGGGCAAACACCTGGAGGCTTACGAAAAGGGTTCTACTTAAATTGAGGACGACGCAGCGAGCTATGGAAAGAAGAATGACAGGTGTAACGTTAAGGGATAAGAAAAGAGCAGATTGGGTGAGGGAACAAACGCGAGTTAGTTACGTCTTAGTTTAAATCAAGAAAAATGGGCATGGGCACGACATGTAATGAGGAGGGAAGATAATCTATGGTCATTAAGGGTTACCGACAGGATTCCAAGGGAAGGCAAGCATAGCAGGGGGCGGCAAAAAGTTACGTGGGAGGATGAGATTAAGAAGTTTGCAGGGACAACATGGCCACAATTAGTACATGACTGGGGTAGTTGGGGAAGTATGGGAGAGGCCTTTGCCCTGCAGTGGGCGTAACCAGCCTCATGATGATGATTAGTAATGGTGGCAAGGGCTAACAGGAGGTAGTCAGCTTTTGCAGCAGCGCATGAAAAACATTCCCAGAAAGGCCTATTCCTCAATCAAAGACCAGCTAAAATGAGTCAACAACATGACTTTTCTTCCACCCCGAATGCAACGCTTAGCAGTAAAATTGCGTCACATAAGGCACTAAGTCGTACCTACTGGGCGCTACTTTGTGTAATAAACATAAACAGCAAAACTTTTAATTTAGGGCAGCGTAGCATGCGTAAAGCATATCATGCCTACACATGAAGGTGTTCATGCGGTTTTCCCATCGGCGGTAACTGGGATAATACGCAAACACGAACAGTAATTTTTCAGCTGTTAGTACGTTTGTAGAACGTGACACAAAAAACGCACTGAGGGTGGGATGGAAAGCTGGGCAAGTTACTGAAGTTGCAGAATGAGAGTAGTATATTTAATATGAAGAGTCGGCCTAGATGGTGGTCGATATTGGAATGCATTATATAACCGCGCAAACGACAACGGACGAAGAAGGAAACACACATACGCTTGGTGTGGTATGGTATGGTATGGTATGGTATGGTATGGTATGGTATGGTATGGTATGGTATGGTATGGTAGGGTATGGTATGGTATGGTATAGTATTCCTTATGCGATGGCGCACACCCACTGTGGGGGATTGGCCAAGGTTTGGGTGAAATTAGGCAATCTTTATTGAATATTAAAATTGGTAAGCTAACTGGAGGAAACGAACACACATAAAATGTTTAAGAATTCAAGACAATCTCTTTGAAGCAACTATAAATTCCTCCATGCTTGAGCAAATATCCCTGTGGCACTTTCCAAAAGAGGAGGCTCCTAGAGAAAGGATATTTATAATTGAAAAGCTTAAACCAAGCTGTGTAAATCTTGATTGTAAAACATTTTTTTCCTAAAGAAGTAAAACGGCGGCAGAATATCAAAAAATGATCTATTGTTTCATCTTATCCACAGACTGGGCACAGAGGGGAGGGCACGAGACTAGCCCTGTGATGATAGAAGTTTAATTTTGGTATTCGAGGACGTAATCGGGTAAAGATGACTTCAGGTTTTCTGGTGTGAAAGGAATTTTTGGGCCAAGGGAGTAGGAGGTGTCAGTATTCTGAAAAATTATCTACAGCTGGGTTCAAAAAGTCTTGAATGATTGTATATCTCCTGAATCTAGTAGTCGTTAGGTAAGCTATTGTAGGAAGTAATGGTAATACAGGGCCACTCAGCGCCGCCCTCGCGTCAGCCATTTCGTTCATGACTAATCCTTTGTGTCCAGGCACCCAAAGCAATCTAATTAAATTTATGTGGGCAGGCACTAGAAAATGAAATGGACGTAAAAGGTTAGTGACACCATTTGCTGTGAGCGAGGAACATAAGGATAAATAGTCTGTTATTATTACTACCGCCGATATTGACGAATTTAGTTTGCGTAAGGCAAGAACTACAGCTATAAATTCAGCCGAAAATACGGAAAAGAAGTCCGGAATCCTGATTGCAAATGACCAGTCTAGAGCGGGAGAGAAAATGCCAATTCCAGATTTTTCTTCACACTGTGAGGCGTCTGTCGCAATGACCGCACTTATAGATAAACTCAATAAATGATCCTGCAATAAGCCGTTTGATATATTATAAGAGAGAAGTTTTGCGTTATTTGGGTAGATGTCATCAAATATAATTTGTAGGTTCTCTCGCACACCACAAATAGTCGGTACCTTCCAGAGACGTACATTTGAGGGATTGATCAATGTTTGTACGAAGACCACCTGTGGTGTATGAAAACGATGCCAGTGTACTCCGAAGAATAGTGCAGGTTGGGAAATGAATATGTATTCCAATCTTGCAACAGGGGATTCATACAATTTTAAGACTGTTTGCACCATCAGTAAACGAAATCTACACAATATTGAGGGTAACCTGACAGCTTGGTGTAGTATGTTATTGCCAACACATTTCGGTAATCCGCAACACAGTCGTAGGGCTTCCCGCTCAAGTAGAACAAGGGGACGTAATTTATAAGCTGGAGCACCAGAAAATAAAACACATCAAAATTCTAAAATGGGCCGCACATACATTTTGTATATTATTAAAAGTGGATCTCTCCGCATTCCCAACCGACTGTTGCACAGCTTACGCAGCATACCAACTGCTCGCACTCCTTTTTTAACTATATGGTCAATATGGCCGAGCCAGCTGAGGGAACCGTAATATACTACACCTAAATATTTCAGCGACTCCACTTGAGGTGTAGTCTCGAGGCGATAGGATATCGATATGATAACGGGATTGTTAAGAGGGAAAACCAATATCGAGCTTTTTCTAACGTTAAGTGAAAGGCGAATTTTGTTTAACCAGGTTTCTATGGCGTTGAGGTAGTTCTGTAGTCGATAATATAGAGAGTGAATATCACTGTCTGATGCGAAGAAAGCAATGTCATCCGCGTATACGTATGTTCTTACATCTTGATGAAGGGGAATGGAACACACCAGAATATTAAATAGTAATGAAGAAGTGACAGCTCCTTGAGGAACACCTCGTGATTGATTATATATACTCGAGGAAACGCCTCTTAGACAGCAGTAAAATGTTCTTCCATTTAAAAATTCACCAATCCAGTTTGAAAAATAATTTAAAATCTGTAGATTTCGCAATATATCTAATAAAATTAAGTGTTCTACACTGTCGTAGGCTTTGGAAATGTCTAATGTCAAAATAGCACCTATTTGCCTCTGTCACAATGCTAATTTTATTCTACTTTCCAAGTGCATGTGAGCATGCCAAATTGAACATGATGGTCGGAATCCAATTTGGCAGGGGCTAAGCAAGTCTTTATTCTGTATAAATTTAGTCATACCGGCATATAGAATTCTTTCAATTAATTTAATCAAATTTGAAGTTATCGCAATTGGCCTAATGTTATCTATTGTATATCCTTCCCCATGGTTTTTAAGAATAGGGATGACTTTAGCAATTTTCCACGCAGACGGAATCCATGAGAACCGAATTGAGTAATTTACAATAAATGAGAGGTCATCGGAAGCTTCCTTAAATAAAATTCTGATCATAGTAGATGTTACCCCATCCACGCCGGGAGCTGAATCTGGAAGTCACTCCACGATTTCAGCCAATTCTAACATGGAGATTTCTGTAAAATCATCTGATGCCCTTCGTAAACGAGAACAACTTGGCAAGACGGAAGAAAATCTCATTTCTAATCCCTTCGCGATTTCTTCTAGTGATTGTTTCATCTCATCGCCACTTAAGATTATAGAGTCAAAATTAATTTGACGGGGAAGAACTTTTCTACCGCGGAGAAAACGGAACAATGCACGCTTATTTTTATTGTTAGACAAGAAGTCAAAATGCTTACAGTTGAATTCAACTTTGGCTTTAGAAAATGTATGTTTAAAGACAGCTCGAAAAAATTTATAGTCACTCCAATTTTGGGGACTCTGGTTATGCAATAATTTTTTCCAAGCAGCTTTTCTCTTTCTGTAGTCTCGAGTGCATTCTTCTTTCCACCAAGGACTGTAAGAAGTCCTTTTATTCAATCTAATCTCAAATTGAGCCTTTTTTTTGAGAACTTGCCAAAGCCGAACAGATAATCGTGGTTTTTTGTTCTGTAGGCACATCAGACAGAGATGAAAGAACATTTCGTAAGTATATTTTAAAAATGTTATAATTTATGAAAGTTCGAACCTGGTCACTCATAACTGTTACAGGACGTACAACGTCAAATACAATTGGAAGGTGATCACTGCTTCTCGAACAATCAATAGTCGACCAAGAAGTTACGGAGAGACTCGGGTCACAGAATGTAAGATCTTGTGAAGAGTAAGATCGGCCTCTCACAACCGTAATAGTTCGGGAGTTTACACACGCTAGTCGATTGTCCAACGACCAGTTCCACAATCTGGTGCCGCACAAATCTGTTCTTAAACCCCATGAGATATGGTGGGAATTGAAATCACCTGTGATTATAATGTCACGTCCACAAGAGTTAATAACACTATCCAGTGTGCTAGTGTCCTGTACGCCAGATGGAAAATATGCATTAACTACGGTAAAGGGACAACATCCCGGGAGAACCAGCTCTATCGCTAGGATTTCACACTCTGGAGTAGAAAGTTGAAATGAAATTTTAGCTATATGGCAAATTTTAGATGAGATAAATGTAATTAATCCACCACCTCTTGTAGGACGGTCTAATCGAAATGATCTGTAAAATTTCATTTGAAAAGATTTCTCAGGATTTAGCCACGTTTCTTGTAACATAATTAAATCAGGATTAAGTTCAGAAGTTAGACAAGTTAAATCTACTCAAGCAGAATATAAAGAGCGGCAGTTCCACTGAAGCACTTTTAGTGATCCTATCTTTCGGAAAGTACCGCAGTCGAAACTGCCGTCTGAAGAATGTTTTCCTTAAGCACAACACTGGATTGACTTTTCTTAGCTTTTGAGTTAGGACCGGGGGAGGAGTCTTCAATAATAAAAGACATGGTTCTTTTATATGCTCGAGCATTTTGTTCCACCTCTGTCATCTCCAAATCTGTATTAATCCTATTACAAATTGTAGGGCCCGCGGAAGAGGGAGTTGAAAGTTCAATGTCATTATTGCAAGGATTGGCATCTGATCTTTTATGGTTAGTTTGGTGCTCAGGATCAACTGTTTGCGTTGTTACAGGAGCTGGGCAGGTAGTTTGTAACAAATGAGATAAATGACTAGAAACGGCTTGTGAGATGCATTCACCAAGGCTCATTGCCAACCTTTTCATAGCTTTTGTAACTGCCTTTTCCACAGCGGCCTCTATAGTTGCAGTAAGTGATCGGTCCGTGGTAAGATTTTGTCTGCTTATTATCGCCGTATAGCCAGATGCCCTTTCTTTCACAATGTTTATGGCCTCCATCCTAGAGCAGCGTCGTCGATCAATTATTTCAATCACCTGTAATTGTTGAGCCCTAACAGAAAAGTTTAAATAATTGGCTGGATGATTTCTATCACAGAGACAGCATCGCTCTTCTTGGGCACTACAATCACTTTGAGCGTGTTCTTCCCCACATGCGCAACAACGTTGTCTTGATTTACACCCTGCCATACTATGGCCGTATCGCCAGCAATTACGGCATTGAATAGGACGCGACGCCAGGGGTTCAACTCTGAACACAAGGGGCCACACCTTGAGTTCTGATGGGCAGGCAGTTCCAGCAAAAGTTGCGATCACCGATTCTGTTGGGACCCGCTTATTGTCTACCACTCGATTGCATCGGTAAACAGCAATTACTCCAGTTCCAGACAATCTCTCTAGTGTTTCAGCGGGAGAAAGATCAGCATCGACACCTCTGACTATTCCCTTAGTGCAGGCGAGGTGAGCAGGGATGTAGGCACTCACAGGTAATGACGCGAATGATGAGCACTTTAGCAAATCCGCGACACAGGACTGGTCTGGCGATCGACACACGCTACCTCCGCGGCCGAACCGCCTCACTTCCGTGATGGTCTGGTATGAAGAGGTAGCAGCCTGCAGAGATTTCTGGATCGCCTGGGGGTTGGTCAGACGTAGAAAGCCTTCATTTGAAGGAACCAGAGCCACCGGGATGCTGCTCACACCACTGCGGATGAGCAAATCTAGAGGTAATTCATCCGTTGGAATAGAGGCCGCCCATGGGGAAAAACCCCTACCGGGGGAGTTTATGGACATCTGCCTAGGATGAAGCTGGCGTTAGAATCAGTGAGAACTCAACAAATAAGATTAATAAAGCCTAATATCGCCCAAAACCGGGCCAAGTGACAGAAGCCGCAGAGAACGCTGTCGCTCGTGGCCAGCAGCAGCAGCAGCAGCAGCCTGCTGCGTCCTGACGCTTGTTCTGTGTGTTGTCCTGTCCTGAGGCTTGTCCTGTGTGTTTTTTTCTTCGTCCGTTGTCGTTTGCGCGGTTACATAATGCATTCCAATATCGACCACCAACTAGCCGACCTCTCCCTCTTAAATATACTACTTTGTAGTTCAATGGGCCCTGTTCGTCCTGCCTTTCCATGTGTGAACTCGGGTTTTACCCTTGTTAGCTTAACGGCCTTCATCGGTTGTCGTGCGCGTGTGTGTACCTTAGCCCTGAACCATCGGCTCGTGCTTCCTAAAATATCCACGCTTGTCCTGTGTGTTTCCGTCTTCGTCCGCTGTCGTTTGCGCGGTTACAAAAGGCAGAATTAGACTTGGCACAGAAAAACACGTCATAGACTAGGTGACAATGCGGAGGAACATATATTTGCCAGCTTTCTCTACCGGTAAGAGGGAAGTGCAGCACAATCAATGCGCAACGACGTCCAGAGACTCATGGAGCACACACATGGACAGGGCCATGTTTGTGTACATGCGCCTTCTGATGTCCTTGGGTCTGCGCGCTCACCTGTTGTCCTTAGGCACTCGGAAGAACCTTGCGGGGCTTCGTTTTGAGGTATTCGTGCAGCACTGCACGATGAACGAGCGGTGCGAGTCGTGAAAAGGGTGAAACATCGCGGAGCGCAAGCACACAGCTATCGAGTACCACGAAACTCACGAAACTGCCCACGCCGGTCAACGCACAGCAGCGCACGCTTCCCGATAACAGTAGATAACGGAACATGAAACATTATGCAGCGGGCTAAGCTTGCGCCGGACCGCCGGGCGTGAGCGGAGACAGTCGAAGGTGTTGGAGTGGCGAGAGAGGGCAAGGGCAGAGGAGTTAAGAGGAGGGTCGAAAAGGCACGGCTTCCTGGATCGGCGAGCGCGGGCGCGCGCCTTAGTAGGAGGTCGTACAAGGGAAGCGGATTTGCTTTCTCGCCCTCCTGATTGATGGCGCCAATTACCTCTGCCACCGGAGTGGCCAAGTTTCCTAGGCCGGATAAAACACTGCAGTGGCAGTGCGAACTCACCGATTAGCGGTGCAGCGCTGCGGCAGTCTCGTAACAGCACGAAAATCTCGCCTCCTTTTTTTTTTACTCTGCGTGTATGCCACGCAATTTTTCCTTCGTCTGACAGATCAGTGCTCTGTTCACGTTCTTCCATCTTCATTGTTAACGCGTGCCATGCCTGATAATGATGAGGACGTCGTCGTCACTGTAATCACAATCATGTTTGTGTGCTTCCCTCTGTGGCACCATTGCCCTGTTGAAAAGACATGTAGAAATATGTACTGGGTCCTTATATTCAGGGTCCATCTGGTTGTAGAGAATCGTATATGGTGCAATGTCTCTAAATATCTTTCCATCGGGACTCTCGTCTCGGTTTGCACACGTCATGATAAAAGCCATCGCTAACCAGGCCCCCCCCCCTAAAAAAAAGAAAGGAAGAAACAAATGCGAACGAGATCAAGTCAAGCCAACCATAACAAGCGCGAGCGACAGCCAACGCGAGCTGACGATACCATATGACGATACTAGGAAACGGGTCACCCGGCTGACACCAGACACGAGTACGAATCGAGCGGTCGGGCGGGTCCACATGACACCAGTTTCCCACGCGCACATCACTGAAGGAGCCACTATCAGCGGTCTCCTCCTTCTGTGGCACGCGGCATGCCGCTAAACATAGGTGCAGGACCATGATGAAAAGCAAGCGTAGGAGAGGCTGCGCTAAAGGATGTTTCACATGCTGCGAATGGAGCGACAACAATCTGTGCAGTCGAACGCGTCGCAATGCGATTTTAAGGGGCTCATTTCACACTATCCTGGTTTCAACAATGCGACTGGTGCGACGACCAGGCTTACTTGCTGCGAGGTTTTGGGGCACACGCCGCATAATTCTTTAATGCAATAAAGAAAACGTGTTCTTTATGATATTATTGACCTGTCTTTATGAAGAGAAAATAATACGCGTGTTTGGTATTTTAAAAAACGTTTTGAAGTTTAAATTTGTTTTGGACTGTGCAACGGCGGTTTCTGAGGTTCAGTGCGAAGAGACATGGCGTACGTAAACAGCTGTCCGCAGCTCGTTGCTCAGCGCTGTGTATTGTCGCATGTGCCTTCCATGCCCTTGTCGTTCTCCCTGTGCTACAGCAAATTACAAGATAACCGATCAACAAGCCCATCTATGCTTCAGAAGAACTTCAGTTTGGTCTAGCTGGTGTTTACTGCATATCATATTGACCACAAATAAAGACGGGGACAGCGGAAGAGAACGCAAAAACGGCACAGGCGGCCCGTGTCGTTATGTGTTCTCTTCCGCTGTCCCCGTCTTTATTTGCGGTCAATATGAGATGAAGCCCATATAGCTACCCTCATCGTATATGTAGTGTTCGGAATTCGTCTACAGCGAAGTCGTCGTGTCAGCTCAACAAGACACACGCGCTACCCGTGATCAGCGCCAGCATTTGCATATTGCTCGTCATTGCATATAAGTGGTGCCCGCTCGTAGCCATATTCTTGCACCAAACGCAGCAACAAGCACCAATCGGAACACACATGTCTGCCCCTGAAGGAAGCCGCAAATGATTTCATGTGTTGCGAAATTAAACCTTAACGCTAGCCTGGTTAGTCCATTGCGGCAACGAGAAGAAAGGTAGCCAAGGGGCCCGATTTTTATTAACCATTTCATCAGAAGCCAACAAACAGACACCAAGGACAGCATAGGGGAAATTACTATACTTACTAACTGAGTTAAAGAAGTGATAAATTAATGGAAATGAAAGTAGATGAAAAACAACTGGCAGCAGCTAGAATAGTGACACGCATACTTGTTTATCTTTATCGGGAGATCGCGTTTCACCGCCTAGCAAATGTTATCGCACAGCGCAGGCCGCGCCAGCCTGTATCGGACATTTCTTGAATGTTATCGATAGTTCTATCCACTGTCGTCACCGAACCTTCTGTTATCTGATTTCACCGCACGCCGCGAATGGTCTAGGACTTTCTTGAAGACACGCGGGCCCCAGCAATTACTCTGGAACCTTCGATGTATGATGTATAAAAGCCGATGTGCTAGACCCGCTGATCAAATGTTCGATGACGCCAACCGTGTTCACCGCTATCGTCGTTCTTTGAGTGTATCCTGTTTTTGAGGGCACATGTTCACCCAATAAAACGCTAGTTTCGTCATTCCTAGTTTTGCTGCTTTCTTTATCGTCATGACTACGGGACATCTGGTGGAGGTGCTAGTGCGTTCATGTACCGAACTCCCCCGCAAAGCCGCAATCCAAGCTCAAAAACCGAAGACAGCACCAACATCGCCAAGGAACCGCGAGCAAGCAGACGGCAGCAAGGACTGCGATCGGAATACGGACCCCTTCCCGAGAAGACCAGCGGATTCAAGCCAAAGTCAGAAACCCCAATGGCTGTCCCACCGTCCACCATTCTGCTGCAACAACATCGGGAGTCGCCAACCTGCCATGGGTCATCGTCTGAAGACCCAGAAACCTGGCTCGAGACATATGAACGAATCATATACTTTTAACAACTGAGACTCCGTCGACAAGCTGCGGCATGTATACTTCGCCTTAGAAGGCACTGCCAAAACGTGGTTCGAGAACCGGGAGTCGACCCTGGCAACATGGGACCTGTTCCGAAGCGGCTTCCTGCGGACGTTTACGAGCGTCGTGCGCAAATAAAGGGCCGAAGCTATGCTAGAAACTATAGTACAACTACCCAACGAGAAGTTAGCTACCTTCACCGAGGAGATGACGCGTCTGTTCCGCCACGACGACCCGGATATGCCAAAGAAAATTCACTTCCTCATGCGTGGGGTAAAACAAGAGCTTTTCGCCGGATTGAAGCGCAGCCTGCCCAGTACTGTTGCTGAATTTATTTCCGAAGCAACAACCATCGAGAAAACCCTGGAAGTGCGGAACCGACAATTCAACTGCCGCACGAACTCGATAAGCTACGCCGGAGTTCAATCACTGGCCAACGATGACCTGCGTGAGACCATTAGAGCGGTCGTGCGAGAGGAACTTCGGAGGATGTTCCGAAGATCCCAGCCTCAGGTTCCCTCGATCGCTGACGTCGTAAGAGAAGAAATCCAGCGGTCACTGGAGCTTCACGAAGCGCAGCCGGAATCGCCACAGGGCCAGCCTGAAGCGATTACCTACGCCGCCGTCGCCCGCCGTCAAATTAATCCTCCGCGCCCGCGCCAGGACGCTGGAATTACGCAGTTCCTAAAGCCTCTTAAACTTCGTAAAGTAGTGCCACGCTTTGAACAATGCCGCCTCCTCCTCACGCGCTCTGGCAGAGGCCGACGCCGCGTCGCTATTGGCCTAATAGCATCACGTGGGCCCTCGCACCGTGCATCGGCGCCATTTTTGCTCGAGAAGCATCTACGGAGTGGCGAGGAGCACATGTTGGCGGCATTGCTACGCTCGAGCACTGTAGGCGGCGCCACGGTCGAGGAGAGAGCGTGTAAGAAAGGAGAAACGAGGAGGAGGGAAGGCGGAGGAGGAGAGTGCAACTACTTTACGAAGTTTAAGGGGCTTTAGCAGTTCCGCCATCCGCCGCCGCTAGCTCGCCCAACCGTCGTCCAGCGAAACTATCCAAGGATTATAGACGTCTGGCGCGCTGCTGACCACCACCCGCTATGCTACCACTGTGGAGGAGTGGGTCACATCTACGGGCGATGCCCCTACCGGGAGATGCGACTGCGAGGGTTCGTCGTTAACGCGCCGTGACCTCTGCTTGGCGAACGACCTCGCAATATAGCCGACTACCTCGCCGCTACTCAGTGGAGCGCTCGACGACAATCCCGTTTGCCGTCACCAGACAGCTACCTGCCGCTACTGGCTCAGCCCGAGACCGGTCTGCGAGGCCATATCCGGAAAACTAAAAGCAGCAACCGATGGTGGTATGATTTCTGTTCGTCGAACTGATGAATATGCTCCACTGCCGACGAAGACGCCGAAAAGACGATCGCAACGATATAACAACGAGACGCCGCTATCCCGACGAAGCCTAGAGGCAAAGAATATGCCAGGAAAACATGACCTGACGACGTGACGTTCCATCCACACGTCAACACGACGCAGCCGTGATCCGACGCCGAGACCTAATTGCAACGCAAGACAAAGAACCACCGACCTCGACGTACTTCTCGAATCGCATGCAGTCACCGCCTTAGTCGAGACAGCAGCCGACTACTCCATGATGAGTGGACCCCTTGCTACCCAGTTGAAGAAAGTTAAGACTGCATGGGAAGGCCCTCAAATGCGCACAGCTGGAGGACAGCTAATAAGGCCGATTGGAATCTGCACTCCAAGAATTACAGTTGAAGACCGGACCTACCCTGCCACCTACGTTATATATCCTTCAACAGTGTTCCCGAGACGTCACTCTCGGCATGGATTTCCTGAACCAACACGGCGCAATGATGGACCTGGAGTCGCAGTCGAAAACACTGTCGGAAGATCAAGCGTTTTCGCCGTAGAGGTGCCGTAGTCACCAAGTCTTGAGCGTGCTCGAAGATCAAGACCCGCTCCGCTCCAGCATTGTAATTTCCGTCGGCCCCAAAACACCTGCAGGTGTAGAAGGCGTCATCGAGGATGACCAACGTCTACTGCGCGACCGTGAAATTTGCGTCGCAAGAGGGATCGCTCGACTGCATGGAGGAAAAACGAAAGTGTTGCTGACAAACTTGAGCCAGGAGTTCAAGCACATCAACAAGCGCACAACGATAGCATTCATCGAGGGAATTCTGGAAACCAGCAATGCGTTCGTCCTCTTGGATTCTGCCGCATCTACCCCGATGACCGTAGTTCCCGAACCAGACTTCGAGATAAATCCAAGTCTCCCCATGATTAAGCCGCAGCAGCTCAGATGTTTGCTTCGACGATACAAAGACTGCTTTTCGACGTCATCGAGGATTCGCAAACACCAGTCGCAAAGCATCGCATAATAACCGAAGAGTGCACTCGACCACTCCGCCAGAGCCCTTGCCGAGTTTCGACACGACAACGTGACGCTCTTAGGCAACAAGTCGACGAAATGCTGCGCGGCGACATCATCCAGCCGTCGAAAAGCCCGTGGGCATCTCCTGTAGTCTTGGTGAAGGAAGAGGACTGAACCCTACGTTTCTGCATCGATTATCGTCGACTAAACAAGATTACTAAGAAGAACGTATACCCCCTCCCACGGATAGGAGACGCATTGGATTGGCTCTGCAACGCTAAATATTTCTCATCGGTGGGTCTCAAGTATGGCTACTGGCAAATAGAAGTCCACGAGAGAGATCGCGAAAAGACCGCCTTCATCACGCCAGACGGCCTCTACGAGGTCAAGGTCATGCCATTGGGACTGTGCTCGGCACCTGCAACGTTCCAGCGCGTCATGGACACGGTGTTAGCAGGATTGAAGCGGCAGACCCGTCTTGTTTGCTTGCATGACGTCGTCGTCATCACCGGAAATTTCGACGATCACCTTAGGCGGCTTGCGACAGTACTAGAGAGCATCAAGTCATCGGGGCTCACTCTGAAGCCGGTAAAGTGCCGCTTCACCTGCGATAAACTTCTGTTCCTGGGCCATGGCATCAGCAAATCTGGAGTCCACCCCAACCCACAGAAGACAGCCGCCATCACAAAGTTCCAGCAGCCCATCAACAAGAAGGCAGTTCATAGACTCCTTACCACATGTGCCTACTACAGACGCTTTGTCAAGGACTTTTCACGTATCGCTAAGCCGTTGACACATCTAACTAAATGTGATGTCGAGTTCAAGTGAGAAACGCCGCAGGTCGACGCACTTCAAGAACTCAAACGACGCATGCCCCCACTAGCCATCGGAACTGGCACACTTCGAGGAGGACGCCGATACAGAAATCCAGACTGACGCCAGTAGCCTAGGCCTCGGTGCCGTTATAGTCCAGAGAAAAAAACTGACTTGAACGGGTAATAGCTTACGCTAGCCGATCGCTGTTAAAAGCGGAAGGCAATTATTCCACGACCGAAAAGGCATGCCTCGCCATCGTTTGGTCTACAGCAAAATTTCGCCCTTACCTATATGACAGGCCATTAAAGTTGTCAGTGACCATCACGCGTTGTGTTGGCTAGCGCATTTAAAGGACCCTTCAGGACGGCTGGTCCGGTGGAGCCTCAGACATCACTTTAACCTAGAAGTCCGGACGAAAACACTCTGATGCCGACTGCCTATTAGGCGCCCCCATTGACCCGCCGCCGCAAGATGACGAGGATGACGACGCCTTCCTTGGAATAATAAGTGCGGAAATCTTCGCTGAACAGCAATGAGCAGACCCGGAGCTGAAAAGCCTCATCGAGTATTTGGAAGGGCACACAGACCTGGTCCCTAGGGCATTTAAGCGAGGATTTTCTTCGTTCTCGCTTCAAAACAACCAACTCGTACAGAAAAACTTCCCTCGGCGCTGCGTCCAGAAGTACTACACGCCCTACATGACGATCGGACCACTGGGCACCTCGGATTCTCCCGGAGGCTATCGAGGATACAGGAAACGTATTACTGGCCGCGCCTGGCCGCCGACGTCGCACATTATGTCAAGACATGCCGAGGCTGTCAGGGACGCAAGACACCACCTACATGGCCAGCAGGATTACTACAGCCGATCGAGCATCCTTGCCGACATTTCAGCATCTCGGGATGGACTTGTTGGGACCCTTTCCGATGTCCACAACCGGAAATAAGTGGATCGTCGTGGCGACGGACTACCTCACCCGTTTCGCTGAAACAAACGCTCTGCCGAAAGGTAGCGCAGCCGAAGTGTCGAAATTCTTCGCCGAGAACAGCCTACTGCGACATGGTGCTCCAGAAGACCTCATCACCGACAGAGAAATGGCCTTTATAGCGGAGCTCACCCAAGCCATCCTGCAATACACTCAGACAAGCCAGAGAAGACAAGTCAGGACAAGTGCCTACCACCCGCAGACGAACGGCCTTACGTAGCGCCTGAATAAGACCCTCACCGACATGCTAGCGATGTACGTCGACGTCGAACACAAGACCTGGGATGCCGTCCTGCCATACGTAACCTTCTCTTACAACACCGCTGTGGTAAAAACAACACAGATCACGGCCTTCAAGCTGGTTTACGGCAGGAACCCGACGACGACTCTCGACGCCATGCTGCCGGACGTTACCAACGAAGAGAATCTTTACGTCGCCACCTATCTCCAGCGCATCGAAGACGCCTGACAGCTCGCCCGTGTGCGGATCAAGAACCAGCAGAAGGCGGACAGCCGACACTTCAACCTTCGACACGTTACGCCGAGTACCAGCTCGGCGACGTTGTTTGGGTTTGGACCCCAACACGCCGACGAGGACTTAGCGAGAAGCTTTTATGCCGCTATTTCGGACCCTACAAGATCATCCGACGCATTGGAGCACTGGACTATGAGGTCGTACCAGACAGCATTTCGCTATCACACCAGCGCCGCTCACGACCTGAAATAGTCCACGTTGTGCGCCTTAAGCCGTTCTACCAGCGCTAATGAACTTTGGGACTTTGCGTAGCTAACTTTTGGAATTTCTCTTTTTGGAATGTGTTACTTTGGACTTTGGTGTGTTTTCGTTGCTTTGTTACTTTTGTTTAATAAGTGTCCTTTTGTGTTTTGCTCTCTTATGTTTGTAGGATTGGAGCGATGCATTTTAAGAGGGGGTATTGAGATTTGTAGTTTATCGTTTCCGGGTGACGGCTTTTCGCCGTCTAACAAATATTATCGCACAGCGCAGGACACGCTTGCATGTATCGGAAGTTTCTCGAAAGTTATCGATGGTTCTATCCTCTGTCTGTTGTCACTGAACCTTGCGTAATCTGATTTCATCGCGCGATACGAATGGTGTAGAACTTCCTCGAAGACGCGCGGCTCCCAGCGATTACTCTGGGACCGTCGATGACTGATGCATAAAAGCCGACGGGCCTGACCCGCTGATCAGATTTTCTAGTATCGTAGACTGTGTTCACCCTTATTGCCGTTCTTTGAGTGTATCCTGTATTTAAGGGCACAGGTTCGCCCAGTAAAACGCTAGGTTCGTCATTCCGAGTTTAGCTGCTTTCTTTATCGTCACTACTACGTGATAATATGAACCCACGTCCTCGCATTAAGCGTACGATGCTCTTACGAAATGAGCTACCGTGGCACCGTTTTCCCATCTACTTTGTAGGGTATTTATGTTTTACTAGCAAGTTACAGTAAAACTTACGTGCTTTACCACGAATTTGTTTAGTCATCGTTCTTGTTTTTAAAGTAGCTTGAGCTACTGTTTTAAAAGCTTTCTTGATATCGATATCAATGGTTTGCAAAAGATTTGCATGTAGCACAGAGCACTAGCTTATTTAATTTCACTAACAAACTGGAGCCAGTAAGTTCGTCAGGAACTTTGCCTGGTTTCGCGATTGGTACTAATATACCTTTGTTAATATTGTTACGCGAAGGACGAGTCAGTAAGACGAGCAACTATTTACAGGTTATATTTACAACAGTGGTTGCAGCGCTGACCGGTTAGATTCACAGCGCGAGCCCAATTCGTTCTTCGTCCTCTTTTCTCAAGTGATGGCGCCCACGTGCCTCATTCAAACAATCAAATAACACACGCGTGTAACATAATCCCACGGCGGCAGAAGCGACGTCCCTGAGCGTCTAAATGTCATCGCTGGGAGGGTGATACTGCTTCAGTCGTGTAACGTGCACGATATCACTGGACTGGGAAGCAGATGTTGGGGGGGGGGGGGGGAGGCGTCTAGGGCAATCTCGTAGGTGACGGGAGTCATGGCACGAAGCACTCGGTATGGCCTGTTTAACGAGACGGCAGTTTTTCTGACAGGCCGACCTGACGCGAGGGAGACCTTAGTAGCACCAAAGAACGAGGCGGGAAGTGCACGTTTCGGTGTCGCCGGTCGTACAAACGCCTTTGACTCTCTTGGGATTTCAGAAGGTGGTCACGGTCAATTTCCCTTGCCTGGGCACAGCGAGCGATGGCGTCAAGTGCATTATTCACTGTTCGGTGCCGCGTGAACAGGGAGGGTTGTGTGGAGGGGCAGCGCTCGTTCTCGGCCGAACTGAAGTAAAAATGGGAATAACCGGCTGTTTCGTGGCGCGAGGAATTATAAACAAATGTGACAAATGGTAGAGCAAGGTCCCAGTCAGTGTGGTCTGAAGAGACATATTTCGCGAGCATGTCTGTGAGAGTGCGATTGAGACGCTCCGTGCGGCCATTTGTTTTTTTCGGTTGTATGACGTGGACAGCTTGCGGCTCGTGGCACAGGACTGCAGGATGTCCGCGATTAGCTTTGATAGGAATGTCCGGCAGCGGAATATGAGAAGTTGTCGCGGAGCTCCATGTAATAAGATCACGTCGCGTAAAAGAAAATCGCCGAAATCTGTGGCGCAACTTGTAGGAAGCGCTCGGGTGATAGCGTATCCCGTGGCCGTGGCCACAGCAATCCACCTGTTCCCAGAGGAAGAAAGAGGAAAAGGGCCAAGTAAGTCCAAACCAATCCGAAAGAATTGTTCCGCGGGAATGTCGAGTAAAGGCACCAAGCAGGGAGCATCGATGGTGCCTTGCGTCACTGGCATTTTTTCACACGCAGCTACGTATCTTCGAACGGAGCGAGCAAGCCCTGGCCAAAAGAAGCGTCGGCGGATCCGGTCGTAGGTTCGTGACACACCCAGGTGACCGGCAGTAGGGAGGTCGTCAAGTTTCTGGAGAACAGCCGAGCGAAGGTGTTTAAGGATTATAAGGAAAGACAGATGATAGAAAGTTTGTAAGATCATTCTTACACACTATAATTTTGGAATGTATCCCTTCAATCAAGTGTAGTCAGTCACTTATCATATAATAATCACTTGTGGGGCAGCATGGTTTACGGTAGAACTTGCGAAACGCAGTTATCGACCTTTCCAGTGACTTGCATTTTAGCACACATCCTAAATTCTAGACATCTACACACCATACGTTGATTGGGTTGAAGCCTTCGGCAAGGTACACCAGAAATTCATTTTTAAAATGAAAGCAATGCCGGTTGATTCCTTTGTGTTGAACTGGACAGCATGGTGTCTTTGAAGCCGTTTTCAATGCATTGTAAGCTGAAACAGAGTATCCGCTCATTTTCCAGTGCGTTAAGGACTTCCTCAGTCAATAATGCATACTGTTTTACCTATATATGAATTATCTCCATGATGTCATTTCATCTACTGTGGATCAGTTTATCGATGAGTGTGATATATATATATATATATATATATATATACAAATTAGGTTCATGGTTCAATGACATATCATGTAACGCACATTGTTTTTTCGATTATTTTGTAATTTATAGGTAAGTTGCCATTTGGTTGTACTTTGCAGCCCAACGTAGACAAACTATGTTCATGAAGCACTATATGGCTTATAAGTATGAATACTTCGACGAACAAGCGCACAACTCCTTTGCTCCTGGGAAAAGCTCCCAGGAATAGCTCTCCAGGGCTAGTGTATCAGTACTGTTCCTTTTATAAATATTTGCGCGATCATCTTTGTCATGCGATACTTAGCAGCCTGCCAGGTCTACACTGGTTTCCCTCCGCCTTACTTTTTGAGTTGCTCTTAACCGTTTGAGTAGCTTACAAAAATTTCAATTAGCTCAGAGCTTGAATAAGCATTCAAAATAAGAATTTGTAATTGAATTATCCTAACAAATTGTTTGGGATCATTAAAAAACCAATCAGCTCGTCTTATCCTTCAACTGAAATTGATTTAAATTTTGTGGTTTTGCGTGCCAGAACCAGGATCCGATTATGACTCGCCATGTATAGTGAGAGACTCCGGAATAATTTTTACAACCTGGAGTTCTTTGATGTGCACACAATGCACAGTATACGGCTGCTAATATAGTTTTCCCCACATTATTAAAATGTGTCCGTGGCGGTCCACGATTAGCAGCACAACGCCATAATCAATAAGCCTTCACGACGGGTGCCATTTTACCCTTTCCTTTTACATCGGGCAAGACGGTGCCTGCTGTGAGGGAGGCTCTCACCACAAAGTTTGGCTGAAAATACTCTCTTCATTCTTTTGTAAGCGGTACTACACATTGCCCACTAATAATGTTTCTGCTGCTTACCGCTCACTGATATTTGCCAGAAGGGAGAACTCTTGAAAAAGGTTTTCTTTCTGCCGTGCGCATAATGTATGAACAATGATGTCTTGTGACGTTTACACATCAGTAGAACCAGCTACCTGACAGAGCACTTACTATGCCTGATCATGCTTATTTGTGCAGTGCTGTTGAACAGTACATATTGACGCGATGAATGTTTTCACATTCAAAGTATCGGAAAGATGCTTGTTTTACTATTGTACTCTTCGCGTTCGGTTGATGTTAGTATTGTTTGCTAGATTTTGCATGCGTATTCCCCCCTTATGCAATATGATTTGGAAGTTTAAGGGGCGATGGTACCCGGACAAACGACCTTAACATTTTTGGCGACTATGTCAAATTCCACTCCCGACAAACAATTCATAATTTGCGCAGTTATTTAAATGTGCTTCTACTTCTTTCATGTGAAAATTAGAACAAAACAATTTAGTAGTATGGAATTTATAAAAACATAAATGAAACACATGTTACTTTGGTAAAGGAACACTTAAAAGTAACGATTCCTTCAAGAGCGATGAAAGTGCACATATCTTCTCTACAACACGGCGACTTTACTGAACTGAAAGAAGTAAATTTCATAATTGCAGTCCTGAAATACAATTACTTTTAGATTTTAAATTCTAACAAGGCAGTTTTTAGGTGGAGCAAGTTGTAAACAAAAAAGGTATTAATTGAAAATTTATGCTTTTAGTTCAGTCTCTATAACAATCACTCAGCACTTATTGATTGAAATTACACAGGAAAACGTTCATTCACTACAGAGAAAATATTCCTTATGCAACTCAAAACAGCGTTTTCAGTAACCTTGTTTTAAGTTTTAACTGTTCAACCATCCTGGTATGCTTCTGGGGCGTAGTCCGCAGCCTCATCTTCATCATACTTATTTACGAAACCTTTGCTGGCACTTGCCATGGCCTTCCGTCATTATTCGCATTAGTGTTGCATTTCTTTATTTGGGTAGCGAAAAATTGCTACGTAAGCAACCTTCTTAGAAGCCACCCCCACTTTTACGAGCAGGTATGCATCAGATGAGCGATTTTTGAATAGCTTGTGGTGCAACTACAAGCGCGCCACTTGCTTGACATATTCTTCATAAAATGAAGTATTTATTGGTCCTACTTTTGAGAAACGGTGTTATGGACAGATTTTGTGTACCATCCCCCCTTAAGGATTAAAAAAATGATGACCTAAATCTAAGTGCAAGAGTTTTTTATGACTGCCATCGAAATGCGAAGGCCATGGCTGGCCATTTAACTCCTCCCCTTTTGCTAGCAGCTGAATGCCATAACCACAGTGGCAGGTGAATAATAGAAGAACAGTTTTTTAAATAGATTTGTTTCTTCCCTGTATGTAGGAAAATATTACAATAATAGAGCGTTTCATTGCAAAAACTTCTTTGTGACCCTTTACTGAATAAGTTGCATATTGAGTATACTTGAAATGCAAAAGTTCCTCTTGAAATCCCCGAGTGAAATGTTCTTGCAAGTAGCATGTTACTTCCATAACTACTTATGAAGGTTGTAATGACAGAGGATATCGCTATATGGGTTTATGCGCTAATAAATGTGATGACAAACGTAATAGAATCTTTTATTAAGAAACATTAGGCATAGGCATTTCTACATACTTGATCAGCTGTCTACGTGCAAGAACAGTTTATACTCGAAGGATACTTGAAACTGCACAGTTTTGATTTGCTTTTCTTTAACGTGTTGTCTTCTATGCTGTTTTAATTACATAACAGCAGGCTGTGTCTCCTCTTCGTATTGTTGAATGAGGCTTACATGACGGTGCGGAAGGGTGCAATGTCACTGTGCCACTATAGCAAGCCAATCATGTTTTGCAAATGCACAGTTTTTTTTACCGCTCAAAGCAAAGATTAGTACAGGTGCAGCAAGGATAAAAAGTCCGAAGTGTATTCAAAGTTTATTGGCCTCTGCACAGGCAAAAAAAAAAAAGAATTCCACATCAGAGAAGAAATACACCTTAACGTGCTTAAAGTAAACGAAAACGAATTGAAGATGCTGTTTATTCAAGCCATGGAGTTAAATATGCTATCGCAGAAAATTCATTACGACAGCCTGCGCGTTTGGCATGTCAAATTTAATAAGCAAGTGAGGTAAGATAACCTTTCAAGATGCATCGGGAAACTTACGCGTGAAAACCGACACGAAAAGAATGCAACTAAATGGTCGAGTTTTCATCGCACCGTTAAAACGTTGGGTAGTAAGCTGCCTTGTCGTTTGCCCTTGCCGAGTGGGCAATGATTTAAACGGCCCCGTATGCGCTATTTTTGTATGCTACTCGACAAATCAGAAAATTTCGATGACTCCAAAAGGCCATTTCCTCTCGTAGGGATCGAACACCTCGTAGTATTGGCAACTAGCAAAGGTGTGTCTATAGCATACGAAGCAATCGCGAAAATGCACTTAATTTGCTACGTAACGTGTCAACGAACGCATAAAAATACAAATGTGGACTCTGCGGCAAAGTTTTTTATCCTTCCTTCGCGTACGTACCGGATTCGTCAATCCATGCCTCCACGCATTGCTCTCATTGATCGGGATGCCATTTTCCAAAACAAACCGCGAGATAGTTCTCGGCGCAATTTTCACGGAAAACAGCAGCGATCGCTGCGATCGGTTGGTCTCCAGTCGAAAAGGGGGCGAGGTTGGTTCTGCGACTGCGATTTCTATCGCGTGCGGCGGAAATCGTACTTCCGGCATCATGAAAATCGCACCATGTGGAACAGGATTAACTCGGATCAGTTGAAGAGAGTATGGCGGAAGTCACGTGGTGTTTTTCGCAAAGGAGCGCTGTGACTGGTGTGCCGGTCATCAACGTTACCATAGCAATAGCGTTCATGAAGCTCTCGTTGCTGCTCTCGGCCTCGGAAAAGGAGATGAGCTTTTTCGGCCCGTGTCTTTCTCACAGCGCATTCTGTTCCCGAAGCAAGCTGACTTTCGAGTGTGGTGCGTAAGCTTGAAAGTTGTGTTTTGGGTCTGTGAGTGTGAATGTCAGCCAGCAGCAGACACGCTCAAGCAATCAAAGCGTCGACCTTCGTCACCTTCTTCAACGCGGTACGGAAAAACACAGGATCGCATCTGCTTCCCTAAAACTGTAGCAGAAATTTGATAGGCTTTGTTCTGACGCGCGTGAGCAGCGCACACTTCCGCCCGCTCGTAGCAATGCAAGTTAAAGCTAGCGCCTAACTGCCCCGGCTAGCTGATTGGAGGCGCAAAGGGAGATGGCACACCAACATGGCTGCACTTCCTGCTTCAAAAACGTGACGTCAGGGCCTTTACTATTTTGTTTCTTCCCTACACGGTGCACGACCGATCAATCCCGCCCTCCCGTGACAGGAAAAAGCTGCCGCGCGTCTCTTTCCGTGGCGCGCGTTTTTCCTGCATAGGACGCCTCGAAGCCTATATATATATATATATATATACATATGCAGTACACATAGTAGCGAAGCTGCGAAAGAAGCCTGGACGTTCTGCAATGGCGGCTTGATGGTGATGATGATGATGACGGCGCTTTAATGGCACCCCCTTTGAAACGGGGACGTGACAAATAGTCAACTAGCCTTCTTTATTTACTCAGGTATGCTATAGATGTTTTTTATCGGGCATTTTATGTATACACCTCCTTAATCTTTTCTTTCCTTCAAAACCAACCTTGCACCTCTAGCTTTAATTGTGAGAGATCCGGTCGTATGAATATCTTCCCTGCTTCCCCCCCCCCAATATTTTAAACGTCTCCTGCTTTTCTAGACTGCTGACCGGTGGACGGTTCCGTCTATTTTAAATTCGAGTGCTTCTGGAAGGTATACGTTACCGACGGGCCTCACTGACTGAATTCCTTCGTATTCGAGTAGGATGTGCTGAGTGGTCTCGGGATTTTTGCTTCCGCAGAAACATGCCTCATCTTGTTGCGAATATTTACTCCGGTATGTTTTTGTCTTTAGGCAACCGGCTCGAGCCTCAAATAGCAAGACACTGCCCTTTGTGATATCATACAGATTTTCCCTTCTAATTTCTTTTTTCTCATTCTTGTAAGCCTCGATTGTCCTTTTCGTTGCCATTCTTGGCACCCAATTAAGTGTCTCTGTTTCTCTCACTTTCTCTCTGATGACTTCTGGTTGTCTACTTACATTATGAATTACCCTGGATTTGGTTGACAACATTTTTGAGCTCATCCTCCATTCTGTGTCCACGCGTTTCAGGTACAGATACTTGCGCGCTTTAGCCCGCCCCCCATTTATTTTCATCCATATTCCTGAGTCTTTCTTCAAAACTAAGTTTGCTCTCTGTTTCTCTGACTTCAGAAGAGGCCCAACCAATATCATCCTGAACTGCCTCATTTGTGGTGTTATCGTCGGCTCCCAAAGCCAACCGGCCTGCCGATTTTTGGTTAACTTTCAACCCTGACAAGATATTCCATTTTAAGCATACAATGGTATTTGAGAACGATAGCGCTGGCACCATTACTCCTTTACAGTTTCCACGCACCACCTCATACTTACTATGCCCCCCCCCCCTCGCCCCCAAGTGCTGTGTGTTCCATTATAGCAACAATGCGCTTCCCCTATATTTTGAGATTCTGTTGGTGGCTGGTTAAGTACTTCTTTCGTTTATGTATACGGCGAGGTATTTCCCGACTATGGACATGACTTGCTGTTGAAATGACACCACACAATTACTGGCTTCTTCATTCAAGATAATAATTCCCGATTTCTCTGTGCTAAACTTGAGGCTGCATTTTTCTCTGTGCTAAACTCGCTGCATTTCCACAGATATTCGCAAGTGTCTGTAAATCTTTTTTATTGTCCACTATTAGCACCATGTCGTCCGCATACATCAGTCCAGGGAGCTTCACGTGCACCATTTGCCCATTACACATCTAGGATAAACTAAACCCTAATTCGCTGTTTTCCAGTCGTCTTTCTATGCTCTTAACTTGAGGCGTGAACATCAATGGAGACATAGGATATCCTTGCTTCAGTCCTTGGTGAATTCCCACCACTTCATTACCTTTTAGACCTTCCCATACAACTTGCATTCGGTTCTCTCTACAGGATGTCTCTTTTAGCTACACCGCATTTTAAGAAATTGCCTATGGCAGATTACATAATTCTAATCCTTGATCTACATTACTCGATCAGGCGGCTATTACTCCAACGAGAAATCGAAATACTTAATTAAACAATTAGCAAAATTAGGTTAGCTAGCTTTTTAATTAGTAATATAGGATCACTATTTCAATATACGAATTACAGCCGGTGATTGCGCAAGGTATATTCAATTCGAATGAATTCTCAGAGGGGCACCAGCTTCGACATGTTAATTTTTAGTGCCCGACGAAATGAGTTGGCGTTCCAGTTACTTTCGTGCTTCAATGAATAAAACAGTGTTTTCTTTAAAACGTGAACTCCATGTATGTGGCAAATAAAGGAAACTCAAAACTCCTCTAAGTGTCTACATGGACTGAACTCATTCTGCAGTTGCCCCAGTAGATTATTTTTCTCCACCCACTCCGACATTTCCAATTTCATGGCTTGCATTGCCATTCTATATATTGACACGTGTACTTGATTACCCTTTTCGGGTGACCACCTTTGCTGGAAACCTGAGGCTCTGCTGGAACCCCGAGGGCCACTACCCAATAAGACCATCGCCATCTTCCCGGAAGAGATAACCCGTCTTTTCCGGCACGCCTACCCGGAAATGTTCGAGGAGAAAAAAGTTCACTTCTTGATGCGAGGCGTAAAGCAAGAACTTTTCGGTGGACTGATCCGCAACCCACCGAAGACCGTAACTGAGTTCTTGACAGAGGCAACGACGATTGAGAAAACTCTGAAAATGCACACTAGGCAATATAACGGCCAAGTGCCTATGCCGCAGTGCGCAATCCAGGCACCGGGCTCAGGTGACCTCAAAGAGACCATCAGGGTCATTGTGCGCGAAGAACTACGCAAAACGTTACCTTCGTCACAACCTCAGGTGTCCTCACTGACATGGTCAAGGAAGAACTTCGACGGTCACTGAGCATTTCCGAAGTGCAGCCCGAATCGCCGCCTACTGTGCTGGAAGCAATGACCTACGCCGCCGTCGCCCGCCGTCAAGGTCCCCCTCCGAGCCCGCGCCAGGGCCCTGTAACACCGCAGCTCTGTCGTCCGCTGCCGCCACCACCAGCTCGCCCGTCTGCCGCCATGCGTCACTATTCAAGGAATACAGAAGTATGACTCGCTCCCTACCACCGCTCACTCTACTATCACTACGGAGAAGCGGGCCACGTCTACCACCGATGCCCGCACCGCGACTTGGGTCTGCGAGGGTTCGCCGTCAACGCACCGCATCCGCAGCAAGGTGAACGGCCACACGATATCACTCACTACCTAGCCACCACTGAGTAGAACCCATGATGACGTCCCGTTAGCCGTCACTCGGCAGCTCCCTGTCCCCGCAAGGCCGACACTACACTGACCCAGCCCCGGGCCGGTCTGCAAGCAAGCCCATATCCAGAAAACTAAAAGCAGCAACCGAAGGAGGTGCGGTTGTTGTTGGTCGAACTGACGAAGATCCTCGGCCGTCGACGAAGACGCCAAAAAGACTATCTCGACGATGTATCAACGAGAAGCCACCATCCTGACGAAGCCTGGACGCAAATAGTACGCCGACAAAAGAAGACCTGACGACGCGCCATTCCTGTCAAAAGTCTACACGACACAGCCGCGAACCGCCGCAAGACCTAACGGCAACGCAAGAAATAGAACCACCAACCTCGACCTGCTTCTCGAAAGCCACGCAATCACCGGTTTAGTGGACAGAGGAGTCGACTACTCCGCCGTGAGTGGACCCACCGCTGCCCAGTTGAAGAAAGTTGAGACTGCATGGGAACGCCCACAAATTTTGACAGCTGGAGGACACCTAATAATGTCTACTGGAAGCTGCACGGCAAAAATTACCATTCATGACCGGACTGAGCCTGCCACCTTCGTTATGCTCCAACAGTGTTCCCGAGTCGTCATTCTGGGCATGGACTTCCTGAACCAGCATGACGTAATCACCGAGAAGAAGTCGAAGTCGATAAAGCTGTTGGAAGATAAAGCGATGCCGCCGGACAGCTCTCGCAGTCACCACACTATGAGAGTGCTCAAAGATCAAGTGAGCATCCCGGCTCACTCCAGCATTGTCATTTCCGTCGGCACCGAAACACCTGCAGACGTAGAAGGCGTCATCGAGGATGATTAACGTCTACTGCTCGATTGTGAAATTTGGTTCGCCTGAGAGATCGCTCGACTACATGGAGGAAAATCGAACTTGATGCTGACCAATTTCGGCTAGGAGTTCAAGCACGTCAACAAGGGCACGACGATGGCATACATCGAGGAAATTGTAGATACGAGCAATGTGTTTTTATTCTCGGATTCTGCCGCACATGCCCCGACGACCCTAGTTCCCGAACGAGACTTCGACATAAATCCAAGTCTCCCCGTGAGTAAGCAGCAACAGCTCAGAAGTCGTCTTTGACGATACAAAGACGGCTTTTCGACGTCATCGAGGATTCGACAAACACCAGTTGCAAAGCATCGTATAATAACGGAAGAGTGAGCTTGACCACTCCGTCAGAGCCCTTACCGAGTTTCGACGCGAGAACGGGAAGCTATAAGACAACATGTCGACGAAATTGTGCGCGACAACATCATCCAGCCACCGAAAAGCCCGTGGGCATCACCTGTTGTCTTAGTGAAGAAAAAGGACGGAAGCCTACATTTCTGCATCGATTATCGTCGACTCAACAAGATCATTAAGAAGGACGTATGCCCCCGCCCATGGATAGACGACGCATTGAATCGGGTCTGCAACACTGAATATTTTTCGTCGATGGATCTCAAGTCTGGCTACTGGCAAATAGAAGTCGGCGAGAGAGATCGCGAAAAGACCGCCTTCATCCCGCCAGACGGCCTCTACGAGTTCAAGGTCAAGCCATTCGGACTGTGCTCGGCGCCTGCAACGTTCCAGCGCGTCATGGACACGGTGTTAGCAGGATTGAAGCGGCAGACCTGTCTTGTTGGCTTGGTCGATGTCGTCGTCTACGCAGGAAACTTCGGCGATCACCTTAGGCGGCTTGCAACAATACTGGAAGACATTAAGTCATCAGGGCTCACTCTGAAGTTGGAAAAGTGCCGCTTCGCTTGCAACCTGCAGAAGACAGCTGCAATCGCAAAGTTTGAGCACCCCATTGACAAGAAGGCAGTGGGTAGATTCCTTGGCATATGTGCCTATTACAGACGCTTTGTCAAGGACTTTTCACGCATCGCTGAGCCGCTGACCCTTATAACTAAATGTGATGTCGAGCGCAAGTGCGAAACGCCGCAGGCCGAAGCATTTCAAGACCTCAAACGATGCATGCCCCCACTCGCCATCGGAACTCGCACACTTCGAGGAGGACGCCGATGCAGAAATCCACACTGACTCCAGTATCCTAGGCCTTGGTGCCACCCTAGTCCGGCGTAAAGATGGACATGAACGGGTGATTGCTTATGCCAGCCGGTCGCTGTCAAAAGTCGAAGGCAGTTATTCTATGACCCAATAGGAATACCTCACCATCATTTGGGTTACAGCAAAATTCCGCCCTGACCTATATGGCAGGCTGTTCAAAGTCGTCAGCGACCATCACGCGTTGTGTTGTCAAGCGAATTTAAAGGACCCTTCAGGACGCTGGGCGCGGTGGAGCCTCAGAAGGCAAGAATATGACATCACTGTAATCTACAAATGCGGGCGAAAGCACTCTGATGCTGACTGCCTATCAGGCGCCCCCATTGACCCGCCACCGGAAGACGGCAAGGATGACGTCGCCTTCCTTGGAATAATAAGCGGGCAAGACTTCACTGAACAGCAACGAGCAGACCCGGAAATAAAAACCTCGTTGAGTATTTGAAAGGGAATACCAACTTTGTCCCGAGGCCATTTAAGCGAGTATTGTCTTCGTTTGCGCTTCAAAATAACCGACTCGTAAGCAAGAACTTCTCCCCAGTTAGCGCCAACTACCTTCTTGTTCCCTCAGCACTGCGTTCAGAAGTACTGCACGGCGTACATGACGATCCGACCGCTGGGCACTTCAGATTCTCCCGGACACTATCGAGAATACAGGAAAGGTATTGTTGGCCACGCCTGACAGCCGAAGTCGCCCGTTACGTCAAGACATTTCGAGACTGCCAGCGGCTCAAGACACCACCGACAGGACCGGCGGGATAACTACAGCCGATCGAGCCTCCTTGCAGACCGTTTCAGCAGGTCGGGATGCACTTGCTGGGACCCTTTCCGATGGCGACATCTGGAAACAAGTCAATCGTTGTGGCGACAGACAATCTTACGCGCTACGCCGAAACGAAAGCTCTGCCTAAAGATAGTGCGGCTCAATTAGCCAAATATTTTGTCAAGAGCATCCTGCTGCGACATGGTACGCCGGAAGTCCTCATTACTGACAGAGCAACGGCTTTTACTGCTAATCTTACTCAAGCCATACTGTAGTACAGCCAGACAAATTACCGGAGGACCACTGCCTATCACCCGCAACCCAGATTGCCACAAACATCCGACAGATGTACCAGATTGATCCAAACATCCAGCAAAAATGAGATGTCCTATGGACACCCTTTGCATGCCCATACATCTAAGGGACGTACAATGACATCAAAGTTTTGGATGGCCGATGAACATCCATTTAGTTCCTTCATCAGACGTACAGCAGAACGAATTTTTGGTGTCCATGTAACGTTCATAAAGTTTGTACTTTAAACGTGCATTGAACGCCCCCAAAGCTTCTTTTTTTCGTATTGTCTACGAGCGCTTCTATGGTTTTGACGTGGACGATGCTGCGCAGTTGGAGCCTATAGTTTGGTGCGACAATCGCGCGGTATCATCAGTGATCATGTGATAGATGTCCATAGACCTCCCCCTTTTTTTCGCAGTTAATGACTTTTTTATTTCCGACTTTGGAAAAATAATTGAAAAAACAAGGTACAGTATGTTTGGGAATGAACTGATATATATAGTAGAAAGAACTACATGGGAATTATATCAAGGCACTCTACTTTTGTTGAGCACCACCAAACTTTTTAAAACTGTGGCTAACTTCCCGTGTGGAAGTGACAGCGTGGCCTCCGACACTTGACACTCCATCTCGGAGGCCGTGTGCGTCTAAAGCATGCTCGAAAGCAAGGAGCCGGAATCATGCCCCAAATTTTGCACTAAATGAAAAATGGTGTTTAAAGACGTCACAACAGTTAAATGATTTAAAATGATTTTACGCAGCATTATTGTGCAATTATCAATTATTCTCACAGTCGCGTGCCTGTCATACGTCACCATTAGCGCAGCCATTGCAATGGCGCAGCAAGCAAGCGTATGCGGGCATGTGTGAGCTTGTGTTTCAATGCTGGCACTGAGCTTTCTCTATGGCTGAGCCGTGCTGCTCTATGCTGTGCTCCCTGAAAGGCTGCAAAAGATAGCGCCAACCTTTCCGTTCTCACAACGAACCACTTTGAGGTTGTGGTGCTGATGCTGTGACACTTCATTTCTTATTCTCGCCATGTTTGCAGTGGCGTCCGGTCGTCAGCAGGCACATGGTTTTCAAGGTATGTCAGTGGTTTGCTTTTGTACTATCTTCTCTTTTATGCCGGTAATGAGTGCTTAGCATGGCCCGGAAGAGCTGATGCACAACACAAACGCCCAGCGGTTTTGGCAGTACCCTTCAAGGCACGTCGGTGATGTTTCTTCTCGGAATAGTATT
Organism: Dermacentor albipictus; assembly: GCF_038994185.2. NCBI lineage: Eukaryota > Metazoa > Arthropoda > Arachnida > Ixodida > Ixodidae > Dermacentor > Dermacentor albipictus. The sequence continues at coordinate 2,873,457 of NW_027225580.1, read as the reverse complement.
AAACTGAACCGATTGGTGCTTAGCTAAGACTAGTTTGAACAGCTGAAGTGCAACCGGAAACAAATGGCGATAGAGAAGCGACGTTCTTGTTTGTCTCCCTTTGTCCCGTGTTTCAGTTCATCTTCTCATACTCGTCTTAGTCTTTCTTGTACTGTACGTGTTTCTCGCGGTCCGCAGGTTTTGTGCACAACGGCACGGTGGTTTCAGTGGTTCTGGCACACGTTTTCGATAGTGGTGCCAGATGTTGTGAGGTAGTCACCATTCATGCATTGCTTTGGAGGTCTTTTGTAATAAGGGCTGTCTGTAGAGCTACGTGAATTTTTTTTCCCACTTTGTTGCTCCTCTGTACGTTTACATAGCCCCTGTGTATAGCGTGCAGTATTACGTGCTTGTATCATTTGTAGGTACAAGCCATGTACTTTCACGTGGTCTTGAACAGTCGGTCTTTTTGCACATTATATGTAGCTTTGCTGTGCTCTACTGCTTGCAAGGACAATTTTATTGTCTGTGGTACTATTTAAGCAGATACCTTAGATCTGCGTCCATGATAAAGATGCTATAGGTATGGATTTATACTCTGGAATTTTAACCTAATCTCTGAATTTAGAGACGCTGAAAACAGGTTACTTTATGCGTCTTAAGCTAACTTGTATGTCTTACCCACACATTTAGAAATGTGCCTTAACTTGAAGCCCACGCTTGATTTGGTCGAGATAAAGCCCGACGCGAACGCGCCCAAGGAGAGACAGTGAGTGTCTTGGGGCACGTTCTTATCTGTCGTTATAATGACAGTCAAGCATGGGCTTCAAGTGAAGGTGAATATCGAAATGCGGAGTATGTAATAGGCGATGTGTTTGCGTAGTTGTAAAGATTCTGTCCTCTGTTTCAGGTTTAGGATGCTCAAGCCAGCCAGCAAGAGAGTGATCTTCCAGTACGGTTCGCCCTCCAGCCCCACATAGCATCGTACCGTGTGACTTTAGGAGTACTGACATATTTTCTTGCTCTTTTGAAACTGGTAACAGTCTAACTTGTAGTCACGGTAATGACTTCAAGGCTAAACCTCCCTATCTTCAGCGCACAAAAGTAATACTCCCTTTGAAGTGGCAACCTTAAGATGAGCACTCACTGCAACATGCTTCCTTGGCAGTACTGCTGCGAGGGCCAATGCAATTAACCACTGCTGCTATGTTAAGCCCATTGTATGAACACCAACCAGATAACGCTACAGAAATGTAGATGTAGCAGCTCGTCTCCAAGATCAGCTGAATCAAAGCTTTGGCCTTTCAAGGCACCTTGCTGCATTTTAAGTAGTGCTGTATGTTTTCAAAAATGTGACAAATATAGAATCCTGTTACGTGATGTCACGTGGGCGGGGAGCTTAGTGTACGGAAAGCAGTGAGACAGTTTAAAAGGAAGGGCTGATTTGATACTGCTACAAGTGGCTCAGCACTCTCAGCAGCATGGTGTGGCCTGGTACCACTGCATTTGGTTGACTAGTCCATTCCAAGTGTGATGCGGTATCAGGTAACCACTAACTGACTTCCTCGTTATAACAGTCTTCATTTCTAAGAGTGAGTACAGTATGTTAAAACTACTTTTTTTTGTGTGCAGCAGCTGTGTTACGAATCTTTCTCCTTTATGGAGAAGCTAATTTGGCACCCTTCTGCTGCCGGCGGTTACCTGCTTCTCTTACAGAATTTATCATTGTGCTAACGTATTGTTGGTTTTCAGATTCTTTTTCCTATAGGACATATTGCTCTTTTGGGCCTTCAGCTGTTGCTCTCCTTTTTGTTTCACTACGTTGTTCCTACTTTTTCTGTTGCTGAATACAAGGCTAGTCAAATAGGGCTTTGATGTTTCCATATATGAATTTTGTTTTTGTTCATGAGAATTAAGTCTGATAATGTTCTATTTGTGCTTTATTTTCCTGGAGAGAATGCAACTAACACTACACTGTGAGAAGTGTTCCTTTGCAAGCGTTGCTTTGAATGTCTCATTTTATTTTTATTTTCCTTTAGTATGTTTATGCTTAGCTGTTATGCATATGTGGTATTCTTGTATTGGCTCGTGCGTCAAGTGCTCCTTGTGCCTTTCAGAAACCAAGAGATGGCATGGTGTTGTATTTTTACGGTTCACTTTATTTTCATTAGACAGCTGCAGTCTGCCATTGTATTTGACTGCAAATATTGCGTACATCATTGCGTACTTGTTAAACGGTTGATACGAGTGAGAAGTTTCACAATAAAAAATCTGGTGGCGACAACTAAGTTTTTCTTTGCTTAGTAACAGTGGCACTTTGATTTCTTGTCCCAAACAGTCCAGCATTGTCTGAGAAGCTGCGTACGCCAATAATCACTGGCTGTAGTAGCGTCTCGAGCAATCTGGGGCAGTCTCGGACAACAAATTGAAGAGGCCCAGTGCATGCATGCATGATGAATAAAAGAAACAGCCGAAAATAGTACAAGGCAAATCCAGTGAATATATATTAGATGTTGCAGATACAGCCATATGTAGTACAATGGATGTCCTGTAGATGTTGTGGACGTCTATTAGATGTTGCATATATCCAGCCTTGACATCCCCAGAACGTACCATTTACATGTTCTGGATGCGTTAGCGATGATCCATAGCGCATCCATACAATGTTTTCTGGATAAATCTGTGTATCTAATAGACGTACTGAATGTCCAAGGTGCACTATATTATGCGCATCTAATGGATGTATCTGGCTATCTGGGAAACTAATGGCCTAATGGAACGACTGAACAAGACGCTCGCCGACATGTTAGCGATGTATGTCGACGTCGAACACAAGACGTGGGATGGGGTGCTTCCGTATGTCACCTTTGCTTACAACACGGCAGTGCAAGAAACGACACAGGTCGCGCCGTTCAAGCTAGTTTACGGCAGGAACCCGACAACGACTCTCGGCGCCCTGCTGCCGCACGTCACCAACGAAGAAAATGTTGACGTTGCTTCCTGTCTCCAGCGCGCCGAAGCAGCCCGACAGCTCACCCGCCTGCGGATCAAGAACCAGCAGAGGACCGACAGGCGACACTGCAATCTTCGATGACGTGCCCGGCGACCGTGTTTGGGTTTGGAGCCAGATACGCCGATGAGGACTCAGCGAGAAACTATTGCGATGCTATTTCGGACTCTACAAGGTCACCTGACACATTGGCGCACTCGACTACGAGGTCGTGCCAGCCGGCATTTCGCTATCACAGCGACGCCTCTGACGACCTGAAATAGTCCATGTTGTGCGACTTAAGCCGTTCTACCAGCGCTAACAAACTTGTGGACTTTGCTTAGCCGAACTCTGGACTTTCATTTTTTTTTTGCACTTTGTTACGTTGGACTTCGTTTCTTTGTTGTGTTGTTAGTTTTCTTTAATAAGTGTCCTTTTTCGTTCTCCGGTTGTTTTTGTAGCATCGGGACGATGCTTTTTGAGGGGTGCGTTGGCATTTGCACTTGTTTATCTTTTTCGGGTGACCACTTTTCATCGTCTAACAAATGTTATCACTCGTCTAACAAATGCTATACACGCGCCCGCATGTATCGGAAGCTTCTTTAATGTTGTTGATGGTTTTATCTGCTGTCAATTGTCGCCGAAGCTTGTATAATCTGATTGCATGTGCGACTCGAATTGCGTAAAACTTTCTGAAAGACACGCGGGCACCCGCGGTTATTCTGGATCCTTCTATGACCCATGCATAAACGCCGACGCACTTGACCGGCATATCAGATTTTCGACGATCGCCGATTGTGCTCGCCGCTATCGTTCTCCTTTGAGTGTAGCATGCTTTTGAGGGCATAGGTTCGCCAAATAAAACGCTAGTTTCGTCAACTACACTTTTGCTACCTTCTTCACCGTCACTACTACGTGCAATAGGCAGTTTTAGGATAGCGTTTGTCGCCTTACGTACGTTAAACGTAAGCACCTTTGCGGGACGTTACGGTTTGCGTTCTTTCAAGTCTTTTAGTTTACCGTATGGAAAGGCAAACCTAAAGAAGACGTTTTAAAACCGGGCGCCCTCTGGTGCCTCATGCCAAACATATCCAAGCCAAGACGGGCCATTAGCGACCATTCTGCTGTTGCAATGTGGACGCGTCTCGTTAGGCCTACGGCAACCAGGATCGCCGAACGATCTCAGAAAATTGATGAGCTATGCGCTCATAACAAACCTTTCACATGACTTTAGAAAAGGCGAAAACGCATTACAATAGTTACTGGCAATCAACGCGAGTCAGAGCGTAGCCATCACGAGAATTCACGCTGAAGCGGGAGCCATGGGTGCCGCTATGTTCGACGACGCGATTTCTTAGCGTCCGTAAACATTACGAACCTTAAACTCGCCAAATAACGCATGTTATCATAGCGTACGTAAACCACAGAAACCCAATAACATTTCCAGCATGCGCAGTAAGGCCGACTCTATTTCTTCACGTACGTAATGCGTTTACGTTCGGTCGCAATTAATTATGGTGTTTTACGTGCCAAAACCACTTTCTGATTATAAGGCACGCCGTAGTGGAGGACTCCGGAAATTCGGTCGCAAACGCTAAAATAAAACTGTCTAATATCACCAACGTTACTGTAACTGGCATGTACGAGCTCGTTTTATCATTATTACCTTTGCCTTTGTAGATGAGGTTCATATTGCTTTCGTGGCTGGATGGATAGATGGTATGGGCGTCCCCTTACGAACAGGGCCGTACACTCTAAGAACAGTTTACACCCTTTGGCTTGCCCCTTCTGCCACACAAAAATAATCGTCATCTGCCTTGGTGCGTTTCCTTTCTTTATCGCTGCAAGCCCGGAACTTTCCAGTGACGAACGGCACGCGCGTTATCAGAAGAGACACTCCAAAGGGTGTAAACTGTTCTATGCTGATAACGCGCGTGCCGTTCGTTACTGGAAAGTTCCGGGCTCACAGCGATAAAGAAAGGAAACGCATCAACGCAGATGACGATTATTTTTGTGTGGCAGAAGGGGCAAGCCAAAGGGTGTAAACTGTTCTTAGAGTGTAGGTTGCGCCACCAAGCTCATGCTATTATATTGCCTGATGACGTACTTATGGTAAAAAAGAAAAAAAACGAAAAGAAAAAAAAACACGATGAACTGGCATAACCAAACTTGGTGAACGCATATTGTGAACTTTGTTTTTGTGCGCCTCCGTTGTTTCTCGTTTCCCTACTTCCACCAATCTTGCAATCACCTCTTACTAATCTCTATCACAGACATGTTTAATTTCCCCCTGTTAGCCCTGAACTCAAGGGCTTCAAGTTAGAGACAGGGAGCCTAAAATGGCAGCCGGGTAGACATCTTCACATTCTAATAAAACATTTTCCATCGTTTCCCTAGCTTTACCACAGCAAGAACATTGTTCTTCTTCCTTCTTATATCTCGCTTGATACGTGTTTGTTCTAAGGCATCCTGATGTTGTTTCGAAAAGTAATGAGCTTCTCTTTCAGTTACCGTAAATTGTTTCTTTCCTGTTTTTGTTTTCCTCTTAAGTAGTTACTCATAGCAAGTTTCTTTTCTATTGCTGCCACCCATGAGATTATCTCAGCCTCTCTGACTTCCAACTTGACGTTCTTTGTTGCTATGTTGCTCACCCGGCTCGCCTACGTGCACGTACGCTTCCTAGTTCTTTTTTTCCACTGTGAACGAATGTTTTTTCCTGTACAAATACCTGAAAATTCTCCCAGCCCCGTTACTTTCTTGCATATTCCTCAGTCGCTCTTCATAATCAATCTTACGGTGAGCTTCTCCCACTTCAAAGGTTGTCTAGCACATATCACCCTGCACAGCTTCATTTGTAGTCTTCCCGTAAGCGCCCAATGCGAGGTGTCCCACTGATCTTTGGTTGCCATCGAGTCCTGATTGTACCCATGATTTCAAGCAAACAACCACATTTCCAAATGTAAGTCCTGGAACCATTACACCTTTCCACAGACACCGGAGTACCTCGTACCTATTCTATCCCTGCACCGCTCTGTGTTTCATTATGGCCACATTTCTTTTTCCCTTTGCTGTTTTTTTCATTTTTTACATACATCCATTGCCTTCGTTTATCCATATACCAAGCTATTTATATTCTTTTACTCGAGGACTTTCCTGGCCCTGAAGTGACACTGTCTGTTCACTGTTTTCATTGAATACCATAAAGCCAGATTTTTTAACGCTAAATTGCAGACCTAAATTCTCGCCTTCCTGTCCACAGATATTAGCCAGACGTTGCATATCACTTTGCTTATTAGCTAGTAACACAATGTCGTCCCAATAAAACAAACCTGGAAGCTGCGGCTCTCCTGCTGTACCCGCCGCTTTGTGCGAAAGATCAAACCCGATATTACTTTCCTCTAGCGCCCTTTCCATCCTCATCATGTACATCATAAATAGAAGCGGGGATAAAAGGCACCCCTGCGTCGGTCCCTTGTTGATATCAACTTTCTCCTCGCTCCTAATCTTTTCCCGTTCAACGCCAAACTGTATTTTCTACGTAAGTATCTCCCAAAAGCTGTTTAAAATCGTCGCCCAATTCTTTCCCTTCCAGAATATGGCTTGTGGATGCTCAGCAGTGCCACGTACATTCTGCGGGGCTCACTTCTCCGCGGGAAAAAAAGTATAAAGGTTTGGTGCTCGAGGCTGGTCGCGCAAAGTCGTCTACTGTGCCAGCTCACATAACATCGCATATACGGATGACACAAGAGTAGATATGAAGCGCAAGTAAGCGAGAATATTCGCCACAACACTGCGTCACAATGAAACCTGCATTGAGCCATTTGTATTGATTGCCCTCATTCCACGACGGTACGCAATGCACTGTTGAGCCTTGAGAGCTTCACATGAATTAATATCAATGGTTTCACGTAAATTTCGAAAGTACCACATGCGTGTATCTTTTGTATCAACAAACGTATGTTACTTCGGTGTGAAGATAAACTCAACATTGCATTAAAATACTTCAAAAAAAAACTGTTGTCTTCACTAACATGGCGCGCGGGCCATCTGTAGTGTTTCTCTGGTACTGAAGACATAGTTAGACCATAAAATATATTGAACAGGCACTTAAAAAAAATAAAAAAATCTGACCAAGACTAAGAGTACTCATCTGTTCAATTTTATTTGCATATGTTTACCTCCGTACGGCACATGTAACATTGATTTGACATGATGTCACCAATGCATTTCACATATCTACCACAGTGCTGCATGCCAACAAGAGCGGGAAAACACGGGGAATGCAGGACATGGAAATTCAAGACGATGAGCAAAACGAGAATAAGGTGAAAGCCGGAGCCAACGTTTCGACAAGTGGCAAGTCCACTTGTCCACAAGCCCACAAGTCCACGACAAGTGGCATATTTCGCCAAACAACATCACAAATATGTACTATGGATAATCTAAGTCACATACCGATCACGTTGCTGCAACATTGAAAGGATGTCGCAGACGGACATAAGTTACCTCTAATAGATGTTTCTTTTAGGGATGCAGGAGGTTTATAGAAAATTTAATGGCTTTTTTCCTTCTTTTCACGCAATAATGAGCTGCATGCCTGCAAGTACCACAGCAGATGTACTATCGAATACAAATGGAATGCGAACAGCAGAGCGTGTCGCCGAAGCATAACTGAACACGCAGTGTGTGGCGTCGGCCAGCCATCATTGTACACGTGCACGCGCATGTGGTTTTGATAGAGAATGCGGGACTGCTTGTCCTAATGTTATTATGCCACCGGTATTTCGTTCGAAGTTCGTATTCTCACCCAGCCATGGCGGTGCCATTCCTACGCGCGATTACTGTTAAGGTGGCTAGCACTGTCGTTGCTCCTCCAGTGCAATACATTTTTAGCGCTATTGAAATTATGATTAGAGAGTGGCAGCCTTGATCGTGGTAACAAAAGCAAATCAACAGATGTTAGGTAACTGGGTGCATCCCAGCTATATCATGCTACAGATGCAGTGATGGTGCTATCCACCATAACAGTATACTGCTAGCTAGGAATGGCACTGCCGCGGAGAGATGAGAAAACAACTTTCAGACAAAATGCGGGTGACGTCTAGTAGTAGGGCGAGCAATGCTGCACCCTGCGCGAAAACCACGCACCCACTCACGTGCACGATGACTGGCCTACGACATGCACCGTACCTTTTGTTATGCTTCGGCCACACGCTCCGCTGTTCGCATTTCATTTGTCCACAGTGGTACATCTGCTGAGGCACACTAATGCCACAGTTACCACCACTGTCGGCAAGTAGCTCGTGCCCTTGTTTGAAATGTTTTGTTAACATGCAAACATGTAAATGTCAAAATATAGATTGCACCAGTCATGAGGTGTCTTCCTTATTACAGCAAAGTCCTTAAATGGCTCATGTGTAAAAATTAAGATTTTCGACATTATGGCACCAAAATTCAATGTCCCCAAAATTGGGGCCAGAACCCTCGACCTTTGGTGTTAAATAGGGTGAAGCAAATTCAGGCACAGTTCAATAAAATAGAGTTCATTAGGGCACTCTAACACACGACCTCCGGTGGGAGTCACAACCTTGACCTTTGGTGGAAGTTGAACACACGACCTTTGTTGTTAATTAAGGGAAAGTTAAGGCACTCAAACTCATGACCCAACATGGAGATATGGGTGAACCGGCCTATCTCCAACTTGGATTCCAATTGACATGGTGAAGGTCGCGAGTCGAACCCACTACCTTTGGCGTTAATTAAGGCGAAGGTAATTAAAATATAGTTAATTAAGTAACTCGAGCCCACGACGTTTGGTGTTAATAAGGGTGAAGTGGATTGAGGTACAGTTAATTAAGGTAGAAGTAATTAAGACACCGAACCCTGGATCCTTTTTCGCGAGTCAAAACCACAAAAGTTGGTGTTAATTAGGGCGTAGTATTTAAGGTACTGCTAACCAAGATAGAGTTAATTGCGGCACTCAAACCCTCAACCTTTGGTGGAAGTTGGACCCGCGACCGTTTGTGGTAATTAGGGTAAGGTTACTTAATGTCGAGGTAATTAAGGCACTCGAACCCATGATCTTTGGTGGGAGAAAACGGGTAATAAGAAATGCATTCGAATGAGAATGACAAGTAATTTAATGAATGCCTTGTGAGCTTCCAGGCTTTCGCCTTGATCCTGTTTCATTTTTTTTTTTCATTTTCCCTTTTATTTCCTTAAAGACCACGTAGTAGGGGTATTACATAAGGGGTGGGGATACAACATATACAAAGAAGTGTTATAATGCATTCAATTGTGTAAAGAAAGAGTTGTTACATCTTGAACAATTTGTGACGAGCAGGTGACGGGGGCGACTTGATGAGGAAGGGCATTCCAGTCTGTAGATGCTCGGTAGAAAAACGAGGTTGAAAATGTAGTTGTGCGTGAGTGTGGTTGTGTTGCCTGCTGGGGATGGCCAATGCGTCGTGACCGGCGCTTTGGGGGAACAATGCATGGTGGGCGATTAAGCGACGAATAAAAGAACCTGCGGAAGAGGGAGAGGGTGGCGAAACAGCGACAAAAGGATAGAAGCGATAAGGAAGATGCTTTTTTGAAGTATGATATGCTGTGGTTGTAAGTGTATGTGGAACGAATATCCCTGGTGGCGCGATTGGCATTGGCGAGATATGCTTGGTGCGGATCCCAGATGGCAGATGCGTATTCAAGTTTCGTTCTTACCAATTATCTATGGGCTACAGTTTAACATGCAATGGAGCAAAGCGAAGGTGATGTTTTAGAAATCTCAACGTTTCGTTGGCCGATGAAATAACATTAGTGATATGCGCGTTCCAGGTTAGGTCATTAGCCAAGATGACACCCAAGTATTTATAAGATTCTACTAATTCCACGGTGAGGTCACCAATCCGATAAGGAAAGCGAAGCGGGTGATGACCACGGGTAAATGAGACACGTTTGCATTTATTAGAGTTCAGCGTCATCAGCCAAAGATCACTCCATTCTTGCACCCGGTCAAGGACAAATTGAAGAGCTGTTTGCTCAGTGATGGTCTTGACTGCGCCGTAAATAACCCAGTCATCGGCAAACATACGGATATGACAGCACACATCCAAGAGTAAGTCGTTTATGCAAATTAAGAAAACGAGTGGGCCAGGGCCAGACCCCTGTGGTACGCTTGATGTGACGGGTGCAATGTTAAAGCGTGGTTATTAAATGAGATGTACTGCGAGCGGTTGGTTAAAAAGTGCTCAAACCATTTTCGGATATCAGGGTGCTAATGCAGACGAGAAAGCTTTAGTAATAGGCGTTGATGAGATATCTTGTCAAACGCTTTTGCGTAATGCATAAAAAGGGCGTCTGTTTGTATGTTAATATATCAAGATCAACATGAACGTCATGAAATATTGCAAGCTGGGTCTCGCAAGATCGGCCCCTGCGGAATCCGTGCTGCGAACGATGAATGAAGTTGTTAGCGTCTAGAAAGTTCATATTTGAGAGTATATTACATGCTCCATGATCTTGCAGGGAACACTTGTCAATGAGATAGGGCGGTAATTTAGTGGATAAATTTTATTAGCCGATTTGTAGACTGGAATGACCTTCCCCACCTTCCACTCCCCTGGCATGGCGCCAGTCGAAAGCAACTGTGAAAATAATAGAGAAACGATGCAGAAATATGCTTCATGTTTTTTAGTAGTTTAGAGTTAATGTCATCGATACCAGATGAGGAAGACAACTTAACATTTTCTATTACAGATAAAAGCCCAGGTGCTGTGAATGTGATGGCTAACATGTTGCATCGTATATTTGTGGTAGGCGAAGGAGGAAGCGTCCCCACTTCACTAGTGCAAACTGAAGAAAACGCGTTGTTGAACATGTTATCGCAAGTTAAATCTGTCACTTATTCACCCAGCTCGTTAGTAAGAGCTGCGTTCTCCCATACCGGACCTCGAGGATCGAGTGACGCATACGTCACATCATCCTCGTGCGTCCTCGCCATCCTCGGCCTACTTCGACTTCCGAGCCGCCAAGGGATGTGGACCACAGTTTGCTCGGTCATCGATACCGCTGATGTGAATACCATGGAAGTCGCCCCTGGCTTCTCGGACGGCTCGCCAGGCAGACTGGTGGCGAACACGCATGCCATCTCGGTGTTGTCGCGGTAACTTGAAGACTACATCACCTCTGCAACGTCCGGCCTCCCGCCTGCAGCGCTACCATCGGTGGCTGCCACGGCACTACCGGAGTTTTGGTTTTCAGGAAGACCAAACTCTTTGGATAGAAACAGCGCTAGCCATGCCCTTTCAGACAACAAGAAATGGCTGGTTCCGGAGGGGCGACTCTATGGGGCAGCCAAGGCATGGGAAAAAGGCCACGCGCGCCGATCTCGGGCGGCATGGAGAGCAGCTACTTGAGGATATCCTACACAGCTTTCGGCCGGCTTTCCTATGCCTGTAGCAGGTCCGGCCGCCACTCTTGATCAGACTTTTCCGTTTTAGCCTCCGGCCGTAGGCCGCTGTTCCCGCAGCGGGACTCGGACCCTGCGTCTGTACACGACACATAACGTTCTTCGCTGCCAGAGCCCGATACCATTATGAGGCACTCGGCAATGCGCCCTCCACGCTCATCAATGCTTGGGCACATGGAGGCACCGGCTCACCTGGTGACGCTGGCTGCTCCAACCGAGGAGGTGGAAAGCATGCCGCGGCTACCATTTAGGCTTTGACCCTTGAAGCTGCGCCAGTCTCTCTTCTCTCCTTGTCTATTCCCGAACATGTTAATCTGTGTCTATGATAGTGAAGCTAACTTGACGCATTTGGAGTTAACTAGAAACAGGGTTAACAGGAAGCTTTAGCTCGGGTGCTGCTATCTAAACACATGCAAACAGAGAATTCGTTTTTCTCGGCAACCATTGCACCAAACTTGACGACGTTTGTTGCAATTAAAAGAAAAGCTTAGTCTAGTGACTGTTTGTTTCAAATTTTTTATTTAGGTTGTCATTCTTTTTCCTAAAAATTGGCAGAAATAGCAAATTTTCAGAAAACCAAACTATGAGGTTTAGAACCCCGTAATAGGCAAGAATCAGATGTGTGCGTTAAGAGAAAAAGCCGGCAATATCGTTACTAATATGGATGAGATAGTTCAAGTGGCTGAGGAGTTCTATAGAGATTTATACAGTACCAGTGGCACCCACGACGATAGTGGAAGAGAGAGTAGCCTAGAGGAATTCGAAATCACACAGGTAAAGCCAGAAGAAGTAAAGAAAGCCTTAGGAGCTATGCAAAGGGGGAAGGCAGCTGGGGAGGATCAGGTAACAGCAGATTTGTTGAAGGATGGTGGTCAGATTGTTCTAAAGAAACTGGCCACCCTGTATACGCAATGCCTCATAACCTCGAGCGTACCGGAATCTTGGAAGAAAGCTAACATAATCCTAATCCATAAGAAAGGGGACGCCAAAGACTTGAAAAATTATAGACCGATCAGCTTACTGTCCGTTGCCTACAAAGTATTTACTAAGGTAATCGCAAATAGAATCAGGAACACCTTAGACTTCTGTCAACTAAAGGACCAGGCAGGATTCCGTAAATGCTACTCAACAATAGACCATATTCACACTATCAATCAAGTGATAGAGAAATGTGCAGAATATAACCAACCCTTATATGTAGCTTTCATTGATTACGAGAAAGCGTTTGATTCAGTCGAAACCTAAGCAGTCATGGAGGCATTACGGAATCAGGGTGTAGATGAGCCATATGTAAAAATACTGGAAGATATCTATAGCGGCTCCACAGCCACTGTAGTCCTCAACAAAGAAAGCAACAAAATCCCTATAAAGAAAGGCGTCATACAGGGAAATACGATATCTCCAATGCTATTCACAGCATGTTTACAGGAGGTATTCAGAGGCCTGGAGTGGGAAGAATTGGGGATAAAAGTTGATGGAGAATACCTTAGCAACATGCGATTCGCTGATGATATTGCCTTGCTTAGTAACTCAGGGGACCAATTGCAATGCATGCTCACTGACCTGGAGAGGCAAAGCAGTAGAGTGGGTCTAAAAATTAATCTGCAGAAAACTAAAGTAATGCTTAACAGTCTCGGGAGAGAACAGCAATTTACAATAGGCAGCGCGGCACTGGAAGTCGTAAGGGAATACATCTACTTAGGGCAGGTAGTGACGGCGGATCCGGATCATGAGACGGAAATAATCAGAAGAATAAGAGTGGGCTGGGGTGCGTTTGGCAGGCATTCCCAAATCATGAACAGCAGGTTGCCATTATCCCTCAAGAGAAAAGTATATAATAGCTGTGTCTTACCAGTACTCACCTACGGGGCAGAAACCTGGAGGCTTACGAAACGGGTTCTACTCAAATTGAGGACGACACAACGAGCTATGGAAAGAAGAATGATAGGTGTAACGTTAAGGGATAAGAAAAGAGCAGATTGGGTGAGGGAACAAACGCGAGTTAATGACATCTTAGTTGAAATCAAGAAAAAGAAATGGGCATGGGCAGGACATGTAATGAGGAGGGAAGATAACCGATGGTCATTAAAGGTTACGGACTGGATCCCAAGGGAAGGGAAGCGTAGCAGAAGGCGGCAGAAAGTTAGGTGGGCCGATGAGATTAAGAAGTTTGCAGGCACGGCATGGCCACAATTAGTACATGACCGGGGTGGTTGGAGAAGCATGGGATAGGCCTTTGCCCTGCAGTGGGCGCAACCAGGCTGATGATGACGATGATGATGACAACTGCAGTAGTATAATGCTAGCTTATTTGGTATAAACATTTCGGAGCTCTCCAAGCCGCGTTGGGCATGCCCCGGCCCGTTGAGTTACGACACAAAGCTTCCTTTTGTTCTAGTAAGATAGACAGCGGTATACACATTCGTTAAGTTCAGCTAACTGGAAATCGGCAGCTATCGATTCCATATCGATGTCGCGGCACCCAGTAGCGAGAAGTAGATGGTCCCCGACAGGCTAGACGCTGCGGAGTTATGATGCTCCTCTCGCTGGCCGAGCCACTAGACTCGGGGCTGTGCCCACTTTCTGATCACCGGCCCGAACTGCCACTTGTCGGGGTGACCGACATGACTGTCCAGAAAACCGCTGGTGCTCCACTGGAAGGGCGGTTGGTCGTCCCACGTGGGCCCGCTCACTCCGACGAACTCCAGAGACGCGAACAGCGTGTAGTTGGTCAGCTGTAGTCAAAAGAGAACGTAAACAGTGCATTTTCCGGGGATAGTTCGCGCGTATCAACTCGTTCACTCGCATAACCTTACACATGGATGACACAAAGAAAAGAACAACGCCTGCTAACAACTGAATTTTATTGAAGGACATCGCATAGCAACTTGTCTAGTCGGAACGATTCATGGCGACGTCGTCATGGAGGCGATCATGGAAAAGGGAGCTTTTCCGGTAGTTAAATGTCTGTCAGGACGTTGGCTAATCATTCCGCAGCTATTTGAAGGGCCAATCAGTAACGGACCCATGTAAATAATGGTCAGTTACCATGCTGCGTGTGTAACTATTAAAAAAACAGGAAAAAAGAAAAGAAAAACAGCGGACGGGAACAACAAATTGCAGGAGCTACTATAAGTTATATTCCTGTACGAGGCTTGTGCATGCAGGAGAAAGACGTTCTGTTTCCTTCTTGGATAAGACGACTGACGGCATGTGCATGCAGAAGCTGCCTTTCTTGCGTATGGCCACCTTCCCTGGAAGTTTTTTTTTAGTTTACAGCAGTGCCACAACACACAGCCTAGATAGCGGAGGAAGCAAAATGTGAGGCACGCGATAAGTACTTGCCGGGACATCTCCGATCGCTTATCACGAGACAAGAGCGCCCGAGCTTTGAAAATGTCCACTTGCGCAAGCTCCGCATCACTCGGCGTGAACGCGATCGAGCTTAGAAACCCTGGGCATTACTAGCTACAGCTCGGAAGAGCTCGGTACGTAACTGCGTGATATTCAGACGAATGACGAAGCGTGCGTCCTTGTTGCTTTTAACGTATCCTGTTCTTCGCATCACTAGCGGTCCATTTCGACGACGCTGAAATGGAAAAGGAGTGTAGTAGGGCTCTCTTGCCGGTGCAAGGTGCCCAGAGCCACGGCCACTATTCGTCTCATCATATACTGCCTCGAACTTTGTTTTTTGTTTTTTATCACTAGATAAGCTCCTCCATTCCCTCAATCAAATTCAAGTGTCAGACAGCGGTGTTCTTGCGTTATTTTTATGCGCCCTGTGTAAGGTTATGCTTACTAATTCAGTTGAAACTATAAATGCACGTGGAAAAAAAAAAGACGTCGTCGCGAGCAACAATCAAACCCACAGTCGTAAGGGTGGCGCGTAGGGTGCCTGAACAAATTTGCTGAGGAGATGGCTGTGTCTGTATGCTATTACGTCCAAACATAAACTCAGCCACGCGCACGTTTGGCAAGGATTTACCACACCTTTACTGTAAAACTGCCCTGGTTTGATTGGGTGCAACAGAACGGAAACTAAGTTACAATAAGGAATCACGTATGCACACTTCCTAGCAAGACAGCGCTGTTTTGCTTGGAAGTGTGCGTATGTGATTCCTTATTGTAACTTCGTTTCCGACTTGTTGCACTAATGCCCTTCATGCACTAGTGGGCAGTAAAACACTGACATCTTGCAATACGTATACCAGGGTTTGGTGCGTATTCAAGAAGAGCAACAGATGTCCCATTTCAAGTGGCTAGATGAATGTGCTTAAAGGTTCGGGGTTTATCATTAGTACGAGGGCAGACATTTAGTATAACGAACGGCGCCACCGCTGCATAGTATAGTTTTGTCGTTACGCATTTAGGCTTTAAACGACCATCTAACGTCACCTTACTGCGACAGCGAGCCGGTTTTTCAGCATTGTCAGCAATCAGTTGTTCTGTTTGTTGTTTTTTTTTGTTTTGTTTTTTCCTTCTCACCTTGACATCGATGCCGCCCACAGCCCTCGGGTACATCTCGAGTATGTCGTACGTCCCGTGCGGGTCTAGGAGGTCGTAACGCGGAGCAACGGCGTACGTTGGGTTGTACGGCGGCACACAGTTGCAGCGCGAGAGCGGGTCATTCTTGTAGTCGTTGTACCTGCAATAAAGCAGCGTACTGTACAAACTAGAGGATAAAAGTGCCTTCGGAGTTGCTTACAGAACCACGCAACTCCGGGCATCCAGACCCAAGTGTTCACCAATTTCTAAAGACTCTAATCTAAACCATTGAAATAATTATTCACAACTTGTCGCTGTGTTTTCGTCAAAGCGAATGTGTTATCAGCAGCTAGGTTATTTATTTTTTTATTTATTTATTTCACAATACTGCAGGCCAATGTGGCCCAAGCAGGAGTGGAATTACAATGAAATGGGAAAATAACAGCAGAGAAATAAATTCCAACAACATTTGCACGACAATACATCGGTTTCACTGGGACGGTATTTATCATACATACACGTAAAAAGAACAGCACATCAATAATTTACAACAGTAGTACTTGCACCAGAAATAACAGTTTGGCTACGTTGATATTTAAGACAGGTGTAGTTCAAGGGCTTCGTCAAAATTATCAGCCTGACAAACACTCAGGTAGACTGTTCCAGTCCGAAACAGTGCGTGGGAAAAAACTCTGCTTAAAAGCCTCTGTTCTGGCAAAAATTGGTTGTAGGGAGTGTTTGTAAGTGTTACGTGTTGGTCTTCTTGCGGTGGACTTTAAATATGGGGGTACCGATATATTTATTTTTCCAGACAAAATATTATGCAAGAGTTTTAGTCGACTGATTTTTCTGCGCGCAGCTAGGGTGGGAATGTTATGCGCAATCATGAGCTTAGTTGGAGAATCCAGCCTTTTATATGTATTAAATATAAATCTGATTGCTTTCCTTTGCAGGCGTTCTAAGCAGTGTATATCCTTTTTTATGTGGGGATCCCATACAACGGATGCGTACTCCAATTTAGGTCTGACAAGGGCATTGTATGCTTGAAGTTTAACATTCACCGTTGCCTTTGTAAGCTTCCTCTTTAAAAAACATAGTTTGCGAAAAGCTGTTGCGCAAATTGTAGAGATGTGCACTCCCCATGTCATATCACTAGAAAGAGTAATCCCTAAATACTTATATTGAGTTACTGCTTGAATGTGAGAGCCATGGATAGTGTAAGTGAACACGCTAGGATTAGTTTTCCGCGTTAAATTTAATAACACTGTTTTGTTAACGTTCAGTTCCATGTCCCATTCTGCGCACCAGCATTCAATGTGGCTGAGAGTTCGCTGTAATAGCTTATGATCTTCATTGTAGGTTATTTCTTTAAACACAATACAATCGTCCGCAAAAAGTTTAATAGTCACTGAGTCAGGGATTACTTGCGCTAAATAATTTACATATATAAGAAATAATAATGGCCCCAAAACACTCCCCTGGGGAACACCGGATGTAACGATGAGCATCCTAGATACATTAGATTTGATTTCAACAAACTGCTTTCTATTAGTTAAATATGCTTCAACCCATTTGATAAGATATAGTGGCAATCCTAGGTTATTTAATTTTCGAAGTAATTTACAGTGCGGAACCTTATCAAATGCTTTAGAAAAATCCAACAGAAGTATATCAATTTGCCCAGAACGATCTAGAGCTGCTAAAAAGTCGTGAATAGTTGTTACCAGTTGTGTCATCGTGCACATTCCCTTCTGAAAGCCGTGTTGGTAAGGAGATAAGACGTTATTATCTGCTAAAAAGCACTGGATATTGTGAGCCACAATATGCTCTAGTAACTTGCAACAGACAGAAGTTAAAGAAATCGGCCTATAATTAGAAATTATTGACCTATCACCTTTTTTAAATATGGGAATTACGCGTGCAATTTTCCAGTCGTCCGGAAGTTCGCGACTACGCAAGGATTCATTAAAGACCTTTGCCAAGAAATCGCTTATCTGTATAGAATAGTGCTGTAAAAATATATTTGGGATTTGATCTGGTCCTATACTCTTTCTGGTGCTCAAGTTCCTTAACATAATTAAGACACCTTCCCTTGTGACGATAGGAATGTCCATATCATCAAGCATAGCGGGTTGGGGTACGTAAGCACTTGACGGAGAAAAAACGCTCTGAAAATATATAATTAAAGCCTGCGATATTATAAAGCCGTCAGTTTCGAATTTCCCATTCAGTTTAATTTTATTTACTGTTTCATTGCCTTGACCCAGAAATCTCCAAAATTTAGCAGGATCATCTCTAATGAATGCAGGGAGAGTGACTTGATACTAATATGTCCGCGCTTCATTTACTTTAGCTGCCAATTTCTTTTCAGTTCATTAAAGTTCTCAGGTGTTACGTCTCTACGCTTTCTAAGTCGCTTGAGTCTACGTTTAATATGGATAATCTCCCTAGAGATCCATGGGTTTGTACGGTTCTTACGTACATTCCGGAATGGGACATATTGTTCAATTGAGAATAAGACTGCCTTTTTAAATTGTGCCCACAAGGCATTACCATCATCATGTGTAGTATGGTTCAGTGCAGTGTTTAAGTAATCTGTGGTAGATGTATCATCAGCGCGGTCAAAGTCATTAATGCACACTGAATGAGTACTCGAATGCCCTGCGGACCTTCGATAAGACCAAGAAAAATACAATAAGCTGTGATCCGACATACCAGATTCAGTACTAATAACACCATTTAAAAACATATCACTTACAAAGAATAAGTCTAAGACAGCACTGTTGCGCGTAAGTTCACAGACAATTTGATCAAGGGTCAGAGCTAACGTTGTGTCTAAAATAACATCACTCGATTTAGATTGCCCGTAAACTAATTTATCCCATTTAATAGCTGGAAGGTTGAAATCACCTGTAATAATCACGTGTCGTGGGTGGTTTAAAAGAAGATGATCGTAAAGTTGTTCGAGAAATGATTCTGACATTTCAGGGGCTTTATAAACAACACAAAGCATAAATGTAACAGCATTACCAGTGACGTTGAGAAACAGGCTTTCGTGATCAGTAATCTGGTTTGTCAGACATACATCAATACCGAGTTTAGAAATAACAGCAACTCCTCCGCCACGTGTGCCTCGATCACGCCTGTGTATCTGATAGCCGGGCGGAATAACTTCATCATCGTGTACGTCATCATGCAACCACGTCTCAGTGATAGCAACCACATGAGGGTCGTATGTCAAAAGCAATATTTCTAGTTTTTCCACTTTGTTCACAATGCTTCTGGCGTTAAAAGAGAGCACACGAATATTCTCAAGAGTAGGCTGTGAAAGCTACGCTCTTGGTGTAGGATCCTTCCCGGATCGGACAACAACACGTGTGTTCAAAACGTCATCCCATGCGTATAATTGGGAATCGATGCGAAGTTTATCGTTTACTAGTGCGACCTTCTTGCCTTGTTCTTTATCAGCTTTAGCACTTTGCCACAACAGTTTTCGTTTTCTTAATGTTTCGACAGAGAAGTCATTTTGCACGGTTATACCGTGCAAAATCCCGGTTAGTCAAAATCCCGTGCAGTCATCCCGGTTATACCGGGATGTTTCACGAAGCGTGCTTGAGTTTTCTTTTTCTTCTTCTTTTATATAGGAAAGAGGAGATGTTTCAACTGTTTCCTCTAAACTGCTTTTGCTACAGAGGCATACAGAAAATGACTGGGTCAAGTAAATAGACAAGAAGTTATGCAAATTAGGTTATTACCGTTTTCACCAATAGAGCCACGTGACTTGATCCAATGAAAAACTTGAAGAGCGCCCCTCGACGAGCTCATAATCGTTTCAAGAATTGCAGGAACTTTACGCTGCTAATTTTTACAGCGTAATGAATTCCGGTCAGTTTTGCAGGGAAAAGAGAAACTGAGCAGCCGAAGAGTGTAACTGCCACGTCCTCAGTAGACGTCCATGAGTCACGTGACTGTTTGTGCCTCCCCGTCGCGCAAACGCGACACCAGCAAGATCGCTACTTGATAAGGACGCTCGCTTGACGCTCGCCCACCGGGGAGGAGCAATCACGGACGTCACCCGTAGGTAGAAAAAAGAGAGAAAACGAACTTTTTCTGGAACATGAATTAACATTACAAGATTGACGTGGCCGAAGCCCCGATTTGGCTTTGACCAACGCCGTATTAGGGGGCTGCTGATTGATTTAGGCCACCTGGGGCTCTTTAAACGTGCACACAGCGTTCTTGCATTTGGCCCACTTCGGAATGCCGCCGCCGCGACCAGGATTGCAGCCGCGACCTCGGCAGCGCAACACCATAACCATTGAACCCCCACGTCGAGTGCTTACTTTGTCTGTTCTGTTTAACTTTTCAATTAGCTGAAACTAACTCGCTAAATTAAAAAATCGCTAGACTAATGACGTAAGCTCGTATGCCAAGCTGTTCTTCGCGCACAAAAAGAGCACTAGTTTCCGGCCTATTTCCCAGGTATTTGTACTGCGTTTGAAAGTTATGCCACAAAATGATAATTAAAAAAAATGTCAAGTGAGCGCGCGCGCGGCTCGCGAAGTGGATTTTAAGCAAATAACTACACTCAGTTCTTGACTTTGTGGCTGCGTAGAAGTGAGAAAGCCGTTACTGTAAATTTTAGCTGCTGCTTATTGTACGTGTTACCGCCTTTCTAACCCGACCAGCTCTGCTTTAGCTCACAGCGTGGTGCGCCGTTACTTTCTCTTAGCCGCAGCCAGTAAGTAGTTACACTGTGGGCACACGCCAGGCTGTGAGATATGATGCGCAGGATTATCCTGCCTAGTGATAACGCCTGCATCATAATTATAATACCCCCCTTATTATGATAGCACCTACCTCATGAGCTTTATCATAGAGTTCATGTCCTTGACCTTCACGTGGTCCCGCCTGAAGATTTTGGCACGTGGAGCGTTCTCGTATGTGTAGTAGTCACCGTACCGCTGCACTTTTGGCAGCTGTGCGCTGACGTTGAAGATCTCCTCGAAATAGCTGGAAAATATCAACATTCCTTATCTCCAGTTGTTCGAGCTGAACTTGCCCTGTGGCGTCTACTTGCATGGCTTGCATATGCTAAAACTGCCCGTTCGTCAGCCTAATGCATCTTGTTTTTAATGCTATGAAGTACCTCTGCCAAGAGTGAGCCGGCCTATTTTCTTTTTATTTAGAATAGTTTAAAAGACCCTGTGTCCTTCAGCACAACTGCGCTTTTGCAACAGGGTCAGTTAAGTGGGCAGACAAATCTTGATGAATAAAGTACACCTCATCATGAGCATTTAATTAATTTCACAAGTTTTCTTTCAGTCACTCAAATTAGGGCATACTCACTCAAATTAGGGCAATGTTTGGGCCCTACAATGTGCCTGATTAGGTGTGCGACGTGACAATAACATTATCATAAAGCCAGGAATAAGGCAAGAGACTTCTGGCGTTTTCGATGTACTAGTCAGCACCGTAGGATGCCAGCTGATGGTGCATTTTTTTTCTTATAAGCGTGTCCTGCCCATTGAAGGAGAAAATAAGTTCTTTGTCGCAAGGCTGATTGGATTGTTACAGCCTCATTACGCCTAGATTGCGCTCCGTACACTAATGAAGAACTAGTATACATGTAACAAGAAGTAGTAAAAATAAACCATCTGGCTTTGTATAAGTTTATGTCGTTTGTTTTGCAATTACGTCCTGTGTTAACTCCACTTTAAATGATTGCTCCAATTTCCGTACTCGACGTTGCATCTGACTACTTGTTTCACTAGTTCACGAAACAACCTATGTAAATAGGCACTCGAAATGGGTAGAGTACTGTTCAGGTGTGCTGAACAAATGAGCAGACTTATTTCCACACAGCATCTTTCCATCTTCAGACACCACTTTTTTTTCCATGCACGTCGTTAAGTACCACTCGGCTGAACAAACAGTTAGGCGGAGGTGAAAATAACTTACGCGATATTATAGCTTGCCCAGTACTTGTTGTCACGAAGGGCTCTGCTAACGTCTTCATACCTCGTCATCTTCCTGCAGAAAATATATGGGGCGTTGAAAATTCGAACGTCAACACATTCACGTATACTTTTTCATTGAACGCGATTGAGGCAAACGTTTTGTTGCGTAGTTTGACTATTAATTTTAAATGATGTAAGTAATAAATCACTATTAGTCTGGACAAAAGGTGTTGTGTAGAGATACAAACAAAAATGCGAGGAGTAGGGAAGGCACCATGTCATTTATTATTGCGGCAAGTATCAGTAAATGGCTATGTTTGGAAGATGCCGCATTCCATCAAATGTGATCGAATATAATAAGTTATTGAACGTCAAGAAAGACAACATCATTTGTCGGGTTTGTGTAGAGCATTTTTATAAAAGAAAGTTTTGCCAGTAGCGCTTCAGTTCCTGTAACTACACTGTACGTTGTAATCATAGCAACGACGTCCCCACCCCTCAGCCCTTCATCCATTACACTAGCATTTGCAAGTTCTGGAGATGAGTAAACACCTGTAAAATATTGAGATGTGCGTTCGCTGGAGAAAAGGGTACGATTTAGTGGTTATCTTTAGGGTTGTGTTCTGAAAAAATATATTGATGAGGTAGACAAACTGCCGTAATATTAATTAATTCGGAGAACGAGAAACAATTGCTAATGCACCTGTTTTTGCTGCAGCGATTTTTCTTCCAGCGGGGAGTGAGCGAAACTGTTCATACGGTTGCCTGACGACTAATTCGTTGAAGCTTTTGCTGGCGGTTGTTGTCGAGGCATCTCTAGGCTTATAAACGGGAATTATATAAAGCCGCACGTCCACATGCGTAGTACAGGTAACAAGTTTTAGCCTGCACGTATACTACGCAGGACATTTCACAGATCAACGACCGGAACAGGGGAGACACAGCAGCTGTGGCTGCAACTACGGCCCATCCATGACTTTACCAGCCTGCGAGGTAAAGCTGGCGAAGGCGCTTTGATCGAGTGACTAACGGTGAGGACTTGTGAAGATTCCTTCAATCACATCAAGTTGGAAGTATTTTTGTATGCCGTCAGTTCTGTCGTTCAAGGTAAAGAAAACGAAAAAATATAGTTCCCCATTACACGGACAATTACAGTGTTTCTCACGCCATTAGGCTAGGAGGTAAACAGAACTTCGGGTAAGGATAACTTTACGGGATTAGGTAAAACATAGCGTCACAGGATGGTGCCACAAGCGTTGCTGCTCCCGTATACTTTACTGGCATGTGAAACTACTAACACTTATAGGGCGAGAGGAAATTAACACACACTTTCGAGACAGCTCCGATTCGAACAAATCGAAATAATTCAGGGATTGCTGTATTGGATCATTGCTATTGTAAGAAGTATCTTTGCGGCCATTTGCATCACCCAATTCATGCTCATAAGTAAAATATCGTAGTTGTGGAACTGACTCAGCTTCAGGACGTAATGCGCATGAATGTCGTTTGAAGGTGACGTAAGACATAGCTTAGCCAACGTGAAAAAAATGTTCCAAAAGCCAGCGCAACTCATATTTCAAGTTTTTTTTTTATCACTGGCTTTACTCAACGATAAAGTATAACAAATGCATACACTTTTCGCCACTTATTTCGGTGGCATCGTCTGTACAAAAATGGCAAGAAAGTGGGAAATACATCCTATTTATGTATGAAACTGCCGTAAACATCCCGCAGGGGGTCACGGTTTCAATTGCACGCACATTGACTGCGACGGATAAACCATGATTCCACAAATTTTATTCGGTCTCATCGGTGTTCCCGTGGTAACGTGGCTATATAATCTAAATCGAACGTGTGTCCTTTTGTCATGCAATTATCCAGCAGTTCCGTCTTTGCACGTGTGGCATGCACTGCTTTCGTAACGTGTCTTCTGTGTTCCTTGAGGCGAGCGAGACGTCACCACCCCGTCTCGCGAATTAGCTGGCATCAGAGTCCGAGCAGTCAACCTTGTAGACGACGCTACATTTAAGGCGACAGCGTTAAGGAGCTCGTGTCGCAGAAAAGCCGGTGTCGTCGGCGTCGGCGGCGTTGGCCGTGTGCGATTAGTTCCGGGGGGCACTTCATAAATAAAAAACAACTTGCAAGATGGGCTGGGTGGAAATCGAACCAGGGTCTCCCGAGTGTGAGACGCTACCACTCAGCCACAAGTTCGATGCTTCAAAGCGGTACAAAAGCACCTCTAGTGAATGCGGTGTTGCCTTAGAAACGTGCCGTAGAAAGTTATACTGCGGTGTATATCGGTAATTATGAGCATGTAACTTACAGAAGTCGCAGTTACACCAGTAGCGAAGTACGTTGCCGCTACATTTCTTCTGCGCTCTGCGAGCACGCAGAGCCATCTTGCGGCAAACACAGAAGACCCCCCTCCTCGCAATGTGCGGCGCTGTCCCGACACGTGGCGCGCCACTCGCCCGGGTCTCCCCTTCGGGCAGTGTGGCAACGGTGCGAGGCTGCCCCACTACCCTTCCCTTTAATAAGTTTTCTCGCTCTCTCCCCTTCCAACTTCCTTCGTCCCCCGCACCCTCACGTTTTGGCGACGTGGCTCCTTTTTACGCTCAGAGTACAGTGAACTAGAATATATTCTAGTGGCACGAACGGCTCCGCGCAGGCGGCCCGTTTTCGCATTGATGCCACGAGATGGCGCCACTGCAACTTTTCATACTGCTTTTGCGCGGCTGCCTACGGTGTCTGGGGCTTTTCCGCACGCAATAATTGCAGATTTCGAAATGATCGGTGCTGTTACCTAAACACACTCATCTTACACGTGCGATTACTTATTATTTGCACATTTCAGGTAGTGAAATACCGATAAATAATTTAAGCCCGAACATCGCGTTCCGTATTTTCAACCGAGAGCAATCGCCGGCTGCGGGTAGAAAAATTTTCATTCGATCGCCTTTCCACATCTGTGCAAATTGGACACAATTACACTGTGCTGAACTAATACAAGCTGTCCGCAGACATGATCGGGCAATGAATGATCGATTTTGCGAAACTTACATCTTCGTCCTTGTAACGACGTCGTAGCGAAAAGCAGCAAACATTCTTGATGGGCAGTTTCTCAACACTCTTAATGGCACGCAAATTCATTCAGTGTTGAGCTGCTCCAAGGGCGATCCGGAGACCCTAGCTAGGGGGTTGCCCACCCTCGACTCACTTACGCCCACCTTCACCCTCCAGATAAATTCTTGATAGTCCAGTAAATTTTTCGCATGCAGTTCAGTATAAACGCAACGCTCTACACGTGGTAGGCAGCTGCATGCTGAAGAAACCAAAGCGATAAAGGCAGGGCTGAAGTATGATTTATTCAAAGAGCACTGAGTAATGTTTAGCACCTGCTCAATTTAAGGTGCTTCGCACCTTCACGCCTTTTGATGCTAGCCTGGTTTAGGCTCTTTGTGAAAAAATGTAGGCGTGTTGTGATATAAAATGCTGTAACCTCAGCTGCAACTTGCTCACAATGATCTTGGCATCCAAGTTGAATCTTCTGCTTTCGCTTGATGTGGTCCAGAACATCAAGTACACTGTCAGAATGTAATTCCAAAAGACTAAAGCATTCAGTAAAGGCATTCTCCAAATTTACAACAAACGTATAAAGCACACTTGACGGGTAGAGGAGGCCGCCATTATCTCTCATTCGTGTGAATGAAGCCTAGTTCAAGCATTCTGCAGCCTCTTTAGTCATCAAGAGACGAGTGAGGCATGCCTCACATTCTGATTTCACGATGCACTTTCGGGCAACATACCCGGCAATATAGAAAATAAGCCTGTTGTCACTGGAAGCAACAACACAGGATGAATGGTCTGGGGCATTGTCCATAAGCAGGTCTTCTGCTACACTCAAGTTTCCCGAGTCAAGCAGTTTGTCAACAAGTTGTTGCTTAGTGCTTGGACTTGCTTGGAGACCAGCATTTGCAGGCAGAAGAGCGCTGAGAACGCCTGCCTCACAATTTTCTCTGGATACTGAGTGTGCTAGGTTGCTGAAACTCAGACAGTTAATTGTGATAATAAATTGCTGGGGTGTTGGGTGAGAGTTGCAGCCAGAAGATTGGCGTACGATTCCAAAAAGGCGCTCAACAGGGTCTTGACTTACTCTAGACGTCATAAGGTACCTAAAGCCGAGGTCGTCACATAGGTACTTCAAAAGTGCGAGTACACTTGCTACTGTGACTCGTAGTACTGTTGCTGTAGATTTACTAAGGAAGCCTTGTTGCCTCTTTGTGTGATTTTCCCAGCTCCTCAGAAACTCTAAGAACGAATTAAGTTTCTGTACAGCAGAAGAGTTTGGCCGCAGAGCCTCGGCAGGAAAGCGTGATGTCAGGATCTCGATGAGGTCGTGAATGAGTCTGCAAAAGGGAAGGAGAGAAGGTTACACTCGGTTTATTGCCAGTAACACAACATGTGTATTGCAGTAATAGTAGAAAGGGCTACTAAGCAGAAACAAAAAGGCACTACATCAGAGCAAATGTGCAGCACTTACTTGAAAAAGTTCACTGTTGCTGTGATGTCACCACAATGTTCCTCGATCGTGGTCTTGTAGAGCTCCAGCCCATCAATGACTTTTTTTCCAAAAAGCTGAAATGCTAACGAAACACGCATTCTCTCAAAAGCGTTGGGGTTTGTGTGACTGTTTGTGATCCCATGCATTGCCTGCAAAGTGACGCAACTCCGGGTGCTGTCCAGTCTGAGAGCCTTTCGAACCACCTGCATGGAAACCTGAAATAAATGTAATTTGATAGTCACTGAATATATGGCCATTTTGCGAAACGTAACCCTGCATAAAAGTACAGTGTGCCGTTTAGCTGCACAAACTTACTTTTCCCTCGGGCACTTGATAGTCAGACTTGAGTAGCCCATTGCGCAGGCATTTGATTAAATGTGGGAAATCTGAGATGAAGTATAGTTGACGATCAGGGTCCACAGGATGCACAGCACTGCACTTGGCACCGGTCAATGATGCAGCAATGCCCATGTTGGTCCACATTTTCCTATTCCAGGTTGCTCCATCTGAAGTAATGAAGTCAACTCGCAGTCCGGCATTTTCTGCTAGAATCACGGCTTCGATCATGATCTTGGCCAGAAGACTGCCTTCTACGTTTCCACGTGTGGCAAATGCCCCCAGTATTTGGGTCCATTTGCCAACGAAAGGTACAAAAATTATGACCATGCCATGGTCACAGACAGCGTGCTTGTCTTCTGCTGAAGTAAAGGAGCCAAGGTCAACAAATCCATCTACATGACCTGCTGTTGTGACGGAAAGGTGTTCTGAGAGTTTCATCTCGTCCACTATGAGGCCACCGTGGCGTGAGAAGTTATCCATGGAGGAGGTTGTCTTGCTTAGCACTTCAAAAATCTTCTCACTGAATCCAAATCCAGTCCTGTACAGCTTCAGGTATTTGCGAAGTGTGGACTTGCTTGGCAGCACTAGGATTTTTTCCTTCCTTAAATGTTCATACAACCGTGCACTCTTCATCTTCATAATTAGGCAATCAAGTACCCACTCATTTGAAAACTTCATTCCTCTGGTGCTTTTACGCGATGAGGCTTTAAAGATATGGAGAGCTGCCTCACGCTGCTTTGGAGAAACGGCTGCCATCTTTTCATTCAGTTCCTCCTCTGCAATAGCTTTGTTTTTTTGTTATCATTTCACCTAACTGCTTCTTCAGAGAATCGGTACTGGTTCTAAGGCGTGCTGTCTTCCGCTTAAGCAACTTGAGTCGATGAGCAAGGGTTCTTCCAGTAGACAGGCGCACAGCGGCATTTAGACATGATTTTCTAGTCAGCAAGGATTTTCGGAGAGTCTTGCATTCGCTGCAGATCTGTCCTGAAAGTTAAGAAAACGACAAGCACACACGTTAGCAAGTATGCCAGCAAAGATGGTGCAACTGTACACAAATACAACAAACATAAACCAATTGTTTCAGCGAAGGTGAAATAATAAAATAGGTGAACAGTCAAAAAGTTCACTATTAGAATTTAGTTAACCAGTTTACTAGTTACCACGATTCATCTGTTTACTGATGCCCGCCAACAATGCCATTACAACGCCGCAGAAGCTAGCTCGGTATCTTAAAAAGTTAACATTATATATTCCAGTTCACCTTAGCTGAAACAACTGGTATTAAAAGGGAAATACCTTCTGTGGTTACTATTCCGAGGCACTGTACGCTGGAGGCACCACGTGCTGTGCTGGCTGTTGCAGCTCGCAGCTTTATCGTCAGAGAGTGGGAAATATGAGTGAAATCCTCAATGTTCATGGCTCCTTTGCAAGCATAGCTTGCATGTGCAAGTTTCAAAATATTGCTTGCATCAGACACAAAAGTCACCGCTTTTTCAGCACATAGCACACCTTGAATGTACATCTTCGCAGTAAATTCTCCTCCTGACGTTGTAAAACACACAGCTTTTTCATGCCACATCTGTAGTCTTTTCTCTATTTGGACAGATGTTGTTACAAATATTACGGCCTCGAGACTCTCCAATTCAATTCGGCACCAATTCTTGGACGGAGCTTCCATGGTCCGGAGAGAGTCGACAGATAATGAAGCACGGTCGGCTGCAAGCGAATATTCATGCTCTGGCGCTCCAGCATCATCCTCGCCGCTGCAGAACTGGCTCCTGCTTCGTTGGCACGTTCTTTTCTGCTTCACTTCAGTAGTTGGCAAAACTTTCCTCTTCCTTTCTGGCCTTCGTCGCGGTGTTGCAGAGGAAAGATATGTTGGGCAGCCTGGAAGCAGTGTTGGTACCGCGTCCGGAACAAGCGACGGCTTCCCTCGCGGAATCCGCACTTCGTTGCCGTTTACCACGTGCACATAGTCCCGCAGAATTAAGTGGGGTTCAAAGTGATGCTCGCATACCGCCGAAGAAACGGTGAGAGCTTTATCCTTCCTGTGAAGGTTGCGCTCCCATTTTTTGCGGAGTTCGTCGTCTTTCGGTGCCGCGAACAACGACGCTTTGGGTCCGCTTGGGTAGCCCGTGCGGCAGCCCGGAGCGAAGCAGTGTGAATCTGTCCGCCTCTTCGCCATGCCGCGGGCTGCACGCGGCGAAGACGCACAGGGCACACGGTCCGCACGAGAAGGCCCTTCGCACGAAACACAAGGCCAAATGCACACCACTCTCAACAGACTTGCGAAACGCAGGAGAGGCAGGCTGACGAATGCCTATCCGTGCCCCACGCAAGCCCAGCCGTCCGCGCCGCACTATGAAAGAGAGCGGCAGCGCCTCTAGCGGCTTTCCGGAGCGTAACGGGCCGCCGGAAAAGCAGGCGCGCCATTCCGGTCGTGTCACTATAATGTATTCTAGTTCACCGTAGCTCACAGCGTGATTCCTAGGTGCAGCGTCCGATGCGGGACGCCTCTGACGTGATCGCTGCGCCGTAGCACGTCGGGTGGGAAAGCGTTCTCTGCGATGTGTGGCGAGCTACTTCCGAGGAGTCATGCGTCTGCGTGGTGCTCCCAAGCGAGATAGAGGACGATCCCATCGAGACGTCACCCCATGATCGCGTCGGCCTTCATGGATACGACATCAAAATACACCATAACATAACTTCACAAGGATACGGCATCAAAATACACCATAACATGCAATCACAGCCGTTCATACTGGGCACAACAACAGCAACAACAACAACAACAACAATAATAATAATAATAATAATAATAATAATAATAATAATAATAATAATAATAATAATAATAATAATAAAATTCGGAGAACGCACGGAAGTTGTTCGTAAATCCAAAGCGTCCCGTCCACAATGGGTGTCCCAGGAACGAAGAGCTTGTAATCCAAGATCAGCACCTGACTGTTGCATCTGCACGGATTACCAGGATAGATAAACACGGACATTCTTCCTTTTTCAAATTCAGTTACAGTTACACAAAAAGCCTAGACCAAGAAGCTTGCGATTTGACATACACCGGGTGTTTCACGTAACTTGAACCAAGGAATAAAGTGGTTAGCCGCAACAGAATGAAACCAACGAATATGGTTTGCAGTCATGTGGCGTTCCTTAGAGTATTTTTATATTGCGCGTAATTAGTTCATTAATTAAGCTGAATTCTGCAAAATTTTCAATATTCACTTTAGGGCGAAGTGCGTTTCGTTGCGTTGTAGAGGGGATTAAGAAACGACCGAACCAATTTTTTTTTTTGTGGCAACGTACATGCTGTGTGGCAAGTTTTTTTTGGCATGTAAGGAAAGCTCGCGACATATGAAATAAAACAACGTGACTGTGCTCATGCGCTATTAGGGTGCCTCGACGTAGCGCGTCGCCGTACAGAGTGGTGACACCCTTTGGCCTGTGCCGCGCCGCCGTTTTGCTCCGTGGTCACCATATTGGGGTGAGTCGCTTGTGGCACACGTTCCTTCCGGCGTTGGTAAAGCAGCATTGTTGGGGAGTTTGCGAAGCTGCTGTGTTGTGCGCCAGGTGCTGGGCGATTGAACTGTGTTCAGTCGCAAAAACCAGCATGCCAGGGTGTTGTCTACCGCTGTGTTGACTCCACAACGAAAGGCATAGACTGTTTTCGCTTTCCACGGGATAAGGAGCGGAACAGTATGGGAGGCGAAAGTGAGGCGTAACAGATTATGGGGTTTTACGTGCGAAAACCACTTTCTGATTATGAGGCACGCCGTAGTGGAGGACTCTAGAAATTTCGACCACCTGGGGTTCTTTAACGTGCACCTAAATCTAAGTACACGGGTGTTGTCGCATTTCGCCCCCATCGAAATGCGGTCGCCGTGGCCGGGATTCGATCCCGCGACCTCGTGCTCAGCAGCCTAACACCATAGCCACTGAGCAACCGCGGCGGGTAGTGAGGCGTAACAACTGAAATGCGAATGATAACTCTAATATCTGCGAGGTAAGCCATAACACCTATGCTGCTTCTTATAAGAGTATTGCACCTGTCCGCTTTTAGGTACCAGTATTGTGTGGTTAGAATAATGCCGCGAAACATGCTTCTGTTTGTTTGATCATTCTTAAAGCGGCCGGCACGCCACATTATCAGTTCTTCTGTGACGCGAGATGCGACCAGATTTATCTCGATTGATCCGAGCCACGCGCGACCATGTCGGGTTCCAGACTTTTGTCGTGGTCTTTAGCATGTTATCTCGAAGTTTCCTTACCGGCTTTAAGCTGAGCTCGGCCGAGAGCGGCCCGCATCCTGTTCATCGATGACAGCCGAGCACGTTTGCTGCTATTGCCGCCGCGAAGTTACGTGGATAACTCATCGTCAACTGGTTGCTTATTTGTAGCAAGAGACACAACTGAAGCCTATACTGCATGTTATGCACCTTATAAACTCTCATGTCCAACAGCACCGAAAGGCGTTCTTTTTAAAGCAGTCAATCTAGTCAAGTAATTCATCGCTTTGAGCATCCCAGTTGGCCAACGCGGACCTAGCTGCACAGTGGTAATTTCCTCTCAGATCTATGCATGCAAGCATACGCTATTTTATTTATCTGTGCAAGAAGCGCTTAGGATTGCGAGTAAATGTGCAAGACCTTCATACGCTTGAATTTGATGGCGCAAGCCCATGCTAAACAAAATATTGGCCGACGCTTCATTGATCACCGTATCTGCACTCGCCCCAATATGGCCGTCACGAAGGCAGGGTTTACACCTTGTACGGCGGCGGGTTACATTGAGGCACCCTATGCGGTATCGCAATGCAGCGCTCTCAACCGCGCTTCATGCGAACGAACCGCGCGCGCGGACCGTAGCGAAGTGAGCGGCTCTAGGCATCGGCTTCACAATGCGTTAGCATCTTTGGCGATGGCACACATAAAAGGGCCTTCGTCTCCGATAAGTGATGGGCTCGACGCACGGTTGGGAGCGCTGCAATATGATACCGCGCGATAACGTGGTTGTATTTCATATTTCGCGGGATTATTTTAAACACCGAAAAAAAAAATTGCCACACAGCAAGTATGTTGCCACAAAAAATTTGATCGGCCATTTCTGAACCCCTATGCTACTTTTCTACTCTAGGCTGGCCGAGTGGCCGCGCGTGCCCGGCCGGGCCGCTGTATGTTGAAAGCCATCTGCGACGGGTACAGAATCCGCGCTGGGCTGTGTTTTCGCGACTTAGTTCGCGTTCATGCGAGCGGCAGCCCGAAGGTCAATTCGCTCGCTGCTGATGCCGCGTTTCCTCATTGCGGCGTTTTAGCAACGTGTTTCTGCGGTTATCGAGTGAGATGTGTTCATGTCTGCTTTTGCGTGCGTGACACCACGCTTGTTAATTTAGTTAGTATGCATATATGTTTACAAATTGATACGGTCGATAAAACTGTCTTCGTATGCCCGTCCAATAATTTGCTATTGCTATCGATGCTTCGTCTTTTGGGCGAAACTGCGACTTTATTACTTCGACGTCTGGTATATCGAACTTCCAGCATGCTCTCACCGCCAAGTGGCAACTACCTTCTTATAAGCATCCGCAATATCCGTTACTGTCTTAGCAACGCAACATCCTCTTAGTCTCAAGCGACAGCGCTCTGTCCACGTCCTTCTTTTAAACGGATAGATCTTGTGTACGTATTGATGGATTCCGCCATGTAATGACCCATGATATCTCGGGTCCCAAAAGCGACTCTGTCTATATGTATAACGTCAACGCATCCTGTACTTGCCACGCTGCTGTTTCGAGTCAGGGAACCGCCAGTAACTCGGGAGGGACGCTTAGCGATTTTTTTTGGCGCTACCTTGAGTTGCAGCTGTGGCGTAGAGGTAGAGCATCAGCCTCGCATGCAAGAGGAGCGTGGTTCGAATCCCCGTGCCGCACAATTCCCACCGTATTAAGAAAAAAACGTGTGTTCATAAAATTGCATAAGCAGGCCAAGAGTGCGGCCTGATCCCGGTTACCAGAACCGGTAATGCACTCCCTCACCAGAACAGGATTGGCCACCCTGGTGCAGTACTTGGCCACAACCTCCTATATCAATACAACCCGGCCCTCAGTCCCCAGCAGCTGTGAAGCAACTGACCACGGCGGTGGTCGATCCTGTGGCGCAGCAGAGGGTGCTAAGAATCTCTAGGTCCGGACAGGCCACCATTCGAATCTGAGCTTGGCAACATTTAATTCTAGAACTTCATCTAGTGAGGCTAGTCTCACAGTGCTACTGCTTGGGAGAAATCGTGAGATAATTGGGTGACCTTGATTGGATCGTCACCAATATCTGCCGTTCCCCGACCGAGGGGACGAGGGCAAGGAGAAGTTACTTAAGTGCGGGGCTTGGACCTTGCTAATTAGTCTAGAAGCTGAGCCTATAATCTGCTGAGAAGTAGTCGAGGGGCTATAGTGCCGTCCAGTATCGCCTGGGCCGCCTAGCCGCGCCTGAACTCCGAGTGACTAGTTGACGTAAGCGACGACAAACCAACGTCTGCAACGACGTTCAAAGTAGTACCCCTTAAGTTAGCGCAGCCTGCTCGAGAGAGGTTGTCAAAGCTAGACCTCCGGCAGAACCTGGCCCAGCAACCGCTTCAGCCTCAACAAGATCGACTCGCCAGCGTTGTTCGGGAAAACTCCACCATCAACTTCAGAGTTTATGGACTTGCGACTGCTGCCCGGCCATGCGTATGCCATCGTTTGTTTTCTTTGAACTGGTAATTGCTCGTTGTATTCCTTTTGTCACCATCATTGATCTATACGAAGTGAATGTGTGTTGGTGTTCTGGTGTCATTTTTTTATTAATTGTGCATTGTGGTCAGTCGGTGCATATCTTTTTTTTTTCCTCCAGACTCTGACCCCCCCCCCCTTCCTTTACTGTGTTTCCTTGAGTACGGAACGACCAACCGGCTTGTGTGAACTTGTATGACCAGTCGACGGTGAATGGGTGACAAGACGTGACAGTACTTCTACTCACGTTCCGATGTTCTCCCTGCTAATAAGACGGGCCCACTCGAGGCCCGTGGTAGCCAGGTGGCTAGCCACAGCGGCGCTCACCCAGGTAAAAGGACCATTCTCTGGCACCACAAACTTCCACAGATCTGCGTTGTCGTTCACGATTGACGTTTCCGTGATGGCCTGCAAGCGCCACAGTTCCTCACTTGGAGTAACCACCCTCTTCCTTGCATGCACCACAAAGCACGACGCCTTATGGCCGCCACTACGTACTAAGCGTCTCAGCTGAAATGCGGCACCTTGTTTCGTCCCCACGAAACATCTGTTCAAGTTTTGCTGCTATTTTACTTCTTGAATAGAAGAGCTACTACCACCATACAACCCTTTAGCCCCCAAGATCTACCTATGTTACCAGTTCCTATCGATATCACGAAGGGCGTCTCTTATTCGAATGCCCTGCAATTTCTTTCCGTTTGCTCCCCTGAAGAAAATGAGTCATGCACGGTAGATCATTAGACCACGAACTGCATATTTTGGGCACTGACCCCCATCAAATCGCAGGTTACAATAATTTCATTATCACGTATGTGCTAATATAATATTTGCAGGTTTATTGTCTTTTAATGAGGGCACGCACTTTCTCGCAACACATCTTTCTTACATAGTGTATTCTTTAAATGCGAAGGGCAAACGTTGCATTTGTGAAATTGATACACAACTCACGTAATACTCCTTGACTAGGGACCCTTGAGGTAACAAGTAATTAGAATAAATAAAATATGTAATATTGCTCGGATGACGACAAAAGATTGTTGTAGTATAAAAAGCAGGGAAATTCTATTACGTTTTCCCAGAGAGAACTTCAAGGTGAAATGAACAAAAGAATGATGCACATTATGTTTATCATTTAGTTGAAGGGAATTGAGAACCATCGTAATCTTTTGAACGTGTTTCACATCTGTGTACCATAATTTTTGTGAACATGTTTACGCTCAGACGAATATGCGATTTTATATGTACGACTGCAAGGCAAGCACTTAGACTTCGCAGTTCGCTTTACGTCCGAGGGCTCATGCACAGTTAGAATCTCAGAGAAATAAGAATATCCATAAAATTCTGAATAGAGAGCAACGCATCATATTTCAGCAACTGGCATCGGTGATTACCAACAGAAGTGAATGCCCCGTCTGCCAACGCAGTTTCAGCTTTTTGAAGGCAGGGCATTAGATGACTTCTTGCGGGGTTGGCGTACCTGGTATCTCTTACATCGTTTATCTTATCTCTTACATCGTTACCCCTTGTATCGCCCTCGCCGCTGGGGAACGCGGCGGAGAGGGCAGTAGAAGGGCGGCGCAGACATTTCACACGCTTGCATGGGTTCCTCCTTGTCTTGCCCCGAAGAAGGAGCGCGCAGGGGAACCGGCAAGATGATCAAGCTGGACTGACACGAGGCATACTTGCGCATGTTTGTGGCATCCAACCAGCTAACAGGGACATGTTCGATTGCGTCCCCATTGCGAGACATGGTAGCAAACTGGTCTCGCGGCATATTGATAGACAATATGAACTTGAGGCCATAGATGCCCTTATTAAATCGATAATCCGTGTGTTTGCGGGTTCATTGATCAAATGCTTTATTTGCTTCGTCACAGTACAGCGTTACAGGATGCGGAGGGCAAAGCCGTTCAAATGATGGCTTGAGGGGTCCTTCGGCGCCTTTGTCAACAATTACAGCCGCTGAAAAGCAGCACAATATCACGACACTGTATTTTCTTTTAAATTTACACATTGTTGTAAATAAACATCGACGTTAAAGTCCCCTGTGACGATCAAAGGCATCTTCGTGCCTGTGTCGTTATCGTAGCCTGTAATTACACTTATGGAGGGCAAACAGAAACATTCCTGCCCTCCTTACCTCCCTCTTTCCTACCAACGGACCGAAGCGGACTGTTTGTCGCAGCCACCCACGCTACCCCCCATCATTTGGAAGCGCTTTGCTTTTTCCCAAAATTAGAACGCCGACGCTTTTTTTCTTTTTCTTTTATTTGATTGAGGGGCTTCTTGACTTCCCTCTGAGGCCTACTCGGCGAGACAGAACTCAATGACATGAAACGTGGAATAATCACCGAAGGACCACTTCTGTTTAAAGTAAATGCACATTACGCTATATGATTCTGCGGGCCAATGGCTTCGCGGACGCGAAACTGTTCATGTCGACCAACTGACGCCGCACAACGACCCACCAGTGCTGCCTGTTCCATAGGTCGCGAGGACGGCTCCTTTTTCGGCGGAGAGTGACAGTAGTGAGAAATACTGGCGCCAGCAGAAGACGAAGAGGAAGAAGACGGTTGTCGCTCACCTCGCTCGGCCGTTGTCTCTAGCCTTAAAAGTGTACTATCAAAATAAATAAATAAATACATAAATGCGTTCTGCCCTATTTTTTTCTTTGATTGTTTTTCTGCCTCACATGTTGAGGATAACTCGAAGCAAGTAAAGCATGAAAACGGCGCATTCGAGGTGCACTAGTACATACTATAAGACGATGTCAATCTGCGCTGTAAGTAGCACTGCCTTTCTGGAATGGCAGCGACATCATTGTCTGATTACCAAGATCTCTTGCGCATGGTCGTATTACATCGGCATCAGAGGCGCAGACAATGATTGAACTCTACCACGTAATACGTTCCCCGTATATGATGATGATGATGAAGAAGAAGAAGAAGAAGAAGCCTCAATCAATGGCGCAAACCCATTATGGGGGATAGGCCGCGAATCGGGTGGTAATATGATTGAATAAATAAATGAAATTGGTTGCTAAATAACTAACACAAAGAAGTATAATAAATATATAATCCAAAATGAAAAATAAGCTGTGAATACATGACTAAAAGTAGTGATCAATACTATAGTAAGCCTTGTGTTGATAGGAATACTAAAAAGAAAGAGAATAAATAAACATATGCTTAAACTTGAGTACGATCGATTTTGAATAATAATACTAGTAAGATTTAAACTGTGCGTTTGTGCTTTTACTTCTTGAATTTTTGAAACTGAAGTAGAAATAAATCAATTGTTGAAACTAAGGACTATTAACAAGGCATTCTTTTTGTGCCACATAGACAAATATAAATGGCTAGGCAAATGTTCATGTGGCTGTATTCCAATACTGCTGCTCCAATGGAAAGATTTTTTTTTATTTGTTTTTCTCCTCACGTTTTGTTTGTTGTTGTACTCCGCCGCCGTCAATGCTGCACTGTAAGAGGAAGCCCGGACCTCTCAAGCTGTCTATACAGCTTTTTCCCTGGCTGTCCTCGCAACACCAGTTGCGGAAATAAACCTTCAACCAACCAACCAATGCCAGTGTTGCTTAAAGGCAATCCTAAATTTTGAAGTGTAATTTCTAGGCATACTTTTCGATGAGCAAAAAACCACCGACAGGATAATAAAAAATGATCTATAGATTCCGGTGCATTGCAGAGGTAGCATAGAGAGGACAGCGCCAGACCACATCGGTGCAAGTAAAAATTAAGTGTTGCAATACGGCAAAGCAGCTTAGTAAATGAAACTTCAAATTTCCAGTTAGGACACCATTTACGGTTCCAAGAATAATTTAGGAGCAAAAATCTGCACATTTTGCTAATGCCAGGGCTGTTTTGTCTTTGCTCAAAGAAAATTGCCTATATCTGGCTGCAGTGATGTGCACCGTTGCCGGCAGCAGAGATAGCACAGGACCTGTTAAAGAAGCTCGTGCTAAAGAATCGGCTATTTCATTAATATGAATGTCTCGTCGGCCAGGGACCCATACCATATGAACTAAACTTAAGTGAGGCGGAGCTAATGAATAAAACGTGTTCAATGTTGCCGACTTTCTAGACGCAGTAAGCGCTCTGCATACTGATAGAGAACCTGTGACGATAATAACTATTGTAGTATGAAGGGGTAATTTCTGCAAGGCAAGAACTATTGCCACAAGTTTGGCATGAAAAACTGATGTGTAGTTAGGCGATGTGAGAAGGCCAGTCGAGGGATGGTTAGTAGATAGTCACGCCTGCCTTCTCTTCGCACGAAGAAGCATCAGTCGCTATTACATTTATATTGAAACAGGCCAAATATTCTAGTAAACGGTCATTCAAATATGTTGTGGGCAGAAATTTTGCATTGTTTGGAATAATGTATGCAAATTCAATTTTGCGTGACCCTGGAGACCTATGAAGCGGAATTATTTCTCTGTGGCTAACACTTAAAGGTGCTAATTGTGCTTGCATAAATACAACTTGTGGGGTATGCAACCGTGACCACGTGTTCTCAAAAAATGGATTTGGTTCACTAATAAATGCATATTGTCCATGTCGTAGCGAAGATTTATAAGCTGTTAAGTAGGCTTGAACCGTAAGCATGCGGAATCGTTTGTGTAGAGTAGGTAGGCGCGCTTCCTGGTATAATACAATCTTAGCAACGAATTCAGGAAGACCTAAACACAGTCGAAGAGCTTCTCTTTCTAACAGAACAAGGGGTCTTAATGTATATTTTGCACTTCCGGGGAATAAAACAGCCAAATTCTAGAATCAGTCGTACATACATCGAATCGTGTAAGGTAAAATTTGACGTATTAATGTTTACCGAAACCTGGTACAATGATGACTCGGAACAATATGTACCTCAAGGATAGGAGCATTTCTTCGTGAACCGCAAGGGAAGCAGAGGTGGCGGCGTTGCAATTCTAACTTCTCTAACAGGGTATGATATTCTTACAGGATATAGCACAGCCACAGAAAATTACGAAGCCTTAGGTATAAAGAAAGAAAAGACGGTATTTGCGGTTTTGTATCGACCCCCTAATGCCAGCCACTCAGCTTTTTTTGAGTTTTTAGATAACCTTCTGTCCTACGTAAATGAAAACGGCTATCTGCTGACACTGGGCGGGGATTTCAATATTGACATGATGACAAATTCAGCACCTACTGCGCAATTTGTATCTATCCTAGAGTGCCATGACTTCTACAGCATCATCAGATCCCCCACGCGTGTAACCGTCACTACGTCATCATTACTAGACACTTTCATAATAAACTCGACTATCGATAACATGACATCGGGCGTCATAAGCTGCGATATCAGCGATCATACGCCTATATATCTTTTTCTAGAACGTAAAGGCGCCGTTAAAAGTGCATGCACTGAAAAGACAACGTACCGCAAGATATCGGCTGAAACGCTAGATAAATTCAGAGAAGCCGCGGCTTCTCTGAACGAGTGCACGAAATAAACTGGAGCGATATTTTTGCCATCGAAGATTCCAATGAGTCATAACATAAATTTATGAGCAAACTCAAAACGCTGTACTACAAATCATTTCCGCTTGAAAACTATCGGAGTGGAAGAAAGTCGCGCAAGCCATGGATCTTGGAAGAACTCATTAGGCAAATCAACCAAAAAAATAAGCTCTATCTGCCTTTTATCAAGTCGAAGCACTTGTCAAAGTGGAAAGAATATAAACAGTTTAGGAATAAATTGAGCAAGGAAAAAAAAGGCGAAAAATGACCACTACAGCCGTATATTTAACAATGATTGCCTGCGCAGAAGTCACAAAGTATGAAAAAAATAAACGAAACACTAAATAGAAAATCAGTCGATACACAAACAGACACGCTGAACATTGATGGCACTATTGTAGGTCGTACAGAACTTGCGAATCATTTCAACAATTTCTTTGTTAAAGTAGGATGCGTTGACCACGACATTCAAGATACAATGCATGCAGTTTCATTAAGAGAATCTTTATTCCTAAAGCCTACTAGCATCCCTGAGGTGATTACAACATTTTCATCCTTGAAAAATAGCAACAGTCGGGACGTAGATGACTTAGAAATTAGGCCAATTAAGTACGTCATAGACTTACTTGCACCTGCAGTAATGCACATTTTTAATATTTCCCTGTCAACCGGAGTTTTCCCGTGTAATATGCAGGTAGCGACAGTAATAGTTATTCACAAAGGAGGTGACAAAAATAATATTGGCAATTATCGACCTGTATCTATACTTCCTGTGCTATCAAAGGGACTCGAAAAAATTGTTAACTTTTGTATTGATAATTTTTCGCAAAAACATGGCTTGCTAACCAACTGTCAACACGGGTTTAAGAAAAAACAGTCTACGGAAACTGCTTTAAATATACAGAAGGAGCTTATTTTAGAGAACATCGAAAAACATTTTCTGACTTTAGGGTTATACTTAGACTTCAGCAACGCCTTTGATAGGGTCAACCCGAAATTGCTGCTGATAAAGCTGGAAAAATATGGCTTGCAAGGAATAACACTTGAGCTTATCTGATCTTATTTAGAAAGCCTTATTTAGAATGAGAACCGATCGCAGATAAAATCTTTGACTGCGGGTGTGCCCCAAGGTAGCATTCTTGGCCCGATACTTTTCCTGTATTACATTAATGATATTTTACAAGTGAGCAATATGTGTAAATTATGTGTATGCAGATGATTGCTCTGTTTTCTTTACACGTCAAGATTTAAAAAAAATTACGTCTATAGCAAGCTCCGTTTGTTATGGACTTCGAGCATGCTCTAAGGCAAACGGCCTCATCCTCAATGAAACCAAAACAAAATGCGTTATTTTTCATGCTCCGGGAAGTTCTATTACATTGCCAGATAATATTGTTTTGGGTCCATATAAAATTAACATTACATCCTCCATAAAAACACTAGGCGTAATATTCATAGCACAGATGTCCTGGAATGAACATGTTAGTCATGTTTGCTCAACGGTACGTAAAGTTGTTGGTGTGTTAAACCGGAATCGAAGTGCATTACCTTTTAAAGTTAATCGTCTCATTTATCATGCTCTTTGCCATTCACACCTCAGTTACTGTTCACTTATGTGGGGTAACACTGCAGCGCAAAATATTCAAATACTGGAAATACTTCAAAAGAAAGTGATTCGGGCGATAGCGAACATGTCTTTTTTCGAACATACGCAAGAGCTTTTCCAACAAAACATAATATTCAGAGCTCGTGACATATATAAATTCAAAACATTACTAAGTTATAAAAATGCTATGCTGGGAAAACTCGATTCCTTCCTAACCCTGGCAACATTACAGGAAAATAGAAGCACATATTCGTATCGTCACCAGGAACCATGGCAGATCCCTTTCTCACGTACTAATTGTGGCTGCCAATGCCTTAAACATACACTACCTTCCCTACTTAACTATTTTAACCAACAACATGTTGATGTGTTATCTCTAAACAAAAATAAAATATTGGACTTATTCTTATAGATGTGTATTGTTAACTGCTCTAACAGTTCCGCAGAACGTATCATGTATTCTCGTTGTGTCTATACGTCCACACTTGAAACTTTTATTCCTAGAAACCAGGTTTCCGCTGCACTGATTGCGCCTGGACCACGTGGCAGTGGTTCAGTTGTAAACTGGATGCTGCAAAGGGCGTCTTCGCGTTTCTAAAATTTCGAGGATGTGATGACGCCCTGGGCTACGTTGCCGGGGTGTCTATCGCGAAAGCAGCAGCCTATATGCTAGATTTTTTTGTATTTTTTAACACAGATGCACATATATATTTGCAGTTATGTAGAATAATTTCTTAAAAAAGAACGTTTCGTGGTGTCAACTGGTGTTTGTTGTACACTTCCATGAAATTTGTTATATTTATGGGTGTATATATATATATATATATATATATATATATATATATAAATATATATATATATATATATATATATATATATATGTGTGTGTGTGTGTGTGTGTGTGTGTGTGTGTGTGTGTGTGTGTGTATGTGTGTGTACATGTATGTATGTGCGTATATATATTGCTTTTGCATTCTTTTGATATGTGAGATTGAGTATGTGGTAAATAATATGGAAGATAACAGATTGTAATTGTATAATGGAAGTTATTTTACACAACTGTATTATAGCTGGTTTCCATAACATGAAAGTATCTGCATATACTTGTGTTTAAAATGCTTTTATATCCACACTTTATGCGTCACTGTATTGCACACCAGCCTCTACCATGCCTGTCTGGGAGACCGGAGCTTTGTCAAGCCGAAGAAATTTCGGCTTTTTTTCCAGCTTTCCCTTTTTCACCTTGTATTAAGTGGCGAAAATAAAAATCGTGATGATAATGATGATGATGATGATAAATCATAATTAGTGTGTCACTTCGCACACCAGAACGCCGGCTACTGATTCTACGTAATAAAGTAAACCTGCGGCTCATGCCCCCTTCGTTGCAATATTTTCTATGTGAGAACGCTAGTTAAGTTTTCCGTCATATATGATACCCAAGTATTTAAGTGACTCTACCTGAGGAATGGTTTGCTGTTCATATACTAATGATAACTGTAACGGCCCGGAAAGCGGAAAAACAAGGACTGCACTTTTGCTTACGTTTAGTAACAGATGCAGATTAGGAAGCCATGTCTGTAGAGTACAGAGGTACGTTTGCAAAGACAGGTGAAGAGAATTGATGTCTCTAGCAGTCGCGAAAAATGCAATGTCATCGGCATAGATATACAGACTTACATCGTGGTGCAGCGGAACTGAACTCATCAATAGGTTAAATAGCACAGGAGACAGAACAGCCTCCTGGGGCACCCCTCTTGTCTGATCGAACTTTCTTGAAGAAAAGCCGTTTTGAAAACAATGAAATTTTCTGCTTCTTAAAAATTCAGAAATCCATGCCGTTATATATCTCGCAAAATTGTAGGACTGTAATCTGTCCGGCAGAAGGGAATACTCAATGCTGTCATAAGCTTTTGCGATGTCAAGAGTCACTTAAACCACTAACTTCTTTTCTATTGTTGAGCAAGTTGGATGCGGCTTTCTAAATCTACATGCGCACACCAAATAGAGAGACCGGGCCGGACACCTATTTGACATGGGCTCAGTAACGAATTTTGATATATACGATCCATCATGCGATCATATAAAACTCTTTCAATTAGTTTTAACATATTTGACGTAAGATAGATAGGCCTAATGTTGTCAAGATTGTAGCCGGCTCCTTGTTTTTTAAGCGACGGAATAATTTTGGCTGTCCTCCATTCTTGTGGAATCCAAGAATTTTGTAGAGAATAATTTACTGTGTTCAGAATGTCATGAGAAGACATTTGAAACAATAATTTTAGCATGGAATTGGAAATGCCGTCAGGACCTGGAGCTGAGGCAGGCAGAGATCTAAGGACATTAGACAGTTCTGACACTGTGACTTCCACAATGTCACCAGCGATGGGAGGCCTTAGTGGCCCATTTGGCGAACGTGATATTAATCGTTGCGCTAAGCCCTATCCTATGAATTCTAATGAAGCAGATATCTCGCGTGGTGAAAGAAAAACCGATCCAGTTTTCGCTGGTGTCGGTTTGAATTTTCTATATCGAAGGAATCGGAACGGAGCTTTTTTGTTGCTGGGCTTAGAGAGGAACTCATGATGTTTTTCGTCATAGTCGCATTTCGCACTCGACACTGTTCTCTTGAACGCAGCAGCTGCGAAATTATAATAACTCCAGTTACCCGGACATAGACTGTGAGGTAATTTCTTCCTCGCGGCTTTTCGTCTTCTATAATCCCGCGTGCAATCCGAATTCCACCAAGGAGAGGTAGTACTTTTGCTTATGTTAACACTAAATTGGGACGTTTTAAAGGAACATTTTAATACAGCGCAAAGCCTCATGGCTTTGATGTCATTGGGTACCGTTTTCTGGGAGTTGAGAACCGTTTTCAAGACACTCTGAAATTTCTGGTAGTTGACAAAAGTCCGCGTCGGGGACTCCAGGGGAATAACAGGGCAGACAATATCAAACCTAATTGGTAGATGGTCACTATATCAGGCTGAGTCGACAGTAGACCAGGAAGTTACGGAAATTCTTAAACTGGCAAATGTTAGATCCAATGCTGATTTAGAAAGACCCTGAATAAAGGTAGATGATTTCGTGTTTAAGCAACAAAAATTTTGACTGATTGCCCAGTTCGATAATCGCTTTCCACATAAGTCCATTTTGAAACCCCAAGACACATGATGCGAATTAAAGTCTCCGGCTACCACAATTTCTTTCCTACAAGATTTGACATTGGTATCAAGGAAACGAATGTCATGCACGCCTATGGGAAAATATGTATTAACTAAGGAAAATGGGGAACAACCAGGAATAGTTAGATCTATTGCTAGTATCTCACACTCCGTAGACATATCCTGGTAGGAAATTTTCACTTTGTGGCATATTTTAGTTGTTATCAAGAAAGCAAGTCATCCGCGTCTCGATGGACGGTCCAATCGAAATAAACG
The DNA here is from genome assembly GCF_038994185.2 of Dermacentor albipictus. Taxonomy (NCBI): domain Eukaryota; kingdom Metazoa; phylum Arthropoda; class Arachnida; order Ixodida; family Ixodidae; genus Dermacentor; species Dermacentor albipictus. The sequence continues at coordinate 2,829,355 of NW_027225580.1, read as the reverse complement.
ACAATTTTTATATGAAAGTCTTGGCCATTGGAGAGCCACGTTTCCGCCAAAAGAATAATGTTGGGAGAAAGTTGTGAACAAAAATATATTATATCGGTAGCTGCTGAAATATTGGAACGGCAGTTCTACTGTAATACCTTTAAATAACCTATGATGAATTATAGCCTACTTTAGAGACCGCATGCTCTAAAATACTGTCTTTTAAAAAATCTTTCTTCGAAATACTCTCTTTACCGTACATTGGGGGTTTTGTTTCAGGGACAGAGCTGGAAGAGTTAGGATTAGAATCTGACATGGAAAGACCATCTTTCACAAACGTTTTTTTTTTTTTTTAGTGCGGCACACAGACCGACGAATTATCGTTAGATGATCTTGCGCGTTTGACCGTCGGGAGGTTCATTTCTACAACCTGGTCGTTTTCCGACACTGATCCAGAGAAGCATCCGCTGTTGGTCTGCTCACTTGAAGCTGATGGCCTCGCATTGTGTGCGTCTTCTACAATAATTGATAAGGAATCCACTAGCTGTTGAGCATTCAATGTTAGGGTCTGTGCAAGAATCTGCGAGCTAGCATTAGAACTCGCTAAAGGACTGAACAGCTGAATCATTTGTGAAGTCAACACTTGAGAAACACTTGAGAGTCCGACAGGTTTGATGGTAATGGTTCCATAGCTTTTGACAACGCCTTTTCGACAGCTGTCACTGCTGCATTTGCTGACGGGCTGTCACTCCTGCATATCCCTTAGGTCTTCCCTGGACCTAACAAAAGCATCACGGCGTGAGCAACGTACCCTTTCAATTACATTTATCTTTTCATTTCCTGTGATCTTGCAGGGCACTTCGAGTAGTTGGTGGGATGACCACCACCACAGAGACAACATTTCTCTTTTTTTGACGAACAACCACTAAAATTGTGGTTGTCTCCACAAGTACGGCAGCGGGGCGCAGATCTGCAGCCCCTGACGCTGTGACCAAATCGCCAACATTTGTTGCATTGTAGAATGCGTGGATCCAGAGCTTCCACGTTGTAAATTAGGGGCCAGACCTTAATTTCCGTTGGCCGCATCGTCCCAGCACATGTAACTATAACCGACTCTGTTGGTATCTTTTTATTGCCAATTACTCGACTACACCGGTAAACGGATATGACTCCAGCCACCGAGAACATGTCTAAAATCTCATCAGGGGTTAAACTGACGTCTACCCCTCGCACAATGCCTCTAGAGCATGCGAGATGTGGCGGTACGAAGCAGCTCACCGGATGTGAAGCGACGGTGGTACAACCGAGTAGTTCTTTGACACAGGTCTGGTCTGGTGAGCAGCATAGAATACGCCCTTTGCCGAATTGGCGGACCTCTGTGATCTGTCGGAAGTGGGGTGAGGCCTTCTGCTATTCACCCTGAATCCTCTTTAGATTTTTCATATTGATCGTTCCGCCGTCAGTGGGCACACTGGCCACAGGAACATTGCCGGCTCCATTGCGAAGGAAAAACTCAAGCGGCAGCTCCTGAGGAGCTGCCGAGGCTGACCACGGGGAAGCCCCGTAGCCCGGTGATGATACAGACATCAAGCAAGGATAACACAAAAACACATAAAGAAAAGGAGTAACGGAAAATTACAAGCTGAGCAAAGAAAATACCATGCGATACTTGACCTAATCCCCCAAAGCAGGAGAAGCCAGAATCGAGGTACTCGTTTCCTGATTGCAGAGCTAGATCGAACGCCGCACCGCCGGCGCATTTGCTTACTCTGACCGCAACGGTTGCTCTTCTTTATCTCGTCTCCTTTATTTCTGGCTTTCTTCTTGATTAGCTTTTTTGTGCCGCTTCGTTTTTGCTTCCTCACGAACGAAACCTAAGCAGAAAAGCTTATCAATTATATGACAAAGAATGCCACCATGATTGTCGATGAAAGGACCATATTTGTAAAATACAGTTCCTTCTGCTGCGGCGCGTGCAAACGTAAAAATATGAACCCCGTTCCGAAAACCCGGCCGCCATATATCAATTGAGTCCGCGAAAGTGCCACGTTTCCACAAGTTGAGTGTCTCTACAACTCTCGTACCTCTGTGAGGATGTTCGTGGCAATAAACGCCTTCCATACTCGTATTCATAAAAATATCCAAAGCGGTGCCCATCGCGTGCTTGCGAGGACCACGTGTGAGTAAAAGACGAAGCGCCCTTCGTTCGACGCTGCACCAGCACCTCAAATATCAGCACCTCAAATTTCCGTGGAAAATCCAGTGGTGTCCATCAAGACAATCACAAGTAGCGGTCACGAGATTACGCTGCCGTGTCCCTCCATTAAACCTATATTTACACAGGACTGGTCTGACGCTATCACCTCTGTGTCCATACTGCCAAGAAACAGAATCACTAGATCATTATTTTTTGGTATGTCGACGATACAAATTGTTAAGAAAAAGACATCTAGAACTTCCGTTCGCAAAATTAGGGTTAATGTTATCACTAGAAATCATACTATCTTTCGGTGCGTCAGTTATAGGGGTCAGCCACAGGGACGTATTTGATGCCGTTTGCAGTTACATACAGTCAACAAAACGAATAACTTTTTAACTTTTTTCTTGAATTTTATTTGTTTTTGTATGTTTTCTTATCTCTATTTCGTTATATATATTTTTTTATCATCGAATAAGTGGCACTTCAAAAAGAATAGGTGAACGTTTCAGCACGCAATTCTTGGCCAATCCCCCAGAGTGGGTATGAGCCATAACATGAGGCCATCATCATCATCATCATCAACGCTGCACCTGCCTCAACTCCAGGTCCTGACGGCATTTCCAATGCCATGCTAAAATTATTATTTGAAATGTCTCCTGACGACATTCTGAATACGGTAAATTATTCTCTACAAAATTCATGGATTCCAAAAGAATGAAGGACAGCCAAAATTATTCCGTTGCTTAAAAAACAAGGAGCCGGCTACAATCTTGACAACATTAGGCCTATCTCTCTTACGTCAAATATGGTAAAACTAATTCAAAGAGTTTTATATGATCGTATGACGGATCATATATACCAAAATTCGTTACTGAGCACATGCCAAATAGGTTTCCGGCCCGGTCTGTCCATTTGGTGTGCGCATGTACATTTAGAAAGCCGCATCCAACTTGCTCAACATATAAAAGAAGTGAGTGCTTTAGTGACTCTTGACATCGCAAAAGCTTATGACAGCGTTGAGTACTCTCTCCTGCTAGACAGATAACAGTCCTACAATTTTCCTAGATATATAACGGCATGTATTTTTGAATTTCTAAGAAACAGAAAATTTCATTGTTTTCAAAACGGCAGTTCGATCAGACAAGAGGGGTGCCCCAGGGGGCTGTTCTGTCTCCTGTGCTATTTAACCTATTGATGAGTTCAGTTCCGCTGCACCACGATGTAAGTCTGTATATCTATGCCGATGACATTGCATTTTTCGCGACTGCTAGAGACATCAATTCTCTTCACCTGTCTTTGCAAACGTACCTCTGTACTCTACAGACCTGGCTTCACGATCTGCATCTATCACTTAACGTAAACAAAAGTGCAGTCCTTGTTTTTCCGTTATCCGGGCCGTTACAGTTATCATTAGTATATGAACAAAGAACCATTCCTCAGGTAGAGTCAATTAAATACTTGGGTATCATATATGACGGAAAGCTTAACTGGCGTTCTCACATAGAGAATATTGGAACGAAGGGGACACGAGCCGTAGATCTACTACTTAGAATTAGTAACCGACGTTCTGGTATGCGAAGCGAAACACTAATTATGATTTATCGTATGTATATACGACTGATTCTAGAATTTGGCTGTGTTTTATTAAGTGCAAAATATAAATTAAAGGCCCTATTCTGTTAGAAAGAGAAGCTCTTCGACTATGTTTAGGTCTCCCTAAATTCGTTGCTAGTAATGTATTATACCAGGAAGCGCGCCTACCTACTCTTCACACGCGATTCCGCATGCTTACGGTTCAAACCTACTTAAGCGCTTATGAATCTTCGCTACGGCGGGGATAATATGCATTTATTAGTGAACCACATCCATTTTTTGAGAACACGTGGTCACGGTTGCATACCCCACAAGTTGTATTTGTGCAAGCACAATTAACACCTTTAAATGTTAGCCTTAGAGAAATAATTCCGCTTCATAGCTCTACAGGATCGCTCAAAATTGAATTTGCAGACATTTTCCCTAACAATGCAAAATTTCTGCCCACAAGATATTTGAATGACCGTTTACAAGAATATTTGGCCCGTTTCAATATAAATGTAATAGCGACTGATGCTCCTTCGTGTGAAGAGAAGGGAGGCGTGGATATCTACTCACCATCCATTGATTGGTCTTCTCCACTTCGCCTACCAGATTACACGTCAATTTTTCATGCCGAACTTCTGGGAATAGTTCTTGCCTTGAGGAAATTACCCGTTGATACTACAAGAGTTATTATTGTTACAGATTCTCTATCTGTATGCAGCGCACTTACTGCGTCTACAAAATCGACAGCATTGAACACGTTTTATTCATTAGCTCCGCCTCAATTAAGCTTAGTTCATATGGTATGGGTCCCTGGCCACCGAGATATTCATATTAATGAAATAGCCGATTCCTTGGCCCGAGCTTCTTTAACAGGCCCTGTGCTATCTCTGCTGCCGGCAACGGCGCACGTCACTGCAGCCAGATATAGACAATTTTCTTTGAGCGAAGGCAAAAAAGCCCTGTCATTACCAAAATGCACAGATTTTTCGCACCTAAATTATTCTTGGAACCGAAAATGGTGTCCTAACCGGAAATTCGAAGCGTCATTTACTAGGCTGCGTTGCCGTATTCCAAGACCTAATTTTTACTTGCACAGGTGCGGTCTGGCGGTATCCCCTCTATGCTACCTCTGCAATGAACCCGAATCTATAGATCATTTTTTATTATTTTGTCGGCGATTTTCTGTTCACTGAAAACTATGTCTAGAAATCCCACTTCAGAATTTAGGATTACCTTTAAACAGCACTACTATTCTCTCCGTTGGAGCAACAGTAGTGGGATACAGCCACAGGAACATATGCCTAGCCATTTATAATTTTCTATATGGCACAAAAAGAATGCCTTGTTAATAGTTCTTAGTTTCCACAATTGATTTGCTTCTACTTCAGTCTACGAAATTCAAAAAATATAAAAGCACAAATACACAGTTTAAATCCTTCTAGTATTGTTGTTCAAAAATTTAGCTTACCCGAGTTTAAGTACTAGTTTACTCAGGTATTCACAGTTTATTTTTCATCTTGGATTATATATTTATTTTACTTTTTGTGTTTTTGTTAGTTATTTATTAACCAAATTCTTTTATTCATTCAATCATATTACCACCCGATTCGTGGCCTATCCCCCATAGTGGGTTTATACCATTTGTAGAGGATTCATCATCATCACGAGACGCTGCACGAGAGCAACTAGCCAGCCTAGCGAGCATCTCGGAGACGATGGCGCCTTCAGCCGCTCTGAAATCCTTCACGCGTTCCCAGATGCGAAGGCACCCTCACGCAAGACGTCAACGGCGAACTGATGTCGTCCGCCGTCCTGTGTCGCTCTGCATCCGACGTGGTGATGGCGGGGCTACGCAGCGGGCTTCGACCGACCACTTATCCCTCCAGATGTCTGGGCGCCACAGGGACTTCAGCAGGTCTCCTCGCCGCCTCTTCCAGTGCAAGTACCATGACGCCATGTTCGGCTTCACTCTGGAATCAGCAGCAGCACCTCGCAACTCCAGCATCCTACCGTGCTTCTGGCTCCGGTATGAAAGGCTGCGCTCCTGCAGAGCCCTGGCAAGTTGCGTTTCTTCATTCGCTTCAGTGGTAATAGCTGTCCTGCCGTCAATATGATTTGATAGGCGCCGAAATTACGGTGCGTCACGTGATATTTCTATATTAAATTTTCAGGGGAGTGATCTCTTTGGGGCATGCTCGGTATGCACTTTGCATACCAGGCAGTCTGTGAACACATGGTCTATTCAGAGCGCTGCGCTCCAGCTGAGAGCATGAGGAGGCGTTCCTGTATGCCTTCAACCTGACAGCGCGATCGAGATCCTAGGGAAGCTCGATCACATGGCTGCTCTCATGGCTCTGGCAGCAGCTAGCACATTTGGTTGGGGCAGTATTTCTACGGCTCCAATCACGGCAGGGCTCTGCATCGCTGTAAAGCGACTCGGGGCGCCGTAGGACCCAGTCGGGTGTACCATAAGAGGCACCTTGTTCCGCCATTTTCCTTAATCTATTCGGATTAAAGGCCTCTACTCGTCAAGAAAAATTGAATGGCATTTCAAGCGTTCATTTCTTTATTTCTAGCATTTGGTGCCTTTGGGTAGAAACTACGTGCGTATGTTTTTTTTTTTTAATTATAGAATTTTACGTGGCAAAACCACGATCTGATTATGAAGCACGCCGTAGTTGGGGACTCCGGAATAATTTTGACCTCCTGGTGGTCTTAACGTGCACCTAAACCTAACGACAATGGTGTTTTCGCATTTCGGACCCATCTAAAAGCGCCCGCAGTGGCCGGGATTCGCTCCCGCGACCTCGTGCTTTGCAGCGAAACACCATAGCCACTAAGCAACCGCGGCGGGTTAGAGCGAGTCTGTATAAGTCATTCTCACTGTTCGACAAACAAACCTTAAATCGAACAAGTGCCTGTTCGTCCAGTCAACATTATACGCCTTCTTTACATATGTTTCTTCGAGTGAGCGAACGCTGCTCTGCACGATAAGAAAAAAAATGAATAGTACTAGTAGTTTTATCTTCGGGAACAACTATTTTTGGTGCGACAGCAAAGGATAGGGAACCAAATCGCGACTTGTGCACCGCTGCAGGGAGAAGTCCCGCAGTTCTGTTGACGTTTTCTTATGTTCAAGAAACACACTGTCTTGTTTTTTGAAAGCACATAAATTGGAAGAATGCGTAAAAGTCAACAGTAACTGACTGATACTTTACTCTAATAATTAGTTTGCCCAGTTGAGTTCTCACATACTCGAGAAAAGAGCCCATTTGGGCGTCCGTCAAAGTAAAAACGGCAAACGCAAAATGGCGGCCGCGTCTTTTGGTGTGTGTTCGTCGCTTGCTGTCCCGCCTGTTAACTGATTCCCAGGCGGTCGAAATTATACTGGAGTACCTTCCACTACGGGGTGCCTTATAATCAAATCGAGGTTTTGCCACGTAAATCCTCCAGAATTCATTCATTCCGTCTCAGAGCTCACCTGGAGAGACTGATGACCAACATGAGCAACAGAATACTCTTGAGGCAAACAAAACATGTTTTTACACCGTCCACGCGGAAACCAGGTCAACCCTTCTGGGAATCACAACCGTCGACGCCGGCGTCGGTTGCGCGTTCGACTTGATGCGGCCACTTGGGGGCTTAGGTACAGACTGCGTTGCTTCCTGTTCAAAAGTCGATACATATCGACTGTATAAATATTGATTAGCTTCTGAAATTTACGCCGATATAATAGTATCTGCCAGCACTGAAATGAAGGAGTCGTGCAACATCGGAAAAAATGAAAGCCGAAGGCTGTGCTACACTCGATCACCGGGACTCGCCGCATACGAATACACGTGCAGAAAACTCAACACCCGCAGCCTTCGCTTCGTGGAGCAGAATAGCTGCCAGCGAGTACTGAATCAGCGAGCATTGTCAGCGAGTATTCAGTATGAATTGGTTTAGGTGTACCTTTTGTTGTTCATCTTCTGCTCCTTTATTGTTACTAGGGTGGTTGCTTGGGCTAGTTGGTAATTCATGATCAAAAATAACGTACAGCGCAAAGGACAAGGACAGCGATAGACGACATACACGACATGTCGTCTATCGCTGTCCTTGTCCTTTGCGCTGTACGTTATTTTTGACCTTTATTGTTGTTCATTTTAAGGGCTGGCCCACGGTGGTCACAACCTCTTACTGTACTACTTAACTACGTCTTTTTGTCAAATGGAATATTAGCAAGCGTATAAGTTTGTCCTTCATGTATTGATCCAACGTATTTTCAACAGCCTCCATATGGGGGCTAGCAGTATTTATGAAATAAAAGACCGAGGCGGCCGCTTTCCGAAGGGGGGCGCAATGCAAGAACGGTCATGCATACCGTGATTTGGGTGCCCGTTGAAGAACCCCACCGGGTCAAAATATACTCCGAAGCACGCTCACTCACTACGGCGTGCCTCATAATAATGTCGTAGATTTGGCTCATAAAATGCTCGAATTGAATATTGAAAAAAGACTCGGTGACGGAATGCATCATTTATTTTAATGCGAAAAGAATTCTCTAAGAACGGCTGTGCTCTGCTGTGGTTGCACTTTCTGACTAAATGTACTAGCCGAACTTTTCCTTCCCATTTTATGATGTGCTTATGATGTGATTATAGCCAAGAGTAAAAGAATTACACGCACGAATTACACCTTGTAATCTCTGACGTCCAACGGGCCGCGAATGCGTTGCGGGAGTTTCGTTTTGACGATTTTGTAAGCGTAAATTCCAAGGAAAGTACAGTGGGAGTATTCTCCACGCAATCCAATATAAGCAATAATTTCACATTTATTAGCAACTTCGTAGAAAAATGGCAATTTCAACATGATCAAGATGTATTAGAACTACGTTTAGCGAACTAAAACGAGACCCTCCCTGTATAAGAATAAATAAATAAAGGAATATACCACTACATAAAATGTTCTACCATATGCCATGCCCTTCTAAAGCAAATATACTTAATGTGCGCTATTCTCAACAGTCGTCATGCCTCAATGGTCGATGGGTATTACGAACAGCTTCGACTCCGTTTGTGTTGAAAGCGTCAACAACAACAAGAAAAAAGGAAAAGCTGAGCATCCATCCACTCTATGAAGAAGGATGGCCAGCGAGGCTGTGTATGTGGGCCCCTTAAAGGGAAGCATTAACTCGTGGCCAACTCCGACGCGGCCTATTCAAATACATGTGAAACGCAAACGCGCTTTTATGAGATAACGCCTGGGCCCATTCTAATGACATTTTCTGCATTTCAGAAAGAAAGTTCAACTATTGGGACTATTGTAAGCGGAATTTCGACTCAGGGCCTGCCTTTTATTGAAAGAATTTTCAAACATTCGAAAGTTCGAAAAAAAGAAATAGAATCATGAAGCTTACAAATTAATAGCGCTCCTTCAAGAACAGATATCGCGGTTCTGTAAACGGAATTCATTAGATAACTTAAATCGGACAAACTCGGTAGATCAATTTATATATTACGGGAATTTGTTACGTAGTTTACGTGGGTTGTGCAAAAGCTGTATTTACACTTTACTAAGCTTTTTGAGATTCATGTGCAACATATCAATTTTATCGGCTTTATATGTACTATCAGATGCAATACACAGAATTCTGATATCTTTTTTTATTGCTTGGTTACGGTCTCGTAAACTTGGTAGTCTCGTTTCCTGAATATTCACGATTATTGCCAATTTTAATAAAAAAAATTGACCGATCTAAATGAATAACTAGATCTTAAGTTTTTCTTTTAGAACTAACAAACCTCGTCAAGTTTTACGCAGTGGTTACCGAGAAAAACTAATTCTGATTTTACGTGTATTTTGGAGAGCAGCAGCCGAGCTGAAGCTTCCTCTTAATGGCGCCACAGGTCAACCTACGCCACGGGGCGGCCTGGCATTGCGCCATCTTCGGGATTGGTCCACGTATTTTGCCTACACACGGACACAATTCTGGGGGAACTAGCCTTAAACAGCTTCGGTGTAATTCGCTGTAAAATTGGTTACGGCTTCTTATTTTTAAATAAATAATGACGACGACGAATGCGGGAGCAGTGGCACGAGCGCGTTCGCGCGATAGCGCCCGCGGATGCCAACGAGCCAGCTGTGGAAGAAGACGATGGCACTGGAGCCAATCCAGATGATGATAGTTTTGTGTGAACACACAGACACGATCCTAGGGGAGCGAACTTCGACGTAAAAAATCTTAGTACACCAAGGCACTTGTTATGAGTTTGAATGCGAAAGCCTTAATTTACAACTGAACGCCGCTGAGCGGTCCTTCTAGTTATGAGCGCGATAAGACACTTGGCCAACGCCTCCTAGATGGCACAAGGCCGGTGCAATATGACACGTGACGTAATGCTACGTTGCCCGCCTGCCATGAAATCTAATGGGGACGCCCTCGAGTATGTCATGGTGATGTTGATGTCATTGCATTCGTCACGCCCGGCTTAGCAGCCATGATCTCATAAATCAAAGTGGGAAGGCCAACGAACCGCTCGTTTAGCCCAGTGGGCAACACGCGTCTCTTCTGAACGTGGGTTACTACATTCGAAACTCACTACGGCCAATGTCTTTCCTTTCTAGTTTATTCTGTTTTTTTTTTATTTCTTCATAGCGATTACCGAGGTGAAGCTCGAACACAGGCGAGAGCTTGCGCGGCCTTGGAACGCGCTGATAACACAGCCTTGCGGGATCGAGTTTGACGTGATAGGCCGTGATGCCCCCTCCCTTTCGCCCGCACTTTTCCGTCGAGTCGCGCCTTCCTGTAGCGTTCCTGTAGGGCTGCCTGCCACTCCGACTTTATCGCCTAACACCCACTTCCTAGCACTTCGTTCCTTCCTTTAGGCATCCCCAGCCTCCACATCCTACGGAATATTATCGGAAGGAAAGCAGTGCCGTTTGTGCCTCGGATTATGGCGTGCTGTGACAAGAGGGACCGATACTTGTTTCCATTTTTCTCGGAATCATACACGCCGGAGGATTTGGCCACAATACACGGAAATCAACTCGCCATGGCCCTTGTCGTCTGTACTCCTTATTTCAGTCACGTTTTCGCACTTTCTGCCATAGTATGTCGCCCTGTCAACAGACTCCGCAAACAACCGTGTTCAAGCTATCCAGCTCGTCCACCAGGGTAGCTACACAGCCGGTATTCATTACTGGTGCACGTAGGGGCCATAAAATGAATCTGTCCGCGACCACCGACATGGTGACATATATATTTTATAGGCTGCCTCTCTTCGCCAGCGAGTCAAGCTGGGTTCACACAACGGAGCAAATTCCTCGGGTGAGCATCACATGACTGAGCCACAATGAACTGCTCCGCCAGCAGCTTATCTGCTTCGTACTTTTGTGCGCAGTGGTTGGGCAACACTGAGTCACTTAATGCTCGTCAGCACAATTTGGTCCGCCGCCACGTGAATCCAGCTTGAGTGTGTGCCTGAAAGCGGAAACGCAACGCCAAAAAAAAAAAAACAGAGGATGTGTGTCATTGAAGCTCACTGGCCTCTTCGACCGATCGCCAGCGCTGCCTTCAGCTTTCTTGTCGTTTTCAACGGGAGTCTTTCTCATATGCTTATTTTTCCTGCACTAAATGGAAGGCGAATGCATTAAAGCAGATTTACTTAGATTTAGGTGCACATTAAAGAACCCTAGGTGGTCGAAATTTCCGTTGTCCTCCACTACGGCGTGCCTCCTAATCAGAAAGTGGTTTTGGCACGTAAAACCCCATAATTTAATAGTGCATGGCTTGGCACCTGCATCACACGGTCAGGGTTGTCCGCCGTCTCCCAGACCGCAACGGAGCCAAAGTGTTCGATCTATGAGGCCACGTGCTGCCCAACTGCCGCTCGCGAGACTCGCGCCTTGCGTTCCTCGCGAGAGAAAGACAAGCCGCCTGAAAATTGTTGCGAACTGTACTAACACAGGACATTGCTAGTTAATGAAAGGCATGCGCGTCTGGTTTACCTGCGAAAAAAATTATCAATAAACTGACTGACTATATTCTACCATCAACCTGTGTACTGAAGCATCGGTAACCGTCCTTCGTAACCGCTGCCGCATTCTTCACCCTTGTCATTAGTGTTGGACAGCTGCGAAGCAGTGAAATAGTTTCCTCCAGTGAAGCGTGTTACTCATTAAGAATGACCACTAGTCAAAAGAAGCCGTTCCAGCCCAGAGAGCGATGGCCTTGCGCTGCCGTGTGGTTTTCTACCACAAGGATTCAGAGATGGCCTGCAGTCGAATGGTTCAAGTACACACATGATGTTTTGAGGGCAGCAAGATAAGGAGGGTAACAAAGTTGGGCATGTCTTGAACATGTTCTGCTATCGAGAGGAAAGCAAGGCGCAAGTGGTGTTCCGATCCAAGCGTCCCTTCCTAACTTTGCAGCCCGCTCCGCCTATGCGTGGTCAACGGAGGGAATGGCGGCTCTGCTGTTGCGCACGTCCTGCTGGTGTCCCGCGATCCTCCAAGATGGCGCTGACGACAGCGCCCATTGCTCCTCTGCTCTCTCAGCCATCGGTCCGCTGGCTTCCATCAAAGGTAATACATTCGATCGGATTTTCGAGAAAATATTCTATAAATATATAAAAGCCTTTGCAATTAGGCATAACATCAGCACTACCCACGAGCAGGCCAAGTGCTAAAGGTGGTCTTGTTCTCACCCAGAGAACCAGGAACTCCACTACAGCAGAATCGCAGTCGTAATATTTATCGATATAACTCAACTGACACGGTTTGTTATGACATTCTTGTAGAGAAACTTCCCAAGTGTGGGTTTATTGACGAATCTTTCGATATAATTACGCTTCGCCTTTCAAACAGACGGTAATGTGTTACAGTGAGACTTCACTTCCTCACCACTACATACACAGAAATAAGTATACCACAGTGTACTGTTCCACGGTGTGTGTTCTTTTCAGTTTTTGTATGTAAATTATTTCCGCATCCCTTGGCCTAGAGTACAGTATAGTTAAAAACAGTACATTGTACAAGCACAGCAAATGTGTGCTCAAGTCAGTATTTTCCGTATCGCGGAAACTATACAACGTAGGAGACGTTGCTAGCGGTGCCAGCTCATTGTATTTAATTATGGCCGCTCATTCAACAGCATGCACTTTTTCGGTCGTGCTATTGTGTCTGGCCGACCGTATGTGAAATCAGCTTAACCATTTTCCATGTAAGCCACGAGAAAAAAACACAGTCAGTTGAGGCAGTTTTCACGTTTTGTTACACCTTTGAAAATGTTGTTTCGAAACGTAATCACAACCTTGCCCCAAAACAAGAAAATTTTGAGTAGCAGCTGATGTAGGCTACGCTGTTTCAGCGAAACAGTTGAAGAATGGCTGAGAGTACCTGAGGAATTTCTACGTATAAGTTCGAAGACAAATTCGCTGTAAATGACCTGCATTTATTTATTTACTTATTCATTCATTCAAAACGCTACAAACACTTTATCGACTTTTTCCTATAGCCCATCTATAGATTGCGTATATACAAAAAGAAATAGAAATCTAATCGACTTTCGTCTATAGAAAGTCTATAGACAAATAATAGGGAAAATTTAATAGAGACAGTGTTGACTCTCGTCTATAGGTAGTCTAAAGAGCGGAAGTAGACAAAGAAGAAACAAACACCTTATCAACTTTTTTCTATAGACCGTGTATAGACTGCGAATAGACAAAAAGAAATAGGAACTTTATGAACCTTCGTCTATAGACAGTCTATACACTTTGTATCACCTACATTCTAAATCTATAGAAAGGCAAGGTCGTCTACAATATGTCTATAGACTTTCTATAGACAGTCTAAAGTCATTTTTGTGTGTGCAATCATTGGCGAACTGTCTTACTCGCGACGACATGCAGTTAGGCAAATCAATCATATATGCTAGAAAAACCAAAGCATCAAGCACGCTCCGTTGTGGAACGCTAGACGCAACTGGAATAAAGGAGAAGTTGTAGTGTTCATTGTGCAGGTGTTCCTGTTGAAAGTTGATTATTTCGCTAGGAAATAAAATGGCTTGCCGTCGCCTGAGTGCCCCGAAGCTTATAATTCCCTACCCACTTCTGTACAGCGCTTCGACTGAGCGCGAACTGTGTTAGTGGATTTGTCACACAAGTGCCACGCGAGGGTGACAAAGGGCTTGTTTTGTGCTGTCCCATTGCCAGGACCTGCGGCCACGCTGTCCTTCGGCGAAGCTGCAGAAACTGCTCGACGCCTAAGAATCACACGCAGCAGCACAACTGGCGTCTTTGAGCAGGTAATGTTCAGTATGTGTACATCGGTCATTACCGGCGCTCTACTGCGAATCGTACGTTAGAACTCTCTTATCCATTATTTGGCGCGTGAGTGTTTCAGCAGAATTTAAGGATATTTTGCAATGAACCTTTGCGAAACAAGATGGAAAATGTTGCACGTTTGTCCAGTTGCTTTTGCAAGACTCGCTATCTGCACAGGCCGCGGTGAGGCTTTGGAAACGACTACTTGCGAGCGATAGATTCTGCAGGACAGGAAGACATGAGGCAGCAACGGTCGCAAGACAAGCGAAGATCGTTAAAAAATTAAATTATAGCTTTTTACGTGCAAAAACCACGATACGATTACGATGCATGCCGTAGGAGGGGACTCACGAAATTTGGACCAGCTGGGGCTCTTTAACATGCACCCAAATCTAAGTACACGGCTGTTTTCGCATTTCGTCCCCATCGTAATGCGCGGCCGCCGTGGCCGGGATTCGGCCCCGCGACCTCGTGCTTAGCAGCCCAACACCATAGACACTAAGTAACATAGGCGGGTGAGGGAGAATCACCGTCAACTGCTACAACGACATGTTGCTCGTTAACGAGCGTGCGCAAATGTCCGGTTAGCTGCATGCGGAAAAATCGGTGAGCTTGGTCGGCCCAATTTTTTAGCAATTGACCTGTGCACTTCGACACTCGTCACCGTCCTCGAGCGAGACTTTAATGCTACGAACACTTCTTTCTACACTTTTTTTTAACAAAATGTGAGACCCACGGGGACGGTTGGTTAATACTTGACCCTCGCAGTGTCCCGACCTGCCGGCGTGCTGGCCTTCGGCGACGCTGCGGTGGCTGCTCGATGCCGGAGAATCGCACGCAGCAGCAGCGCCACGAGCAGCGCGCACGTCGCCGGGTGCATCGCTCACTGCAGCTGTTGCACCTCCAGCGATCCCGTGTTGCCGAACGGGGTCACGTGGGCTGCTCTTCCTCTAGAAAGAGTACGCGCGCGTGGCCAGGACGTTCATGTTAACGTTCTTGATTCATAATCCGTCAATTTTTGTTCTTGTGCTTCTTTAATATTTCAATAAATGTGGTTTTGATTGTCTACTCGCGCGACGTCTCTGCTACAACGCTGCCGTTATGCGAGAAGAGATGAGTTCAAACTGTGCCGATGTCTCTCCTGTCCTACACCCTTGCTATCAACACTCGCGAATGGTGAGCACAACTACTGGGGCCCTATAACGTAAAACTATTGCAATATGTTTCTATTCCAATCTTGTCACGTCAAATTTGCGTAACCACCGACGCAAGCATCGGGCGGTCACCCGCAGTGTTGTCTGAACAGACCAATCAAACGCTCTCCTCGTTCATAGGAGGTCATTTTTGTTTGCTTGAAAAACGAATAACATTGCCTACACTGAGCGGCTTGTCGTATATAATTGGCTGACAAGAGGCGAGCAGAATGCTCAAGTGGAGAGGGATTCACTGGGGCAGAGCCAGTCCATTGAAAATCGATAACCGGATGAAGAGGGTGGTGCCGGCGTCTGCGATTGGTAGGCTTTCACTTACTTAGCTTGTGGTGGCTGGTCGAAAATCACGGCGGCATGCAACGGAAGCTTAAGAATGACGCTAAAGCTGACCCTCAGCAAAGAAGAGTTGGCAGAATGAGGTGGTACACGTGCCGAAAGGGCTCGACAACGTTACACGGCCACGCAAGAAGTTTTATTATACGCAAATACACCCATGCTCTCGGGCAGGCACGACAAGCCAGCGTCTCAGCGATCGGCGGCAGTCATCTTTTATTCCTTTCGGAACGGGGCAGCCTGCGGCTATTCCGAAAAAAATCAGTTTTGTTCGGCATATTAATGCCTCTTTATCGCGTAAACGTCACTTTGACGCGGAGAGTTTGTGCGGTTTTGTGACGTCGCGTGGCAGGCAGGTGAAGTGGGTGCAGCCCGACAACTTTTTACCAATAGCCGAGGGCTAATGGCGAAAAGGGGTCGAATCAGAAATAACTGTTTTTCTTTTTTCTGTCAAATCATGCATAATCAGTGTGCACACATATTATCAGATGGGGAGGTATCGCGGTTTTCGTGACGTCGCGTGACAGACAGGTGAAGTGGGCGTGGTCGAAAAAAGTTTTTGACCAATCGTGGAGGGCTGATAGCAGAATTGGAATAGAAAAGTTTGGAATAGTTTTACGTTATAGCGCCCCTGAACTGATCACGGTGTGTTTCGCGGTCGTGTACGTGTACTGCGGCGTTCCAGTAGCTTTTGTGCGCAAATGCATGAAACGGTGTTTTGTTAGGAAAGTAAAAGATGGAGCAACACAGCAGTTCTACCGCAACTTTGATGGTGTCCATCAGGCAACCGGTACCACCCTTAGGATTCGATCAAAATGAAAATGACTTTCAAAAACGCCGGCAACGATTCGTAAACTACACTACGTGCCGTATAAATCAGCCTGTTCAAAACTTCGTTAGAGATTTTTTTTTTGGTCAGTCCGTTATGGAATTTGATTTCTCGTGCACATATCAGCCTCTTCGATTATTCCGGTTGAAGGATTGGAATCACGTTAAAATTCCGCAGGTAACTTTTAAAAGTACCGTATAGTTTAAAATGTAAACCTGCCGTAACGCGCTCAAACCGCTGCAGTTTCTAAGGGAAGCCATTAAGGTTCCGCACTTTTGACATGCGTACAGAGAATAGAGTGGCCTATCACGAGGCATGCTTTTCTTTTGCGCTTCTGCGTTCCTTACGTGCCATTGTGTTAATGCAGTATTATGCGTCAGCTCGGATGTGTAGTAAAAGCAAGAACGTTGTGGGGTACGTCACCTCTTATGTGAATGTGATGAAACGCTGACATCTGTGGGAAGCATCATCTGAGTGGAAAACGATGCCCCGTTACCCGGTCAAGCGAAGGTAAAGTCACTGCCATCGGGTACCATGACAGCAAGGTGCATACGCAAACGTTGGTAAGCAATCGTAAGCACAAAATTTATTGCGCAGAGTAATGGTTCTGCAAGGGGATTTACTCGTAGTCAAAAAGGGTGCCATTAAAGTGCGAAAAACAATTCACTTGCTCGTGACTGTAGCGAAATGAAAGGGTCGCTTGATGATAGCAATAAGTTACGGAAAAATCTTGTAATTTTCGGCCTACCCAATAGCGCGACCGAAAGTTGGACTAACTCTGGAAATAAAGACCTAAATTTAAATTATGGGGTTTTATGTTCAAACCCACTTTCTGATTATGAGGCACGCCGTAGGGGAGGACCACCTGGGGTTCTTTAACGTGCACCTAAATCTAAGTACATGGGTGTTTTCGCATTTCGCCCCCATCGAAATGCGGCCGCCGTGACCGGGATTCGATCCCGCGACCTCGTGCTCAGCAGCCTAAAACCACAGCCACTGAGCAACCACGGCGGGTGAAATAAAGACCTGACCTCTTTCTAGAAGTAATTAGGCGAATCTACTCCTCCAGACAGAAATAAGCATGCACACAGGGCAGGAAAGTTCGGCGGAAATACCAATGGACCAGTTGATTATTATGGCATTAATCATTACAAAGATTAGCAACGCTTGTTGTGTCTGAAGGCGTAAGTTGAAAGTGTCACAATAAGTGATACGCGAAGATTTCACTCCTTGTGTTCGGCATGCACAATCACAGCTGCTGCAGCACGGGAGGAAATTGGGGGGGGGGGGGGGGCGTCATTTCAGCTTTACTATGATAAGCTGCATATGCGTAATCACAGCAAGAGAAGCCAAGAAACAATTACACCAAGGAAAACATAGGGGTAATTGCTTGTACTCACTAATTCAATTAGAGAAATGATAAATCAATGGAAACGAAAGTGGATGAAAAAACAACTTGCCCCAGGTGGGGAATGATACCACGTCCTCGCATTTATGCGTGCAATGCTTAAACATTTGAGCTACCGCGGCGCCGTTTGCCCATCTACTTGCTTGGGTATTTATGTTTTACTAATAGAACTCATCCTGGGAGTGCTAGCCAGCGCCAGCACTCGCAAACCTTGGCGGCGGATGTGGCACATCCTTTCTGCCGCTGGCGTCACGAGCCCGTGTGCTTTTTGGGTGAAGGCAACTGGTCAATAAAGCCACATATGCTACCTTAAGGCATCAATGTTGCCGGATTCGAGAGCCTTGTTATGTTGTAAACGAGCATTATTAATTATTAATTTATCATTTCTTTAGCTCAACTAGTGAGTACAAGTAATTTCCCCTATACTTTCCTTGCTGTCATTGTTTGTTGGCTTCTTATGACATCAATTATTGAAAATCAGGACCCTCGGTTAGCCCCCCCCCCCCCCCTTTCTCACCCGCCGTGGTTGCTCAGTGGCTATGGTGTCGGGCTGCAGAGCACGAGGTCACGCGATCGAATCCCGGCCACGGCGACCGCATTTCGATGGGGGCGAAAATACCCGTGCACTTAGATTTAGGTGTGCGTTAAAGAACCCTAGGGGGTCGAAATTTCTGGAGTTTCTCCACGGCGGCATGCATCATAATAAGAAAGTGGTTTTGGCACGTAAAACCCCAAATTAAAGTTTTTTAAAGATACCACTAAATTTGTAGAGTGTCTGTCAGGGGTAGTGTGCCTATTCCTGTTATCATGTGTATATTTAGTGAAATGTGCATGCAGCAGACTGGCCGGTGCCTCAACATGTGCCTAGGAGAGCACCATAATTAACTCAAGGGACCAGAATGCTCGTCCCACTCGACCATGCACCGATAGGACTGGGGCTGCACGCCGGATTTAGACTATTCATCTGTTTTGTTCACCTACGGCAACCAATTGGCCAACAAGATCACTGAGAAATACCACATAAAAACAGTGGGTTACAATCGGTTTACTGAATTCTCCGCAACTTCCAGTAGTAACTAATTTGTTTGTTGCTACTAGTTTCAGGCACCTTATTTCTTGCCAAATCTTCTGCTTGACCTATAGAATAGGTGTGCAATCAATTTTCAAATTAACGTAATTCCTGAGTATAATTTTTGTTTTCTGACATGCTATGTTGCAAGAAGAATCCTTTTTAGTGAAAACTGAATTAACTTTTCAATTGCAATTGGGAATGCTCATTATTTCACTCAAGATACACATCAATGTACATACTCGTACTAGATTAGAAACTAATTGCTTCGATAACTCAAAAAGCACAAGTACACTGTGCCCATTGTATCTGACAGTGACACTGCAACTGTGTTCCAAATACCACAAATTGGCAGTTATCCAACATTATTTGCGAGAACAATCATAAAACATTATTGGTCCCAATGCAATGGATACTTACAAGCATTATCATGATTGCTCAAACTCAAGCTCCACATGATAAATTTATTACTGGCATATTAAGCAATAGTACATACCAACTATGGCTAACAGCGGAGGGAATATTAATTTTGCCTACCGCTCAAAAATAGAAGCCAGTAGGTGATTTCCTTCTTTCAAAAAAAAATTGATATGCATAATGTGACGTCTGTATAGGACTCTTAGCTCACGGGTGTTCCTACTTGCTTTTGTTATAAATGGGAATGTGTTGTCATTGCAAGATGAGATTAATGTGTGACTGGGTTGTTGTCGTTTGGAGATACTTTTTTTGTCATTAGCAATGATATTCTCATGTCAGGCACATTGGCCCAGTGCTAATGTCACAGAATCTTGGGAAAGTGAAAATATTCTCAAAAGTGATTCTCAAAAGAACTGCCCCTCTATAGCAGAGTGGTTAGGGAGGGGGGGCGTTCTGCCACTTTTGTGTTATCATTTTTTCTGAAATACTGAAATGAAACTTGGCATAGTGCTACAACTATACACATATTTGTTGAATGTTTGTGCCTGCTAATAGATTATGGCTTAATGCTCATTACAGCTTTTGAAAATTAATTTCAATTGTATTTTGCATGCTCCACGGTCGCCGATTACTAGGCGGACCAAATGAGGCTAAAAACTAGCCGATCGCTCCTTTCCCGGGAAATGAAACAGCAGGTGAGCATGTAAGAATGAACTTCCAACATGTGAGCAATAGCCAAAGCTCCATAGTCATCCTGATGGTGGAACGCTAAGACAAAGCGCAATATTTATTTGTTTACTTATTCATTTATATTTAGTCATATCTCATGAATGCTTTACAGGTTTACAGCAAGGAATCAGGTAAAATAAGGAAATATTGTCGCATCTAAGTAAACATATTATTCAAGAAAGCATAATTCACGTTGCACAGTACTATGATGAAACGTTGTTAGTCGGACTTTGATACGAACTCATTAAAACCGCAAAACTTGAAGAAACGAAGCTGTAAGGTTAATACATCTTACTCATAAGTAAGAAACGAGATCACATTTGCATTGGACCTAATAGTACAATTTAATCTGGGAAATTTGAGATATCATGTGCTGCTCTAATATACAATCACTAATTTGTGAGTACATGCGCAAAAATTTCAAACATTTCAACAATTTCATGTAAGCTGCAAATTCATATATCTAATTTGTTGACTTTAGACAGCCTGCAGAACTCCGATATCTGTTTATGGCACAGAGACGTGGATTATTAAGCTTCCTGGTGTTATTTTTCTCAAATCATGCGCATTTGCCTGTTGCCTGTAGGAAGTCGAAAGCAATTGCATAGAAATATTCTATAGAAATTTGTCTTTACCATCTCTAATGCAACTCGATAGAAATCTTCTATAGACATTCGTCGTTAACATCATCAAAGCAACTACATAGAAGTGTTCTCTAAAAATTTGTCTTTAGCATCTCTAAAGCAACTCGATAGAAATGTTCTATAGAAATTTGTCTTTAGCATCTCTAAAACAACTCGATAGAAATATTCTATAGAAATTTGTCTTTAGCATCTCTAAAGCAACTCGATAGATATGTTTTACAGAAATTTGCCTTTAGCATCTTAAAAGCAAGTTCATTCAGCGATTCTATAGAAATGTGTTTTTAGAGTTAATATAAGAATGCGGTGGCCAAATAACTTTTGGAGCTCTATAGGAAAATTCTATAGGCAATCAAAACAAACATAATAGAGTTGAATAAATTCAAAAGACTTTCTAAAAAACACGTAAAAATTTTTGTAAGGGAAACTCGCATGGAGGCCACACTATAAATTATGTCATAGCCATCACGCGATCGTCGTCACTATCATCGTCGTAATTTTGCCGCTGTCGTCGCACATACGCTCGCGTCATTCTCACAACTGTTCGCTTTACAGAAAGACGTTGTGCCACCTAATGCTAGATAGCCAGAAACCCGCTAAATTCTTTGTGCATGATCAATTGCCACAGTCCAGGGGAACTGCAATATATTTTGATATTTTAAAGCGAACAGCATTCTTGACAAACTCAGACGAGCTTTTTTTTTTCCCTGATTATTTAGCCATTTAGCTGCCCTACCAAATATATGGGCGGATACAGGAATAGTGCAGACAAAAAAAATGTGGTTCGTTCGCCCGGGCATGTGCGAAAGGGTACATGTGCCGCGGCTCAACAAATCGTTACAGTGATTCATGTTTGACGCCAACATGAATCACTGTATCGGTGTCACTGTGATGCGCGTAATTGCAGGCGCCGTCAACTGAAGGCGTAGTGTGCCCCGCGGGAGGCGACTCATAAATTGAGGGCACGACTGATAAATTGCGAGTTTCGACAATTTGCACACCCGGATGGTCATCGTTGATGAGATCTTCCTGAAGTGTTTGTAATAGTTGCCGCGACTCAATTCCGATCTATTTCTACTTTACACATTCGCTTTTGCTTTTTTTCGCTCTTGGGAACTGTGCTTTACCTTGCACGTCTCCCAGACACCCGACTTCTATCCTATCCGCTCAAGTGGGTCTGTGCCTTAGTTCCCGACAGGCACGATGACGGGCTCGCGAGCACGCAGCCCGCAGCTCCTCGTTCAACGTGGCACGCGCGGCATTTGCCAGGCTTGCGCATCGTTTCCTGAGCTCCTAGTCCGCGGCCTTACGAGTGTAACGAGCCGCGTGTGACGTCACCCAATGCAGTTGCGAGGGCTCCTGCTGCGCTTCCGCGCCGTTCCGGGTTGCGGCCACGTTTGCATCGGCGCCGCCACACTGCACTGCTTGCCGACGAGCGGCTTTCCTCTACGCTTGTGGCTGCACTGCCAGAATCTAAGCATGGTTGGCCGCGGGTCGACGCACACGGCTGAGCAAGTCGCCACGTGGCGTCTCGCTGAAGAAGTAATAGAAATGTTTAATCAACGCTTTCTGCCAGTGCACCTGCAGTCCGTAAACGATGCGCAACGTGGTGGGCCTCCTTCCGGTCTCGCGACTTGGGCTCTTTCACGTGCCACCATTTTTCATGCTCGAGCACGAAAGCGCAGAAGGCTCCGGACCCTTCGCCGTTCGGGGGTGGGTTTTCGTGCACCCTAACTAAAATGGGGGAACGCGCCGGTCGTCAAGCGCGAAGCTTGCCCACATAAATACGAGATCTGTGAGAAAAGTGTCCGGCCTTATTTATTTTTTTCGAACACCTGATGGGTACGAAACAAGCGCGCTTGCATCAGCCGACCGTGAACCTTCGTGCGCATGCACGAATTTTTCCCGCCTGCCGATAACGTCAGTCGCTGGGACGGAGCGTTTGAGTGAGGTAGTGCGCAGTGCTCTCGTGGGTTTTTTATTGCAAGGAAAATGGCGGAGCGACTAGAGCAACGCTACTGCATCAAATTTTGCCAGAACCTGGCCGACAGCCAAGTGGAAACCATTCGGAAGATTCAGACGGCTTCCGGTGACGATGCTATGAGCAGCACACAGATTAAGGAGTAGTACAACCGGTTTAAAGACTGCCGCACATCGGTGGAGAACGAGCCACGCTCCGGTCGGCCATCAGCATGCCGAAGTGACCAGAACATATTGCCGAAGTCAACGCTGTGCGGCGCAAGAGACCGGAGTTATGGTCAATAGGAAATTGGTGAATCCATCACGACAATGCTCCTCCACATTCTTCGCACTTGATTCAGACTTTTTTTGGCGAAAAACCAGACTCCTGTAGTTCAGCAGGTTCCTAACTCTACTGATATGGCCCCCTGCGACTTCTGGCTGTCTCCCAAAATCAAGAGGCCATTGAAGGGGGCGCGATTTCAGACAAGAGATGACATTATGGCTGCAATGACAGCTGAGCTAAACTCCCTTCCGAAAGATACCTTCACGGAATGCTTCCAACAATGGCAGCACTACTAGGAGAAATGCGCGGAGCCCCAAGGAGACTACTTTGAGGGTGATTAGGTTTCCAATGCTCCATTTATGCCAGTTTTTTTTTCTTCTTCGGCCAAAGGTAGGATTCTTTTCTAACAGACCTCGTATACGTACAACAGTGCAGATCCACGTAGGACAGCTAACAAGCCAAGTGGTTTGCGTCAGTCATCCTGCAGCGACAACCGGCCCTTCAGGATGAACAAAGAAAGGCTCTCCCTTGGTCCGCCACTAATACTTCCGTCTGCAAAAGGAGAATAAGCGGCGCACACAGGGCGAGCTACACGCTCTTCGCGGTACTTAGCCGATTCTCGATCATCATCGGCGGTTTTCGGTTCATTGCACGAAGCTGGCAAGGCGCTGCCTCGTGAGCATATGGCGTGGGTGTACGGCTTGTTATCAGATATTTGTACAATCAAGAGCCAATGCGTCTGCATCAGCGGCGCTGGTAATGTTTGAGATTCTATGCAGTCGAATTGGCTAGCGCATCATGGCAATGGCTGTGCAGCGCAATTTACATGCATTGCAACGTTTCACACGACGTTCACGGAGGGCGGAGTGAGGGAGCGGTGGTCAGAGATAAAAAAATGGGACGACGCTTAAGCTTCGCCTTCAAGAGTGGAACGCGACAGCATTCCCATCGACCCGCCAAGAGGTGTAAGACAATGCGCTACGGCGCAGGCATCACTTACGAGGCGCCCCACATCGGACTTTGCGCCCACCTATCACACGGAGAGCGTCGAGCAACGCAGCGTTCGGCGCGGCAACGAAACGTGCGCCTGAGCAAACGGAACGAACCAAAGAACTCGGTGCCTCGGAGGGGGAAACGATCTACGCCAGCCAAACGTCGTGATCGGCACGGGCAGAGAGATAGATAGCTAGTAATTTAAGAAAGGGACGGCGCTTGATTCTGCCACTCGCGTGGGAGCACGGCGAAGCGTCGTCAGGGGAGAGGGAGTCGAGGCAACGACGCGCCTGGCACCGGTCCGCGCACAGCCCCAATGCGCGCATGGCGCGCCACCTGTCGGGGCAGCGCCGTACATTGAGAGGAGGGGGTCTTCTGTGTTTGCCGCAAGATGGCTCTGCGTGTGCGGTAAGCGCAGAAGAAATGTAGCGGAAACGTACTTCGCTACTCGTGTAAATGCGACTTCTGTAAGTTACATGCTCATAATTACCGATATGCACCGCAGTATAACTTTCTACGGCCCGTTTTTAAGGCAACACCGCGTTCACTAGAAGCGCGTTTGTACCGCTTTCAAGCATCGAACTGGAGCTTAGTTCAAACAAGTCGCCTGGGCCAGACGGTCTCGGTGCATCTCTGTATAAAGCCTTTAGAACACAAATGGCAGTTGCACTTGAAAGGCTGATTAGCGAGTTCTATGAAATCAAAGCAAGTCCTCCATCTTTCCGAGCGTCCCACGTAGTACTGATTCCTAAAACGAATGATCCGATTAAGTTACAGTCTGTTGAATCATACCGTCCCATCAGTCTAACAAACGTGGACTATAAGATATTCATGAAGATTTTAGCTCGACGCCTTCAAAGTGTTATTAAGTCACTTTTAGGGCCACATCAGACATGCGGCCTAAAAGGCAGGTAAATCCTTACCGATGTTCACACAGCTAGAACTGTCCTTGAATGTTGTGACGGAATGTATGGGCGCGTGGCCATGTTGCAATTAGATCTCCACAAGGCGTTCGATAAAGTCGTACACGAAGTTCTGTTCTCGATCCTAGACCATATCAATGTTGGAACTGTTATTACAGAAGGTGTTAAAATGATGTACAATGGTTGTATAACGAAGCTGATAATTAATAGGCAGTTAAGTGATGGCATTCTTGTGCAGTCGTCTGTGAGACAAGGCTGCCCTTTATCCCCGCTGCTTTTCGCTCTCTACCTCGAGCCCTTTTGTTTGCGGCTGCTGAAGAGCCCGAACATTCGGGGTTACACTTTTCATAAAAACTGAAGTTCGAGTTTTAGCATATGTTGATGATGTAGCAGTGTTTTGTACGGACCATGACAGTGTTAAAGCAGTTGTACAAGAGGCTGTAAAAATTTTGTACTGCAAGTGGAAGTGCTATTAACTGGAACAAGTGTCTTGGTTTGCGGCATGGGAATTGGCAATATAAGCCTGAGACTTTTTTGTAACATGCAATGGGCGGTAACTCCAGGCACCTACCTTGGTGTCCCCCTTGAACATTATCGAGATAGCAAAGAATATTGGGACAATAAAGTAGTGCGACTGAAAACCCAGACCGGCAAATGGGGGAGGGCATAAATTTTCAATGTGTGCAAGAGCCACCGTGTGTAATTTGTTTTTTAGTCGCGAAAATCTTTTATGTGATGCAAGCGTTATGTCTGACGAGGATGTTCGTGCAAAAGCTGCATAGACTATTTGCGATGTTTATTTGGGCCTCAACATGGGAACGTACAAGTCGTAGTAATCTGTTCCATAGAGTGTTGAATGGTGGGCCGGGGTTGTCACGTTTGTTCCTCAAACAGATTGTAAGCAGGTCTCTTTTTTTTGCGTGATCAAAAGGATGCTATTCTGAGAACAATGATTCAAGCTAGATTGCGCGATTCATTGCCTGATTATGTAGTGTCGTCCATGTATACGGGGCCAATGCCTTTAAGTGCCTATTTGCGTGAAGTGGTCGCCTCTTTCCGAATACTAAAAGCAAGATTTTCTAGTGAATATCTGGCTGCTGTTACTAGTAAGAAGTCGTACAAAGATCTCGTTGATGTATTCTTGCCTGTACCGTTGTATAGTACAGTATTTGTTTTAGGTTCAGAACGAGATGTTCTTAAGAGAGTTAAACGAATGCCGGTAAGAGCTTCTGTTAAGTCTTTCTTTTTTCAACTACATACAGGCACTCTCCCAGTGAAACCGTGGCTGCAAAGCAAAGGCATTTTTGTACCTTGGTCTGTGAATTGCTTTATATGCAAAAAACCGGAGACCATTGAGCATATCTTTTTGGACTGTCATGACGCAGTGTTTTTGTGGGATATTCTGAAACATAGCCTTAAAAAGGAATTGCCGTTAAGTTCTTTCGAGATACGCTTCCTGCCATGCGCGGAACCAGAGGGAGTGCCTGTCGATCTGTTAATGCTTCTGTGCATGCACAGTGTGTGGCGAACGCGTATGGATATTAGACATGAGCGCATTGTTCAGGCCCCAGCACATGAATACTTCATTGAAAGTGTGTTATATATACGCGAATTTTTCTGTGTACAGAATGATCCTCCTGATTGGCTTAGTGCTTTGGACAAAGTGACTAGCCTACATCGTTCTTATCACACCACACTGATCCGGCATTGACTAGTTGTTTTTTATGGCCATGTAATAATCGCATTGTATTTTCTTTTGCCAAGCCGGTAATAAAAAAAAACTCGTGGCTCAGTGGTAGTGTCTCCGTCTCACACTCCGGAAACTCTGGTTCGATTCCCACACAACCCATCTTGCAAGTTGTTTTTTATTCATGAAGTGCCTGCCGGGATTTATCGCTGACGGCCAACGCCGCCGACACCGACGCCGACGACACCGGCTTTTCTGCGACACGAGCTCCTTAACGCTATCGCGTTAAAAGTGCACTGGCTGCCTCTATCACTTTATCTCCTTCCTTTGATGTGAAGCCGAAGCTGTGTGCATTTATTCCTTCGCGTTGGCTTGCTCCTTTTAAATCGGATGATTTTCTTTGGCTCCGTCGCCCCTTTTCTTGGTGGGTGGTGGACGTTTGGTAGACCGAGGCCGGTGGTCAGAAATTGCTCGTCGAAGGTTGGAGACAAGACACCGACGCTAAGGACGCCCCTGCTTGCGTTGTGGGACGCGTTCATTGGTGAACGGAAACTTCGATGCCTCTTTGAGGCACAGCGGGGAATTAATGGCGAGGAATTAATGAGTGCTTCATTTCACCCAACCGTTTGGGGAATGTACCCTAGGGAATAGCTACAAAAATGTAACTTGTGGACAGGGGCTACAGGCGTACGCAATTTATGACAGCAGGAAATTGTAAAATAACCTTTCAGAAGGAGACAAGATGTAATATGAGAGATGGGGAATGAAAGATCAACAAAATTGAACACAGGAAGAAATGTAAACTAGTCATGTATTACGAAAAAGCATTATTTGTTCCTTTTAATAAAATATAACTTAAAGAAGCGCAGGTATAAACTTCATCATAAACATCATAGAAAGTGCGATACTTATTTAACGTTGTAGGAAATAGATATTCTAGGCTCTGTTCACCGTAGTTTGTTCTTACATGCGGAAATATCCATTTATTTGTCTCGTAGAAATGCATTGATATATGCGCGTCATTTTAGAGAGAGCCTTATATGCTCAGAGACACTGGGCACCGAAAATCTGAGAGAATATAATAATCTGTATAGAAGATGAATGCCCACACGCAGAACATTGTACTGAAGAAAAACTTTATATGCATGAATTCTGTATCCCTCCCTCCCCCCAGCTATAAGCCTTATTGCTCTTTTATTTTTATTTTTTTTGCCGACCTAGAAGCATAATAATGTTGGTTTTCGATGTGGTCGCCCATACCAAGGGAGGTATTCTGTAACTGTCCCCCTATAGTGGACATGTCCGTTCCGTCTGGTATTGAAGTGGTGATTTGGTAGGGGTGCCTGTCTCCTTGTCTCCCCAGCCCATCCTATCAGAGCTTCAGCAGCCGACGAAATGGATATGTCCACTCGGTGGGCATTTATAAAAACCAAAAGAAAGTCCTATGTGATTGCGAGGAGGACACATTGGAATATCGCATGGCATATGATGAGTTTATGCTTAGGTTGAAATTCATTGCCACATTTTGACCAGAAAGCTACAGCGCCTGACAGCTTTGACCTACCACACTGACCCTGCCGAACTCACGACGAGGCTTCTCTTTAAGGCTCACTAAGAACATTGCCATGGCACTCCAGTGACCATTAAACAATCAGTGATTTCCATGAATAAGGTGCACTAGAATTGCACAATTGCACTAAAATAATCGTATCAACAGAATCGTTTAGTGTCAGTTATGGGTGTAAGTGTGGCGAAGAAACCTTATTTCGAATTAAAGCTGTTTTTTTTTATTTTGTTGAATAAGGTAATTAGGTGCCAGTTTTTCCAAGTTGTCTATTTTGCTTAACACAGGGTGCCTTGCTTCTATAAAGAACGTCCGCGTCAGCTCCGATACCCGACCTAGGCTCATTAGCGAACGGTCCCGGCTCGCGTCCGCGGCTTCGAGCCCAAGCCCGCACCGGGCCCAGCGCAAAAACGTCTTAACCAGGCCTTGCCCTGGCTTTCGAGTCGGCCTGGGCCCGTGCAGTTCTCAAAACTGTACCACAGGGCCCATAAACGACGCCCCATGCGCCACAGCATGTGCGTCTCAAAGCCGTGCGGCGTTGAACTCGCCCTGCAGCTCGGTCACGCAGCCCTTGAGAAAGTCTGACCACCGACCTCGGGCGAAAGAGCCAAGAAACGCTTCTTGTTTGAAAAGGTTAGTGACACTTACAAAGACTGGCTCCTATCGAATACCACAAACAACATACATTCAAGCGCCATTCAGACTTTCTGCCCGAACCAACCATTATAAATCAATACGACACCATCCCAGCAATAGTAACACTCACAAGTACTCTTTATTCCCACACGCCATTTCTCATTGGAATATATTACCCTCTAGAGCCGTAAATTGCCCATCTGCCAACGCACTTATTGACAGTATTGAGAATCTGGAATTCGAATGGGGATATTACCTGTACTTCATATGCAGCCTCTGTAGATGTATTCTTATGGTAAACGCTGTTTCTCCTGCTTCCCAGACGGCTCATTTAAACAGAGTGTATATATTTATTGAGTATGTTCATTTTTATGTGTGCTAATGCTCTTTGTTTTGGATATACTAGTTCCACTTTATCGTTTTTTTTTGTACTGTATTCCATGTTGTAACCACTCCTGCATGGGCCCGACGAGGGCCTGCATTATTGTAAAATAAATAAATAAGACGGCAAGCGAGAGATGCGATAAAATGTATACGATAAGACAAAGGACAACGTCTGGCTATTTGACACCCTAGCAGGCTGCCCGAACATAAATGCACAAAGGGGCCAATATTGTCAACAGGATGTGGCAAGTGCCTGTGGCAAGAGAAGACTAAGCCCACTTTAATATGGCAATGCCAAGATGCAATGAACTACCGGAACCTCAATGTAACGCCCAGCCACAGCCGTAGGGAATGTCAACATTGAAAAAGCGAAGGGGTTGGAAGCTGATAGGCGCTTTATCTGGTCTGCGGTCGAAATAAGCAAGACACGTTGCGAGTATTCGTGGGGAAAAAAGGCAGAGAGCGAGAGAGCACGCGTCGCGGTGTTGTTACAGGCACAGTTGTAACTTTTGAGCATCTAACACAGCTGGGCAAAATATCAGGCTGTCGTAGATATTGTAAAGCTTTATTAGGATTAGATCATTCAGGCTGTGCCGCCATTCGTCGAACCACCGTTCAAATGGAGATGCCAATAAACATAATATCGATTCGTGAGTGCTTCTTGCAATTAATTTAAACGTTGGCGCGTAACATCATTGGCCGGATAATTTATCTGATGCGGATGATGGTGCATATGGTCTCTAGTAATCATCATAAGCTGTTAAACGCCGTGACCGAAGAGGTCATTCACAAGTGGCAACGCATCGCACTTTAATGGGTCCCCAATCAGGCCCCGTATAAGACTTTGGAAATACGCCAGATTTCGCAGAGTGCCGTGCAAGGAGCGTTAAAAAATACCAAAACATTGTGAGTAAAGGTGAGTGCCAGCATTGATATATCCAAATGGTCCCTCGTAAATTTATAGCGCCAGAAATCGACTGCACGGTACGCAGCAGACACTCTCTCCCCTTACCTCGTTTACAGCCTCCACAAGGGAACATTGACGGCCTCTTATGGAAGGGCACCAGCTCGCTCCTGTCGTTCAAAGGGAAAGTGTGTAATCATTGCATTCTACCTGTACTAACGGAGAAACTTGAGAGTTTAATACAGAAGCTCGAGACCAATTTAAGTACTGCGGCGAGGGAGCAATGGAAGGAAGAAGTGTTAGGCGTTACGTTAAGAAACAGAAAGAAAGCGGTGTGGATCAGAGAGTTAACCATTAGAGTTAAAGAATGGGTACCAAGGGAACGGGAGCGTAGTCGAGGACGGCAGAAAACTAGGTGGGGTGATGAAATTAGGAAATTTGCAGGCGCATACAAGTGCGAATCAGCTAGCGCAAGAGTGGGGTAGTAGAAGATCGCACGGAGAGGCCTCCGTCCTGTAGTCGACAGAAAAATGGCTGCTGTTGCTGATGTTGATGATGTGAGGGCAACGATTTTGGGTGGCCAGCATTCCGCCATGTTATAGGCAAGTGACTTTAGTCCGCGTCCGCGATATTGGCATGCCATCTGCGCGTGTTCGATTTCTTCTTTTTCTTCTTTTCTGTCGTTTGTATTTTTTACTGTTCTCTCGGAATTCTTCGCTTGCCATCATACTGTGCACTTTAAGACTCGCAGAGATCTTGACGCGGATTTTCGATCGTGCGCGTAGTTACTTTTGTGTTTTTTTAATTATTATTATTATTTATTGAGTGCAAGCGGCGGGGTGACGGGGGGGGCCCTTTCTGTCCCAGTGTCCCTACCTGCAGCGCCGCGCGGCGTCGCGCACCACGTGCTTCGTCGAGGAACTGCTGCGGCCGAGTCTCGGCGACGCGGCCGCGCACAACGCACAGCGACGCGAGGAGAACGCGCCCCCGTGGCACGGCCGCGCTTGTTTGTCTCGGCGACGTCGCTTTTCGATGCCGTTACTTACGACGGCTCAAGTTCGTGCGCTTTTTTTTAGCTATTGTACCACATTTTTCTTACTGTCCGTTGCCTACAAAGTATTTACTAAGGTAATCGCAAACAGAATCAGGAATACCTTAGACTTCTGTCAACCAATGGACGAGGCAGGATTCCGTAAAGGCTACTCAACAATAGACCATATTCACACTATCAATCAGGTGATAGAGAAATGTGCGGAATATAACCACCCCATATATATAGCTTTCATTGATTACGAGAAAGCGTTTGATTCAGTCGAAACCTCAGTAGTCATGGAGGCATTACGGAATCAGGGTGTAGACGAGCCATATGTAAAAGTACTCAAAGATGTATATAGCGGCTCCACAGCCACCGTAGTCCTCCATGAAGAAAGCAACAAAATCCAAATAAAGAAAGCCGTCAGGCAGGCAGATACGATCTCTCCGAAGCTATTCACAGCGTGTTTACAGGAGGTATTCAGAGACCTGGATTGGAAAGTATTGGCGATAAGAGTTAATGGAGAATACTTTAGTAACTTGCGATTCGCTGATGATATTGTCTTGCTTAGTAACTCAGGGGAGCAATTGCAATGCATGCTCACTCACCTGGAGAGGCAAAGCAGAAGAGTAGGTCTAAAAATTAATCTGCAGAAAGCTAAAGTAATGCTTAACAATCTCGTAAGAGAACAGCAGTTTACGAGAGATAGCGAGCCACTGGAAGTGGTAAGGGAATACATCTACTTAGGGCAGGTAGTGACCGCGGATCCGCATCATCAGACTGAAATAATCAGAAGAATAAGAATGGGCTGGGGTGCGTTTGGCAGGCATTTTCAGATCATGAACAGCAGGTTGCCATTATCCCTCAAGAGAAAAGTGTACAACAGCTGTGTCTTACCAGTACTCACGTGCGGGTCAGAAACCTGGAGGTTTACGAAAAGGGTTCTGCTGAAATTGAGGACGACGCAACGAGCTATGGAAAGAAGAATTATGAGTGTAACGTTAAGGGATAAGAAAATAGCAGATTGGATGAGGGAACAAACGCGAGTTAATGATATCCTAGTTGAATTCAAGAAAAAGAAATGGGCATGGACAGGACATGTAATGAGGAGCGAAGATAACCGATGGTCGTTAAGGGTTACGGACTGGATTCCAAGGGAAGGGAAGCGTAGCAGGGACGGTAGAAAGTTAGGTGGGCGGATGAGATTAAGGAGTTTGCAGGGACGACATGGCCACAATTTGTACATGACCGGGGTAGTTGTAGAAGTATGGGAGATGCCTTTGCGCTGCAGTGGGCGTAACCAGGATGATGATGATTATGACTACATTTTTAATTAAATAAGGATTTCGTTGCCTGTGGGGGTTGCGTCTACGCCTGGCCACCCTCGCTGAGCGACATGAGGTGGTTCTAAGCTGTGCCCAAGGGAGTTTTATCCTATTTTGGCCTCCTTTATAGATTAGGGACAATAAAGAACGATAACTTTACATATTCACTTAGCACAACTTGGAAGTTATTACGAGTGCTTATACAACACTCGTAATCCTGAGCGCTGGAATATACATTGTTGCCGCACAAACTGGTGCTTCGATACCGGCATTCCGCACTGCTGAATTATTTCTTGCGTAGCTATGACATTGGAAATTGCTGCTGCTTCTTTGAAATACTTACACTGTATATTCTTCTTATGATTGGCAGTTTCAGCCCCTGCTCAAACTTTGCTGTTTGTCCTTGCATTGCTTTATTAGAATGCGTCTTGCTAGTATATTACTAGCATGTGTATTCTAGCATATCGCCCAACTTCGCATTTACGCCTTCGCATCCTGCTTCCTTCATTTTGCCATCATCTGAATGAACATTAAACCGGTTGTACGTTCTCTAAGTATAGGTAATGTGTATAAACGATATGATTTTGTTATTATACGTGCAGTGTCATTAAGCTATTATCTGTCATTAATCAATAACGCAAGTTTTCCGTATATGATTTGATGCCCTCATACATGCGTGCATTATTGGTTATTAAATGCTTATTCTAAGCAAGTGTTTTGATGTCAATCTGTTCATTGCTGCCA
This sequence comes from Dermacentor albipictus, assembly GCF_038994185.2. Taxonomy (NCBI): domain Eukaryota; kingdom Metazoa; phylum Arthropoda; class Arachnida; order Ixodida; family Ixodidae; genus Dermacentor; species Dermacentor albipictus. The sequence continues at coordinate 2,796,216 of NW_027225580.1, read as the reverse complement.
AAGAAGGGGACGGCCGCCTGCTCGGTAGTTCTCATGGGGCTGCTCCCTCCTTGAGAGAAAATAAAGGTGAATTGAGCCGAAATTAATACAAACAATATCTTAAATATGATGAGGACACTGCACTGAGAGTATTGTCTCGCGACCACATATATGAAGCTCGATGGCTCACTACATGGCATCGACTGACGTTAGATTTATAGCCATCCAATGGGAAATTAGGTGTATATCTCTTACTTATCTCGCCTGCTATCCCAAGTCACGAAAACAGACGCATTTGACCACCGTTGTATCCTATCGTTAAGATAACATTCCATCGTTCTTTAGGAAAACGGCTCAATTCTTCACCGTTGCTATTTATCTTTAGCACAATCTAAGATTTCACAAAATATTCGATGTTGCGGTTTGGTTACCAGGCTACAGAGCCGGACAATTAAGCTCTGCACTTCTTGGCATGCATGTAGGAACGATAGCATGCCTATCGCGAACTTGCTTTTCCATTGCGTTTCTACGTTCTGCGCCGACATATGCAGGGTATATAGTATACAACTTTAGTCAAGGTGTAAAAGAATGCGGGAGCTCTGTAGGAGGACCCTACAAATGCATGCTATTCGCTGTTGTGTCGATGAAGTCACAAGTTTTGTGTTCTACTTAACTGCTTAAATAGACAAGATTAAGGCAACATCGCAAGTATCTAACGCAAAATTCGAATGTGCGAATTGTATAGCGTTCTGGGGAACATATAATTCAGCAGTTTCTAATTTACAATTTGTTACGTAATCACTTTCGGTATCTAAAAGAAAGGCCGCAAAATATTTAAATGAAAAGCACGTGGCGTGAACGTTTGCTCGCGGTGATTGCAGTTCTCTTAGACATGCCACAGATGAAAGAATTTGACACTGGAGCTTCCGCAATTAGACAACATCTCTTGATTTAGGCAACACGTTTTGGCCAATCATTGATAAGCGCCAAAATTTCTTACATTTAGTTAGATCTAAGTGTCGTTGGACATGTGAAATGCAAGGTGTTGCGATTATCATTTGCAACCATAAATATTATATGGTCCTTAATTAAATAAAAATAGCCAATTAATTCCCTGGTGCTGGTGCCAATATGACACAAAAAAGAAAATAAAGGTCTGGTTCAATAAACAATGTGGGCCCTTTTATTGAAAAGGGTTCAGCCTCATCATGTCAAAGTTCTTACCTTTATATCGAAAAAGAATCATGTAGTTGCAATGGTAACACACATGCACACACGAACACATACACACCCACACACACCCAAAGACGTGCACACACGCAAAATGTGTGGAATTCCGAAACGCTCGCAGAGTTCAAAGCATTGTTATTTCGCATCAATATCAAATACCCTGTCCAACAGTAAACTTCCTTGTGCGCGAATATCTTAAGGCGCCAAAATGTTTGCAATTTCGTTTTTCTGGAGCACTTTGCGGACAGAAAGCTTCTAGCTTTCTGTCCGCACTCTAGTCCACACTTTCTAGCTTTCTGTCCACACTCTAGCAAGTTGTTGTAGAATTATTCAAGAAAAAGCTTGGTCTTACCTTGAAAACTATAGAGCGGATTCACAGAATCGGAAAGCCGCACAAGAACAAATCCGCAGAAGAAAACCTGAAGCCTCGTCCAGTAATACTGAAGCTTTATGATTATAGGGAAAAAGAAAAGGTTTTTCAAAACTGTGCAAAATTGAAAGGAAGTGGTATTTCTGTCGGCAACGACTATTCAAAAGAAACACTGAATAAGCGCAGGCTACTCTGGAAGTCTGCCTTGAAAGACAAAGAAGGCTCGCGCGTGCGCCTTAACCGCGACGGGCTTACTGTAGATAACTATTTCTACGTATGGGATTATTCCAAGAATAGCCGTGTCAAAATACGGCAATTTGCGAAAACCAAATTGAGACACTCAAAGACTACACCGGCAGATTGTAACCATTGAACCGATACCGTCTTCCAGGAAACTGTCTTTCGACTTATAAACATTAATGCTCGAAGCCTCACGAATATAGTCGGCGATATAGAACACGTGCTGGCCAGTTAGGAGCCCCATGTAGTTATTGTTAGCGAACCATGGCTGCGACCAGAAATACAAGATAGCGAGTTGTTACCTCCAGCTTTGAAAACAATACGTAATGATAGAGCAACTAGAGGGGGAGGAGTTGCAATCATAATAGAGGGAAACAATGAATGTGTAAGGAGGAACGGTATCCCTAATCACGAGAGCGCTTGGTGCCAAATCAAACTGGGAACTACTTCAGTCATAATAGGAGCAATCTATAGATCCCCTAAAGCATCGATTGAATATTTAGAGGCCATCCAACACTACTTAGGAAAACAAAAAGTGCGAAACCAAAGGATCATAATAGCCGGGGATTTTAACTTGCCAGGGGTTGACTGGAACTCGATTACTATACAGTCGCGGGAACGAGTTGACTGCGAAGTGTTGCTCGATATTGCTTTCGCTAATGATTTAACACAGGTGGTACACGAAAGCACTCCAAAAACGGGAACAGTGCAGTCATTCTTAGCAGTAGTACAGGCCCTTCGTAAGTTAAGCTCAACAATAACTCATGTAGTCGTGGTTGCTCATTCTTTATCCATGTGTACTTCACTGTCAGCACCTAATGAATATCAGGTTCTGCGAGTGTTTAAATGCTGAGTACCTCAATGCTTAACTAATATACATCTAGTCTGGGTACCTGGGTATACAGATCTAGTTCTCAATGAAACAGCTGATTCATTGGGGAAGGCGCCGATATTTTACCCAGCCATTCACATTCTCTCTTCATTGCCCTTGTTCATATCTGCACGATTTCGGATGCAAATGATGCTGCGAGAATTCTCTCTACCAGCTATAACGAATTAGTCGCATTTTGAACACTTATTGTACCCCTGGAAAAGTAATCTATGCCAATCGAGAAAAATTGAAGTAAATATTAACAATATTACCTGATTACGAACCATAGAAACAACACTCCGCCTTCTTGGATTCGATTTCACTCTTCAAAACGTACTATCTTTAGGTGCCTCTGCACTTGGGCACTGTGACGTTGAGCTTAGCGCTGGCATGGAATATTTTCTTTAAGTGTCGAGATTTAAACTCATAATACACAATTTTAACGCTGCTTTTCTTTCCCGAAAATTGAATATGATTTGTTTTACTTTATGGTTGTGGCATAATTTTCAGTTTCATTTAAATTTTCAGTTTTCAGAATATTCACTTTCGCATCGAAAATTCGCCCAATTCAGTGGATCGTTCCCAGCGCAATCAGGCACCGCACCATGGGGTCAGTTTCGTATCCCCGCCAATGATGGCGCCACAGTCCAATATTGCGCTTCACGCCGAGCACTAAGAGCGCTGCTTTCATCAAGAAAAACATTACGCTGCTGCCTATGCCGAGCCTCAATCTTCCGTTACACAATATTAAATCGCATGCGAAATAAGAAGAACCGACAATTAGTTCTTAGTAACTTTGCGGAAGTGGTAGTGCATTTCTAGCCTCTTAAACACGTTGGCGGGCTAGTTGGTTAGAATCTATGATAGAGCTTATAAGCGCGTGCAGAAACCCTGTCACGTTTGTTTCGGCTCGTAGGGTATAGGTACATCGATGCGTGCGAAAATAATATCTATAGTTGAAAGTGAAGCGCTGTCTCTGTGTATCTATTTCTTTCTACGTCCTCGTTCAGTCGCGCTTACACACTCCATCTAGTCTCTAGTAGTTCTAATCTTTCTTTCGTTTCTTTTCGTTCCCCGCAAACTTCTTTCTTCCAATACGGCGCCTTTCACTACAGATCCCTGCAACTGTAGAGGTTTGTCTCGAGCTTTAAAACAGGCAGTGGTTGTCGATATGCCTAAATCAAACAAAATCGAGACATTCTAGTACTTCCAGAAACTTCTGTCCGCTGGTCAGGTCAGATCAGCCACTTTGATAGGAATCTTAGCACCAGATCTTTCTGAAACTATGGCAAGTCGGACTGCCGATCGATGCAGAGCCATCAATTTGATGCCAGATTTCGAGGGCCTTGTAATGCGACACATGCCAGGGATTTCGAAGGGTGCATCCCGTCAGTGGATCTTGATTCGGGCATTCGAATTGGGAACGTCTAGACTCCATGCAGGGGTCAGAGATAGCTTTTTGCAGCGTGCATTGGATCTTCACTGGGTAGGCGCATCTCTGCTTATTATCGTGGGCGATTTCGATTGTGTGTTAGAGCAGATCGATCGTGTATCCTATTGGGGGCGAGGACTTGCGGAGTCGCCGTCTGTCGGAAGCGCTTCCCTTGCGTAATATGAGGGATAACGCGGCGCGCTCCTCCTAGGTTTGGCTTACGGCGCTCAATGAAAACACCACGCGGCAGCCCTCCTGGGAATTTATTTATTTATTTTATTTATTTACAGAATACTGCAGACCGAACCGGTCCAAGCAGGAGATGGTACATACATTTTTTAGTAAGCACATGCAATGCCCTAGGATCAGCAACAATGGTAAAGTTACAATTTACAACCAGAAAATATAATAACAAAACTAAACAAGGTACTCTCACAAATACACTTTGTGAGAGTACATGCCCCAAAAACGGGCACATAGACAAAGAAGCACACTATGCACAGTTAATAAGTAACCATCATTTATGTAAGTACTCTCAAAACGAGGGAAGTTTTTGACTGTCGATATAATAATCTTGGGCAAACTGAAAGCACAGAATCGTTTACAGACGCTATCTCTTTACAGAATACGCACATTGAACGCCACTGCGCGCGGTCGCTGCGATGGAGTCTCCCGAACTGGCTTCTTGTGTGAAAGGTAGGTAAACGCTGAGAGTAAGCTATGTGAAATATGTTTTTATAGTAGGCTGTCTGCATAAACAAATGGGCCATAACAGAATCAAGCCTGAATGCAGCGATCGCACGGGTTCGCAGCAACCGATTGCGCGTCTGCATGCATGTCCGCGCACAAAGTTTCACTTTCGCTGTGAGCGCGTTTTCGCACCGTGCCGTGAGCTTTATGCCACAGCATATGAGCATTTGATAGTACACTAGCAACCATTGTTGCATGGATCCTATCTGAACGGTTCAAAAATAATTTCAATATAGAGACTTCGACGCCTACGACGACTGTGATGCGCCGTCGCAACGATTCAACCTTTCTTTTTTTTTGCCTTCTAAATTCTTGGACATTTCAATACTATTTCTCAAGCTGCGTCGCACTGTATGTTTATCGGTCTTCTCAGCGAGCGATTTCACTCTGCTTCTTTTTTCTGATCCAGTGCATTGATTGAAAACGCAAACATGACCATATGCCATGCCTTTTTTTAATGTGGGTTTTACCGCTCCCTTTCCGTTCCAGTATACTTGCCAGTATCTAGCATCAACAAGTTCATAGACCAAACCGTCATGACATTAGGGCAGCTGGCGTTGGCGAGCGTCTCAGTGCGTGTTTTCTGCTACTCACCGAACATCGCAGTCCCGGCGCCGTAGCAGAAATCTTCCTCCCGTCTGTGCTTGCTGCATACCCGAGTTGTAGCCGATGGCTGTCTGCCGGTTCTAAGTTTCCCAAGTCAAACTTCAGGCAGCTCCTTGTCATGCGGCTACGAGTGAATAAGGCTGACACCGGGCTCCGTTGCGTACGCCCGGCACTGCGGCATCGAGCAGTAGCCTACCTTGCAGCACACCTACAAAGGCAGCCGCTACCTTTTATAGTACTTTCAGATGTTGTCAAGCAGGCACCCTAGGTGGTAAAGCCTCACTACTTAAGCAGAATCGCAGCCCAGCTGTACTTTAAACTTTCGTTTTCAGCTCGCTTCGGCTCTTCCGAAGCAGCCAACGCAGCCGCTGTGTCCACGTGATCCCTCATGCCACGTCACGCCGACAGTGGCGCCAGCATTTCCAGTGGCGGAGCTCGCCCCCAATAGCGGTAGTCCAATATTTAAAGATAGTGTTGGAGATTTAGTAGTGCGAGAGCTCGTTCTTGATGGGCTTGCGCTAGTCGATGCTTGGTGCGCGCTTCGAAGTCGACAGTTTGAAAAGAATTGGGCAGGGCGAGGGGTGAAGAGCTGAATCGATCGGTTTATGTCTCATCATCACCGTCTCCCAGTATGCATTCTTCCCGGTTATTTCGTTCGGCCCTTAGACACCACTCCTTCCTAACTACGCGGTTTGCGTTTCGCATTTGGTATCGCAAGGGAAGAGACCGTGGCGTCTAAACTCACGGCTCTTAAAGGACAAGCGGGCAACGAAATAGGTATCGTCCATTCTATTTATCTCGCTCCACAACAGAGAGAATATATGAAGGGAGAGAATGGGATGAAGTGAAGGCACGTGTGCACGAGGGCTTCAGGTCTTGGGACAAGCGTCGAGCGGGCGAGGAGATTCCAATCGACTCTGATGCAGTCCTCCTACGCTCGATACCCTTGTCGCGTGGTCCTGTGGTAACTCCACCATTGGCCTCACTCCGAAAGAAACATCGTATTCTCCTACAGCGACGCTGGGATGGCTTGAGGGCTATAGAATTGGAAGCATAGTGCGCAGCAGAAATGTCCTCCGTAAGGATATCTTAAGGAAGATCTAGATTCTCTGTTCCCTAGTAATTCCAAGTGATTCACCAGATGTAGTTGAGCTGGCGAGGCCGTTCTATAAGAATTTATATCGTGAGCGAGCTGTCACTCGATCTGCTCTACCATTTGTTGCACCAGCTGAGCCGCCGGAAGTTTCCGACTCAGCCACAGTTGAGGAAAAACGCTTTTCGGCATTGAAGTCTATGACGCATAATCGCAGTCCAGGATCCGATGGTTTCACCGTCGAATTTTATGTTAAGTTCAGGCAACTGTTAGGGAAGCCTTTCCCATTGGTGAATAGGCTGCTCAGTAAAGATACTGCCAGCGTCTCAAATAAATGGGCTAATCACTCTCCTTTGTACAGATGAGTCCAGAAGCACCGATCTAAGACAATGGTGTCTTATCACACTTCTGAACTGCAATGACAAGCTCAAAGCAGAGTGCCTTTACACGTGGCTCACTCCAGTGCTTAAGGCTGTTGTGGACCCATATCGGGCAAGTTGCGTCTAAGGTCGTTCCACTCGTTCGTCAAAAGGAATGCGGAGTCTTCAATTACGGCGTGCCCCATAATCATGTTGTGGTTCTGGCACGTAAAATTGCAGAATTTCATTGATAAGAAAATGATATAACCTCGGCCATTAAGGACAGAAACAAGATCTCGTGACAAAGTCACAAAACGTCGCGCCGAGCAAGTAAATTAGAGTCTACGCACTTTTGAAATAAAACACGATCACACACAAAAAAAATTTCGCTCACACAAAATTTTGCTCACAATGGCAGTCGGCGTTGCATATATAAAACTTTTTCTGACCAGAAAAAATCTAGCAATTTTATTCTTTGAGAAGCGGCTTATCTTGAACATTGACCACCGTGCTCTATCATGTTTCGCAAACGTCAAGACTGCCTTACATAATTTTCTGGCAAGTTAATCTGCAATTGCAAAAATATTGTTTGTTTAGCTTCGCACAGGACAATTTCTGTTCATCGCACTTTCAGACTTCCGGATACCACTTGGAAGACATCACTTTGTCAGTGTAGAAATAAATATTTGCCATAGAAAGAAACCCAGCAACGCCTGTGAACATTCCATTGCACCTTTATACATTTGCCCCCCTGCCCCCTTCTTTATTTTTTTTTCTAGTGCGTTTGGTGCTCCAGCTACGTAGTTATTTGGTCAAGTACCAGCCAACCTGAGCTTCTCAACGTTTTTTGTTTTACATACGTATGGCGCGCTTACGGAACAAGGTATATCGAAAATGTTGATCTTATCAAAGGTAATGTCACCTGCTTTTATAGCGCTAATTCTCATTGCTGGACGAACGTCACCTGCAGGAAGAAAGAGTTACGCTGAGCCGACTGACTTCCAGGGGCGAGCTGTGTCTGTACGGAAGTAATTAAGCTTAATTAAGTTTATCTCGCGTAGGTCAGCATAGCAGCACAACACTGTGAGCCTTTGTTTTGCCCACTAAATTTGTTCGCCCTACCACCAGACGTTTCAGACCGGATTTCGGGTGAATGCTACTACAGCATGGCATGCATAAACGCACCGCAGTGACCACGCGGTTTCCTGAGAAATGCGTCAAACGACTTTGACGATCTGCCTAATACAGCTGGGCAGCAACAAAATTGTAATGCCTGTGGCGAACGGGTGACCGAACACGCAGCCCCCGCCGGGCAGACAAACAGACGATGTATTGCAGTGCAGACGCAGCAGCTGAAGGCCAAATGCCGCAAATTCATGTTCCAAAAAGGGCCGACAAATAATCCAAACGGCGATGATGAGTAAGCAACGCTGTACACGCACCTGTACTCACGGTTGACTATATAGCAGAAGACGCGAGGAACAGTGCACGCTAAGCGTGGTGACGACGGCGACTCCACTCGATTTCGCAGGAAATAGCGTCCTGCAAGTTTCCGCATGTACTGTCGCGCAAGCATGCAGACTCGCGTTTCGAAAACTCGAGCAGAGCAGGTGTCCCTCCTCTGACGTCACGCGCGAGTGGGTGTGACTCACAGATCTGGGGGCTAATGGCGTCGGATTTGCGAGCGCCGCGACAAAAGAACAGCCGAAGTGGTTCCTGTGACCGGTTGAGGTAACCTGAGTTGATATAACGCAAGGATTGCTTTCGATCGATTACATTAGGGTGAAAGCCTTTCTAGGCTCATGGTGAAGTTTGTGTCAGCAGACCTGACCGCTGGAGTGCCCGCCCAAGCGTCATCACGCCATATGAAGGCAGCCCAAAGACAGATTGAAGACTGAAAATGATTGATAGTGACAGTTAGTGAATGGTAACGTTGTAAAAGAGATTGGTAGAGTTTAATAATGACTACTAATGACTCCGAAATGACCAATATGTCTAACGACGGCTTGTAATGGCCACAATTGATTAGAAATGACTAAAAATGCTTAGTAGTGAGCAGTAATGACTTAAAGAAAGAAGCGAAAGAGAAGAGGCAAAAAGAAAGAAGTGAATGATAAGAGGAGGAAGAGTAGTCTTTCGCCGTTCACCTCTTAAGAGAAATAAGACCCTGTAATCTTTGCTTTGTTATTGCCTTCACGGCAGGCGGAGCGAAGCTCGGACCACGGAGGAAGAGCGAAAAGGAATAGCATTGGAGTGCAATCTTCACAAGATATACATATATATATATATATATTATATATATATATATATATATATATATATATATATATATATATATATATATATATATATATATATATATATATTGTTCAGACAAATAAAATAAGCGCCCTTTCACCACGCCAGTTAGAGATGCATCTCATCTCCAGCACGGTTCGTGTCGCTGCTACATCGCCGATATTGCTAGTGCTACGATCGAAGAAATAAATTTGGCCGCCGCTACAGCCATAGCGATCACCATAAGCAGAACTTGTCACGTGTTCTTACTCAACCCGCGTCAGTGTGTTCAACTAGGTACATTTCGTTCCTAAGTGACAAAATATGGCGCAGAGAACAAGGGTACAATTATTCAAGCATGGTGTTCACTTAACTCATGGATGCAATCTGTCTTGGATTCTTCATATTGATGTTCGTTCATCTACCTTCCGGAAGCTTTGTGTCCTTAAATATGAACTTAAAACTGCTCCCACTAATGTTAAGCTGCTCTGCTATACTGCTCTTGTGCGGCGAAGACTCTAATACATTATGCAAAATAGAAGTGAGTCGTGCAGACAGGACACAAGAGTAGAGAAGTAGACAACACGAACGCCAACTATCAACTCAAGGGAGCACTGAGGCGAAAAAAGAAAGAAGACACAAAACTCATCAGCGCATGCTCAGGAATGGTAACACCACGTGTCAATCGGGTACACGTGCCGGTCTACGTGAGAGATAACTGTTCAGGCACTTAATCTCTTCCTTATGTAAAGTACTCGAAGGCTGACTCACGCATGCACTTCCACCATTATAGATATGCCATGCCTCTACCATAAGACGCGTATCTTCATTCTTGTGCCTGTACAATATCGCGCATTCATCTAACTCTGGCGTGCAGTTACAATCTCGGCAATGTAGCGAAAGATTAGAAGGCGATCCACCGGTTAACGACCTTTTATGTTCCATTAGCCTCTGATTGATACACCGTCCCGTTTGCCCTACGTAGAACTGGCCACAGCTAAGGGGAATTTTATAAACCACACCCATACGACAGTCAGTAAAACTGTTGTTCTTATTGTGCTTCACTGGACAAATATCTGTTCGTTTTTTGCCTTTTACCCGCTCCTTTTTATTCTGTACGGCAGCGCATATCTTACCTAGCTTATTGTTAGCAGTGAAAGCAACATTACCATTATATCTACTAGCAACTTTTTTGAGCCTGTGCGACACTGAATTATTATACGGAATAGCCACTACTCTTTTTTTGCTATTACTGCTTTCTGTAATCCCGCCCGTCCCTCTCGAAACCGCCTTCTTTAGGCGCTCAGCCACCGGTGATCCACCGGTTAACAGGTCGTTAACCGGTGGATCGCCTTCTAATCTTTCGCTACAATGACGAGATTGTAAATACATACCAGAGTTAGATGAATGCGCGACATCGTGCAGGCACAAGAATGACGATACGCGTCTTATGGTAGAGGCATGGCATATCTACAATGGTGGAAGTGCGTGCGTGAGTCAGCCTTCGATTACTTCACATAAGGAAGAGATTGAGTGCCATCTCTCACGTAGACCGGCACGTGTACCCGATTAACACGTGGTGTTACCATCACCACTTCTGACTACAAGGTCAACTTGGCGTAGGTCATAGTCCTCAAACGACCGGCTTGCGAGAATTATATTTTTTTTTTTGTAAGGGAGAGATGAACGGTCGATCCAAATGGTAGATACCAAACGGTTTCATACCAGTTCCATCAAGGTATGAAACTCGCGTCTTTCTCTATGGTTATAGAACTGTGAGGGGAACTATCGTGCTTTTTTTTTAATCGACCTATAGCTGGTAAGGCCATGGCCGATAGTACCTTATTCTCGTTAACGCAACGTAGGTGGCGTGTTACAAGAAAGAGTAGAGACGTGATTCAGATTGGTAACACGTAGTGCCAAGCTAAATAATCTCTATGAGACCTAAACAAACTTTCCTAACAAGAATTTTTCGCCTAGGAATTCTGGACTTCAGTACCTGTACCCTTGCTTCTCGCTGGCAGGAAGCAATCGCTGTTTACAGCGGAGAGCATCGTTTTGTCCAAATCAGCAAAAAATAAAGTAAAGGTAGACGGCGGGAAATGTTCTCGGAACAGTTTGTACCAGCCTACATGCACACCACGCATCAGTGATAGGGTTTCACATTAGAAGAAAGGTAAGCATGCAGACACGGACACAAACAACCCGCCGTGGTTGCTCAGTGGCTATGGTGTTGGGCTGCTGAGCACGAGGTCGCGGGATCGAATCCCGGCCACGGCGGCCGCATTTCGATGGGGGCGAAATGCGAAAACACCCGTGTGCTTAGATTTAGGTGCACGTTAAAGAACCCCAGGTGGTCGAAATTTCCGGAGTCCTCCACTACGGCGTGCCTCATAATCAGAAAGTGGTTTTGGCACGTAAAACCCCAAATATTATTATTATTACGGACACAAACAGGGGGAACCGACAACAGAAACACCGACTATCAACTGAAAGGCCGCAGATGTGCGGAAAAGAAGGTGCACACAAAACTTAACTGCGCAAGCTCAGGAGGTGCAGCTTCAACCTTCAATCAGGGACAGGATGAAAATAAACAGGAACTGTCGCGCCATAACAGCTATCTTTCACGCAGGTCCACATGTGTCCCCACTTGACGGTTTTCGCTGCCACTGTGGCACTGCAATACTTATCCGCATTCAAGCCTTCAGTCATTTGAATCTCGAGCTGCTGAGCAACGCAGCGTCAGAGGAAAATCGCAGCCTTCTTGAGGTATGTTTTTCATTGATCCTTACACGTTAACATCCTCAATCTACCAGTTGGAATAATTTTTAAAGCAATGAAATGAATAACCTTGGACAGGTGGTGCCTATTTGCCGGGAATCCGGCAAATAGGCACCTTGTGTGCACAACTATGTGAATAATCCATATTTGATTTCAGTTAATCAATATGCACGTCGTAAAGGCGATAACTTGTAGAAACAAAAATCGGGGCCGGTGCAATGCTCTAAATCGACAAATCGACTACAAGTACGCCAAAAAAAAAAGGACGCGAGGTTTCGCACGTATGTGTTCTCCTCGTTCTTCCACTACAGTCCTGGCACATGTCTCCTGCAAGGAGCTAAATCTAAGGCGCACGCTTAAGTTACGTAACACATTGAAGTTCAAACGGTTCAGTTTGGCGAATTATTCGACGTGCAATTTATCTTATAATGCACACGGTGTGCAACCGCGAGCGAAAATTACGACACCATGAGGGACGAAAAAATGATTACGTAGACCTAACGCACATCTTTGAATCTATGCGAAGCTTTAGTAAAGCAGTTAAATAAATGCTTGGCATCTATCGGCCATCAGTACAATTGAGTTTACATTCATCATGTGCAACATGTAATCTCGCGGAATGTGCACCACAAAGCTCACAACTCCATAGTCGTGCAATGTGTATGCTTATGCACCGCATCGTTCACAGGCTATACAGGCATGCAGTCTCAATTAGGCGGATGCGCAGTGCGAGAAGTACAGCACGAAGTAATAGCTTCAACTACCGGCCACGTCCGCAGAATTTTGATTGTGCATTAATACGAAAACGCTCGTGTACCCTTTTGTGGGTGCGATTTGAACAAACCCAGGCAGTCAAAAAATTTATCACGGATTATCATAGCCTACATCAATAAGTTGAATAGACCACAACATTATCCTTCGTTTTTGTCATTTTTTATTTAAGCACAAAAGGGGCGTTTAAATGAACGCGTGTGACATTTGCCCTGCGACACTGTCTGTCGTTTATTGGACCAACATTTTCACCACTCATACGCCTTATTCATACGCTAATTGAATCCAAGTCCAATCGGTCCTCGTTAGATGTATAACGTTTCGTCGTTCTTGCTGAGATACTTATATTTACTTCATTTGCACTATTCACCTGAAAAAAAGACACAGACTGCCAATTAACATTAGGCCTTCCTTCACGCTTTCATGTGAGCGTGACGTCCACAGATATGTGTATATACAGCTCGAAAGAAAGCATGATTTAAAGCACGTTAAGCGAACTTTCATATTTTTACACAACATTGCATTTAATTTGTGAACGCTCCCCATCACTTTTTTTTCTGCACAGACTGGGATATGTAATGTGACGTCGTGATCGGGCGTACAATACCTTTCGTAAAAGGCTGCCCCCTATTCTCTGTACGACACTCCCGAGGAAACACGGAACGAGGGCGGCCGCATTAATGAAGTGTTTGTCGATCAACAGGCAAAAAATACAGCGATGTGGACACTGACATAAAATCGTGGCATATAGAATGGAAGAAGGGATTATGAACCTCGTTCGAAAAGTGTTATGAGTGGGTTCGTAATAGGCACTCCGGCACGCGTTGGATGGCTTCGATTACCACTGATGAAGAACACACATGCGGAACGCATTACCAGGTGGACATATTTTTATTCTATTATGTTGAAAAGCAGCCCCCCCCCCCTCCCCGCCCAGGTGTAGCCAGGCTAGTCACATTCATGCCGCCTTTAGATAGAGGGCACTTGCTGCTACTGTATTTAGCCCGTATATAAAAAAATTCACACTATAATTTTCTTTTTTGAGCTCGCATAAGTGATGGACAATTCAAAGCAGGTAAAACATGAAGCTGGCGCGCTTGAGACAGATTTGGGCAAAGCTTTAAGCGATGTCAATTTACACTGCAATAAACACATTCCATACTCGTATTCATACAAATATACAAAGCGATGCCCGTCGCATACGTGCAAGGATCACGTGCGATTTAAAGACGAAGCGCCCTTCTGCGTTCGATGCTGCACGAGACACTGCACGAGAGCAACCAGCCAACAAAGCGAGCACCTCGGAGACGATGGCCACTTCAGTCGCTGAGGAGTCCTTGACGGGTTCCAGGATGCAAAGGCACGCTCACGCAAGGCGTCAACGGCGCATTGACCGGGTCCGCCGTCCAGCGTCAGTCCGCATCCGACGTCGGGCTGGCGGGGCTACGCAGCGGGCTTCGACCAACCACTTATCCCTCCGGCTGCCCGGGCGCCACAGGGACTTCAGCAGGTCTCCTCGCCACGTCTTCCAGCGCAAGTGCCACCATGACGGCATGTCAAACTGCACTCTGGGATCAGTAGCAGCACCTGGCAACTCCAGCATCCTCCCGTGCTTCTGGCTCCGGCAGGAAAGGCTGCGTTCCTGCAAAGCCCTGGCAAGTCACGTTTATTCATTCGCCGTGAGTGTATGTAGCTGCCCTGCCGTCAAGTTGAGTTGATATGCGCAGATAGCGCAGTGTGTGATGGGATATCTTTATATTGAATCTAAGATGCGCCATGCAGATTTTCTGCCCGTTAACTGTTTGGAAAAGCGCTTCACAATATTAATGAGAAAACATGGAATGGAATGGATTCATTTTAATCTTCAAGTTGGTTTCTGCGGGTATACAATGCTGAGTACGGATCTATAACAGTCATTTACGCGGTTTTACATAGGTTAAACCGCAAGAAACGCATAATCACGGAAGTGCATTTGTGTGCGGCCTGTCTATCCATCTATTGCACAGATATTTTGTCCACGCAGTGGCCGTGGTTCTACATTTTGGCAAGTGGCTATGCTGTCGCTCTCCAGAGGTCGAGGTCCTGGGATCGGTCCTAGACAGGGAGGCGGGCAAATTTCGATAGGGGCGGAATGCAAAAACGCATGTGCCAATATACATTTGGTGCGCAGTAAAAAACCGCGAGTGCTAACATAAACGCCGGAGTGGTGTGACTCATCACTGGATCGTAGTTCTGGCACGTAAAACCCCACCAAAATGAATGTGCATTAAAGTGGATGATTTAGATGAACGACAAAATTTTATGCAAATGGCTGTCTCATTAGGCAGCTTGAGTTGGGCGTCCGCAACCACCTACGTGCGCAGCTCGCGAGGTCGCCTTTACGCAGCGAAGCAATCGCGCATGAAACGGCAATAGTTGGCCGGACGCAAAAGTTGAGAAGGAGATTGCTCACTTGCACGCACAGGAGCTGGTAGTGTGCTACTCAGCGCCGCTATATGCCAGCTTCTGAAACTGTGTAACCAATATCAGCCGCCACGAAGTCAAGCCACAAGCCGGAGTCAGGTCTTCGGCCGGAGCAATATCGGAAAGTGCGCTCTCGTGGACACGCGAGAACACGCGAGAACGTCCCGCAAGCGCCGCACAGCCCGCAGCGGGCGCTACGCAGCTCTTAAAAAAACTGCGGGCGGACCCAAGGGACCGTGCGTGTGCCTGCGTACTGCTTACTTTTTTCCCCCCCGTTCAACAGCGAACATAAAAAGAAATGAGGGGGTAGGCCCGCACCACCCGGAGGTATAACGGGCTTAGAAAGCCAATCAAAATATAAATGATAAAGGGATCATCAGGAAGGACAATCCAAAATAAATTTAGATACAGAAGCCAATAAGGTAGGAAAAAAAATGGCTGTGGCTTAGCTAAGGTTAAGCAGAGGATGCGAAGCATACTAGCCTTTATTTTAACGCGACAGCGTTAAGGAGCTCGTGTCGCACAAAAGCCGGTGTCGTCGGCGTCGGCTCAGGCGTGCGGCGCTTGCTCAGGCGCACATTTCGTTGTCGCGCCGAACGCTGCGTTGCTCGACGCTCACCGCGTCCGATGCGGGGCGCGTAGTCGCTGCGCCGTAGCAAAGCCACCTAGAAACAGCCTCTGTAGCACGCCGCAACATTCGCTTCTCATTCCAACGAGCAGCTCTGTCTCCTGGAGGCATCTCACCTCGTGAGTGTCTAGCAGAGGCAAGCGCAGCTGCTTATATACCGCCGCGATGCCGCGAGCGACGGCGCGAGTTGTAGCCCCGTTTCTCCTCTGTCGTGACGTCACGGCGTCACGTGGTATTGAAGGTGACACCGCCGCGCCTGAGGAGCTGGGTTGAGCTCTAGTAATATGCTTCGCATAAAAAAAAGGTTTGCGGAGCTCGAGCCAAAGGTATACGCCAGTGTAGTGTAGGGGTAAGAAGTATGACATTAAATTGGCAGTACAGATCAACCAAGCAGCGTGCTCCTGTATGATATATTAAGTGTTAATATCCGGCACTGATGCGCTTTCTTTGAGATGCGGCAGGTTTATTGCGTATACGATGGGTTATATTAAATTAGGCCGGCCATCTTCCGTCCAGATGGGAGAAGGCGATCGTCCATCTTCTGTCCTGGGAGCAGAGCAATGTGCGCATTTCATGCCGCTGGGGTCCGAGTACATCACATAGCTCCGTGGTAGGATGATAGCTCTGTGGTAGGCCGGGAGCGGCATGGACTGGTGATTTACTTGAAAGCACTAAATCACAGATGGCCGGGGTAGTCGCCGAGCAGGCAGAGATCAATGATGCGTGCCAGCATGGGTCTGAAGTCTGTATGGTATGCAGTAACAGACTGATATAAAGATGGAAGTGAAGAGGGGGAAAGGAAGGGAACGTAATGTAGATGTAGCATGCAGTTAGCACCATAAGCCACGGGGTAGAGACCCCACCATGGTTGGCATGTTCCGTGCAGATGGCACGAACAGACCTGCAAAAGTAATATGAAAGCATGAAAGAGCGAGGGGAGAAATGAGCCATGGAAGAGCAAGAGGAGTTATGAGCCATCCGGGAGAGGCACGCTGCCAGTATTGATGCCACTGGTTCGTGGCGATCTCAAAAAAGCGCTTTCTAATCGATCGAACGGAGTGAGCGCTCGTTCGAATAGCCCCAGTAGTGTACGCAGACGAAGCAGCGGTGTTAGCAAGCTGGTTAGCCAGTACGCACTGGTGTCCTGGTATACGTGAAATAACAGGACACCAGGTCCGTTTCTTGCCAGGGAACGTAGCGCATTCCAGACCCGCCACATCTGCTCAAACGCACCGCGCAACCGCGACAAGGCCACCAGCAACGACAGACAGTCGGTGTGTAGGTATACTGTACGGTGCAGAGTAGCTATATATGCTAGAGCCTCCTCAAATGCACACATCTCAGTGCCGAACGCACTAGAGGCATTAACAACATTGTATTTGCTCACACGGACGATGCGACCACACCGATCCAATGCTACAAACGCGGCGCCCGCCGCAGTGGTGATGAAGGCACCGTCCGTGTATACACGATAAACAGGAGCCCGGGAAAGCATATTAGCCTCTTCGGGGGTGAGGCGCGTGAAGGGAAACCGGACGCGCTCGCTAGGGTGCTCCTTCCACGGGTCACATGGGAAGTCGAGTAGGTGGGGATGAAAAGATTCAACGCCATAATGTGTCACCTGGCGAAGTGTAAATAAGGAGAACTCTGCTGCCAAGCGATCCAGCTCCACAGTTAGGAGAGGACAGTTGGATAACACATGAAGTGCCGACGTGCGCGTCATGTGGTAAGCGCCCGTCATGGCTGCAAGAAGGGACCGCTGGGCAGAGAGGGCACGCCTGGTAAGATGGACGGATGGGAAGGGAGGCCACCAAACTGCAGACGCGTACGCAACTGCAGGTAGCAAAACCTGTCTGTACAGCCGGCGAATAATTGCCGGAGAGAGCGTGTGATATAAGCGGATACTATTTAATTATCGAGCAGCCAATACCTCAGATTAACGTAGCCAAAGAAGTTTATCGTTAAAGACCACACCAAGTAGTTTGATGCGATCTTTGCACTGCAAAAAAGCTCCATCCAATCAGATGCGCGGCCGCCGTTTTGACGTTCCAATATGACATTGTTAAAAAACAAAAAACGATTTTGGGTAACTGATTTGGACCGTGTTCTGTCGAGAACAATTACAGACCAAGGTGAGGACCGATTCCGCCAGAGGCTGCAGTTGCAAACGCGAAGTGCCAGTAATGAGGAGAGTGGTATCGTCCGCATAGGCCTGCATGTGCACTCCCTCAGGAAGGTCGAGATCGAGCAGCGAATGGATGACTACGTTCCATAGGAGCGCGCTGACCGGTGATCCTTGAGGGGTGCCAGTCGACGAGCATGCTGTCACCTCTCCTGCGTGCGAACGAAAGACAACCGTTCGCCCCGTCAGAAAGGACTGGAGCGGGTTGTATAGGTTGACAGGGCAACGGTGTTTTCGGAAAAAGAAGAAAACCGCGTCGTGCCACACGCTGTCAAAGGCCCCTGTAAAAACTAATGAGATCAGGACGGCTGGAGTCTTGGTGGATTTCCGGGCGCACAGCCTCTGACGTAGCGCATAAAGCACCTGAAGGGCACCGCGAGCATGGTGTAAAGCCGAATTGGCGAGGATTAAGGAGATTGCGGGAGTTCAAGAAATAGTACAGCCGGGAATTTAGTAGGCGTTCGAGGACCTTACCGAAAAGTGAGTTCATGACAAGAGGCCTGAACGCGGATGGTAGGTGAGGGGGACGACCAGGCTTCGGTATGAAAATTTTCCTGCCAACCTTCCAACAGGAGGGGAAGTGGCCCAGATTGAGAGCGGCGTTGAACGACAGAAAGAAGTGGGGATGCGCACCAGCGTACTGCTCATGCGCACTGTCGCCTCCATGGGTTTCCTGCGTACGCAGAGCTGTTGTGGGTGCCCAACTAAAACTGCCTATTGTGTGGTTGCGCAATCTGACTAAATAATACACAAGCTGAATTTTACTTGCTACTCTATCACGTGCTGCTCAGGCCACTAAACGCAATTAGACAGGCAGTAATTGGCCAATAGCCAAAGACTAGCGCGCACACATCTCTACGCCATGCGATCTGTAAATTAAATAGTGTGGCGAGCGCGTTGCTGTACTTTTGTCTCGACGTTTCTATACTCTTAAATTCACATGGATGTACGCTGCGAGAATTTCCCCCACAATCCGTTAGATAATGATTGCACATTCCAAGTCATTCTGTGAAGTACCTGGACTCAGCATTGTTCTCTTAGAAGTCGCAATTTCGACATGATCGAAATATCTTTTAACTGTGCGCGTAATTTGAGATAACTCAGCGTATGAGTCTGATGAAACTTAAAATAAACAAGGCCACACACAAACAGAAAAGAGCGCTCATCTTGCGTAACTGAAGCGCTTCGTCATAGCTCATGGATCGATGAGCATTACGAGCCACTTCCACTCCAGTTGTATTCCACCTGTAAACATGATAGCAGGTTTTCACCTTTCAGCAGCAGTAAACTATAGAACTTTGATATTGCGATAGAAAATAGGGCCTGAAATGAGCACCAAATTTGCGTGGTCCCGCTTTTCTCTAGCACAGTGATATTGACACGTGTATTTATATTTATCGGGTGACCAGGTTTCACCGCCTAACAAATCTTATCGCGCAGCGCGGGACGCGCTTGCATGTAT
Organism: Dermacentor albipictus; assembly: GCF_038994185.2. Taxonomy (NCBI): domain Eukaryota; kingdom Metazoa; phylum Arthropoda; class Arachnida; order Ixodida; family Ixodidae; genus Dermacentor; species Dermacentor albipictus. The sequence goes on along the minus strand of NW_027225580.1, from coordinate 2,776,722 downwards.
CGGACGTTTCTGGAAAGTTATCGACGCTTCTATCCGCGTGTCTGTTGTCGCCGAACCTTGTGTTATCAGATTTCATCGCGTGACACGAATGGTGTAGAACTTTGTGGAAGACACGCGGGTCCCATCAGTTAATCTGGAACATTCGACGACTGATCTATAAAAGCCGACGCGCTTGACCCGCTGATCAGTTTTTTGTCCGACGATCGCCGACCGTGTTCGCCCCTATCGTTGTGCTATAAGTGTAGCCTGTTTTTGTGGGCACAGGTTCGCCCAATAAAAGTTAGTTTTCTCACTCACAGTATTGCTACTGTGTTATTGCTTCTTTCTTCACCGTCACTACCACGTGACATCTGGTGGAGGTGCTTTTCGTCCATGTACAGGACGCCCCCGACAAGCCGTGATCCCAGCCCAGACCGCAAACAGAACACCAACGTAGTCCCGGACCACCGAGCAAGCCGCCGTATTTCAACAGCTGCCCCCGGAGCACGGACTTCTACCTGAGAAGACCAAGAAGATTGTGCCCAAGGCAACCGCAATGGCAGCCCCTGCGTCCCCCATCGTCCTGCAGCAGCCCAGGGAACCACCGACGTTCCGCGGTTCCACATTTGAGGACCCGGAAACCTGGCTGGAAACGTACGAGAGGGTCGCTACGTTTAACAACTGGGCAAGCGACGACAAGCTACGACATGTCTATTTCGCATTGGAGGACGCCGCCAAGACGTGGTTCGAGAATCGAGAAGCCACCTTGACGACGTGGGACCTCTTCCGAAGCGGCTTCCTGAAAACATTTCAATGCGTCGTGCGAAAAGAGCGAGCCCAAGCTCTACTGGAGACAAGAGCGCAGCTGCCGAATGAGACGATCGCGATTTTCACTGAGGAAATGAGCCGTCTGTTTCGCCACGCCGACCCAGAAATGTCCGAGGAGAAGAAAGTACGTCTACTGATGCGTGGCGTAAAGGAGGAACTTTTCGCCGGTATGGTAAGAAGTCCACCGAAGACCGTCGACGAGTTCCTCCTTGAGGCGACGAACATTGAGAAGACACTGGAATTGCGGAACCGGCAATTCGACCGACGCACCAAGCCAACAAGCTACGCCGGCATTCAATCAGTGGCCACCGACAACCTGCGCGAGACCATCCGGGCAATCGTACGAGAGGAGCTTCAGAAGATCTTCCCCTCATCGCAACCTCAAGTGGCCTCAATCGCCGAAGTTGTCAAAGAAGAAGTCCAGCGATCGCTCGGAGTTCCCGAGGTACAATCACAACCATCGCAGATCCAGCCAGAAGCGATGACCTACGCCGCCGTCGCCCGCCGTCAAGGCCCCCCTCCGCGACCGCGCCAGGGCCCTGTGACGCCGCAGTTTCGTCGTCCGCCGCCGCCGCCGCCAGCACGCCAACCAGTCGCCCAGCGCACCTACGCGAGGAAGACGGACATTTGGCGAGCCCCCGACCACCGCCCGCTCTGCTATCACTGCGGAGAAGCCGGCCATGTGTACCGCCGATGCCCATACCGCGACTTGGGACTGAGAGGGTTCGCCGTCAACGCGCCGCGTCCACAGCTTGGCGAGCGCCCACGTGACATCGCCGATTACCTCGCCGCTACTCAGTGGAGCCCTCGACGGCCGTCCCGTTCGCCATCCGTTCGCCATCCGTTCGTCCCGTTGGACTTTACAGCGGAGCTCACCCAAGCCATTCTGAAATACAGTCAGACAAGGCACAGGAGGACAACGGCTTACCACCCGCAGACGAATGGTCTTACGGAGCGGCTGAATAAGACCCTCGCCGACATGCTAGCGATGTACGTCGACGTCGAACACAAGACCTGGGATGCCGTCCTGCCGTACGTAACATTCGCTTATAACACGGCGGTGCAAGAAACAACACAGATCACGCCGTTCAAGTTGGTTTACGGCAGGAACCCGACGACGACGCTCGACGCCATGCTGCCGCACGTAACGGACGAAGAGAATCTTGACGTCGCTACCTATCTCCAGCGCGCCGAAGAAGCCCGACAGCTCGCCCGCCTGCGAATCAAGAACCAGCAGAGGACCGACAGCCGACACTACAATCTCCGACGACGCTTCGTCGAGTACCAGCCCGGCGACCGTGTTTGGGTATGGACCCCTATACGCCGACGAGGACTGAGCGAGAAGCTTTTGCGTCGCTATTTTGGACCGTACAAGATCATCCGACGTATTGGTGCACTGGACTACGAGGTCGTGCCAGACGGCATTTCGCTGTCACAGCGGCGCCGCTCACGACCTGAAATTGTCCACGTTGTGCGGCTCAAGCCGTACCACCAGCGTTGACGAACTTTGGGACTTCGCGTAACTGACCTTTGGACTTTATTTCTTTTCGTTGTTTTGTTACTTATGTTTAATAAGTGTCCCTTTGTGTTTCGCTCTCTTTGTAGCATCGGGACGATGCTTTTTAAGAGGGGGGTATTGACACGTGTATTTATATTTATCGGGCGACCAGGTTTCACCGCCTAACAAATCTTATCGCGCAGCGCGGGACGCGCTTGCATGTATCGGACGTTTCTGGAAAGTTATCGACGCTTCTATCCGCGTGTCTGTTGTCGCCGAACCTTGTGTTATCAGATTTCATCGCGTGACACGAATGGTGTAGAACTTTGTGGAAGACACGCGGGTCCCATCAGTTAATCTGGAACATTCGACGACTGATCTATAAAAGCCGACGCGCTTGACCCGCTGATCAGTTTTTTGTCCGACGATCGCCGACCGTGTTCGCCCCTATCGTTGTGCTATAAGTGTAGCCTGTTTTTGTGGGCACAGGTTCGCCCAATAAAAGTTAGTTTTCTCACTCACAGTATTGCTACTGTGTTATTGCTTCTTTCTTCACCGTCACTACCACGTGACAATATTATAAATCTTCCATGCATATATGCAAACTGTGTTCAGATTAGTTTAAGACGATTGCTTACGGTGAGCGCGCGTGCGTCTGCGTGCACGCGCGCGCGCGCGCGAGAGAGAGAGAGAGAGCGCAATATAGCTCAAAAATTGGGAAGTCTGTTTCTGATGCTCAGTGACCCCTTCAGTCGATCACCAGTGCAACCTTCCGCTGTCTGCTCGCTCAGCATGGAAGTATTTCGCCCGTACACATTGAGTAGAAAGCCCACATCCAACCGTAGTTGACAATGTCAGTTTTTGAGCAATGTATTGTGACACCTAATTAACAAGGAATCGGGATAAAACATGACAGACAATGTCGCCAGTTGCTCCATTTCACACTGCAAGCCTCGCTGGAGCTCGCAGAAGGGTTGCCGAACTGCCGTTCGCGACCCCCGTGCCTTGTGCGGGAGAGGAAGGCAAGGTTTGCCTGCGAAAAAGATATCATCATCATCAGCCTAATTTATGTCCGCTGCAGGACGAAGGCCTCTCCCCGCGATCTCCGATTACCCCTATCCTGCGCCAGCTGATTCCAACTAGCACCCGCAAATTTCCTAATTTCATCGCACCACCTAGTCTTCTGTAATCCTCTACTGCGCTTCCCTTCTCTTGGTACCCATTCTGTCACCCTAATGGTCCAACGGTTATCTACTCTACGCATTACATGACCTGCCCAGTGCCATTTTTTTTTTCTTTTCATGTCAATTAGAATGTCGTCTATACCCGTTTGCTCTCTGATCCAAACCGCTCTCTTTCTGTCTCTTAAAGTTATGCCTAGCATTCTTCGTTCCATTGCTCTTCCCTGCGAAAAAAAATATAAAGATCTATTATTAGCTTTGAATTATTAGAATGCCGCCAGCCTGTGTACTTCCACATTCGTAACCGTCCTTCGTCAAATTTGGTGCAGGCTCCTTCCATGTCATGTGCGTTGGCCAACAACGGAGCGACGCCCTTAGTTGTCACACACTTCCCGCGTGCCAACTACGTGGGACAGCTTCTCGGCAGTAAAAGAGTTGACTCTCGCGAAGCGCGTTGCTGAAGGAAGAATCACCACCGGTCCAAAGAAGCCGTTCCAGCCCAGAGAGTGATGGCCTTGTTACGTCTGTATAGTTTTCAACCAGAAGTATTCGGAGGCGGCCTGCGGTGGCGTGGTCCAAGCACTCACGGGATGTATTGCGTGCAGCAAGATAAGGACGGCGGTAAGGATCGGCATGCCCTGAGCACGTTCTGCTATCAGGAGGAAGACACGGCGCAAGTGGTGCTCGGATCCAAGCCTCCCTTCCCAACTCCGCAGCCTGCTCCACATACTCGTGGCCTACGTGGGCGACGTCGGCGCAGCCGTTGGGAACCTCCTCCTTCTTCTGCCACGCATTCCTGCTCTGGTGGCGTCATTGTTATGTTGTCGATGCTTTCACTCTCCGGGGCGGATGTTTTTCGAGAGTGGTGTTGATATGATTGTTTAATATACACTTGTACGAAGAAAATTGTGATTTTATAATATTTACAATAAAGGAGCTATTTATTTTCCTATCGCATTCTTCGAGTATGTCGTAATCCTATCGTTGTGTGAAGAGATGTCATTTGAAGTTGTGCCGAATGGCCTGCTGCCTTGCCCCCAGCACCACGAGCCCCTCAAAAAGAACTATTGAAGCGACTCCACTGCGCGCCTCAGTCATGTGCATGAACCTTTCCTCCTTAAGGCTGTCCCAGCATTTATGACAGACGGTGTATTGTCAATCTCAATTAAAAGAGAGTCTTTTGCAATCATGACTGGGAAAAAAAACTCTTACTTGCCCCGAGCTCGTTTGACTCGCATTAAAAGGCGCATATCTAGGTAGATCCATTTCCTTGAAGTTGAATAAAAATTGTGATACATGGTCCCTCAGAAGGCTTGCTGTATTCTATGCGATGTCTATTCAAAACGTCTCCTGTTCTAATACAGTTTTGAGTTCCAGTTGATTGGGCCAGACAGGTAAATGTTGGGGTTTCACGTGCGAAAAATGCAATGTGATTGTGACAAAGACGGGGGGGGGGCGATGGAGGGTGACATCTAGTGGAAAATAAGGCGCGACGCACTTTGGCATACGCCGCGTCAGGTCGCAAGAAGATGTCGTTGCGTCTGGAAGGCTTTCGTCAAGGATGTTTAACTTACTGGCAACGGTAACTTTGATGGTTTTGTTCGGAAAGAAAGCGCCGGGCTTGGAATCGTCAGCAAAGAACAAAGAACGATGTTCATGCCGGAAACAGGGGCGCATACGAGTCTGTCAGTGGGAACTGTATCGAGTTGCTAGCCCAGAAGGAAACGAAGAAGCTGCACGATGGACAGAACACGTACTTGTTTCACATTATAAAGACACTCGCACGAATACTCACCACACGTCTGTGCAAGTGTTCAAGAAGGAACCCGCGGTGTATTGCACTCCAAGTACTGCGTGCAATTAAGGCAGGCTGAGCCCGTACATTAAAGATTTATTTATCTCGGAGTAGGTCGTAGAGGAAGGTTCCGCAACACAAGCACTAATGTTTGCGCTTGTCAGAAGCCATAGTCTAGTCCTCGAAACGTTAAAATTAATACATCTGTGGTGTTTTATATGCAAAACGACGATCGGATTATGAGGCACGCCGTAATGGCGGACTGGGGACTAATTTCTCATCACGTGGGGTATTCTAACGGGCCCCTAAATCCAAGTACCCTCGAGCATATCCGCGTTTCGCCACTGTAGAAATGCGGCCACTACTGCCAGAGCTGAACCCACCAGCTCGAACTCAGCCGCGCAGCGTCACAGGTAAAAGATGGTTGAAGGCTGTCTCGCTACTACAGTAAAAAAAGTTTCTTCGCTAGCTTCTTATTACGCGTCAAAGCGTACAGGTTTTACGTTGTTTTGGATTAACAGCAGGGAACATTCTTACGTTCGATTTACTTCAGGTAGGGATCTTTTTGCGTTGTTTTTTCAGATCACCGCATGCTCTAACAGCTGAGCCGTCCTTTCGGCGAAGATCTTGAAAACGAGTATTTTGGCACTCAAAATTACATCCGTTGTTTTTTTTTTCTATAGGTCTATTACTGCCCTGGGTCTACTTTATTTTTCAGACAGTAGCGGAATTGCATCGACAATCAGCCACGTATTGAAGGCTGACAGCCAGTCCCTTCTACAGTCTCGTTCTGGAAACTCCACAAGCAGGTGCGGGGCGCCAGGAGCACGCTGTGAAGGAAACTAGTTCATGAAATGGTTGCGTGGATGTTCACTGATCTGCTGGCATGCGAATCCTAATTGTCCATACAAAACGGCTCAAGCCTACCTCAAACTGTTCGTGACCACGTAAAGGTGATCGGAGATGCATGAATTTGCACTTATACCACATGGTTCTGTTTGTTTAGTTCAAACAGAGTGTCAAAAATTGCCAATGTTAAATCTTGTTCCGTAATTTTAGGTGAATTTGTAGAACAGGAAGGAAATACAAGCGTGGTAAATCACAATGTTCATGTTTCCAAAGAAAAGATAATGTAATCAACTTTACGTTCACATTAGGGCCTATGCCACGTTGCAGAAATGAAACCGCGTAATACTGAAGTCGATTGTACTAAACGAAAATGGCGAAACTGTCTATATTTCAAGATATTCTTCACCAAAATCTGCTAAAAATGCATTGGTGTCACAGGTAATATCGCCCTGAACTTCTGGAGCGAGGCTTTTCGCAAACTTTTAAGTGGAACGCCAGTGTATGTCCTATACAACAGGATTTTGGGAAAGACATTTTGAGATGGGGGGCTATCCCTTAGATTTTTGCTAAGTATATTTCAATTTCGCAAATTTAACATGTGTCTTAAAGTGAATAAAGAGAAATATTGATTAGTGAAAGTTCCTTATCAATTTTGCTCAACATTGCGGCTTGAGTGCATGTAATGTCTACTTCAGGTAATCTACCAGATATGTCAACTTGTACTAATACTTAAAGCTATTTATTTCAATGTATTCGAACTAAAATAAATAAATAAATAAATACATAAATAAATAATTAAATAACATTATGTGTCATTGCACTTCATTATAAGAATTGAGTCATCACGCGAAACAAGTAAATAACCTAATAGCACGCCTTCCGGTGTATCACAGTCTTTACTCAGCTATAAAGCAAAAGTCTTGATTGAGAGGAAGATTGAGGTCGGGGCTAGCTTTAATTTCGACACCTTGACAGTTCCTCAAATCTCTTAAGGTTCTGCCTAACGGGGGCATATGTTCTTTTCAAATTTTAGGCACATACGCTCTCTCTAGAGCTCTCTTAAACACACACGCACGAATGAACGAACGCCATATCGTCCATATCTCTCACATATGGCACACACAAACAGACAGAGAAAACAACACCCACACATAGACAAAGGCTTATCTGAAATTTGAAAGAACAATGAATGAGGCATGCGTCATGCTGCTGATGATAGGGAATAATTTCAACAGCTGCCATGTCATTATATCACTGTTTCATGCTGCCGCATACATTCAAAATGTTTATCGTCTAATTTTCATTATTGTAGAAACTTGGGGCTTAAGTGAAAGGTATGCTCTGATGAATCACTAAATCGTTTTTCTTTATTTTAAAGCAACCAATGTTAATAAAACTTCTGCGCCTGTTCAAAAAGACTATTTATGCGTTGTACGTGTTTGAATGTACATGTAGCTCATGAGGTCAACATTTTCCGTTTGATACTTTAGTGAAACGTAAAAATAGCGAGAAGAAGCCGCACTGTGCAGATAAAAAACATCCATATCGCTCGGATATGAATGACACTCCGTAAAACCAAGAAAAATTAATTTGTATGAAAGAATAGCGGAACATAGGAAGGTTGTTTCATCACTTACCCCTAATTTTCTCGTTGCATTTTCTAACTTGCATTTTCTTTGTCGCAAAAAATTTCCTCAAAATTAGCAAGAATGTCTTAGTACAGCGAAAGAAAGGAGAAGGCAGCGGGGTTATCCAGATATAAATATCCGGTATTTAGTAGAACTTTTCCTTGGGTAGGAGCAAAAGAGATAATTGAAGCTGTAAGTAGCGAGAATACACTTCAACTGAAACAAACGGCATCGGGCGCTTGTTTTATGTGCATTTTTCTTTTCGCTCTATTGAAGAATTGGAGGAGATGCCCTCCATCTGATCGTTTTGATATATTGTCGACTTAAGCTTGAAACATACATTTGTGCTCGATGTGCATTCTAGTTTTTATTATTTTATGAACGCCTTAAGATAACGACACGTGAAAAATAGGTTTCAAAATGATTAAATACCATGACGCTAGATGGCCAGAAATTAAAGTAAATTATTTTACTCAGGACTCTTCTCGGAAAAGAAATTACGCCGAGCTTGCGTTCAACGAAAGCCTGTGCGTAAGTTACTATCCTACATGGTCCCGTAAGTGTTCGTGCTTGATGCGTGGAACATCGTTTACGTACGTGTGAAGCGTGATATTTGTACGACTTGACGCAAGCGATTACGCCTTCGGATTTGCTGCGCACACACAAGAAGTACTGACGTCTTCAAAAAGGTATCGAATGCTCGAAGTGTTTCTTGTGGATCATGACACTCAAGTGCACCAATACCATAGGCCTGCTTCCTCACTCCAAAGCCACGGATAACGTTCTGACCGGGTCCTTCTCGCCCATCGCTCGCGTATCGCAGAATCCTCGCAGCCATAGAGGATGCCTCTGCAGGGCTCTCCTCGGTCACCGTTGTCATCAGTGGTTCCGTGGCACTGGGCAAGGTGGGCAGCGCAGAAGCTGCTCGAGGCATCGCCATCCACCTGCGAGACAATTCGACATACAGCTTCAGCGAGCCGCAAAGCCTGACCACGGGCACCGACGCGGCTTTCGTGCTCTCCGAGCGCGTCCGCGCCGCGCCTCGCCATTGCCTTGATCCGGGACAGCGCGCTGTTCCAGGAGATGGCGCCAAGGGACAACGAATCTGAGGTCGTAGTAAACGACGGAGACGCGGGCTCGGCCTACGAACATTTAACATGTGCCTTAAAGTGAATAAAGAGAAATACTGATTTGTGAAAGTTCCTTATCAATTTTGCTCAACATTGCCGCTCCAGGTCAAATACGACACGGATGACGGCGCGGCACATTCGACCAGCAGCGATGCCAGACAAGCACGTACCCAAGGGGGGCCCGGGTCCCCCCCCCCCGAAGTTAAGACGCATACCGCCCCCCCCCCCTCCTCTCCGTCTATGCCACCACTTCTCCCACACATTTGTAAAGCGCTGCCAAATCAATGTTGAAACTTGATAGCTATTCGGTGATCAACATTTTGCTGCCTTTTTCACTCCTTTTGGATGGCGGTTGTTATCGACATCTCCTGGGGTCTGAAGGCCTGTTTCCTCATCGATTTGGTGCCCGTGCGATTCACTCGAGGTGCATTCAGTTGTAACCGTCTTTTAGACGGTCAAGTGCGTCGCTGTTTCTTCGTTAGTTCGACATTCTTTGTTTATGCTTATCCAGGCACCAGGAAAGGGATTCGGTTCGTGGTCAGCTTGTCTGTATACACGTGAAACGAGTTGCGGCCAGAGAAAACGCCAATTACGTTTAACTTTTCCTTTTGCTTCATAATTTCCTACAGTAACGGCTCGCCACGGCGCTGACAGATTCTCGGAACCATATACCTGCAATATGGGTTAGCCAAGGTGGACAATAAAATAATACCAGACAGCGCGTCCATCATCAAACCTTGCAATGACCCTTAAACTCATAGGCAATATGACTGCTACCCGTTAAGTCGTCTGGCTTTTCCCTAATTGTCGAGCTCTTTTCGTGCAAAATTGCAAACTGGAAACAAGAGTCGCAAGGAGTTCAGAAATGAGGCGATCTACTGAGGGAGACAGCCAAAGCAACAGCCAAACAGGAAGGGAAAGCTAAAATTAACACATTTAACCATAGTTTATAAAAACATTTATGGATCAACATCTTTTTATTTAAAAAGGAAGTAGAACAGAAAAAGGAAGTGGAGAACACTTCTGTGTGTTCTGAATGGCACTTCTACAATTATCATTCGAGCCGCCTAAAGTAGCCACTTCTCTGCTGTTCTTATGTAGGTATTTTTCTGACCTTCCGCGATGGGCGTAGTACCTCTAGAATCGCACCGTCCTGTGCCCTACGCGGTTGCACGGGACTGGCAACCACGCATCGTCAGGTAACTTTCCAAATAACGATACGAGTCGGTTGTGGCACTTCACTTCATAGAGCATAAACGAGGGATCCAAAAGAACTGCGATTGTTCCCCAAATATATATTTCTCTATAATTTTTCCAGAGCTAATTAAATAAACGCTCCAATAGTCGGATAGGAATGAAGTCTGCAGGGAAGCCCCACTCACGCCCTCATAACCGCGAGCCACTGTTCCTCCGCGAGGCTGCAAATAAATCGTACTTCAAACTTTTCATTTTGCCCAAATAAAGCGGTAACCACAAAAAAATGAAATTATTGGCGCGTAATTTAATATCTATTGCCTTGCCTATAGAGTGGAATGGCCAAAGCCTATTCTTTATTGAACTGCTTCCTTTGCTGCAACTATTATTGTCAAGTTTGACTTCAGTTGGCAGTGAAGTTTCATGAGTAAAACGGGTTCAGCAGTGAAAGGAACGGCAGCGCAGACTTTTGAAGAGCTAAATGCTCAGACTCCATACACTTTGTCCGTGTCTGTTGCACACCTCATTGCATCCGCCGATAAAAGACTCTTCCAGAATAGCAGACGCTCCGGGGCTATCAAGTACGACGCCATTTCGAAAAGGCCGCATGACAACGATTTTGTTTGCTTCTGTGATTGGCTGGCGAAGTAATACAACTCCGCACGGTTTGTGTGCCTTGGTTGCCAACTGCTGTTTTTTTTTAAGTTGTATTCTACTAAGTAATCTTTATTTTACACTTTGGCTTTTTGTTCTTAGGCGCTATTCTCGACACGCATGGCGGCTGCACGGCCGCCATTATCCGCCATGCTGACTCTCTGATTGGCTGTGAAGAGCTCACGTGCCTAGAAATTTGTGCCGGGAAACGGAAGTTTTGCCAAATGCAATTTCGCGTTTTCATCAAGATGACGAAACGTGACGTGGAGTTGCAAATTTTATGGACTAATACATTTTTTTGGTCCTTGGCAGATATATTGTGATGTTAGCGCTTCAAAAAGAATGTGAGCGGTAGCGTGCAGAAGCCAGTGCAATGCAGTTGCAATTGCGCGAATATGTGGTGGCGATCCAAGATATGCGCCATGCCAGCTTGCTGATTGGCTGAAGGAATATCTCGTGAGGAGCGTCACAGGAAGGGCCGTTTCGTAAACGCCAATTTGACGTTGTGTCACGTTGCGCTGGGCCGCCATTGCTTAGATTTCCCGCCATAAATTTTGCTGCGACGAGCCGCGCGAATTATGTTAATGAGCAGCCATATGCAATGGCAGCCGAGAGAAATGTATCGCCACATTTTCCCTGTCGTTTGGCGCCATGAAAATCTTTTGTTCATAACGCATGTTCATAGCATTTGCATCGCTCTCGGGTAGTGTTGGCATTTGTGTTTTGGGCCATCATTTTTCAAAATAAAAAAAAATTAAATTATGGGGTTTTACGTGCCAAAACCAGTTTCTGATTATGAGGCACGCCGTAGTGGAGGGCTCCGGAAATTTCGACTACCTGGGGTTCTTTAACGTGCACCTAAATCTAAGTACACGGGTGTTTTCGCCCCCATCGAAATGCGGCCGCCGTGGCCGGGATTCAATCCCGCGACCTCGTGCTCAGCAGCCTAACACCATAGCCACTGAGCAACCACGGCGGGTGTTTTTCAAAATAACGCGTTTATACAAAATAATATTGGTTGAACATGGCAAACTTTCTGCAACGTTGTCCACCTTTCACTACTGCGTTTGTATTGTAATCAAGAATAATGCCTTTTCGCGCAATCGAAAGTTATGATAACGGCGTCTCTTTAATTTATTAAAATAAATGTACTAAGGCAGCGCCTTGAAGTTTCCTCCCACGGTGCGAGTAACAAGCGAAGTGAACAAGAGGTGGCAGCGCCGGCGCTTGCGTCACGCTAGCGGATATTTCTGGCGCACGCAACGCTATCGGTGATATCGGCCGTTTCTCAGCCAGCCGAGTCGGGCTAAGTCACTTGCGTTTCACTAGATAGCGATAACGTTGCCTAGAACGTGCGCGGATCACCACTGGTAGGTCGCGTATGTTGTCTCAAGAAAGGAAACAAGAGCGTTGGCGCCAACATACGCTGACTCATTCTATTTCCCGGGGACACGCATCCTAGCTAATGAAGCAGACGACGGCTTGTACGCAGCAGACGGAAGCGAGAAGCGTTTTCGACGGAATAATCATGCGCTTTGAGCTAGCCGCTTTATTTTTACTGTGGAGGAAAACTGTCTTGCTTTACCGAGAACTTTACTTTCGGTGCCTTCATTTCAGTTTCTTAGGCAAAACGTCAAGTTGGCGTCACGTTACGAAAGCGAAATGGGGCCGTCAGCGCCATTTTATTTTAGTCGCGTCTACGTCACGCATCGAAGAAAATGGCGGAATGTCCAGAATAAAGCCCCTTGGCAGTGTACTTCCTGCGCTTCTTTCTTGCGCAAGTCCAATTGACGTAGTTCCCTGTTTGACAAGTAAAGAAGAGGGGTATCGCACAGGCGTCCCTGTAAAATACACCTTATTTCATTTTTCTTTTGTGGGTTTACGCGTTTTTATGGCGAAGGGGGGATGTTATTCACATTTGTAGTCGTAAATTACCCCCCCCCCTCCTCATCTGCATAGAAGTTACCTTGGGTTGCCCCCTCCCCGCGAAAAAAAATCCTGGGTACGTGCCTGATGCCAGATTCAGCTTCTACTTTCGGCAGACGTGTGTAAGTGTTCTTCTCGTGCTACCCTTTCTCCATTATAATGGCAGACTATATTTTCTGGCGCAGATGGGTCGGCACTAGGCGTGCGTTGGTCATTATAGATGTGCTCTAGGGATACACATAAGTGCGATATAGATAAAGATCAACGGTGACGACATACTTAAAGACCACCTTAGAACAAATAGAAAACAACTCATGCTTTGGTGTAGCCTCAGTTTGAAAAGAAAGCGCAAAATGTTCAAACTGACGAAAAGAAGAAAGAACGTCTCCCGCAAAGCTCATATTCTACTAATAGTCTTGTGCGTGTTGTCAATGAGAGACCTTGCCTTTTCACAATAATGAGAGATACGGCCTTATACGAAAATTCTATAATGACTAGTTTGCCTTCCAGGAGGGAGGAAAGCGTCAAATCACTTACCAGATATTTGTGTCGCGTGTGAGTCCCGAAATACTATGGAACGTTCTTCTTTAGAGGCGAAAAATCCCTGCTGCTGTTTTCGACTGCTGTCCTTTTTCAGAATTCATGAGACCGCGAGACCAAGACATTGGAATCAGGCGAGAAAGTTTACCATTTCCAGTGCAAAAAACACTTCTAAACAGTTAGTGCGCTACTATTGTAGCCATCATGTTTTAATATATTTTTTTTGACAAAGCAGGTACTTGCATTTTTCCGCGCAGATCGAATCTGAACCTCCTTGATTGTTCACTTGTACGCCCGTAGTTCAAGAAATATCTTCAAACTCTAGCATTTTGTCGTCCATGGATGCGCACATCCGTGATATTCTGCCAGAATACTATTGAATGATATTCTGCCAGGAGCATTCCCTAAACTAGAAAGCTGTTCCAAAAAAGTGCTCATTTCTTCGCTTAGCAACTAATAAACACTTTGCCTGCTTCTCACACTTCTCTGGTTATCTTTCCGAATTGCGCGGTACTATGGAATCATATGGCATAAATATAATGGTATTGGTGTTTTGATGGCATTCCTTAAATCAGCAGTGGGTCGCTGGCCATTCGCTACGAAAGTTTTAGGATCGTTTTTCTCTGCAGTATGCAGAAGCGCAATTGCAATCTGTGCGGTGTTTCTCACCCTCTTGGATCATCACGAGAGCAAAACCTAGTATTCAGAAACGCTCATAATATTTATACATTGGTTTTCTTTCTTTATCTAAGCGGAAACTACACTTTGCCTACTCTATTGCTTCATTAAAACCTCCCAAAACAAGGGGCCAATAGGTGGCTTTTCAGATGTGCAGACGAATTGTTATCCCTTTTCCAATGGAAGTTCACTGCTGAGAAAAAAGAAATTGTGTCTGTGAAGTGTGGAATGGCGTCATCAAATTGCCGATGAAATCGCGGCTTTAAGGAAAGGGATGCAAGGGAGGAATTTTGTAATTGAGAATAACCGGTTTTCTAGGGGTTGTCATGATTGGGGGCTCAATCCCATCGCTCGTAACCCGTTGTCAAGATTGGAGTCCGGCATGAATTAGTAGGTAGCTGGCCCATGCCGTCGTCCAACTTATCCACGCTGAGGACGTTGATGAAGGGAAGGACTGCTTCTCATCGAAAACGAGGAATATGGGTTTATTTACAGTATTTACATGCAGTTCATCAGTCTAACACGACTGCTTGAGAGAGTGTCTCCGTCTAACATGACTGCGTAAGAAAGTGTAGCGAGCATCCGCACAACAGCCGCTTATAAACACTCGGTCCTCCCCCGATTCCAAGGTGGCGGAAACGTTCGTGCAGTCAACGTAAACACGCTGCCTCTCCGCGGGACGGTTTACACGCACACACACATACACACACACAGGTTCTCGGTCCGAAATCGACATCACACGAATTTCGTAGAACTCGGAGCGGACCCTTGCAGTGCGCCCGGGTAGCAATTGTCTTGCGTCTTGGTGGGTGCGTGGGATGAGGTCTCCGACGACGTTCCCGCGGTAACTCCCCCACTCATAGCAGATCACGTCCGCGATGGTGGGTTCGGTAACAATAGTTGGCCCACCGAACTCATTCAGTCACAACGGCGACGATGCTAGAGCGCAACGGTGGCGGTTTCAGCACAAATCCTGCTTCGTCAAACGCATCCTAGCTGAAGCGATGGAGAGTGGAGGACGCGCGTATTGCTCCCGACACAAATTCGACTTAGTCGCGCAGTCGCTAATGGTTGGCGGCGGCGCTCCAGGAATGTTGCGGCCACTGTCGCAACTAGCCGGTAAAACTTGCACTGCAGCTGGCCGTTCTTAACAAGGTAAAAAGTTCCCTTTCTAAAAGGCCCGCTGCGCTGCTATCACCCTTGTATAGGAAGAAAATGGTAACTTGTGAATGTTAATGTCTGGAACAACATAAGTACTTATCTTACTACGAATCGTAGAGTTACGGATTAGGAAATGGGCCGATCGTATTTGTTGCAGCGCTTTTGAGACCCGGCACGACCCTAAGGTAGGAAAAGATAACGCATCAGCCATAGCCTCATTCAAACTAACGATCACCCCGACTTACGTCGAGCGTTGCAGCCACTACGTCGTCGTTACTTGTGCGAGGTAACGGATATACTACTTCCAGTGCTAAACCGTCCCTCCTACATAAAAAAAACTAAGAAATTTGCGTAGTTAACAGCGTCGAGAAACTATGTGCGTGCTTGCGTGAACCGATGAGGGATTCAGTGGGTGGTAGTGTTAGAGTGTAGCGAGCATATATGTGGGATATCATGCATGTTCTGAAACATTATTCGGTTCGACGGACACGTGGTGTAGCCGTTTGCGCCGTATCGGGTGCTCGGCTACTTAAAGCGCGTTGAATTCCATGGCAGTGCGTGCACACGCACACATTATGCTGCCCACTGGACACTCCGGTTCGTCCAACCACATTGGAATCCTAACGCTTGACAGAAGCTGTCGGCGATGATTGAGTTAAACGAATCAAAGCCTCAATGGCATCTCAGCCTTGATATAGTTTTTAGAAAACCCCTTCGCACGTTCCCTTTTTTTTTAATATATAAGACGTGTTTTATTCTGCACGACTACCCCAGAGAGCCAAGGTTTATCTAAACATAACTCTTGGATTTCTCCTTTCCAGGACATCGTTCCCGATGAAATTGAATGCGTATTCTGGGATGTCAACGAAAACGAGCGATTTGGTTCGTGGTCTGGCGACGGATGCGAGTACCTTGGGAATGCGCACGGATACCACCTGTGCAATTGCACACACTTGACTAGCTTCGCGGTGCTATTTGTGAGTAGCAACCGCAATGTCGTGGTCGTGCTTTCTTCAGTACAATTAGTATCTAGTTTATATCTTCACAAGAGCCGCTGAACTTTTTTGAGTAAATGCCGGAATCAGGGACATGAATTCACAGTGCAATTAATATCATTCTACTTCTACAGAGCTTTATGACACTTCGAACAATTCACTGCCTCCCCCCATCGACGTATTCAAATAAAGGCATATGTCCCAAAATCAGTACCTAGCACAAAAGTGGAATAGTTTTGATACCTGGATAACAAAACGTGGATATCACAAAATAGTGTAACGACTATAATTAGTGGCTCTATCAAAAATAAATGCACCCTACTAGTGCCTATGTAGGTGCTGCGAATATTGATTTGAAGTAAGAAAGTGATGTTTCCAATAATGTACAATCTATTTAACAGCGGAGCTCTCTTGATCTATTGAACTATCAACCGGTTTCTCAAAAACGTGCTTCATTATTTTGTCCCTGCCTAAGTCTGCCACAAACGTATTGTACTGTTACATCTGTAGTTTTTTTTTATCAGGAAGACTGCTGATATTTACTACATGTTTGCAGAAATACCACAAAAGCAGGAGCGGAAGAAATGTGCACGATGCTATTCTCAGCTACCTGCCCTTAATCGGAGTAGCCGTGTCAGGCTTAGGCCTGTTCATGGTGGTTCTCACATACATTTTTTTCAAGTAAGTAGCCAATTCTGAAAATCATTGGTGATGTGTGCCTTAACGTTGAATGCTGGAGGCTATGAGGTGCCACCTGCATTAATGCTTTTTCATCGGCTATTACGTCCTTCTCAGGTTGAACTACAATTATAAATGAAGGAGTACATTTGTGGTAATATACGCCTGTAAAAAGAATAAAAAAACAAAAACACGCTTGTCTTCGAGTTACTTCGGAATTAATTGTATTTGCAGAGTAGATGGACACTATTCTTTATTTCAGTGTTGGCCAGCATCTGAAGCACCCTTTATATAGTACTTTATTGCATTGCCAGCATAAACATAATATAATAAAGGTACAGAGCATTATTTTGTGTAAGCACATTAAGAAATTCAACCGCTGAAAGTATGGTGTGCCGAGCTGTACAGACGCACTCAACTGAATATATCGATGTCAGATGAACTGGTATTGTACAATTGCTGCAGCTGCGTGATGAGGCAAGATAGTGGGAACCTGTTGGTTTTGAATGACGGAACCCGAAACTGCAACGATGCTAGTAACCCAGAACAGTCAATGAGCTCGCGCGCGGTTTTTGAGAAGTTTGTCAAGCACGAGTCTCCGTGTCATGCAAAGAGGGCATGCACAAGTCAAGTAGCAGGCTTGAGAACTCATAGTACCAGCGTCGGCGAACTGCTCTTTGTGACAATACTTGCAAGTACATGCATGGCTATACGTTTACTCCCAAGCTAATAAAAACGCGCAAAGACGCAATACAGGATGCGAGGCGTTGAATTAGAGGAGCCAGCGCCCGCTTTGTATATTCCGTGTAGATATGTGTTGTTTGTTCTTTTTAGAGTTCTGGTTGCATCGCGGTGCCTGCGTATTATATGAAACGGAACAGTGACCATGGCGCTTGTGGTGCTGTAAATGTTTCAATAGAGAGAGGAACTGTTCTGCCCAACCCATATGCGACCGCTAGTTTGTGCCAGTGTACATCCACCTGACTACTCGGTGACAGCACTGACTATGCTAGTTTTCTTCTTGACAACAAACAAACACTCGCCAAAGTTTGAGAAAAAAGGAAGAATACGGAATTTATGACGTTTCGAGTCCCCTACGCGTCTCTTGTTCATATAAAAGCGAGACAAGTTGGGCCGTGCCTTATATGCCTAGTAGCTGGCGCAGCGATCTGGAGTATATTTCGGGTAGATTTCCACCTGCCCGATTTAGTGTGAGAGGCGTCAATTGGATTAATGATTCTAAAAGAAGGAGGGATGATAGTGATTTTTCCGTGTGGGCGACAGTCGCATAATTCCAGTCAATGTTCTGACCCGTCTTAAGGCGATGCTCAGCTAGCGCGTTAAGTGTGTCCCTTATAGCTACGTCATTTTGGTGCTGCTTGATGCGTCGTCTGAAGTTGCCTGTTTCTCCGATGTACGATGCGCGGCAGTCTTCACGAGGTATCGTATATATCACTGCAGGGTGACGTTCACGTTCAAATGGGTCTTCCACGCGTACGAGCTGGCTTCGCAATTTGTATGATGGCACGTGTGCGACTTGTATGTCATGATTCTTGAAAATTCTTGCCAGCGTTTCACTTATGCCGGGAGCATAGAGAATAGGTGCAGTTTTCATATGATGAGTCGGTTTACTTTTGTGAGACACTGTGGAGCGGTGTCCCTGTTGACGTTGAAGTATGGGGAGGGTAGCCATTACCAGCGAGATCATTTTTTTTTCTTTTGTGAATTCCCGCCGTCGGTGCGGACTCCTCTGGGCAAAAAACGGGACAACTCCTGAACAAAGAAGCCGCCACAGAGCGTTTGTACCCCTTGGCATGCATCGAGGCAAAGCTGAGGTACTTGCCCGAATGTGTGGGCTTCCTATATACATTTAGTAAAGCAATGCACTGGGCTAGTTGGTGGACGTTCATGATTGTATTGCGCTTCGTAGCTCCAACTTACGCAACGTACGTTCGCGTCTCGTTCCTTATGTTCGTCAGGGTAACACCAAACACAATTATGTTTCTATATACAGTAGAAGGATCGACATTCGGGCGATTTGGTACTGGTTGAACATCTTGAAGGGGCAGCGCAAGAAGACGAAGACAGAAGGCAGGAACACACAGGACAGCGCTGAACTCACAACTAACTTTATTCGAAGGCATACATACACTTATGTACACAACCCATAGCCACGTGCTCTACCATTCATGGCGTCATAATCAGTGCGCAGGCAAAAAACACGCAAAACCATTTAATCTAATGCTACGCTACGAAGCGGCTTAAAAATTCAAATTCACTATCATGCAAATTTATCGATGGCATGCTTACACAACGCGACCCTTGAGATTATTGAGGCCTTCTATATCAGAAAAAAAGGGTCGCGTTGTGTAAGCATGCCATCGATACATTTGCATGATAGTGAATTTGAATTTTTAAGCCGCTTCGTAGCGTAGCATTAGAATAAATGGTTTTGCGTGTTTTTTGCCCGCGCACTGATTATGACGCCATGAATGGTAGAGCACGTGGCTATGGGTTGTGTACATAAGTGTATGTATGCCTTCGAATAAAGTTAGTTGTGAGTTCAGCGCTGTCCTGTGTGTTCCTGCCTTCTGTCTTCGTCTTCTTGCGCTGCCCCTTCAAGATGTTTCTATATACACTTGTAGAGCAGCCTTCGGAAGATCGTTGTACAAGGACGTCGAGGAAGGCAATCCGTCCGTTGCTTTCTTCTTCAACCGTGAATATGATAGACTGTTCAATACACTTCAGGTGGTCCAGAAACGGTTGCACTTCTGACTTGTGGATCACGCAGAGACAGTCGTTTACGTAACGGAGGAAAGTTTTTGAAGGCCGCGCGAAGGTAGCCAAAGCTTTGCCAGTCCGCTCCTCTCGCACTAAATCAGGACACGTGGAAATCTGCCAGAAATCTACACCAGGTCGCTGCGCCATCTACTACGTACATAAGGCACTGCCCAACTTGTGTCGGTTTTGTGCGAACAAGAGACCAGTAGGGGACTCGCAACGTCATGAACTCCGTTTTTTTTCTTCTTCAAACTTTGGCGAGCGTTTGTTTGCTGTCAAGAAGAAAATGTACACCCCTCGCCAGACAGTGTTCCACCTTACCCTGGACTATACTATGCTAGTTGTGGTGATGATGACCTTAGGTTGATCTAGTCGTCCAAAAATTTTCAAAAATCACAACACCGGCTACATCACCTTTTATATACACTTATTAAACGCGAAAAGATGATCCCGCATTATGGAAAAGAGGCGGGTAGTACAAGCTCCAGCAATCTGTACGGCACAAAAGGCAGGTTAGCGATGCCGCATAAACACTACCTAGCACACGCTGGGCCATGTTCCACACAGCACTGTCAACCGACCAACGAAAACGTTCCGTTCACTACCAAGTTCACTATGGCGAGAGAACTTTATGAGCAGCCTCTCATATACCTATCCCGAAGGGGCCAGTCACCCACGGACAGACCAAATCGAATTCTGGGGTTTTTACGTGCGAAAACCACGATTTGATTATGAGGCATGCCGTGGCGAGGGACCCCGGATTAATTTTTGCCCTAATGCACGGGTCACGGGCTTTGTTGCGTTTCGCTTTGTGGAAATGTGGCCCGTACTTGATACGGCTACACCGAATCATTCATTGCGCTATAGAGTGCATTTTTTCTTTAGTTCGAACACTCAAAATAGATCCGCAGAAGTTACTCGAATAACGTGACTATACATTAATTATGTGCCCAGACAGACACCATCCACGAGAAAATCGAAAGCAACCCGTTCACTAACTAACCGAACTGCATTCATTGCTCGTACTACAAACTCTGCGGCACATAATCACATTGGAAAGTTGAAGGGAATCTTCGCAAAAGTCTAGTTCCGTGTTTTAACGTTCGAGAACGGCCACGCAGGCTGAAATACTTGGCCTCGAATCATTCCTCGAATTCAGCCGCTTACGAAGGCGCGGCTGCCTCATGCGGCGGAGCCGGGTGGCCCGAAACGAAGCACCGCCCCCTTCCGCGATTTGGTTACGACTGGCGCAGTGCGCACCTCCCGATGGGACGCACGCTCACTTCAGCAGCAGCAGGGGCGAGACGGGCAGCTTCATGACGCCGTACAACCCGGCTCCATTTTACGTGAACGACGATTCGAAGCCAATTATTTCGGTTTGTGCGACGGTATTGAAATGCTGCAACACGGAACTAGGCTTTTTTTCCTCCGCCTTTCCTACATAAACATGTGCCGTATAGTTTGCAACCTTTACTTGCAAAGAATGTCAACCTGGCACATAATTAGTTTGTAGCGACTTCATTTTAACTAACTTTTGTGTTTTTTTTAACTCTTCGAAGTAAGAAAAAAAAACTGTAGAACTTCCGCGCGGTACCGCCTTAGTTGCTCCACTACACAGCGCCATGCGCTGTTCATCTACACCAGGTAAATATGACCAAAGGTGCTTCACGACACCACGTGCCGTGTAGTACTTGCACAATGGCGATGCCGACAGTCCTAATTTGCTACGCTTCGCGGCGGTTCGAGCTCACGCCGCACAAATGCGATACAATGTGGAACCTTACATTCTGGCGACACCTATAGTTATAGTCGCCCACGGCTGGTTTGGCGGAAAGCGAGCCTGACCTATGGTGACATGTCCTAAAGCAAACCCTGGAAGGCAGTCTTCTGCTAGGTGTTGCCGAGAAATTACACTAATGAAATGCCAGGAAAGTCGGCGTTACGGAGTGAAAAAAAAAAAAACGCAGAAACGAAACAGTTTCCTCCCATAGCTTCTCGTGATACAAAATTTGGACGTCTGTTTCAGAATAGTTATTTGCTTATCGAAACAAAAGCAAAGAACAAAACACACAGGATAATCAATTTTTATAACTTTTTCTGATCACAACTGGTTAGAATATGCGAGTATACCTTGAAATACGTGGCGCCACAGCAGGCACGTACCCAGGATTTTTTTTCGGGGGGGGCCCACCACCTCCACCATCATCATCATCATCATCATCATCATCATCATCATCATCATCACCACCACCACCACCGCCGCCACTACCACCATCGTCATCATCATCATGTTTTATGTCCACTGCAGGACGAAGGCCTCTCCCTGCGATCTCCATTTACCCCTGACCTGCGCCAACCGATTCCAACTAGCGCCCGCGAATTTCCTAATTTCATCGCTCCACTTAGTGTTTTGTCGCCCTCGATTGCGTTTTCCTTCTCTTGGTACCCATTCTGTAACCCTAATGGTCCAACGGTTATCTAACCGGCGCATTACATGACCTGCCCAGCTACATTTTTTCCTCTTGATGTCAATTAGAATATCGTCTATACCCGTTCGCTCTCTGATCCAAACCACTCTCTTTCTCTCTTAACGTTATGCCTAGCAATCTTCGTTCATGGTTATATTGCGCTCAGTTTAACACAGACGATATTAAGAAAGGACAGGACGTGGACGGGTGTAGCGCAAACTACCAACTGTTTAATAATGTTAAATAACGCGCTTATATACAAGGAGATATGGCGCGAGGAGGGGGGGGGGTACAAAAGATATGACAAGTTCACGGAATGTGATAATAGTTCGGGTCAGGCATACATGGTTCACTGGCACCCGTTCGCCCTGGCAAACTCAACCTCAGCTTTGATAAGCGCGATGGACGGAGTGCTTACGCACATTTCTTTTTCTTTTGCTATCGCAAGCGCCTCCCATATTTCTCGCTCCGTTTTCGTTTTTGACGTGCCAATGACTGTGGCGCTTTCTAGAAGCGGAGAGCATTTGCATTGTTTGCAATGTGCCGCCAGGTTGCTGGGTGCTGTCAGGAGCTGGCACGTGTATTTGTGCTCCCGTAACCTATCATTTAGACAGCGTCCAGTTTGCCCGATGTATACTTTCCCGCAATCTAGTGGGATTTGGTAAACAACAGAAGTTGCACATTCCACATACTTTGTCACGTGCTTAGTTTGACAGATCGTAGCACTAGTGTTTGCCTCTTTGGATCCTGCATTCACCCTCTTGCACATGCCTTTTAGTTTTTGTGGAGCGGAGAACAGAACTTGAACGTCATGGCGTTGGGCTGTCTTTTTTATCCTATGTGACAAGCCATGAATGTAAGGCAACACCACGCGTTTTTTCAATTTTTTCTTTTTCCTGTGTTTTCTGCCTTTTCCTGCTGGTTCTGATTTCGGGCAACAAGTTTTCACAGATTTGCACCACCATGCTGTTTGGGTACCCGCTGTTTCGTAAGCGGCTTACTTGCAAATCAATGCTCTCCCTCACCGCATGGCGGCATGATTTTTCAATTGCTTGACTGATGCAAGCCTTGGCGATGCCTCTTTTTATGATTTTAGAATGGCATGAGTCATACCTCAGGATTTCTTTTTCTCCTCTAGTTTTGTAGCACCAGCAGATATGGGAGCCTCTGAGCCTAATATTTATGTCAAGGTACTGCAAACGACCTTCGGTAGGAGTCTCGTACGTGAACTCTAAACCTTCATGCGCTTTTTTGAACATGCTGATGGCAGTTTCAACGCTAAATGGATCGGTTTGGTCTTCTTCCATGCACACCAAATAATCGTCTACATATCTGAAGCAGGTAGTTATGTTAGTTTCTTCAAACAAGGTGGCAAGTTTTCTGTCTCCCACACTCAAAAACAAGTCGGAAAGCACGGGAGCTATACAAGAACCAATGGCGATGCCATCCTTCTGCTCATACACACTGTCACCATATTCGATAAACGCACCATGTAGATAGTTTTAACAAGTTCACAAAACTTGAAATAGTGCACTTGCACACATCCTGAAATTTGGTGTAGCCCAACGTGTCGATGGCTTCTTCTACTGCTTGCACCACCGCAGGCCTCGGGACACTGTAAAACAAGTCCTTCACGTCTATTGAAAAACAAGACGTCGGCGGGCTACTCTTCAGTGTTGCAATAACTTCGTCCGAGTTGCGGATCAAGAACGGATCGTCCAAAGGTAAGGAATTCAAGCAGGCCTGAAGGTAGTCCGCGATGCATCTTTGCCAGGTTCCGCGGTCTTCAACAATCGTCCTAAAAGGGATTCCCTCTTTGTGGGTTTTTGCCGTGAAAAATGGCTTCAGAGTGATTTCTTTGCTTTCTTTCACGCGCCTTGCCAATCTTGTCAAGCCCATGCTTTCACATGTTTTGCCTGCTTCATTTTTCAGTTTTGCAATTGCTTTGTACGTAATGTCGCATTTTGCGAAATTCTTACGGATCGCTTCTTGGGCAGATTTTTCGTATTCAGGAGCGTTCATCAGGACAAACACGCCTGTTTTGTCCGAGAGGAGCAGTTTCAGATTTTCTTTTTTGAGGTACCTAGTCACTCCGCTTGTTCCTGCAGGCCTGGGTTTTCCTACTAGGTTCTTTTTCGACACTCCCGTCAAAATTTCTTGGATGCAAGTCACTTTTTCTGGCTCAGGGGTTCTTTCCGCGACTGAGCTTACCATGGCCAGGAACTGTACTGCGGTTACTGGAGGTTCAATTGCGTATTTTGGTCCCTTATTTAGGGTCTGTTGCACATAATCGGGAATCTTTCTACCGGATAGGTTGACAGCACCGCCTCCTTCAGGCTTACGCTTCTCTCTTCTAGGAAGGCTCTTGAATGAACCTTTCCACAAGGTTTCGGCATGCAACTCTGCCAAGTTGTAGAAATACCTGATCATTGCTTTTGAAGCCGCTGAGTCCATTGTTTCCTCGCATATGGCCGCAATGTGGTCTCGGAAGAGACGAATCTGTCGCCACGTTTCCGCTCGAAGTATCTTGCAGAGGCGTCTTGCCGTTCTTTCGGTAGGGGCGACGTTTCCGAGTAGACCAGCCAACACAGGTGAAGACAGACCGTTGTTCAGGGCGTACGTGAGGGTGCGAGTTCTGTGCCTGGCCTTCGCAATGTTGTCGACGAAATATAAAGTACGAGGAAGCGGAGGAAGGTTAGGGATGTAGAAGCCCGATGTACTCGAAATGACATTTAGTAAAGCAATGAAGGGGGCTAGTTGGTGAACGTTCATGGTTATATTGCGCTCAGTTTAACACAGACGATATTAAGAAAGGACAGGACGTGGACGGGTGTAGCGCAAACTACCAACTGTTTAATAATGTTAAATAACGCGCTTATATACAAGGAGATATGGCGCGAGGAGGGGGGGGGGGGGTACAAAAGATATGACAAGTTCACGGAATGTGATAATAGTTCGGGTCAGGCATACATGGTTCACTGGCACCCGTTCGCCCTGGCAAACTCAACCTCAGCTTTGATAAGCGCGATGGACGGAGTGCTTACGCACATTTCTTTTTCTTTTGCTATCGCAAGCGCCTCCCATATTTCCATATATATCCTCCCATATATATGTAGACGATTATTTGGTGTGCATGAAAGAAGACCAAACCGATCCATTTAGCGTTGAAACTGTCATCAGCATGTTCAAAAAAGCGCATGAAGGTTTAGAGTTCACGTACGAGACTCCTACCGAAGGTCGTTTGCAGTACCTTGACATAAATATTAGGCTCAGAGGCTCCCATATCTGCTGGTGCTACAAAACTAGAGGAGAAAAAGAAATCCTGAGGTATGACTCATGCCATTCTAAAATCATAAAAAGAGGCATCGCCAAGGCTTGCATCAGTCAAGCAATTGAAAAATCATGCCGCCATGCGGTGAGGGAGAGCATTTATTTGCAAGTAAGCCGCTTACGAAACAGCGGGTACCCAAACAGCATGGTGGTGCAAATCTGTGAAAACTTGTTGCCCGAAATCAGAACCAGCAGGAAAAGGCAGAAAACACAGGAAAAAGAAAAATTGAAAAAACGCGTGGTGTTGCCTTACATTCATGGCTTGTCACATAGGATAAAAAAGACAGCCCAACGCCATGACGTTCAAGTTCTGTTCTCCGCTCCACAAAAACTAAAAGGCATGTGCAAGAGGGTGAATGCAGGATCCAAAGAGGCAAACACTAGTGCTACGATCTGTCAAACTAAGCACGTGACAAAGTATGTGGAATGTGCAACTTCTGTTGTTTACCAAATCCCACTAGATTGCGGGAAAGTATACATCGGGCAAACTGGACGCTGTCTAAATGATAGGTTACGGGAGCACAAATACACGTGCCAGCTCCTGACAGCACCCAGCAACCTGGCGGCACATTGCAAACAATGCAAATGCTCTCCGCTTCTAGAAAGCGCCACAGTCATTGGCACGTCAAAAACGAAAACGGAGCGAGAAATATGGGAGGCGCTTGCGATAGCAAAAGAAAAAGAAATGTGCGTAAGCACTCCGTCCATCGCGCTTATCAAAGCTGAGGTTGAGTTTGCCAGGGCGAACGGGTGCCAGTGAACCATGTATGCCTGACCCGAACTATTATCACATTCCGTGAACTTGTCATATGTTTTGTACCCCCCCCCCCTCCTCGCGCCATATCTCCTTGTATATAAGCGCGTTATTTAACATTATTAAACAGTTGGTAGTTTGCGCTACACCCGTCCACGTCCTGTCCTTTCTTAATATCGTCTGTGTTAAACTGAGCGCAATATAACCATGAACGTTCACCAACTAGCCCCCTTCATTGCTTTACTAAATCTTCGTTCGATCGCTCCTTGCGTGGTCCTTAACTCGCTCTCAAGTCTCTGCCCCATATGCACTGGCAAAATGCACTGATTGCACACCTTACTTTTCAATAATTATGGTAAGCTTCCAGTCGGGAGCTGGCAATGTCTGCCGTATGCGATCCAACCTATTTTTATTCTTCTGTAAATTTCCTTCTCATGATCAGGGTTCCCTGTGATTAATTGACCTAGGTAAACGTACTCCTTCACAGTCTCTAGTGGCCGACTGGCGATCCTGATCTCTTGTTCCTTTGCCCGGCAATTTATCATTATCGTCATCTTCTGCATATTAATATTCAACCCCACTCTTACACTCTCTCTGTTAAGGTCTCCAATCATTTGTTGTAACTCATCTGCATTGTTGTTGAATAGAACAATGTCATCGGCAAACCGAAGGTTGCTGAGATATTTGCCGTCGATATTTACTCCTAAGCCTTCCCAGTTTAATAGCTTGAATTCTTATAAGCACGCAGTGAATAGCTTTGGAGAAATTGTGTCTCCCTGTTTGACCCATTTCTCTATAGGTATCTCCCTGCTTTTCTTGTGTAGAATTAAGGTAGCTGTAGAACCTCTGTATATATTCTTACGCGAAGGACGAGTCAGTAAGACGAGAAACTATTTACAGATTATATTTACAACAATGGTTGCAGCGCTGACCGTTTAGATTCACAGCGCGAGCCCAGTTCGTTCTTCCTTCTCTTTTCTGGAGTGATGGCGCCCACGTACCTCATTTACACAAACAAATACCACACGCAGCAATATTTTTCAAGATTTTTACGTAAGCGTTCTGTAGTCCTTAATTACGTAGTGCCTCTAGACTGCTGGTGTCTCTACTGAATCAAATGCATTTTCGTAATCTCTATAAGCCACATAGAGAGGCTTATTGTACTCTGCAGATTTCGCGATAACCTGATTGATGACATGGATGTGATCCATTGTAAGGTATCTCTTCCTGAAGCCAGCCTGTTCCCTTGGTTGACAAAATCCAGCGTTGCCCTCATTCTATTGGTGATTATTTTGGCAAATATCTTATATAATACTGGGAGCAAGCTAATGGTCCTATAATGTTTCAATTCTTTAACGTCTCCTTTTTTGTGGATTAGTATAATGTCTGCATTCTTCCAGTTTTCTATGACCCTTGCAGTCGATATACACTTCGTATAAAGAGTCGCCAGTTTTCCAAGCATTATGTCTCCTCCATCTTCGATTAAATGGACTGTTATTCCACCTTCTCCTCCCACTCTTCATCGTTTCATGTCTTGCAGGGCCCTTCTGACCTCATCGCTAGTTATAGGAGAGTTTCTGTATCCTGTTCATTACTGTTTCTAAGTGAGGTATCGTGACTCCTCTGGGTACTGTATACAGGTCAGCTTAGAATTTTTCCGCTGCTTTTACTATATCTTCGAGATTGCTGATGATATTATCCTTCTTATCTTTTAGTGCATACATCATGGTTTGTCCTATTCCAGGTTTCTTTTTTACTGATTTCAGGCTGCGTTCATTTTTTACGGCTTCTTCAGTCTTTCTCATGTTATAGTTTCGAATAGCAGTTATTTTCGCCTTGTTGATCAGTTTTGACAGTTCCGCGAATTGCGTAACGCTGTGCGGCCGCCACTCCCATACAACCGCGTAGAGCGCAGGACTCTGCGATTCTAGACGTACTGCGCTCACCGAGAAAGGTTAGAAAAACACTCACATAAGCACAGCAGAGAAGTGGCTACGTGAGGTGGTTCGACCGATAACTGTAGAAGCGTCATTCAAAGCAAGTAATTATTCTCCACTTCCGGCGGCGTTTCCTCTACTTCCTTTTTAAATAAAAAGATGTTGATCCATAAATATTCTCATAAACAACAGTCAACATTTTTGGTTATTGCGTTGGCTCTCTCCCTTAGTAGATCGCTTAATTTCTCAACTCTTTGCGATTTTTGTTTCCAGTTGCCAAATTTGCACGAAAAGTGCTATACAATTAGGGAAAAACAGACGAGCTAACGGGCGACAGTCATCTTGCTAATGGGTTTAAGGATTATTGCAGGGTTTCATGATGGACGCTCTTTCACATTATTTTATTTCCCACCTTATCTAACCCATATCACGTGTATATGGTTCCGGGCATCTACCAGCGTCGCGGCGAGCCGTAACTCAAGGAAATAATGAAGCACAGGGAAAACTTAAACGCAATTGGCGTTTTGTCCGGCCGCAACTCGTTCCATGAGGGTATACAGACCAGCTAAGTAACAGCCGCATCCCTCTCCTGGTCCCAGGATCAGCCTAAACAAAGAAGGTTGAACTAACAAAAGCAAGAGCTATGCGCGTGACGGTGGAATAGATGGTGACAACTGAACGCATCTCGAGTTAATCGCGCGGGTGCGGAATCTATGAGAAAACTGTCCTTCACATTACAAGAGATGCCGATAACTACCGCCATCTAAAAGGAGTGAAAAAGGCAGCATAAGGCTGACCGATGAACAGCTGCCAAGTCTCAACATTAATCTGGCGGCGCTTTAGGAATGTGTGATGAGTGGTGGCGTGGGTGGGGAGGGGGGTATGCCACTTGATTTCGGGGGGGGCCCGGGCCCCCCCGGGCCCCCCCCTGGGTACGTGTCTGCGCCACAGTAAACAACCGGTGCCGCTCATCGAGCGCGAACTTCAACGAACAAGACATTTCTTGGTCCTTTTGGGCCCTCTAACATAAAACTATTCCAATATGCTTTATTCCAATCTTCTGGCGTCAAATTTGCATAACCGCCGACGCAAGCATCGGGCGCTGACGCTCAGGTTTGTGTGAACAGACCGACCAAACGCTCTCCTCGTTCATACTCGGAGGTCACTTAGTTTGCTTTAAAGAACGGATAACATTGGCTACACTGAGCGGCTTCTCTTATCTAATTGGCTGACAAGAGGCGAGGACCACGCTCAAGTGGAGAGGGATTTGATGGGGCCGAGCCACTGCACTGAAAATCAATAACTGGATGAAGAGGGTGGTGCAGGTGTCTGCGATTGGTCCGCTTTCTATTACTTAGCTTGCGGTGGTTCGTCAACAATCGCGGCGGCATGCAACGGAAGCTTAAGAATGACGCTAAAACGGACCCTCAGCAAAGCAGAGTTGGCAGAACGAGGTCGTAAACGTGCCGAAAGTTCTCGAAAACGTTACACGGCCACGCAAAAAGTTTTACTGTACGCAAATAAATCCATGTTCTGCCGCAGGTGCGAGTAGCCCGTGCCTGAGCTAGCTGAGCGATCGGCGACAGCCATCTTTTATTCCTCTCGGAACGGGGCAGCCTGCGGCTATTTAGAAGAAAGTTAAGTTTTGTTCGGCATATTAATGCATCTTCAACGCATACACGTCACGTTGACGCGGTGAGCTTTCGCGGTTTTGTGACATCGCGTGCAAGGCAGGTAAATTGCATGCCCCCCAGCCCGAAATCTTTTTACCAAACCCCGAGGGCTAATGGCGAAAAGGCATTGAATTAGAAATAACTATTTTTCTTTTGTTCGGTCAAATCATGCATAATCACTGTGTACACGTCATATTAGACGGGGAGCCATCGCGGTTTTCGTGACGTCGCGTGACAGACAGGTGAAGTGGGGGTGGTCCAAAAAAGCTTTTGACCAATCGCGGAGAGCTGATTACAGAATTGGAATGGAAAAATTAGGCATAGTTTTACGTTATAGCGCCCTTTCTGTACTAACAACCAACATCCCCTCCGCCCCTAAACAAAGAAGAAATGCAAATGAGGCCTTAAAAACAATTCAGTAGACAAAGTGTTGCCTTAAGTGTTCCTTTAGGAAGTTCTCTGATGGCTGGACAGAGCTCCAGAGCTCCATGAGCAATAATTATTGCTCGTGAAGTTCTGGTCGTCCAGAGCTTGATCAACTGAACGTCAAGCAGACGATTAATTCACATCAGTCAACCAGGTTCGCAGAATCAACCTGCAGGTGTAGCCCGTACTTTTTAAAATTCTTGTTGTTAATGCTGGAGAACAATTGACTTTGAGTCCGTCTATAGTCATGATTGTTCTTTGACGAGAACGGGATTAGAATTCAAAACCATTGAAGGCTTTCGAATGGCAATAGTAATTCCAGTAATGGTCCTTTTTTCGAGGCCGAGGATTCAAAAAGCGCCAAGTGTCGTGCGTGCTTCTCCTGAGGAACTGCAAAAGTACTTAAGTGAGATTACTGTGCCCTAATCTAGCTAGGAGAACAAGTAGCCTTTGATAGCCTGAAAGTAAGAACGAGGTGAGTGCGAACTCACGATGGTTTTCGTGTGCGAACGCCTTGTTTTTCAGAGTTGCATTGAACTGGTCCTGCACTGTTAAAAAAAAAAAACGTCAAATTACAGGAAAATTTACGGGACCGCAGCCGCGCGAACGCCGTAGTTCGGGCTTCAACGGCTCCGAACACGTTTCACAACGGAATCGTATTTGGGGGCATGATAAATAGTTATGTGTATTGCAACTAATGTGGTGAGTACCGTTATCGTCTGCGATTGCAAGAAGGCTCATCCTATATCCGTTTCGGTAATGCAGCATTAAAGCTTCCATAGAACTAACTTCTTGCTCGGAACTTGCGCGACGACGCCCGACGACACCGCGGCGCGGAAGAACACCGCCAGTCGCACACAGGCCCAATTTCTGTCGTGGCAACGCCTCCTATAATATACAATGCCTGGAACGTGAGCCGCAAACGCGCTGCCCTGCCCTCGACTGTACTCTCCTCCTTTTGGTACGGTGGCGAGCGCCTCTTGCGGCCAGCCCTTGTAAACACGCCGGTGGCGCGGCTACCGGGAGCCAGCCGGGAGCGACGTCGGCAGCCAAGTGGCTGGCGCGTCGTGAGCTTTCGGCGGCGGCGGCAGTGGTTGCCATGGGGACCGGTATGGTGGCGCGCGCCGTCCTGCGGCGCATGGTCGCAAAACTCGGCAGAGAGCTCCCTATGGAAAAGAGAGCGACGTTCCAGGCATATAGCTATAGGAGGCGTTGGTCGTGGTTTCGGATTTGCGAGACGGAGCGGTTGTGTCCCGGCGGCAACTTTCATAACAGGGTTTTTCGCTGCGGTAAGGTGCAACCAGCGGTGTGGACTGCACGGCTCCTTTGTCAAAGGATTGCACGGTAAGTTCGAATGAGCTTGAAATCTTTGTTGTGTCGAAAAGCTGTTCATCTGCGAATCACTGACGCCCGTGCGCCTGCCTTTCTATAATGGCACGCTTTCTTTTCTAGGCCTCTTGCGAGTGCTTTTGTGACGTTCAATCGTAGACATACTTTCTAGGAATGCAACTGAACGGCTTAGCTTGCGCTATCGCCCAGGAACTTGAAATGTGTCGCCGAATCGCCGGCCAGTGCTGCTCAGTACGAGCTACAACCCGCGACGGCTTTGCCACGCGCTTGAGCGTAGTAGCTCGTACTGAGCGCGATAGTATGTAGTTGAGGTGCCTGTAGCCCTGTGCGGGGGTGATTTACGTAGTGTGTTGTTGCACGAGATTGTATCGGAAATGACGGCGTGCTCATGTCTCCTGCGTCGCGGCTAGAGATGCCACCCGCGCCTCACACTTGCGCACTGGCGTTAGATTACGTGCCGCTGCTCAGGACGCGTTCAACTAACGCTGGAAATGAATTCGCAAGTCGGCTTCGGTCATCACAGCACAGTTATATTTTGTTGAGGCATCGCTCACCGTTTCCAACGCTGACGGCAAACTAGGCGCTAATGAGGCTGCGCTACATCGACAAAGACACCATTCGTAGCCGCGCGCCCGCCGGCACGGATCAGATACCTTGTTGGAATCGCTGCTGCGGAGATGACGCGGTGAATTACTTTCGTGTGTGGGTCGAACACGCCCTGAACAGCGGCGCGCCTGACGCGTATTCTCGATTACGGCGCTCCGGTAGACAGCGCGTATGAAAACGTGTATGGCATCTCGGGCCATTCGCTCGCATGTTGGTAACGGACCTGAGGTCTGTAATTCTGCGTTCTAGCGAGGCTCGAGGGACTGCCTAAGTCGCGGTGTGAGACAATATATTTAACAAATGCCCTGCAGAGAAATTGTGGATAATGGGACACAATTCCAGTGGCAGTGAGTTTACGTGCCAGCATGAGCTAGAGGCAATGATGAAAAAGAGTTCTCACAAGTAAGGGCCGGTTAGCGTGTCGACCTGAGTGAACGCCAGTGAGTGTGAGTACATGTGAATTCAAATATGAATGGCGATTAATGTGAATTGAGTGGTCTGAGGGAATGCAAGTGAGTGATAGTGTAACTTCCCCAGAGCTAGTTCAGTGTGATGGTGACTGTTACTGAGTGTCCTAATTGAGTGTGAGTAAACTATGTGTAGTGCTGGTTAGATGCTGCAAACGTGTACGTAAATGAGTATCTGTTTCCGAGAGTGTGAGTCACTGTAATCCTTGGTTGAAAAAGTGCGAGCCAATATCATTTTTCCAAAATTTGCATAGCCGAAAGTAGGACTCGTGGATGTCTGTGAATTAATTTTGTTCTTCTGTGAGTAAAAGTGAATGTGCATTGCGAGCATGATAGGAACATGAAACTTGTCTTTAATTAAGAAAAACAACGAAGTATATATACTATAATATAATTTTCTGAAAACTGAGAAAACTGACAAAGTTTCCTTCATTGCCCCCAGCAATTTGCAGGTATAGCTGTACCCTGTGCTTTGAACTAATTTGATCAGAAATAATTTAAATATGCACTCTTATGGAACATATTGTGTGAAGCATGTGCATTGAAGTGCTATAAAGCCTTTCAAGTGTTACTTTGGGTGTTTGCTTTCATAGTGCTCGAGTAGGTACATAGTTGAAGGAAAAAAAACAGTCAAAAAACACAAAGGACAAGAGGAGAGGTTCACACCACAACGACTCGACTATCAACTGAGCTTTATTAGAAACAGCGTAGTCCCAATCCCAAGATGGTGAACATAATGGACATGGGTGGCATTGCATGTAAGAATATTTTTAGTATGTACATTTATGATGTTGCAGAAGACAAAAAAATACAGTAAAAAATGTTAGTTGTACTATTGCACTAGGCTGCAGTCTGGCAAATGGCACAGTGGTTGCAACACAAAAGTCAAGGGGGAAACCCTGTGTTGAACCTCTCCCCCACCCTTCTATAGGTTTCCCCAATAATTATGTTCTGCTACCAAATTATGAGCTGCGAGGCAATTGAGAGCGTGGCGCGATAATGCAATGCTGCTGCTTGGTGATAGCAAGTCATGGGGATCTCGAGAGTTTTGGGCCTTACTCACAGAAATTAATTTATTAGAAATAATATGAAAACAGGATTGATCTGTCAAACTTGATATTTAAGCCATAGACATATACAAGAAATTAACAAGAATATATCTGTTTGTAGGACATTGATCTGAACAGTTAAGCATAACTAAAGGCTCCCACATTTAAAGCCCTCAAGTCCATTTGCCTCGCTTTTTCTCTCTACAAAGAAACTTTGAACCCTGGATACAACAGTTATGTCGTATAAACTAGATGTAGTTTGCCTGCAAGGTTTGAAGGTGGCCTTCGTCTCAATCTCGTCTACATAGAATAGTGACAAGCCGAGCCTGATGTTTCAAGCCAATAAATACCATGTTTAGTCCGTTAACATTTTGTATGTAGCCAGTAGGGCTGGGCATTGATTGATTAAAAAATGTTCGACATTAGCCAGCCACTAATCAACAAAATGGCCCGGCTTGTTGATGTGGACAAAACCTAAAAAAAAGATTATTCCACATTTATACATTGCATTAGATAGTTGTTTTTCCTCTTTCAGACGTGCACCATGCATTTCACACAATTACAGAATAGGAGTTCAGTTGCAGTGGCAAATTTTGCTAGTATTTTCCTACTATAGAAAGCTTCATATGCCAGAGCACATTTGAGTTGTACCAGAAAAGTTGGCAAGGCGTGGAAATTCCTCGAATGTACATCTGTTTGGGCACTGGCTCAATGCATGAAAGAGTGAGATTGGGCTTAATACACCCTGCAAAGTGTTGTATCATCACCACTGTGGTTTGAGATCAAACACCACCTGACAAGTTGTCTGCCTTCTCACTTTCAGCGGAATACAGGTGTATAGCTGCACTTGAAATCCTGCTGTGACGAAAAGGTGGTGATTTCAACACAGAAATTAAACTTGCATGTATAGTTTTAAGAGGACACGCTTGACTAATTAATCACGGATGACTTGCACCGATTAACCTGATTCAAATCTAATAATGAATAAAGCATTAGCCAATAATATGCTAGGGCATCAATAAATCACCTAGCCCACATAGTCAGCAGGCCCAAGCAGGCTTCTCATTGCATTGCAGAATTATTGTGGTGCTGTTCCTTTTCTAATTTCCTAATTCTTTGACGACATATTTTTTGGGGGAAGACAAGCTCCCAGTGATATCGGTAGAATGAAATAAGCCATCCTGGTTTGTCAAACAAGTGTGTAGCTTGAATTAGGGCTTAAATTTTCGTTGCAAAGGTAAGATATATATGTTGCTGATTGGTTACAAGCATAAACCCATGTTTTCAACCAACAAGGAGGCAGCACCACCATTGCTCATGTAGAGTACCGACAAGGGGCTAACAATATTACATACGTGCAATCCTCTCAACATTATTGCCTTAACCGTCATGAAATAGGAACACTAGGGAGAGCAGCTGCTTGCCGCTATGTCAAAGTGACATCCAGTGCAAAATTTTAATTTAATGCAGTTTGAAACTTCCTGCTGCGCTGACTTCATGCTGAGCTGGCTGATTGAAAATTCGATGCCCAAGTGATGTCATTTAACTAAATGAAAGGCAATGCACACTTATTGCAGCTATAGGAATTGTAGTAGTATGCCTACTAAGCAAAAGAGCTTTTACAGCAAAGCTATATATGGCTAGTCAAAAGCGAAATCTGTTCGTCCGATGGGCGCAGAAACTATCAGCAGCAATAGCTCGAGTGCCGTTGTCTTCTTCCACAGCTTGCACAACTCAGCGCAACTGCACAAACGCACTCGTGCCAATTCTTGCGCGTTCGTCATCGTCTTCTTCCACAACTGGCTCCGTTGTGCAAAAAACTATCAGCATCAGCAATGGCTCAAGCGTTGTATTCTTTCACAGCTGGCTTCGTTGCCGCCCATCATTCCAGAGTAGAATTTCACTTCTGTTGTTGTAATGGGGAGGCCACGTTTACGGGGGTATGGGGATATGAGCCATTCATTGTCTTACGTGACGGACAGATATAACAACAGAGGTGATACGCTAATGTGTGTGCGTACCAATCGGCACGATGACTACCTATCGGGACAATAAATGTGTTCGTACTTTGCTAAAAAATTGTCACCTCTGTGTCGTGCGATAAACAGCTTCGCTGGTCACCCACCTTCACAGAGTGGAGTGGTTCACGATATTTTTTTTCTTGAGCAGTGGATTAACAGTAAGCCCACTTTTGTTTTTAGTGGTGCAGCTGTAATTTTGCAGCTTAATTCAGGGGCAAGAAGCAAGGCACTCAAGTGGACTGCTGCAATTTTGCTTCAAGTGCGGTTAGCTGAAATCTCCATGAACATATGTGGTCCAGCTGTACAGATAGTTCCATATTTAATTAAATAGAAATAAGACATCTATTCAGTTCTAACAAGTTGCTACAAAGACAACCCATATGGATTTCTCCATAGTGGAGCTTCGTAGTTGAAAAATTCGCAAGCTGGAGTTCTACACCTACAAAGTGAAGTAATCCACCTTCTTTCCACGTTGTTGGTTTCCACAAAATTTCTTTGTCAATTGGCGTTGCTTTGAGCTTTTAATGCGTTCGAGTGAATGCTGCCATCTGCTATCCACCTAGTTAGTTTAAACGGTGAAGTGATTTCCCTGGAAAGAAAGTAGGCAGTGCTTTGTTTGAGTCCATGAACAGGACGAATTTTTCCTCATCTGCAAAGTTTTACCTTCGAGGAACCTGTATGGGTCTCCTTTGTAGCGATTTCGTATAATTGAGTGCATGTCTAATTTCCACTTCAATATTTACTTCTCCACCTTGCATGTTTCACAGAATTCCTCCATCAAGTTCCACTGTCGTTTGACCAATTTAAGGCTCTTTTGACTACATTTCTTGTCACCCTGGCATTGCATTCTTATTAAACAAGCAACTATGTATGTGCCTCTTTTTTTTTTCAGATGATGGGGAAGCTACGGAGCAGGGATAAGACCATCAAGAAACTCGCAGTTGTGAGCACGCTTTATGCCGTAAAAAGGAAAGCTGTGGAATTTGGAATGTGTCGCAATGAGGACCTGAAGGTTTGTAAATGTACTTTGAGCTTATGCTTATGACTGTCAATATATTCTTAATTCCATGGCAAACTAGGAGATACATATAGGAAAGGCATAGTATATTTGCTTTTCGTATTTTCAGGCTGTTATTTGCTCCTGTGAGTGCAGTTGGTGTAGCTGGACTTGTTGCTTACAGCTGTTGAGGCTGTCAATGCATGCCTTTTTTCTTCATGCTCTGGCTTGGATAAGCAGCACTGTAATTTTGTTGTAATCCAATAGAAGCCATGTTACATGAAGAGTTGTGCCGGGTATGGATTAGCATCAATTTATATCACCAGGTGGCAGTCTGAAGGGGTCAGTTGAAGGTACTAAATGATGCCGAGTTTGGGATGGCCTGACATGGCTGCTGCTCATCTTTAGAAGCATTGAATGTCGTATATGGCTGCTCTTCAGAAATGTGCCATGTCTTAGTGTTAGTTTCTGTTACGTTTATTTATAATTTAGTGTTTGGTATACAAAGTGCAGACTACAAACGCAAATGATTTCATTTGAGCTCTCAGGGCTGTGCGATTGGTGTTTTTGTGCAGGATAAGGAAGTTCATGCGCTCACCCCTTCGTAGGTTTCTGAATGTAGCTAGAACTCACCTGTGGCAAAGCCTGAAAATTGTGTGCATTTCATTTCTGTGTACAAGGTAATAAATACTCTATGCTGCTTGCAGGTCTATCTACTTGATGGAACAGAGGTTGATGAAGAGGCTTTCAGCTGCTTGGCTGAATCCGTTGAGAGTGGCACTCATACATTCACTTTGTGCATTGGTGAATGGATTTCAGGCAAGTCTATTCAAACATCACCACTTTTACTGAAAAGGCGCACATGCTAATTTTAGGTACACTTTGTATACCAGATGTTATGGTGATGTTGTGGTGCTGTTGTGGTCTGAGTTGAAGGCTATGCTTCATGCTTTTCAGGCGATGAAGTCAGGTCATCGAGCAGCAGTGACCTGGCACCATCTTTCATATCTAAGGTAGAGCTCTCATGGAAAAACGTTAGATAGGATGTGCTGGATGACTTAGACAAAGGTGCATATCTTCGGCCACCAGAAAAACAGGAAGTAGTGAGAATGATAGCAGCTGCATGCCGAAAAGTGAAGGACCGACCTTCTGCGAAAGAAATCAGGAACATCGCAAACTATGCTGTTGGCAAATTCCCACATTCACTTGGTGACCCTAACTCCAGCTCAAACTCAGTTTCCTCGGTGGGCCTAGCCTACAAGATTGAAACAAGAATTGGGAACACTGACAGAGGCGGTAAGCGTCTTGCAGAGGCACTCTCTGGTAGCACAAACACAAAAAAAACAAAGCTCGAGTTCTTCGTATGGCTGCATTGATTGGCAGCCTGCTACTGTCACATTAACGCCTGATGAGCTAGAATCATCAAAGGAAGTTTTGGCTGAGCAAGCATCGATAGCACCATGTGAAGAGGACATCCCCCTCCAGAGGAAGGCAATGGGAGAATGCTACCCTGTGATCAGAGCCTTTATAGATTCTTCAGAGCCAGTACACTCAGCCAAGGAAATTAAGGAGATGTGACCATTACTGTTTAAGTTCTCGACCATTTCCAAAGGTATATGTTTCATTGAGCTACTAGGGGACTTTTAATCATATAGTGTAACTATAGTAGTTATAATCAGCATGGCTTTAGGAAGGGCCTCTCGTGCGATACACAATTATTTGAATTTACAACAGACCTACACACTAACTTAAATTATAACTTACAAATTGATTGCTTGTTCCTTGATTTTTCGAAGGCATTCGACCGTGTGGCACATTGTCGCCTAATATCAAAACTCTCCGCACTTAAATTAGACTGTCTGACCTTGTCATGGCTCCGAAATTTCCTGTCTAATCGTCAGCAGTTTACTATTGCAAATAACTACTCTTCCTCCGTAACAGACGTTTCTTCTGGTGTACCACAGGGTAGCGTCCTCGGTCCCTTGCTTTTTCTAATATTTATTAACGACTTACCTCAAAATTTGTCCTCCACCATCAGAATATTCGCCGACGACTGCATAATTTATCGCCCAATTAAAAACTCAGATGATCATCTCATTCTTCAGCAAGACCTTCAACAAATCAATAACTGGTGCAATAAATGGCTAATGACATTAAATACCACAAAATGCAAAGTAATGTCTTTTACCCGGAAGTCGGCAACCTCACAGTATCCCTACCATATTAACAATTACACTGTTACAACAGCTACACAATATAAGTATCTAGGGTTCTATTCACATCAAATCTTTCTTGGACAGACCATATCACGTCCATTTCAGCTAATGCCTCCCAATCGTTGGGGTACTTGCGACGCAACTTAAGAAATGTTCCTTCAAATGTTCGCAAGCTAGCCTACCTAACTCTCGTTCGTCCCAAGCTCGAGTATGCATCTCCCATTTGGTCCCCTCACCAGAAATACCTAATTGAATCGCTAGAACGGATCCAGAATAGAGCAAGCCGCTTCATCATAAACGATTACAGCTACCAGTCTAGTGTTACACAAATAAAACTTAAACTTTCATTACAATCCTTGAGCACTCGCCGAGACATTGCCCTTTTAACACTGTTCCACAAATTCCTTCACTCCACTCGAACACCCGCATGCTTGAAACGACCCTACTCCACGTCACATAGGCTTCATAATCATTTCAGCTATGCCCGCCTTTACGGGTCTACAAAGGCATTCCATTGCTCTGCTCTTCCTCGTGCTATCAGAATATGGAATTCGCTCCCTGACAGCATTGCAAGCCAATCTAACTACGATTCATTCCGTGATGCCTTGACTGAATACATGACTAACGAAAAGTGAAGTTTTACGTTTGTCGCACAATGCTTTCTATACTTGCACTATATTTACAGCTTATTTTCGCATTATTGCTGTTATGTCGCTATGTTTACCGTTTCGTTGGAATGTCGCGTCCGTAACTTTTCTGTCATTGTTTTTCATCATTACTGTTGTTATTAATTACACGACTTCACTGAAAAATCTGTATGATTTATTCCTTGTTATTATATTATGTTTTTTATGTTTCTTCTTTTCCCTAGTGAATCGTGATCTAAATAATTTTTTTTTCATCTCAGTTGTACTTTGGTTGTAGGTTGAAAACAGATACGGTTTATAGATTTGCCTTGTATTCAATGTATTTTCTATGTACTGCCCCCCTTACTCAATGCCTCACTTTGAGGCCTGTAAGGTATTTTTAAATAAATAAATAAATAAATAAATAAGCAGCAGAAAAGGGCAGCAGAAACTAAAATGGTTGCTTAAATTGAAGAAAAGTTAATTGAAAAATTGAGGAAGTTGGCAGTGAGTGATTTCACCATTCTTCTCTGATTGGTCCGGTCTGAGCTTGAGAATACACAATTCTTAACAGCTCTGCCCATGTCATTTCCAGGAGCAAAGTGGAAGTGGCGAGCTGAGTGAGAAAGTAGGTAGAAACAGTTCCAGCAGAAGTGCAGTCGCCTTTCAGCCTCTCTTCCTGTCTTCACACTAGCAGTACCCACAGTGACCTTTGTGGTTTCAAGCCGGTGTATTTTGATGTAGGGCAGAGGCATTCTGTCAAGGCTGTTTGTGGGGCAGTGACTGCCATAACTGCTGTAAAATAGCTCCGCAGTAGACTTCAGCAACGTCGACTACAATAGTACTCTTGCTGTCCATATCTTGTCGTGAACAGCATTTGAAGCAACTGCATCTGAAGCTGAGGCGAGCTTTTAGCTTTAATGTAGCTGGAAGCAGCTCAAGTACCTTTATGGACAAAATAGCAGCAAAGAGGAATCTGCCTCGTTCTTTGGGCATGGCGACAATAATTCATAGCAGGCAAAGGAGTTAATTTAAGTGCACTTCAGCAAGATTGATTGATTGATTCTGGAGTTTTACGTGCCAAAACTAGTTCTGATTATGAGGCACACCGTAGTGAAGGGCTCCAGATTAATTTTGACCCCCTGGGGTTCTTTAACATCAGCAAGATCCAGACAGAAAGGCTGAAGTACATATAAGCTAAAGAATTTCAGGTTTTCTGTAACGTATATAAATTTGAAATTTTTTGCCCATATGCATACTTGAAACGAAAAAAGCATGTAAAATAAGGCAGTTAAAGTTGCAGGGTGAAAATTGCCCCTTGCATTAGTGTATGCAAAACCACGTATATATCAATGTTTATGCAGCGCAGTTAAAGCATGCTGAAGCATACAGAGTTTGGAAGCTGTAGGGCATAGAGAAAGCCACTTAGGTCTGGATGAAGCAAGAATGTAGGTTATGTATACCCACAGTCTGCAAACCTGCCCTCTAGCTTGTGAATTGGTCGGTGATAGCAGGACTGGACTGTTTGGGACTGTTTGGGTTTTTGTAGGAAATGAAAGTATGCACAGGTGCTGACTTGCAACTAAACCTTCAACCATGGATTGAACACAATGCAGCAAAATTGTGTTGATGCAGATAACACAAATGTGCTAAAAGATTAATATAACAGGCTTATGCCTCTACAAGTATTTCTATGATGTATCAATGTGCCCAGCTCTTTATTCTTCCATGTGTAAGAAATATATGGGTACATAATCACATTTTATTGTCTGCATCTCTTTATTTATTACTTACAGGGGTGCAAATGGATGGAAGGCTGAGTAACATACCCAGAGATGTAGTGCTGCTGCTTACATCGTTCTTGCGCTCGAACACGGGGAATGACGCAGTGCTGGAGTGGAGTTTGAAGATAACGCAAGCAGAGACCAGTTTGGGTGACAAGGATGCTGCATCGGTCGGCCTTAAACCCCTTGTGGTGTCCTACTTCAAAGATGACCTCAGCCAACTCGTACAAGTACATGAGGTAAGAGGCGGTGTTAACATGCATGCATTGTACGCAAGTCACATGTGCACAAGGTGTAGTTAGTTCTTGGGGTGTAATGTTGGCAGTAAGCGATTGGTTAGAGGTCATTCTTTGATTTCTGCTGCATAAGTGAAAGATTGATTATCTTTGCTTTTTTCTACAGTTGTATGTGGCTGTACCTTGAATGTACAGCACAGTGTGCAGCCTGCAGTTACAGTAGTTTCCAAATACGTGGCACACGCAATAACAAATCTCGCCCTTTCCTCCACTCCCGCAAACTCACCGCCAAACAAACAAATTACAGATTTCACCTAAAAACTTACGCTAGCTGCACTAAACACGAGAAAATCCCAGAAGACCTTAGAATTAAGGTTAGATGTGCCCTCGGCTCTTTACCCTTCAGACTATTATTCAAGTGGAATGCTGTCTTAGAAAATGCGTAGCTCTCGTTAATTTATATTCTCGAACACTGCCGGGAACAACTTAGGATAATTACTAAGCAGCTTGACAGTATAAATTAATCTGAACTGGAAAAAAGAGAACTTGAACAATTCTTAGAAACTAGGGTGGAAAACCTACTAGATAAATACCAACACAAAGGTATTGTAACCACAGATCCACCCAAGAAAACTGCGGTGACTTCTACAGCACATAGCTCCACCGATAGTGCTACGAGCGAGCATCGAGAGCACTGCAGCAATGTAGTAGACATACCACAGAGTTTAAATCCCGATTAAGTTGATCTCCTCAAACGGGGTCTAACATTTTGTCTCACAAACAGCGTAGTAAATGAGTATGAACTCCACAAGGATATAACAGTTTTGAAGGTGCATGCGCATCAAGGAATTCTTTTACGATAGGCCAGACGTAGGAAAACAGGATAAAGACTCTTAGACCACCTAGCACGTGAACACCGGAAGTCCAACAGTGCCCTTACTTTGATTTGTGCATAAAGCTAATATCAAAGAAAATTCTAGAGTCAACGTGGCGTTGCCGCAAGAGCAAAAATTTGTCCCCCGCTCAACACCAAATTCTTAAAGAACTCGAGGAAAGAATGGATATTGTAATTAAACCTGCAGACAAAGGCGGCAGTATTGTAATCTGGCCTATAGAAAAGTACAAAACTGAGGCCTTCAAACTGCGCAACCATGCCCATTACGCAAAACTTGACTCTAACCCGGCTTCGGTTTACAGCAACCTTGTACAACTGGCGGAGCTCCGGTCCCAGGCACTGATCACCCAGTCTGAATATAGCTTGATGATGCTCAAGAACAAAGAAGCAGGCCGCTTTTATCTTCTTCCTAAAATACATCAGGTTCCCGTAGAATAAATATTCACAGCAGAAATCCCAGTTCGGCCTATAGTGTCTAATAACAACACACCTACCGAGTCACTATCTAAATTCTTCAATCACCACTTGTCAAACATCCCGCCCACCCTCCCATCTTTTGTTCAAGACGCGTCACTTCCTTCGAATTATCGACGGCATTAACGAAACCAAATCCTCTCAGACAGCGCTATTCTAGTAACTTTACATGTTTCTGCCCTTTACACTAACATACCCATGAGTGAAGGAATTGAAGCTGTATCAAAGTCCCTCACAGACAGTCCTCAAGGGCACGCTCCTGAAGTTTACCTGTCACTCCTTAGGTTAGTTCTCACACTAAACTATTTCGAATTCGTTTCTGCTCACTACATGTATCTGCAAACTTTCGGCACAAGCATGGGAACACCATTCGCGCCCACGTATGCTAACATTTTCATGCGGCAGCTTGAAGCAAACCTCATTTATAAAATCATACCCTTTAAAACCCCACACCTATCTGCGTTACATTGACGACATATTTATAATATGGGAACATGGCATAAGTGCGCTAACCGACCTAATTAGCCATTTCAACCACTTTCACGCGAGTATTGACTTTACAGCTCGCCACTCTCCTAGTCAAATCAACTTGCTCGACACGACGGTCTACATAGAGAATGGAAAACTGAGAACAACACTAGCGGAAGCCTACGGACAGCCAGCAGTATTTAGACTACACCAGTCATCATCCGTGACCTG
Source organism: Dermacentor albipictus (assembly GCF_038994185.2). Taxonomy (NCBI): domain Eukaryota; kingdom Metazoa; phylum Arthropoda; class Arachnida; order Ixodida; family Ixodidae; genus Dermacentor; species Dermacentor albipictus. The sequence continues at coordinate 2,733,219 of NW_027225580.1, read as the reverse complement.
CAAGCGAGGAATTTTTGGCGGACAAGCAAAACCAAGGAGAATATTAGGCGAAGACAACGATTAGATCCACCATCTAAATGACTTTAAAGCAATGCTAGCAGAAACTATCCACACATTCCTCTCGACAGGACTTATGACGTCGCACCAAGATTGAACAGGCAGCCAGAATTAGCTAAGAAACAGCCTACATCAGAATCTGAGAGCCCACCAGTATTTATAACAAAATATTTTAATGCACTCCCGAACATAAACAACATCCTACAAAAATAGCACCCAATATTATCGAGTAACGAGCGTCTGAGAAAAGTGTTCCCAGTGATAACAAGAGTAACCTATCGCCGCAACAGAAATTACAGACATGTAAGTGCATGCAAAAGTCAGCCCGTAATAAAAGCATGCTCTCTTCTCAGGTGCAAATACTGCAGGCACCTTCAAAGTGACCTTAAAATTAAAAGCACCGCAAATGGCTATGTACACAAAGTGAAAACTAGCTCTACTTGCACTAGTTCCGATATTATATGCATGAGTGTTCCTTCTGTAAGTAAGAATATATCAGTAAAACGGGACAATCAAAGAACATCAAGTTAAACAGACATCGCACAGACACAGCTAAAAATCTTCCCAAAGGCGTCGCCGAACATTTAAACCAACCAGGTCATAACTGATGAACTTAAGCTCTATATCATACAGTCAAATTTCCATTCTGCATGAGACAGAAAATACAGAGAATCATACCTCATCCATAAATTCAAGACATTGCAATGGATTGGCATAAACGTTTGAAAGGGAGATATAGAATTTATTCGCTGTGTTAAATTTCAAAGTATGTGGGCAACAGCATTTATTTATCACTGGGTTGCCATGTACCCCTCCTTCCCCACCCCCCTTTTCAATATACATGTATGTAGATATTTTTTTTCGGTTGTCAACAGTATTCCAGCCTCCCCTCCACCCTTTACCTATATATATTCTCCTCATTCGTTCATTTATATATTCATTACTTTTTTCTTCCAAGAGCTACATTTTCTGCCACTAATTTTATTTTCTCTTTCATTGAAACGATAGTTCACTGACCTCCAGTGAAGCAGATGGTACCCCACCCGCCCTTGTTGTCTAGGCCCCTTCCACAAAAAATGGAACCTGCAATGACATGTCAATTGGCTCACACACGTTGCTTCTTCCACCGACGTTGAGAGCACAACTCTCCTGAATTCTGCACCCTCGCCGCTAACAAACGTCCAGTAGTTGTCTCGCCAACCCGCCTTGCCCTCTCTCCCCTTTAGAAGAAACGCACCTGTATATACCGTGCCGAAGAGAGCATATGTCGCCTTGAAAAAGACAAGTCCACTTGTTGAAACATTGGTTCTGGCTTCACCGTGTTCTTGTGTTTTCCATCATCTTGAATTTCCATCTCCCGCATTCCCCTTGTTTTCCCAGTAGTTTTCAAATGTAATTGAGCTAGATTAATCTAAGTATCTCTGTGCCACACTACCACATTAGATTTCTCGCTCTTTTAACATTATGATGCAGTTGATGCCCGATACTAGAAGCACTGTCATTCAGGCAAATATTTCCACTGTAAAACCATTGGAACTGTCAGGCTAAAGGTTATACATTATTGATAAGGTTCTATTCTCAACACTTAAACTGGAAAAACAGTCAATACATGCTTATGCAAGCAGGAAAGGTGGTGTTATTACTTGTTAGTTGTGATGTCATTCTTTCAATTGGGTGTAGGCGTCTAAGGTTCTACCATGTTCAACAATTATCTTTCTAACCTGAAATGATTGGATATATTTTACTACAGATTCCCAAGGAATATCACAAAGGGCCTTTTCATGAACGTTCGGCAAGCTAAACAAGTCAATCTCACAGTTGTAAGGATTTAAGCACACAAACTGATCAGTTCCCTAAAGCAGTGCAGTTATAATGAGCATGCGGCTCTGTTTTGAACTGATCAGAAGAAATGCTATGATATGTTTGCTTTGTTCCTCAATTGTTTTGTGTTTCCAGCACACACAGACAGGCCTAGAGACAAAATAGAGACCTAATCAGCAAGCTGCTTCTCTCGTATGCACTTCTTGGTTATAAAAATAAGACATGCATTTTTAGATTATAAAAAAAGTGGACTTCTTGCCTCACTGACAAGATTTCCTGGTCCAGACACTAAGGATAGATCTACAGCAAATGTGTTTCAGTTGGAACTAACCTACATTTCACATATACAAAAATGTTTCATTCACTAAAATTTATGCGATTACTTTAAGCTGTGGTTGCACTCTTTCTTGTTTCAGGTATTAACAGAGATGACTGGCAATTTTCTTGACGCCCTGCCCGTTTGCCCAGTCATAGTTGCACTTGGTAAGCAATCTCAGCCTTTTTTAATTTACCAATGTTTTAGAATATGTCCTATACCCAAAAGTCCGAAACGCACTCTTCATCATGAAGAAACGCAAGTAACTGCAAAGGCCGTGAGGAAGTTTCTGAATGGCTATATGGTTTATGCTACTTAACAAAATCATCGTAATCTATCTAATGCATATTGCTACAGCTGTGGCTGCTTTATGGCCCAATTACAGCTGTTGACTTGTTTAGAAGCTGCTTACCAGTCTGATTGTCGATACCAAACTAAAAGTAGATGTAATTGCAACAAAGCATAGAAAAATGGCACCTGGAAAAAAAATTTAAACCTGAGACTGTGATGAATTTCTTCTACACAAAGCTAGATTAGCTGATTGCATTAAGATCAATCAGCATAAATGACTAGGTATGTTTGTGGCTTGCATGTCACACTCTTTGGTTTATGCTATGTTCCTAAACGAATAAGTTTCCACAAAGCAGGCTTCATGCAGTTGGTAATGTTGAACCACCTGTTGCTACACTCGTATATGTTTCAGCTGAATATGGTGAAACAAATAGTAAGCTGGGGCTTTTCTCAGGTGCCATTCCATCAGAGATGAGAGGGTACTTATTTGTGACTAATTATGGCAATTTGCAGCCAGTAGTAAATTGATTTGATGTAGACATTGCTGCAGCAGTTGCTGGTACTTGGAATGGAGACCCTTGTTAGGATAAAGATCTTTATCTAGAGTTGCCAGCTCTGTTCACCACCAGTGGCTTACCAAGAGCCTTTCTGCTCATTCATCAATGCTGAAGCAAGGTGGAGGGCACAGGGGTCTCGCACCTAAGTACTCTTGACAAAGCTGAGACTTGAGCGATCACCTTCGTGGTTACAAAAAATGAGCTGCATGATGGACTTTGTTCCTATCATTTAAACGATCTGTAATAAAACACTGCACCTGTGAATGTTGGGGTTGTTTATTGCAGCATTTAACTTTAACGTCATTGCAGTTAAGCACGATTACTACAAAGTGACCTGAATAATCGAAAGAGCGGCAGGGCTTGGTTAGTGTTTTATTGTATTAATATATGCACTGTGAATTTTAGTACATGAAAACATTTTGCAATGACTAGCAAAATAACCTGTACATTCTTTATCACGTAAAGGGGTTCAGGACAAACACCAGAACACCCATATGCCCTCCTTGCTTTAACTTCGCATTGTCAATTAGCAAGCCAAGTGAGTGCGCCGTATACGATGAAAATACATGTGTATCATCTAACGAAACACATCCCCAAAATTATAACCTATAATGCTTCAGCTAGCTCAAAAATAAAACATTTTGTGTGTCTGTTCTAAGGTACTCTAAAATTCAAAGTTTTGTGTACCAAAGGTTTCTCCAAACTAGTTTTTCAGTGGAAGCCCTGGTAATCTTCATGCAACCGCTTATGTTAAATCAAGGGGTGAATGAGACAAGAATTTGTAGTTCGAGGATTTGCCTCACACAATAGAACCTTTATAGATACAATATAATGTGGTTTCTCGTTTAGTTTCTTGGCCCTGATGTCACGGGTACACTGCTCAAGCACTCAACTGCCATAAACGTTTATCAAAGGAAACGTGAAATGTCTTCATACTAACGGGATATTGTTACATGAATAGAAGGCGTCGAAGAGACTTTGGTTGCAGCTTGGGACAGTGAGCAAACGAAATCAATGCAGCACAAGTGTTTCAGGGTATCACGAACAATGTCAGGTTCAGCATAAGCTGCAGTTGAAGAACACCCTTTCGCACGGTTGATAAGTGCAGAGTGGAAAGACAAGAAGTCCTGTCCAAGGATCACATCATGAGGACACTGCTTAAGAGCGACAAATAAAACAGTATCCTCGTGAACACTGTTACTGACAGGAGTGGCGCACATTCTACCATAGGCATACTTTCATCTGTGGCTCGTGGTGCGCTCTACAGCAGGCATGAGCGCTTTTCTCAACTGACTGTTACAGTTATCGTTCTTGGCTGGTAGCTGAGTGGCAGTGTTGATGAGGGCAGATAACTGGGAACTTGAAGAGGATTTTAAATGTTCTGAGCCCTTTTAGCTAAACAGTTGCATTCATTTTTTTTTATTTGCACACCCCCACTTCCAGCTTGACTAATTTCTGATCTGCCTGTAATATGATACAGCCAGATTTTACTGAAATAGCCTGGTTCAGGTCAACTCCTTTCTTATTAAGCACTGGAGAATAAATTATTAATACTGCTCAGCGTGTATTAACATAAAGATATGTGTTTCTCACTGTCTGCTTCTTTCCAGGTCAGTCCATCTTTCAATGCACCTGCCATCTGTTTGTGGATAGGGAGCTCGTAATACCAAACATCGGCTTGATGCTGGCTATTGAGCGGCTGTTTGCTGTCCACTACTACTTGAACGTCAAATATGAAGCACGTGTAGGGGCAGCCCTTGAATTTCTTCAGAGGTAAGTACCTCTTGCTTCTTGAGACATTTGGAGAAAAAAATGTTGCAATAACAAAGCAACTCTCTTCAAGACACCGCACAACCTTAGTCTAGAAAAGCACTAAAGACATCAGCATTCTGCAAGGCGAAACACTTCTATGAGTGGTATAAACTAGGGGTGTGCGAATATCGAAATTTTCGAATACGAATCGAATACGAATGAGGCAAAAAACTGTCTTCGAATATCGAATCGAATATCGAATATGTGTCTAGTATTAAAAAGTTCAAAACGAGGTTACAATAGCTTTATTACCCTTTTAAGAATAATATTGCATTATACAAGGCTGCTTCAAGTTAGAGAGGCACTCATTATAGGTAATGCACTCAGGTAACGTCAGGTAATGCTCTCAGTCAGGTAATGTCCTTGTTACAGGTTATTGTAAAGGAAAATTAACTGCTTAACATGTTCAGAAAGTAAGCGCCCTCTATGCATTGTGACAACATTTCCACCCATAGAAAAGCCTCTTTCACTAGGAAGGTGGCAGGGATGGCCAAATACTTATGGGCGAGTACACTTAAAAGCGGGTACTTGACGCGGCCAATGACTGCCACCACTCACAGGGATCCTTGCCCCTTTCCAGAAGAGGCTTTTTCGCATAGGTTGTAACTTCCTTCTGAGGGCCAGATGTCGAATGTGTCTTCTCCCTGTTCATCATTAGATCGTCAAAATTCCATAAACTCATATTTTACATATATACATATGTAAAACACACACACACACACACACACACACACACACACACACACACACACACACACACACACACATATATACATACACACACACATATATATATATATATATATTCATTACTTATTTTATTGCGTATACTTACAGAACACGAAAGTACGTCATATATCGTTATGAAAATTGCTGGAATAAAGCTGGGTAAAAAGAAACCGATACTGATCATGTCTCACGGGCGTTATGCAGATACACTGCAACAGAGGCTACAGATAATAAGCGGATCATGCGAAGTTCTTTGTGAAAAAACATGTTCTTAGGAGAATGCATAGCAAGCATATAATTCGTTAATTGCTCAATTATTCACAGTCTGTCCGAATATTCGCCGTTTCTACCATTGTTCGGCCGTCCTCGAATATTCGAAAATTTCCGAATATGCATTCCTCGAATCGAATACGCTTCGAATATAGAAAATATTCGATTCGTATTCGAAATTTCGAATATTCGCACACCCCTAGTATAAACTGATACACACAAATCAAAGCTGAGCCTATTGAAAAAAAGAAATGTGCATCTGCTTTGGATTGTATGGTAGTAAAAATTATCAGAGTTCAGTGCAATTAGTGAAAATTGAATTTTAAGCACTCCAAATATTTGTAATGGGGTATAAAACCAGCTGTTCGTGTTGGTAATTTGTTTATTACGAGTATTTCTACTACTGTAGCATGTCCTTACAGGCTAACTTTCACGACATAGAAATAAGACACAATATTTTCATTTTTTTGTAGAGTTCTTCCTCTCTTAACTGCAATATTGCCTGTACATTGCAACTGCGCCATTGCACATCCCGCATAAAACCATGTATCTGCTGCCTGCACATACTTCTTTGTACCCGAAATCCTTCGTTCGGACGCCGCCGATCAAACTGTACAATTTCAAGGCCGCTATAGAAGAAATTTTTCTTTATCGAACAGAAGCCCGTCCTTCATGTAAATACTCTGACAGAGGTGTTTGATGAATTAATAAATTCTTTGAACGCAGCAGACAGTAGATATTCCACAGAGCTAACATGGAACACAGCTATGTATCGCGATAGATAGATTTTATTAGCTTGTTTAATCACCTTGCTTTTTATAACGTGCTATTAGCACTAAAAAGAAGGGTGAATATAGGTGACCTACTTGCTGTAATATGTGCGCTACAGTTGGCAGTTCTCAACTTATTTTTTCTGTAAAAGTTCCTTCTAGCCGAGACTGGCCAAGGTAACACTGTATGGTATTACCTTGTCTGTTATGCCCTGCCATATTTACACAAAAAGCAGGTAATGATGGTCTGAAGGAAGCATGTGAGGCTAGGCAGTATACTTTGCAAGTTGTATCTGCAAGTTACAGTGACATGTATTGGTGTGCTTAATCTCCCTTACACTTGTACAGATAACATTGCCTGTCGACAATATTACTCAAGAAAATGAACACAAAGCATATTTATTGGACTAGTGTCGTTGGGTTTTATTTTCATTATACTGCTTTTGACTTCTCCATCAGGAAGACATGCCATCTTTCATTTCTGCATTGTGTTACATTGAAAGTATTACTTTTTCTTTGCTGAGATTTCGCAGTTTCAAGCTAAAAGTCATCATATTATCGCTTCTTGTATATATAAGAACAAAGGTTTCAGTTGGTCCATCACTGATTATGCCTGTTAAGAATGCAGGAACAGATATACATATACAAGCTGTTCATTACATGGATACTGTCATGGCTGCATGTATTTCCATTGCAGCGTGGAATAGCCTAGCATGAGTGCCAAGATTTGAATAGATGATTGTCTGTAGCTGTGGATATCTGTGTTTATGTACTGGTAGGGGCTGAAATTATGGGCCAAGCTTAGTAGAGGATGCAGCACCAACCTGGAAATTTAATTTAGTTACCACAACGGTTTTTTGCATAGCTGTTTTTAATTGCATTTGTCACCTGCCTATCTCTTATTCATTCCAGATACCTCGTCGGTAATCAGCACAGGAGGGCACACGGCAGCAAATTAAAAGGAGCAAAGGTGCCCGTTCGAAAGATCTGGCAGTGTGCGCAGAGATTGCATCATTCAAGAAGAAATGGAGCTCTGTGAGTCTGTTATTATTGCTTGGTTGACTTCAGGTACTGACTTGCATTTCCTGCTTTTCATTTCCAGCTCCTCTGATGGCCGAAGACAGGCTCTTGTTCTGGCTGACGTGCATGTTCTTTGAATACACAATGGAAAATTGACCTTCTTATGTTTGTCTTTTTTCCAGACTATCCTGAGTATTCATGTAACCTTTACGGAGTATCAGTTATTACTGCATGAAAGACATTTGGTGGTGTTGGAAAAGGAGAAAGTTCACCAACAAAAGTTCAGCTCCTCATTCTCATACAAGAACCAAAAGGTTGTTTTGTTCATTATTCTGGCTAACATCTTTATTTCCTAATAGACTCGACTGCACGAGTTCCACTTTAATTAGACTACGTAACAGATGGCTACAACAATGGGGATTACTGCACAACACAGAAGGAAAGGAGTGACACACGAGCACCTGTAGCAACCGCTGGAGTTGAGATTCCTTTTCTTCCGTCTACTTATGTTGCATTATTTTATGATAGTATTTACATTACTCATGAAACCTGCACAACAGCACAGCAACCGTACAAATTCATTACGGTGTCATTCAGTCACAGTTTCTCACAGGTGAGATCCCTTGTGCTGCAGTTGCGGTTCCGACCCTGAACTTGCATGTTAGTTATATAGCCGTTCACCCGTGGTGCGGCATTTACAATGTTGGTAGGTAACTACGGCTTTAAAAGTTTTCATTCATGGTACAGCATCAGCAACGTTGGGAGATACTATGGCTCTATTGGTAGTTTCTTGTGGTACGGGATTGGTAATGTTAAGGAACGCTACGGCTTCAAAGGTAGTTTCTTGAGTTACGGCATTGATAATGTTGGTTGGTAACTACGGCTGCAGTAGTATCATGTATCGTTACGGGAACTCCCTGGCATCAAGAGTTAGCAGGTTGTTTTACCGTAATAAGATGGTGGTTTTTTTAACAGTGTGCGTACTACTTCCATTGCTCAAGGTAACACACAACTATGTTGTATTTCTTCGCGGAAATATGCCACTTCCAGTTATTTCTAGCTTTATCGCAATTTCCAATCAGTGATCACCTCCTCTAGCCGATGGTGAATCTGATATCTCGGTCTCTAGGCTCGGGCAGCGTGTCTTCGCCCGTGGCACAATTATCAGCGCTCAGATCCCTTGTTCACTCCTGCTTGTCCAGGAAGTGGTGCAAAGGGACAGGCCACCAGATCCTGTTCAACCTATGCCTGGCGCTTGTCGGAGCCCTGGCCTCGTTCGTGGCGATGGCCGCGCTTCCCAAGCACCGTGCCAGCCTGGTCTCCTGCACGTGCGTGGGTGCCGCGCTCCACTACTTCCTGCTCGTGTCCTTCGCCTGGACCTTCGTCGAGTCCCTGCTGCAGTACCTGCGCTTCGTCCGCGTCCTCGGGGCGTATGTGCCCAACCTCGTGCTCAAGGCAGCCTTCGGAGCGTGGGGTCAGTGCTCGCAAATCATCGGGGGAGTGTAGGGTGCCTGTGTGCTATACTTCTCAACATGTCACGTAGGATGCGAGTTCAACTGCCCGCCTCGCACATGGAACGAGCATTTTGTCGCTCTCGGCCACCACAGCATGCATCTGAACAGGGAGGTATACGGAGTACTGAAAACATTATTGTGCGCGAAACGGAAACTAAGACAAAGGCAGAAGCACGTAGGCGAGACCATATGTAGCCTCGTCGTGTTAGTTTTCATTTTGCGCTCATAAATGTTCTTTCTTTAGATGAGAAACTTCCCCAGCAAGGAGCAAGACACGTTTTGCCTGTCTGGAGTGCTCGTGTAATTTTTCAACGTACGATGTGTGCTTGTTTACTGCAGCAGGCGCATGGACACAACTGTTGCACTCCACTTTCGATGGTGGTCCATACCTGTGTCGCAGTGTATCACTCAGTGCCGTGGTGGCTCTACATGCTTTCACAGTGACGGTGCTAATGCGGCTGTTTTGCTTGCGCTGGACGCCGTGCTTTGTTCTTTTAAAACATGCAAAAGAGATCTGCACTGCAGACATGCGGACGCGTAGGGACATCACTTGTCATACTTCAGTTTTTGTCGGAGCTCGGAAAAGCATAGCTGCGTCTCAATGGCTGTAAGTCATGTTTCTGTGTGCGTTCTTGAACTTTTGATTTTCTTTGTTCTTCATGACAGAGCAAATACACAAGGTCGAGCCGACTGTAAATGAACCAGCTTAGAGCGAACCCTCGCTTTTGTAAGAACATTTTGACGTCGGCCAACAGACCTCGCAAGAAGGCTGTAGGAGATTTTCCAAATATACCGACAAAGTCTCCGCGCCAGCTGGGTTACGATGAAAGGAAAGTAGGAGACGCGTAGCCGTTCATGGCTGTGGAACCCATAAGCCGACATGCATTGAAACGTAGCAAGCGCGCACACGCCTGAAATCGGCTGGAAAGAATCGTGTATTCGCACGGGAGCGCTGTGCAAGGAAGCACCTTTGCAGTGATATTAAGGATTTTTTAAATACGAAATGACACTTCTCATGGCACACATTAAACACCTCCGTGCCAATAAACTGCCAATATCTTCTCAGTTCTCGCTTTTCCTCACTTTTTTTTTAAATTACTTTTTGCTGACTCATGAGCAGCATCAGGTCGTTTCCCTGTTTATTTCAGGTTTCGATGTGGCGTCAGCTCACGTCTACCATCGGCATCACGTCACTTTAATATTCGCACAACTTAATTCATAATAGCAGAGTTAACGTCTTTATTGTAGCCGGAAGATGGACACGAACTTCAAGGAATAAAATTCTACGATTTAGTTCGGGCGGCAAATTTAGGGCGCTGCATATTCGCCAAGCAAGAGCGGTAGCATTTTCACAACTTGATAACCTGACGATATTTTTGCCACGACATTGCTAATACAGTCGCCGACCGTTTATTCGGACCTCACGGGGACTGCGAAAATGTCCGAATAAACAGGTGTCCGAAAAAACAGATTAAGAGAAAAAAAATTTAAATCCTTTATTTCCACGCACTTATTCGGGCTCGGCAGTAGGCTTGGAAGAAATCGTGAATGCGCCGTTGCACGCTGTTCCGTTTACGCGCAATTAGATAAGCCTGAATCTCGGAGAGGGTCGTACGGTCACTATTAGCGGCTGAAAGCACAGTCACTGCTTGTACACGCTCCGCATGCGACGGCAGCGTAGCACATGGTGCGTCATCTTCCGACTCAGAGTCATCGTCCGGCGGTGCAGCAGAAACCTGACGAATGATCTTGCCGTCGTCGAGTTCTGCGCATGTCAATACAGCAGTGTCAGCTCCTATGAAACTGTCAAATGAGACGGTGTCCGGAATCGCAATGCAACCACTGCACAGTTCTCGGCAATACATTTTCCGCGTCAGTAGGGAGCACATCGGAAGGTGACAAGTCTTAGGCCTCCCGGCACCCGCTTGCCGGCGTTCCCCAGCGCAGTCTGCGCGGGCACTGTCGGCGCCATTAGACCCTTGACGCGATGTTTACGTATGGCGCGTTGGCTAACCGAAACCTCGACACAGCACACAAAGCAAACGCCACCGTGCCGACACCAGTCGCACAAACGAAAAACGCGGCCTGCTCGCAGCGTCTTGCGCGAAGAAACAAGTCAGCTGCTGGATTGTCTTGACATGGCTTACTAAGCTGAAACCGGAACTGCCGCAGAGCCACTCTAGCTAACCAGCCAGAAACAATGATGATGAGCGGGGATTTCCAGTAGCGCCACTTCGTGGGGCAGCAAGGAAGCTCCGTTCAAAACAAAAATGGCGTTCAGCAAATCGAACCATGCACCGGTCAGAGTCGGTGCATGGCGCTCTTGACCGAGTTGGCTCAAGGAGTGTCCGAAAAATCAGACGAGAGGTTGCAAGGTGTCCGAACTTTCGGCAGTAGTTATACATTATGGTCTATGGGGAGAATGGCGGTGCCGCGAGGCTGACCGAATAATCGGGCATGTCCGAATTTTCGGAGTCCGGAAAATCGGTCGGCGACTGTAATGCCAAAGAAGAAGTTCTAAGGCACAGGCGGTGCACAAATTTAATCAACCTATGAAAGCACCATAAAACTTGTTATTTATAATATTGAGTCCACTTATAACGATGTCAAGAAGAACGAAAAATCCGATCGTCATAACTGATCTCATGGCTATATCTGGGCTTCCGTGAAAGAAGAAAAATAAACCTACTCAACATACCTTTGTAGCTCCGAAACCAAACTTGCCACGTACGATAAAAAAAAAAATTTACGTTGTAGAAACAAAGCTGCGAAAAATGAAACGTTTATTTTTACCTCCAAACAGCGTGTCAACCGTTAGGCGCGCTCAAATAGTCTGAAATCTGCGCTTGCTTTCGCGGAAGTTTCACGTTCACAACCGCGGTGTGCATCGGGTCCAGCGGCTGCGCAAACACTGGCGGCTATAATTTAGCGTGCATCAAATCGGTGAGCGACTCTATCGACGACAGCACACTTTGCGTGAACATCGGGGCCGGTTTCAATCTCATCGCTTCCGTCGAACAACGCCGCCGTCTGTCGCGACAACGATGGCCCCGTCGCAGAATCTTTGCAAGAACGAGGCAACGCTATCTGCACTTAGAAACTCCTCCGTCGAAGCACCACCTATTTCATTGCCCGTAGCGACGTGCTCTCAGAGTTCGGTGATGTTAGCGGCTGCCACCGTGTTTATTTCACACGTGAGGGGGTTTCGCCCTGGCGCACAAAGCCAGCCGTTTCCGTTGATCAGCGTGGCCACTGGTACTAGCCTTCATAATCGTGCCGGTCGCGGTTCTCGGATTCGTTGATATCGACTGCGCGAGCTCGTACTTTGAGTCTTGCAAAATTTGCAGCTTCGTCTCAAACGACACAGCCTTGCGCTTTGTCGGCGCACCTACAGCTGCGCCTGCGGCGTGTTTCTGCGATCGCTGATGAAGAGAGGGAGATTGTTAAAAAAAGGCCCCAAGCGCGGGTCGCCTTTTTTTTATTATTTGTTTCCCCGTTTTCCACGCTCGCCCGCAACGCGGACGCTAAGCAGGTGGCGCCATCTCGTGGCACGCTGCGCCAACTTGCAATGCTTTCCATAGGTTTCGCAATCGACGCGCTGACACGACGCGCAGCGCTGTAATGGCGGCAGATACGAACTCGCTAAGACAAACTTTCCGCCCTGTCTCGGTTAACGGGAACTTAGCAATGCAAATTTAACAATTATTCTGCATGGAAAACGCCGCCCAAAAGGCAGAATTTCGATCGTTCTATCCGATATGCGGTGAAGAACATATCATTACATGTCTTTTTTTTTTCTCATAGCCCTAATGCATAAGTTCATACTCTGATGTCCACTCATCGTTATAACCGATATATCCTTATCGCTATAAGTGGACCGTAGTAGGATATTGTGCTCAAGATTGCATCAACAATATCATCCAGTGGGAACTGAATTGGCATTTGAGCTTGACACTCATTCCAGACACGTATATTAAAAAAAAAGAAAGAAAAAAGATGTGAACGTCAGTAAGCGTTATCAACAACGGCTTTATAAGTCTCAAAATTATGCGCATACTTTAAAGCAGGCGCAGTTGACTATTTTTGACAAGAAATTTCAACCACCATACAATTATTTATGCTGGTTCTGAATGCTCATTTCTAGGGGTAACGTTGGACTCAAACATCAATTACGTAAAGTACATTACTAACTTAAAATGCAAGTTATGCACCTGACATCATATTACTCAAGGTCGATCCTCTTTCAATCACCGACCTTGCTTACACTATACTATGCATTTATGAAAAGTGCCATTATTATTTTATGACATGTATAGCAAGATTTAACTTTGCTACAACGTTTACTGAACCAAGCTACCAGAATCTTCAGCCCATTCCATAGTAATGGCCTCTGTGCTCCTTTATGAACACAGACTAGTGTGATTATCAGCCTAGTTAATGTTTGGATCACCCTTTTCAGGGCACTTAACGACCTTATTCATGTGAGCATTTTCTGCGAGTCATCTCTCGTTAACAGAAATCATGCTAACTTGCTACCCATCACAATTTAATTTTACTAAAGACATGAACTAATTACAAAAAAACACTGCATAGTTTTCAGCTTTATCCTTTTGGATAACCTCCTGTTATATACCGGCCGGGTGTTTCAGCGAACACTTTCAAAACTTTTTAAAAACGGCCTGTGGCAGCTAGCACAATTATAGTCCATGAGCTGGTCTACTCAAAGAGGCAGACGTTACTTGTGAAAAAAAGCTAAATGCAGAATCGACTAATTAAATCACTAATTATGTTTTTAACTTACTACCTTATGGAACATATTGCAATTTATAAGTTCACAAGGCGGATCCACTTGGAACAAATTCTCATGATGACACCACTTTCGAGGTATTGATTCCCAAACTTTGCGGAGAAATGCATCAGCATTCCCTTACTTATGTGCTTCAATACGTAAAACGACGTTTTGTTAAGGAAGTGGAACGACGGTGCATTTTTCCCGCAAATTTGACGGCGCATATCTCGTGAATGGTGAGATACAATTCTTTTCACGCGGTTATGCCTTGCGGTCTTACCCACTACAATCTGTAAATTGCAGTATGTGCCATAAGGTAATTAGTAAACGCTTAATTAGTGTTTTTTATTGATTAGTCGAATGTGCATTTCAATTTTTTTCCAAGTAATGTCCGCCTCGAGTAGACCAGGGGCTCTATAACGTAAACTATTCCAACATATTTTTATTCCAATCTCCTGACGTCAAATTTGCGTAACGGCGGACGCAAGGATCGGCCGGTCACACGCAGGGTTGTCTGATCAAACCAATCAAATGCTCTCCTCATTCATAGGAGGTAACTTTTGTTTGCTTCAAAAACGAATAATATTGCCTACACTGAGCGGCTTGTCTTATCTAACTGGCTGACAAGAGGCGATGAGCACACTAAAGTGGAGAGGGATTCGACGGGGCCGAGCCATTGCACTGAAAATTGATAACCAAATCAAGAGGGTGGTGCCGGCATCTGCGATTGGTCCGCTTTCCCTTACTTAGCTTGCGGTGGCTCGTCGGAAATCGCGGCGACATGCAATGGAAGCTTAAGAATGACGCTGAAACGAATCCTCAGCAAAGAAGAGTTGGCAGAACAAGGTCATAAACGTGCCGAAAGTGTTGGAAAATGTTACACGGCCCCGCAAGAAGTTTTATTATACGCAATTAAATCCATGCTCTCCAGCACGTGCGAGTCGCCAGTACCTGAGCGATCGGCGGCAGCCATCTTTTATTACTTTTGGAACTGGACAGCCTGCGGCTATTCAGAAGAAAATTCAGTTTTGTTCGGCATATTAATGCATCTTTATCGCGTACACGTCACTTTGACGCAGAGAGTTTTTGCGGTTTTGTGACGTCGCTTGACAGGCAGGTGAAGTGGGTGCAGCCCGAAAACTTTGGCCAATAGCCAAGGGATAATTGCGAAAAGGGGTCGAATCAGAAATAACTATCTTTCTTTTGTTTGATCAAATCATGCATAATCAGTGTGTACACGTCATATCAGATGGGGAGCTATCACGGTTTTCGTGACGTCGCGTGACAGACAGGTTAAGTTGGGGTGGTCCAAAAAAGTTATTGACCAATCGTGGAGGGCTGATTGCAGAATTGGAATAGAAAAGTTTGTAATAGTTTACGTTATAGCGCCCCAGCTCATAGACTAGAATTGTGCTATCGGTCACATGCAATTTTTAAAAATGTTTGGAAGTGTTCGCTGAAACACTGGCCCTTGCTATTGTGTTGTCCCCATCTTTATGTTCTCGTAAACAATTGTTTTGTTTTCGGTTAAATAGCTAACTTTTGATGTGTGGTGCATAATATTTCACTTGCTATTACCATATCCATGCTTTTGAGTGTTGACATTACTTTATGTATTTTTGTGAGTTTCTAATCGCTGGCATATTTTTTATGTAGTTTGTAGCTTTTTGTTATTATTTGTTACTGTAGCAATACACACTTCCAATGCTAGTCTACTCAAATTTTGTACTTTATCTTTGCTGCTTTTAAAATGTACTACACCATTCATTTACGGACAAGTCCCCACACAGCTTTACGAACTGGGAGCTCCTCCGGCATATTCCAATAGGAAGGCACAAAACTGACTGCCCTGAATAAACTGAAACTGAAATGACGCAAGATTTATTGTTAAGGATGAAGCGCTATTCTTGCAGCTTGATCACTTGATGAATTGTTTTGAGCGCAGGTCTAATTCTTCTTTTATGGCAAGGACTTTTTGAGCGGAGTTCTGTTACACGTCGGCTCGACTGTCTTGCATGTTTCTAACACGTTTCGAAGACCTATTTTAAATTTCAAGGTAAAACGAGCCTCAATTTTCATTATTAGAAACAATTAGGCAAACCTCTGAATCATCACGCACTTCTCATTGTGCAACTGCAAATGCATCTGCGTAGTGCGGCAGCACATTGCCTTAGGAAATAGTATGTTACAAATCTCAGTGCACTGGTTAATTTAGCGACTCTATTGTCATGGATGAAAACAGAAATACCTGAATGATAAACAATTTGCATACAATGTGTGCTGCCTGCCCGTAATACAGCCTCGGCCCTTTTTTTCTCCCTTGTTCTTTAGGAGCTCCAATGCTGGTCATACTGTGCATCCTCATAGTGAACCCTACGCAGTATCACAAACGGAAAGACTTGCAAGTATGGGAGTCACGAAAACATTTCTCTGATCTATGCAAATGCGCTAGCTGCACTTCTTAGAGACCCGTTCAAGGTGCGGCCACCCTGGCGCCGAAAACGCGCGCGGCATGCCACACGTCGAACGTGCGCCGCGAAAACAGGCAAGCGGCAAAATTTTCCGGTCCTGCTGTGGAGTGAATAAATCTAGGGGCGATTTTTTTTTTCCGTCATGACGTTCGCCGTCGATCGAGGAGAGAAGTGTGGAATGGCCGATTCTTTCACTTGGCCAAACAAGTCAAATGCCGCGAGGAACTATATACGCCCTCCCCTTTCAGCATCGCTGATCTCAGCCACAGTGATTACAGCTTAGCTTAGAGCGAATTGCTTGTCTGCGCTGTGGCAAAGACGCAAGTGTGGCCATGCCAATGCTGGCGCGTTCTGCCTCCTGCGGCATGTCGCGTGCGCATTTCACCAGCTAGTGCAGATGTACCTTCACGCAGTGGCCTGGTTTCCAGGTGACTTGTGTATAAAAAATTACAGTGAACGTGGCAGGAACGGTGGCCAACTGTGTACCCTTACTTGTACCTTTCCCTCGCTCCTTTCCCCACGCATGGTGTACCATGAGCAGCTCCTGGCTGGAAGCTGAGGCCCTGCTCTACAGCTTCCTCTTGCCCGTTGGGCTAATCCTGGCGGCCAATGTGATCGTGTTCGGTGTGGTCGCGTTCAGCATCTACTGCCGCCACTAGAAAGTACTGCGCAGCACTCAGAGCCAGGTGGAGCTGGCCAATGCACAGCTGTGCGCCACCATATGCATCGTCTTCCTCCTGGGTCAGTAGACACCTTTTGTTGTAGCACGTGTTGAGCAACAGAATGCTGCGTCGGGAGTTAATCATGTTGCTCTACGATTTTCTCATTCACACTTTTCATCTAATATAATATCTGTGAAGTTGATTAATTAATAAAACTAATTATTTAATTAGGCAGAATGCAAGAAATAGTCTATCTCCAAGCGACGGCAAACAGCAATACCTTGGTTGTGTCCAGCCACGTGACATTTGCGTATTTTCAGAACTCGGTGCATGATAGTTTCTTTCAATAAAGTTGTGAGAAGCTAACAAACCAGGACACCAAAGACAACATAGGGGAATTACTTCTAATTGCTAATCGAATTAAAGAAATGATAAATTGATGGAAATAAGTGGATGAAAAAACTTGCCGCAGGTGGGGAACGATCCCACGTCTTCGCATTAAGTGCGCCCTGCTCTGCCAGTTGAGTTACCGCGGCGCCGTTGCCTATCCACTTTCTTGGGTATTTATGTTTTACTACTAGTACTAACCTTGGGAGTTTTAGCCAGCGCCAGCTCTCGCAAGCCTTGGCGGCAGATCTGGAACATCCTTCCTGCCACAGGCGTCATGCGTACGTGGTCTTTTTGGGTGAAGGAAACTGGTCAGTAAACACACACGTGCTATATGTACCATATTTACTCGCATAATGATCGCACTTTTTTGTCAGAAAAATTGACGCAAATTAAGGGGTGCAATCACTACGCGGGTTAAATTTCCCGCGAAGAAAAAAAGTATTTTTTTTTTTTGTCACGCGTTTGCTGCGAGATGCGGGTGCGGGACACCAAAACAAAAATGGCGGCCGGCGGAGCAAGCCGAACGTGCCGAACGCGATTTTTTTTCTTCTCGTGAGTACATTACGTGCATCGAAACAGTTTCTTCTGTATCAGTGATGAATAATATCGTTAATATCGGCAAGTTTGTGGCAATAACGTAGCCATGTCCACTTTGAGGGGACAGAAACAGGTAAGCGCGCTTCATTTGTAGTCTTCCGTGAGCGCCCGATGCGAGGCGACCCACTGACCTTTGGTTCCCGTCGAGTCCTGATTGTACCCCTAATTTAAAGCAAACAACCGCATTTCGAAAAGTAAGTCCTGGAACCATTACACCTTTCCATTACCTCGGAGGACCTCGTACCTGTTGTATCCCCATAGCGCTCTGTGCTTCATTATGGCTACATTTCTCTTCCCCTTTGCTGTTATAGTTTTTTCCTTTGTTTCCATATATCCATTGCCTTCGTTTATCCATATACTAAGGTATTTATATTCTGTTACCCGAGGTATTTTTTGGCCCTGTATCTCCACTGTCTGTTCACTGTTTTCATTGAATACCATAACACCTGATTTTCTAACACTAAATTTCAAACCTAAATTGTTGCCTTCCTGTCCACAGATATTAGCCAGACGTTGCAAATCACTTTGCTTGTTACCTAGCAACACAATGTCATCCGCATAAAACAAACTTGAGAATTGCTGCTCTATTACTGTACCTGCCTGTTTGTATGAGAGATTAAACCCGACATTACTTCCTTCTAGCGCCCTCTCCATCCTCGCCATGTACATCATGAACAGCAGCGGGGATAAAGGGCACCCCTCCCTCAGTTTCTTGTTGATATGAACTTTCTCCTCACTCCTCATCCTTTCCCATTGAACGGAAACAATATTTTCTAGGTAAAGCTCTCAAAAGCTGTAGACAATCGTTACCCAAGCCTTCCCCTTCCAGAATATCCCACAAAATGTTGCGGTCTACATGCTCGTAGGCTCCTGTAATGTCTAAAAAGGCCACATACAAAGGTCTGCTTTCTGCTTTTGATATTTCAATACACTGAGTAAGAGCAAACAAGTTGTCATCCAAACGCCTACCTATTCTGAAACCATTCTGAAGCTCTCCCAAAATGCGATTATTCTCTGTCCATGCTTGAAGCTTTAATTTGATTGCCTGCATTGCTAGCCTGTATATTACCGATGAAATGGTCAACGGTCTATACGAGTGAATTCTGTCTTTCTCCCCCTTTCCTTTATAAATCAAATTCATTCTACTTTGTTGCCAACTGTCTGGTATTCGTCTATCTTTTAAAGTTCTTTCCACTGCTTTCACCAGAGCTTCCATACTTTTTGGTCCTAGTTCATTTATCAGCCTAATGGGAACCTCGTCTAGCCCTGTGGCTGTACGTTTAGGAATTTTCTCTTCCGCTTTCTTCCAGTTTAAATTTGTCAGCACCAGCTGCCTTTCCCCTTGGGTCTCTTTCATGCTCTTTTTTTCAACAAGTATAACCTGGTCATTGCCTCGGAAAGATTCGGCGGTTGCTTTTCGGATGTAATTTATTGCCGCTTCTCCTTCGAGTCTGTTTTCATCTTCGCCTAGGATATGTTGTTGTATTGTTGTTGACTTCCTGCCTAATAATTTTATGTGGTTCCAAAATATTCTAGGTGCGGCCTTCTGTTTCTCACGTATTTCTGACAACCAATGTTCACTTTCACCTTTTAATTATGCTTGCACCAGTATTTGAACCATAGACTTTTTCTCCTGGTATATTTCCCATTTACTAGTTACTTCATCCTGTGGCAACTGCGCCTTCTTTGCCTGCCTGTGCTCTCGAGATGCTTTCTGTTGTTCGGCAATCGCTTCTCGTATCCCCTTGTTCCACGAGCTTTTCGGTTTCTTTTTTCCTTTCCAACGAACATGTTGTTTATCTTGCCTATTTCTGTCGTTATTATACTTAGAAGCTCACCATATTCCCACTCTTTACTTGGCCATTTGCCAAGTTCTTCAACTCTAGTGACTATATTTGCTATTTGTTCAGCGTTCTAATTTGGGCTGGCCATTTTGCTCTCCTTGCTCTCTTTCCCAACTACATATCCCATTTTCAATATGATGCGTTTGTGGTCACTCCCTATGCTGCTAAACCCTTCCTCATCGATGACCATTTCTCTCAACTTATCATGAATTCCTTCTGTCATCAGACAGTAATCAATGGTCGATAACCAGTTTCCCACTTCGCACGTGATGTGTGCTTCACACTTCGGCCCTGTATTCACGATCACGAGCTTATGTTGCTCACAAAGGTCTAGCATTGACTTCCCGTTATTGTCGGTATAGCCTTCTAAATCCTGTATGTGGGCATTCATGTCATCTACTAGGACAATTTCAGCACCATTCCCGAAACCCTTAATATCAGCGCTTATGCATTCCACTGACTCTTTATTCTTCTTTGTGCAATTTTTTCCGGTCCACAAATACGTAACGCCCAGCCAAGTTTCTTTCCCACTCATTGTACCTGATAACCAATGATGCTCTTGACATTGTGAATTTACTCTTTTCCATTTGGCTCCCTGATGGATGAGCGTTCCGACTCCCCCTCCCTTTCTTTCAGACTTAGTTCTGTTGCACCCTTCCCAAACATAATTCTCAATAACTGGTGGCTTTTCTGAGTCTCTAAGGTGCGTTTTTGTAACCGCATACACCCCTATTTGTTCTCTATGTAACTGCTCCTCAATCTCTGCCCACTTTTCCTTTCTTCTGCCGCCCTGCATGTATATGTAGCCTATTGCATGGCGAGCTCTTTTTCTTGCTTTCCTTCTTTTTCTGTTATCGATGGCGGTGCTCTTCTGATGTTCCCCTAGGGGACCTTCGTCATTACTATCTACTCTGACCACATGAGCGCCCGCGGGCCCCCTAAAAATGCAACAGCGTGACCACCAAGTCGCCGGCCCACTTCTTGTGCTAGCCTGTAATTGAAGTGGATCCCTTCTCGTTTAAAACCACCACAACTTCTCACTTCCTTGTTTACTTCGACAACCTCGAAGCGTTTTTCTTGGCTCATTTTCCATATTGTCTCATTAGCAGCCACTACGGCTCTTTGTACGTGACTGTCACGCACAGGCACCTCCGGCTCCGTCCACACCACGATCTGCACCTGAGGTGATAGCTCGCGTAAGTCATCCTCCCCTTCGCCAAGCGCTGGGCTAGTCCTGGCCCTTTCCTGTTTAGGACGTCATTTAGCCCACCTGCTACTATGACAAGGTTACGCATGTGGGCATTTTCCGCGAGCTTTTCTTTTGCTCGCTCCATGACACAACCCAGTGTCCGCCCTGGAAATGTCCCTACCGCCACTCTTTTGTTGCCTTTCACCCTCCACAATTGCTTTTGCGCACCCAACCAGGTTTGAGTCTCCAGCGATAATCACCCTTTCACTCTCCTACCTCTCCTTGCTTCCCTTTGTCCTTTTCCGCGTGATTCGGACTCGACAAGGGGCATTGTCCCCTGGGCTCCTGCTTTTTTCCGCATGGCGGCCTCAAGGTAGGTGCCGCTCTTTCCAACTAACCCTTCATCACGCTGCATGCGTTCCACGTATTTCACTGACTCCTTCGCCTGTGGCATCGGGTGTCTGCGTTCCATTGTCACTTTCATTGTCATTGCTGCTTCAAGTCTCTTTTCTACTCCCTTCCGTTCATCACGCTCCCTGTTTAGCTCATTTTTGAACTCTTGCCCCTGTTTGAGAAGCTCTTCCTGGAAAGCCTCCATTTTCTGCAGCCTAGTATCGACATCACATTGTGTGCCGTTCGATTCGATGCCCTCTCCATTCTCATCCATCTCCTCATCTGCCTTGAGGGACCCCCCGTGTACTGCATGCTTTACCGACTTTCTCGCCACGTATTGCACGGCTTTTTGCAAATAATGTAATACTGTAATAATGCTACTACTGATGCAAATACTATTATACTATATCAATGTAGAGCATGTGCCTTTTAGCAAAAACCGATACGCACAGGATCCAAATCCTCAAAATGACGCAAAGCAACTCTCACCACTGTTTCAAAAACAGTCAATGCCGTGGAGACCGAAGGTATGACGTGCTCAACCACACGGCCACGCTCTTACTTTTCTACCAATACACGCTCAATAAAACCACTAATAGCTATTTGTCTTGCCACTTCCAAGCTACCATTTCAAGATTACAAACACTCAACATCCCACCCGGCTGCACGTGTTGGAGCACGTGGCACGAAAGGACGCTTTAACCATCCAGCAAAACAAATGTACATGAAGCGGGTGCACCCGAAATACGAGAGACAAAAAAAAGGAAAGCAAAAAAAAACCACCCAATTACTACCGTAAAGACCGGACTATAGGTCGGACCAGAATATAGGTCGATCCCCCAACTAACGAATTCTAAAAATGAAAAAAATCTTTTTCTGTGGCAAAAGTACCGAAAGACATGACACCCTGACCTATAAACAAATGCGACTCGGCGAATTGCACAGTGGTGACAGTATTTATTTAAATGCTGCTCGCATGTGCAACTGGCCAAGTTTTTAGCGGTGTCACGCGAGCATCGACCCGCGTGCTTGTCAACACAGTATTAACGGCGCTGAGCAGTGAAACAAACAAGATACGCGCATGTGTACACATGCCCTTACTTTCGCTATTTCGCCGCTCCGTGCCGTGATGATAAAAGGTGCTGACAAATACGCGGGTCGACGGTCGCGCGATACTGTTAAAAATTCGTCGGGTGTACAGTACACAGAAGGGCACGAAGTCCGCAAGCGCTACTCTGAATCAGAGCAACACGTTTGAACAGAGTCGGATGTCGATTGCTTCTCGCTGTCCAGTCCATAGGCGCGTGCGATCTCTACCGCTTTCAAACGAATGCATTCGACAACAGGCAGCGATCTTACACGCAGCTCTCGGACAGACTCCGCAACCTTGCTTTCCAGTTCTGCAGTCCGCTGCGATCCGGCCACGAAATGACGTTTTCTTTTGGTTGCTGCAAGTTGTAATACGTTGCTTTTGCCTCCGCCACTACCGAATGCTATTTTCGGATACTCCAAGTTCGCGCTGTGCCGCCAGGTTGCCGTAGGCTTCCGCATACTCAATCGCCTTTTTCTTGAAGGTGACGGTGAATTGACGTCGGCTTCCGCTCATTTTGAAACAAAATGAAAATGCAGTCTTTAATTAATATAACTTTGCGACAGTGGAAACACAAAATGCCGGTGCCACAACGTCGCCACGCCATAGAATAAAGAACCAACACCGCGCTGCTGATGATGGCGATGGTGAAGCCTTGGCTGTTTACTTCATCCGCCCATTGTTGCAAGACTTCCGTAGTTTTTCCACCAATGTCTGGTATTAAGTCGAGGGTCGACTTTTTGCGATGGTTTTTTGAAAAAAAGTTCGACCTATATTCCGGTTTTTACGGTATTTACAGGCAAAAAAACCAGCAAATAAAAAACAGAAGCAAGCTTAAAGCATACACAAAAACTTGTGATTTCGTCGCCGCCACGGAGCCCTGAAAAGCACTTCCATTCGCCACAAAATCCAAACAACCTTTTTCGGCGGCGGGACGGCCGCGCCATCTAGGAGCGATTGCTCACACTACTTTGCCCGCAGCAAGTAAAGGCGGGAAGTCTGCCTGCGCATGTGGGTCATTGGCCACCTGTGGTACAGTAGCTAGAATGTGGAGAGCACGAGGGGGTCGTGACACGGAAAAGCCACGCCGACACGAGAGAGACGAAACTGGAGGCGATTGCCTCATGTTGCGCACGCATTGTGCCGCCTGGCAACCGCGTGGATGGTCGCATCTGCGCCTATAAGGGGAGTTCGGTTGCCCCTATCAACCCCTATAAGTTCGGTCTTTCAACCCCTATAACGCTGGTTGCTTTCAAAGGTGCACCGCATAGCAGAGCTCCTCTTTCGGGGCATCCTTGAGCAAGATGTGAACGAAGGCACGCATAAAAAAATGCCTCATAAGCTTCGCTGTGTATAAATTTCAACAGGACACGTTGGATCTGCTGCATTTTTTAAAGCGAAGCTTTCTTTGCCTCTTCCTTCGACTTTCCCACAGCTGCTGCTCCTGCTGCTGTGGGCTGCTGTCGCGCACACTGCCTCGGGTGGTGGTTCAGAGCGTGTATATAGCTGAAAAGTGCGAGTAAGACAGAAAAGGTGACGGGAGGAACTAGTTTTCACGCCACCGCATCGAATGTGCACAGTGCCCTTTAAATCTCCCTCTGTCGGCACACTAGCCGCTTGATAGCTGTAATTATCTGCGACTCTCCTCAGAAGCATTGCGAAAATTGCAGCACTTCCATTTCTACTAACTTGCGAAGCCAGAGGGGACACAAATAGAACTGTAGAGAGGAGAAGACGGAGAGGGAGAAGAGGCAGTTCCCATATAAGAGAGGGGGGAGGTGACGTGAGAAAGCAAGGAAGCCCCACTACTACACGACAGTGGTTACGGAGAAACAGGAGAAGCTTAAGTTCAAGGTACGGTACAATTCGTTGCTGTTATTCCTGAAAAATAAACGCCATGTAAATATGTAAAGCGTGCAACTTACGCAGGGCGTGCAGAAGCAGAGCCGCATTAATCAAAGCACACCGCAGGGTCCAGGAGATACTACGGAAGCGGTTGACTGTCAAATCTACACTTCTGTGGCCGCCGCATTAGCTTTGCGGCTGCGGCATTGCTAGAGGTCGTGGATTTGATCCCAACCGCGGCAGCCGCATTTAGACGGGGGCGAAATAGAACACGCGCGTGCACTTAGATTTTGGGACACGTTAAAGAACACCACGGTGTCAAAATTAATCCGGAGTCCGCCACCACGGCTTGCCTCATAATCCGAGTGTGGTTTTGGCACGTACAGACCCATAATCCAATTCAAGTTTAATACTTCTGGCACAATACGATGTGCCAGGTGAGGAAATGGCAACTCTCAACCCTCTCGGAGGTTATAAAATATGGCGCACAACGCCTCAAGTAGCAAACAGCTCTCCCTGTGTGTTGTGTGTACTATGCAGGCAAACAGCAGTGATGCACGCATGGTAACGTTTAACATCAGCTCACCAATGTGGTTTTGGCCTGAACCTTGAAGAAATTAAGCTTTAGCAGCTAATCACTGCTAATTATCGTCAATCAAACAATCCAGCACAGAAAGCTTCGCTACATCGATTCCCACAGTGCGTGGGATCTGCATATTTTTTTCTTTCTGAATTTCGCTCTACATGTATGCAGCTGGTAAGGATCCAGCCCACTGGGCCAACACTTAAGAGCCCCATGAGGATCCCCATGCAACTGCATGTAAACGATGCCCCAGGAAGCCGGTTAACTGAAGGACAGTATATGTTGGTCGACTATGCAGTGCAAGGGAGCGCATCCCTGTTCTGCGTATTGAAAGAAATAGCATAATAATTGCTATTATGAGTCCTATGAGTCGGACCTATGAGTCGATCAGATGATCGACTCATAGGTACTCGGTAGCGCATGGAGCTGCTAATAGTGCATGATGATAACGGTTTCTTTACTTATATCTGTTGCGCATGAAGGTCGAAAAAACCCCATGAGTGGAACTAAAAAGCGTTTGTAGACGTAGAACAAAAATGTGCCCCTACCGCCACCGGAATTCTAATTCATTCCCCCGTAGCATTCCACTGCAAGCACTAACCACAGCACTATAGCGCGTAATGTGCGTTTGGCAATTTCTGAAAGCCTTTGCATCCCACAAGGCTCTGAGAGGGGGGCTGTCTGCGTACGTATGTTTGAATTACAACAGACAATATTGCAGTGGGCAAGGGCAATGCTGTATGCATCGCAGAGTTGTTGATCAGGAAATAGCAGTGCTGGTTGTGCGAGCCTTCTTCTGATGCTGTAAATGAGTTCAGCACCCCAGTAATTGCTGAAATATGTTAATTCTCTAAAGTATATATTTATTGCAAAAAAAATTTGCCTCATTCCAGGCACTTTGGGGCAGTATGTAGGTAGGTAGGAAGGTCTGTGTCTTGCCATGTTTCAGGGAGTCTTCAATTAAAAGAAATATGTGTCCACAAGTGGGATTGAACTTCGGTATTCCAGCACATTATCCGATGCTTTAATCATTGGGCGACGGTCAAGAGATGCGCTTTGTGGTGACAAAGCCGGCTAACTCCTAGAGACCTTTAGCCTGCGTATCACATGCCACTTCCTCGCTGTCTTCCCTAGTCGCAACTAGCGCTTTGAGGCGCTGTGCTAGATTACATCCGCCTGCGGTATCGGCCCACATTCAGCAGTATTCTGCTCACAGCAGTTCACGCCACGTAAAAGCTGTTCGAGATTGTACGGGCTTCATGATCGCGCCAGCTCGAATAGGCTTTAGCATTTCTTCGCCAGGGTACAAATTTCATCATTCTCTTAACAGCAACCACACGACATACGTGTAGATAAAGGTAAATACGAGCGCTTAAAATTTAGGCGCAGCTGACGTCACAAACAGTTTCTCTCGCTTACGTCCCTACAGTAACTGTGGTGAACGCAACAATCAAAATACTATCATAAACTTGCGCCAAATGGCCAGGGTAGAAATTATGATTTCGCTGTTTACAATCGTCGTTACCGTGTTCATCGTCTTGCTGACGTCGTCATACACGCACCCGCTTGCAATACACACAAACACTGGTCAATCTGGTCTCGCTTTGCGGAACCCCAAACGATGCTGGATAGCCAGCGACTTGCGAAATGCTTCGCATAACATACATTACCACAGTACATGGGCTCTGTATAGTTATGCAAAGCGTAGACATAATTTTTTTTGAAGGCGACGAATGGTGACCATGCATTATCACCAGCGGAAGGTACGACATTGTCTCTCGGGCAAGGGCTCGACGTAACTGAGGGTTGCAGTTGCAGAGATCGGTCAGCGCCTGCAGTGGCGACTTCAGCATAACTGATGGGCGCGGTTGCGTGGAGCTGCTAGCGACGTGCACAACAGCACTCTGACGGCGACGCCTATTCACGCTCTCAATTGACCGACGTCTCAGTCCATAATTTCGTCCGTCTATTTTAACACCACCACTCCCGACCAACGCAAAGACCACTAGGTCGCCGCGCTCCTGGACTTTCTCTGGAAAGTTTGCCAGCAAAACTGACAAATTGCATCCTGCATCATCAAACCTCTTATTTAGCAATTCGCGATGAGCTTTGATAAGTGACGCAGTTATTTTGTAAGAACGCTGACAGTGGTTACTATAGTAATAGCTCGCAGTTTAGGTGCCGAAATGCGTGCGTCCTGCCACAGTGACCCACAGTGACCGCAGTTTGGCGTTTTCAGAGCTTACCAGCAGATTTGATAATATGACGTGAAACATTCAGCTACTATCATCAAGTTTGTTCGCTCGTTCCTCTATTGAAAGTGCCATCCACGGTTTTTGAACCATGGGACTTCCTATGGCGTATGTAAACTATGTAATATTTCATGCAATCTGCTGAAACAAATCTAAAGTCTGAAAAACGCCAAGACGTTATGCCTCACCAGACTCCTAAGGGATTGCAGCCTCTACATTGCCCTGGCCATGGCCATTCGAGTGCGTCGGCATTGACCTCTGTGGGCCGCTTTCTGTGACGTGGCCGCTAACCAACAGGCGATTGTAGCAGTCGACCGTCGCGTACCATACGCCGAAACCGCCACCCTCCCTGCAGTTACAGTGCGCGAAGTTGCCTCCTTCCTTCTTTGCCCTCTTGTCCTGCGTCACTGTATACACACGCCAGGAACTGCTCAGCGATAGCTGATGCGACTGCTCGTCCGAAGTCGCTGAAATCATCCTGTAACTGCCACGTTATTCATTGGAATTCACTGGTGTAGGGGATGGTGGCAGAGATTCAAGCACATAATACAGGAATATGAAATAACGTATCACCAAGAAGATTATTCCACAATGGGTTCCTTTACATTATTTCATAGCCCGGCTGACTGCATCTTTTCATGTTTGCCTTATTCTTATATTTGTTTCTGTGGGTATGTTTCTTTCATCCTTTATTCTTTTCCCATCCAATTTCCTTCTACGTGTGTTTTACTGCGTGACCCATCCTTGTTTCATTTTTATCCTGACTAGAGGACTCCTTACAGCCTTGACCTCTATATGTACGCAATATATTCGCAACAATATCCATTGACTATGTATAAAACTACTACCAAAAAGGCCAGAAGACGGCGGTGTCAGGATTGGGGGCTCAATCCCATCGCTCGTAACCCGTTGTCAAGATTGGAGTCCGGCATGAATTCGAAGGTAGCTGGCCCATGCCGTCGTCCAACTTATCCACACTGAAGACGTTGATGAAGGGAAGGACTGCTTCTCATCGAGAACGAGGAATATGGGTTTATTTACAGTATTTACATGCAGTTCATCAGTCTAGCATGACTGTGAGAGAAAGTACGTCAATCTATCTCGACTGCTTGAGAGAGTGTCTCAGTCTAAGATGACTGCTTAAGAAAGTGTGTCGAGCATCCACACAACAGCGGCTTATGGAAAACATTCGTCCAGTCATTGTAAACAGGCCGCCTCTCCCCGAGACGGGTTACACACACACACACACGCACACACACACACACAGGTGCAATGGTCCGGAGCCGACGTCAGAGAGGCTTCGTAGAACTCGGAGCCGCCCCGGGTAGCGCGCCTGGGTAGTGCATTGTCTTGCGTCTTGGTCGGCGCGTGGGAAGGAGCCCAAGACGACGTTCCCGCCTCAACTCCCCCACCCGTAGCAGATCAGGTCCGGGTTGGGGAGTTTGGTAACAATAGTTGGCTTGCCCGAACTCACTCAGTCACAACGGCGACAAGGCTAGAGCGTAACGGTGGCGGTTTCAGCACAAAGCCTGCTTCGTCGAACGCATCCTAGCTGAAGCGCCGGAGAGGGGAGGATGCGCATATTGTTCCCGACACAAAGTCGACTTAGTCACGCCGTGGCTAGAGGTCGGCGGCAAAATTCCAAGATGAGGTTGCCACCGCTGGCATAAACGGCTGGCAAACTTGCACTGCAGCTGGCCGTTCTTAACAGCGGGTAATAATGTAAACTACCTCAGTCGTGGACCAAACACCTAATCATCTTAAGTATAGTTTGCAGCTATGCTTGGAGGTGCAATATTTGACTCATGCATTCATTAGAACCTAACAATGTGACTACATGTGCTTATTACACTGCCGCTTTCATGACCTGTTTCGTAGCCCATTTCTGATAGCCCGACTTAGTCACATTTGACGTCGAATTTTTTTCTCGCTGTATCCGCTTTTGCAAAACTTTTGCCTGGTGACTCACATCCACTTCTGTCGCATATTTACACCGTCTGTTGAAAGTCGCAAACGACCACCATACATTGTTGCAGCCGTGGTTGGGGGACCCACGACATGAGAGAGACGGAGCTGGCAAACGGACGAGAGGCGCCCCACTGCACCACGTACCGGCTGGCGCATCTACTGACAACCTGATCCATTCCACCGGCTATTCAGTGCGAGGCGCGGGCGCCCCCGACAAGGACGAAGGCCTCGGTGTGGCCAAAGGAGAATGTGGACTTTGTGTTTCTTCTCTCTTCCTTTTCTCCTTTCGATCTCCCCGCAGGGGCGTCTGCGTAAGCAGGCGTTTGGTGTGTGGCGACACCGCGTACTCGAGCACACGAGGGTTGGACCCTCCCGCGTGTAGCCGTGTGCAGCTTAGCCGTGTTTGGGGAAAAGGGGATCCTGGGGGTTGAGCCGATGCTGGGTGTTTGTACCTTTAAGGCCCCCCCCCCCCCCCCCCCCCCCTCCGGTGGAGGCAACACACCTCTTCGGCCTCGGCTTCACATAGACGGCACCTCCAGACTGACCCACCTGGAGGACATGGGCAGTCGCCGTTTCCTGTCTCTCCCTCCTCGAATCTTCGTCTTTATCTCTCACTTTTTGAACTTTCTTGTCTCCTTCTCTCTTCTTTTTACTTCCTTTCTCCTGGCGGCAAGGGTTAACCCTGTGTGGCTATCCAACCTTGGGTACACCATATTCGGTGATAGTGACAGCGTACGACTGGCGTCGTGCAAACTTGTATATAAGCTCTGCCGCGTCCCCTCGTTGGGCTCCGTGGTGGGCGGTCGGCGCTGTTGCCGAATGTATACATTTTGTCATGGAAACTTCTTTCGCCTCCCTTGTTGATCGCCCTCAGAAACGAGCGCGCACTGAAGATGTCTTCAAGTTTTTTGGACACCAAACTCGGAAGTTTCCTCGCTTCCACGTTATTCATCTGAAAAGCCAAACAAAGCAGTGCGAAACATTTCACCATTCCTTCTCTCAAAGTCCTTGACTGATGTTTTTGGTCCAGGTTACAAGGGGTTGAGGATTGCAAGCGGTGACCTCCTCTTGGAACTCCGCGATCTGAAACAATATGAGAAACTACCGAAACTAGTGTCATTTGGGGAGACCCACATAACAATAACCCCGCACCGTACAACGAACACCACCCGCGGTGTTGTGTCGGATGATGATCTGCTTGAGCTTACTGAAGCGGAACTCCTGGAGGGCTTCAGTGAGCAAAATTTTATCAATGTCAGAAGAGTTAAGATGAGGCAAGATGGTAAAGAGATCCAGACCAAGCACCTAATAATCACCTTTGGTTCAGGGGTCCTGCCCGAGTCAATCGAGGCCGGGTACATCAAGCTCCGTGTCAGGCCGTATGTGCCCAACCCACTCCGATGTTTCAAATGCCAGCACTTCAGCCACACTTCGCAGAGCTGTCGGGGCCGCCAAACATGTGCGAAATGCAGTGCCCCCGAACACACCTCTGAAGCCTGTGAGAATGCTCTGCAGTGTGTAAACTGTGATGGGGAGCAAGCCGTGTACTCGCAGTCGTGCCCCTCCTGGAAAAAGGAAAAAGAAATTGTAACGATAAAAGTAAAAGAGAAGATATCGTTCAAAGAGGCACGAAGGCGGGTAGCATACCTGCCCAAGAAAAGTTTTCGATGTGACGCGTCAGGGGGCAGCGACACAACGGCCACCGGTGGCTGTCCGACCCACAACCAGTGAGTCGGCAGTTACGCCATCTACCCCCGCGGCGGTTGCAGCTAGCGCTGCTCCGTCAACCGAGGAGAAGGGAACATCGACCCCGAAGGTGGGCGCAGCTGAGGCTGCCCCAACCTCCCCGACCCCTTCCAGCGCTGGCAACAGCCGGCGCAGCCAAATCCTCGAGGGAGCCCCATCGACCTCCGGGCTGGTGCGCGCAGGGGTCTTGTCCTCCAAGGCGGGACCCTCGCTGGAAATTCTCGCTCGCAAGAGCACGTGTCCGGCCCCTCACAAGAGGCAATGGACACTACACCTATCCTCAAGGCGCACCAAGCGCCTAAGGAGCGGCGAGGCTCCCTCAAACGCGCCAGAAAGGGCAAAACCCCGATTACAGGGCCTCGAAAGAGCTCTGTAATCTAAGGCATAACTTCCGTTTCCGTACACACAGCACCTATTGACTTCCAATATGGATACACAAATAATTCAATGGAACGTCAGAGGTCTTCTTAGAAACCTTGATGATGTGCAGGAACTCATTCAGAAACACAATCCAAAAGTGCTGTGTTTACAGGAAACACACTTAAAATACAAACACACGAACTTTCTCCGACAGTATATAACCTTTCGCAAACATCGCGATGATGCTGTCGCATCATCAGTTACAAATGCCTCTTGAAGCAGTGGTGGTTCGAGCTGTTCTCCTAAACAAACTCGTCACCATTAGCTCTCTTTACATACCCCCACATTACAAATTAACGAAACATGAATTCCAATCCTTTATAGATCAATTGCCAGAATCTTATGTTGTTCTTGGTGATTTCAATGCGCACAGCTCCCTGGGGGGCGACTCTCGTATAGATGCGCGAGGTCGCCTTGTTGAACAGTTCCTTTTTTCTTCTGGTGCGTGCCTTCTGAATAAGAAGAAACCCACATATTACTGTCTTGCAAACAATACCTTTTCTTCAATTGATCTGAGCATAGTTTCCCCGTCCATACTGCCTGAACTCGAATGGGAAGTTGCGAACAATCCTTACGGAAGCGACCACTTCCCCATACTATTAAGAACACTTAAAGAAAACGAATATCCACCACAGGCTCCTAGGTGGAAGATTGACACAGCAGACTGGGAGAAATTCCGAAACTTAACTAGTATATCATGGGATGACATGTCCTCGTTAGAAATTGATGCTGCTGTGCAGTATTTTACAGCCTTCATAATAGATGCCGCATCTAAATGCATAGGTGAAGTAAGTGGCTCGGCATGCAAACGGCATGTCCCATGGTGGAACGATGAATGCAGAATCGCACGTAGAAATTCCAACCGCATGGAAGGAAGCCATTGTGGTCCCTGTTTTGAAACAAGGCAAAGACCCTTCCTCAGTGGCAAGCTACCGCCCGATAGCACTCACAAGTTGCATTTGTAAGGTGTTTGAAAAAATGATAAATCGGCGACTCATTCATTTCCTTGAACAGAGCAAAATGCTTAATCCTTATCAGTGCGGCTTCCGAGAAGGGCGCTCCACAACTGACCATGTTGTACGTGTAGAAGCAAATATCCGAGACGCATTTGTACACAAACAGTTTTTGTTATCCATATTCCTCAATAGGGAGAAGGCGTACGATACAACATGGCGTTTCGGAATCATAAGAGACTTGTCAGAAATAGGCATCCATAGGAATATGCTAAACCTAATAGAAAGCTATCTGTCCAATCGTACCTCCCGGGTAAAAGTCGGCATTGTACTTTCACATCCTTTTCCGCAAGAAACGGGTGTTCCGCAAGGAGGCGTGCTCAGCTGCACGCTCTTCATCATGAAAATGAACACGCTTCGTGCTTCATTACCACCGGCCATCTTTTATTCTGTCTACATGGACGACATACAAATAGCTTTCAAATCTTGTAATCTCGCAGTGTGCGAGAGACAGGTACAGCATTGGCCTGAACAAAGTGTCAATGTGGGCAGACAAGAATGGATTTAAGATCAATCCTAACAAAAGCTCTTGTGTTTTTTTAACAAGAAAGAGAGGACTTATCCCAGATCCTTGCATAGAACTGCGTGGACAACAGATACCTGTAAAAAAAGAACACACATTTCTAGGTGTTATACTTGACTACAGACTCACTTTCACCCCCACATTAAACATCTTAAAGAAAAATGTCTAAACGCAATGAACGTAATGAAACTTCTATCCCAGACTACATGGGGTAGTGACAGGAAGTGTTTAATGAACCTCTATAAAAGCCTCATTCGATCACGACTAGACTATGGTGCCGTGATTTATCACTTTGCCGCCCTGAGTGCACTAAATATGCTAGACCCAGTCCACCATCTAGGAATCCGACTGGCCACTGGCACTTTCAGAACGAGTCCCATACAAAGTTTATATGTAGAATCGAATGAGTGGTCACTTCATCTGCAGAGAGCATACATCAGCCAAACATATTTTCTGAAAGTCCATTCAAATCCTCAACATCCGTGTTTTAATACCGTTAATGACATGACATATGCTACACTCTTTCACAATCGTCCCTTCGTAAGGCAGCCTTTCTCGCTGCGTGTGAGGGAGCTTAGTGAAGAAATGCATGCTCCACTCCTCGAGCTTCGCCTAATGCATCCAGTTAAGCTGCTACCTCCTTGGGAGTGGCAGCTGATACAATGCGACACATATTTCACTCAAGTTACAAAGCACGCTCCAGGGATTGAAATCCAAATGCATAACTCAAGCACAAACACTCCTGCGCGGAGTTCTACACAGACGCATCGAAGTCACACGATGGGGTGTCCTATGGAGCCGTTGGTCCATCCTTCTCGGAATCCGACGCACTGCATCCGGAAACTAGTATCTTTACGGCTGAGGCCTATGCAATATTATCGACCGTGAAGCATATAAGGAAAACAAAACTCAAAAAATCAGGTATAATTACAGACTCCATAAGTGTTGTGAAGTCTTTGATATCGTTTTGTAAGCACAAAAATCCTGTTATAATTGAACTCTATTCCGTCTTATGTAAAGCACATGTATCTAACCAGCATGTGATTATATGCTGGGTGCCTGGCCATAGGGGCATCCAGAGTAACGTTCTAGTGGACCAGATGGCCACATCAATTTCATTGCATGTGGTTAATCCTACTGCTTCGGACCCTGTCACAGACCTGAAGCCTTTCTTAAGAAGGAAACTGCGAAACCACTGGCAACGTATATGGGACGCAGAAGTAAATAACAAACTGCATGTGATAAAGCCACAGTTAGGTTCTTGGCCCTCCGTAACAAAATCACGGCGAACAGATGTCCTATTCTGTCATCCAGAATAGGACACACAATTGGCACGCATAACTTTTTACTCACTGAAAATTATCCTCCAACCTGCGGTAGATGCAGGGAGAGGCTGACCGTCCTCCACGTCCTCCTGGAGTGTCGGGCAGCCGAATCTGAGAGAAGGAAACATTTTTCTCTAGCATACCGGCAGCACATCCCCCTACATCCCATAATGCTACTCGGCCCAGAACCTTTATTTGACACCAACGCAGTCCTAAGTTTTCTAAAAGATGTTGTCTTGCATGTTGTTAGCCCCACATGTTCGTAGTGGGTCCTCTCTTCAGAGGATGACGCTGTGATAGCTATATCGTATAGCACATGCCTCTAGGCCCTTGTGTTTCAAGGGCTCTGGTGAGGCAGCAGTGCTCCAAGTAATTTTACCATCTTATATATTTTCTATTTTGCATCATTCTTCTACGATGGATTTTAATGTTCATAGTACTCGTCATTAGTCATCGCCATAATTTTATACCACGTAGATTTTACGCACTTTACAGCGACTATTTTTAGGCCACCTTACAGCCAAGTCACATCTTCTTCACAGAACTCATCATTCCACCGCGAAATCACTAACACTGTCATGGCGCTCTTTGGCCATATCTGGCCCTTGCGCCACTAAACCACACACATTTATTCATTCATTTCTTTGATCTATCTTTTGTAAATAAACCAGTCTCGAAACGTATGCCAATGAGTGAAGTTCCTTCCTTCGAGGCTCCTGCGTGCACGACCGACGCCGTCCACCTTAGTTAACGCGCAGCAAAAAGTTAGCGGAGTTGTCCAAGAGCGACAGCAATTAGAGTTTGCCCACCGGCGCGAGCATTCATTTACACCGTCTTTTTTTTTTTTTTACAGGACTGACATGGATTTTCGCGTACCTGAGCCTTACAGAAGCAGCGTCAAAGGAGTGGGGCCGCCTTTTCGAGTATCTATTCGTCATAACCAGCTCTCTGCAGGGTCTCGTGATATTCATATTTCACGTGAGTTAGCCCCACCATTTCCTCGTATATTTTACATCCAGCAACCTATGCTGTACTGGCTTCAATTACAGCCGTTCTGATTAATTACAAATAATGAAATCTTTTCACACTCATGACTAATCGTAACGTGACATTCTAAATTCAGAGCTCTGCTTTTATGTAACACTGAACTGGCGATATTAACATCTTCATTTCATGTTCATGTAGCCCTGTAATATAATGCAAATATGTTGTGCTGCCTTCATGAGCATCGTGACACATATATGCGGCATGGTTGCGCCTAATTAATGTGCAGTGCTTTGTTCAATGTGTTTACTTACTTTGAAAATAGCTAGGGCACTTGCGAGGGCAATCGTAAATATTCAGACATGACCTTAAGCTTGTAGACGTTGTGGTCACGTCTTTAAATTTGTAGCTCTCAAATCTTCATACGTGTCCTTCTTATACAGTCAAACCCGACTATATCGAACCCGTTTACATCGAATTATTCCATATAGCGAACAATTTCTGGACACGGTGTAGTAACAATGAGTATATATAGCAAAAATTACGCATACATCGAAGAAAACTAGTAGCGACTCCCGATATATCGAACGTCAAGCGGCAGAAAGTGCCCCCGGAAGTTGGCTTTCCCTCATGGTGAAGGGAAAACCCAGCGGCGCGGCTCCATCCAACCGCTTCCCCTACGTGACCGCGCTACCTTGGAGCCACCGACACCCTCCTACAAAAAATGATCCTGGCCCGCCCGCCCGCAGCGCTTGCTCAGACAGCCAATCAGAGGCTCTTGTGGCCTCGTCGTGCAAGATGCCGAAAGTGCGAGTTGTCTCGCTGCTTATCTGATTCATTGTGTGTGCCTTCTCGCGCAGTGTTACCGTGATGAAGCGGCAGAATTCGCCTTTCGTCAGGAAGCTCGAAATCATAAACCGCATACAAGATTCCGAGGTGCACGCTTGGCACGATCTTGAAGGGGGAAATTAGGGCTAAAGCGGCAAACTCGCGACGCGGTGCCCGTAGTGCCCGTGGCGCCCGACACGTACGCACGGCCGTGTACGAGTGGTTCATCCAAAATAGCTTCAGCCGTACCGACTTCCGCGTGCTCGGTGATGACTAAATTCTGACTAATGCGACGAAGCCGTTGTCGTTGTTGCCGAAGTTGGAGCGCGCTGTCAGAATTTCCGGAAGCTGTTGACGAATCAACGGTAGACGAGTTTGTGAGCGCAAATGATGGTGTCGCGACCACGGGAGAGCCCGGAAACGAAGACTACATTGCCGACATCGTGCCGAGCACAAGTGAAAATGGGCACAACGAGGAAAGCAATGACCGTCTTTGGCCCACATCCTCCGAAGTGATTGGTGCGCTCGCACTAGTCCGGTGCTTCTGCGCGAATGCGGAATGTTGTGGCCTCAGCTGCTCCGACTCCTTAGACAACGTGGGGAAGTGCATGCCTCGCACGCAGCGAAATTGCCCAAGCAGAAGAAAATGCAGGACTGTTTCGTGTGAAA
This sequence comes from Dermacentor albipictus, assembly GCF_038994185.2. Classification (NCBI taxonomy): domain Eukaryota; kingdom Metazoa; phylum Arthropoda; class Arachnida; order Ixodida; family Ixodidae; genus Dermacentor; species Dermacentor albipictus. The sequence continues at coordinate 2,696,481 of NW_027225580.1, read as the reverse complement.
CGAAACTAGTTTCATCAATAAAGTGGTTTCATAAATGGTATGTGCTTTTATGACATACAATTATTTAGCAGGCTTATATCGAATTATGCTCTATATCGAGCTGATAGGCATTTTTTCGCGAGTTCGATATAGCTGGGTTCGACTGTATTACAGATAGCTTACGAGAAAACTGCAAGGGAGTTTTGGCTGGGTCACATTGTGTATCGTGTATGGCCTTATAACAGGAAAAGGAGTTTTGACTACCACAGTTCATCTAAGGCTACGCTCTCCTCATCCGCACGGAAGACTACGTCGACGTGATTATTTGGTAACACATGTTCTGCGTCCCTTCGTGTAATAATGCCCGTTTCAATCAAATCACGTTATCGAAGCTGCTTTCATGAGCAGCGCAAGTTGAACACTCTAAGCACAAAGCTACTCTCACACGGTAGTGACCGCTGTAGCTGTCACATTGGAAAACTGAGTGGGATTTGTAAGCGGGCAGATTTGAGACATCAGTGACACTAGATTCCAGCGAAGCTATGTCCCAGAAAATATTATTTTGATTAACCCTTTCGCTTTCGCTTTCGTCGTCGGACCTTTCTGGCCGTGACGCACCCCCAGTGTCGGGTTGGTTTTAGGGAACGAGCATAACAGGGAATGAACATAGCAATTTATTTTTTATAATAATTGGTATACAAATAACATAGTCAATGCAATATGCACATTTCAGTGTTCTGCAGCTGTTGTTAGTAAACATCATCATCATCGGCCTGACTATAATATCCGTTCAACATCCGAATCTGACAATGCAGAACCCTCTTCCTCGCATGCGACTCTGTCCGAGTTCGAATCCGAGCTCGGCTCGTATTTTGAATCGGAATTGAGCCACCGCTCCAGTGAGCAGACGAAGGTCCCGCGCGCTCAGCCATCCGAAAGTAACCGCGCGCAGGGAGGAGGATGCGCTTTCAGTCGCCCGCACAAGAGAAATGGGACGTTGCGTGAACAAGACAGAGGGAGATGGAAAAAGGCTAAACAAAGTTCGAAGGGCTTTATGTTTACTGCTGCAAGTCGGAAGCGAGGGTGCAGCGAGAGAGCGAAAGCAGCAATCGAGTCACTCTTTTCGGAGAGGCAACGGCACGTGCGCCTGAACTTGACGCGCCGTGGCAGACACACCAACAGAAGAAAAATAAAAACCTTCAAACCAGCGGAGAAGGCAGAACAACCCTTGAACCCATAACCACACGCGCGCGACGCATGATCCAGCGAACGCGGAGCCACCGCGCCACTCAGCAAAGAGAAAGTGGGGAGTGGCAGTCGCACCGTACTCTTCAATACATGGACTTGGACAGGTCGGGGCGAATATACGAACTTGTAGAAGGAGTCAACAGATAGCGTGGCCAATCCAGGAGCGCCAGCTTTGCGCTCAGGCGCGAAATTTTGAACGCGCGATAGAGAACGTACCGGTACGTCAGTGACATGTAGGGGCGGAAGCGCGATGACGTACCCGTACGTCCGTGACAGCGAAAGGGTTAAATGGTGATGAGGACGTGTAAAAAAAAAGACACAAAAGATAACAGAGAATGTGTGAAACACCCTGAAATTGGCGTGTTTTCATTAAAATGTAACTTTGGAGACTCTTGGTAGTCATAATTTTCACGTCACGTTTGCCTAATTAAATGATGAATATGTCCCTGCAATGTAGACGTACGACTCCAGTCAGGCACAGATTCAATGAGTTGGCAACAGAAACATGCTGAATTAGGATAAACGTGCGGATCGGCCATTTGTTGCAGATCAGGTCAAACGCATAGCAGCTTTGAATGAAGAAAAAAAGAATTAAAACGTGATGATTTTAATCTGTATATTACTTCTATATTACGTGGAAAACACGGGGAATGCGGGAGATGGAAATTCAAGACGATGAGCAAAACGTGAACAAGGTGAAAGCAGGGGCCAACATTTCGACAAGTGGACTTGTCTTCTTCAAGGCGACGTATGCTTTCCTCGCCACAGTATATATAGGTGGGGTTCTTCTAAAGGGGAGAGGGGGTAATGCGGGAGGGTGCGGCAACGAGGGAAGGTGTGTTAGCGTGTCGAATTGAAAGTAAAGGAACGCTGTGCACAAGGCCAGGCCCAGTCTGGCAATGCACGCGTGTTAGCTGGCGTGTCAAGGGCGTCTCCCGCCGGCTGAAAAAAAAAAAAAACAAGAGGAAAGGAAAGGGAAAAAGGGGAAAAAAGAAGGGGGGGGGAATATGCCAAGAAATCAAACCAAGTGTTGTTGCCTATAGCTTGAAGTTTAGCATAGCAAATAGATTCTAAAGCTCCTTTGAAACGTTTACGCCTATTTTTTTGCAATGTCTTGAACTTAAAGATAAGGTATGATTCTCTGTATTTTCTTTCTCGTTCAGAACGGAAATTTGACTGCAAGATGTAGAGCTTGAATTCATCAAAGTTGTGACCTGGTTAGTTGAAATGCTCGGCGACGGCTTTGGGAAGCTTTTTAGCTGTTTCCGCGCGATGTCCGTTTAATCTGACGTTCATTGATTGTCCTGTTTCACCCATATATTGTTTCTTACAGAAGGAACATTCAAGCATATAAATCTTATCCAAACTTGTACTGGCGTCGTTGTTAATTGAAGTAATTGAAGAAGTAATTGACCGCTTTCTTGACTGTTATTCGCTGAATGTTGTGCAAGAGCGAGTCTTGAACAATGTTGTTAGCGTTCGTTACATGCCACAGTGGACGCTTTCTCAATGTGCACGTCTCGGCCAGGATCATGACAGACCGAAATTTCGTACTCGCACTTGCATTTACACGCTGCGGCTATACTCAACTCGGTATGAGAGATGTAGCGGCGGCTCAGAAACTCGTATTACTTACCGCGGCCTCGGAGAGCATTCGCGTCATGATCAAGCTGAACACGTTTTGCTTAAGGCAATCTGATCAACTCGTTTTAAAATTTGTGTCCCATCGAAACTCTAATCAACGGTGATCTTGTCGTCGATATTTGATTGTATGAAATTTCTGCGTGAAACAGTTGGCACGGCGAAGTTATAAAGTTCGCCTGACTCTGCTGAAGGGGCCGTAGTTGGCGACATAGTCATCGTTCGTCCTCAACTCGCAAACAGCGCAATTCGTTAGTGCATGGTAACAATATGGTAACAGTCGCGAATCTGTTAAGCACCCGTTTTCGCCTTTTATGCTATAGAATCGTTTAGTGGCCAACCGGTAATCGTTAATAAATTTTTTGTTCAGATCGATTCTGGTTCAGTAACGTTCCAGGAACATCGGTTCGGGTTTGCTTCCAGCCAAAACTCAGGTTCGGATATAATTTTTCTGTTCGGGCTTAGTTAAAAACCCTGCAGGAAAGCTATGTGCCGTATTGATTTATTTAACCCTTTGTGAGGTGCTACTTTTTTCTTGAGATTTCATTCACAAAAATTGAAGAATAGCATTCAGGAGGGCAAAAGAAAATTTTTGACACGTTTTTCAAGAAACGTGGTGCAGCAGTTCTCGAAAAAAAAAGTGGTACATATATGTACCACTGACTTTACTACAAGAAATGAAATGTGGTACACATTTGTACCGCTGTCCGCAGGCGGTTTAAAATGAAAAGACAATGTGTAACAGGAACGATATTTACAAAGTCAATGCTGCTGTTCACTTGTGGAATGGCTTAAAACATACGACAAATAGCGGACTTTGGCATTTGCTGCACAGGAAGCCCGTTCGAACTTGCTGCTGTGTCATGGAGCCCCACCTACACCTCTTTCGACTGGCCATCGCTGAGGTTGACGATCTTGGTCGAGAAATCTTATGTCGTCAGGAACTCCGACCATCTGCTGACCCCTTGCAGTCCCCTTCTTGCTTTTACGGGCGACAACCCCTTGCTGTGCCCTGATGGCTTGTCCATTTATTAGCCTACGGCTAACGGAAAGCCGAAAGAACAAGTATGTTGCCTTTAGGTGCGTGGAAAACTGCACAAAGGTATTTACAACATCTTCTTTTACAGTGTATTTACAAGTACAGTCAAACCTCGATATAACGAACACGCATATAACGAATTATTGAATATATCGAATTCTTCCGAAATATTTTTGTCAAACACATGTATTTTTAACTTCCTATAGCGAACGCGGTTTGGCATAAAACGGATATAACGAACTTCGCGACGCCAAGCCCTACCTCACTTTAATAGCAGGCGGCAGGCTTCGTTGCACTACAAGTGTGTTTTGCGGCGCAGCAAACGTCATCGGGAGATTTAAAACCCCAAGATGCATGAAAGAGTGCCGCGTACTCCCCGTAGAGTATGCTTCCAGCAAGAAATGTTGGATGACGCGTGAACTTTTCACAAAGTGGCTGCTTGCTTGGGACTGCGAGCTTGTGCGCGAGGGTCGCTGCTCAGGCTGACCCTGTAGACGATGAGAACATTCTGACTTCACAAGAAGCACTTGCTGCGTTGGATTTACTGCGCCGCCACTGCAGTGCTATTGAGGGCAGTGGGTTCGCCCTTGTTGAGTGTTTGCAAACTGTGGAACACGGCGTGATACGGAATGCGATCATCACCAAGAAGCAGGCCGCGATAACGCAGTTCTTTGTGCGTAAATAATTGAATGTGACCCAAGTAAGCATCGTTCGAGTTGCTGTGCCTTCTCTGATTGAATTTTGCTCCTCTTGCATGTATTTTTTACGAAATTTTATATTACGAATTATGGATATAGCGAACTAATTTCCGACTTTTTAACTGTTCGTTATAACGAGGTTTCACTGTATTTACAATTCCTTTTTTGTGGCCAAAGGATCTTCCGAGCAAAACAGTAGGTCCCATATTTTTGGTAGCTCTAAAATACTGTTTGGGAGTTTACTCAAGGGCCCAATTTTCTAACTGAGCGTCGTCCTCTTTATCTGAAAGAACAGCATGGACCAACTTGCACTTCCTTTTCGTTTTCGTTGGTCTTTTTCGCGAATACGAGTGCTCTCACTTCGAAGACACACTGCCAGAAGGGACACCGTCGTTAGTCTCCTTCTTCCTCAGGTGCTAGCCCGGGACGAACTTCTCATCGCTTCCGGTTTCCCCGCCGTGTTCATTGATATCTGGATTCTATGGCAATTCAAATGAGCGGGCAACACCCTTCTCTTGCACAAGGCTGTAACTTGTAATGTGCTTAGTTAAGAACATTAGAATCTCTAACTACTGTAGCTATCGCCTCACGCTACTCTGCTTTCATACCAGTAAAGCTGCGCAAACGCGAAGGGGACCAGTGACCTATGATACACAGGACTGCGCGACTACAGTCGCCAAGCAGGTAAATCAGTCGAGGGGTGACTTGAGCTTTGTTACTAGTATGAAAAATTACCTCCGCTTTCAGAAAAAATGCAAATGCACGGCCTGTGTGATTTGACCGGTGCGATAGCCATCCGCTTAGGTCTAACAACCTCAGCCAAAAGCGAGCCCAGAACAGACAATTCAAAACGGTGAACAATTAGGGCGCCCTCAATGTATGTACATGATTGCAGATGAATCACTAGGTTCCATTTAGTAAACGGATAAAAGGAGACACTTAGTAGGCATGTTGAAGCAGTGTTTTCAGTGAGTTTTTCCCACGCCAGAGCAGCACGTACTGAACCGCAATGAAGGCGTTTGCAAAAACTAAGTTACTCTTCACGCCACATGACGGAATAAAATAAAAACGCACATAAACCTTTCTAAATGCCTTGGTAGATGGCAGCATTAGTAAAATTGGCTCCAATTTGAACAGTTGTTTCATTACGGGCATTGGAAACGTGTCCAAAAAGTGGTACGTATTTGTACCACTGTACCACAAAGGGTTAAAGATCATAAGAAACCAGTCTGTTCAGACTCGCGTGAACGATCGAAGGCGCTCCAAGTTATATCTGTGTTTCTACGCTCGATATTTCTTGTTTTTCACATACTGCATTCAAAATCTCTTAGTAAAATTTCTTCCGGTAGGTTTTGGTAATGCTATCTACTGCTGTGCTTGAAATGTCCGAAATTCCAACGTTTTTAGTGAAAGTGCACAATCAGAATTTTTAAGGCCCATTCAAATTAGTTTTGTAAATATATATAAAAACGCATTTTGTGCGCACACCGTGAATCCCACGAAAAATCACCGTGCTGTGAAGTACCGATGTTAAAGCAGTCGCTGCTTCGCACGATTCACAAGAAGCCCACACGTCATACAACCAATTTTGGCCATTTACTTATATTAATTATAATAAAGTGCGTCCTAGAAATCTGTTTTCGAATAAACTTTCCTCAATTCGAAGTCCCTAAAATATTGACAATTTTTGTGACATCGCTAAGAAAAGTGAGCGGTTGCTAAATCGAAACATTTGTCGCTAAACAGACAAGAGAGTAGAGGAATCTAGCGACAAAATCACTACAATGGTAACTCTGCCTATATCTGTTCTATTTACAGTCACGTACTTGAAACGGATTGGACGCCCAAGCGTGACAGCGTATTTCTAAGAATATAGAAGGCGCAGCCCGAGTCACACTGACAAGACACGCGGGAGATCGGAGGGAGCTTTCCATGCTCCATGAAAGACAGCAACGGGACTGTGAAGTTGAGAACTGAGGATGACACCTGAACACATCTCTGACACTGTACCGACCTTTGTACGTAGCATCCGAGCAATGACGCTGTGTTCAGATGGATAACTTCAGGAGGGGCCGCACACCTGTCTCCTCAAACTGAACAGAATTCTTGTGTTTTACGCACCAGATCCGCGATTTGATTATGAGGCACGCCGTATAGCGCGGGACACCAGATTAGTTTTGGCCACCAGAGGATCAGTAACGTGCATCCAATCCACTTGACACGGACGGTTTGGCAATTTGGCCCCATCGAAATGCGGCCGTCGTGGTCGGTATTTGATCCCGTGACCTCATGCTCGGCATCGCAACGCCATAACAGCTAAGCCACCGCGGTGGTTGCTTCTAAAATTGTGGCTCAAACATAGCAAGCCACTGCTCTAATGGATGCTACCGCTCTATCACCTGTATTGATACAGGCATCCGCTGCGCATCTTGCATTCTGTATTTTAGAAAATGGCGTAGCCACAATGACATGGTATTATTTCTTTGTTTAGAAATATATTACAGCTGTGTTAGACGAGCTAGAACCCAACTTCTCAGAAATGGTGCTATTACGCCATTTTGAATCGCGGAATGCTCACACAACTGTCGGCGTCATTTCAGGCAACCATGCAACTTAAGGTAAAACTGTTTCTAGGCATTGGTACCTACTGCGCTCGTTAATGAGCTCAGTGACGATTTAATTAAGCCCATAGCCTGTGCCTTTAATTTTAAACGGACACCAAAAAGAAAAAAATGCTTTCTTCACTATCCGCAGATTTCTCTTGTAAGGTATAAAAAACACCAGTCTTAAGAAGACGCTAGGTGAGCCAGAAGACGCGCCATCACAAAATACGGTTGACGACGCCTCCTTGAAGTTCCCTTGTCAGCTCGCTGTAACGTCATGGATGTTTGCGCCAATGAAAGCGGCAATGAAACGAGGCAAGGTCCGGAGAACGACTATAGTGGAAGAAAGACCCGCTTTTATGCGGCTATCGGTGCGCTTTCAACCTGTGTTCAATCTGACAGAAGATGCAGATTTGGCACGTGCTTTGGCCTTACTTAGGCATATCTGCATCAACAGACGGACTTTTATCGAAGTATAAACTAAACAAGCGGCATGCAAGCATATGTGCGTGCAGCGACGTGTTTGGCGAAAATTTTTTTTATTATGTTCATGGCCACTTGGGCAATAATTGAGTAATGTAGATTTTGAAAAATAGAAGTGAGGCGTGCAGACAGGACACGAGTGTCCTATCTGCACGCCTCTTGTGTCCCGTCTGCACGACTCACTTCTATTTTGCATAATGAATCCTTACCAACTACCTCAGCTTTCTGTCGTTCTAGATTTTGAAGAAGCTTTTGCTTTCCGCTTCTGGTTATTTGGATTTGTAGACCGTCCTTGCTAAGTCCAAATTACTGGTAGGCCATTCTGCTGGTTCCGGTATCAGTGCTAAGTGCCTATCGGGTCCTGGGAATACGTTCACTTTGGAATACTGAAAATTTCTGAAAACGGCGTGCGAGTGTAAAACATATAGAAACGGACTCCTCTTCATCGCAGCATATCTCATAGGTCTCTTGAGGATCCGTTCCACGCATTTGTACTGCATTTCCATAGTTCGGGATGGAGGTTTTTGATTCCGATGGAATATGAATGCGTATTCTCGCTTGTTAGTTGGAGGATATTAATAAAGATACAGCGATGGTGGTGTCCACCAGTGAGCCTTGGGTTCTTTTTTTCGTGTGTGTGTACAAGAAAGATGTAAGTTCTTATTCCATGTACCAATGTCTCGCCGACGGATAGTCAATATTTTTTAATAGAATGCCTTTGTTGCTGATTTCACATGGATTTGGCCTATGCGGGGCCTGGCAATTTTGTTACCACTTCTAGAATAGGAACACTAGGTTAGGGTACTTGTAGATGTCACATGAGCATTAAAAGGGCATCAAATAATAGCCCTGAAAGGTGAGAATACGTATCTACAGTGAGCAGGCCTTAGGATTTAATTAGAAAAGAGTAAAATAAGGTGCAAACACTCGCGGCTAATAGGACAAGGAAACAACTTTATTTAATAGTAGGGGAAGGAGAAGGGGGAGCCAGGTCAAAGGGGGAGGCTAGGTTGGGGACCAGGGGGTCGCACCTGTCGCCGACCATTCCGCCAGCCTGGACTGTGATTCTTGGTCGACACTTCACAACACTTTCTCGCATTCCTCAGGTGAGGGTGCTAGCCGCAGTAGCTCTTTTGGGGGCGGGTGACAGTCGCATCCCCATAGAATGCGATCCTGTCCAGCCTGTGCTAAGGCGCAAAACGTACATGTCGCGACGCTGTCATCCTTCAGGATGGCCGCTAGTCTCCTGGGGCTGAGAACACTGCGCGTTTGAGCTCGGCGCATGGTCATGGCCTGTTGTCTGGTTAGGCTGCCGCATGGAGGCGGGTAGATCTGTCGTTCCTCTCTTTGCCGACGGAGGTGATCTCCGTAACTTAGGGACATGGTTTCAAGGTTTTCCGGAGGAGGCTGTCTCTCGGCCTGGATAGTAGTTGCGCGGGCTGTGAGGTGGGCAGCTTCGTTACCGGTGTTTCCCTCGTGGCTAGGGACCCAGAGAAGCCTGATGCTTAGCTCCGGCCTCTGTATTTTTTCTGGTGCGGTTTGGCTTACTTCGCGCCAATCTGAAGCTTTTTATCGCTTACATTGAGTCCAACACTATGAAAAGCGTCCCTACGGCTGCGGCTGCACTTGCAATGGCGGCCTCTTCCGCTTCTAGGATAGACCTTGCTGCGATTTCCTAGATTTGGAGGAAATAGAGTGAAAGATGTTTTACCGCTACCGCCATCTGTTGAGCATGCGTCAAATTACACGCGCACGAGAGATTTAGCGGATGTTCCTGCACACCGCAAACATTCGGCGCGGGTTAGGATGGATAAATGAATAACTTTCATGAGGTCTGTCGGTACTCCCGATTAGTACACAGCGGGCCGCGCCCACGTCGGGACAAAGAGGCCATGCGCCTCCGCCTCGTCGCGGGCCCGATGGACAGCCCAGAGCTGTGCTTCAAGGTCTGAGCTGCGTAGAACTGGGTCAGGGCAGCCCCTTTTCGTGGTTCTTGGTCCTCGGTGTCAAGGGGCAACCCCAGAGCATGTGAGCAAGGCTCGCTATATCCTTAAACTAGCGACACGCATTGTGAGGGTGCGCGTCCGGAAAGATGTTGTGCAGGAAGGCCGGGCATGGGTAGGTGCCTGTCTGAAGTCTCCTGTACGTGGCTTGTGCTTTATTGAGTGATTGGTACGGTAGCGGCATGGTTCTCTTGACTAACCTATAATGCTGGGTGAGATCGTTGTAAGTGATGAGGGGGTCGCGCTCGCTCTCCCATCTTGCCGAGAGGGAGTCCGGTCTCGCACGGTGAGTTAGGTCTCGTGCGGCCTCATGTGCCGTCTCGTTGAGGATTGGGATAGGCCCTTCCAATGGTCCCATGTGTGCCGGGAATCAATTGATGTAGTGTGGGGTGAGGTGATGAGTACCAAGTATTCTGCCGACGGTCGGGGATATGGGATATTCTCCCTGTTCCGAAGGAAAGAATTGCCCTCTTGGAGTCGCAGTATACCAAGCCTTTATCGTCTTCTAGGAGTACAGGATTTATGGCCGCCTGCTCGGCCACCTCAGGACTATCAGTGCGGACCATGCACGCGTTGATGAACATCCCGTCTTTGTTGACCACCACTGCTACATAGGCTCGTCTGCCAGGATGTTTGGCAGCGTCCGTAAAGCAGCATGCTTTCCCTGAGGCGGCTGCCTGTCGGAGGAGTGCTTTCGCTCAAGCAAGTCTGTGGATGTTGTGCTCTGGGTTCATATTCCTGGGCAGAGGGGCTGCCCTGATCTTTTTCCTCGGGGCGGGTGTTAGCGCGTGGCTTTTACACTCGATCTCCCGAGGCATGAGGCCAATTTCTCGTAGGATCCACCTGCCCGCAGGTGTGCCGGACAGCCTGGTGATCTCTACCCGTTCCTGTGCCTCCGCAATCTCGCTCAGAGTGTTGTACATAACTAATGCGTCCAGTGCCTCCGTGCTCGTGTGCATGGGTAGAGCCATGGCTCTCTTGGCGACCTTATGCAGGAGCGTGTCCAGCTTGTCTCTCTCCACTTTCGACCAATTGTGCATGGCCGCGATGTACACGAAGTGATTAATTATGAAGGCCTGTGCCAATCTAAGTTAGTTGTCCTTTTTGAGCCCGTGATGCCGGTTGCCACTCGTCTCAATAGGCGCGTGGCGTTCTCGGCCTTCGTGGTGAGCTTAGCGAGTAGCCATTGACTCGTATCTCGTATCATCATCATCATCAGCCTGGTTACGCCCACTGCAGGGAAAGGCCTCTCCCATACTTCTCCAACAACCCCGGTCATGTACTAATTGTGGCCATGCCGTCCCTGCAAACTTCTTAATCTCATCCGCCCACCTAACTTTCTTCCGCCCCCTGCTATGCTTTCCTTCTACTGGAATCCAGTCCGTAACCCTTAATGACCATCGGTTATCTTCCCTCCACATTAAATGTCCTGCCCATGCTCATTTCTTTTTCTTGATTTCAACTAAGATCTCATTAATTCGCGTTTGTTCCCTCACCCAATCTGCTCTTTTCTTATCCCTTAACGTTACACCTATCATTCTTCTTTCCATAGCTCGTTGCGTCGCCCTCAATTTGAGTAGAACCCTTTTCGTAAGCCTCCAGGTTTCTTCCCCGTAGGTGAGTACTTGTAAGACACAGCTATTATACACTTTTCTCTAGAGGGATAATGGCAACCTGCTGTTCATGATCTGAGAATGCCTGCCAAACGCACCCCAGCGCATTCTTATCCTTCTGATTATTTCGGTCTCATGATCCGCATCCGCCGTCACTACCTGCCCTAAGTAGATGTATTCCCTTACCACTTCCAGTCCCCCGCTACCTATTGTAAATTGCTGTTCTCTTCCGAGACTGTTAAACATTACTTTATTTTTCTGCAGATTAATTTTTAGACCCACTCTTCTGCTTTGCCTCTCCAGGTCAGTGAGCATGCATTGCAATTGGTCTCTTGAGCTACTAAGCAAGGCAATATCATCAGCGAATCTCAAGTTACTAAGGTATTCTCCATCAACTTTTATCCCCAATTCTTCCCAATCCAGGTATCTGAATACCACCTGTAAACAAAAAAATTAAATTATGAGGTTTTACGTGCCAAAACCACTTTCTGAGTATGAGGCACGCCGTAGTGGAGGACTCCGGAAATTTTGACCACCTTGGGTTCTTTAACGTGCACGTAAATCTAAGTACACGGGTGTTTTCGCATTTTGCCCCCATCGAAATGCGGCCGCCGTGACCGGGATTTTTTCCCGCGACCTCAGGCTCAGCAGCCTAACACCATAGCCACTGAGCGACCGCGGCGGGTCCTCCTGTAAACAGGCTATGAATAGCATTGGAGAGATCGTATCTCCCGGCCTGACGCCTTTCTTTATTGGGATTGTGTTGCTTTCTTTATGGTGGACTACGGTGGCTGTGGAGCCGCTATAGATATCTTTCAGTATTTTACATGCGGCTCGTCTACACCCTGATTCCGCAATGCCTCCATGAATGCTGAGGTTTCGACAGAATCAAATGCTTTTTCGTAATCAATCAAAGCTATATATAAGGGTTGGTTATATTCCGCACATTTCTCTATCACGTTATTGATAGTGTGAATATGGTCTATGGTTGAGTAGCCTTTACGGAATCCTGCCTGGTCATTTGCTTGACAGAGGTCTAAGGTGTTCCTGATTCTATTTGCGATTACCTTAGTAAATAGTTTGTTGTCAACGGACAGTAAGGTGATCGGTCTATAATTTTTCAAGTCTTTGGCGTCCCCTTTCTTATGGATTAGGATTATGTTAGCGTTCTCCTAAGATTCCGGTACGCTCGAGGTCATGAGACATGGCGTATACAGGGTGGCCAGTTTCTCTAGAACAATCTGCCCACCATCCTTCATTAAATCTGCTGTTATCTAATCCTCCCCAGCTGGCTTCCCCCTTTGCATATCTCCCAAAGCTTTCTTTACTTCTTCCGGCGTTACCTGTGGGATTTCGAATTCCTCTAGACTATTTTCTCTTCCATTATCGTCGTGGGTACCACTGGTACTGTATAAATCTCTATAGAACTCCTCAGCCACTTGAACTATCTCATCCATATTAGTAATGATATTGCCGGCTTTGTCTCTTAAAGCATACATCTGATTCTGGCCAATTCCTAGTTTCTTCTTCACTGTTTTAGGCTTCCTCGGTTCCTGAGAGAATGTTCAATTCTATCCATATTATACTTCCTTATGTCAGCGGTCTTACGCTTGTTGATTAACTTTGAAAGTTCTGCCAGTTCTATTGTAGCTGCAGAGTTAGAGGCTTTCATACATTGGCGTTTCTTGATCAGATCTTTCGTCTCCTGCGATAGTTTACTGATATCTTGCCTAACGGAGTTACCACCCACTTCAATTGCACACTCCTTAATGATGCGCACAAGATTGTCGTTCATCTCATATAGCTTGTCATATAGCTTGATGGCCTTCGTTCTGACGTGCAGGGTTGCCTTCTCCCTCTTGGGTGGCTGACCACGGCATTCTGCTGCCTTTTGGGACAGATGGTATCCGCTTCTGCTTCACTCTCTCCGATCCCAGCCACACGTACTAGGGCACTGGCGATCACTGGGGCTCCCATCCTGGAGATGTTGAGCCCTCCTCTCGGTCTTACGATGACTTTGGCCTCTATAGTTAAGCGGGGCAGTCGCCCTGCCTTGAGTAGCTTTCCCTTGAGCTGCGCTGAACGGGCTCGACCATGCCGGGCCACGTCCATATTAGGCTGAGCGGCAAGAGTTCCTTTAATATTAGCGAGGGCAGTTTTGCCGCGTTTTGCATAGCGTTTAGAAACCACCTACTGCCATCCTAAATCTTCAGAAACGAGCTCGGGGTGAATGCCCTGCCCCTCCGCAGTAACTTGCATATCTAGTAGCTTCGACCAGTGTCGCCCGTGCTTTAAACAGGCTCCGCAAGCGGCGGGCCCTACGTTTGAGTTAGGTCTACGGTGAGTAGGCCGAGCCTTCTCTAGCGCGGTCGAAGTGTAAATTGCCGATAAATCGATGAAAAGTGCACGCACCGGTGAAAGATGGTATCCGCGTGGTCTTCTTCGCTTTAGACGTCTTTTGAGCAACCATTCGCGGGTATTGGAGGGAAATCTCCGGCCGAAAACTTCGAAAAAGAAGGAACCGAAGTGAGCACGACCATACTGTTTGGCTTCTTCTTCCTTCCACGAGTTAGGTGTATGTGGGATCTAGCTATCGTGTAGGCCCATCGAATAAAAACATGAGTTAAACAAGTGTTGACGCTGAAAACGACAAAGTGGACGTAAGTGTTGGCTAATGGTGCTTGAGCGCAGGGAAACACAAGGACAATGGAATTATATTGGACCCACAGGCGCCTGCGTCCAATGTGCCTTCTTTTATCCTCGTGTTTTCTTGCGCTCTACACACCTTTAGTCAAGCTGCAACACCAAGTCCACATCACCGTCCTTGTAGACCTAAATGCGCGCGAAGTTCGATACGAATAATTTGCGATATGATTGAATAACGCACACGAAAAACAGACAAAAAGAGACATAGTAGAGACGCACAGTAAATTCAACATTATATCATATACTCATTTGAAGCAACCTATAGGCTGACCTCGTCTTTTCTAGCATCGACACATGGATGGCGTCGCTTTTTGGATTGCGTAGGTGGATGTGCTCGTAAGCCTTAGATGTTATTTTTTTTGTGACGGCGATATGGAACATACAGTTGAGTGTTAAGCTTGCGTCTTGTCTGTTTCTTTTTATTTGTACATGTAGTGCGCGCTTGTGTGCGTGCGTTCTTGCTCGTTTGCATGCACCCGTGCGTGCGTGTTCCTCATCGCTTGCTCGCACTCGTGCTTGCGTGCCAGCATACGTGCTCGCCTGTGATTGTGTGTTGGTGCTGAAATGCGCACTTTATACGATGTCACGTATGAAGCAAGGGGGCCCTCGGCGTGTCTTTTAAGGTGTGATAGTGCTTTTAGAATCCATAGTTTGAAACTCTAGTTTCTCTAATCTTCTCGTGCTGGGCTAGTTTCTAGCTGACCTCTGCAAAGTTGAAATAAATCTAAAAGACCGTACGTACCTCGTTGCTTTGTGCCGACTGTGTTTGAATTAATGTTGTGCACACTGTAAGTAAACTAAGGTGGGGGTATTTGTCCAGTACTAAGGGTGTTTAAAGTTCTCATGTTGGGGAACGACCCAATTATTGGAAATAGGAGACAGGACCATCGAGGTACACCAAGAACAGGGCACAAACGCCGATTCCTCAAGTACATTTGAAGCACGCTTACCGATATCACACAATGGGGGAACCGTTCTTTGGTAATAACTGTTATAGAATGTGTCAAGTGCCATCGGCATCACTGAAACAAGTTTAGATGAACATTTATCACAGGAAGAACCACGTCAAGCTCCGATTTTATCAAAATTCTTTTGTTTCATTTTTCGGTGGGACTATTTTATTACGAGAGCAATAATATTAGAGCGCTGTTTTATCATGTTGATTCGGCTGTACTCAAGCACAAACTGGTGCACAACTATTTTGCTGGCTGCCATATTATTTGTCCATGGTTAAAAAAGTATCATCCAAACACTACTAGGTACTAATCCTCGACATAGCCAAATTCGATAGTTTGGTTAATGCCTTTTACTGGAATACACTTATGGAAGGGGCAACTGTACAAAATGTTTACACTAAATTTGTTAATGTTCTTGACACATTTAAATACAGTAAAAGCTTGTAATTCGAACCGCAAGGAGAAGCCGCTTCAGTTCGAATTAACGAAAGTTCGAACTAACGAAAGTGAAAGAGAACAACAGTGCATTGCGATTTGGAAGCAGTAGGGCATGTCAGAAATTTAATACTTGAAAACATCCGAGATCGTAGTCCGCTTTTTTTTCTTGAAGGTGAAAGCTACCACTTTTTGCTCTAACGAGCGAAGGTGGCGGAAGGCCTCCTCTTCGCTTTCTTCAAAGCTTAAGAAGAAACGGGCAGCATTCAATCCAGCCATGACCTCCACAGCGGAGGGCCGCACTGGCGCTTCGTCTTCCCCCTCCTAGTCGCCATTGGCAATGACAGGTTCAGCGCTTCTGACCTGAGAAATTATGTCCTCATCTTTCAGCGCACCACACAACACTGCACCCTCGTCCATGTCGACATAGTCAGCAAAGGAGATTTGCAAAGCCCCCGAGATTCGCGACGGGAATGAAGTCTCGGAGGTCAACGTAGAACGGAGAGAAGGCAGCCGCCGCTGCCTTCTGGCCGTTACCGCGCCGGTTATATTTTTCCCGATTATGCCTTTTCTCGCCGTTCTCTCCATTCCGGAGGCGACGCAGCCTAGTGTGTAGGCAGTATGCGCGTTTCTCTGGCCGTGTGCCAGGCGCCAAGCCGCTGGCACTATGGCGCGTAATTCGAATTATCCATGGCGAAACCTCCTCGCGTTCGAATTAACGGGCTTTTTTATGCATAGACGTCTGTGGAGCTTGGCCGGACTAAATCGTACGGTTCGAATTACCCATAAATTCGAATGATTGAAGTCTGAATTAACGAGCTTTCACTGTACAAGGCACGGAAATCCATAAAAATAAAAAAAAATGCAATACTAACTTACCTTGGCTTCCACCGGGGATTCTTGAGGCGATAAAAGAGCAAGATTAATTTTGGGAAAAATGTAAAAACTCATGTAACAACAACGCTCTGAAGAATTTATACAAAGTTCATAGAAATGGAGTAACTGCGCTACTTCGGCCTGAGAAGCGCTCATATTACAGTAAACCATTTTACGAAAATAGACAGAACCCTCGAAAAATGTGGTTGATGATTAATAAAATATTCGGCCGCCATCCCAGCCAATCAGCCAACGTTTTTGGCAAACATTTCGATAATTAGGAATCTGCCATTACTGATTTCCAAGTTCACTTCGCTAAACCATAGTCGATTACTCGACCAACTCACACTCATGGATCCGGTAATATTATAAGTTCAGTGTACTCTGCATTCCTTCCTCTCATCACTGCTTGCGATCTGCGCAGCATATTATTCAGTTTTAAACAGAAGCAGGCACCTGGCTCAGATGGGATGGCCAGTTGCAGTGCAAGTTTGCCAGCCAGTTACGTAAGCGGTGGCAACCTCATCTTGGAATGCCGCCGCCAACATCTAGCCACGACGTGGCTAAGTCGACTGTGTCGGTAATAATGCGCGCATCCTCCACTCTCCGTCGCTTCAGCTAGGATGCGTTGTGACTTAAGGAGTTCGACGAAGCAGGCTTTGTGCGCAACACGACGAAGCAGGCTTTGTGCGCAACACGACAACGCGGACCTGATCTGCTACAGGTGGGGGAGTTGACGCGGGAACGGTGTGCAAGGCTCCTTCCCACGCACCGACCAAGACGCAAGACAATGTGCTACTCGCGACGGTTCCGAGTTCCATGAAATTCGTGTGGTGTCGGTTTAGGACCATGAACACGTGTGTGTGTGTGCATGTGTGTGCATAAACCGTCCTGCGGAGAGGCGGCTAGTTTGCGATGACTAAACGAACGTTCGCGTCGCCTTGTATCGCGGGAGGACCGAGCGTTTAAAAACTGCTGTAGTGCGGATGCTCGACACACTTTCCTTAAGCAGTCATGTTGGACTGAGACTCTCTCTCAAACAGTCATGTTAGGCTGATATAAATACTGTAAATAAACCCATATTCCTCGTTCTCGATGAGAAGCAGTCCATCCCTTCATTAGCGTCCTCAGCGTGGATAAGTTGGACGACGGCATGGGCCAGCTACCTTCGAATTCATGCCGGACTCTAATCTTGACAACGGACCACGAGCGATGCGATTGAACCCTCAATCATAACAATATCTATGCACGAGCTGCAATGTAACTTTCCCGTTCTAAAAAAATATACTTTCATTTATGCTGAACAATCATATTTAACTCGGTTTTCTTCCAGTTGAGCTAAAGATTGTAGTTGTTAAACCATTACACAAAAACGGCTCTTTTAAACTGGTTGACAACTACAGGCCGATTTCAATTTTACCTGCAATTAGTCAAATTCTGGCAAAATACTTATCCAGAGTAATGACTGGTTCTCTGCAAAAAAAAAAAACTATTTATTGTCAACCTCGCAATGTGGCTTCGTTCCTGGGAAGGGGACTGTAGTGCTCTTGGAGCAATTAGCTGATTGAATTTTCTCTGCTTTCGATAACAAAGAGGTAATAATGGCTCTTTTCTTGGATGCAAGGAAAGCTTTTGACTCCGCAGTGCACACATTGGTTTTGCGGAAACTACATCTTGGGATTTCGGCGGCATTTTGCCAAATTATAGACTAACTATTTTTTAATCGTTCACAGGCCGTCAAGATAGGTGATCATATTAGTTCTAAGGTTTTCTTAAAATCTGGTGTCCCGCAGGGATCCGCGTTATCTCCATTTCTATTTAACGTTTATGTACATGATCTGTCTAAATCTAGATCCCAATGTCAAATGTTTCAATATGCCGATGACACTGTTCTTCTTGCCACACACTCTGTTTTCATTTCATCAGTTGCAATGCTACAAAGTCGCATTGTGTCTGTCATGAACTGGTTTTCCAGAAACTCTATCACTGTTAACAAACAAAAAACAAATCTGGTTTGTTCCCACAATCCGCATAGACTAATTGATTTTACTCTCCCAATCTTCCTTCATGGTTCACGATGTACCAATTGTCAAAGCCCTCCTCTCCTACCACCGCCTGATGTAAAGTACATGGGAATTATCTTCGGCTCTGATATGACATGGAATATTCACCTATCTCTCCTCTGTAATAAGCTCCCGGCGTTATCATATATTATTTACAATAGCCACTTCATCCTCCCCTTTTCTGTGCGCAAGATAATCATTCATGGCCTTGGTTAGAGTATCCTGAGATACGGTATAACAGTATTTTATCATTGTTCTTTCACATGGGGTTCAAAAATAAGATCTCTAATAAAATATTGCTACGAAATGTGACCTATAATGTCAACATTACCAGTTATATTGGCAAGTTTTCTGCTTTACAGTTGCCTTCCATTGATGTATTAGTTTTTCTGTCTGTTATTTGCCATGATATCTCGAATAGTGATTTTCTGTTTCGTTTTGTGCCCACAAGACCACTCAGGCGTCACCCCATGTTTTGTACACCCCGATGTTATACGCGGCATTTCGTGCAAAATTATTATGTTGCCGATACATTTATTGCCATATCCACGGAAATATTTTACATTTTATCGAAATGTGCTCACATTGTATGTAAGGGAAAAATCGTGTAGCACTGTTTGACGTCTGTTTGTTTTGAGTATTTCTTCGTGCGGCATTGGACACCAATTTACTGCCTTTACCTTGCTTTTTTTGCTGTTGCTTTGTCCTTTTTTTCTTTTTCTTCCCTCACTCCTGTAGCTCATTGTTTTCCTGAAACTGAGTGTCGGGTACAGGCCGACAAGACTCATCGGCTTGGGCTGATCCGTTTTGTATGTGGTGTTTTTACGGCAAATAAAGCATTTATTATTATTGTTGTTTTTATTATATGTACATCTCCGGCGAAATTTCGCCGTCGTTGTCGCCATGAGGTTTCCTACAAAGTCCAAGTTTGATCACATTGTGCCTTGCATGCTATTTGCTGCGGGTGCGAGACAAAGCGTGCGAGGGTTACGCATGAAGGGTGTTCCCTTGATACGACGCCGTTCTTCCGCGTGCTGTATAAGCGCGCGCAATAGAGAGGGTGGCGGGGGGGGGGGGTGCAGGGGAGCGGCTTCTCCTCTATTAGCCCGACCGTCGCTGTGCATTGCTGTGAGTGCGTCGGAGCACAAACGTGGCCAGCACGCCCTATCTTCTAGATTTCGTGCGGCGGGTGCAAATACAAGCGAGCTGAAGTGGATGGTCGCTTCAGACACGCTGCCTTCCCGGGCACCTGGTGTTGGAGGTCGCATAAGCTCAAGTTTCGTGCAGGCGTTGAAGCGAGAGGCAGACCGAGGCATCTTCTCCTCAATGCCGGTGGTCTTCTGCACGCCACATAGAAACAGCGAATGCTCGCGGTCTTCTACTGAAATCTGTTCAAGATTGCCTGTGTACGCATGACACCCTGCTTTCTAGTTTAATTGTTAAGCTAATGTTTAATTTATATGGCTGATAAAACTGAAGACATTACTTCGCGCAGTTGTGTAATACTTTACTATCACTATTAGTGCTTTGCCTTTCGGATGAAGCTGCTACTTTACTGAGAGCACACACACCTTACGTGCACCATTTCAAAGGACACTGAATCAGGCTTCAGGTTCGGGTAAAAAGGTCGCATTCGTCGGCTTCGCTCCCGTGCTTTCTTCATTGGCACATACAGCAAACGACGCGCGCCGTAGGTGTCGGCCCTGGACTTCATACGCAACATTAAGGCGATGGCAAAAGTGTCCTTGGAGTGCCCATATAATTACTGTGGCAGTAGTAAACAATATTAGAATAGTCCGGTGATAGAAATTGAACGCAGGATCCCGATATTAAAAGCATTACGCTACGGACACATGCATCGACAGGTGACAAAGGACTCCCTTACGAATTGCTTGCGGGCAAGCCACCTCGACAAGTTAAGCCACCTCGACAGGTTGAGCCGCTGCTCTTAGAAGCGATCGTGAGTGCTCGCAGTGTATTCTGCGCTCAGAAAAGTATAGATTTCTTTCAGATTTACGACAATAAAGGCGTGTAACGCCTAATAAAGGAATCCACAAGCACGAAGACCAGACAAATCCATGTACTTCCCATCATTCCCATGGTGACATAACGATCGCAGCGCCAAAGTTCCCTCTAGTAATTATTGTGTGAAACTCTATAGCAACACCAGTGCAAACAGCCCAGCGATTTTCTGGAGCAACGAGTTAGTAAGCAAGTGATACTTTCGCTGTCATAGGGTGCGGGAGTCAGCGACAGAAAAGGCAGAATCAACACTTGCCGTCTGCTTGGCAACAGCGCGTTAGATTTCGTTCGTCAAAGATACGGAAGAACATATGCGCTAATGGTGGACACGTCAAGCCTGTCATTACGATTCGGAACTTCTATGCACGTGTGCGTCTGTCGGACGAATCTCCTTTCCTATACGGACATGTTGTGTTCGATTAGTTAAATAAGAGTCAAGCCAGCCAAGAATTTGTTCATTTTTCAGCGTACATTGTAGCTTCAGCTTTAGTCTTTGGTGACAAACACGGTCAAATGCTTTCTGAAAATCAAGGAAAAGCACATCTATTTGCCCGCCGCAGTCCAGCGCTGCCATGACTTCATTGGTAATATGTAGAAGCTGAGTAACTGTAGATAGGCCACGCCGAAATCCATGCTGTTTTTCCGAAAAGAAATTATTGTTTTCCAGAAAGCTGCTCAGGTGCTTAAAAACATAGTGCTCCATCACCTTACTAGCGGTGCAGAGAAGCGAGACAGGTCTGTAATTAGTAATACTGAGTTTATCTCCGGACTTATGAATGGGAATTATCTTTGCTGCTTTCCAATCGTTAGGAAAGACACCTTGGTTTAGACTTTCGTTAAATATTATGTACAGATACTTTGCGCACCACTCCGCATATCTAAAAAGAAAATTATTTGGTATGTCATCAGGACCAGCAGATTTCTTTATATCTATGTTTAATAGGGACGAAAGAATACCTTCTTCGGAAACAAAAAGGTCCGGAAGTTCGCAGCCAGAACCTGAAAATTCTAGGCTATCGTCTTCAGTACCGCATAGAAATACCGAAGCAAAGTACTCGTTGAACGCTTCCGCAATATTCTGGTTGTCACTGGTCTCGGTATCATTCAATCTAATTTTGGTGACCGGGTTCTTTTTCTCGGTTATGTGCATCCAAAACTTTCTTGGGGCGTTAGATAAAAAATAGTGTAGTTTAACATTGAAAAAATGGTACTTTGAGTCTTTTATTTTTTTCCTAAGTTCGGTACGCATTGACGGTAGCACAGAACGATCGACACAACTATTGGGGCGTGACAAGCGTTTTAAGCGGCGCTTTAGCTGCAGTATGTCCCGAGTGATCCAAGGGTTATTGCGGGCCATTCTCTTGCGTTTTGTTGGAATGTACCTGTGCATACATTCCCGCACTGCGTCCTTAAAATGCAACCATAAATCATTGACACAGGTTACACCTTGATTTGATTTTTTAAGAAAAATGTCGAAATCTTGCTCTAAGTAGTCGAGTAGACTTTCATCAGCAGCTCTCCCAAAATCCAAGACTTCTTTGTCTTGACAACGGATAATATTTTGCTGTAGATTGCTTTTAAGCAGAATCGCTTCATGATCTGATATGCCTGGTAAAACTTCTACAGTAAATCCTTTTTCACTGACTGCTTCAGAGATGAGAACAAGGTCGAGGAGAGTTTTTGAGCTTGAAGTAACACGTGTAGGTGTTCCTACTACTTGTTTTAGATTAAAAGAAAACGCCAAATTGAGTAGCATTTCAGCATGTTGACAAGAATGCCGAACACAGAGATCGTCCCAGTTTATCATCGGTAGATTAAAGTCCCCGCATAAAATGATATGAGTATAGCGTTTACTGTGGACGTAAAGAAAATCGTGCAGCGATTCCAAAATTGAGATATCTGCATTCGGAGGCCTGTATACTACACCAATAAGAACCTTACATTTGAAAGATGGCACTACAATGCAAACCATTTCAGCAGAAGTATTGTGTGGAATGGATGTGAATGGGATGCCATTCTTTATTATGGCCGCGACACCACCCCCTCTCGAGCCACGGTCGTGGCGTATTATGTTGTACGAGCTGGGTATTATGTCAGAATCAGGGATAGCACCATGAAGCCATGTTTCTGTTAGAAGCGTGATGTCAGGATTGTAACTAAGAAGTAGGCTCTCAAGGTCATCAGACTTGTTCACAACGCTCCGGGCGTTAACATTTAAAACAGTTAGCGGACTGAAGACGTGGGGTAACTCTAACAAATGTGCTTTAATCTTACTTTCGTGCTGCTTTTGACTGGAATTAGACCGGTTATGTCAATTTGCTGCTGCGGGAACTGCCCTGTCCAATGCCTCGTCCCATCTGAATGTATTGCCATTGATTCTAACCTTGTCGAAGGATAGAAATACTTTGTCGCCTCTGTCTCGGTTCTCTTTTGTCCAGGTCCAAAGCTTTTTTCTTATTGATTGAACTCTAGGAGAGAAGTCCTCTGAGATGCTGTATGGAGTGTTCTTCAAAGCTTTACACTCTTTCAGTATTTTTAATTTGTCTCGGTAGTCTAATAGCCTGAATATTACGGGGCGGAATTTGTCGTCCCTAGGCTTCCCTATTCGATGAGCTCGCTCAATTGAAACAAATCAAATCAAATCAATCAAATCACAATGTTCAATATGCCACTGAATAAGATTTATTGAATTAAGACAACTTTCCGACAACAAAAAGAATCAGGTGAGTACTGTTTCCAAACCAACATCACATAACCTTGGCACTATTCATAGATTTTCCGGACTGGAAATGCTTATGAGGCGATAAATCAATTCGGTGTTTCAACAAGATTTGTAATGTAACGAATATAATATTGATGATTAAAGTGTAATAATTATTTTATGCACCCATGATTTGTTGCGCACATTATTCCAGCTTATAAAAAGCTATTTAACTACGCAGGCGGAGCTCTGCGATGCACGCACCCCCCCCCCCCACCAAAAAGAAGAAGAGAAACAGAAACAGAAATTGGTGCAGGTAATAAACACTCGCTGCTTGGGAGAAGAGTTTCAATACGTGGGCAACTTCAGGGCCTACTTCTTCGGCATCTGCTTCAACGTGAGAAGGCCCTCTTAAAGGAGTCAAATATCCCTACGTAAATGCGCAATCACGTAAGCGTAACTCGTCAAACACTGCCTCAGCAGGCAAGGATTGTCTCACAAACAATTAAAGGAAAATATTTAGCAGCGCTTAAATGGCAGCGATGGCGCAGAGGTAGAGCATTCGCATCGCGTGCAAGAGGACCGTGGTTCAAATCCCTGTGCCGCGCAATTTTCTACCGGACCGATTTTCTACCGAACGCGACAGCGTTCCCATCGACCCGCCAAGGGGTGTAAGACAATGCGCTAAGGCGCAGGGATCACTCACGAGGCGCCCCGCATCGAACTTGGCGGCCACCTATCACACGGAGAGCGTCGAGCAACGCAGCGTTCGGCGCGGCAACGAAACGTGCGCCTGAGCAAACGGAACGAACCAAAGAACTCGGTGTCTCGGAGGGGGAAACGATCTACGCCAGCCAAACGTCGTGATCGGCACGGACAGAGAGATAGATAGATAGTAATCTAAAGGAAGGAACGGCGCTTGATTCTGCAACCCGCGTGGGAGCACGGCGAAGCGTCGTCAGGGGAGAGGGAGTCGAGGCAACGACGCGCCTGGCACCGGTCCGCGCACAGTGCGCCACCTGTCGGGGCAGCGCCGTACATTGAGAGGAGGGGGTCTTCTGTGTTTGCCGCAAGACGGCTCTGCGTGTGCGGTAAGCGCAGAAGAAATGTAGCGGAAACGTACTTCGCTACTCGTGTAAATGCGACTTCTGTAAGTTACATGCTCATAATGACCGATATACACCGCAGTATAACTTTCTACGGCACGTTTTTAAGGCAACACCGCGTTCACTAGAAGCGCGTTTGTACCGCTTTCAAGCATCGAACTCGTGGCTGAGTGGTAGCGTCTCCGTCTCACACTCCGGAGACCCTGGTTCGATTCCCACCCAGCGCATCTTGGAAGTTGCTTTTTATTTATGAAGTGCCTGCCGTGATTTATCGCTCATGGTCAACGCCGCGGACGCCGACGACACCGGCTTTTCTGCGACACGAACTCCTTAACGCTATCGCGTTAAAAACCGCCTGTTGGTAAAATTACATAAGCACTCCCGGAGTGCGACCTGATCCCGGTGACCAGAATCGGTAACGCTCTCCCTCACGAGAGCAGGATTGGCCACCCTGGTGCAGTACTTGGTGACAACCCCCTATATAGATACAACAATCACTACCCCGCCCATCTGTCCCCAGCAGCTGCAAAGCAACTGACCACGGTGGCAGTCAGACCTGTGCCGCAGCAGAGGGTGCTAAGAATTTCTGGATTTGGACAGGACCCCATTCGAATCTGAACCTGGCAACGTTTAATGCTAGAATGTTATCCAGTGAGGCGAGTCTAGCAGTGCTATTGGAGGAATGAACTGGCAATAAATGGGATATAATAGGGCTCAGTGAGGTTAGGAGGACAAATGAAGCATGTATAGTGCTAAAAAGCGGGCACGTCCTGTGCTAGCGGGGCTTAGCGGAGATACGAGAACTAGGAGTCGAAATGCTGATTAATAAGGTTATAGCTGGTAACATACAGGAATCCTATAGCATTAGCGAGAGGGTGGGCAGCCCTTGTGAAACGTAATAAGAGGTACAAATTAAAGTTCGTACAGGTATACGCGCCTACATCCAGTCATGATGGCCAGCAAGTCGAAAGCTTCTATGAAGACGTGGAATCGGCGATGGGTAAAGTACAACAAAATACACTATACTGATGGGCGACTTCAATGCCACGGTAGGCAAGAAGCAGCCTGGAGACAGGTGAGTGGGGGAATGTGGCATTGGTTCTAGGAATAGCAGGGGAGAGTTGTTAGTAGAGCTTGCAGAACGGAATGATTTGCGGATAATGAATACCTTCTTCCGCTGTAAATGAATGCTCGCGCCTTTGCGCTAACTCTAATTGCTGTCGCTCTTGGACGACTCTGCTAACTTTTGCTGCGTGTTAACTAAAGTGGACGGCGCCGGCCGTGCGCGCAGGAGCCTCGAAGGAAGGAACTTCACTCGTTGGGATCCGTTTCGAGACTGGTTTATTTACAAAAGATATTGAAGAAAGGAGAAGGGAAAGGGAGAATAAACACAAAGTCCACGTTCTCTTTTGACCACACCGATGCCTTTGTCCTTGTCGGGGGCGCCCGCGCCTCGCACTGAGTGGGCGGTTCGCCGAAAAGGCGGTGGAACGGATCAGGTTGTTGGTAGAGGCGCCGGCCGGCACGTGCTGCAGTGGGGCACCTCTCGTCCGTTCGCCGGCTCCCTCCTTCTCTTGTGTCGTCTGTCCCCCAACCACGGGTGCAACAATGTATGCTGCTCGTTTGCGACTTTCAACATCCTCCCCCGCAATGAGCACCGGCTCATTCCTGGCCACCATTGCTAGCACAGGCTGGCGCCTCACTGAGCTCGAGTGGGTACAAGGCTTGTACGGGTCGTCGCAGTTCGCTTTGGTTCGGGAGAAGGATCTTGCAAGCACGTATTCGGCCATCTCTTCCTGGAAAAGTCTGCAAAACACGACACACTTTCCACATTCTGGCGTGGAGCCCGTTCATCCCCGAGGAGAACTATGTCTCCCTCACCGATGCCGCTTCCTCTGCCTGGCTTTGTAACATGCCCTGAGTGAAGCTGCAGTAGGTATTCGCGTCTCCACCGTTTCCAGAATGAGTCAACAAGCCTGGCGCGTCTCATCCATAGGCGTGTTAGTGTCTGTGCTGACGATTAGACTTCAGTGGTCTCTCGGAAGGGAGGCAAGCTCGTTAGCCTGCGACCGACTAGGAAATGTTCTGGATTCAAGGGCATAAGCTCCCCCGCGTCCGAAGAGACGAAAGTCAACGGACGAGAATTTACGGTCGTCTCGACTTGGGTTAGAACCGTGGAGAGGCTGTCATGGTCAAGGCAGCTCCTTCCGAGCACTCTGCGAAGGGTGGCCTTCACGGTTCTCACCATTCTCTCCCAAAAGCCACCCCACCACGCCGCTCTCTCAACAATAAATTTCCAACTGATATTTTGTGTACTAAAAAAAGGACTGGACCTCGCTTCCCTTTATGGCGTGGAACATCTTGTTCAGATCTTTAGATGCCCGTTTAAATGGCAATGCGTTGTCGGAGAGAACCGTCTTGCAGATTCCCCTCCTTGACACAAATCTCTTAAACGCCGTCAGAAATGACTTCGCCGAGAGGTCTCTAACAAGCTCCAGGTGAACGGCTCGTGTTGTCGCACAAGTAAACAAAGCAACATAAGCTTTGTGTTCAGAGCCGCTATCATTGTAGAATATGGGCCCCGCAAAGTCGATACCCGTCGTCTCAAATGGCTCAGCCTGGGTCACTCTGTAGGGGGGAAGCGGGGCAGTGGGCTCTTGTGCAGCTCGGCAACTCTGCCTTGGTGTACTTTGATACCACAAAAAGCGGACAGCGTCGCGTTCACTCTCTGCAAGCTCGATTTGAAGGAAAGCCTTTTCTATATCGGACATTATGGCCACATTATGAACTCGGAATCGAATCAGGATGTCCGCTAGGTTTGGATTTAGGTTAGGTCCTGCGAAGAGGACGTCGTTGAGTGACAGCTTTCCCGCCGCTTTGGAGGAGGCATCGAATACGTCTCTCAACTTGGTTGTTTCGCTACTAGGCCAGAACACACCTCGGTGTGGCATGTAGTAAATGGGCCCCAACGGGGACTCACCCAGTTCGTTCGCTTCCTCGGTGTGTCCAGCTTGCAGGTAGTTCCTGATTGCCTGATCGTAGTCTAGAATGGCTTCATGTCGCAGCAGCTTCGCCGTTAATGAGCGATGTCTGTGCGATGATGTGCTCCGATTGTCCGTCAAGTCTGACGCGTACTCTTTCCATGGGAGAGCTACTTGGTGTCTACCGTTCTTGTGGGTGATGGATTCTTCAAAGACCCGCAGAACGCTGTCGTCTTTGGCAGTCAGCTGTGCATCGACGATCCCAAGGTGGTCCATCTTCCAGAATGATCCTAGTTGACGAGAAATTTCGTCGGGTGCTGTGGTCACACCTACCCGCATCACTCCGGTGGTTCCTGATAGTGGCTGGAATGCCGCAGGTGGGACGGAACCAATCTGGTATGCTTCCTGCTCTGACGCGGTGCCTATCACTGACGGAGTTGTCGGCCGGCTCTCGTTGGCTGTCTGACTCCTGAGAGCTCTCCTGATCTTTGTTTTGAGGAAGCAGATCTTATCCGTGTATGCAGCGCAAGCTTCTAATTCTGCATCTACAGGGTGTCTACCAACCGGGAAAACCGGGAATTCTCAGGGAAATTGAACAGTCTGGAAAAGCTCAGGGAAAACTCAGGGAATTTGTGCTTCTGTCAGGGAAAATTAGCTGTAACTTTATTGAAAGGGAACGAAACTCATGTTTATGCTGGCTCCAGTAACAGAGGAATCGCAATGAATCGTCATTGACGCCGTGTCATCGGCACGATGTATTGCCAGAGTAGGTAACGACTGATTTTCCAGACGCTTTTTCGGACATGCCCGATAATTTGCACGGCTTTGCGGCACCACCACGTACTCCATATAGTAAATGTATATTGCCCTGACTGCAGGTCTGAAATGGCATTATTCAAAGCCGCCACCGCCGCCATTTTGATTATCTCGCCGCCTCGAACGTGCCATGGCACTATCGCACGCAGATCCGCCGGCAGCCGTAGCCACCACCACGGCAACATTAGGCCTAGCTGCTTCTACGTTCGCTGTTAAGCTTCTTGCCGTGCGGTGCGGTGTTTTTCATTGAAACAATTCGCCGCTGTCAGCAATGGCACCAACACCACGTTTGTAATCTTCGCCATTGGCTTCGAAGCTCGCAGAGTACACACAACGCGTTTCGTAATGCCAGTCTTAGAAGGTTAGCTTCGCCTCAATACAGCAATGTTAGGCGGTGAAGCTTAACAAGCGTGGGAAGGGGCAATCGCACACAGTATGCATTCCTTAAATATAAGCGCGTGCACCCCCATATCCTGTCACAGTACGAGCACTGATATGCCTAATAAGTGTACTGGCAGGCCTTAAGAACTTTTGCGGACGTGCCTGTGCCAATTTTAGCCCTTATAGGCAGTTAGAGACATGCATTCATTTTTTTCGGACTGCCCGATTTTTGGGATGTTTTTGCGGCCCCTAGGGAGCCCGAAAAATCGGACGTTGACTGTACAACTGACCAAGAGGATGCCTCAAATGATCAATGGGGTGAACGTGTGGCAGAAGGAGGATGAGAACAGGAAGGACCGGCGTCCTGAGGAATTAACGGGAAATGAAGCGTGCCGCCACCTCTTTGAAGGAGCTTGAGCTCAAAAAACAAAGCATTAGCTGATGCCGAGATACAGGTGTCCCTCATTCAAACCAAAATAAGCTATTTAAAGCAGTGAAACCCAACACAGATGTTTTGTACGGGCTGAGAGTATGTCATTGTCAGGACAGTTGAGATTGACTTCCCAGCTGCTGAGAGAGAATCTTAATTGTGACAAAGTTCAGGCCTCATACCGATGAGCTTGCTATCAGTTGATAGAAATATCTCCTATTCAAAAAATATTTACTTATGTATGCATCTCCTTACGTTCGTATTTGAAAGTGTTCGACCCAATTTGCAATAGGTTTTATAATTTTTTTCACTGTGCATTTTACTAACACCTTCCTTCTGTTTTCTTTTTAAATAAAATAGATATTACTC
Organism: Dermacentor albipictus; assembly: GCF_038994185.2. NCBI lineage: Eukaryota > Metazoa > Arthropoda > Arachnida > Ixodida > Ixodidae > Dermacentor > Dermacentor albipictus. The sequence continues at coordinate 2,667,332 of NW_027225580.1, read as the reverse complement.
CTTACTATTCAAACTGGATTAAGTCATTTTTTTGTTTCAACGTTCTTACTAGAGATTGACAGCATCGGGCAAGATGGTGTCAGCCTGTCTTGACATAAAACAAAGTTCTGGCTCATTCAGGGAATTTAGCAAAAGTGCTCAGGGAAACCTGGAAAACTCAGGGAATTTGGAAATGTCAGCTTGGTAGACACCCTGATCTAATTCTTGAAGATCTATCTTTTCGATGCTCTCGTTAACAGATTTCAGTTCATCTGCTTGTTCAAGGAGAAGGTCCAGGCGTTCCTCAAGCTCACCGACTTTGATGGTTGGCGATTGCAGTAGGTCGCTGGTCGCTGCGATGATTTTCTGGATTGCTTGTCGCAGGGCAGTTGCTTCTTCTGTAGTCGTTCCATAGCGCTTTCGATGTCAGCAGGTGAAGTATTCCCGGGTTTTCGGCACCAAAAAATGTAAATGAATGCTCGCGCCTTTGGGCTAACTCTAATTGCTGTCGCTGTTGGACGACTCTGCTAACTTTTGCTGCGTGTTAACGAAAGTGGACGGCGTCGGCCGTACACGCAGGAGCCTCGAAGGAAGGAACTTCACTCGTTGGGAACCATTTCGGGACTGGTTTCTTTACAAAAGATATTGAAGAAAGGAGAAGGGGAAGCACAAAGTCCACACACAAAGTCCACGTTCCCTTTTAGCCGCACCGATGCCTTCGTCCTTGTCGGGGGCGCCCGCGCCTCGCACTGAGTGGGCGGTTCGCCGAAAAGGCGGTGGAACGGATCAGGTTGTTGGTAGAGGCGCCGGCCGGCACGTGCTGCAGTGGGGCGCCTCTCGTCCGTTCGCCGGCTCCCTCCTTCTCTTGTGTCGTCGGTCCCCCAACCACGGGTGCAACAATGTATGCTGCTCGTTTGCGACTTTCAACATCCGCAAGCAGGATAGCCGAAAGTAGACATGGAGGAACGCGAATGGCCAGACTAGAAATGAACTAGACCACAAACTCTGCGCTAACCCTGGCGTCATAGAAGATGTGGACGTGCTCGGCAAGGTGCGCTGCTGTGACCAAAGGACGGTAAGAACTCGAATTAGCCTAGACTTGAGGAGGGAACGGAAGCAACTGGTACATAAGAAGCCAATCAATGAGTTAGCGGTAAGAGGCAAAAATAGAGGAATTCAGGATCAAGCTACAGAACAGGTATTCGGCTGTAACTCGGGAAGAGGACGTTAGTGTCTAAGCAATGAACGACAATCTTAAGGGCATCATTAAGGATTGTAATAGAAGTTGGTGGAAACTTCGTTAGACAGGATACCGGTAAGCTATCGCAGGAGACGAAAGACCAGATTAAGAAACTCCAATGTATGAAAGCCTCTAACCCTACAGCTAGATTAAAACTAGCAGAACATTCAAAGTTAATCAACAAGCGTAAGATAGCTGACATGAAGAATTATAATATGAATAGAATTTAGCAGACTCTCAAGAACGGAGGTGGCCTAAAGTCAGTGCAGAAGAAACTAGGAATAGTTAAGAATCATATGTATGTGTTAATAGACAAAGCCGGCAATGTGATTACTAATATGGATAAGATAGTTGAAGTGGCTGAGAAGTTCTGTAGAGATTTATACAGTACCAGTAGCACTCACGACGATAATGGAAGAGGGAATAGTTTAGAGGAAATTAACGTCATATATGTAACGCCGGAAGAAGTAAAAAAAAGCCTTGGGAGCTATGCAAAGGGGGAAGGCATTTGGGGAGGATCAGGTAACAGCAGATTTGTTGAAGGATGGTGGGCAGATTGTTCTAAAAAACTGGCCAGCCTGTATACGCAATGGCTCATGACGTCAAGCGCACCGGAATCTTGGAAGAGCGCCAACATAGTCTCAATCCATAAGAAAGGGGACGCCAAAGAGTTGAAAAACTATAGACCAATCAGCCTACTGTCCGTTCCCTACAAAGTGTTTATCGGAAATAAAATAAGGAACACCTTGGACTTTTGTCTACCAAAGGACCAGGCAGAATTTCGTAAAGGCTACTCAACAATGGACCATATTCACAATATCAATCAGGTGATACAGAAATGTGCGGAATATAACCAACCCTTATATATAGCTTTCATTGATTACGAGAAAGCGTTTGATTCAGTCGAAACCTCAGCAGTCGTGCAGGCATTACTGAAGCAGGGTGCAGAGGAGCCCTCACTAAAGATATTGAAAGATATCTATAGCGGCTCCACAGTCACCTTAGTCCTACATATGGAAAGCAACAAAATCCCAATAAAGAAGGGCGTCAGGCTGGGAGATACGATCTCCCCAATGCTATACACAGCGTGCTTACAGAAGGAATTCAGAGACCTGGATTGGGAAGAATTGGGGATAAGAGTTAATGGAGAATACCTTAGTAACTTGCGATTCGCTAATGATATTGCCTTACATAGTAACTCAGGGGACCAATTGCAATGCACGCTCGCTGTCCTGGAGAGGCAAAGCAGAAGGGTGGGCCTAAAAATTAATCTGGAGGCTTTCGAAAAGGGCTCTACTTAAATTGAGGACGACGTAACGAGCTGTGGATAGAAGAATGATGGGTGTAACGTTAAGAGGGGATAAGAAGAGAGCAGATTGGGTGACGGAACAAACGCGAGTTAGTGACACCTTAGCTGAAATCAAGAAGAAGAAATGGGCATGGGCAGGACATGTAACGAGGAGGGAAGATAACCGATGGTCATTAAAGGTTACGGACTGGATTCCAAGAGAAGGGAAAAGTAGCAGGGGCCGGCAGAAAGTTAGGCGGGCGGATGAGATTAAGAAGTTTGCTGGGACAGCATGGCCACAATTAGCACACGACCGGGGTAGTTGGAGAAGTGTGGGAGATGCCTTTGCCCTGCAGTGGGCGTAGCCTGGCTGATGACGACGATTTAACTGCGCCACGAGCGGCCAATTTACGTGCGCAGCTGGCGTCGCCTACTCCCTCCGCTGCTCGGCTGTCTGCGCGCATCTCACTAATTTATAGCCATCAAGTATTTCTGATCTTGAGAGTAACATTTCAAGGTCCCAGTAAGCACATGCCACGGTATATTAGCCGTGAGCACGTCAACACTCAATACCCTAATTTCTCTTCATGCAGCGAAACTGTCCTAATAGGAAACACTCTTTTTATGCTGTACAGTGCCACCCGCAAGTCACTTAGGCGAATGTTAGTGATTATTATTGTTGGTTATCACGTGCGAGCTGCTTTCAAAAACCACTGTCTGTACACCTCAAATGTTGTTCAGCGATTTGTGCCTGCCCTCTGGACGCGCAGACGCGACGAAAACGAAGCAACGCTCGCTCGAGCTGCTGGCGCCTTGAAATGGCCGCAGTGCCCGACAGACGGCCGGGCTATGCTCGAGCGATCAGCCTTTTTTTGGCATCAATTACGATGGGTTTTGTGTCCCGGCGCGAGTGCAATGCCGGGACTACCCGCCGCGGTGCACCTCAGCAGCCGCCGCACGTCAAAAATATGCAGCACAAGCCCGCCTGGTCACAAGCGGGCTCGGTTGCAGATGGCGGAAACCTGCCAGAACCAGATCCCACCCAAAACAGCCAGAGGCTATTCGGAAGGCAGGGGAGGATCGCATCGTATCTAAGGCCACGAGCGATGCCAACAGACACGAGAAAGCGACATCTCGGGCCTGCCTATATGCAGGTGCTCAAGGGCTACATTTGATGGTGTCCACGACTTCTTGTTTCTCGAAACGAAAAAAAAAAAATATAATGAAAGAGCGCAAGCTCACGCAGAAAGAAGAAAACACTGCGGTTGCGCGAACATTCTGCCCGAGCTCACGCACTGCGAACGGGACATATTCTATCGACAGTTTGCTTACGGAAGTGCACGCGAAGGCGTAATAACGGAGTTTTACGAACCGCGCCAAAATTTCGCCCACTTTAATTAGAGGGATGTATTTTTTTTCCGAGTTCACATTTAGTTGAAATAAAGCGAAGGATAAATGGGTGTCCGTGAGAAGTTCAATATCTGTGTGTTAACTGTGGATCCTAATAAATTACAATAGCAATGTACTCGAAAGCGGCCTCATACGCTCGTTACACCCTTTGTTACCCAGTGCCTTGGGTGTAGCGGCGTGGCGTTAGGGCTGCGCACCACCACCGCAGCCATCAACAAATCCGCGGGGCGGGCCTTTCCGTGAACCTTCGTGAGTGCTGCAAACTGCAGGCACACGACCCGACTCGCTGTGCCGAGGGTCGTTTAGTGCGCGAGCTCCATTTTCTCGTTATTGGATTCACTGCTTTCCTTTCGCACTAGGTCCCCGCACCGCACTGCTCTCTGCTCCTTTTGCCGCTTTTCTCCTCTCTCGCTCGCTAAAGCTATCGCCACATCAATTTTCTCGTTTCTTGAACAGAAATGAACTAGACCTGGCTGCCGAAAAGGCGTCTGTCCGTTTCGTTCACCGCGGCTCTCCATTTGTGCACTTAATTTAGCCCCCAATTTATGTTTGATAAAGACGGGTGGGTGTCGTGAGTAATCTGTGGTCAAAGACTGAAGTTCTTGATGCAATAAAGAGCTGTGCAGATTTTTAGCGAACATTCACTTCATCCATATTTGGAGGCGTTATGCGAAACGCGTACAATGTTCTCCCGGTATCATCGGCGAACTGGGCGTGGTACCTTGTTTGCATTTGTAATATTGCGGCCAGGTTGAGGGTTATACGCAGGCAAAAATTGAGGTTCGTAGGTTAATCACCTTTGAAGCAGCATATTACTTATACATGCGTTCTGCTGCGTTATATGCATGTTGGCCAACGAAGAATGTTTGCCCGTGGTTTTGGGAGAGCTAGCTAACTGTGACCGACTTCAAATTTGGTAAAACTGGGGGACACAAAACCGGGCGGGGGGTGGGACGGGCTTAAAGGAGGAGTACATGCGAACGTTGGGGCACTGGCAATGCATTAAGACGTGCGGGATAATTACGGCGTAATCGGAGAGCGGAGCAGGAGCATGCAGCCTAGTGGGGAGGAAATGAAACCAAAGCATGCAATAAGTTTGGACGAACGCCCGAAAGAAGCGTCGACCTCAACAATGACATTTTACCGATTTAAAACGTGCGTCGCATATACTAAGTTCATTGCGCATAAGTGTCGCATTATTACGGAGGCCCTCCCTAGCGACACTGTGTTACATATGCGTGATCGCGTTGCAGTTGCATGAACATTTTCAGGAAGTTTTCCTCACTGGCATCATATTTGCGTAATTCGCAATAATCTTGCGTTAAATGTTTTATCCTTTCCTTAAACAATACATAAAACACTGCACTAATTTCGACATATGCATACCTGGGTTCTGACGATTCTTTTAAGGCGAAATCCTTCGGTGTGTGTGTTGGTGGTGCCCTTAGGCAAATGGCGCCGCGACGAACGGTGCCGACTGCTACGCCTCACAGCGATCTCCATTCCCCTGCCAGATACCGCAACGCTGCCGAGTGGAGAATTCTGGACGACAAGCTCGTTTGCTTCCGTTGCCTCCGCATTGGCCACGTCGCTCACCACTGCCGCACCTCCTGGACGTCGCCGTATTCGAGCTCCTTTTTCCCCGTCTCCTCGCCCTCATGCGGACCCGCGCCGCTACTCTCCTCGCCGTATGCCTCCTACCTCTTACGTATCCGTCGATGTCAGTCGTCCTGCTCACTCGCCGTCACCTCAGCGCCGTCGGGCCCCGTCGCCCCAGCCACGCCGCTATTCGTCGCCGACCAATTCGAACCCTCCCGGCCGCAAAAGTAGACCATGCAGCTCTTGGAGGTATATAGTGCTGCATTACCTTCGTCGTGTCGAAATCCTCCATTGACGCTCCCAACGAACCAGAACTCACTTGATGTTCACGTGGACGGTGTCCCTTTGACGGCGTTAATAGATACTGGAGCCCAGCTGGTGTCCATAACGAGTTCCAACTTCCGTCGTCGACTGAGAAAGGTCCTCACGCCTGCTCTACACGAGCCATACGCGTGGCCCATGGCAGCACTGTTGACGTCACTTGAATGTGTACTTCCCGGCTAAGTATCGCCGACCGCCACATTCTATATTTCCCTATGCCACAAGGCAGCCCTCATTTGACAAAAAGAAAGCAACTTCGGTAAGTCGCAATGAATTCATTACAAACGGTGCGCAAAAAGAAGGGGACAAAGAGGAAGGAAACGCAAAGACCCAGCTACTTATAACGATTAAAAGAAACATGTGGCGCAAGGCCAGCGTTAAGGTATATTTATTAGTATTCTTTTCAAAAATACCACCAAAGGCCCTCATTACGAGGGTATTACAGGGGGGGGGGGGTGGAATCACAGGCACTGGTCATAGTTTGTACACCATACGAAAAACATGAGAATGTAACAAAAGTAATAATACAGTGAAACATGGGTAATATACAAGATAATTAAGTCACAATTATTACAGAGAAAACATTAATACTTATTAGGAGAACATAAAGAACTGCAATGAAAAACACCAAACATGGAAAACAATGTAAATGTCCCAAAATATAATGATAAAATTAGTTGACAAGTCGTGAGCGAATTAAATCTTGAAACTTAGTCAAGTCTGGTTCCGTGGCAATGACTGATGGTAAGGCATTCCATTCAGTTATTGCCCGTGGTAAGAACAAATATTCATAGTGGTATGACTGGCAGTTTATGCGTTTGACTTTGTATGAATGGTCACGGCGTGGAAAGATAACTGGTGGTGACTGAAGGAAATCATCATGGAGTGATGGATAATCACAAAGAATATGGAAAAGTACTAGGCGAGAAATTTCACGGCGAAGTGCTAAGTTGTTCAGCTCGGCTTTATTCTTTAACGAGGTGACGCTGGTGTAACGTGAATAATCTGAAAAAATAAATCGCGCAGCACGGTTCTCCAAGTCTTCATTGGGCTTCTTCAATTTTCCGCTTCTGGCTACCCGCCGGCTGCCAGTGCCAGCGGGAGCCAGCCAGAGCGCCTTCGTTTTTCTCGGTTTGCTCCGCCCACCGCGCGACGCACTTCCGCCGGGTGTTCGTTTTGCTCGGGCTGGGCGGTTCTGGCTGCCCGCGGGCTGCCAGAACCGGCCAGGACGATTTTGGTCTGGCTGCTCTCTGGAAGTTCCCCGCCATCTTTGCGAGGACTGCACGGATTGCAACGCAGGCGCTTGAGGACTTACATTGACCTCGCAGCCAACTGTCTACGGTCATCTTCGGATTTCCTTACTTCTAGCGTTTTGTTTTTAGGTGCTAACGCTCCGTTCTGCATCGCGAAGCGGTGTGATACGAGCCTTGGTGAACCGTTTGAAGCTTTTCTGTGTGTGTGTGTGTCTCCCCTGATTGCTTCTTCGCGGCGGTGAACAGAGCGCCGCGCTCTCATACGTGCATGCTAACTGCATCGTGTTCCACTCAAGTTGTAGACGCTCATTCATACATTGCGGTACATTTTGGGTTCGTCTTTCACTGGTGGCGTTCCTTTTCACATATCTCGCGTATGTATATCTCTCCTTTCTCTGCAGTTAGCGAAGGCTTTGCAGCTAGCCCGTGTTCGCTCCGTCTCCCCGTCGTATGCTTAGGTTGCAGCTCAAAACGGATAAGTGTTCGAACTGCAGGCTGTTGATATAAGAATACACTGATTGCACGCGGTACATTAGACACACGTACATTGGCTTATTGCTCTCATGATTGCGACCGATGGTTTTCGTGTGAAACGTTTCGCTGATCACAGTCGACGTGCATTTTCATGCGCCAGCCGCGTCCCCAGCTCCTTAGGGTTAAAATGAGAAGCACCATCAGCCACAACAAACTTTCTGAAATCGAAGCCCAAGCAGGTCGGCGAGAAATTTTATGCGTATGAGACGTATCCGATATCCTGCTTTTAAATGTCTTGTGATGACTCAACGCCAACTCATCAATGTCGCTGGTGGGCGACGATGTGATCGCTGCAAACAGGGATCCTCCAGCCATCGCTTTCGAGTATACAATCACGATTTCGCGTCTTGTCATCCGCCGCGTCGGAGGCCATCTGTTGCGCTGCGCAAGGCGAGGTTGGCCCAGTACGCGTGCTGCGCCGAGTCGCGCGAAATCGCGCGGAAGTGATCGCATTCCTGAATGCAACTGTATGTTTTCAAGCTGGCAACGCATAAATGGGCCGACTACGCCGGCCTCGCCGGGCGCTGCCATGCTGGTAGCATATTTACATTTGGCCAGCTCTACCGGCGTTCGATTTTGCAAACTTCGGGCAGGTTCGGGTTGTCTTGGGATCTCAGCCCACGTGACTTCCTGTCAGAACCGGAACTAGCTGGCTGCCATCGGGCTGCCAAAACTCCGAAAATCGAAGACGCCCTTTGTTACTGATGATATAAGTTTGTTCGGAATCCCAGATGGCAGACTTGTATTCTAGTTTAAGACTGTTTAATGTTGTGTATGCTAGTTTTTTAACATTCATTGGGGCTTCTTTTAAGTTATGGGTCTTTCCGCGCCAACTGTCCCAACCTTGGAGCTCGACCATCAGCGATTTCTTCGAAAAAAATTGAGGACTATCGATTTAAAGCAAGAGGTCTTTCTGTAAAACACTTTTTCGAAAAAAAGTTTTACAGCACCGCTACGCACATGTGAAGTTTTTTCGAAAGCTTGAAAGCATGAGTCGTGAAACGCAGTGTCTAAAAATATTATCTTCTTAAATTAGGTGAGCACACGATTTTCCTTTGAGAGTGAAGATAGGCTTTTCACCTAAAAAAAAAGGTGTTATCGAACAATAAGTTTCCGTGAGTTTTTTATGCGGCACTAAATGTGCAAAATTTGGTGCATATTGGCAATTTTTTTGCAGAAAGACAACTTTTACCGAAAGGGCATATCTCAAAGTAACTAATTGCCAGGAAGCTGTGCTGTAATCTAAGCATAATTTGGAACGAATATAACGTGAAATGGCCTGTACAGCTGGTGGCAAAGTTGAAAAAAAAATTAGTTTTAGACTATCTTTAGACGTAAATTTAGCATTAAGGTGGTCGGGCGAAAATAGGCTAAATAGTGTATTGATTAGAAACATTCATTGTCTAAAAACTGGGGACCTATTATTAGAATAGTTTTTGTTTTAAGCAAGAAAAACATTTTTGAATTTGTGTCATACCGGTCTCTGCTGTTGCACGTGTTTCCCCTTCGTAGGAAAGCGTCCTAGCGGTAAGTAGAACTTGCGCGGACGCAAAATTTCCTGAGTCGATGCAGGAACATCTACACAAGATCATCAGCTCCTCAAGTTTTTACTTGAATGCTTTATTAGAGATTATTAGCTTAGACAATAAAGCACGCGAGCCCCAATAGAGCGGCTTTAACCGGATGTCGCCGTACACCGACGGCCTGCATAGCGTCGTCCCGCGCCATCGGAAAGTTACGCCGGTGAGTACAGAGTGCAGTTAGGTAAACTAAGATTGAGAAATGGGCAATAACTTTGTGAATAAAAAAGATAATCTGTTGCTTTGTTACGGCAAATATGTAGCAAATATCAGCCTGCACAGTGGTGTTTTAGCGACTATGTTGGCAATGATTTCAGAGGAGTGATGTCGACTCGTCATTAAATGTTTTGGCATGCTTAAGTGCAAACTACTGTATTTAAAAAGATAACGGAAAGAAATAAATACGTTCAGTTGCTCGCCCTCTCTGTCCTTCTTCTTGTTAAATAGTAAATTCATACCAAATGAGGCAGTCCGCTGACCTTTGTGAAGCGCAGGATTTGACATCCGGTCTGCGATAAGTGAAGGAATAAATGGGAAGGCTCGTTCGGGTTATCGACTGTATAAAGGTTGCGGCTATAATCCCAAAACGCGCTCCTATGCTCCTCAGATGCATTCTCTTTTTTCACACAAAACCTAGTATCTTTCAATGCTTGCACCTCCCGTGCTGGTCTTCTTGCAGCAATGTTCAGAATAAGGTAAGAATGACGTCTCTTATGCATTAAAAGGCCACAATAATTGTTTTGAATTAAAGCGGGGAGATTTCAAGTGCAAATGTTTCCGGTACCTACCGCTATGACGTATTTCTGTAGTGGCTCTAGCAAGACATCAGAGCTTTTATTGGCGATATCAGAGAAGTCAGACTATGCATGCTGAAGCGTGGAAAGACTCATCCAGATTCGCCTAGAGGATTACAGTTTTGACTGCACCACTTTTGCGTTATTGAATAAGAAGGGCATCAGATACTTTTCTTCGCGGTTGTGCTTAATAGTGTTCTTGTATATGCGTGTTTAGAGCGCGGTCGCACTCATTCTTTCATATGTCGGAATGCAGGAGTAAAAAACGCAGGCTATTGATTTCGCGCATCTTTATTGCATCCGACATGAAGGAAGTAAACCCAGGACAGACCCCGACCAGCACGAAGGTATTGGAGCGTGTGTGGCGGAAGTCACGTGCTGTTTCTCGCAAGGGAGCACTGGGACGGTGTCAGGATTGGGGGCTCAATCCCATCGTCCGTGGTCCTTTGCCAAGATTGGAGTACGGCATGAATTCGGAGGTAGCTGGCCCATGCCGTCGTCCAACTTATTTACGCTGAGATCGTTGATGAAGTGAAGAACTATTTCTCATCGAGAACGAGGAAAAGGGGTTTATTTACAGAAATTAACTCAGTCTAACATGACTGCTTGAGAAAAAGAGTATCAGTCCAACATGACTGCATGAGAGAAGTGACTCAGTCTAACATGACTGCTCAAGAGAATTGTCCTCAGCATTCGCACAACCACAGTTTTTATACACTCGATCCGCCGGTCCTACGACGCGGCGACTGTTCGTTTACTCATCACCAACGCGCCGCTGCTCTGCAGAACAGTTTACGTACACAAAGGCAACCGCGCTCTGATGCCCGACGACGGCGTTGGCGGGTGCCGTTCCGGGAACTATCGTTGCCGCCCGAGGGTCGCTCGTTGTTCCGTGCCACTCCGAACCGTGAGAAGCACAAAAATACGTCGTTCCCGCGGCAGCTTGTCCATGCGTGTCAAATCAGCTCCGCGTTGGGGAACTCCGGAATCATTGTTCACGCACCGAACTAGTTCCGTCACAATGTCGAAGGGGCTGGAGGAAGGCGGCGGATTCCAGCGCAAAGGTCGCTTCTTTGAACGCCTCCCAGCTGCAGCGACGGAGAGGGAGAGGTGCGCGTCTTGCACCCCTTGTCGTAATCGGGTGGCAAGGTGGCAATCTTGCTTAGCGGCTCGCCATTCTTAACAGCGCCTCCATGGCCCGAAAAATCTCGACTGTCTAGCGCTGACAACCGCTAGGCAGGAAGAGAACGGCAGCTGGTCAGGGGGGGATTGATGTCTTGGCTCGCAGCGACCACTTGTGCATTGATGTCACCGCCCCAAAACACCCAACAAGGACAGGCAACTGCAAAATGAACCCCACAACACGGCTCTGCGCCGAGATGGCGTGCATTGGCTATCACTTTAGACTCGCTAGGCTTCAAAAAAAAAAACAACAACAACATAAGTGCAGAAGCAAACAAAAAATGCTGCATTTCGCTATGCCAATTTCTGAAGCAAATTCCTGCTGACACATTCAGCAATCATGGAGGGAATCCTGCCAAATGAGAGGGGATCTTCTTCGCTTAATAAAATTAACACTAGTAACCCTAAAATTTAGGCGGGACCCCCAAACGCAGAATTCAAATTAGCCTGCTCAAACCATCCGCATTGCTATGCAACTTTCCCTTCTTATATCTAACGGAGAAGTTGTACTCTTGGAGAGTGAGGCTCCATCAGAGCAAGCGGCCGTTTTTGTGTGACATTTGATTGAGCCACGTCAGAGGACAGTGGTCGGTCTCGAAGATGAACTTCGCTCCGTACAAGTAACACGACAACTTCTGGGCGGCCCAAACCAAAGAAGCGCATTCCTTCTCTGAAGCGCTGTAGGCTTCCTCTCTTACATTTAGTTTACGGCTGGCGTAGAGGATAGGATGCTCCTCGTTATCGTCGCCGACCTGACTAAGTACCACGCCCATACCTCTGTCGCTTGCGTCGCATTGAACTATGAATTCCTTTGTGTAGTCTGGCGCGCGAAGCACAGGGCGAGAAACCAATAGCGTTTTCAAACTTTGGAAAGCGTTCTCCTTGTCCTTATCCCAGTGTACGTTACTCGGTGCTCCCTTTCGGAGGGCGTCTGTTAATGGACTTGCCAATTGCGAGTAATTCGGAATGTACCGTTGATAGTACCCCACAAGTCCCAAAAATGAACGAAGGTCCGTTTTCGTGCGCGGCTGAGAAAAATCTCCAATCGTCGCAATTTTCAGCTCAGCCGGCCGTCTCATGCCCTGGCCGACAACATGGCCCAGATAAGTAACCTGCGAACAACCAAACCTACACTTTTCCGCTTTCATCGTTAAGCCGGCTTCCCTCAACCGTGAGAACACCTGTTTGAGGTGCGATACGTGTTGTTCCCAGCTGTCCGAAAAAATGGCCACATCATCAAGATAAGGTAAGGCGAACTCCTGCAAGTCCTTTAGGACAATATCCATTAACTTAGAGAAGCTAAACGGCGCGTTCTTCAGCCCGAAGCTGAGTGCGAGAGGGCGAAAAGTGCCTACAGGCGAGATGAATGCGGCATAGCGGCTGGCACTTTCTGAAAGGGGAACTTGCCAGTACCCCCGCACGAGATCTATAGTTGAAATGTATTTAGCAGCGCTAACTCTTTCAATTCGTTCCTCAATGTTGGGTATCGGGTACAGCTGATCCCTAGTGATGGCATTTAACTTCCTGTAGTCAACACACGGACGAGGGTCCTTGTTAGGGGTTTCTACGAGTATTAGCGGTGACGTGTAGTCACTCTCAGCGGGCTCAATAACTCCCAACTCTAGCATGCGCTGTATCTCTGCCTCCATAATCTCTCTCTGCCTTGGAGACACCCTGTAAGGTTTTGATCTTACTGGTTCGGCAGAGGTCAGCTCAATTTCATGCGTTATCAGTTCGGTTCTACCCGGCCGATCGCTGAATCTGTCGATATATTCCCCTAACACCGCTTTTAGCTCATCTAGCTGCTCGGGTCTTAGAGCGTGCGAGCTTACCGAGTGTTCTACTACTTCTTCTAGGCCGATTTCAGAGTTGGAGGTCGTTCTATACTCCTTAAACTTGGTACCAATGCCATCCGGCTCTTTGACGGTATAGTTAACGACTCCGCTCCGCTCTACATACGGCTTCATCAAATTACAGTGATATATCCTCACTTCCTTCCTGCGACCGGGCATTCTCAAAGCATAGTTAGTATCTGAAAGTTTGTGCAACACTTTAACGGGCCCGTCCCAGTGAACTTCAAGCTTGTTCTTTCTTGAAGGTTTGAGGATCATTACCTGGTCTCCGGCGTTAAACGTACGAAGCCTCGCATTCTTGTCGTAATAGAATTTGGCGTTCTTTTGAGCTAGTGCCATGTTCTTTCCGACTAGTTCTTGGGTTGCGCTTAGCCGTTCCAGTAAATTTAGCACGTATTCAACCACGGTTGGACTCTCCCCTCTTTCCTCCCACATCTCTCTTAACATTCTCAGTGGAGACCGGAGTGTCCTCCCATACACTAGTTCTGCTGGTGAGAACCCTGTCGCCTCATGTGGAACCGTTCGCAAAGCAAACAAAGTTGCCGGCAGACAGTTCTCCCAGTCCTCCTGGTGCTCGTAACAGAGCGCACGCAAAACTCGCTTAAGCACCGAATGCCACCTCTCTACACTGTTTGACTGAGGGTGATAGACAGAACTGTGTATTAACTTTACCCCGCACTTTTGCAAGAATGTGGAAGTCAGTGCGCTCGTGAATACTGACCCTTGATCGGCCTGAATTTCGGCTGGAAACCCAACTCGTGCAAACACTGTCAAAAGCGCGTCTACTACTTCGGTGGAGCTGAGCTCTTTCAAAGGGATTGCTTCTGGAAACTTGGTAGCCGGACACAGCATGGTAAACAAGTACCTGTAGCCTGATTTTGTTTTTGGAAGAGGCCCTACCGTGTCTATTACAAGCCGTCTGAAAGGCTCTGTTATTAAGGGCACTACCTTCAGTGGAGCTTTCCAAGTCTCTCCTGGTGTACCAGAACGCTGGCAGGCGTCGCATGATCTTACAAAGTTTTCTACATCTTTGAAACAGCCAGGCCAGTAGTATTCCATAAGCAATCTTTCCTTTGATTTGTTTATGCCTAGGTGGCCGGACCACCCATTTCCATGACAAAGACTCAAAAGGTCCTCCCTATACTTAGTAGGTATGACTAACTGATCTAAAATCTTACCCTTTCGATCTCTGTAATGCCGATACAACAATCCTCCTCTCTCATGTATCGTTACGTTGCGCCAGCAATGCCTTCTTTAGCTGTGTCACGTAATTTAGCTAAGCTCTCATCAGTCTTTTGCTCAGCTGCCAGTGACTCTCTATCCACGCGTAAGAGTTGATCGAAGTTCTTTGAGGCCGGTGATAATAACGACCCTGTCTCGCTTGTGAGCGCGTCTGCTTGCTCTTCCTGCAGGCTAGAACTCTGACACTCTAGTGCTACGCTCTCATTGAGCTGGTCAGCTGGCAGGCTCTCCTCAACTGTTCTTTTGTCCCTCGGGCCTAGCTCGGATTCGGGTATTGAAGTTATGCCCTTTTCTGCTTCCGCTGGAGGAGCTTGAGCATTTTCAGCCGAAAGCGCCGCGATCTTACGAGCTTGGCCTCGGGTCAATGCCTGTACTATGCCCTCTCCCAGTTTGAGCCCTCTGTCACGCAGTAACTGATTCGAACGATTCGAAAAGATGTAGGGTTACTGCAGTGACAAAAATTTGGAAACTGCAGCCTCAGTCTCTAGCTCCCCGAATGGTCCACTGATTTTGACTTTGGCCATGGGCAGACACACGCTGTGTTCTTCTACAACCTGTTTTATCGATGCTACTTCTCCGGTGAAGTCATCTACCATCACGTAAGACGGATGGACAATGTCCAGCGTGGCGGCACTGTCTCTTAGCACTCGGCATGGTTTTCCATTAACTTGCAGGTCGTGGAGATATGGACTTAAAAGTTCCATATTCTCATCTTTTTCCTCCACGTAGGAAAAAACTACGCTAGACTTCTCGCAGTTTACAGCTATATGTCCCAGTTTGTGGCATTTGTAACAGCGAATTGGTCTAAAAGATCCGAACTTTCTTTTCTGTTCTTGTGCGGTTTCTCCGTTAAGTTTCTCCTCGCTCTTTTCTGCGGGCTTTTCCGCCATGTCGACAGGCTTCGATCGTCTAGTTTGCGCACCCTTTTTGAACGGAAATGGTTTCCGCGGTCCATTTCGACCGTCCCAGTTTCCCTCCTCGGCGTTCAACTTTCTACGGGTTGCATACTCTTCGGCTAATTCAGCTGCCCTTTCCACAGTGTTTACATTACCTCTGTCTTGCACCCACAGTTTCACAGCTTGGGGGATGGTTTTGTAAAACTGCTCTAGACACATGCATTCAATGATCATGTCTCTGCTGTCGTACGCTTCCGCGCTTTTAAGCCACTCGACTAGGTTGGCCTTTAAGCTATATGCAAACTCCGGATAGCCCTCGCTATCTTTCTTGCCTGTGCTCCTAAACCTTTGCCGAAAAGCTTCGGCTGAAAGGCGGTATTTCTTCAGGAGACTAGCCTTAACTTTTGCATAATCATATGCATCCTGCACACTCAGTCTGGCGATTACTTCCGCCGCCTCACACGGCAACATAGACAGCAACCGCTGTGGCCATGTACTCGGGCCGAAGTTCATCTTTTCGCAAGTCCTTTCAAAATTGCTTAGGAACAAGCCTATGTCGGTCCCGACCTCAAATGGCTTTAATAGCCTGTCCATGCGGTACGATGCTGCCTCACTTGATCGACCCAGAGCGCCTTCACTTCCTTGAGACAACTCCAAACGTCTGTTTTCAAGTTCAAGTTGCATTTTTCTTAACTCGCGATCTTTATCGCGTTCCTCTCTCTCTCTATCCCGTTCCTCTCTCTCTCGTTTTTCTCTGTCTCGTTCTTCTCTTTCTTTTTCCCGTTTCTCTCTCTTTTTGAGAAGTTCCAATCCCATTTCAATATCTTGCTCACTGGCCTGATTGGAAATTAGCTCCAATAATTCCGATTTGAGCATTTCCTTGGGTACATCTAGGCCCAGTTCCTCACCAACAATCAACAACTCGTCTCTCAGCAGTGTCCTTAACTCCATGACTGCTGCTTTACTGCCTTGATTCTGCTCTCTAAATCTAGCTAGGAAAACACAACCTAGCTAACACACAACAATCTAGCTTCCCTACTGTTCTAAACAGAACAACCACAAAATGAAGCCTAGAGAGTCAAAGCAAAAACCAAGCACTCACCGCAGATACAGCACCATGTCGCAAAGTCCATCTCACCGCTGTCAGCCAGTTGTCAGGATTGGGGGCTCAATCCCATCGTCCGTGGTCCTTTGCCAAGATTGGAGTACGGCATGAATTCGGAGGTAGCTGGCCTATGCCGTCGTCCAACTTATTTACGCTGAGATCGTTGATGAAGTGATGATGATGATGATGATGAAAAACTTTATTTATCCCTCTTTAAAGGGAAGGGGGCAATGGAATAGAGGATGGGGGGAGGAACTACTTGAAGTAGGCCTCCTTTATCCTCTCAGCCCACTCCAGGATGGCCTCCTGAAGATCGGGCCTGGAGCTGCGCAAGGCAGCCTCCCACTGCTCCTCACTAGATATTAATTGTTTGAGGAAAGGGGGAAGGGGGTGCTTAGGGCACCCCCACATGATGTGGTTTAAGTCTGCTTTGGGAGAGACACAGAATTTACAAGAGGGAGAAAGGTAAATGGCGGGATGAATGCGGTGGAGGAGGTAAGGGGACGGAAAGGTGCGAGTCTGCAGCTGTCGCCACAGAATTTCACACCTACGCGGGGATTTGCCCATGAGTGGCGGAAAGGTTAAGCGGTCTAATCGGTAGTGTGCGCAGATGTCGTGATAAGTAATAAGTCGATCCCGCGCTGTAAACGACGCCTCCTCCGTGGCGAGGTCCGACACATGTGATGCCTGAGCCCGGACAGTAAATCCTCGGGCACTGGCATGAGCCGCCTCGTTTCCGGCAAGGCCCGCATGCGCGGGAGTCCAGATTAATGCCACAGTTTGGTGGAAAGGATGGACCAAGAGGAGAGAAAGGGCTGGCTTAGAGACCCTACCCGCTCCGAAGTTATGTATGGCTGCTTTGGAGTCGCTAACGATAACTGATGAATTTGGAATTGTGAGGGCCAGGGCTATGGCCGCTTCCTCCGCCTCCTCCGAGGAAGAGCCAGGAATGGAAGCGGCCGCAGCGACCTGGCCGTGAGAGTTAATGACTGATATTGCGTAATGATTTCTGCTCCCATATTCGGCGGCATCGACATAGAGCACGTCTTTAGAGGTGGAGAATTGTTTTTGGAGAGCCTTTGCTCGCTGCCTCCTGCGCTGTTTGTGATGCACAGGGTGCATGTTTTTAGGAAGTGGGGGGATGCAGAGGTTCTCGTGTATGTGATGTGGAATGGTGTATTTAGTCTTGATGATGGGTGCCGGAGTGATAGAAAGGGTTTGTAGAATGTGTCGACCTGTTGCGGTGTTAGAAAGTCTGCTATATTGGGATGTGAGGTGGGCTTCTGTGAGTTCAGTAAGTGTGTTGAAAGTTCCAGTAAGCATTAGCCTATCAGTGGAGGTACGTATGGGGACTCCCAGAGCGAATTTATATATTTTGCGTAAAAGAGTGTCGATCTTATCTGATTCTGATTTAAGGAAATGTAGATATGGTGTTGCGAATGTAATCTTACTGATAACGAAGGCC
The DNA here is from genome assembly GCF_038994185.2 of Dermacentor albipictus. Classification (NCBI taxonomy): domain Eukaryota; kingdom Metazoa; phylum Arthropoda; class Arachnida; order Ixodida; family Ixodidae; genus Dermacentor; species Dermacentor albipictus. The sequence goes on along the minus strand of NW_027225580.1, from coordinate 2,649,591 downwards.
TGAATCAAGCGGAGAAGTTCGGCCTCCTTTAGTCCGCCATGTTTATTGGAGACTCGCCCTAGAAGGCGCAGGGTGTGATCGACTGTAGTGTGGAGTGTATGTAGGGTATATGTGTTGAGCCGGTTGCTTTGAATGTGTAAGCCGAGCACCCGGAGCCTGTCCACTCTAGTAACGGGGATGTGGTTTAGGATCACCTCTATACTAGACATGTGTTTTCCGGACCCCCGGTGGGATGGCAGAAGTAGCAGCTCGGATTTTTGAGGGGAGCATGTGAGATTCATAGCCCCGGCATGAGCCACGACGGCGTCTGCTGCGGCCTGTAGAGTGTCTTGAATCTCTCCATCGGAACCGCCAGTCATCCAAAGAGTGATGTCATCGGCGTAGAGTGAAAACTTGAGATCGGGAATAGACCGCAATGCTTGCGCCATCGGCATCATAGAAAGATTAAAAAGAAAAGGGGACAGCACTGAGCCTTGGGGCGTGCCGTAGCTACCTAAAGCGTATGAAAGGGATTGCTCTGTGCCTATGTGTATCGTTGCGGTACGGTTGGATAGGAAGGTAGATATGTAGTCATATGTCTTTCCGCCAACCCCAATGAGATTAAGCTCTCGGAGGATGGCGGAATGTGAAACGTTATTGAAAGCTCCGTGGAGGTCCAGACTGAGAATTGCTTGCGTATCTAGACTGCTATTAGGTGTAATGATGTCATGCTTCATTCGAAGCATGATATCTTGGCATGACAGAGATTTTCGAAAACCTACCATTTCTGATGGATAAAGATTGTTGTCCTCCATGTATTTACTAAGTCGGTTGAGGATGACGTGTTCGAGTGTTTTACCTAGACAAGAGGTTAGTGATATAGGCCTGAGATTAGAAATGTTGAGTGGTTTGTTTGGCTTTGGGATAAAGATTACCCTGGCATCTTTCCACGAACTAGGGAGGGTGCCTGTGTCAAAGCAGTGATTGAAGTACGCCGTGATGGCGTACTTCAATCACTGGAAATCACAGGAAAAGGGGTTTATTTACAGAAATTAACTCAGTCTAACATGACTGCTTGAGAAAAAGAGTATCAGTCCAACATGACTGCATGAGAGAAGTGACTCAGTCTAACATGACTGCTCAAGAGAATTGTCCTCAGCATTCGCACAACCACAGTTTTTATACACTCGATCCGCCGGTCCTACGACGCGGCGACTGTTCGTTTACTCATCACCAACGCGCCGCTGCTCTGCAGAACAGTTTACGTACACAAAGGCAACCGCGCTCTGATGCCCGACGACGGCGTTGGCGGGTGCCGTTCCGGGAACTATCGTTGCCGCTCGAGGGTCGCTCGTTGTTCCGTGCCACTCCGAACCGTGAGAAGCACAAAAATACGTCGTTCCCGCGGCAGCTTGTCCATGCGTGTCAAATCAGCTCCGCGTTGGGGAACTCCGGAATCATTGTTCACGCACCGAACTAGTTCCGTCACAATGTCGAAGGGGCTGGAGGAAGGCGGCGGATTCCAGCGCAAAGGTCGCTTCTTTGAACGCCTCCCAGCTGCAGCGACGGAGAGGGAGAGGTGCGCGTCTTGCACCCCTTGTCGTAATCGGGTGGCAAGGTGGCAATCTTGCTTAGCGGCTCGCCATTCTTAACAACGGGTACCCCAAATGTTAACATTGCCATAGCAACCGCGCTCGCGAAGCTTTCACTGCGGCTCTCGGTCTGTGAAAAGTGAGATAGGATTTTACCGCCGGTGTCTTTTTCGCAGCACATTTTGTTCGAGAAACAAGCTGAATTTGGGGTGTGGTGTGTAAGCTTGAATGTTCTATTCGTGTCTGTGAGGGTGAGTGTCAGCCAGCATCATATGCACTCAAGCAATCACGGCGCGGGTCTTCGTCGACTTCTTCAACGTGCCGCGGAAAAAAAGGTGGCGCGTCTGCTTCAGTAAAACTTCGACAGAAGTTTCGTAGGCCTTGTTTTGACGCGCGTCGGCAGCACACACTTCCGGCGGTTCGTAACAATGCAAGTTCAAACTTCGCGCGCATCAGCTATGGCGAGCTGCATTACCGCTGATTTGAGGCGCAACCTTTTTACAGTCGATAGCTCGAACGAGCTTTCCCATTTATTCCTTCACTTATCGCAGACTGGATATTAAATCCTGCGCTTCACAAAGGTCAGCGGACTGCCTCATTTGGTCTGAATTTAACATTTAATAACAAGAAGAACAGAGAGGGCGAGCAACTGAAGGTATTTATCACTTTCCATTATCTTTTTAAATGCAGTTGTTTGCACTTAAGCATGCCAAAACATGTAATGACGAGTCGACATCACTCCAACAACATTGCCAACATAGTCGCTAAAACACGATTGTGTTGGCTGATATATATATGAAGCAAAGAGTAATTTCATAGAAGGTTCTCAGTTCGTAGACAATGGATGTTTCTAATAAATGCACTATTTAGCGTATTTTTACCCCGACCGCCTCAATGCTAAATTTATGACTAAAAATAGGCTAAAACGAACTTTTTTGCAAATTTGTCGCCTGCCATTTCACGGTGTATTCATCCCAAATAAGTTTTCACACACAGTACAACCTGCTGGCAATTAGTTATTATGAAATATAACCTTTCGGTAAAAGTTATCTTTCTGCAAAAAAATTCGCAATATTCACTAAATTTTGCATATTCAGCGCCGTGCATATTCAGTGCCGCATAAAAAACTCACGGAAACTTAAAGATCGATAACCCCCCCCCCTTTTTTTTTAAGTGAAAAGCCTATCTTCACTCTCAAGGGAAAATCGTGTGCTCGCCTAACTTAAGAAGAGAGAATTTTTCACAATGCGTTTACGATTCATATTTTCGAGGTGTCTAAAGAACTTCATATTTTGCTAGCGGTGCTGAAATAATGTTTTTCCGCAAAAAATACTTCTTGCTTTAAAAAGATACTCCTAAATTTTTTCAACGAAATCTTCGTGGTCGAGCACCAAGGTTGGGACAGTTAGCGTGGAATGACCATTATGCTTCATAAGTCCGAGAGTAGGGTTTGAAGAGGCACGGGTATGATTAATATGATTATTCCATGATAAATTTCACTGAACATTGTTGCCAAGGTACTTGTAAGTTGTTTCGAGTTCCACAGTGTTGTTATCAGGGGAGTAGGTGGTTGGAATTCGTGGCCTATTGGTGAAAGACATGAGTTTAATTTTGGAAATATTTAATGGCATCAACCAATTAGAACACCATGCACTTATTGCGTCCAGGTCAGTTGTAGTAAATGGCTATCAGTGTTACTTGTTACACATCGTTAAAGTGCACAATCATCTGCAAATAGTCTGATTTTGGATAACACACAACTGGGTAAATCAGTAATATTGAATAGAAAGAGTAAATGTCCAAGTACGCTGCATTGTGGAACTCCAGACGTAACATCAGCATAACATGAGTTGGAATTGTTAAATGATGTAAGCTGAGTTCTAGATGAGAGAAAATCGGTGATCCATGCAATTATAGTAGGGCGAGTGTTGAGCTGTGACAGTAACAACCTATGATGCCGAACACGGTCAAATGCCTTAGAAAAATATAAAAATATTTCGTCAACTTGGAACCCAGCGTTTATCAGTGTCAATATCAGTCTGTCAGTCTTATCAATAAATCCGGCAAGTTGGGTGTCGCATGAATAGCCTTTGCGAAAACCGTGCTGATGCTAAAACATAATGTTATGGTGTCGAAGGAAGTTGATGACTGTGTATGATATGTTCGAGTAATTTACGAATAGTGCTAGTTAAGCAGTTGGGACGACAATTAAGTGGAGAAGCACGATCACCAGATTTGAAAATTGGTATTTTTCAGTGCACCACTCATTAGGAATACCACCAGTTGATAGTGACTGGGAAAAGAGAGCGGTTAACTATGCGATGTATTCGTTAAAATTTTATTATTGAAACCCAGCTGGTCTGCACTAGATGACGTTTTAAGATTGGTTAGTAGAAATAAAACACCAGCCTCACTGATGACCACATCATGCATTGTGACTCCCAATAAGGCCTTTAATGTTGGCAATGAGTTAACGTTTCATGAGTGAAAATTGTTAGAAACGTATAATTAAGAAGTTGAGCGCAATCTGAATCGGGGATAGAACACCATAAGAATCAGTAAGACTGATGGTTGCGCGAATTCTAGGGTTCACAACACGCTAAAGGTGGCGAGTATTATTTTTTAGCATGGATAGTCACCCGCCGTGGTTGCTCAGTGGCTATGGTGTTGGGCTGCTGAGCACGAGGTCGCGGGATCGAATCCCGGCCACGGCGGCCGCATTTCGATGGGGGCGAAATGCGAAAACATCCGTGTACTTAGATTTGGGTGCACGTTAAAGAACCCCAGGTGGTCGAAATTTCCGGAGTCCTCCACTACGGCGTGCCTCATAATCAGAAAGTGGTTTTGGCACGTAAAACCCCATAATTTTAGCATGGATAGTAAATCACGAGAAAAAAAGTTATGGTGAGTAGATTTTAGCAATGCCTTATTAGCCTTGTCACACTGTTTGTGTTTATCATGGGCACTCGCTAGACCAGTCAGCTTTGCCTGCCTGTACAATCTCTTCTTGTTATTAAGCCGCCGAAGCTTGTTGGTAAACTAAGGGGAACTGCTTTTGTATGTAATGAACAACGTAGGAATTTAGGTGTCAATGAGTGAACTGAGGGTGGCTTTAAAGAGGACCCAGTTCTGCTCAACGGAACGTGAATGAAAATCATGCAGAAATTCAGCTGTTATGACATTCAATGGTGTTATGACATTAAAATCAGGTGTTATGACATTCAATGAACGCAGCGAACAGTCAGTTTCTAAAAAGGGCCTGGAAATACATCGGGTAAAAGAATATAAATACTTTGGTATAAGGACAAATGAAGGCAATAGATATATTGAAGCACGGGAAAAACAATAACAGCAAGAGGAAAGAGAAATGCGGTCATAACCAAACACAGAGCGCTATGTGGATAGAATAGGTACGATGTGCTCCGGGGTTCGTGGAAAGGTCTAATGGTTTCAGGACGTACATTTGCAAACGCGGTTGTTTTCTTGAAGTCTGGAGTAGAATCAGGACTCAATGGCAACCTAAGGTGAGTGGGACGCCTCGCATTGGGCGCTCCCGGGAAGACTACAAATGAAGCTGTACGGGGTGATATGGGCTGGACTAGTTTTGAAGTGAGGGAAGGTCAGAGTAAAACTGGTTAAATAAAAACGACTGAGGAATATGGAAGAAAGTAAATGGGCTGGGAAAGCGTTCAGATATTTGTACAGGAGGAACCAGCAAGCGTGCGACGGTATGAAAAGCAACATGGCAAGAAAGAACGTCAAACACAAAGCCAGAGACGCTGAGACAATTTCATGGATGGCGGCAATGAAAAATAAACCTGCTGTGAGCTACCGCTTAAAAGGAAAAAAAAACGAAATCAGGAAAGAAACAATTTATGATAACTCAAAGCAAGCTCTTCACTTCTGGAAGTGTGATCAGGATGCCTTAGAACATGCACTAATAAAGCGAGATGCAACAAGGAAGAAGAAGCATGTGTTTGCTGCGGTAAAGCTAGAGAAATGATGGAGCATGTTTTATTAGAATGTGAAGATATCTGGCCAGTGGTTGATTTAGGCACCCATGGCTTTCTTGAAGCTCTTGGTTTCAGCGAGAGCATGGGGAAAGCAAACATGTCCGCTGTAGAGATTAGTGAGAGGCGATTGGAAGATTGATAGAAGAAAAGTCGGGAATTGAACGACATTCAACGCAGGCGTAGGAAAACAAAGTTCCCCATAGGGGTTCACAAAGTTTGGTGAGGAGAATACTTCGTGGTATTTTTTTTATTATAGCTACGACATTACACAATACACCTAATAACGAGAGCTTGGTGGCGCAACCCACCGCTCCGTTCTTAAGGGGGTGCTCATAGCATCCATCCATTCATCCATCCATCCATCCATCCATCCATCCATCTATGCAAAGGGCCAAACGAGTTGCTGCGCTTTGCTCTATGCGACGCTCGTTCCATGCATATACGCGCTATAAATGAACTACCTCCCGACGCGGCGTGCAAGATAGCGACAGCACTAGCAGTAGCAGCAGCAGTGGAAAAGCCGAAGGAAGAGGAAAAGAAAACTTCACTTTAAAAGAGTACTTTGCTTTAGAAGATTCACTTGAAAAAGCAAAACACCGCTGACAAGCTGAACCACTCATGTATGCTTCAAAAATATTGCCTGTCTGGCAAGTTCAGGAAAATCGCGCGACGGGGTCCCACGCGTTCTGCCCTCGTCAACTTGCGCTGATACCCTCATCTTCCAAAGTTCGCCTGACCCCCACCAGCTGTGCGCCGGCATCCCACTGCGGCCTGTGACGGCAGATAGGCGTCAAGTTTCCAGCGTGAGTTGAAGCTGAAGTTTAACGGGAAATGTGTAACCGCAGCGGACTCCGCTCATTTCTCGCTGTTTCGACTGCCGAGCGTTGGCCGTGCCACGCTCCGTCTCGACGTCGTCTTTCTTATCACATCGAGCCCTCCCTCCCCCCCCCCCCCCCAGGGGGATTGCCACAGCCAGTTTTTCTAGACACGTACCAGCTAGCGCCCCAAGCGGCCCCGGCACGACGCTAGCGCGTTTTCAATGGAACGAACGGGCTGTTCGCGAATAACAAAAGCTGCAGGTCGATTATGGAAAAAGCCACATGGCAGACATGTCCTGGAAGACAATCCACACGAGCCAAATGCAGTGATCACGCTGTGGCAAGCAAGAATTTGTTCCGAGAGCGGTTAAAGATTCAGCAATTGAAGCCTATGAAAACTCCAAAAATTTCTGCTCGATTTCCAAGACAGAAACGCTATAGCTGTGATAAAACTGAGGCTACTATCGTAATAGCCGCTACAGCGTGTCTAGCCCGGAGTCTCAGCTTTCGATTAATGCCTATCTCGACTCTCTACACATGGCGTAACACTGTTCCCAAAAGCAACTCGCCGTGGTTGCGCAGTGGCTATAGTGTTGGGCTGCTGAGCACGACGTCGCGGCATCGAATCCCGGCCACGGCGACCGCATACCGATGGGGCCGAAATGCGAGCACACCCGTGTACTTAGATTTACGTGCACTATAAAGAACCCCAGGTGGTCTAAATTTCTGGAGTCATCCATCATGGCGTGCCCCATAATCAGAAAGTGGTTTCGCACGTAAAACCCCATGATTAAAATTTTTTCCCAAAAGCAATTTTTGAAATACCGTCGGGCAAGTTCACGTGGTATCTATAAAAACCCGAGCGTATATATATCACTTGCGGGAACTTTGGAAGCCACGGCCGAGTCGTTTAGTCACTCGCACCTATCGTCCCGTGTCGTGCTGGCAACGGTTCAATACCCTGCTGCGTGACGCTTTTTTACCGGCACGTAGGTGGCCAAAACACAAGATTTGGTTGCAGTATTCGTTTTTGCAGTGGTGCTCTTCGAATATTACATTTTCAATGTTTACTTCTTAAAACATATCAATTCGTTGCCTATTTGTTAATTGCTTTTAGTCTCAGATTTTATTCCTTGACAACATAAGAACAAACATGCGCATCCCTTTGTGCTACATAAAAAAAAGTTATCGTGCCTTGTAGCATGGACATACTCGGGAATTCTGGACAAAGCACCTTCACCATCTTGTGGAAATTCATGCCAAGGCACATGCGTAACTCAATGGGCAAGACTTTAAAAAAATTTATTTCTGTATAGTAGCCGAGTATCAACAAGTTACAACTGTCTGCGCCAAGAAGGTAGTAACTTGTAACATACGTATTTATAGCACTTAGTCGGAACATTGGTGGTGCGTGAAAGCAGCGTTTTGGTCGGGGATGGGTGGTTATGTCACACGACAGGAGCAAATGGTTTTGCACCTTCTCAGCAGAGCGCATATTGACTTGAGGAAGTGCCAAATTTAAGCCATAAAGCGATATATTACAGCTGGAGTTTGAACGCTAATTGCAGAGCGATTGTCATTTGGTCTGTTTGCCCACGCATGTTTTGCGAGGCAGCAGAGAAGGAGATGGAGTGTATATGGGTGTGCTCGCCTTGAGCTTGCGTGCGTGTGTACTCCCATTTGCGTGTGCGCGCCTGTTTGTGTCTCAGTATTTGAATATGCGTAAGCACGAGTGCGTGTATGCGCGTGCGACCATGCGTGTGTTTGTTTGTGCGTGCAGGGACCGTATTCTGAAACGTTCGCCTTCCGCGATAGTTTCGCCGCCGCGATAGTCACCTTCCATAAATCAAGTGACTGCTTACCCGTGACGTCAGCATGCACTACCAACACTGAGGGATCGCACTGTGCGACTGCAGAGCGGCTCGGGTTTGTTGTTTTCGAGTGTAGTGGCCGCAGTAGGGGTTCTGCGCACTGACTATGGTTGGTTACGGCCGCTTTATGTAAACAAAAAAATAAGAAAATGCGAAATGCTTTATTTTAAATGAATCAACAGATATCGCCGTGAAACAGCGCGTGTAAGACGCCACTAAAAAGACTACTTTAAACTACCACCTATCTTATTTCTAGTACACTCCACCACCAACCGAACGCCAAAAGGCGCCAAAGGACGTGTTAATTTATTCAATATATGTCGAGAGCACCCATCGACACCATGAGGTTAAAATGACGTAGGCCGGAACTACTAGATGGTGCTGTTTATTTTCCGGTTTTGCTAAAAGAGCCAAGCAGGACATGCCGTTGGCGGAGGCGTGGCCAAGGCGATAGTTTCGCGGAAAGCGAACGTTTCAGAATTCGGGCCCAGTTCCGTGTGCGTGTGTGCGTACATTTTTGTGGGTTTGTGCCGGCGTGGGCGTGTGTAAACATGAATGCGGACGAACATGTAACATCTCTGTGTTTGCGTTTGTGCGAGCGAGCGCGAGAGCTAGCGAGCACTTCCGCGCTTACATCTACTCGTGGGTATGAATGCTATATAGAGTTTATTTAAACCCATATTTAAATCTACGAGACAAGAATGAATGACATTGCATTTATATCATTATCTCTTTCTGAAATGCGAAATCAACGGAAAAGAGACTCTGTTCCCTTCCACTCTGGGAAGAAATATGACCAGCGAAACTGTGTATGTGGGCCCTTTAGTGGCGAACTGCATCTCCACCGCGGGTCGGCCCGGCATTGCACTAACTTCGGGAAGTTGTTCTGCGCGCGGACATGGCAGTGAGGAAAGTAGCCCTTAACAGCTTTGCTGTAAAAAAAAAAAACAAGAAAAGAAAGCCCTCAGCCTCAATGCCCCAGATTTCGTCCCGGTGGCACCGTCACCATCGGCACGGCTCCGTGAGCAGCTACCAAGCTGTCGACTTTCGTTATCTTCCTTCTCTCGGCGCCAGCGTATTGTCTTGATGCCAGAGCTGCGCTAAATCGTCACCATCAATGAGTCATGCATCGTTTCTGCGACCAAGCAAGCTTTCGGCGGCACACGTTCGCTGCTATATTGACATTAATACTTCAGACTGCTTGCCTTCGAAAAAACAGCATGAATAAAAATCGAAAGCGCACTGGCCACAAGGAACATGCTCACGGGGCCATACTATTGATGACATCACAAAAGGCTAGGTGCGGTCAGGTTGACTTTACAGGCTTGCAAGGATGGACTGACGGGCTAGTTGGTTCATTATCACAGAAAGAACAGCACTTCAAGTTGTTACCGCAGTGTGTGTATGTGGTTCCTCCTTTGTGTCCAGTCTTCAAGCACTGTTCTTTCTGTCCCTTTACAGATGTTCTCCATCTGCGTCAGTTACGCTTTTCAAGAGCGTTTGAGTGGAAAATTTTTGTTCGCTTAGCTCTTACACAAGCATGTTTGATCAAAATTTCTTTGCTTGGCTAGATAATCTCAAGCCACTCATTTTCTATAGACACCTAAGATCAATTATTGAAAAGTTAATCAACGTAGCTTGGTTAATTACGCACACAACTTCCGAACTTACTCCGCATCCAGACGTTACCAATCTGAACACTCGAATGTTAAAATGATGTCACCAATATTTATATTGGTTTATTAGTTTTGTTTGTTGCAGTTAAAAGCAGCCTGCATATCTATGGTCCAGTAGGCTTCTTGTAAGGCAAGTGTGAAAGCTTGGTCAGGTTAACTTGGCGCAAATCAACTTCATTAACTTGTGCACCTGTGCCCAATAGTACACTTCTGCCTTTATAACCGATTCTCCTAAATTACACAAGAAATACTTCAGCGCTACGCTACGTAGTACATCACACAACGTGTACCTGAACATTGTGCGCGCTCCCGATTAGATTTTTGAGCATTGGTGGTATCACGCTCGGTTTCCTGGCATCATTAAGAATAATGGTGGGCATGGCAGACCGAGCTTCGGCATGATGTCTAAGCCTTTCTTCTGTATCGCGCAGGCTTTTCTGCTGAGCTTAGCCGGAGCGTCAACGCCGCTTCATCATTTGTCTGGCCATTTCAAGATACCGCCGGATGAATCTTGCTCGTGGACAGCGGGAACAGCGACGCAGTGCCTCGTTTTCGAGGACATCATCTGCGACGCATCCTCAGCGCCACCTCGGGACCAAGTGACGTCATCATGCCTGACTATAAAGGAACAACTACAGCTCTGCGAGTTCAGTGGGCATGGCAGACCGAGCTTCGGCATGATGTCTAAGCCTTTCTTCTGTATCGCGCAGGTTAGTTCATATTTTACTACACTTAGAAGTGATTGCCGCAGTATATTGGTCGCGCCATGCCCACAACAGTGCATTATCATAGCATACAATGTGTATTCTGTGTGTCGGCTTCTTCTTTGCGGGGATGTAGAATTGAACCCTGGTCCACAGACAGAACTTCTGAAAGAACTGTTAGAAGGGCAACACAAACTTACCGCTGAAGTGGCAGCACTTAGGACTCAGCAAAGCACGATGGAAAAGTTAATGTCAGATATGGCGTTACGTTTCGACGAAATCAATAAACAAGGTGCTCGCGTTGCATCCCTTGAACAATCGGTGAATCTTCTGCATAAAAAAATCATTGACCTAGAGGACCGGAGCAGGCGGTCAAATTTGATTGTTTTCGGGGTACAAGAAGGCAGCGATGAAACTGTTACTGATTTGAAGCAAAAAGTCTTGAGGGAGATCTTTTTACAGAAACTTAATGTTACCTGCAACTCGGTAGGGAGAATTCATCGGTTGGGCAAACCTAGCAAAAATAGGCCAGTTATAATATATTTTCAAGATTATAACGAGAAACAGGAAGTATTGAAAAACGCATACAAGCTTAAAGGATCGAGAACGTCATTTCAAAGCGATTTTTCTCCGGACACGCGCAGAAAGCGGAAACTTTTGTGGGAGAGTGCAAAAAGCGAGAAAGAACTGGGCAAGAAAGTAAAACTTATCAATGATAAGCTACGAGTGGATGGACAATTGTTTATGTGGGACGAAAACACTAACTCCAGAATAGAATTAAATACTCGTCAAAGCTCATCCGCCCCTCAATGAATTAGTTCGACTACTAGGAATCTACGGGTTTTAAACATAAACGCGCGCAGCGTAGTGAACAAAAGTGCCCTGCTTGAGGCTACCCTTTTAAATTACGATCCACATGTTGTTGTGATTACTGAGACTTGGCTGCGCGATGACATTGATAGCACAAGCGTTTTCCACCTTCTTATCAGGTATTTCGACGTGACAGGCCTTCCAGAGGAGGCGGTGTAGCTGTATTAGTCAAACATAGCATACCTGCTTTTCTACTTCGGCAGATTGAAAATCACGAAAGTATCAGCCTAAACTTTCGCTGTTGGGGACGATCCTTTTTATTATTCGCGGTTTATCGTGCACCTCAGTCACCTACGCACTTCCTAAATGAACTTTATGCGCATATGTCGACTTTTTCTCAGGATAAAATACTTCTCGTTGGTGACTTCAATCTGCCTGGCGTTAACTGGGATTATTCTGCTTACAGTTACGATCAGAATGTCGATTATTTGATTGATATTATGCTAACTAATAACTTGCAACAAATTGTGACACAGCCGACGCGCTTACAAGAAGATAGTGAAACTATGCTTGATCTCATTTTTATTAGTCGCTCTATTGAAAATTTTGTCACCTCTGTAGAAAAAGGTATTTCGGATCATGAACTTGTATACTTTTCGTGTCCCATGGACCGTTGCGATATTGCCCTTGATAAGACAGTGATTGTAAAGGATTTTTCCCGTGCCAGAGATCAAAGTGTTTTGGACTACTTAGATCACAGGCTGAGTGAATTTTATGGGAATTACGTCGTGGTGCTCTGGAATAAGTTCAAAGAAATGTGCCATTTCTGTCTCGATAACTTTATTCCAAACAAAGTTAAAAAGAAGTCCAAACGTAATCCGTGGATTACACGAAAGGTACTGCAACTTAAGCGAAAACTAAAAAGGCTAAGGCAACGGCATGCACTCTGCACTGAGATCCAGAACATTCAAGAGGCCCTGAATCAGGCTGTATTCAAGGCTAAGCAACGGTATTTTCAATATACCCTGCCTAGCTTTATGCGCAGTGCACCGGGAAAATTCTGGAACCATCTAGCTAGCACAAAGAAACCCATTGACTGCATTGTACACAATGGTGTAACGGTTACTGAGAAGCGATGTATAGCAGAACATTATAATCAATTTTTTCACAGCACATTTTCATGTGCCCCGAACCATGTACCCTTCAGCTGTACCCCTTGTTATGTTGATCCTGCTGTTATATCGACGAGCGGTGTGGTTTCTATGCTGTTAAATTTAAAAACGAAATCATCACCAGGACCGGATAACATCCCAAATGCCTTTTTGTGCCGCTATGCAGAAATGGTTGCACGTTTTCTAGTGCGCATTTTTGGTGTATCTTTATCTTCAGCCGCCCTTCCCAAAGATTGGCGATCGGCTCGGGTTGTACCGGTGCTTAAGAAAGGCGAAGCGACATTAATAACGAACTATCGACCGATTTCCCTTACTTCATCTTGCTGCAAACTATTGGAACATATTATAGCTAACCAGATAAAAGAATTCTTAAGTGACAACAGCATCCTCACACCGGTACAGCATGGCTTTAGGAAGGGGTTTTCCACCGTCACTCAGTTAGCTTCAGTCATCCACAGCTTTGCTAGCATTCTTGATAAACCTGGTCAGATTGATGTTGTATTTCTGGATTTCAGAAAAGCATTTGATCTTGTTTGTCACCATAAGCTAATTGAGAAGCTCGAAATAATAAAACTGCCGCCATACTTAGTTAGCTGGATTTCTGCATACTTAACTAAGCGCACACAATTCGTCAGCATAAGCGACTGCTCTTCAGAAGAAGTGCCAGTTACTTCCGGTGTGCCTCAAGGAAGCGTGCTTGGCCCTTTGTTATTTTTAATATATATTAATGATATTGTAGAAGTAATCGCTCAACCTGTTCAATTAAGATTGTTTGCTGATGATTGTGTTTTATTTAATGAAATTAAATGCCACGAAGACCAAGTCCTCTTAAATTCTACCCTTCAGAGCATTAATTCCTGGTGCCAGCAGTGGAACATGGAGCTCAACATTAATAAAACAGTTTCTATGAGAATTACTAAAAAAAAGTACCCTTTACTGTTTACTTACGATCTTGCATCTCAACCCTTATCCGAAGTCGAGCAATATAGATACCTGGGGGTTATCATAACGCACGATCTTTCCTGGAATAAACATATCTCTACTACATGTGCTTCAGCTTTAAGAAAACTTGGTCTGCTCAGGCATAAATTAAAAATGGCACCTCCGGAAACCAAGCTGTTGGCTTACAACACCATTATAAGGCCTACACTAGAATATGCGGCAATTGTTTGGGACCCGCACACGAAATGCAACATCGATGCATTAGAAAAAATTCAGCGAAAAGCTGTGCGCTTTAAATTTTCTAAATACCGTTCAACAGACTCTCCCTCAAACTTAATGAAAATGAATAATATACAAACACTAAAATTGCGGAGGAAGATTGAAAGGATTAAGTTCCTCTATCTGCTTCAGAATAATCGGCTATCTCTTAATCCGCAGCAATACATACAACCACTAACAGGGCGATTAACAAGGCACCGGCACGCCAAGTCATTAACTCCGTATTTTGCCAGGACCAACACCTTTAAATATTCCTTGTTTCCTCGCACAATAACCGAATGGAATAACTTGCCCATATCGCTTCTTATTGACACTGACAGCATTGAATGCGTTGATAGCTGAACATGCGACAGTTGAAAAGTGTTGTTTGCTCCTTTTTATCTTGTTTTGTTGCAGTGTTTCTGAAATTGTTTAATTCTTTTTTCCCTGCAATCATTCCAATGTAATTAATTGTTGCTCTTACTGTTTTGCTACTCATGTATTCTTGCATTTCCTTGTTGTTGTCTTTTTCTGTATTTCTGCCCCTCCTGCAAGGGCCACTACAAGGCCTGCAGTATTTTCTAAATAAATAAATAAATAAATAAATAAATAAATAACCGCTGCATGGAGGAAAGCATTGGATACATTTTCAGTACTTTGTAACATATGTATCAGCGCGGACATGTACGTTAGAAGGAAAAGTACTGAAATACCAAAATGAGGGTTTTGCTGCATTTATTTCGGCTGTGTAATGTTAAGGTGTAAAGAAGAAAATACTGTGATTTTGTGACTATTAATGGTGGCATACGTATAGTCACGTGAAATGTGAGCTCCGACATAGTACTCGTGGCGGAGCTGGCCCCAGGACTACAGGGCTACTTTCAACCACGAAATGCTGATTTGATAAATAACAGTAATCGGAAAGTGCTTAGCTCTTGAATTTTTGGCATGTCGGCGCCGCTATGCAGTCTTGGGGCCCTTTGTTCCACGAGCACTACGTTTCAGCTAATATTCAAAGCAACTGTACACATTCATTATTCTTTTTTGTTTTGGGGGGGGGTGGGGGTTGGGGGAGGGTGAGCTTTTTTTAGCGTCTAACCGCTGTTCCAAGGTTATCGCTTGGCTCAAGACGCGCCTACATGTACTGCAAATATCCATAATGAGTTCACGGATTCAATAGCGAAATAGCGTTATCTAAACAGATTGTGCGCGTGAATCGAATGCTGGCATATGTTCTATATTATTATATTATGGGGTTTTATGTGACAAAACCACTTTCATATTATGAGGCACGCCGTAGTGGAGGACTCTGGAAATTTCGGCCACCTGGGGTTTTTTAACGTGCACCTAAATCTAAGTACACGGGTGTTTTCGCCTCCATCGAAATGCGGCCGCCGTGGCCGGGATTCGATCCCGCGACCTCGTGCTCAGCAGCCCAACACCATAGCCACTGAGCAACCTCGGCGGGTCACTTACTGATTATGAGGCCTGCCGTTGTGGAGGGCTCCAGAAATTTCGACCACCTCGGGATCTTTAACGTTTAGTAAAGCAATGAAGGGGGCTAGTTGGTGAACGTTCATGGTTATATTGCGCTTAGTTTTACACTGACGATAATAACTGAAGTACAGGACGTGGACGGACGTAGCGCTACGTCCGTCCACGTCCTGTCCTTCACTTAATAGACAGTTTTAGTTACACGTACGTAGAGGCTTTGCGTACGTACAGCTTCTACGTGTGAGCAGTGCGCATGCGCAGAACGTAGCGGGCGCGCGCGCGTCTCACGGACGTACGTGAGATTCGATTCTTTGCGTGCGTTTCTTGCGCACGTAGACAGCTTCACGCGGAAGTTCCGCGGGATCACGAACAAGCGATAGCGGGCCGCGCGCGCGCTGACGGCTTGCATCGAAACACGGCGACAGGATTGAATTGGCTACCGCCGTGTTCACATTTCCCGATAGATGGGGCTACGGGGTCCCTCTTGGCGTGCGTCGCGTACGTGTAGCTAAAAGCGTTTCAGATGGCGTGCACGTAAGTTACGTAGGCTTTTCACGTTTGCGTACGTGAAGCCTCTACGTACGTGTAATTAAAACTGTCTAATATTGTGAGTGTAAAACTAAGCGCAATATAACCATGATCTTTAACGAGCACGTAAATCTGTATACACGGGTGTTTTCGCATTTCGCCTCCATCGAAATGCTGCCGCCGTGACCAGGATTGGATCCCGCGAGCTCGTGCTCAGCAGCCAAACACCATATAGCCACTGGCGTATATTCTCGATCACATTTAAGCACCCGAGTTTGCGTTGCAATCTACGAACATTCCAATGAAATGAACCGATGCCTTGATCCGTAGATTAGATTCAGAGGAAGCACTACTTTGCGCGCAGCCGTCATGCTTTGAGCGCTATTTTTTTTTTTCAACGCAAGCTCGCCTTATAATGACTTAGATTCGTGATTCACTTTTTTGGAACTGCCGTGTTCTTCAGATCACTACAACGTGACTGTAAAGACGTGCTACACTTTTACTGAGTCAATACTGGGAAATTTACTAGGGCTTTTGTTGCGTGCGCGTACATTTAACGCAATAATTTATTGTTCATAACTTCCTTTTTAATTTGGGAGGTTTTAAAGTACAGCAACTTTATATTAGCAGGAGGTCTTAAGAAGAAAGAAAATTTATATGCTTGTTAGTCAGCTTACATCTAATGGCAAGGCTGTAAATTTCAATAAAGAATATCCTTATTATAATTAAAAGCCTATCCGCTTGGCAACGTTTCATCTGAGTGCCCCTTTGCAAGCTGATACCGACTTGCAGGTGGTTCATAACGGGGACCCTTGACATACGTCCGACCGTCAAACAACGAGTTATTCCGAATGTTTCATTTCAGGAAGGTGTGTTACCCTGCTGCCTTTCATTCCCGTTCGAAAACAGGCGTAAGACGAGAGTGCTGCATTAAGATCGTCGTTAGTCCAAACCTACGAGCAACCGTAACTCACATCGCCTATATCGCTATCATTTAGGCTTAGAAAAGAAATGTATAATTTATATCGACGCATATCGAATCCGAAGAGAGCTGTCCGTGACCAGCACAGCTAGGTGACTTTGATTTCGTACTTCACCCTAGCGGCTAATAGTAGCTCACGGAGTAAAGCGCTGAGCGTGGAAGTGGCAAGGAAGGTGCTCTATACTGTCTCGGCGCCCAGCGGAAATTGCACGCCGTTCTGCTGGCCATTCCTAGAAAATTGTATACGCGACGCCCAACTAGTTTGTAACACAGCAACATAGTTTTGCAATGGGAGAGTCCAGGTGAGAGACAGAGTGGTTATGGAGCTGAAGACACGATATTTTCTGCAGAAATTTAGGAATTAATGAATGCCTTCATTTATAGAGAAAAAGGAGGAGCAAACATCGCTGGAAGCACGCCTCACCACATGGGGAAAGAAGCAGGGGACAAAGACAGGAAAAGCTAGAGTCCGGGTGGCATGCGATGTCGCAGTTTAGGGTCGAGAGAAGATAAGCCAGAGTTGGTAAAAGCAGTTGAATTCCAATGTAGATATGTGATGTGGTGAGTAAATGATTGGAGTCACCACCCAGCATTCGTCCTTTGCGGTAGTATAGGCACCCGGCGTTCTTCGTATTAAACGTGTATTGAATGCTAGTCTTTGCAATCACTTATTCATCAGCCTTACCTCGCCGCGTATTCCTCAGTGGCAGGCTCTGCGGATAACCAATGCGCTGCCGCGCGGCCAATTACGACCATGCCATGACGCTTGTGGTTGCGGTTGCCATACTCGTGACTGTTGCTATTGCGGGAATATGATAAACATGGGTTTACAGCACAAGTTAGAGAACAGACAGTTTAGAACAGCGGTTCTCGCCTTACATACGCTCAACGCTAGAACCTTTGCAGCATGTTACGGTGCGCGTCCCTTCAAGGCAGAGACGCGAACGGAAACTTAGGAACGCGTTAATGGACAGGGTGCCGTCTTGGGCCTCGTGCCGAACATATCCAAGCCAACAGTCTATTAGCAACCATGCTATAGTTTCTATGCAAGGAAGTTATATACTTAAACTTCTAGAGTGCCAGACCGAGCCGCCGCCTACGGGAGTGCGTGAAGCCGGCGGCGGCCATATTGATAAAGGAAAAAGAGCGCGACTATACAGTACGTAGCCACGGTTTACGCACGGCGCTTCCTGCGCTTGTGGTTCCGCGATGAAATATAAAATTAAACCCCTTTAAGAAGTATATCAGTCCACCGTTGTGTGTCGCTGTTGTCGAAAACAAATATGTCATGGTGGCGAGTGCCTTGTGTTTATAGTAAGTTGCGAAAACTGAAAACCAGTCGTATTTTGTTTTCATCATTCAGTAACCTGCGTCCTGCATCCTGCACCGCAGTGTGATGCCCTTTTCTGGATACGTGGTGCCGGCGCGTATTGACAGCGACATGACCTAGAAATATGGTCTGCTTATGCCATTTCTTAAAAAAAAATCACTATTTGTGTAAATGATGGTTCAAATTAGTCGCGGAATATGAAGCTGTTGCTGGTTTTAAAGTTAGGAATGAGCGTTTTTGGATTAAACCTATCAAACAAGAAAAATATAGAATGGTAGAGGAGGCGGTAGCATAGTGGTTAGCGTGCACAGCTCCCAAATACAGAATTCTGCAAATACATGGGCTCGAATCCCGGTGCCTTGTTTGTGAAGACAGCCTTCTGTGCTCTCTGGAGACGGCGACGCTCGGAATGAGGCTGCCTGACGACAACGGCCACCGTCAGCGTAACCGAATAAGCGGGCGTGCAAGCTCACACCTAAAGCCGAATATATAATCAGAAGAAATACAGCATGCTCCTGTCGGCAAAAAAAAGTGATGAATAATGAGTGGTGTTGTTGAGCGAGGCTGTAGACCGATATGTCAACGAAGACAGGGCCACGTTCCTATCCTGGTGATCTGCGGAAATGTACATGGACAGCATGTCAACTAGCGTGTAAACGATACTTTGTTAAGGTCGTTACTTTATTTATATTAAGGTCGATACTTTATTAAGGTTATTACTCGCGCGAGCGAGTAATGTAAGAGATGACACTGGAGAGAAAGCGGTGAGCGAAGCCCGCGAAAAGTACTTGAGGATAGCCATATCGAACTTCAACGCGCTTACCCTTATCCTAACACGCAAGCCCTGAGGAGAGGTAGATAGAATGGTGCAGAGCGGGCAGAGAGAAGAGGAGGAGAATGGGTATAACCAGCGTAATCGCGAAACGAGTGACTCACAGCCTTGCCATTCTTCGCTCGCAGTTCTCATACAGTAGGTAGATAGACGGCAGGAAAAAGGCGACGTGAGAAGATAACAAAACGCTACTACTACAGACATGACAGCGGTTGTGGACAAACTGAACGCACGGTACTGCACGTACCTGCTATTTCTCAAAAATAAACACCATGCAAATTTCTCATGTGGACAACTGACGTAGGGCGTGCAGACGCAAAGCAGCAATTAATCACCGTAGGGTAAGGCGACACTACTGAACCGGTCGCACGCCAAATCAACACTTCTGTGCCCGTCGCGGTAGCTTGACGACTATTGCATCGCGCGAGGTCGCCGGTTCGATTCCCGACACGGGAGCCGGACTTTGATGGGAACGAAAGACAAAAACGGTCGTGTACTTTGATTTAGGAGCACACTATGAAACACCAGGGTATCAAAGTTAAACCGGAGTACGCCACTATGGCGTGCCTCATAATCCGATAGTGTTTTGGCACGTAAAGTACCATAATTCTGCCAACACGTCTGCCGTCATGCGATGTGCCATGTGAAGCAATGACAATGTTCAACCCTCTCGTAAGTAACAAACAATAGCGCACAACAACTCAAGCAAACACCGCTCGCTGTATGTTGTGTACTACGCAGACAAACATCGCAAGGTAACATTTGGGGCCATAAACTCACCGCTCTCGTATTGCACTACATATATACGCTGAAGAAATCATACATTCGCCGTCGGCATTACCGCTAATTAACGTCAATAAAAACACACGACACAGAAAGCTTCGCTTACATTAATTCGCGCAGTGTGTGGGATCCGCATAACGTTTTAGACTGTGAATGTATGTCCTTAGGAATGGCGCTCAATAATGCAATATTTTTATTCGCATTGAGCAGAAGCGGCTCTCATGTCCACGGTAGAATATATTTGAACGGCTTCAATCACATGCTTCAATCACTGCATGGCCATTACATAATTGCCAACTTCCGTGGGATCGTGGTCGTCAAAGCGGGATTCAAGTGACAGGGAAATCAGGACGTTGATGAAGGGCAATAAGGCAGAAACTTGCACAAGACCTCAGGAAAATAAAATGACTTTTTTAGCAGCGTGGTCAGGCGGCCGTGCAATGGTTTCAACGGCTATTAAATATCCCCCAAAATATGAACAGAGGCCGACAAAAATACGGGCGTTTTGTGGCAGGTGAAACAGTTGGAACTCTAAGGACAGCACTAGCTTTAATATAAAAGATCACCTCAAAACAAAAAAAAAAACCTTAACGTTGGCAGGGCGGCCAAATTTCGGGACGAATAAATTGGCTGTTGACGCAGTTCATCTGAAACCCGATGGTGCTCAAGAAGGCGAGAATGTCGGCAAGTGTTGAAAAGAGGTCAAGTAGGTCCTGGTGGCCGAGGCCAGCGCCCGGCAGCTGTCAGGCAGCTACACATATAAGCGAGATGCCTGGTCGTCAGCCGTTACAGTGTGATTCGGGTCTCAAATTTTGGACGCGAACTCCATCACATTAAGTACAATGCACTCTAGGGTGTCATTCTTCGACGGCTCATGCCGATTCTCCCGCAATGAGGATGGGAACAAATTCTTTCACGTGCCGACTGTCGCCTTCCTCGAACTGCCAAAATTTCTTACCCGCTGTAGTTGCTTAGTGGCTATGGTGTTTGGCTGCTGACCACGGAGGTCGCGGGATCGAATCCCAGCCACGGCAGCCGTATTCCGGTACGTGTGAAATGCAAAAACGCCCGTTTACGTAGGTTTAGGTGCACATTAATGAACATGAGGTGGTCCAACTTATTCCGGAATTCCCCACTACGGATCATGGAATTCCCCCAGATCGTGGTTTTGGCACGTAAAATCCCATAATTTATTATTTAGCATTCCTTATGGATGTCCTTGGCAGTCACACAACTCGTGAATGTAAGTAAGGACAATCATTATTTGTATATACTAGCCGCCAACAATCACAACAATAGTGTATTTTTTTCTGCTCCCTTCTGTAACGCCTTCGGGCGTTGAAGGTAATGAAATAAATAAATAAAAGTGTCAGGTGTAGTGCGCGAGGTCTTTGAGTATGTGGCTAGCCTTCATGGCGCTCGTAATCGTCTAGTCTACATTCGGGTATATTATAAAGGTGGAACGGCAACACGGTAGACAATATGAAGAACCGACAAATCGCGCATATTTATTACTGCGCAATAACTTTAAATAGCGGTCTTCCTTCACGCACGTGAATAACCGTAACAGGAGACTACTTTGGAAGCTGAAAGTACTGTATGTGTCATAGCCAAAAGTGTTCCTGGTCCGTTGGCCAGTAAATGTGACGTAATATTGCGAGCAGCTTCGGCCATATCATGCTAACGGACGACGACACAGAGACAGTTTGCACAATTATTGTGTCGTGCCTTCTGCCTCACGATTTAAAATCAACATATCTATGTATATATCTTAATATATGATCTATGTATATATCCTAATATATCTCGCTCCCACACGTCACGCTGCGACTGCTGTGTCCCCGTTCCAAAAATACAGCTGCCCGGGTGCCCTCGCTGACAAGGCGTTTTCACGGCATTTATGGACGCAAAACAAACAATCTCGATAACGAGCGCAGCGCTAAACATATAGATCATTACTGCAGTATCATTATGCTTGCCTGCGCATGCGATGAAAGTGAATGCCCACCTGTGAGAATCTCGATTCCAAAGGCAATATGTGTGTCGGAGGAAAACGCTTATGAAGCATCTCTGGCTCGCAACTATGCATACTGTCGCCGTCTTTATACCACCATAATTACGATGTAATGAAAAGACTAGCCCCACCATTAAATTTTAAAAATACTGAATGGTATTCTCTCTACATAAAAAGTGAAACAGCAAATAATCTAGCAAGTTTAGGGATGTTGAATGCGTGTTGTGGCGATTATGTTTAAATGACCCAAAAGCCTCCTGGAATGCAGCGTGAAAGATAAAGCGATTTTCCAAGTTGGTCATTTTTGGGCCACCACTAGCTGTTAAAGTCTGATTGGTCGTGCAGTAAAACACGTTGTGGGGCTAGTTAGTGCATAGCTTTCAATAGAATAAGCACCAAAAAGTGACAGCACACAAGAAGAAAACCAGACAGGACAAGGCGCCTTGTCCTGTCTGGTTCTCTTCTTGTGTGCTGTCACTTTTTGGCGCTTATTCTATTGAAAGCTGATTGGTCGAGCAGTCGTGCTGAACACCCGTCAATCCAATGGAACGCAGCTCCTAACGCTCGCTTACTCAAAGTGAAAATATCGTGGAATGTGATCAGTCAGGAATTGTCAGCAAGCTCTCCGAGAAACAGTGCGAGGGTATTGTGCGAGACTGCACTAGTGGTGACGTCACTGCAGGGACTTCGGAGGGCGCAGCTGGTAATGGCGTACACGTTGAAGGCAGCGCTTCACGCATCGCACAAATCCATTATTTAGGAGCAACGAAAGCGGTAAGATCGCGGCGTCCGTTATGAAAGCCTGCTGCTGGCGCATCAAATAAACTTAGAGCCAGGGTAATGCCGGAAGCTTGCTGGTTTATACAGATAGTTACATTAGGGCAGAAGTTGCGTGTGTGGAATTGAAGCCGCTCAGTACTTAAAAGGACTGACAACTGGCCATGATGTGATGTGAGACGTTCACGGAAATGAAATGACCATTACTTATTGTGATAGCATCCAGCACGCTGTTCGCCATTTAAGTAGGAATTATAATTTTAAACTGGCAAAGAAAGTCTCAAAAACGAGAAGGTTGCGTGGCCTGGCGGTGAAATCTTGGTGCTCTTGATGCAGTGTACACTACTGTAAGTAAGACTGCGGTTATTAAGTACAGCCTATTTGCTTCTTAACATTGAAGTTCATATATTATTAGACTCTTGCATTTGATTATATTTATGACGAAGTAAAGAAAGCCCACGCTAACGAGCGGCACATGCGTCCCGCAATGCATGGCGGTGCACATGCTGTTGTACGCGCGCGAGTTTCGGAGTAAGTAGCCAGGATTGTGTGGTCTCCCTGTGAGATACAAAACGCCATTGACTAGTTGTATCGTAAATGGGTGCCAGCATTGGAATTTTCGCACACGTAAAGCTACGGCAACACGTTGAAGTGAATATCACCTGTAAAAGCGTAGTTTCCCTTTCGAAAACTTCACTAGGAATTGCTAAAAAAATAACTCGCAACTGCTTATTGAGCAGGGCAGTTGGACAGGAGACCACAAACACACGTAGTTATTATTGTAGAAATAACTTAACACTCCGGAAAACAGCTCCCGGAAAGAGAAGAAGAAGACATGGAGTGCAGATTCACGTCGGGTCAGCTCCGCATTTTCTTATGATTCTCGGCGGAAAATCTCATTTTGTGGAGAAATCTATTGACATTCAAAATAACTAGTGCCAAGTATCCAAGAATATCATTTTCCACAAAGTGGGTCCGTTTTTCGGCTGTCAATTCTTCTTTCCTCCCACCACGCGTGGCGGCAGATCTACCCCTAACGCGAAACCCCTCAACACCTCGAACGTGCAAGCATGAAATATTAGATACGTAGTTATAGCTCAGCCACAGCGCATGTTGTACCGCGCATGCGCACTGGCGTCTACACTGGGCCCGCTGGCTCGCTGAGCCGTAACTCCCTATTGCTGATTCTCTTATCTGCAGCCGGCGTCAAAAATTTACCGGAAGCGGATTCCATGAGGAAGCCAAACTACAGCCCAGTTTTTACTAGCAGGCAATAACATATATTACAGCCTGATATTGGTTGTCAAGACTAGCACTTGCAATACAAAAAATCTGAATTCCAGTCTGCGAAATATTCAATTTTTATTGTCATATCTAGCTCCCGGTAAACTTTTGACGTCGTGTGCAAAAGAACATGGTTTACCTGAGATAGTGTAACCCCCATCAACTATAGCTGACAAGTTTGAGCACTCCTATTATTGGTGAATTATCAGATAAGTATGGACGCACTGCTCTTCACCTTTAGTGGAAAGGATCCCGCAGGCATTTCTTCTCGTTCGGGCATCAGCAATAGAGGATCTCCGGACGTGCTGCGTGGCGTATTTCTTTTCTCCAGGCATTTGTTGCCGTTGGTGACCATGTCAGCGCAGTGCTCTTTCTTCCCAGTCATTATTGCGCTATAAGTGACTGCTGTAGAGTTCAGTATTAAATTTTGCGCACTATATGGCTCACGCGCTTTTTAACTGGCAACACTAGTGAACATTCCTTTATAGTCATGTGTCCTGCTGGAGCAGAGCTTCGCAAATGCTGGATGCGTTATCCGATGTAACATCGGAAGGCATTCCTTGCAGGTAGAGGAGCCAGCTTCGCAGACACAGAAATGTCATAAAGTATTTCAATCCTTTCCCGTATATTGACAAGCCGCTTATTTTATTCAGCGCACTGCCACAAGAAAACGGAGGTTTGGTGAATGTTTGTCATGCTAAGCGTCCATCATATAGCTCACATGCCGGCGACGCGGTTTCTTTGCCAGCAGGACATCACGTGGGGACGGTCATTCGCCTGACTAGCAAGACCCAGAGCATAACGAAATGAGGGAATGGGATTGAGTCCTATTGGCCCAGGGGCTACCGTGCACAAGCACGTAGCCATTCAGGGAATTCAGGGGCTAGGATGTGTATCAGGCATATTATTCCCCAAGTGATCTAGTCGATAACGGACGCTTGCACCTATGTTAGTGCACATGTTTTATGTGACACGAGAACTTTTTTTTTCAGTTTTTTCCGGTAATGCTACCACAAACGGCACTAGAACCGAGCGGCATGCACGTGTGCAGTTTCGCATGTGGCGCCGGAAGTTTGCCGGTTTTGTCAAAGCCGTCCAAGATGGTCAACCGGCAGCGCAGATGCGCGAAGGTTGCTGAAGCACATGTGCTCGGGGATGCGATCGCACAATGAGGCAATTCTAGAAATTAGGAGTTTGCCTTGCTCGTCTATCGCGCAACAAAAGCGACATCATCACGGAGTGGCTCTTCGAAAACAACAGCGGCCGCACCTTCCTGTTGATGTGCCAGCTGGATCGCTGCGTACACTTGCCCGCCACAGCTTGTTTTACTCTCTGCCGATGTGTCTAACATTCTATGCCTGGCGTGAGAGACAGAGGGATGAAAAGTCGTCAGCATAGTGCGTCATTGTGAGAGTTTACACCCACGTCCCAAAGAGGGGACCACGTACCCGCTTAAACGAGTTTGAAGCAATAGACGCTTTGCAGCGCCGCGTTTCCATATTGGATCACGTGAGCTACCGGCATGAGCGGCCTTTTGTTGGGACTGAAGCCCCTTCATCAGCTTACGCTTTCTTTAAATAGCGTCATCCTCCGAGTAGCCGCCAGCGCCTATTTCGGGTTCTGTCGCTTCCGGCGGCAAGTTTGTGCGCTGCTTCCTACTTCGCCCTCCATGATGTTTCCGCACTCACCGAGAACACGGACGCTGAAGTAATCCATGCGCATCCGTGTTTCCCGAGCGTCAGTACATTCGTAGGCTATCGCTGAACCCCAAAGGGGCAAAAAAGGTCATCCCTCAATACGTACGCAATGCCGCGCACATACCGCTCACCGTCTTCCTTTTTCATGCAATGTTTATTCATTATCTACACGTCGCGTGAAGTTTCCTCACACAATGCACACCTTTAGCGCCATCAGAGCATGACTAGAGCCGCAGTTGAACCGGGACGCTCCGATTTTTTTCGTTCCCGGAGTGAAAATGAAAAAAAAAAGTTCTTTGGTTGTCTGGTCACATTT
This sequence comes from Dermacentor albipictus, assembly GCF_038994185.2. Classification (NCBI taxonomy): domain Eukaryota; kingdom Metazoa; phylum Arthropoda; class Arachnida; order Ixodida; family Ixodidae; genus Dermacentor; species Dermacentor albipictus. The sequence continues at coordinate 2,623,719 of NW_027225580.1, read as the reverse complement.
CCTGGAGTTTTTCATCCATGCGATGCATGCACTTGCGGCTAACTATATGCTACTTCATTTGCAAAGACTCCATCTTTCCGTCATTTCAGAAGTAGCAGCGCCCTTAGTACGGTTTTCAACGTATCGCATCAGCAAGCAGACACACTGTAACAAGTGCTGCGAGTTTTACACACTGGGAAAAGTAATAATAATAACAACGACCTCCTTAAACTCAATTCACTAAGACAACCCGATGCTTGAAAAATTAGGCGGCGCAGTGCCACGTTGCTGCAAAGGGTTGCCTAGTTTACCACTGCTTTTTCTCTTTCTTGAGCACTTGGTTTTCTGAGCAGTTCAAGCTAATGAACGGAATAAGAACGAACGTAGAGCCGTGAACACCTAGGTCGCAATTTTCTAGCTATGCCGTCCGTTTCTTTGTCACCCTATCATCTACCCTTCACGGCGGGCTGATCCTATCGAAAACGCGGTCGCAGCATCACTCTGACCACATACGAAGCGTGAAATACTCAAAAAAGAATAGAATCGGGAAAATTCGCCAGTGCCTAGCGAGTGTCACGTCGCCTGATGCTGATGGGAAGATAAGCATTGTGGACCGCGCCGCGCTGCTAACTCCGATACTGCGCACTTATTTTACGTGTTGCGCTTGCCAATTAATTTCAGCGCTCATGGTGTGCTATTTGAGGCACCAACTTTGTAAGTCTGCGCTTTGTCTATGGCTGTCCAGTTATGTTGCTGCTAAGCATTTACGCAGTTGACATTGCGTTTGTTTGCATGTAAAGTGTGCTGAACGTGTGTGCTGAACGTGCATAGTGTGACACGGAGTGGAAAGAACACGTGTGCGTTCAGTGCCTGTGTGCAACAACCGAATAATGTGCGCGTTCGCGATTCACTACGTGGATGCTGCGTATTCGTGCACCAATGTGCGCGCATTTCTTACGTTTCGGGTGTAACTACGTTTCCTCAAGAAGTCTCTGACGTAATTGTCGAATCTAGATCCGCACTGCGTAGTCTCAATCTCTCGCAGCATGGCGTCATGCACCCCGTTATCAAACGTCTTCTTGAGGTCGATGGCGAGAATCGCCTTGAATGGAGCTGCACTTTGTTGATGCCCTCGTGCGACTGCAGCTGAGGGTCATGGGTGGAGATGTGTTTCCAGTAAACCATTATAGAATGGGGTAGGTAGCTGTTCCTGCCTAGATGAGTGCGAAGCGGATTCAGAGCTATACGTTGCATGAGTTTTCCAACGCACGATGTCAGAAAAATGGGCCGAAGGTAGGTGATGGTTTGGGGTTTGCCAGGCTTTGGTAGGAAGATAGCGGTTGCCGTTTTCCATTGTGGTGGCACTTGACCCGTGTCTCGTACCCTGTTACTTTCTTGCAAGAAGAAATTGAAGTCTCTGTCTGGGAGATTCCAGAGCTGGACTATATTTTATTTAATCTAGCCATGGGGTTTGTTGGCCTTGGTTTCTGAGATACCTTGATTGAAATCAGCGAGGGTCTGTGATAGCAGGGTCCTCTGGTTCTTATCCTGTGCAAGCCACGTATCGTGGATGGGATGCTGTAGCTATATGGGTGTCTTTGAGTTTCGTGAAAAGTTACTTTCGAGACTCGTAGCTGTCGAGGAGCTTCCTCAGCTTGTCGTTCGTTTCTGTGTTTGTCTGTCCAGGTTCGATTAGGGCCCTCGATCATGAGGCGCCATGAAGTAGTCAGGTAAAAGGTGTCGTTAAGGTTGTCGCATGTGTCATGCCAGGTTACACGCATGAGATGCTTAGAATAGGCTGTTATCTCCTCCTTGAGTAGATTTATGCATTGTCGGAGCTTACGGTTGAGTTTATTACATTTCTTCCCTTTAAGGAAGTCATGGCGAGCCTCCCAGAGATGCAGGAGCTAGGTGTGCGTATGTATGGGGGGGGGGCGGCGTTCCGTTTTGTGTATGTCCCTTGTGTGTGCCTTCGCCCGCTGTTAAGAATGGCGAGCTGCAAGGCAAGATTGCCACCCAGTTACGAATGGGCGACAGGACGCGCATCTCCCCCTCACCGTCGCTGCAGCTAGGAGGCGTTCGAAGAAGCGGCCTTTGTGCTGAAAACCGCCTCCTTCCACCAGCCCCATCGACATTGTGACGGAACGAGTTCGGTGTGCGAACAATGGTTCCGGAGTTCTCCAGCGCGGACCTGATCTGATACGCATGGACAAGCTGCCGCGGGAAAGCCGTATTTTGGTGCTTCCCATGCCTCGGCGTGACGCAAGACAACGAGCTACCCACGATTGGCACCGATACTTCCCGGAACGGCACCCCTCCAACGCCGTCGTTTGGGCATCAGAATGTGTGTGCCTTTGTGTACGTAAACTGTTCTGCGGAGCGGCAGCAAGTTGGCGATGAGTAAACGAACAGTCGCCGCTTCGTATGGCCGGCGGACCGAGTGTATAAAAACTGTTGTTGTGCGAATGCTGGACACACTTCTCTTGAGCAGTCATGTTAGACTGATACACTTCTCTCATGCAGTCATGTTGGACTGACACTCTTCTTTTTCAAGCAGTCATGTTAGACTTATTTAATTTCTGTAAATAAACCCATATTCCTCGTTCTCGATGAGAAGCAGTTCTTCACTTCATCGACGTCCTCAGCGTAAACAAGTTGGACGACGGCATGGGCCAGCTACCTTCGAATTCATGTCGTACTCCAATCTTGGCAAAGGACCACGAGCGATGGGACTGAGCCCCCAATCCTGACAACTGGCTGACAGCGGTGAGATGGACTTTGCGACATGGTGCTGTATCTGCGGTGAGTGCTTGGTTTTTGCTTTGACTCTCTAGGCTTTATTTTGGGGTTGTTCTGTTTAGAACAGTAGGGAAGCTAGATTGTTGTGTGTTAGCTAGGTTGTGTTTTCCTAGCTAGATTTAGAGAGCAGAATCAAGGCAGTAAAGCAGCAGTCATGGAGTTAAGGACACTGCTGAGAGACGAGTTGTTGATTGTTGGTGAGGAACTGGGCCTAGATGTACGGAAGGAAATGCTGAAATCGGAATTATTGGAGCTAATTTCCAATCAGGCCAGTGAGGAAGATATTGAAATGGGAATGGAACTTCTCAAAAAGAGAGAGAAGCGGGAAAGAGAAAGAGAAGAACGGGACAGAGAAAAACGAGAAAGAGAGAGGAACGCGATAAAGATCGCGAGTTAAGAAAAATGCAACTGGAACTTTAAAGCAAACGTTTGGAGTTGTCTCAAGGAAGTGAAGGCGCTCTGGGACGATCAAGTGAGGCAGAATCGTATCGCATGGACAGGCTATTAAAGCCATTTGAGGTCGGGACCGACATAGGCTTGTTCCTAAGCAATTTTGAAAGGACTTGCGAGAAGATGAACTTCGGTCCGAGTACATGGCCACAGTGGTTGCTGTCTATGTTGCCGTGTGAGGCGGCGGAAGTAATCGCCAGATTGAGTGTGCAGGTTGCATATGATTATGCAAAAGTTAAGGCTAGCCTCCTAAAGAAATACCGACTTTCAGCCGAAGCTTTTCGGCAAAGGTTTAGGAGCACAGGCAAGAAAGATAGCGAGGGCTATCTGGAGTTTGCATATAGCTTAAAGGCCAACCTAGTCGAGTCGCTTAAAAGCGCGGAAGCGTACGACAGCAGAGACATGATCATTGAATGCATGTGTCTAGAGCAGTTTTACAAAACCATCCCCCAAGCTGTGAAATTGTGGGTGCAAGGCAGAGGTAATGTAAACACTGTGGAAAGGGCGGCTGAATTAGCCGAAGAGTACGCAACCCGTAGAAAGTTGAACGCCGAGGAGGGAAACTGGGACGGTCGAAATGGACCGCGGAAACCATTTCCGTTCAAAAAGGGTGCGCAGACTAGACGAACGAAGCCTGTAGACATGGCGGAAAAGCCCGCAGAAAAGAGCGAGGAGAAACTTAACGGAGAAACCGCACAAAAAGAACAGAAAAGAAAATTCGAATCTTTTAGACCAATTCGCTGTTACAAATGCCACAAACTGGGACATATAGCTGTAAACTGCGAGAAGTCTAGCGTAGTTTTTTCCTACGTGGAGGAAAAAGATGAGAATATGGAACTTTTAAGTCCATATCACCACGACCTGCAAGTTAATGGAAAACCATGCCGAGTGTTAAGAGACAGTGCCGCCACGCTGGACATTGTCCATCCGTCTTACGTGACGGTAGATGACTTCACCGGAGAAGTAGCATGGATAAAACAGGTTGTAGAAAAACACAGCCTGTGTCTGCCCATGGCCAAAGTCAAAATCAGTGGACCATTCGGGGAGCTAGAGACTGAGGCTGCAGTTTCCAAATTTCTGTCACTGCAGTATCCCTACATCTTTTCGAATCGTTCGAATCAGTTACTGCGTGACAGAGGGCTCAAACGGAGAGGGCATAGTACAGGCATTGACCCGAGGCCAAGCTCGTAAGATCGCGGCGCTTTCGGCTGAAAATGCTCAAGCTCCTCCAGCGGAAGCAGAAAAGGGCATAACTTCAATACCCGAATCCGAGCTAGGCCCGAGGGACAAAAGAACAGTTGAGGAGAGCCTGTCAGCTGACCAGCTCAATGAGAGCGTAGCACTAGAGTGTCAGAGTTCGAGCCTGGAGGAAGAGCAAGTAGACGCGCTCACAAGCGAGTCAGGGTCGTTATTATCACCGGCCTCAAAGAACTTTGATCAACTCTAACGCGTGGATAGAGAGTCACTGGCAGCTGAGCAAAAGAATGATGAGAGCTTAGCTAAATTACATGACACAGCTAAAGAAGGCATTGCTAGGCGCAACGTAACGATACATGAGAGAGGAGGGTTGTTGTATCGGCATTACAGAGATCGAAAGGGTAGGATTTTAGATCAGTTAGTCATACCTACTAAGTATAGGGAGGACCTTTTGAGTCTTTGTCATGGAAATGGGTGGTCCGGCCACCTAGGCATAAACAAATCGAAGGAAAGATTGCCTATGGAATACTACTGGCCTGGCTGTTTCAAAGATGTAGAAAACTGTAAGATCATGCGACGCCTGCCAGCGTTCTGGTAAACCAGGAGAGACATGGAAAGCTCCACTGAAGGTAGTGCCCTTAATAACAGAGCCTTTCAGACGACTTGTAATAGACATGGTAGGGCCTCTTGAAAAAACAAAATCAGGCTACAGGTACTTGTTTACCATGCTGTGTCCGGCTACCAAGTTTCCCGAAGCAATCCCTTTGAAAGAGCTCAGCTCCACCGAAGTAGTAGACACGCTTTTGACAGTGTTTGCACGAGTTGGGTTTCCAGCCGAAATTCAGGCAGATCAAGGGTCAGTATTCACGAGCGCACTGACTTCCACATTCTTGCAAAAGTGCGGGGTAAAGTTAATACACAGTTCTGTCTATCACCCTCAGTCAAACAGTGTAGAGAGGTGGCATTCAGCGCTTAAGCGAGTTTTGCGTGCGCTCTGTTACGAGCACAAGGAGGACTGGGAGAACTGTCTGCCGGCCACTTTGTTCGCTTTGCGAACGGTTCCACATGAAGCGACAGGGTTCTCACCAGCAGAACTAGTGTATGGGAGGACACTCCGTTCTCCACTGAGAATGTTAAGAGAGATGTGGGAGGAAAGAGGGGAGAGTCCAACAGTGGTTGAATACGTGCTAAATTTACTGGAGCGGCTAAGCGCAACCCAAGAACTAGTCGGAAAGAGCATGGCAATAGCTCAAAAGAAAGTCTATTACGACAACAATGCGAGGCTTCGTACGTTTAAAGTCGACTTAACGATGAAAGCGGAAAAGTGTAGGTTTGGTTGTTCGCAGGTTACTTATCTGGGCCATGTTGTCGGTCAGGACATGAGACGGCCGGCTGAGCTGAAAATAGCGACGATTGGAGATTTTTCTCAGCCGCGCACGAAAACGGACCTTCGTTCATTTTTGGGACTTGTGGGGTACTATCAACGGTACATTCCGAATTACTCGCAATTGGCAAGTCCATTAGCAGACGCCCTCCGAAAGGCAGCACCGAGTAACGTACACTGGGATGAGGACAAAGAGAACGCTTTCCAAAGTTTGAAAACGCTATTGGTTTCTCATCCTGTGCTTCACGCGCCAGACTACACAAAGGAATTCATAGTTCAATGCGACGCAAGCGACAGAGGTATGGGCGTGGTACTTAGTCAGGTCGGCGACGATAACGAGGAGCATCCTATCCTCTATGCCAGCCGTAAACTAAATGTAAGGGAGGAAGCCTGCAGCGCTTCAGAGAAGGAATGCGCTTGTTTGGTTTGGGCCGCCCAGAAGTTGTCGTGTTACTTGTACGGAGCGAAGTTCATCTTCGAGACCGACCACTGTCCTCTGACGAGGCTCAATCAAATGTCACACAAAAACGGCCGCTTGCTCCGATGGAGCCTTACTCTCCAAGAGTACAACTTCTCCGTTAGATATAAGAAGGGAAAGTTTCATAGCAATGTGGATGGTTTGAGCAGGCTAATTTGAAGTCTGCGTTTGAGGGTCCCGCCTAAATTTTAGGGTTACTAGTGTTAACTTTTCTTTAGGCGAAGAAGATCCCCTCTCATTTAGCAGAATTCCCTCCATGATTGCTGAATTTGTCAGCAGGAATTTGCTTCAGAAATTGGCATAGCGAAATGTAGCATTTTTTTTGTTTCTGCACTTATGCTTTTTTTTTTTTGAAGCCTACCGAGTGTTAATGTGAGAGCCAATGCGCGTCATCTCGGCGCAGAGCCGTGTTGTGGGGTTCATTTTGCAGTTGCCTGTCCTTGTTGGATGTTTTGGGGCGGTGACATCAATACACAAGTGGTCACTGTGAGCCAAGACATCAATCCCCCCTGACCACCAGCCGTTCTCTTCCTGCCTAGCGGTTGTCAGCGCTAGACAGTCGAGATTTTTCGGGCCATGGAGGCGCTGTTAAGAATGGCGAGCTGCAAGGCAAGATTGCCACCCAGTTACGACTGGGCGACACGACGCGCATCCCCCACTGTTAAGAATGGCGAGCTGCAAGGCAAGATTGCCACCCAGTTACGAATGGGCGACATGACGCGCATCTCCCCCTCACCGTCGCTGCAGCTAGGAGGCGTTCGAAGAAGCGGACTTTGTGCTGAAAACCGCCTCCTCCCACCAGCCCCATCGACATTGTGACGGAACGAGTTCGGTGTGCGAACAATGGTTCCGGAGTTCTCCAGCGCGGACCTGATCTGATACGCATGGACAAGCTGCCGCGGGAAAGCCGTATTTTGGTGCTTCCCATGCCTCGGCGTGACGCAAGACAACGAGCTACCCACGATTGGCACCGATACTTCCCGGAACGGCACCCCTCCAACGCTGTCGTTTGGGCATCGGAATGTGTGTGCCTTTGTGTACGTAAACTGTTCTGAGGAGCGGCAGCAAGTTGGCGATGAGTAAACGAACAGTCGCCGCCTCGTATGGCCGGCGGACCGAGTGTATAAAAACTGTTGTTGTGCGAATGCTGGACACACTTCTCTTGAGCAGTCATGTTAGACTGATACACTTCTCTCATGCAGTCATGTTGGACTGACACTCTTCTTTTTCAAGCAGTCATGTTAGACTGATTTAATTTCTGTAAATAAACCCATATTCGTCGTTCTCGATGAGAAGCAGTTCTTCACTTCATCGACGTCCTCAGCGTAAATAAGTTGGAAGACGGCATGGGCCAGCTACCTTCGAATTCATGTCGTACTCCAATCTTGGCAAAGGACCACGAGCGATGGGATTGAGCCCCCAATCCTGACACCGGTGTTTCACGGAGTCGTGCCAAGCGTGGAGAGTGAAGCTTTTCCCAGTTAGTACGGAAGTGACTGTGGGTGCGTCGTTTGAATGCCCCTGCATCACCGCTATGTGTGTGTGACTGCTGGTAAGCGTGTCGTGTGTACGCTTCGAGGGTCACGGCTTCGTGCTCACTGCAGCGTCTGGTTCGGTTTGGCGCGATCTGATAACCGAAATTCGTCGTGCCACAGTTCCGCGGGTAATCAAATTTCTCCAGATCAAAAAGTTGATGCGGCTTGTACGGAGAGCTCGCTTTATTTCTCAATTACGACGGGCTCGTTGAAACTAAAGGATAAAAAGTTAAGTATTGTATTTTTATTAGTTAGCGACTAATTACCACGTATCACCTGTCATCACGTGGTACCCGCCACCAACGGCATGTCTCCAAAGGAACCGCCCTTTGATATCGTAGCGGCTATTTTTGAATAATACTTCAAGGCTTCGTAGAAAAAAACCCTGTATAGGTTGTCTCGCATAGTCTTCGTGACGTTAAACATTGTCCACGTACCACCTGAACGCTTACTAAAAAAATATAGACGTCGCAAGTGGGCGCGCATCTCTAAATGCCACAAGGAACGTGGTCTTTAGACGTGGTAGGCGAGTCCCGAGAATTCGTTAAAGTGCATTCAGAGGAGTAAAACGAAAAAATAAATAAATTTGTAGAACTGAAACGGCAAATAGTGATGGACTGGGAGCCCGCTACAGCGCGGCAAATATTTGTGGTTACACCTGCGATACTTCGCTCATATGATAGCGGGGAACGATAACACCGTTGCGCCGGTGCGTATGTTCAGCACGATGACATAATGATGGAAGTAGAATCGACACAAATCACGCTACTGCACCACAGCTTCCAGCAGGCTAGAAAGGGGAAAGAACGCGAAGACACGGCGGAGATACATTTTATTTCCTACACGTAGAGCGGCAAGGTACGATTTTGAAAATTTATTGCTGGCAAGGAATCTTACTTAGCCTGGAAGCTTGGGCTTGCAGATGTATAATTGGAAAAAGGACACAGCGCAAAAAAAAAGACAAGGACACGAGAGAGTGACACGCACACAGCGCTGTGTGCGTGTCGCTCTCTCGTGTCCTTGTCTTTTTTTGCGCTGTGTCTTTTTTCCAAATAGTCGTAATGCCGCAAGCTTTAAACACTAGACATCGTTCACACATTGCATGAAGCGTACACGACGAATTATAACAAATTATACAACGTCCACGTCGACTGCGATTTAGCGAAGAATGTCTGCAGAATCAAATACGTATCTTCTCCCCTAAATGTAGCAGAAAAGTTAAAACAGCATTGTGGAATAGGTTCATCAAACATTATTTTCTCCATAACATGGGTTTTAGAAGTTCCATATTTCTATATTTTGTGTATGGAAACAAAGCGGCAAAAGCCTCTTAACTCAATAGAGTGTTGCAGTCACATCAAAAAGTCAAACGTCAAAGAGGTTTTTCATCATTTAGGTTCTCCCGCAAAAGGTTTATAACTTTGCACTGATGTGTTCGCTGAAGAAGACACTCTCAGTTTTTGGGACGTTCTTTGAACGTGGGGCTACGTAACGTAAAGCTATTCCAAACTTTTCTATTCCAATTCTGCAATCAGCTCTGCGCGATTGGTCAAAAACTTTTTAAACCAACCCTACTTCGCCCGTCTGTCAAGCGACGTCACGAAATCCGCGATAGCTCCCCATATGATATGACGCTTGCACATTTATTATGCATGATTGGACCGAACGAAAGAAAAATAGTTATTTCTGATTTGGCGCCTTTTCGTCATTATCCCTCGGCTATTGGTAAACGTTTTCGAGCTGCACCCACTTATCCTGCCTGTCACGCGACGTCACAAAATCGCGAAAATCCACCGCGTCAAAGTGACGTGTACGCGTTAAAGATGTATTAATGTGCTGAACAAAATTGAATTGTTTTCTGAATAGCCGCAGGCTGCCCCGTTCCGAAAGGAATAAAAGATGGCGGCCACCGATCGCTCGGGCACTGCCTACTCGCACCTGCCGTAGAGCACAGGTTTTTTTGCATACCATTAAACTTTTTGCGTGGCCGTGTAACGTTATCGAGCACACTCGGCACGTTTACGACCTCGCTCTGCTAACTCTCCTTTGCTAAGGATCCATTTTAGTGGCATTCTTAACCTTTCGTTGCACGCCACCGTAATTTTCGACCATACACCTCAAGCTAAGTAAAGGAAAGCGGACCAATCGCAGACGCCTGCGCCACCCTTTTCATGATGTTATTGATTTTCAGTGCACTGGCTCGGCCCCATCGAATTCCTTTCCACTTGAGCGTGCTCCTCACCTCTTGTCAGTGAATTAGGTAAGACTCGCCACTCAGTGTAGGCAATGTTATTCGTTTTCAAAAGCAAACAGCAGTGACCTCCTATAAACGAGGAGAGCGTTTGATTGGCGTGTTCAGACAAACCTGTGTGGGTCACAACCCGATGCTTGCGTTGGCGGTTTCGCAAATTTGACGTCAGGAGATTGGAATGAAAACATATTGGAATAGCTTTACATTATAGGGCCCGTGGTTGGAATTCTCAGCTCAAGGCTGTGCGATGCCTTGTGCAAAATATTCTGACCCTTTACTGCCAACAAATCCAAAGCATTTCTTGTCAATGTGGAGGCTTTGATTGCTTTATTACATACAATTCCAATACTTATTGTTCTCGGTTTCTTCTCAAACTCCGCAGGGACATATAAAGTGACATTTCGTCATCGTCATCATCATCATCATCATCATCATCATCATACTGGTTACGCCCACTGCAGGGCAAAGGCCTCTCCCATACTTCTCCAACTACCCCTGTCATGTACTCATTGTGGCCGTGTTGTCCCTGCAAACTTCTTAACCTCATCCGCCCACCTAACTTACTGCCGCCCCATGCTATGTTTCATTTCCCTTGGAATCCAGTCCGTAACCCTTAATGACCATCGGTTATCTTCCCTCCTCATTACATGTCCTGCCCATACCCATTTCTTTTTCTTGATGTCAACTAAGATGTCATTCACTTGCGTTTGTTCTCTCACCCAATCTGCTCTTTTCTTATCGCTTAACGTTACGCTATCATTCTTCTTTCCATAGCTCGTTGCGTCGTCCTCAATTTAAGTAGAACCCTTTTCGTAAGCCTCTGGGTTTCTGCCCCGTACGTGAGCACCTGTAATACACAGCTGTTATACACTTTTCTCTTGAGGGATAATGGCAACCTGCTGTTCATGATCTGAGATTGCCTGCCAAACGCAGCCCAGCCCATTCTTATTCTTCTGATTATTTCAGTCTCATGATCCGGATCCGCGGTCACTACATGTCCTAAGTAGATGTATTCCCTTACCACTTCCAGTGCCTCGCTACCTATCGTAAACTGCTGTTCTCTTCCGAGACTGTTAAAAATTACTGTAGTTTTCTGCAGATTAATTTTTAGACCCACCCTTCTGCTTTGCCTCTCCAGGTCAGTGGGCATGCATTGCAGTTGGTCCCCTGAGTTACTAAGCAAGGCAATACCATCAGTGAATTTCAAGTTACTAAGGTATTCTCCATTAACTTTTATCCCCAATTCTTCCCAATCCAGTTCTCTGAATAGCTCCTTTAAACACGCTGTGAATAGCATTGGAGAGATCGTATCTCCCTGCCTGAAAGCCTTTCTTTATTGGGATTCTGTTGCTTTCTTTTTGGAGGACTACGGTAGCTGTGGAGCTGCTATAGATATCTTTCAGTATTTTTACATACGGCTCGTCTACACCCTGATTCCGTAATGCCTCCATGACTGCTGAGGTTTCGACTGAATCAAACGCTTTCTCGTAATCAATGAAAGCTATATATATGGGGTGGTTATATTCCGCACATTTCTCTATCACCTGATTGATAGTGTGAATATGGTCTATTGTTGAGTAGCCTTTACGGAATCCTGCCTGGTCCTTTGGTTGACGGAAGTCTAAGGTGTTCCTGATTCTATTTGCGATTACCTTAGTAAATACTTTGCAGGCAACGGACAGTAAGCTGATCGGTCCATAATTTTTCAAGTCTTTGGCGTCCCCTTTTTTATGTATTAGGATTAGGTTAGCGTTCTTCCAAGATTCCGGAACGCTCGAAGTCATGAGGCATTGCGTATACAGGGTGGCCAGTTTTTCTAGAACAATCTGCCCACCATCCTTCAACAAATCTGCTGTTACCTGATCCTCCCAAGCGGCCTTCCCCCTTTGCATAGCTCCGAAAGCTTTCTCTACTTTATAGGGGTATTACTCAGGCTCGCGCATGCGCACCTGACCCTTCTCTGGATCGCACAGCGCCGGCGGAGCGGCAGTCGCTCCCTAGCACTTTCGCAGCAGCCCTAGCAGTCAGAGCTGTGACCCCTAACCCGCGGTTCGCAGTGAGTTGCGACCACGGCGGGTTCAGGCCAGTGGGGACAGGGTGAGTCTCGACCTAAGGTGTTTATTCACCTTAGTGTACAATGATTCCAACAGACCACAACAGCCACAACACATACAAATACAACACAACACAAAACCTCAGCGGCGGAGCATTCCGCACGTCTGGGGTGAAACAAACCGCACAATGTGGGAACCACAAAAGAGGCTGATAAGAGTTCAGCTCACCCAAAAGTGGATCCGCGCTCGGGCCCTGGGGCGGTGAGTCGCACACAAAGGCCGGGCGTAACAGGGGACGGCGTGCGGCGGTCTCAGCGGCTGATTTGAGATGCGGCCTTTCACAAGCTCTTCCACCGTGAGACAAAGATGCATCGGGGGAACAGCGCTGCTCCCCGAGCGGCGGAGAGGGAAGTCTCCCCGGTTCCAAGAAAGGGAAAGGAGGGAACGGGGTGCCTTGGCTGCAGCGTCGCGGCCGGGCGCGAAGAGCAGCGGGAGTGGCGAAGGTGCCCTCTCCCCGCTACCCTCCGCGAGCGAGCACGTGATTATCGCGTGATAACCGCGTGGCCGCTCCGGAGATATCGGGATGCGCGTGCGATCCCCACATCCCCCCCTCCTTAAAATAACCCTTTAGCCGCTAAGAGGCCGCCGTCACCTGAGGCTTTCCTGCGAGAGGGATCCGACAGCAACACGGTTTGAGTCCATCCATGTTGGTGAGGGAGCAGCTCTAGCTGCAGACCGTCGTTGTCGCCGTGTAGGTGGTCGCGAGCCAGGCCGGAACGTTGAACGATGCAACGGAGCAGCTTGGCAGTAACGGGACGCAGCAGGAGGCAAGAAGGCTGCTGGGTCTGGGTCAACTTGCGTCTCGGCGGCGTCACCTGCCCAGTCGGACGTGCTGGGTCCGTGGTGGCGAAAGGGTCCCTGGATTTTTCTTGGCTGCCTCGATTACCAGCCAGCCTCGAGATGGCGCAGGACAGCTCTTTTGATGTTCTCGGAGGTCGTTGCCCTCTGGTATGATCGAACGCGCTTCTTCCGGTTCGTTCCGACACAGCTCTCAGCCATTGCGCACCCTCGCGGGTGTCGGCACGCAAGATCGGCAAAGGCGCGCCGACCCACCCCGACGATGGCTTGCACCTCGCTGCGCAGCAGGGGTCCACTCTGTCCTTGCGGGCGAAGTCTTTCGCTTGGCCTTGAGGCTGGATGCTTGGTTGCGGGGCTCGAAACTTGGTCGCAGCAGACGTTCGGCGCCAATTTGTGGTGTTCTCGTCCGCTACGCTCACGGCGCGCACGCTCCGATTCCGCTCGCGCCGGACGACCACCGCGGGTTCGAGCACTCCGAGCCGCCGCGCGCGCAGGGCACCGCGCGCCCGCGCCTGCTCCGGCCCGCTCTGTGTGCCGACGCGCAGTTGCGCGCGTACGCGCCCCGCCGGCCCCACAGCTTAGGGGAAGGCGAGACCGCGCGCGCGCAGCAAGGGAGACCCTAGGCAAAGCTTTCGAGAAGACAGAAAGTACATTTATTACACTGGGAGTCAAGACAAACACACGTTTAACATCACGTCCGAATATTAATCTAATTAGACAAAACATGGCCGAATGGTCGCCGGTGGCCGCTAGAATGGCGCACCGCGACAGAGAGAGAAACAAAGAACAAAGAACCCGAGCAGTAAGAATTTGCCTATCCTTCGGTCAGAGCCTGCCATCGTGCGCCCCACAGCAGAGAAAGGGGAAATAGAGAGAAACGACAGACGAACAGACGGGGGCACGATCGGCAGACGCTGCCTCAGGACATCGAGACGACGGAAGAGTGCGCGCGCGCCCGGCGAGGCCGGGACCCCGACGAGCCGAAGTAACCATCGGCCGGCGGCGGACAAAGGAGGCCGCCGCCGGCAGAGAGGAACATGTACGCACCTTCCGACGCCCCGATGTGGTCTCTCCGGGCGCCCGTCTTGCGCGCGCTTACCCGGAGTGCACGCAAGCGGGGCCCGAATCCCGCCAAAAATGTCGGCCAATAGGCAAAGCCTGTTGACCTTCCCGTGGGCGGGATGACAGCAGAGTGACAGTGTTTTATGACCCGCTGCCACCCCGTCCAGGCAAGGAGGAGAGGGACACGGAGCCCCCGGCAACACAACGCAGCGGCTTTACACAACCACCGCGAGAACCGGAAACCCCACAACTTCTTCCGGCGTTACTTGTGCGATTTCAAATTCCTCTAGACTATTCTCTCTCACATGATCGTCGTAGGTGCCACTGGTACTGTACAAATCTCTATAGAACTCCTCAGCCACTTGAAGGATCTCATTCATATTAGTAATGATATTGCCGGCTTTGTCTCTTAACGCATACGTCTGATTCTTGCCTATTCCTTGTTTCTTCTTCACTTCTTTTAGGCTTCCTCCGTTCCTGAGTGCATGTTCGATTCTATCCATATTACACTTTCTTATGTCAGCTGTCTTACGCTTGTTGATTATCTTGGAAAGCTCTGCCAGTTGTATTCTAGCTGCAGGGTTAGAGGCTTTCATACATTGGCGTTTCTCAATCAGATCTTTCGTCTCCTGCGATAGCTTACTGGCAACCTGTCTAACGAAGTTACCACCGACTTTTATTGCACATTCCTTATTGATGCTCATAAGATTGTCGTTGATATCTTCAACAGTAAGGTCCTTTTCCTGAGTTAAGGCCAAATACCTGTTCTGTAGCTTGATCCGGAACTCCTCTATTTTCCCTCTTACCGCTAACTCATTGATCGGCTTCTTATGCACCAGTTTCTTCCGTTCCCTCCTCAAGTCTAGGCTAATTCGAGTTCTTACCATCCTATTGTCGCTGCAGCGCACCTTGCCGAGCCCGGCCACATCTTGTATGATGCCAGGGTTAGCGCAGAGTATAAGTCTATTCCATTTCTAGTCTCGCCATTCGGGCTCCTCCACGTCCACTTTCTGCTATCCCGCTTGCGGAAGAAAGTATTCATTATTCGCATCTTATTCTGTTCTGCAAACTCTACTAATAACTCTCCCCTGCTATTCCTAGAGCCTATGCCATATTCCCCCCCTGACTTGTCTCCAGCCTGATTCTTGCTTACCCTGGCATTGAAATCATGACATTTACATTTACAATCAGTGACATAGATAATCAGTTGAATGTAGTTAAAGGTTGCATAGCTTCTTTGGCCAACGCCAAAACCATGGTCATTGTTTTATGGCATACACCGACGAGCTGATGGGCATGTTTTCACAGTAAGCGAGCAGAAAACGTTGAGCGCGACCGATCAGCTGCTAGAAAACAAGTGACTTGTTTTTCAAAAGGAGGTTGAAAATGTGCGCCGAGGCCGTCGCAGCAAAGTTGACATGGAGATCTATGCCGCTTATAATTTATCCGGATCGTTTTATTGATGATCATGTTTTACTTTGTTGAGCTGCCCCTACGAAATGCACCTTTTAATTACAGCTTCCTTCACCAGTGTGAAGATAAAAATAAACATTAACATTATTATTATGCAAATATGTGTTTAGGTCTCGAAAAATACTGTTTTCTTTAATGACAAAATCACAGTATTTCTCGTGGCCTGGCATTTCAGCCGCCCTGAAGAGTGTGTGTTTGATGCGCCTGTCGGATAGGTCAGTTCATCTTTGTGGTGCCTCATTTTTATTACTATTTCTGCTTGTTCCTCGCTTTCCAAGAACCTTGGGCTTTGCTCCGTATGCTTTTGCTTCCATAAATTCGCACTCGTGGCCATGCTTCGAGCGGAGGAAGGTCGCCGTTTGATATCTCCGCTAGAAACATTATCATCTAGACAACTGAATTTCTTAGTGTGTCGGCTACCTAGTCGATCCAGCATTTCAATATGTGTCGAAATCAGGCCGCTGGCACTTCGCATGTTTTTCTAGAAAAGCGAGTGCAAGAAACGTTTGACGGGATGTCTCTCTCGAGCGCCAAAGACATCGCGCTTCCCAGTGAGCGTTGCATGCGGTTGAGGCACAGTGCTAATTTATACGAAAAAAAAAAGTTCATAAGCATCAGCCGGTGAACTTAGCAAGCTCTTATCTCAGGAGAAAATTTCGTGCTGCTGGACTACGTATTTATTGACACCATTTTAGGCTAGCCATAATTTCCTTATTGCTATTCGTTGAACGGTTGCGTAAGGCACAGGAGCCAGATTAAAAGGAAAAATAAGTTTTAAGTGAAACTGGTTGACTGCAAACAGATGGGGAGAAAGAAAACCAGCAGAAAAGATGAGGCTAATCAGAGAATGATCTGTCTGAGGAAGAGAGCATGTTTGCCGAAAAAATCGAGAGCTTTGCCTTGCGGAACGGCTAGAGAAAGCTGCTCCACGCGAATGCGATGCTACACACACAAACACTTAACACGCGCATAACATGACACTAACATACTACCCCTAACAAACACGCTACAACACATAAAAAATTAAATAATCTTACTGAGACCAGTGTCTCGCAGAGAAGTTAAAATCGCCTTTGCAGCGCGGGTCACACAAGCGGCACTTGTCTGCGGTTCAACTGCATGTTGTGTAACTGCAAGTGTGTACCCTGCAGTGCTTTAGTGCACTTGCTAGGACGGTCGTTTTGAGTACACAGATATTTCAGGTGTATAGATTAAGTGTGCTTTGTGTTCTCGAATATTTCACGCAAGGCACAGTGGCGATCTTACAGGCTTAATTTTCTGCAAAAGGCATTTCGTATCGGAATTTTTAAGACAAATACGGTAATGTCATGCATAATCACGCCTGTTACGGTCCTTACGGTACGCGAATATTGCACATTGGGTCATAAGTGCAAATTGTTACATTCTGCTGCTGCAAGTCAGTTGACATAGCCCGCAGTGAACGCCACGCAAAAAAAGAAAGAAAGAGACTGTACCATAGAAACATATAGAAGACCTGATCCAACCAAAAACCAGTGTTTTCAAGTGGACCCTTGTACCTATTGGATCGTGGCTACATTGCGCAAGGGAACAGATAGGCACTTTTGGTATATTTTACGCAGTGAAATCAACGTAGGGTCATACTTACGTAAAAAATATACAAATCCAACGTATATGTTGGAATCTGCGTGAAGGGAGGCTTTAGCGAAGTGGTTGGCTAAACGCTTTACAACTAACGGTGATGTGTACAATTTTGTCTACATTTATTCTACGTAACGTGCAGTGTGATGTAATGTTTAGGTGCATCCCCGCAAAGGTAAGAACTTTATTCTCGTGTAGTTTTGCGTTATATTATGTCACCCACAGTCACACTGACACATATCCTTTCGTCTAGGAATGGGTACATATCTAGGGGCACATAACGAAAGATCAAGTGTAGAAAATCAGGTAAATCAAGAAATCTGGTAAATATAATGTGCTATTGCATTTGCATATTTGCAGGTAGGTGTGCTTTAGAGACACCTGCCCGCCGAAAATATGTGTTGAGGTTTTAGTTAGTTAGTTAGTTGGTTAGTTAGTTAGTTAGTCAGTTGTGATGACAGAACGAAGGTTCACTTGCACTGCTTTATCGATCAGCATAAAAGTAATATATGATATCGTTTGCTGGTACTCTTATCGGACGCACAAATAATCTTCGTATACATATACACTTTCAGGATGAGCTATCACCCAACCTACAAAGTTGCTTATTACTGCGTTTCCCTCTTCCCATGCCTCACGTTTCCGACCATTAACCTGTCTCTGCTTGGTGGTATGTGGACAAGAGAATTACATGGTGTGACATTTGGCATACGGATGTGTTAGTGTTGCGTGATCCTGAGTGTGTGTCTACCCTCCGCGTATATCTTGGAGATTCATTTACTTCTTGGTCAGTTCTCGTGGCTTGGGATTTATTCCAAGCCGGACACACGAGCTCCTGTTGCAAGAGGGCCATGCACGAAAGCTTCACCTCGTGGCAGAATTGAACAATACTCCCCACCTTATTGGTATTGCAAAACATGAGGAGCTTCTCACATTTGCTGTGCCTGACTATGTGGCTCAATTGAGGGCGCGGAACAATTCGCGGCAGTCATCACGTGCTGCGCCCATTGCTCTGGCACGAGATCGGCCGACTGCCGATCCTGCTGTACTACACATGCGCGTACTCGCCGCTTGGGCACAACCAGTTCCGGGACAGTGCCTTCATGACGCTTCACAGCGGTGCACAGAATGCGAGGGCAGGCGATATTCTCATGTCTTCGCGGAATATTTCCTGTGCATCTATTGCAGTTTAGTCTGAAGAATTTCACCACCTGTTATCTACTCGAGCCTCTGTCGAGGAGCTTTCTGCAACAGCGCTAGTCATGAATACTCTTTCAGCTGCCAATCTAGGCCGTTATATCAGCAAGATTTTATCACACTTTCCTCGCTACAATCAAAGGTCTCCTGCTTTCTGTGGTAATGCCTTCCCTGTAGCCGGTCTCCAGCCCCATTCTTACCAGGAAGGTGGCGTCATAAGACTGTTGTACCCTGGCAGTGTTCCATCAAATCTGCACTCATGGCGCCTGATAACACTCCAATAGGCAGACTACAGGTTAATTGCCAATCTTCTTGCAAAGCGATTAAGCATAGTGTTGCCGAAGAATGTCACTTTCGTCAAAACTTGCACTGCCGTCGGCAGGTCGATCTTCACATCTCTTTGTCCGATTACAGATATTTTCACGTACGGTGCTCCAACTGGCATCGCCGGGTGTTTCGTTTCACTGGACTAGACAAGAGCATTTGTTCATGTGGAACACTGTTACTTGTTTGGGTTGCTGTGCCAGTTAAATTTTCCTACGAATTTTTTGTCAATATTAGAACGCCCGTATGAAAGTGTGTGAGCACGACTACTTGATGAGTGGTCAACTAAGTCTGTCTTTTCCCGTATACAGTGGAACTGGACAAAGATTCCCACTATCACCTATTCTTTTCTCTGTGTGTCTCGGTACGTTCTTAAGAAGCCAACAAACACTGACACCAAGGACAACATAGGGGAAATTACTTGTACTTAATAAATGAAATAAAAAAACGATAAATTAATGCACGGAATTGAAAATGGATGAAGAAACAACTGGTTTGCCTTCACCCAAGAAATGACTGGAAAGAAAGAAATGACTGGTTGCCTTCACCCAGAAAGATCACGTTCTCCTGACACCTGTGGCAGAAAGGATTTTCTACGTCCGCCGCCAACGTCTGTGAGTGGTGGCGCTGGCTAACACTCCCAGGGTTCTACTAGGAAACATGAATACCCAAGAAAGTGGATGGGGAAATGGCACCATGGTAGCTCAATTGGTAGAGCATCGCACGCGAAATGCGAAGGTTGTGGGATAGTTCCCCACCTGCGGCAAGTTTTTTCTTCATCCACTTTCGTTTCCATGCATTAATTTATCGTTTCTTTATTTCATTGATTAAGCAGAGGTAATTTCCACTATATTGTCCTTGGTGTCAGTGTTTGCTGGCTTCTAATTATATGACTAATAAAAGTCGGGCCACTAGGTTAACCACCTCTTTTCTCGCTCGGTACCTTCTTGTGACACATCGTGAAATGTCAAATCTCACGCGCTTACCCATTTCCTGGTCTAGGTGAGATCAAAGCATCTGCGTATGCAGATGACGTCTGCCTTTTCTTCAGAATTGCAATATTTATCTCCTTTTTCTGAATTTGCTTCATGAGTATTTCACCTTTTCTGGAACTCAACCGCTTGCAGACAAAATAAAGGGATGCCCCTGGGGCTTTTGACGCGAGCCTCCCAGGAGGCGTTCACTAGTTAGACGGAGTGAAAGAACAGGGCGTCACCTTTCTAGCATCATGCAGGCGATGTCTCGCCGCATGCGTGCACAGAGTTTCATCGAGCTGCGAAAGGGCAGTTAGAGCTAGGTGGTCACCAGATTTCGATTATTTGCTACAGAGCACGCATTCACTATCAAATGTACTCTATCCTCTGCGTTGTTTTATTACGTGGGGCGCGTTGCTCGCCCACAAACGGTTTTTGCGTCTGTTCACAACTGGAAGAGAGGCCTTCTTTTGATCCGTCAAAACTCCGCTTGTATGCTGCGCGTTTTTGCGATCACCTCGCACAAAGGTGGTTTCGGCGTTCCTGTCCTTTAGAACATGTCGCCTTACGGCTGTACATTGTAGGATAGATTTGTCTGCGCACGTACAGGACTATCGTGTCAGAAGCGCGCTAATGTACTTTCTTGGGACTTCGCCTAGGCTTTGCTCTATTGATAGTCAAGCAACCACTCTCGGCTGAGCAGCTTCCACCATTGTATACTTTCGTCATTGCTGCTAAGCGATACCTTTCCCCCCTGCCTTACCTGATGTTGACCTGAGACACACTTCGGCGTCACGACTCCGAGAAGAGATTAAAACAGGCCAAATTGACCTTGATCTGCTTGAAAAGTAAATGGTGAGCGTTCCCCCTCACAAAGTTTACCGCCATACCTAAGACACTTCGGGCGGTTGCAGAAGTGCTTGCGACGATAGACCCTGTCATTGCGGGAGCTTCCAGTATGTACGTGCGAAGAAGTTTCAAAATTCTTTGAGTCCTACCTTGTCATGGTTTCCGACTAAAAAGGCGCTGTAGTTGCTACACGGCTACCAACACAAGGAAACGCACTGTCAACGGTCAGCGCTATGAACGCGACCAAATCCACAACAAAGACTTCACTGACCTTATGTTTGTCCCAATTCAACAAAAGATAAAAAAGGTAAATGTGCATCCGAGCTGTCCGTATCATAAAACTGAAATCTGGTTTATTGATCGCAGAAAAAATCAACAACATTGACACATTTGACTGTCCCGACTGGGTCAACTTGGAACTCGGGCAATTTACTCAAAAGTGGAGACTGTCCTACTAAACTCGGGACAGTTGGCAGCGCTAGCAGCATACAGCAGCACCCACATTACACCCTGCAGACCATGCGAAGAAAACTTCAAGTAGCTTTCTGCACAGTGCCTATGCTCTACACGCTACCGTGTTTATGTTAGTCATAATTACTTAAGTTGCTTTTAATTTCCTCTATGCTTTCTTCAGCTTCTCTGTTCGCTTCGTATTGTTGCGACTAACAAAAATCAGGCTTCTCGCTCTACCTTCTTCCCATTCATCGTGTGTCTTACGTATACACTTGTTAAATAACGTTGTTTAAAAATTTCAACTTAACTGGTGTTTACATTTGCAGCGAAATAGCAACGTCAAACACATGATGGTACGCGCAGCTCCCACTCTAGCATAAATTCTCCTGATGGCTGCACTCTCGCTATCGTTGGTTGCCAATACATGATAAATTAAGTTTTAGCTCACCCTGAAGTTATAAGCGGCTAGCGCATCAAAGTTTAGAGAGCGCTCCGCGATTCTGGCGCCTCTTGGCCTTAGGAGGTGCGCGCACATAGAAACGGCAAGAAGGGTCAACGTGATTTGCTTTAGCTTGTACAGGTTTCCTGCTAGGCTCTAAGTAATGTCTCGTCGCGTTACAACCACTTTATGTGTGTGCTCCCGTACTTCGAACTAGAACTCTTCAAGTGAGACGCTCTGCAACCTCCCGCAAAATGCTTCCATTTAGTGTACGTAAACTCATGTACGCTAATTTCCGAACATATCACTCGCATAGGAGAGACAAAGTGGTGAGCTGGGCGAGTCGGTTCATGTTAGCAAAAAAGAAAAATGCACATACACGTAGCGGTAAACACGACAAAACAAGGCGAAGAAGATGACGGGACAGGCTGGAAGAGAAAGACGAAAAAGTCACGACCGATTTGCCGGTTCCGTCGTCTTCATCTTGTTGTGTCGTGTTTACCACTGGTTGTTGTTTGGTATTTGTTTTTGTTTTTTTGCTAGCATAGGAGAACGACAGAGAGAAGTGATAAAAGAAAGGGAGGGGGGTTAACTAGGCTCAGCCTCGTTAGCGGCTCTGCGTTGGGAAAGGGGACTGCAAGATGAGAAGGAGAGAAGTTCACACAATACACGGACTCACATGCAATGAATCATTCATCGTTCATTTCGTCACGAACGGTCATGTGGGCTGGATCATGTAATGAAATGGAACAGCGCTTCCGTGACTTTTCACATCGCAGCGCGCATACGAGACGCAGCGAATTTTTCTCCTCTCTGGTTCACTCTTCATAGGTGCACGAAGTAGCTGCGCAAGCGAGGTCGCAGGCCGTCAAAACGTCTTAGGCTAATAAGTAGGCAAAGTTCATGTTAATGGCGACACGGGAAGGATTTCAACCTACGTCTCAATAGGTACTCGTCCTATTTGTCGTTTACAGCTTCACTGTCTAATTACCTTCAGAGCTTGGATTGGTGACCCTTTTTTTTTAATGGGAAGGTATTTTCTGAACAGGATTTCGCATTGCTCGAGCCGAGTGCTTGAGTTTTGCTGTCTTTACCCAAACTTAGGAAACCTACGTGCATTCCCCTGAATATGAAACCGTACCAGCCAGATTAAAAATTCATTGAAAAAATGGAATCAAGAAGAAAAAATTTGCTGCGTAAATTTTCAGAAATGTTACTTGAGGCGTCTGACCCTCGTATGGCACATGTCTGCTTAAAGTTTTTGGCTCTTTACTGACAAGCACCAAAGGCAGCGAACTTTATCCTTTTACGCCGCGCACACTAAAAAGCTACTCCGTGCGTCGGCACTGCGAATGGGTGAAGTCTCAATGCGCCTGAACGCGGCCTGAAAGATCACACTTGGGCAAAGAACTATTGTGGAAAGCGGATTCCTGACATATGCGCAGAATATGAAGCGCCTTCATCGTCAAAATTCAAGCACCGCTTCAATAAAATACGTGTTATCGCCCAACGAAACTTCTGCCTCACGCGTCAAAAAGCTGTCCGAAGGGCAAGCTGCTGTTCTTTGCACACAATGCACGGACGCACACGCAATGAATCATTCATCGTTCATTTCGTCACGAATGGTCATGTGGGCTGGAGCGTGTAATGAATAAGAACAGCACTTCTGGTGCTTTTCACATCGCAGACGCACAAGACCACGGTCCCAGGATCTTCTTATATATGCAAAAGGCCTGCCATCTGAGTGCCCTAGAGCTGCCCGAGGAGGAAGCTGCTGTTCTTCGTATGATCGACAGTCACACAAGAGGTGTTGATAGGTTTGGTCTATTCCAACTGTGCTACAGTTGGTACTGTCCGCTATTCCAACGATGAATGAATAAACGTTCGTAAAACAAACGCCCACTCACAGGCGACACTGTAAAGTTTCTTTACGTCGAGTAAAAGTGAGTAAAAGTTGTAATTTCATATATGAGTCTATGGTGTGTAAGCACGCGTTAGTGTACTCCGGCGTATTCTAATTAGTAATTGTGGTGGCAAAAAAGACAACACTTGACAATATTCCGTCACGTACCGCATGAGATGCCCCCAACTGCGCAATGTTTTCGAGAAGCGATTCCTGTGACTTTCCGCGCTTGCACAGCGGGCATATCTGCCCCCGTATGATTGTGAGCAAAACTCTATCTTTGAGCATTCCGTCCGGAACGTCCTCTAAAACTGGCAACTTTAGCGTTATTTATTTGATGTGTTAATTAACATAATTTTATGCGTTAATTTCGGCAATAACTTACCTTCGATTATTATCGTTCCTTCATAAAACTCTCCTTGGCCCTGAAACCACCTAAA